>NC_064616.1:982583615-983833615 GCF_023898315.1 Schistocerca nitens | reverse complement strand
ACCCACCAGTCACATTACAGTGGCAAAAGTGTTGTATATTTGGATTCCAACTTAAATGTGAAAAAGATACACAACTTGATTTGTGATAAAAACCCAGAATTGACAGTGAAGTGAGAATATTATCTTAAATATACTCATGTTAATAAATTAAGGGAAGGTTACAGTAGGATATGTATTATCCTGCTGAAAATATTTTTTCGTCTGTGCTGAATCAAGCATCTGCCCTATATACATTAATGTTTCGTCATAATCAAATGGTTTATTACTACACTCATGCTCATAAACTAAGGATAATTGCAGAATGTGGTGCCACACAACATGCCACTACACAAAACTGGCACTAATAGCATAGGCACACAGGGAACACACACAACACAAATCTGTAAGTCCACAGTATTGCTGATAAGTTGAGAAAACCGTCCAGAAATACATGTGCTACAAAACGCCATTGTTTCCTGCGCATGTACACCAACATCAATATGGTATATGATCACCATGCATACGTACACAGGCCGCACAACATGTTGGCATACTCTGGATCAAGTGGTCGAGCAGCTGCTCGGGTATAGCCGCCCATTCTTGCAGCAGTGCCTGTCGGAGCTCCTGAAGTCTCGTAGGCATTAGAAGACATGCAGCGATACGTCAACCGAGAGCATCTCAGACATGCTCGATGGGCTTTAGGTCTGGAGAACAGGCAGACCACTCCATTCGCCTGTTATCTTCTGTTTCAAGGTACTCCTCCACGATGGCAGCTCGGTGGGGCCGTGTGTTATTATCCATCAGGAGGAAGGTGGGGCTCACTGCACCCCTGAAAAGGCAGACATACTGGTGGAAAATGATGTCCTGATACACCTGACTCGCTACAGTTCCTCTGTCAAAGACATACAGGGGTGAACATACACCAATCATAATCCCATCCCACACCATCAAACCACGACCTCCATACAGGTCCCTTTCAAGGACATTAAGGGTTTGGTATCTGGTTCCTGGTTCACACCGGGTGAAAACCTGGCGAGAATCACTGTTCAGACTGTACATGGACTCGTCCGTGAACATAACGTTGGACCACTGTTCTAATGAGCATGTACTGTATTCTTGACACCAGGCTTTACGGGCTCTCCTATGACCAGGGGTCAGTGGAATCCACCTTGCAGGTCTCTGGGCGAATAGTCCATATCTGCTCAGTCGTCTGTAGACTGTGTGTCTGGAGACAACTGTTCCTGTGGCTGTGGTAAGATCCCAAGCAAGGCTACCTGCAGTACTCTGTGGCCATCTGCAGACACTGATGGTGAGATATCGGTCTTCTTGTGGTGTTGTACACTGTGGATGTCCCGTACTGTAGCGCGTGGACACGTTTCCTGTCTGCTGGAATCATTGCCATAATCTTGATATATCACTTGTGTCACACAGAGGGCCCGTGCTATGAGCTGCTGTGTTTGACCACCCTCCAGTCGCCCTAGTATTCTAACCCTCATAACGTCATCAATATGTGTTCTTTGAGCCATTTTCAATACACAGTTACCATTAGCACGTCTGAAAACGTCTGCACACTTACTCTCTGCACCGTACTCTGACATGCACCAACACACCTCTGCGTATCTGGACTGCTGCCAGCGCGACCATGCGACGCCCACAGGTCAAATGCACCACATGGTCATATCCCGAGGTGATTTAAACCCGCAAACCACCCACCAGAGTGTTGTTTCACCATGTATCAGAATTATCCTTAATTTATGAGCATGAGTGTACTTCAATGAAAACTTTTATTTGCTCGCCCACCAGTACTTGTACTTCTGCCTGTGAGGAGCTTCTAGCCGAAATTAAATCTCTGTTCCTGAACGAAGTTGCAAATGAGTGGCTGTCGCAGAACTGATGGTTTACAAGCGACAAGTATCTAAGTTTTATTAAAACAACAAGAGGTGGTAAAACTGTGTGCTGAAACGAATGATGTAGTCGGCCTGGTGTTTGATTATATGCAAAATTTCCTCTTCCTTATCTTCCTGTACCAGAAACGTTCTACTTACGAAAACTATGGCTTTTTGTATTTGGAATCCATAACCCTAATTCGTTTCAAGTCAAGATTATTGAACATAAAGATATTATTGACTTTAAGGAATGGTGGCCACACCACTTTAAAAAATCTTCAGTTGCCATAAACTGTCAAACAGAGGAAAGATTTTGCTTGCTAAATTTTGGCATTTGACCTACAAGCATCAGAATCCAGGGTATGACGTTTGTTTGGAATAGATTGGTGGACTTCTTTGCAATACATACAGGCTTTTTAAAGGAAAACAAATACCTGATTATCGCAGAACTCATAGAACAATAAGATTCCTCTAAATACAAAGAAGCTGCAAGATCTTAATAAAATAATGAAGAACATTTCATTAGAGTATCAAGAGTTTTTTTAACAACGTTCTTCAGTGGCCCACAGAAAATAATGATTTCCAGTGTGATGGAGAAGATTAGGACTTCAAAAAAGACAACATAGTACAATCTGATGAAGAGGATTAAAAGGTGTTAAAGAGTATTGTCAATTAAAATTGCTTAATACTGTATCACAGCACACTGTAGTTCTTAAGATGTTTTACTAAATAAATATTAATGTTTTCAAATGGTTAGTAACATTCCCCACGAGAGGGTCATTTACTGGAAAAGGGACACATGTACACCAGCTTCCAAAGGGGAAAGCTTCAAAAATATTTATCGACTGCACTGGAATGACTCAGCACTGTATTCAGATAACCTAGTTCTACAAGTTTGTAATTGATCTCAAAAGTGTAGGAACAATATTGTAAGTGTTAATAGGTTGTTTTTAGTTTTCTCTAAACAGAAGTGATTGGACAATCTTCCTCTTTCCAATCAGTTATGATTGCAACATTATTCTATTTTCAGTTGTTGATCAATGAGGATTATGTGTTTCAGTAACCTTTTTACGCTTCAAACAGCAGATGTGATTATGACATGCTATTTATATAAAATTAAAAGTTTACATTATTTCACAAAATATAATTAACATTACATGAACTCGAATGGTTTTAACAGCATCTTTTAATCTTTTGTCAGAATATTTGATTTGTGCATTATTTCTTTAGATTACATACCAGGTGTCATTTTGTAAAGTTTATGAGAAACACTTATGGAAATATCGAATTTATTAAATGATAGTTCTTTATTTATATTTCGATCGATAACTACTTTTTCAAGAATATCCTTGGTCTCATAATTACACATTTTTTGTTTGCCTAGAGCAATAGAAGTAAATTCGGTTATTTGTTTATCACACATTTTATCATTAAGATTACTTAACTAGTTTAAATATGGAGTTAAACTTAATTTTACAGGTAAATTTCCACCAGCTTTTTCTCCCTTTCTTTTTCGTGCATCAATTAAAAATTGATCAATACTACTTAATTTTGCATTATTCATGTCAACTTTCACTGATTTTGGTTTCATTTCACTATTTGGAAGCAAAGTGTAAAAAGTTATTCATTTATATAGATTAAAAATTAATAAAGAATTTTTTCATAACTCTCAATCCTTTATCATCAACATTTAAAGCAATCCCTAATATTCGTTTTCCATACAATATTTCTCTAACTGCTGTTGCTGCTAATTTTTCAGCAGTTGAAGACTCATTAGAATACATTCTTTGTTTTGCAATTAATTGAAATTCATTATTTGGTTCATGGCTTTTTTTCTGAATCCTTATTACCTCTATAAGCTATATCATTTTTAAAAGCTTCATATAATGGATTAATTCCTTTATAGCCTCTAGCCAATCAACCATCTAATTTGTTCCGGGACCAGAATAATTATAGCCAGTAGTAAGTAATTCATATGATAATTTATTAATTGCTGTATTAACTAATCCTTTTCCGTATTTTTCACATTTCCAAGTCATGTGTGGTAAATTATTCAAAACTCTAATTAAATAAAGAATTCCTTTTGGAGCGTTAATACATCTACATCTACATCTACATCTATACTCCGCGAGCCACCTTACGGTGTGTGGCGGAGGGTACTTATTGTACCACTATCTGATCCCCCCTTCCCTGTTCCATTCACGAATTGTGCGTGGGAAGAACGACTGCTTGTAAGTCTCCGTATTTGCTCTAATTTCTCGGATCTTTTCGTTGTGATCATTACGCGAGATATATGTGGGCGGTAGTAATATGTTGCCCATCTCTTCCCGGAATGTGCTCTCTCGTAATTTCGATAATAAACCTCTCCGTATTGCGTAACGCCTTTCTTGAAGTGTCCGCCACTGGAGCTTGTTCAGCATCTCCGTAACGCTCTCGCGCTGACTAAATGTCCCCATGACGAATCGCGCTGCTTTTCGCTGGATCATGTCTATCTCTTCTATTAATCCAACCTGGTAAGGGTCCCATACTGATGAGCAATACTCAAGAATCGGACGAACAAGCGTTTTGTAAGCTACTTCTTTCGTCGATGAGTCACATTTTCTTAGAATTCTTCCTATGAATCTCAACCTGGCGCCTGCTTTTCCCACTATTTGTTTTATGTGATCATTCCACTTCAGATCGCTCCGGATAGTAACTCCTAAGTATTTTACGGTCGTTACCGCTTCCAATGATTTACCACCTATGGCATAATCGTACTGGAATGGATTTCTGCCCCTATGTATGCGCATTATATTACATTTATCTACGTTTAGGGAAAGCTGCCAGCTGTCGCACCATTCATTAATCCTCTGCAGGTCTTCCTGGAGTACGTACGAGTCTTCTGATGTTGCTACTTTCTTGTAGACAACCGTGTCATCTGCAAATAGCCTCACGGAGCTACCGATGTTGTCAACTAAGTCATTTATGTATATTGTAAACAATAAAGGTCCTATCACGCTTCCTTGCGGTACTCCCGAAATTACCTCTACATCTGCAGATTTTGAACCGTTAAGAATGACATGTTGTGTTCTTTCTTCTAGGAAATCCTGAATCCAATCACAAACCTGGTCCGATATTCCGTAAGCTCGTATTTTTTTCACTAAACGTAAGTGCGGAACCGTATCAAATGCCTTCCTGAAGTCCAGGAATACGGCATCAATCTGCTCGCCAGTGTCTATGGCACTGTGAATTTCTTGGACAAATAGGGCGAGCTGAGTTTCACATGATCTCTGTTTGCGGAATCCATGTTGGTTATGATGAAGGAGATTTGTATTATCTAAGAACGTCATAATACGAGAACATAAAACATGTTCCATTATTCTACAACAGATTGACGTAAGCGAAATAGGCCTATAATTATTCGCATCTGATTTATGACCCTTCTTGAAAATGGGAACGACCTGCGCTTTCTTCCAGTCGCTAGGTACTTTACGTTCTTCCAGAGATCTACGATAAATTGCTGATAGAAAGGGGGCAAGTTCTTTAGCATAATCACTGTAGAATCTTACGGGTATCTCGTCTGGTCCGGATGCTTTTCCGCTACTAAGTGATAGCAGTTGTTTTTCAATTCCGATATCGTTTATTTCAATATTTTCCATTTTGGCGTCCGTGCGACGGCTGAAGTCAGGGACCGTGTTACGATTTTCCGCAGTGAAACAGTTTCGGAACACTGAATTCAGTATTTCTGCCTTTCTTCGGTCGTCCTCTGTTTCGGTGCCATCGTGGTCAACGAGTGACTGAATAGGGGATTTAGATCCGCTTACCGATTTTACATATGACCAAAACTTTTTAGGGTTCTTGTTTAGATTGTTTGCCAATGTTTTATGTTCGAATTCGTTGAATGCTTCTCTCATTGCTCTCTTTACGCTCTTTTTCGCTTCGTTCAGCTTTTCCTTATCAGCTATGATTCGACTACTCTTAAACCTATGATGAAGCTTTCTTTGTTTCCGTAGTACCTTTCGTACATGATTGTTATACCACGGTGGATCTTTCCCCTCGCTTTGGACCTTAGTCGGTACGAACTTATCTAAGGCGTACTGGACGATGTTTCTGAATTTTTTCCATTTTTGTTCCACATCCTCTTCCTCCGAAATGAACGTTTGATGGTGGTCACTCAGATATTCTGCGATTTGTGCCCTATCACTCTTGTTAAGCAAATATATTTTCCTTCCTTTCTTGGCATTTCTTATTACACTTGTAGTCATTGATGCAACCACTGACTTATGATCACTGATACCCTCTTCTACATTCACGGAGTCGAAAAGTTCCGGTCTATTTGTTGCTATGAGGTCTAAAACGTTAGCTTCACGAGTTGGTTCTCTAACTATCTGCTCGAAGTAATTCTCGGACAAGGCAGTCAGGATAATGTCACAAGAGTCTCTGTCCCTGGCTCCAGTTCTGATTGTGTGACTATCCCATTCTATACCTGGTAGATTGAAGTCTCCCCCTATTACAATAGTATGGTCACGAAACTTCTTCACGACGTTCTGCAGGTTCTCTCTGAGGCGCTCAACTACTACGGTTGCTGATGCAGGTGGTCTATAGAAGCATCCGACTATCATATCTGACCCACCTTTGATACTTAACTTAACCCAGATTATTTCACATTCGCATTCGCTAATAACTTCACTGGATATTATTGAATTCTTTACTGCTATAAATACTCCTCCACCATTGGCGTTTATCCTATCCTTGCGGTATATATTCCATTCTGTGTCTAGGATTTCGTTACTGTTCACTTCCGGTTTTAACCAACTTTCCGTTCCTAATACTATATGCGCACTATTTCCTTCAATAAGCGATACTAATTCAGGAACCTTGCCCTGGATACTCCTGCAGTTTACCAATATTACGTTAACTTTTCCTGTTTTTGGTCTCTGAGGACGGACGTTCTTTATCAACGATGCTGATGTTCTCTCTGGTAAGCCGTCAGGTATTTTATCGTTTCGCCCAAGGGGCCAACTAATTACTGTTAATATATCTATTAAATCAAGAAAATCATTCATCCAAATATACTGAATTGGTTTTATCAGTATTTTTTAAATAAACCTTTTTCATCTGTACTTGAATCTAAACTTGAACCAGAATTTACTGGCAAATTTTTGGAAAGATAAAGATCTTTAGTTTCTTTTATCAAATATCTTTACCTATTGCCTTCACTTGATTTTATTTTACGTGGATTATTATCAAATATAATGCATCTGGGTTAATCAATATATCTGTATAATCTGATAAATTAGAACTTGTAAATAATGTGTTCGTGTTATCCATAGCCATTTATTTTTCAGTTAAAAGATTCATTAATTCATCTATACCCTCATATGTTCTATTAACAAAAGTTAATTTATGTCCATCACATTTTACTGGTAACTTACCAACAAATTTAAATGTACCTACAGGTCTTCATCCAAAAACTTCATCTTCACTATTATTAACATCTTCTATTGTCCATTCCCTTATATCAATTCTTTAACCATAAATTTTATTGATTTAAATGAGTAGATTATTCCAACTGAGAGGTATTTTGTCTGTTCTTAAAAAAGATTAACGATTCCAAAAAGAGAAACTTATAAAAATGTTTCACTAATTGGTTTTTACACAACTTTTTTAACTCTATATGTACATTAAAGAATAATATATTATACAATAATGAAGGAACAATATAGATTCCTGTTTGCCATTATAAGTCGAAAAATTTAGAAAAATTAAATCAAACGAAAATTCTAATATACACATTTAAGAAGATACAGTTTTATTTAAAACAATTGTTATCATAAGTGATGTTAAATTATTTATGAACAAAGAAGATTGTATTGGTCAAATTTTGGTATTTAATAATCCAATTATTGAAGCTAGTGGAAAAACAATTGCTATTAATATTCCTAAAATTATTCCATTTGAATTAATAAATATTAATTTTAATTTGGCTGATGAAATGTTTGTTAAACATAATGATCATTTTCATAGAGAAACTTATATTATTTCTTCATTTAAATCAACTGCTGAATTTAGAAGACCAATAATTTATGAACCTAAATATCCTTTAATATTCCAATTTTTGATACTATTCAAAATTTAGTTGTTAGTGGCGCTGATGAAAGAGATAATTTGGTTGACTTCAATGGTGTATGTGTAACAGTAATTTAAAAAAGATTGTTCAAATGGCTCTGAGCACTATGGGACTTAACTTCTGAGGTCATCAGTCCTTTTGAACCTAGCACTACTTAAACCTAACTAACCTAAGGACATCACACACATCCAAGCCCGAGGCAAGATTCGAACCTGCGACCGTGGCGGTCACGCGGTTCCAGACTGTAGTGCCTAGAACCGCTCAGCCACTCTAGCTGGCAGTAATTTTAAAAATAAATTAAGAAATTTTCTCCTTAATAAATCATGGACAAAATCTAGAATGATCAATTTTACTCATTTCCTGTAAATGAGAAAACAAAAACTAATTTAAATATTCCAAATAAAGAAATAAAAATTAATATTGATATTGGAGATGCATGGATTCATTCAAAACAATCACAACTTTATCTGAGCTCTAGACTTGTTATAGCTAATCCTGATGGATCAGAATCAGATTTCTAATGTATGATGGAAAGTCGAACAAAGAATTGATTTATAATTATTTGACAGAACTGTTCAATGTTATTATAATTAGAAAACGAAACAACATTCTGTCTAGAATGGAACATACATTTATTTCTTCATCTGTTCTTATTCGATTGACTTCATCTCTATCAAATTAATTGTCTATGGAAGGACATATACTTAACAGCATAAAAAGTAAAAAGAAGCAAAATGAAGTACTTTATCCATTAGAGCTGATCTGGGTGGCAGCCAGTCAAGGAATTTTTAGGGAATTAATTTAAAAAATTTATTTCAAAGGTCCAGTCAGATCTTTACAAATTTTCTCCCAGAGCAACTTCAGCTGTGCCTATATGACCCAAATTGGCTGTCTTTCAGACCTGAGGCAGTTTTGTCCAGTTGAAGCTGCAGACAAGAGAGGCTTGAAGCTCTCTGCTGAAATTGTAAGCAAATTCATGCCATCGCTTTTAGCCAATAGCGAGTGTGGGATACAGGTCACATGTGTGGACACTGGAGTCTGTGTTCCATGACCAGCCACTAACATCAATTAACATAAATCGCTTCCACTTCCATTGTCCACTTCAATTAGTTGTTCGACCTCCTAGACTGGTACGTTCTAACACTAGGCGCGCCCCTTGTATACTGTACACTGTAATATATTTGCTTATCTTACCTAATCTCCTGTTTTGTCATTTAACAGCAACCCTGGATGCCCACTTAAAAGTCTTGACTGCTCAACCTCTTGAAAATTGTCGTTGTAAACGGAATCCAAGAACCTTCTTCCCCCTTCCCTGCCTATGTACAGAGTCATATGGAGGATTTTTTAAAGGTTATCAGGAAATTATGTCGGAAAAAGAGATTTGACGATAATTTTTACTTGGCGTTCAAGTGATAAAGATGCTATTCTTAGATGGTCTGATAAAAATGATGCTGGAATTGAAATAACAGGTACACTTCCAAAAGAAACAAAATTTGTGGTAGAATCAGTGGAAATTTGTGGTCCAATTCTTAAATATAAACTGGAATATTCCACAAACTAGAACTAGAAAGATTGAAAAACCTATAAATTCCAGTTGCTTTTTTTGAACTACAAACAAACGATATTTTTGGATTAAGTGGAAAGAGAAATTTTGAACTAGATATTGCTAATTATAATTCTTCGGAATTTGGTATGTCTCATTTTATTTTCTTTGTTTTCCAAACAAATCGAAAAAATAATCAGTTGAATGATTGTTCTTTATTTCATCATGTTAAATTACAAAATATATATGTAAAAAAGGAAGAACAGAGTTTTTTTCTCAAGATTTATGGACTCTTGATCAACAGAATAACTTTTTATAAGCTTATGACGCTTCTTTTTATTTTAAAAGAATAACACAATTAAATAAGGATGTTAAGCGAAGTCCCTTTACGTTTATTCAAACTTATTCCGTCAGTGTAATAAATTTGTCTATAAGAGTGGGTGTTTTAACTACCCAGAGCTCAACAATGAAATTATATGCATATTTTAATGAAAATATGCAAAATCGTACAATCGTACATACAATTATGTATGTAAATAGAATTTAAATTATGATTTACAACATAGAATTTTAACTGAAAAACTTTAATAAAGAATTAGAAAAAGTCATAGGAGTGTTAACTTAATGTTTATATTATCTTTCGAAGTATTTTCAGAAAAGTAGAGAAAATAAAATCTAAATGTTCAAAATTTTTGAAATTTTCTGTTTACAAAATTTAGTATATTTAAATACCAAAACCAAATGAAAATGAATGTTAGTGTTGAAAATCTAATAAGTGAACTTAACAGTTATAATAATGATTGTGCAGAAGTGTTCACTAAATTAACATAACTGAAAAAACAATTCTTACAATATTTGAAAAGCTGAAATTTTGATAACTAAACGTAGAGAAAAAGTTTTGTTACTTTTATATGATAAATATAAAATTCTTCTTCCAGATTGTTATACCAAAATCTTTTTAGAAGATGAATAAAAATTACAGAAAATTACTGGATTAAATTTTATTTATTGAGGTGAAAAAGAAAATAAAGATTAATCAGTCCATGTTATTGAATTTGAGTAAATTTTATAATTTTTGTGGTTTTTAAATTTACTTTTTTGAATATCAAATTGTAATTGAATAAATTAATTTTCTTAATTAAATGAAAATTTCGTTCACAGATATAGATAAATTTTTAAATAAGAGAAGCAACAAAACTAAAATCTAGTTTATAAATCTGAGATTTTTTTAAAAAATACGCCATTTGCACCAGAACTCTCATACATATACTACTAGCAAGGAAGTTGAAATTAAAATGCCATGGAGAAATTTCATAACCATTTGAAATCAAAACTGGTGTAAGGCAAGGTTGTGGCCTGCCTCCAACGCTCTTCCAAGGTAATAAAGGGATGAAATCTTAAACTTCATGAAAAAGGCATCTAAGAAATCAGATTGGAATATAAAAACTCGATAATCAAACGCAACTGTCTGACATTTAGAGATGACTTAGCAATATTTTCCAAAAATATCTGTACCGGAATGGACTAAATTAGCCTGTTTAAAGATACAGCAGGAAAGAATAGTTTACAATTTTTTTCTAGAATACAGAATTCACAATGAACATTAACAATGCTCCAAAATTCCTAAGAAGATGATACAATAGAACCAACAGAGTGAATAACTTCAATTACTTGGGGGAAATGATGCAGCCAGACAGTCTAGAAAAAGGAGGAAACAAAAATAGTGCCCATAAAATTTAAGCAGCTTACCAATCAACGAAGGACATTTATAATGAAGAAAAATCGCTTCCAGCAAAAACAAAAACCCAACACATTAACACTGTCATAAGACTGGAGCGCCTTTATGCAGCAGAATGTTTAGTAATTAAGAAAATGTAAAAAATTGAAGTGGTGGAAAAAGAGAAAAGGAAGTTCTGTGGAAAGTAATTGGTCCAAGAAAAAAGGGAATAAGTGGATGACAAGTAAGGAAGAAATCGACATACAAATTGAAAAACTCTCTGCTGTCTTCAGGAAAAGGAAAATTTCGTATGAACAAGTATTTGACCATTTCCAAAAAAATCCCAAAAAGGAATCAATTGGTTCAGGGAAATAAAAAAGCACTTAGCAGAAATTAAATATCTAAAAGCAGAAATTATAGTTAGTCCAAGTTTTCGAAACAAAATTAGAGAGACGAGGATTTTCAGGAGAATGTAAGGAAGCACATCACTGTGTGGACAGCTGATAGAAGAGAACACAGTAAAAGAATGGGGAAATGCTTAAAATCAGAAAAGAAGACAAAATCATGAGGATGTTACTTCATGAGACCCACAGATGAGCGAAATTGAAGAAAGATGAAGTGCCAATGAAAAATACGTTATTCCAAAGTGAATAGGTGACAGTTTATTTATAAATTACATTCATGAGAACAGAGCAGTCCAAAAATGGTTAGAAGACCTACAGAGAATGAAGCCTTTCATTCCAACCTGACTGAAAATATGTGAATGGAGGTTACAAGGTCGCTACCACCTACACCTGCCAACACTGAGGATCTCTGGACGAATATGGAAAATTGCACATCGCAGATGCTGCGTTAAGCATCTACTGTATAATTCACTTTTTATAGTTTTTTCTGTAATTTCGTAATCCATAGTCTTTTTCAGATCGTTTTCGTTTTGTTTTTTTCAGTAATAGATTTGAGTACAAACGCATGTAGCGATTGAAATTGTTTGTCATGTAATAATTGTAGCGATTAGGTATATTTATATATTCTAAACATTACAAGTAGATTGTAATCTGTATAATTATGTGACTATGGTGTATTAAAATTCATTAAATTAGCTGATGAGGTGTCCGATTTTTGCGGCTGTGTTGGTACTAATATGTTTTGTTTGACATCAAGAGAACTTTGCTGTTGGTTACAGATAGAATGATATGATTCCTAGAGTTTCGACCAGGACACATCACATTAGAGTAGTGTTGCTGCTGGCAGAAGAGGGCTTGGCAAGAGTAAGCTTCATAGGTTGCAGCAAGATGCCAGTCATACTATAGCTCTGACTGGCGAAAATGCTTGATAGTCAAACAGTTTAGTGGATTGCTGGGAACTCATGTAATCAGTGGTTGTCCCTCGTGGAGAGGAGAAGAGAGGTCTTATCGGCAAAAGAGACAAAGGGCGTGTTGATTAACTTTTGTAGTACATCAGTTTCTCAAGAACAACATTTAAGATCCACAGAGACTGGGCAAGTTACATTTCACATGAGAAGGGCTGCAAGAACTCCAATTTATGTTCTCATTCTGCAGTTATACTGGCAGTTTCCGACTTCCGAAGGTGGGAGTTATGATTTCTGCCTCTAACAGTGACAGCTTGTAAGCGAACTATTTTGGGCTGTCATGGGGCGAAGGGGTGATAGACATTTAATGACCGTATGCTTCTCCCACTCACCTGCAGAACCATTTCTCGATGTGCGAAACAAGGAGGGCTAATTCAACTATCGATCTCAGCGATGACAGCTGCTTACATACTCACAAGCTTCGGTTAGTAATAGTTGATTTGCTGTTTTGTTTTGCAAAACAGTGTGTGTGAAGACTCACTAGAGACTGGTGTTATTAATGGATGGCAACTCATTCTTAAATCGTAAAGCAAATAGTCAGCGGAGGTAATGGTCATATAGCTCAACTTTATGCAGCTCGTTAAAGGGATAATGAACGATACTGATTCCATGGGAACTACCATATGATGAGTTCTGTCAGTTGGAACTTTTTTTTTGAACTACCATCCTGAGAATTCTTCTTTTCTGAAATTTCCAGTGAGATTGTAAGGTGCTAGGTGGGATTAAGTAGAAATTGATAGTAGCATATATTTCTGCTTCAGTGATCTGCAATAAGAACTTATCTGAATAATGATTAAAAGTCAAAAACTCCTATTTACTGCCTCCACAAAGAGTTTGACGTCAGATGTAGATGTAGCAATATGTGGTGCAACACTTTCCAAGATGGCAGTAAACATATCACTGACTCCTTTAATCAAAATTAAATTCTTTACAAAAAGGAAACTGCATGGAATAAAATTGGTCTCCTGTGAGTGAGGCACAGGAGACATTTGGTAGATCTCCAGCCTAAAGACTGAAGCCCACACACAGTTTCACACGAAGATGTATTCAGAAAGAAACAACACTTATTCACAAAGCTGATGAAGCAGGAAAAGCTAGCCATTGCCTCATGACGATGAAGTTAAGCAGTACTACAGCTCTGGCTAGGCTCTTTTGGGAGCTGACAAAACAAGAAAAATAGAATGAAAGAAGTAATTGCCACCCAGTGGAGACACGTGGTTGTCGCAGCCTGTTTTCTCTTCAAGAATGGGGGCCCTGCTGTTAGAGAAGTACTGACCAACAGGCTCACATAACCCCCCCCCCCCCCCAAATCAGATCATCATTCTAAGATGTCCTCAGGTGGTTCCAGATGCTCACGCAAGGTCTCTGTACATGGCTATATTGGGCTGTGTGTGAAATTCTGACCACTGCCGTCTCAGTCTGCAACTGAGTTTGAGGTGGAAACCACTGGAGTGCCAGACAAAGTACCCAGTCACCTACCAAGGACTTTGGCAACCACCTGAGTGGGGCACTGTATGCAGATGGCGTGGTGCCTTCGTGCTTCTGCATTACCTGTCAGGTAACTACTTTCTTCTGGTGGACTTCCCTAGTGGCATGCATGTTTGAACCTGGGCTGTGGGAGGCCTGGCCCTTCTGTTGCTGCAGACTGGTTGCTGAAGACATTCATCACCACTGCTCACTATCCAGTGTCAGCAAACCCCTTTGACATTGGCCATGCTGGATGCTATGTTTTGGACACTGTTTATTCCGGTGTGGTATGTGGTGACCATCTTTGTTGACACCACTGACTGTTGCTGCTGGCAGGTGTTGTGCTCCCTCCTAAGCCAGTAGTTGCTAACCCCAACACTCAGAGCACTGGCTGATACCAGCGTCATGAAGGAGCAACAATCTTCCATCTGCTGTTATACAGAATTTGTACTAAAATGAATAAAGGACTATAGTAAACAAGGATGCCTCATTAACAACTCGCCAAGTGGTTCCAGCTACCGCCACCCCTACAACCCACACCCTGCCAAGGAGGCAGCACCTTCTTCTGACCTACAAGCAGCCGAGTCCTCCACCTCCCTGGGGTCATGTTGCGATCCCAACAAAATTTTGTCATAAGTGACAGGAACATACGTATTTCATAATAGGCATTGCGAGGGTAGATCAATGGGATTATCATTGTAGGACAGTGGAACCATTAAAAAGTTTTCCAATGATTTGGGTCACTTTTTATCAAACCACAAACAATTACTGAATTGATCCATATAATGCCTCATCTAAGGTTGTCATTTTTAGTGTGAAAGTCTAACACCAACAATTACTGCACCTAATTCTAGATGTGGTAGGGTAGCCATTTTGACTGGGGAAAGTATTGAATTGCTGTGTACTAGTTAGACGACGACAATTGTCACAGCTTTGCAATTGAAGAAAATTGACCACACTGTACAACCATTAAGAAGCATTGCAGAAGATGTGCAATGAGTTAGTTAATTCTCAGATATGGACATTGGACATTTCCATAGGATTTATACACTATTTTTAATGAATGCACGTGTTTTTCCTTCATCAAGGATATATGTGCAGTATGTCTTTCGCTCACCAAGGTTGTCAAAGAAGAATGAGGAGATTAGTGTTTAACATCCTTTCAACAATAGGGTCATTAGACATGAAGCACAAGCTCTGATTAGGGAAGGATGGAGAAGGAAAGCGGTTGTGCTCTATTGAAGGAACCATATTGGAATTTACCTTAAGCAATTTACAGAAATCATGTAAAACCTAAATGAGGATGGCCAGATATGGAATTGAACTGTCATCCTCCCAAATGCGATTCCATTGTGGTAACCACTGCATTACCCTGCTCAGTCAAGGTTGTGAGAGTCTGCTGCTGTGACTTACAGCGCACTCCATATGACAGCTAAGAACTGCTGGCAGATCAAGCATACTAGCGAATCAGTGTTGCAGCAGAATCTTCCAGGTTTAGAGAGGCACCTAGCATCATATATGTTTACACAATTCCCATAAACTGTGGGTGCAGAGCTGACGTCCAATAACATCCAGTATGTTCGACTGTAGTTAGGCTTCAAACTGTTTCCGAAAAGTGTCGAACTTAAGAGTTATTCAAAGTTTTTGATTTTATCAAGGCTCCTCTCAAATATTTAGGATGAAGTTCAGACTTTGAATGTTTTGTATGAAGCAGGAATATAGCAGCAACCTGAACAACTGAACAATTAATGCACTGCACAGTAGGCCCCACATGATGCTTACCCCCTGCACCAACATGTTACAGTAAAACTGTAGAGCAAGAAATGTAACAAATTACCCTACATTACAGTGAAATTGCAACAAATTACGCCACGTTACAGCAAAAACTGTAACAAATTTCCCGATGTTTCAGCTAAAATTATATCAAAGTGCCCTATGTTACAAAGAAATCGTAACAAATTGCCCCACATTACCCCAATAACTCATCAAATTGCTCCATATCATAGTAAAATTGAACAAATTGCCCCATGTTGCCCAGTGCCCCACTATGTTACAGTAAAGTTTACTGAATGCCTGCAAGCAGTAGAACTCTACAGGAGATTAAGGGAAGACCACTGACCCAACATGATAGGTCAGTACAAATTCTGTGACTCTCAAGTAACAATCATGCTGATATGGACGTTATCAATAGATGAAACGTCATAGGTGTCACAAATGTTCAGTGCTGTTACCAAACACCTTTTATCTCCGACACAGTCGTATCCTACTAGTTTTTCCCTGACATCATGTTGTGTAAAAGTTGTAGGATCTGTTTATAACTCACAATAGTTGATGCAGTCTATGATTGTCTATGATTGTCAGATTTCATGTGACCTATTGGCTGTCCTATAACAACACAGTGTAAGGTGGGCACTTCTGCTAAGTATAGAATCCAAGATGGCAACTAAACCTAAATTCCAAGATGGTGTACCTATGATATGACAATCTAAGATGGTGATCCAGGACATCATCAATGACATTAGAAGGCAGAATGATGATCTAAAATGGTGTACCTGGGAAAACAGGCGCAGCCCAAAATAGCTACTGCAATTAACATGTCACTGCAGTCGTGTACCCCCACCACTTCTGTGTATCACCCACATTTTCAACTTGTATACAAACATGGCTGTCAAAGAAACAAACACTTTAATAAGAAATAATATACTCAAACAAAGAATAATGGGTAGAGCTAAAATCTATGAACTGATAGAGATTCTGGAACTTATATTAGCACATTACTACTTCCTGTTCCACAACAAGTTTTACATTCAGGGACGTGGATGGGTACTATACTCCTTTCATCAAAAGAATAAACCTGATGTAAACAAACACAAACGCGATGATTGGTCAGCAGCCGTAGCTCTCATACACTGTTGTTTTTCCGCTCTTGGAAGTAGGTCCAACTTATGTATTAGATATTTTATTACTATGTCACTGTAAATGAAACTTTAAGACGTTCTGATGTATTAACAACCATCAAAATTTTTCTTAATCATACTTTAGCTACGTAGTTTTTATTTCAGAAATCGTATACAGTCACAGTCTGTCTAAACGCTACTTGTGTTCTGATTGTCTCACTGTTCATATGTACCATGAAAATAGATGACACTGCTTCCTGCTTCATAGTAAAACACGCTCCCAGCACACCATTAACGGTTACGAACAAGTTGCCCTTAATGTTTTTCACAACATTACAGAGAAAAATGAGCTTTGACACTTGTTGAGAGAAACTATGTAATAAATATAAGAGATGTGCTGTAAATTGTAATCTTGGCGTAATCTCTAGCGTTGGTGATTATTCATCGAGCGGGCTGGTGGGCGGTGGTTCGAAACCGGTTGAGACCAACAATTTATTCACCATCTACATATATACTCCGCTAGCCACCAAGCGGTGTGGGGCGGAGGGCACAAGTCGCGCCCGCGCCAAAGTCATATTCCCCCCCCCCCCCCCCCCCCACACACACACACACCGCTCTCTTCCACCTGCGCATCGCGCGAGGGAAAGACGGCTGTCTGAACGCCTCAGTATGAGCTCTAATTTCCCTAATCTTTGAATGGCGCTCATTGCGCGATTTGAAAGTTGGTGGTAATAATATATGCTCTACATCCTCAGCGAAGATCGAATTTCGGAATTTAGTGAGCAGCCCTTTCCGTTTAGCACGCCGTCTATCTGCAAGTGTATCGCACTTCAAACTTTCTATGAGATTTGTAATGCTCTCACGATGGCTAAATGTACCAGTTACGAATCTTGCCTCTCTTCTACAGACCTTCTCAATCTCTTGAATGAGACCCAACTGATAAGGGTCCCATACAGACGAACAATATTCCAAGACTGGACGAACTAACGTATTGTAAGCTATTTCTTTTGTCGAAGGACTGCATCGCTTCAGGATTCTACCAATATACCGCATTCTAGAGTTCGCCTTGCCCGTTACTTGTGTAATCGGATCATTCCATTTGAGATCAGATACTTGACGGATGTTACCGCTTCCAAAGACTGGGCATTTATTTTGTACTCGTACATTAAGGGGGGTTTTTGACTTGTTATACGCAGTAGGTTACACTCACTAATATTGAGAGATAACTGCCATTGATTACACCACCCATTTATTTTCTGCAAATCCTCATTGATTTATTCACAACTTTCGTGTGATACTACTTTCCTGTAGACTACAGAATCATCGGCAAAAAGTCTAATGCCGCTGTCAATATCATCAACCAGATAGCCGGCCCGTGTGGCCGAGCGGTTCTAGGCGCTTCAGTCTCAAACCGCGCGACTGCAACGGTCGCAGGTTCGAATCATGCCTCGGGCATGGATGTGTGTAATGTCTTTAGGTTAGTTAGGTTTAAGTAGTTCTCTGTTCTAGGGGACTGATGACCTCAGATGGCCCCATAGTGCTCAGAGCCATTTGAACCATGTGAACCAGATCGTTTATATAAATCGTAAAAAACAGCGGACCTATTACGCTGCCCTGGGGCACAACTGAAGTTACGCTTGCTTCTGTTGAAATCATCCCATTCAGGACGACATACTGCTCCCTGTCTGTTACAAAACTTTCTATCCAACCGCATATATCATCGGATACACCGTAAGCGTACACGTTTTGAGCAAGCGACAGTGCGGAACAGAGTCGAACGCCTTTCGAAAGTCGAGAAATATGGCATCAGCCTGGGAGCCGTTATCTAGAGCCTGTTGTATATCATTTTATTTTGTTCCGTTTGAACGCCTAAATCATTTAAATATGACATTTATCAGTATGTGATATTTAACTCATACTTAACCATCATTTTCAAGAAAAAAGCACGTTTCTGGTTTCTAATTACATATCACACGCAGAATTCTGGTTTCCATTGCAAATACACATTCTTAATTATCGATGTATTATAAAAGATTGTTACAGATTTTGAAGTTAAGAGAACATTACACAATTAAATTTTTTGGAGAAAACTGAAGACTCAAATACTCTTTGTTTGAATACGCTCACTGTTTTATAGTAAAAATGTGGTCTCACATGAGCCAGAGTGATAGCGTCGTACAAACACGGAAAACAATTTTCAAGGCGTCGAGCAGACTGTACAAATGCTGCATTTTTATACTTGTCACCGTACCATTACTACATGAACCAAAAAGAATTGATCTGGAGCCAAGTTAAGGGATCTGTCGCGAGAAATAACAAGGCATTTAATCTGGCAAACGTACTGGATCACTGCCGAACAATGACGAAATGCAGAACAGCATGTCATAAAAGAGGAGGAGGAGGAGGAAATGTGGACTTTTTGGTGGCTTGGGATTATGTTTTTGATCGCTACGTTATCAGCGTAGTAGTATTGAAATGTACTGCTTTCCTCGGAGTCCGGTATGGAAGAAGTTCACAATTACCAGACGACTGACTGTAATACCTTCAGTGGCTTCAATATTTAGCTACATGGTTAAATCCTAGCAGTGCGCTTTTACGCCGCACATAGCTCATACGGAAATATTACCCTTGTTAAAGTCAGAAATTTTCATCACTCTCGTTTTTAATTACAGTACTATGTTAGCTAAGGTCGAGAACATGTTTTCCCTTTGATCACCTAAGAATCGTATCGCCTGAGTTTTACCATTAGTTCCTTATGTTCAAAAATTAAATGACATTCAAGGATATATTGTTCTCTGCTCGTCTCTTTTTATGTCTTTACTACAACTGTTCACATCGCTGCAGATTAGTTGGACTAGGTGGCTGGCCAGTGCTGTCCAAGTTAAATGCGCCGCTAAAGCTGTTGTCCCGTACTATCGGTGAGTCGATGTACGTGTATCGCACAGCATAAAACGTATCCTCATTTCGTACTTGACTGTACTCGAGACAGATTGGCTTCTGTTCCATGTGAAACGAAATCCAATGAAGTTCCAGCAAACACGGAAAAATGCATAGTGTAATGTTTACATGAGGTTTATTCTTAACAGAGTATAGTCTTGCAGGCTTTCTAGAAAACATATAAAATGTATTAAAATTTTTGAAAACAACAATTTTAGATCTCAAACCCACTTGAAAAGTAAGCTGGTTTACTATAAACGCTAAGTTGATGATGCTCTCATTCAGTTCAGTGCTATAAAGAAAGAGGAAGATGCCTTCGCTGGCTGATATGTTAGACCGACACATAATAAGGATAAGTAGTCAGTCTGCAATTTTTCCAAGACGCTATGGGAGGTATGGAGGCGCGGGTAGAAATCAAATACCAAAGACCTGGAATGGCAAGAGAGACTGGAGAAATACAGGGGAAAATTACCCCAGTACAGGGTTGGGAAATGGGTAATGTTATCTAGCCCTTATATTATAAAGGGTAGAATGAAAAAATGAAATGATCGGATGGCACTGTTGGCCGGGAGGCCCCATGTCGGAAAGTTCGGCCGCCGTATTGCAAGTCCTTTTTAGTTGACGCCACTTCGGCGACTTGCGAGTCAGTGATGATGTAATACACACAACACCCAGTCATCACGAGGCAGAGAAAATCCCTGACCCCGCCGGGAATCGAGCCCGGGACCCCGTGCGCGGGAAGCGAGAACGCTGCCGCAAGACCACGAGGTGCGGACAAAGAGTAGAAAAAAGTTGGTGACAAGGTACCATGGTAGGTGATAGAGACAATGTCAACAGTCAGCATGAAGCTTCAGTTGCCAACTAGAACAACGATAGTTCATGTAAGGCACCTACGTTCATTTCAAAGCACTCCACATTCATCGCCAATTTGGATCGACATCGACAGAAAAGTGAAACGAGAAAAAACGTGAGAAAAATGGTGAGTATGAAGATGTGGACGACCTGTGTGGAAAAAGCCATATGGATTAAGGCCGAGGAAATACAGATTAATATTATGTGTAGCTTTCATTGTGTTGTAGCGTAGTTATGAAGTTAGGTAGCATAACATGAGGAGGGCGTTATTATTGGGAGTAGCTTGGTGTTATGAGAAGTATGTATGGAATAAGTTTTGTGTGCCACAGTTACTGCAGATCTATGGTCTAGGGATTATGAACAGTATACGTGTACGAATTATGTCAGGTGACGGCAGACCTTACTGAAGGGGGTAAGAGAGTAATTGAGGCTCCCTGATCTCAGGGTACTGTGCGCCAGGGATGAGGATGAAGGGGATTCCAATCGCGGTAGTACTTCAACGAAGGTGGAATTGGGTCATTGCAAGATCAATAACTGCAAAGTGTGGTGCTTTCTACCAGACAGGAGGATGTGGTTTGCATCAGTCATCAATAGATGTTGAGATAAGTTTTCAATGCATGGGAGATTGGAAGTGAGGTGACGAGATTGGAGGATGTGTTTCCAGGGTTACTATGTATTGTGGAGAGGAAAGGTATATTCAAAGAGGTACAGGGGAGTACGATAGATTGTCAAGTGAGTGACAAAATTCGCGAGACTTTTCGTCTCATCGTTATGCTGAACTGCACAGTTTTACTGCCTGTTAATACATTATAACATGCGAGGAGACGAAGTGCTACTAATGTATTGCCTGTAGGCGAGAAGTCTAAAACCTATCTGTATATTGTGAGACTGTTTCTAGATAAAGTGGGGGACTATACTGCAACTGATTTATTTCTCTCTTATGTTTACCTGTTGTGTTCAATAAACTAACTAAAAACGCTATTTAGCATGCAGTTCTCTAATACAAATGAATTAAAACTTGTCATGATAACGTTAATGTTTTTAATAAAATAAAGTATCCCAAACTGTCACGAATTAGCAGGCTAAAAAGTACTTTCGGTTTCGAAACAAGCTGTGTCTATGTACAGTCCACAGTCATACTGAATTAGCTTATAGGACTACCACAAAAGTATGCAAATGTAGCAGTAGGGGATGATACGTAACAAAATCCAGTTAACAAATCATTTAATATTACAATATTCTCATAAATAAACTCTACCACTACAGAGTGAGAGAGAATTCTCTATACCTAATGCAGACCTATTACGCTGCCCTGGGGCACAACTGAAGTTACGCTTGTTTCTGTTGAAGGCATCCCATTCAGGACGACATACTGCTCCCTGTCTGTTAAAAAACTTTCTATCCAACCGCATATATCTTGGACAATAGAAAACAGTTAGTTAAGGTAAATAAACAAATGTCAGAATGTCTCCCAGTTATAAATGGCGTACCTCAAAGATCTGTTCTTGGACCTTCCTTTTCATTATTTATATAAATGATTTACCTGCAGTTGTATCATGTGATGCAGTGCTGTATGCTGATGACACAACACTCATCAAATGTGATACCAATCTTGAAAATGTGCAACAAAGCCTGGCAGTGGCAATGGAGAGGTGCATGACTTGGCTTGAGGCAAATGTACTGCAGAAGAATGATAGTAAAACTGAAGTTATTGTATTCAATCTGAATGCTCCCAGTCATGATAACAAAACAGTAAAATTATTAGGATTTCATGTAGATCAAAAGCTCAGCTGGGATACCCACACAGGGAAGATATGTGGCAAGTTGGCACGTGTCATATATCTGCTGTACAAGCTGAGAAGCAGTGTCAGTAAAGAACTTCTGTTATATGCATATTTGCATATTTTGCATTCTTCCATTCGCACCTGAGTTATGGAATATATTTATAGGGCAATTTGGTAGGCTCAAAATTAGTGTTTAAATGATAAAAGAAAGCCATAAGGTGCATAGCAGAACTTAGCCCATATGAATCATGTCGAGATTATATTAAGAAACTAAATATAATGGCAGTGCCTGGCCTGTATATTTACAACTGCCTTGTCTTTGTTAAAGATAATCTGAGTAAATTTGACTTAAGGAGAACAGTTCATGACCATAACATAAGAAGTGGACATACAATTAATATGTCATATGCTAGGCTTTCAAAGACACATATCAGATACAAATATCTTGGTCCTATCTACTTAAAAAATTACCTGAAAATGCCTACACAGTGCCAGTAAATAAATTTAAAACTAGTCTTTCGAGGTGGATCAAAAGTTCCTTGAGTATGTGACAAATGACCCACTTCCCTTATGATAATGAACTATAAATTAACTGCAGGCTATACATATGCCACACTGTGCAACTATTTTATTACTGTTTCCTGTACTTATTGTTAATTATCTGATTGACTATTTATTTGCCATTCACTGAACGATGTAGTTCATTTATCTTGTCATTGATCTATTAGGAAACTACTTGCTGTTATTGAGATTTGCACAAATATGTATTGTATCCCTCTTGGATTATTATATTATAGTTAATAACATTTGTCATGTCGAAGTTTATATTATTATTGTTATTATTATTATTATTATTATTATTATGTTTACACTGATGACACCAATTGCATGTAAATATGCTTAATGGTGGAATAAAACATTTGTATTTGCAATTAGGTCGATACAACTGACAGAATCATAAAAAGCAGGCACTATCAAGTGTGCAATTCAGGAAGTTTTTCAACCTTAGATCTACGGTGTACAGAATCAAGATAGTGAGAAAACGTATGGGGAGAAGTTGTCTTAGGATTTCTTTACTGATTGTCGCTCGGCTGGCTAGTGGCTTTTTCACAGAAGAGGTAGAAATCCTGTCTCTGGCGAGATTAGAACCGAAAACTGACGCACTGTTCTGCTTGAGAAGCAATACTCTACCGCTAAAGTAGCAAAAAACTGCGTCAAACAGCACTGCTGTATTGTACCACTCATGGCTAAGACAGAGAATTTGTAACTTAAATGGCGAAAAGATCTGCATGCTGCAGTTTCTGTTGAAATTAGTTTCCTGGACTCAAAACCACAAATTTTCTGTGTCATCTCTTAAGTGGGAATAACTGACACTAATTCAAATGACAAGGAAATATCGAGTGAATTTATCAGTGTAATACTAAACCAAATCAGGAAGTAAATCGATGCCCACTGAAGTACCAATCATACTACATTGCTGCCAATTCTCCATTACACTAGCGACAGGCAGACTACGTTTGCTCAGCCGATGTTGATCTTGAGTTGGCTGGGAGCGGGTGAAGCTCGCCCATCGAAGACTGTGAGCGGAAATACCTACTACAAGCCAATGAGTTTTATTTGCATTTCTGTAACTAATATTTGGGTCTACAGCATAGTTACGAATAATATCCACACCCGCCGTTCGCAATTCGAACAACGTAAAAGATAGGGAAAATTATTTCGGTGGTTCTCCTCTTCAACAGCTGTCATAGGCCTTTTTGTTTTTCTACCTTAAGAAAACTGCAAGCTAAGAATCTCATTCACTGGAAGCGATTCGCTTTTTTAGCATAACCAGACGCTATTAACATTATGAGTAAATAACATTCATTTTAATATTATATACTTGAAAGGAATTTTCCTTATGAATGCTTGCACTGACATCCATAATAACACAAATGAAAAGACAACGTAGCACTGCTTGTGGATGTTCGCGTTTTGTAACTAAGGTTTCTATGCTGTGAATAACACATAGTTTGAAATCACAAAAGCAAACTGTGAAAGGGATGATGATGATGTTTTGTTTGTGGGGCGCTCAACTGCGCGGCCATCAGCGCCCATACAAAGTCCCAATTTTTACACAGTCCAATTTCTACACAATCCAGTCCAGCCACTGTCACGAATGACGATGAGGATGATGAAATGCTGTGGACAACACAAACACCCAGTCCCCAGGACAGTGCAAAGGAAATTATCGCAACGACCGAATAATAAGATTCAAAATCCATGAAGATAATCAAACAAGTGAATAATTGCAATGCAAGTTCGATTCCAGCTTCTGATAACGTGAAAGGAGCAGCAGTTGTGATGAGAACCTGAAACAAAGAACAAAAAGCGCCGACAATAATGTGTTAAATATGTCACTCTTAAGCAAAACTGTCATTACTTCCACAAAAAACCAAAGAGACGAAAAGTATCATCTGCTCATAACACTTACAATATAACTACTGGTGACTCCTTGTCAGGAACGGAGAAAAACACCTGACGAATGAGCTCCTCAATTTTTAGACAATTTGCGACAGAGAGGAACAAAAGTAATAAGAACAGGTTACCCTTGGCGAGCATGGGACGGAATTTCTGTGTAGTATCTCTTAACTGGCGCATTTTGATTGTAGTTTACTTTTAGGTTGTTTCACATTAACGACCCCTCTATGCTATCACAGCATTCATATGTGAATTTTTGAGGTGTAATTGTTATAACAGACTGCTATTTTAAATTAAAAACAAGATACCCCAAATTGGCCACAAATTAGATGTGATGTACATGTAGAGACAAGCAAATGATTACAGTTTCAGAAAATTTGGATGATTTATTCAAGAGAAAGAGCTTCACAAACTGAGCAAGTCAGTAACCTGTTGGTCTACCTCTGGCCCTTATGCAAGCTATTATTCGGCTAATATTGATTGATAGGGTTGTTGAATGCCATTCTGAGGGACATTACGCCAAATTCTGTCCAATTGGCGCGTTAGATCATCAGAATCCCTACCTGCTTGGTGGGCCCTGCCCATAAGGCACCAAACATGCAAAAGTCAGGTTGTTTGCTATCCCACTACTGACCACGGCGTCTCCAGACGCATCTTTGGCCTGGGATCTCATTTACTGGAGTAGAACTGTCTCCAGTCATGAGTTCCGTTTCGAACTGAACCCAATGACCAGCAAAGATGTATATAGACACACCCTGGACAATGTTGGGATACCAGCCAGACTGCCACCAGACATCTGGTCCGACATGCAGGAGTAATGGTCTGGGGTGGCATTTCTTTTCGTAGCAGGACCCCCTTGGTTGTCACTAGTGGCACCCTTACAGCACATCGGTAAGTCGATGATATAGTATGCTCCGTTATGTTCCCCTTCATGGCACGACAATGCCCACCAGCACGAGGCGAGAGTTTCAACTGCTTAGCTTTGTGCTTCGCAAACCCTACCTTGCCCAGCACACTCGCTGGATCTCTCCCAAATTGAGGACGTTTAGAGCATCATTGGCAGGACCCTTGAACCAGCTAGGGATTCCGACGATCTAATGCGACAATTAGACAGAATTTGGCATGATATCTCTCAGGAAGACATCCAGCAACTCTTTGAATTAATGTCAAGCTGCATAACTGTGTAATGTTGTTGCTTTAATTTGTTCTGATTGCGGTGCTGATAGACAATAAAAGCGGTTTAAAAGCTGTGAGCTGTCTGGGGAAGTTAACCTTGCATTACTGAGCAACTGTTTCACCAGGTATCCAGTCTAGCGTAGCAAATTCCCAACCAGACTAACATTAACTATAATCTTTTAATAGTCGTATGACATAAATATAAATATAAATATAAATAAAAAGAAATAAATCAGTTTATATTTGGAAATTTATTTTAACATTGATCATTGAAATTTCAGCATATTAAACTAAACTGGTGCCTTATTTAGAATTGTGAAAATGTGAGTTTGTAATCTTACGGAACACATCAAATATGGAGCCAAGATTGGGAGACTGCATACAACACTGCATTCATAAAATAACACACAAAGAACGTTGAAACATATGCAAGAGGAAATTAACCACAACCAACCGATTCAATTTTCACCCAAAGAAGTTACGTTCATAGCGCAATCCTGTCCGTCATGTAATTACCACACACTGGTATACTAAATTCATACTAACTCTCTGTGAAATCTTCCTGAAAAGAATAGCTGAGGGCTACTTTGATGCTTACAGCATATGCTTCACGTGGTCAACTTGGTTTACACAAAGAGTGTAACTCCACAATAATTTTGATAATTAAAATAAATTACATCGTTAACGCACTTAACAAAAGAAAAACCTTGAACTGGTTATTATCGTCTTACTCTTAACCTGATGGGTCAAACGATTGTATAAGCACGTGGTACTGGTCTCACAAAGGACACTCCACGTGGGTTGAACATAAAGAAAAGTTGCTATATTGAAAAATATTGTCAAGACGAGACGTTATAATCTCACGCACATTCCCATTTAAGATTGATAATCTTAGTTAGAGTTACTGATCAACACGTGGTTCCACTTTACTCACAAAGTAGTGACAAAGCAACTACCGGAATATATTCTGAACGTCACACTCGAATTACACTGCGTTGCAATTTAAGATAACATTAGATATTTTAGAGCTAAACCTGAAATAAAGGTGATTAAATTTTCAGTTAGGCTGAACTTAAGAAATCCATTGTCCTACGGACTTAGCCGACACGCGCTTAGCCGGAGATCTTACCACTTCAGACGCTCGCCGCGGACAGACTGACCTGGGCTCCTACAAAGGGTGCTTCCGTATACAAAACGGAAGTGACCAGAGAGGCAGCTTCCTATACCAACATGACAAGGGACGGACAGGACCATACTAAGGATAGAAACCTCTTTGCTTTTAGAAAGCGTAGCTACCTGTTCCGACGTTGGTCCTACTGTTCTCTGGCAGACAGGCTTGTCTGCTACCATCCAGCATGCAACTAGAAATACATTTGCTCATTCATCCTCTCACACAGAAAGGAAGGGGGATGACAGTATCTTATCATATACAGTATATAAAAGAAAGCGGATGTAGGTTCCGTATGAGACTGTGTGACATGAATTACATATAAACTGTGTTTTAAAGTGTAGTAGTGTGACAGATCGTTCTTGTTTATGTGTAAAAGTAACACGTTTCACTGCTCAGTCTCCTCCCAGATAGTCAGAAACACCACAGTAAATTTAGAAGAGGAATTTATGCCGTAAATGACAACATATTTAAGAAATTAACATGAAAGGAATCCAACAGAGACCTTTCAACTGCTTGCATAAAGGCCAGAGGTTAACCAACATGTGTTTGACTTGCTCAATTTGTGAAGCTCTTTATCTTCAACCAATCATCCAATTTTTCTGAAATTGTAATCATTATTTGTCTGTACATGTAGATCACATCTACCGAATTCTGCTCCATTTGGGTAATTCCTTCGTGGTGTGTCTCCTCTTTTCCTTTTCTCTTTTTGAGTGTATTACGGCACTTGTGGCCAGATCTGACTCAGTGCACAACGCTAATTGTAATTTCATTTGATCTTGAAGACAATTCGAAAGGCTTAATAATGCTTTCAACATGGTTACAGGACACGTCAACTCCTCTTTTGAGACAGTTGCTCATCAGCTCTTGCCTAACTAAAAAGTTGAGGCTCCCATAATTAGGTTAAAACCAGAAGGACAAACAGGCATTGAGGCTAGACACCTCGCTCCTTACGTCACTATGAAGTACACTACTGGCCATTAAAATTGACACACCAAGAAGAAATGCAGATGATAAACGGGTATTCACTGGACAAATATATTATACTAGAACTCACATGTGATTAAATTTTCACGCAATTTGGGTGCATACATCCTGAGAAATCAGTACCCAGAACAATCACCTCTGGCCGTAATAACGGCCTTGATACGCCTGGGCATTGAGTCAAACAGAGCTTGGATGACGTCTACAGGTACAGCTGCCCATGCAGCTTCAACACGATACCACAGTTCATCAAGAGTAGTGGCTGGTGTATTGTGACGAGCCAGTTGCTTGGCCACCATTGACCAGACGTTTTCAATTGGTGAGAGATCTGGAGAATGTGATGGCCAGGGCAGCAGTCGAACATTTTCTGTATCCAGAAAGGTCCGTGCAGAACCTGCAACATGCGGTCATGCATTATCCTGCTGAAATGTAGGGTTTCGCAGGGATGGAATGAAGGGTAGAGCCACGGGTCGTAACACATCTGAAATGTAACGTCCACTGTTCAAAGTGCCGTCAATGCGAACAAGAGGCGACCGAGACGTGTAACCAATGGCACTCTATACCATCACGCCGGGTGATACGACAGTATGGCGATGACGAATACACGCTTCCAATGTGCGATCACCGCGATGTCGCCAAACACGGATGCGACCATCGTGATGCTGTAAACAGAACCTGGATTCATCCGAAAAAATGACGTTTTGCCATTCGTGCACCCAGGTTCGTCTTTGAGTACACCACCGCAGGCGCTCCTGTCTGTGATGCAGTGTCAAGGGTAACCGCAGCCATGGTCTCCGAGCTGATAGTCCATGCTGCTGCATACGTCGTACAATTGTTCGTGCAGATGGTTGTTGTCTTGCAAACGTCCCCATCTGTTGACTCAGGGATCGAGACGTGGCTGCACGATCCGTTACAGCCATGCGGGTAAGATGCCTGCCATCTCGACTGCTAGTGGTACGAGGCCGCTGGGATCCAGCACGACGTTCCGTACTATCCTCCTGAACCCATCGATTCCATATTCTGCTAACAGTCATTGGATCTCGACCAACTCGAGCAGCAATGTCGCGATACGATAAACCGCAATCGCGATAGGCTACAATCCGACCTTTATCAAAGTCGGAAACGTGATGGTACGCATTTCTCCTCCTTACACGAGGCATCACAACAACGTTTCGCCGGTCAACTGCTGTTTGTGTATGAGAAATCGGTTGGAAACTTTCCTCATGTCAGCACGTTGCAGGTGTCACCACTGGCGCCAACCTTGTGTGAATGCTCTGAAAAGCTAATAATTTGCATATCACAGCATCTTCTTCCTGTCGGTTAAATTTCGCGTCTGTAGCACGTCATCTTCGTGGTGTAGCAATTTTAATGGCCAGTAGTGTAGCTTGAAATAGTGAAGCACTGGTAAGGCAATGAGTTTAGATGAAATGAGGCAGATGAAATAAATTAAGCATTTCGACATGAAACCTAAATCTTTCTTCTGTAAGTATTTTCATTTTTAATTCATCTATACACGTTTAACGAATGGCAAATACGTGTACCTAAAGGTCTATTTGAGTCATTTGAAACGCTTTGGTATACTGTGGTTGCAGTGGGGAGTGTTGGCCAACCAGTAATGTTGTCATCTTAGTCTCAGTGCAATGCACTCCTCAACTGGCGCCCTATAATTTCATCAAAAAGTTCAGCAATCGTATAGTTTCAGAAAGAGAGTGAAAAAGATAGAATAAAAAATTCTACAAATCGCAGGAAATGAAGCATTCCAGTTTCCACGGAATCAACATGGTGTAATCTTACTTTAAAAAGCCTATTTACATCATAATAGTTCTGAAGTATGCAGGAGGTGGTGATTAATTCCGATAGTACATTACTTTCTCAAGACGACTTTTGGAGCTCGTAAGGATTGGCTGAGCCCTATTTCTGGTACAGAACCACAGCAGTAACTCCATGTTCCATGTTTGGGCGTGGAGTTACGTCAGAAGTTTCCTGAAACTATATCTTCCAAGGAGGAAGTGCAATAGGTCGCTCTACAACGAAATCAAAACTTTACTTGGTGAAAGAAGGGCGCTTATTTTGTCTTTGGTGCCAACACAAATCGTTTCCGAAAACTGGCTGTTTTGATGCTACTGGGTCATTTCGCACACATGCCAGTATAAGTTATCACAAGCGAGTTATCAGCAAAGTGGCCAACACCAGAGGTTCGAATTTTTTCACTCCTTGTTCAAATTTTATCTAAACCTCCACTTATACAGTGATGTGCACACTGCTTGTTTTTATGCTTTTGTCAGGAGAAACTCTTGACAAAAATGACCACAGAGACATGAATTGAAGTCTTCGTAACGCTGAAAATTGTAGAACATCCAGTTCTTGTTGGTAACGTATTTGCGCAGTTATTCTGGTGGTCTGAAACAACTGTATGAGTCAAAGTAGTACATGATATTTCTTTTTTGTTTAAACATACACATCTCAGTGAGTCCCACGAATGTAGCCAAAGGGAGGGTTTAGGGGTTCAAACCCCTCTTGAAACGATGACAAAGGAAGTGAAGACATTATCTTAAAATCGATTGCAAGGTAATCTAACAGTGCCTGTTGCTAGCTGCAATAGCTTAGTGTGCGAGGGGAATGCAACAATAATGAGGTCTTGTGAGCGACAATATAGGCACCAATGTGTGGACTGACATTGAAAGGAATGTGGTTTGTCTGGAATCAAGGAAAGTCCAGATAGTGTTGTCCCTGTCAGCTGCTGTGGCTGCTCGCAGTGACAAGACAGTTGTTCACTTGGCAGCAGTTTATTACAATTACTGTCGCCTTCACACTTCCTGGAAACTGTGGAAATTGTTGTTACTGTCATGGTAAATTTTAAATGTTTATTTTAAGCAGTCTTTTCTAGGAGAGAGGACTGCCTAGTGTGCACATTATGATAATCTCTGCTTTTTTACATTTACTTTTCTATTTTTATATGATACATGAAATATCTTAGAACTAACTTAAAGGAAGAGAAAAGTTGTAGAGCATCAAAGTGACGAAAAATATCGCCATTTATCAATTCAACAGAAATTGTGTGCATCAAAAGAATAGTTAAGAAACAATAAAATTAGCAGAATAACATTAAATAAAGGACAAAACGCTTGTTCACATCGATACTGGTTATGTTTATTATCAATTTTGTCAGTATGGGCGTCCACATTGTTGAACACAAACTGTATAAAAGCGTAGTCTGGACAGTTTTCTACGGCATTTTGCATACTGGGTAGTTCAAATGTCTGATCTCATTATATGGTAAATTCAAAAGCTAATAGTACATCTAAAAGACCTCTTCATCCATATTTTTATGTGCCCTTTTCTCAATAACTACTTCTGTATCAGAAACGGAGTATCTCAATGTTGCAGCTGAAATAACAGAATATGAGACGCAGTTGATTGTCGTCGTTAGCTTTAAACTGTCTCCTCTCTTTTTTTCTAAATGATTATTCTAAGAATTAATTTCAGTGACTCTGGAGGTTACTTTCAATTTTATCCAAGAACATGTATGAAGGGCGATATGTTCTCTACTTCATAAACTCGTGATCTTATGTCGTCCAGATTACAACAGCAGTTTCAACAATTCAGATGAGTTCCTCTTGTTGGTCTTCGCTTCTGGTCTCACACCACATACAAACAAATTTATAGTTATGAAACTTCCTGGCAGATTAAAACTGCGCGCCGGACCGAGACTCGAACTCGGGACCTTTGCCTTTCGCGGGCAAGTGCTCTACCAACTGAGCTACCCAAGCACGACTCACGCCCCGTCCTCAAAGCTTTACTTCTGCCAGTATCTCGTCTCCTACCTTCCAAACTTTACAGAAGCTCTCCTGCGAACCATGCATTTCATTCTGGAAATTTATAGTTATTCTCGTACAACATGTCAGATAAGATGTAATATTCTGTGTTTCGAAAGCATGACTTGGTTTTTTTATGCTGATTTATTTTTCCAGTAAACAGATCTTCGCTGAACTCATAGAACAGTTGTTTTTGTATCGTCTCGATCTTTGAAAAGTATTCCTGAGAATGTCTTACAGTGCGAACTATCACTCATCTTTATTTGCTTCCAAATTTTCTCAAAATAAATTCACCAAGGCGGGTAGCTCTTTGCCCACTCAACGCTAATGTTACATGCAACGTCAGATTTGCAAAACCTTTTCGCTCAGTTACCGTGGTCTCGACCTTCAACAAGCAGAGCTTCAGTGTGCTCTACTCGAAATTTTAAATGAGGTCCTCAGTCATTGTTCAGTTTGATCATCATTTCCGTTAGCGATTTTGAAACTGTGTTTGTAATGTCATGAACAACAGTTCTTTAAAAGAATCGGTTTCTTCGTCTGCTTTCTCATGTAATCCTGTGATGCCTCAAAATGGCTCTGAGCACTATGGGACTTAACATCTGAGGTCATTAGTCCCCTAGAACTTAGAACTACTTAAACCTAAGTAACCTAAGGACATCACACACATCCATGCCCGAGGCAGGATTCGAACCTGCGACCGTAGCGGTCGCGCGGTTCCAGACTGAAGCGCCTAGAACCGCTCGGCCACTTGGGCCGGCCTGTGATGCCTCTTCCCCACAAAATAAACAGTTTGTTTTCAGGTAAAATTTATGAACTGACGATTAATAAACGCAGGACTCATTTTCCACTGGACTTGTTATAGCACAGTGATCTTCCTAATAAGATTTCCTGCACTTTTTATGGACAACAGCAACTGAACAGTTCACCAAAAGATGTTAACGATCGTTTCTTGTCTCAATCCATCCAATAAATGTTTGTATGCCGTTTTCCTTCACTGTATCAGATCTATTCCGTCTATAACACTTTCACTACAAATATACCATTCAGACGTTGCGATAACTTCTACTGGCGAATTTAACTAAACGATGGCCAGTTGACGACTGATGATTCTTCCACTGCCAGATTTAGCAGTGGTCTATAAAAGACCTGGCAAAAAGCATACGTTTTGGACAGCAGAGCAATTAAATCTAGAGAGTGACTGTATTGATAAATAAATGGAACAACAAGAGTGAATACTGGAAAAAATCATTGAATGGAAGGTGAAAAATTTGATTCTCTTTATCCACGCGATTTCCATTAAACTAGTAAATGGCGATATTTACTAACCAACTAGGTTTTTTGACACATTCTGTTTGAAAACACGTTTTAATATACAACTTTTCTCTTAGAAATTTTTTCGTTCTGTTGGCCAGTCCTCAGATAGTGGACGTTTATGGTGACGAAACAAGTATTTATCAAAAGGTGGAAATCTGGTATAGCGCGGAAGGCAGGGAAGCAACTTTGTTTCGTGAAAGTGTATTGTAAATACTTCCATGTTCAAAGGTGATGTTTATTTGTATTAATGAGAATGAAATTAAATTAATTATTTAGCTGGTTGCTTAAGTTGCTAGGACCTCAAACAGAATGAAATGAAATGAAATGAAACGCAAACAGCACGATAACTTCCGACTCATACCGAAAAATTTCATTCAGAAAATCAGGGGCGAAAGTGCCACGAAAAATTTTGCAAGCTGTAGTTGAAATTAGTATGCCCATGTGTCAGCAAAACTAGGTAAACTTCTCGCAGCAGCCGACTATTGTCAACCTTATTGATATAATATTGTTACAACATACCTAATCTAATATTCGTAATTATTAATAAACACCACATTTGAACATAAACGTCCTTATTTTGAACTTTCACAAAACCTTATAATTTTCTTCTATCGTTTCTACCATAGTACTGAGGCCTAATGCACTAGAATCACATTCGGGAGCCCTAGGTTGAACCCACAACCATCCATCCACATTTGGGTTTCCCATGGTTTCCGAGTTCACTCTAGGCGAAAGCCAAGACGGTTCCTTGAAAAGGCCACACCTCTTTCTTCACCTTCAATATTAAACATTCCGAGCAAAGCTTTATCTCTACTGACCTCAGCTATCGACAAGATATAAAACAGTAATCTAATTTTCTTACTTCTACCATAGCAAACTATCAACGAGCCTACGAAATGGAAACCACGCATGAGTTATCAGCATTGAGAAAGTTAGAAATTCTTTCCCATGTACTTCTCTCTCTGTAACGGTCATTGTGTTGCTTCCCCCGCTAACTAACTCATTATTCTTTGAAATTATATCACTATATGTGTATGTATTTTACAGATATTTCGTGCTCTATGAGTGCATTTCATAACTAAGTTCATTTACTGAACCCATCCACCCCTGAAATCATGTTCTCGCTACCTCTATGCCATATCCTCCTGCAACTTCTGATTGGCAATCCCAACATTTCTACATAGTCTCAGACAATGTATACCGCATAAACACTCTGTGAAATCTCAGGATGTATAGTTTTCTGTCGAATTAATGAAGATCTGTGTTGGTATGCAGTTGGTCTGGTAGTATACTTTTTCTTTTTTAAATTAACTGTTCAAGTCCTTTCTTGTATGGTTTTAAATTTAGTCCTTTATTGACAGCTATGACCTCCATTGGCCTATTATGCCTTTTAGTTTCCTGTAGTTGCTACTCTGCGTTTTGTATATTTCACTGTTTGAGCTGAGGCAGCAGTCGCGCCAGCCAAAGAAGAAGTGACTGTTGATATCTTTGTGAGTACTGGAATCAGAAACAGGATAATACCACCTGATATCTGAACACTTGGCGTTTTAACTCGACTCTTTCTTCCTTGACACATACAGTCACTGCCACCAGTGAGCGGATGCAATTTTCTGTTTTTAAACACCCTACAGGCTTTTGCTTTAGTGTATGACGAGATGTATTCATAATTTGCTTGAAATTTATTCCAGTACCTAATTTAAGTTCAGTGTGCATTGTGTTAACTACGAATGCTGCAATGTCTTGTTCTATGCCTGTGTCCTTCCTTCCACATATTTACCTAGCTTTATCAGCTAATTTTCGATGTGCAACGTGACGATCTTTATTTGCAGCATAAGCAGTATTGTGCTCCTTGCAGGGGTTGTCTAATACATTTATCCCCTTGTCACTGTGAGCTAGATGCTTTCTCGGTCTCGTGTCAGGTCCACAGTAGTAGTAGTAGTATCCAGAGAAATGCAGTTCAACTGGTAACTTCTCAGGAATACTACCACCACCTCTGCTGTGCTTACTGTGTCAAGTCATATTACTGCATTTATACTCATATAACAAGTCACGAACGTTCACTCAACTGTTGTGCTTTTATGGGAAGCATAGCCCATTCATTAAATCTTGTTCCCTTGACGTCTTATAACACACACTACTAGAAATACGTGTGGTTAGAGCTTTTTTTTTTTTTGTAATTCCTCTGCATCAAAACTTATGGTAATTTCTTCATCTTCACTGTAAGATGTTAAGTTCTTAGGTTTTTGTGCTGCACTTTGGAAACTGACTCTCTCTGTTGACCAGTTTGGTAGGTAAGACTTTTCACACACAGTTTTTCATTTCGGAATATGCATCAAATCACCTACATTCAATTTCTGCTTGTGTGGATCCACAATCTTAATACAATTATACGCTGTATTTGTAAGTCCATTATCATATGCAACAAAAGGTTTTGTCTCAGTTGCACTATGTCTAGTTAGATTATATTGCTCAGTTATTTGTGGAAGAATATCTAACATTTGTATGACCCTTGAAGATTAAATCTCATCCACATGCTCCTTTTTATAGTCCTATTCAAATGTCTCACAATACTGGATTTCATGTGGGAGAATGTTAAGTAGTACATTACCAGCTTGAAATGTGTGTTGTAAACTTCACCTCCGTGGTCGGTTTATTCTGTATTATTTCATTACTAACTTGAAATGTCTGCTGTAAAATTCACCTGCCGGGCCAGTGTGAAGATTGTCAGGACATCAGTTCATCCCTGTCTGCAGCAATTGTTCAAACACATGCGCAGTCTCCTTCCCTGTCTTTGTCTTCACAAGGGGAGCCATGCGAATTCTGGATATGTGTCTATGACATTTAAAATATATTTGAAACGTTTATTCGATTGTGAATATTGGTTCATATCTATGAATCAGACTGCTACAATTCATGCACTGGGAGATGGACAGTGCAACAGTCTTATCTCGATCCAGCGTCCTGCCTCTTCCTGTGAGTCAAATACTCATCAAGGCTGGTGCTTGCCAGCAGCTAAGTGCGTCTTTTCAAAGTACAAAGCAGTGCTGCACAATGCATGAGAAAATGTAATGTCAGTGAAAAAAATCACGACATGTGTACGCCAAGGCTAGGGCGATGCTCAGAAAATGATGCAATCGTGATCATGAATGTGGCAGGTGATATACATAAAGTCAGTGTATTTACTGCATAGGTGTTCCAATATACACCACTCATCAACATACTTACGCATGTCATGTGCCATTTGTTGATGTATTTACATGTCATATGCCATGTTACACATCATCTCGGTGTGTTCACAAAATAATAGTACACTACCCAGCTAACATTGTAGGCATCATCTTAAGAGTTTGATAATAATGTAATTTTTCTTAATTCAGAGCAAAAATTCCCTGCAGTCTTCTCATTGCTCAGAATAGACCTCCAATTATTCTTACTGGATGAGAGCACAATGGGAGCCAGAATGGAGCTTCATTCCCATTGACTGACTTCTCTCTTCCCTCCCTCCCTCACCCCAGAGGTGACCTCGACATGTGTCACCCGTGACCTTGAATATGACATGCACAATTGCACCCGCTGTGATATGATACCAAAGGTAATTTGCAGGTTGGACAGAACATACACTGATCCTCCACTCCCAGCTGCTACCAAACACTTAAGTATTCATAGGTAAATGTCTTTTTTGAAAAGCATACAATCATTACTACCTCTTATGGTAAAATGAAGTGGGTAAATATACAATTTCAGGCTGCTGCAGCATCATGTGACACCTGATGCCAGGACCCATTTTAAACATTAAAGCAGGAAGGAAGTTGTCTATTCCCCTAAATAGTCAATTTACAAGCACATTGTTACTACCCACAATTTTTTATTGTAGTACTTGCTGCCGTCAGGCCTGTCATCAGAAGTGGTCCTATTTTCTAATCGCTGTAGGGAGCAACTTACAGCTTAAATGCTTTAGTGCCCTATAACAATAAACAGCTTTCTGCATTAAGTTCTGACTGTCAGACAACATAACACTTTGCGAAATCAATGAGGAGGCAGCAGTGAGAGAAGTTTAAGATCCATTCAGTATGACATCAAAAGGTGCGCTAGAATTACAATTAGTGTCTGCCATGAATGGAACGCGAGGTATTCTAACAATTACACATCAGTAGTGATTCCCACATGTATATGCTGATATTTTTTCACTAACAGCGCTTTTGGGCTATCAACAAGTAAATTCTGAGGAAACTGCGTCAAAGTTTGCTCACGCGCAAGATGGGAAACCTGCAGCTCTTATTATTTGGTTTCTTTTGGTCTGGAGTGTACTGCAGATTGAAAAACTCATTGACCAGACGCTGTTCACTTGTACTGACAAAGCCTACAAAGTGCCCAAACAGTAAACATCACGTGTAGATGATGTTATCGTTATTCTGACGCACACACATTGATAGAAGGCTAAGAAACTGTAGTCTAACTCAGTGAGGTAATACTGCAGTAATTAGGTTAGGAAGTCAGACACTGGAAGTAGTGGACGAGTTTAGCTTTCTGGGCTGCAAAGTAACTGATTGCGGCAGAAGTAAAGAGGATATGAAATGTAGATAGAGTGGCAACAGATATAACAGCTTTTCTGAAAAAGAATAATATGCTAACAGCTAATACTCATTTGAGTGTTAGAAAGTCTTTACTGAAAGTATTTGTCAGTCTTCCTGCTGTTATTTAATGGTGTAGATTGTTGTCAGGTTACATAAACATTAGCCCTAGCTAGGTGGGGAACTCATTTAGCTTTTTACTCCTTTTAGACACTTAGCCACATAGCATCTCTGTAATCTGGAGAGCACAGTATCTTACACTGGACTGGACATCTGGATCTGATCATTCAGGGTTCCACCAATGAAAATGAACTTGTCTCGCCACTAGAGTACTGTAGTGTACTCCAGACTCATGAAGGATGACCTATTATTGTGTGGGAATCTCATTTCCACAGGGCGTATCAGAGCTCTGCGTAGAAATCTGTCGTGTGGACTTGTCTCTGTTTTTGCTCACGTTTAGTAATTTGTGAAGATAGAAAAAAATCGAGATTCGAGCTCTTAATAACGTACTTCGTAAAGAAAGCTCTGAAAGCAAAGAAAATGCCGATTTTGAGGACACACTGGGGGACTCTGCTCCTTCATGTTGAGCTGCTGTCAAGTTTACAAACGAAGATAGCTGGGATGATGATCTGTGTAGTGGTCTGCCACTATCTCACAAATTATTGCAATACTGCATAAAAATGGTCTTGGAGGATCACCAGCTGGAAGTGTGAGACAGTGCTGAAGCTGTAGGGATATCATATGAACAGGCATATCATATCTTAGCAGTGGAATTCGACACAGAAAATTATCCGCTAGATAGGTGGCACAGCTCTTAACGCACGATCAGAAATGTTTAGGAATGGAAGTGTCTGAACAATGTTTCATCGGTTTGCAAAGCAACTGACAATTTTTTGCGCCAGTTTGTGACCAAATAATAAACTTGGGTCAACTACTGTACCCCAGAGACAAAACAAATAAAAGCAGTGGAAATACATTGGTTCGCGACCACCAACGAAAATAAAGGCAATACAGCCGGCCAGAAAGGTCATGGTGTCAGTTTTGTGGAATGCAAAAGGAATTGTACCGATAGATTATCTTTGGACTTGTCAAGCAATTATAAGAAAATACTGTGCTAATGTCCTGGAACAACTAAAGTAAAAGTTACTCGAAAAAAGGCGAGATTGGGCAAGGAGCAAAGTCATCATTCATCAAGGCAATGCACACCCACACAAGTGTTATTGCCATTCCAAAAATACACGACTCAAGATACGAACTGTTGCCAAGACCCACTTTGTTCGCCTGATCTGGCTCCATCAGATTTCAATATTTTCCCAAAGCTCAAAATTTTCCTCAGTGGACAGAGATTCTCTTCAAATGAAGAACTGATAGCCGAAGTTGACAGATATTTCGCAGGCCTTGAGAAATCTAATTTTCGAGATGAAATCAAGGCATTTGAACATTGCAGGACCAAGTGCATTACTCTACAGAGAAACAACACTGAAAACGAAACAGTTCACAGTACTGAACCCTATTTCTATTCCATTCCAAGAACTTTGCAAACTACGTTCATATTATCCTAGATTCGCTTGACCTTTTCCTGTTACCTCGATGGAACATTCTTATTAATTTCCAATTAAAGTATCACATTGGGTCAGTAAAATAAACGCTTTTGCGTCCAAAAAGGTCGTTTTAATGCATAACCTACCCCTAACGTCATCTTTCACTTTTGAAGCTATCTATCTCGGCTGATTACTGAAATGAGAGAATGTTTACCACACCCTTGTCAGGTCAGCATAATTCTAAAGTGCTCACTTTCTAAAACAGTAGTTTTTGAAATCAGTTACAATTTTGCACCAAAATCTGTATCTTATCAATTTGTTTCATTACTTCGCTAATTGAGTTTCTAACTGTCTCAACATAAGTCAGTGACTCATCTTAAGAAACCTTCCACATCGTATATCTCCCGGTAAACTATTAGAAATTGTCGTAGCCATCTGCTTCGCAAATACCAGGTTAAACTATTAACAAAAAAAAAAAAAAAATTCTTTGAAAAGTTTTGAAGCACCTGTCAGTGACTGATTGGTATTGAAAGTGCAAAACCGCACATTTGCCTACTTCTTGTGTTTTGTTTATGCTTCAAGAATCATACACTCATTTTTTTATTGTGGATCTACATTTTTTAAATTACTCTGTGGCACTTATGCGCTAGTCTGTTATCCATAAGATTTCCTCATTTTGATGGTATTCCTGAAATTTTTGTTGTATATGACAAGACTAGACGTAGATACAGTCCACTTGAGGCAACAGTGTCTAGTATCTTCCTGCTTCTAGACACTTTGCACAATATCGTTTTGCGCTCACAAGGGGAGGCCGCCAATTGTGAAATTCAGATTCGATTCATACTGCGCATAATAAAAGCTCATGGCCAGAGGTGTAATGTGGCAAAGCACCAAGATGCACTTCTCAGCCGTTGTCGAGAAAATCGACAATTAAAAGGAACCGATGCGGTGAAATACTCTCTACGATAAATAATTTTCTACAGCGTCGTGGCGCAGCGGTGAGCGCTCGGGTTCGTAATCCGAAGGTCGCCGGATCGAACCTCGCGCCATGCAATTTTTTTTATTATTAGTTTTTTTGTAAACCTAACCTAACCTAACCTAACCTATAAACTATTAATGAATTGCTTATGCATGTTGGTGAAGGCGGATCGCTCTCCAATTGTACCGCCTCCATTTTTCCGTTTTTTTTAATAGGGTGTGGGACCGATGACCGTTGCAGTCTGGTCCCTTTAATCCCACAAACCAACCAACCAACCAACAGGGAGTACCAAAGCTCTCCCGTCCGCACTGATTTTCGACGACGTTATAAGTTGCGCTAGGGACCGCATCTACCTTCTTTCGAAGTTAGCAGGCAACTACGCTGTTATGCGGCGGCTCGTTTCGGCCCATTCAACATCTGTCCTTCAAGTGTAACGAGCGAGTGACGGAGTTTGTATTTCATACCTGCCACAGCAAATTTGTGTTCGTGGGGTCTCTATTCTAATTCGAACGTTTGACTTACGCTATACGTATTCGTTTCGGAATATGGTTTCTACGTCTTCCATTAACTATACGTGGTTAACATTATGAAGGCAATTAATAACATTTGTGAAATACAACTTTGTTTGCGGAAAATATAATGATGTTCGAAGTCGCCAGTTTTTCCACGACAAACGACTTTCAACAACTTATTATATGCATAATTGTTGCAACTGATTGCCGGGAATTATATATATATATATATATATATATAATTCAAATATATATATATATATATATATATATATATATATATATATATTTGAATTACAAAAAACAAATACTAAAAGAAAAGGTTGCACCGCGCGAGATTCTATTCGGCGACCTTCGGATTACGAACCCGAACGCTTACCGCTGCGCCACGACGCTGTAGAAAATTATTAATCGTAGAGAGTATTTCACCGCAACGGTTTCTTTTAACTGTCGATTTTCTCGACAACGGCTGAGAAGTGCATCTTGGTGCTCTGCCACATTACACCTCTGGCCATGAGCTTTTATTATGCGCAGTATGAATCGAATCTGAATTTCACAATTGGCGGCCTCCCCTTGTCAGTTTTAGTTTTGTTAAAACAAGCTCTTGCTGCAATCCAGTCAGGATATGTGTGCAGTTCATTTTTATTTCTCAATGGCGTAATCTGCTGTTAGTTTGAAGTCTTCCCCCTTAGTCTGCACCGGATAGCTGAGCTCTGCTGAGGGCTGGCTGGTGCAGGTCACGGGAAGCCGTGAGGACATTGTGAGCTGTCCTAGAGGTTCTTCATGTTTCTAGGGCAGCTGAGTCTTGGCAATATTCCTGACGAAATCTGGCAACTCTGCAACCGTCCACACACTGAGTTATGCTGCTACATTATCACAAATTCTCTTTTCACACTGGTGAAGCAATTTGAGTAATCATGGTGTTTATATGACACTGATACTGTAAATTTAAGTTTCTGGCCCTATACTCCATATGGAAAAAGAAGAGCTGTAACGGCTGAAGTGGTCTTCGCACATCCACAATGGCCAAATCATGAGATTTTGTTTACATTAGCCGGTCGATGCCCCAGTGTTGCTGTGGTGCCAGGTGGCCCCTGCTTACAGTCAGTAGTGCCACGTCCTTCATTCTGGTGTGCAAAATGGCTTCTGTAGTGAAGAAAAGATGACTTTTGGAAAAGAGTTACGCCAAAGTCTTGAGCACGCGAATTCTCATACAGATTGTGTGTTTGCTTTGAAAGGGAAAGAGGCAACTGTGGGCTTTTAGTATCAGTGGGTAAAGTTATTGACAGGGTGGCAAAAGCATTGAACATCTCTACAGCGACAGCGAAGAATGGCACAAATAATAGAGAGGCTGTCAATATAGCTGGGAGCCCCGTTGTTTTATGATTCCCGCAAAGATGAGGACGAGATCTTGTCATGTGACTGAAACAGACAACATTAACAAAAGTGCTATCAGGCAACATATATACGTAAGTTGGTGGTATCGCTGTTGGACAGTGATTTGTTCACAGGCAGAATGACAAGTCCCTCCATTGTTTTAAAGAGAATTGCCTTCCGGTGGAAGGAGTTCTCAGAAAGGAAGATGCTAATGGAATGTAGAGACGTTGTGGTATGGAGACTTCGTTTCCTGCATAGGTTGCTAGGAGTGAATCCGGAGAATGTAATATGGATTGAAAAAACATGGCTCAACGTGTGTCACACACAATCCATTGTGCAGACAAAGAACACATGCCACAGAACTGTGAGTGTACCAACTGGTAATGGAGGATGACTATTACTGTTCATGCTGACTCTACGAATTGTTTTGTGCCCGGTGCGATATGAGGTTTCAGTAAAAAACGGAATAAATAAATAAATAAAAGGTGAGAAGCTGTTGATTACTAAAATGGCCCTGAGCACTATGCGACTCAACTGCTGAGGTCATCAGTCCCCTAGTACTTAGAACTAATTAAACCTAACTAACCTAAGGACATCACACACATCCATGTCCAAGGCAGGATTCGAACCTACGACCGTAGAGGTCGCGTGGTTCCAGACTGTAGCGCCTAGAACCGCTCGGCCACTCCGGCCGGCTGTTGATTACTACTTGGAAATAGTTACAGATACATTTACTGACTGCTTTATTACTCATTTGATACCAAATGTCAGTTCTGGTAATGTTTCTATAATGCGCAACAAGCTGTACCATTCTGTAGCATTAAATAAGGCACCAATGGCCGCTGCAAGGGGAGACGAAATAGTCAGCTGATTGAAGGATAACAAAACAAGCTTTGAACAGAATATGAGAAAAGCAGAAAGTCTGAAATTAGTGAAATGATACATGCCACAGAGGACACAGTATTATTTGATACATTAGCAGAGAACCACGGCCCCAAAGTTATGCGTGTTCCATCATACCACTGCCATTACAATATCATTGAACTTGTCTTGGCTCAAATGAAAGCAGATGTCGCAGAGACACAGAGGGGCTGGTAAATGGGTCTATCACACGAATAATGCCTGGAAATTGGAAGAACGTCATGAACCATGTAATATTACAAGCTTGAACAAGGAAGAAGGCATAAGAGAAGAATCCATACAAAATACTGCAATTTCTTTCTCAAGTGATGACGTCAGCAGGAGGGAAGTTACTGGAGCCTGTGTGGTTTGTGGTGAGAGACGTTCAGGTAACGGTGTTCTTGGGTTTCTACACTACTGGCCATTAAAATTGCTACACCACGAAGATGACGTGCTACAGACGCGAAATTTAACCGACAGGAAGAACATGCTGTGATATGCAAATTATTAGCTTTTCAGAGCATACACAGAAGGTTGGCGCCGGTGGCGACACCTACAACGTGCTGACACGAGTAAAGTTTCCAACCGATTTCTCATACACAAACAGCAGTTAACGGGCGTTGCCTGGTGACACGTTGTTGTGATGCCTCGTGTAAGGAGGAGAAATGTGTACCATCACGTTTCCGACTTTGATAAAGGTCGGATTGTAGCCTATCGCGATTGCGGTTTATCGTATCGCGACATTGCTGCTCGAGTTGGTCGAGATCCAATGACTGTTAGCAGAATATGGAATCGATGGGTTCAGGAGGGTAGTACGGAACGTCGTGCTGGATCCCAGCGGCCTCGTACCACTAGCAGTCGAGATGGCAGGCATCTTACCCGCATGGCTGTAACGGATCGTGCAGCCACGTCTCGATCCCTGAGTCAACAGATGCGGACGTTTGCAAGACAACCATCTGCACGAACAGTTCGACGACGTTTGCAGCAGCATTGACTATCAGCTCGGAGACCATGGCTGCGGTTACCCTTGACGCTGCATCACAGACAGGAGCACCTGCGATGGTGTACTCAAAGACGAACCTGGGTGCACGAATGGCAAAACGTCATTTTTTCGGATGAACCCAGGTTCTGTTTACAGCATCACGATGGTCGCATCCGTGTTTGGCGACATCGCGGTGATCGCACATTGGAAGCGTGTATTCGTCATCGCCATACTGTCGTATCACCCGGCGTGATGGTATAGAGTGCCATTGGTTACACGTCTCGGTCGCCTCTTGTTCGCATTGACGGCACTTTGAACAGTGTACGTTACATTTCAGATGTGTTACGACCCGTGGCTCTACCCTTCATTCAGTCACTGCAAAACCCTACATTTCAGCAGGATAATGCACGACCGCATGTTGCAGGTCCTGCACGGGCCTTTCTGGATACAGAAAATGTTCGACTGCTGCCCTGGCCAGCACATTTCTCACCAATTGAAAACGTCTGGTCAATGGTGGCCGAGCAACTGGCTCGTCACAATACGCCAGTCACTACTCTTGATGAACTGCAGTATCGTGTTGAAGCTGCACGGGCAGTTGTACCTGTAGACGTCATCCAAGCTCTGTTTGACTCAATGCCCAGGCGTATCAAGGCCGTTATTACGGCCAGAGGTGGTTGTTCTGGGTACTGATTTCTCAGGATGTATGCACCCAAATTGCGTGAAAATGTAATCACATGTCAGTTCTAGTATAATATATTTGTCCAGTGAACACCCGTTTATCATCTGCATTTCTTCTTGGTGTAGCAATTTTAATGGCCAGTAGTGTGTTTTGCAGTACAAAAAATAAAGTTAACATCTTCATTCAATATTTTACGCATAACATTTGTGCAGTTTCCTGTACCTTATTGACATCGATAATCTATTTGTGGGTGTTTGTGCAAGAAGGCAAACAACACTAGCACATGAGTAAAATCATTTGATCTAGGAACTCATTGATCAGTAGAATGTTGCCTACAATAATGCTGTAATGAATCTTGTGGCATTGTTAGGCTCTGTAACCCTGACTGCCCTAGGACCAAAGGGACTGGAAGGTCTGTCACCCCACTCCCCGGCCTGCCAATCACTGCCCACTTCACTTCCATGTCGAATACTGGCGATTGTACTGTCATCTGTCAGACCCATTCTCTCGCCGTAGGGAGTATACGAAGGTTATTCAACACTTGAATGTCAACTGGTTTTGTATTTCATATTGTGAACTGTCTGCATGAACTGCCACCAGAGCAACAGCAGAGAGCTAAATGAAGCTGTGTCATATTAGCTCCTGGCACCAAGCTTGTCTTGTGATTTAATGCAAGGGCAGTTGCTGGATCATATCTCATTGGACTAGTGGTTTATAACTCTTTAGTTGCTTTCTTTTTCTCTACTGTAAAGGTGTGGACTTGATGTGGCAACTGGTTCTCTAGTGGAGGCATTGTGTTGGCACAGAAGATGTAGGCAGCCAGTAATGACAAACAGTTTATTGACATATAGGTTGGACAGACATAGCTAAGCGTCAGCGTCATCGACCTAGATCAGGAAGGCAGACAAAGAGGCATCGTTGTCAGTGCTTTCGTCAGTACGACACGGCAACAACCTTGTTACGTGCGCATAATTTGGCCCCGGGAAGCACACTTCTGCTCTCGTAATTGTGCTGGTTGTTACTGGCAGGTGTGCAGCCCTAATGATGGAAGGCAGGCCCAGGGTTGGACCCGGGACAGATAACTCGGTGACAGTGTCAGATGCTGGTGATCCCTGGTGGCTGGAGCTGAGAATACGTTAGCTTGACCCCCTGGCCCCCAACCATCCAGACTGCAGCTGGACCCCACAGGTGATGCCAACAAAATGAACAATGGATGTTGATGGAAACCAACAAACAGTGTGCTCATATTGCCAGAACCAAAGGGGCTCATAATACCTACAGTGCCATCTTTGTAAACTAAAATTTACCGTAGTCTAATGTGGGACTTAAGAACTCACTGACTTTTGGCTTGAACAATTGTACTTGCTCATGTTCTTGTTTGCAAATAGCGCATTTGCAGCCTAATGGGGAGTGAGGGCTATGCACACGCATCATGTGGTCATGACAACATGGGGGAACAACCATCTTTGAAATAGGAGAGGATCAATTTTGACATCAGTGCCATCTAATAGCAGCACTGGCAAGTCAGCAGCATATAACGCCGAGTAAGTCTTCACACTTGAATCTGTAGTGTGAAGAATCTGATCATTTAATACAAAATGATGGGTTCCCAAAATTTGAGTGTATTGTAAAACACTGAATACTTGCAGGAAGTCCAGTTTACAAAGGTACTGCACATCTTACCACATCAAAGATAGAAAGAGAAAATGTGAAAGACCTGTGAAAGTACAAGAAGTTTTAAAGCTAAAAAGAAAGCTCTTCAAAGAGGAAGAAAAATCAGCTGAGTAGGCCATTCTGGTGAGCTACAGAACTGCAGTACTTTTAGCAAGGTCCTTGAGCCCTTTCGCAGATGGTGATTTAATAAAAGAAAACATTGAGTGCCACTTCAGGTAAAACAATTTCACATGATGCCGTTATCAAGCATGATAAACGTGTTGTCTCACACAGGTTATGGCAGATGACGTTCAGAGCCAACTTGTAAAATCTTTGTAAAAAGGTTGTCGCATATTCTTAGCACTCTATGAACGTGTAGATATCAGACGCACATAGCCTGATGTGACAGTCTTAGCTGGATTGAAGAAAGTATAGAAAATGCAGGTTTGTCACAGCATTTATTAGTTTGTGTGTCCACAAATGCAGGTGGAGTGCAAGTCATGTTGGGGAAAAAATAAGGGATTGTAACAACTGAACGAGAAAATGCAAAAGCGTATAGTTCCACATTCGTACTGATCTGCAGCTTTAAGTAACTGATCTGTAACGTGAAAGGGAATATACAGACAGTTCAGATTTCTCTAAGTATTTCCCTTACGATCGACTTTCTTGTTTACACAAGTGTCCTTGTGATGGTAGGAAGATACAGTATTGGCTGTTTGCAGGCCTGCACTTACCGTCTGCTCAAAGAGCAAATTAGCAATGAACACCTGTCTAACAACAGGTACCAAGTTCAATATTAATACTCGATTTTAAACCTTGATATGTATGTAACACAAGGAAAATATCACAATGAATATTTACAGAGGCATAGCTGTGGTAATACTGGCACACAAATTGCTACATCTAAAGGTTTTGTCTGCAGTGAAAACAAAAAAATCCTCACTGGTCACTGGTAAAACTAGCTGCTGCATCAGGGTCCTCTACAGGTGTAACTATACTGTATTTAGCATGAGACTAACTCTGATATAAACCCTACACCATGTATTCTTCCATGCTAGCTGGAATCTCATAGAATTTCATTTCACATAGAGCAGAAGCCAACCTGCCTCAAGTATAGCCAAGTACAATAATAAGCATATGTTTTATACTGTGCATTATGCACCCATCAACTGAGCGATAATATGGGACAATACTGGCACATTTAACTTGGACAGATAACCTGCAGTGATGTGGGCAGTTGTACCAGGTGCATAAGAATGCCTGTAATCAAAGGATAGAACAGAGAGAGAATATTTATAGGCTCTATCTTAAATGCAAAATATTCTACAAAGCTAAGCTCCTCCTGGCAAAAAAACTATATAGAAAGGGCCCCAAATAAATGCAAGGCAGCACCATAAATAATAAAACAAGGAGTCACTCCGAAATGTACACAAGTAGCTCCACTTGATCCTGAGGAATTAAATCACTACTTTTTAAACTCAATTAAAGAAATAGGAAACAATATTGAAGCAACAAGTGCATCAACTATGGGCCTGGTTGTAGCCACACGGCCAGGTGACCAGGTATTTCAGTGTAGTACAATCATATCTGCTATATAAAAGCTGTATCCAACTCTTCAAATTCTAAAAGTATGGACTGCTATTGGTTGTTGAATTACATCTTAAAAAGACAATACATTCAATCTGTAGACCATTACCTTCTATTTTTAATAAATATGTGGAATTCAGAGCATTTCCAGAATCACTGAAGGTATCAAAAGTTATCCCAGTTTTTCAAAAAGGGGACAAACAACTTCCCAAAAGCTACAGAGCAATCTCAACTGTGCCAATATTTTAAAACATATTTGAGGTGCTTCTACACGCTAAAATAAGCAGTTACTTTGAAAAACACTATCTCCTATGTTAACAATCAGTTTGGTTTTTGCAAGGAGAGAAATACAGCAGCAGCAATTTTGGAAATTGTGGATCAAACTTTAACACATCTTGGAGATAAAAAGATGGTATCACTGCTATTGTGACCTATGAAAAGCATTCAATTACATTCCTGTTGACACACTAATAAAGAAGCTGGAACTTTATACGGTGTGTCGGTGCACATTTGCTGTGATGCATTTTTATTTAAGCAACATAAAATACACTCCTGGAAATTGAAATAAGAACACCGTGAATTCATTGTCCCAGGAAGGGGAAACTTTATTGACACATTCCTGGGGTCAGATACATCACATGATCACACTGACAGAACCACAGGCACATAGACACAGGCAACAGAGCATGCACAATGTCGGCACTAGTACAGTGTATATCCACCTTTCGCAGCAATGCAGGCTGCTATTCTCCCATGGAGACGATCGTAGAGATGCTGGATGTAGTCCTGTGGAACGGCTTGCCATGCCATTTCCACCTGGCGCCTCAGTTGGACCAGCGTTCGTGCTGGACGTGCAGACCACGTGAGACGACGCTTCATCCAGTCCCAAACATGCTCAATGGGGGACAGATCCGGAGATCTTGCTGGCCAGGGTAGTTGACTTACACCTTCTAGAGCACGTTGGGTGGCACGGGATACATGCGGACGTGCATTGTCCTGTTGGAACAGCAAGTTCCCTTGCCGGTCTAGGAATGGTAGAACGATGGGTTCGATGACGGTTTGGATGTACCGTGCACTATTCAGTGTCCCCTCGACGATCACCAGTGGTGTACGGCCAGTGTAGGAGATCGCTCCCCACACCATGATGCCGGGTGTTGGCCCTGTGTGCCTCGGTCGTATGCAGTCCTGATTGTGGCGCTCACCTGCACGGCGCCAAACACGCATACGACCATCATTGACACCAAGGCAGAAGCGACTCTCATCGCTGAAGACGACACGTCTCCATTCGTCCCTCCATTCACGCCTGTCGCGACACCACTGGAGGCGGGCTGCACGATGTTGGGGCGTGAGCGGAAGACGGCCTAACGGTGTGCGGGACCGTAGCCCAGCTTCATGGAGACGGTTGCGAATGGTCCTCGCCGATACCCCAGGAGCAACAGTGTCCCTAATTTGCTGGGAAGTGGCGGTGCGGTCCCCTACGGCACTGCGTAGGATCCTACGGTCTTGGCGTGCATCCGTGCGTCGCTGCGGTCCGGTCCCAGGTCGACGGGCACGTGCACCTTCCGCCGACCACTGGCGACAACATCGATGTACTGTGGAGACCTCACGCCCCACGTGTTGAGCAATTCGGCTGTACGTCCACCCGGCCTCCCGCATGCCCACTATACGCCCTCGCTCAAAGTCCGTCAACTGCACATACGGTTCACGTCCACGCTGTCGTGGCATGCTACCAGTGTTAAAGACTGCGATGGAGCTCCGTATGCCACGGCAAACTGGCTGACACTGACGGCGGCGGTGCACAAATGCTGCGCAGCTAGCGCCATTCGACGGCCAACACCGCGGTTCCTGGTGTGTCCGCTGTGCCGTGCGTGTGATCATTGCTTGTACAGCCCTCTCGCAGTGTCCGGAGCAAGTATGGTGGGTCTGACACACCGGTGTCAATGTGTTCTTTTTTCCATTTCCAGGAGTGTAGTTTGTCTCAGTCAGAATTATAAATTCCTCCTTAATGGGCTTCGGCACAGGTGTTGCACAATGATCTATTGTTGAACCCTTCTTCTTCATTGTAGCAATTAATGACTTGCCTAATAACACATGTCACTCTGTCATATGTTATGCTGATGATACAACACTACTTAGTACACATAAGAGAATCTCAGATCTGAACAGGATAAAAAAAGAAACTTTTGATACAGACTTGGACTGGTCTGCAGCTAATAAACTCCTGTTTAATCTTGATTAAAAGCAGTAACTCCTAATTAGAATGTCTAATGTAATACAAAATAAGTCAATAAAACTTTTAAGTATTTACATTGAGTCCAAACTTCACTGGGAGGAACACAACAATCACTTATGTGATAAAATATCTCAGGTGTCATACCTCATTTTGGAGCTTAGGAATTTAGTGAGCTTAGATTACCTTCGACTAACATACTTTGAACTATTCTTGTCACACATGTCATATGGTCTGATTGTGTGAGGACACTCTCCTTACATCAAAAATATTTTAAGAATACAAATAATAATAATAATAATAATAATAATAATAATAATAATAATAATAATAATAATAATTTCCTACACATAATGTGCAAAACAGGTCACATGGAGCACTTCGTCCTCTTTTTCCATGTTCAGAGTACTCACAATTATAAATTTATATTTATACTGTCTGTGCTCTATGTTAAAAATGATGTTTCAGAATTTTCTGCTAGGGGGGTAAACTCATGACCAGAATGCCAGAGCTAAGGTTAATTTCGACACACGAAAGCACATGTTAGCAAGAACTGGAAATTCTCACAAACTGAACCCACTCAAAATTTTCAACAAATTACCAATCTATATTCAATCTACGGATCTAATTCGTTTTTAAATTAAATGATACAGCTTGCTATCAGATCATCCATTTTACCATATTAGAGAATTCTTTGACCATATAGTTAAATACTGAACCACCTGTAGGTATTACTTACAGTCAGTCTGCTAATCTCTAAACTCCTTAAATATCCGAATCCAAGAAATACATTTCATTACTGGGACTGTCACCTGCTCAATTGATAATGAGTCAATCAACAACAGAATCATGAAGACATTTTCCCCACTTTTTTTGGTGTGCCGCTCTGAATCATGCCAGAGTTCAGCAGTGACGTGTCGCAAAGCTTTGTAGATTACTTCCAGTACATCTGACACCTTCAATGTCTTGTTATTTCTCACAAGAAAGTCCTTAACTTGGCTCCAGATCAGTTCTGTTGGACTCATATTACCATAGTGCAGTCACAACTGTAAAAATGTGCTGGATGCAGTGAAAATAATTGCTTGTCACACTGGCTCATATCAGGCCACATCTGTGGTATAAACCAATAGACACAGTCCAAACAAATAGCATTTGATTTTTCATTTTTGTCTTAAAATTTTAGTTTGTTATGTTTTATTCATTTAAACAACCTTTGAAAAATATTGTCACGTAGAAGAAGGTGTAATTAGATGAATGATGAACACAAACTTCCCTTAACGAAGGTTTATTCAGCACTTGCACGTACAAGAGCGCGGAGCGAACTGCCTCCGGCCAGAACACATACCGTATATATACAGCTACAGAACATTCCAGTACAATGATTCTTGCCATATGTGGCTGCATCTAGAATATACTCAAACCGAATATGGAAATTAAAACTGTGCAGTCCAGGTGATTTTTGAACTCACGACCCTCCATGCAACAGTTTAGTATCATAACCACTGCACCACGGTGCTACTCAGCTTCTTTTGTGACACTGCTGCCTCCTTAAGAGAACAGCATCTTGGTGTTACGTCCTTCTAGTCCGGGAACGAGTCATCAGTCCTGCATACTCTGACTGCTAATGACCGATTCTCGCCCTGGAGGTGATCTTCTTAGAACTTCTTTTGCCGCTACACTCTTCGTCATTTTTCCGCTTGTTGCCTGTCGCTGGAGCTTCGAATTTATCCTGGGTTGCAGGATCCTTATAGGGCTTCATTCGAAGGACGTAGACCATATCTCTGATCTTTCGATGTCTCGTGTCGGGGTCGAAATCTTCAACTTCATAAGTAATATCAGACAACTGTCTTACAACCTTATAAGATTCAAAGTAGCGTCTGAGGAGCTTCTCAGAGAGACCAACCTTCCAAACAGGAGTGAAGATCCAGACGAGGTCACCAGGTTGGAAGATAACAGGGCGGTGGATCGCATCATACCTTCGGCTATCGTTTTCATCATCCTGCAGCACGCGGAGTCGAGCTAACTGGCGAGCTTCCTCAGATCTGGTTAACACCTGGCTGATGTAGTCGTCGTCTACGTCGTCAGGATGTTACGGAAACACAGTGTCCATCGTCGTAGTCGCCTCACGCCCATGCATCACGAAAAATGGCGTAAATTCTGTGGTGTCTTGTTTGGCGGTGTAGTAGGCAAACGTCACGAAAGGTAGCACCTCATCTCAGTTGCTCTGCTCAACATTGACGAACATTGATAACACGTCAGCCAAGGTCTTATTAAGGCGTTCAGTAAGCCCGTTAGTTTGCGGATGGTAGGCAGTCATCATGTGATGAGTAATGTTGCACCAACAGTTTATCTCTGTCACAAGATTCGATTGAAAAACTTTCCCTCGATCCGTAATTAACATCCTTGGGGCGCCGTGTTTTAATACAATGTCTTCCACGATGAATTTGGCTACATCGGGTGCTTCGGCTGTTTTCACGGATTTTGTAATGGCATAGCGTGTCAGATAATCAGTGCAAACAATAATCCATCTATTACCATTAGCAGACATTGGAAATCGTCCGAGGAGGTCAATCCCAACGCGCTGGAAATGCGTTTCGGCTGCTGGAATAGGTATGAGTCGGCCAGGTGGTTTCTGAGGAACTGCCTTTTTTCTCTGGCGCTCTCGACAGTGCGACACATAGTGACCGACACTCCTAAATAAATCTGGCCAGAAAAATCTCTTGCAGATTCTATCGTATGTCTTAATAAATCCTAAATGTGTGGCCTCAAGTGTGTCATGGAATTACTGTGGAACAGCTAAGTCCATGTGTTTAGGAATCACTGGTAGCCACCTCTTTCCAAACGGATTAAAGTTTTTCTTGCAAAGTAATCCATCAACTACCTTAAATTGTCCTTTCACATCCTCTAACCGATTTAAAGGTAAGAATAATATGAGATATCTTGGTGTCCTTCTTCTGCTCAGCAGAGAGATGCTGGAGTGCAGCAAGACAATCACTATTTTCATCAAAGTCTTGATGGTCTTGCACAGAGTTTCTTGAGAGACAGTTGGCATCTTGATGTTTTCTTCCACTTTCGTGCACCATGGTAATGTAATGCTCCTGAAGATGTAGTGCCAACCTGGCGAGTCGTCCTGTTGGATCCTTAAGACCTATCAACCAACAAAGTGAATGATGGTCTGTAACAACTGTGAATGGCCTTCCATAGAGATACTGTCGAAATCTGCATATGGCCCAGATCACAGCAAGACATTCTCTTTCTGTAGTTCAGTAGTTTCTCTAGGCTTTTTTTGTACATGTCCTAGAAGCACAGACTATAACCTTCTCTTTTCCATCCGAAATTTGCACCATAACAGCACCGATCCCATACCCGCCGGCATCTGTGTGTAGTTCTGTAGGTGCTCTCTCATCATACAGATCAAGTACAGGATCAGTCGTCAGAGCTTCTCGCAGCCCATTGAAAGAATCTTGTTGAGCACCACCCAGATAAATTTAGCATAAGCTTTTAACAACTATTGGAGTGGCCTGGCTTTAAAACAAAAGTCTTTGACAAAACAATGGTAATTACACTCCTGGAAATGTAAAAAAGAACACATTGATACCGGTGTGTCAGACCCACCATACTTGCTCCGGACACTGCGAGAGGGCTGTACAAGCAATGATCACACGCACGGCACAGCGGACACACCAGGAACCGCGGTGTTGGCCGTCGAATGGCGCTAACTGCGCAGCATTTGTGCACCGCCGCCATCAGTGTCAGCCAGTTTGCCGTGGCATACGGAGCTCCATCGCAGTCTTTAACACTGGTAGCATGCCGCGACAGCGTGGACGTGAACCGTATGTGCAGTTGACGGACTTTGAGCGAGGGCGTATAGTGGGCATGCGGGAGGCCGGGTGGACGTACCGCCGAATTGCTCAACACGTGGGGCGTGAGGTCTCCACAGTACATCGATGTTGTCGCCAGTGGTCGGCGGAAGGTGCACGTGCCCGTCGACCTGGGACCGGACCGCAGCGACGCACGGATGCACGCCAAGACCGTAGGATCCTACGCAGTGCCGTAGGGGACCGCACCGCCACTTCCCAGCAAATTAGGGACACTGTTGCTCCTGGGGTATCGGCGAGGACCATTCGCAACCGTCTCCATGAAGCTGGGCTACGGTCCCGCACACCGTTAGGCCGTCTTCCGCTCACGCCCCAACATCGTGCAGCCCGCCTCCAGTGGTGTCGCGACAGGCGTGAATGGAGGGACGAATGGAGACGTGTCGTCTTCAGCGATGAGAGTCGCTTCTGCCTTGGTGCCAATGATGGTCGTATGCGTGTTTGGCGCCGTGCAGGTGAGCGCCACAATCAGGACTGCATACGACCGAGGCACACAGGGCCAACACCCGGCATCATGGTGTGGGGAGCGATCTCCTACACTGGCCGTACACCACTGGTGATCGTCGAGGGGACACTGAATAGTGCACGGTACATCCAAACCGTCATCGAACCCATCGTTCTACCATTCCTAGACCGGCAAGGGAACTTGCTGTTCCAACAGGACAATGCACGTCCGCATGTATCCCGTGCCACCCAACGTGCTCTAGAAGGTGTAAGTCAACTACCCTGGCCAGCAAGATCTCCGGATCTGTCCCCCATTGAGCATGTTTGGGACTGGATGAAGCGTCGTCTCACGCGGTCTGCACGTCCAGCACGAACGCTGGTCCAACTGAGGCGCCAGGTGGAAATGGCATTGCAAGCCGTTCCACAGGACTACATCCAGCATCTCTACGATCGTCTCCATGGGAGAATAGCAGCCTGCATTGCTGCGAAAGGTGGATATACACTGTACTAGTGCCGACATTGTGCATGCTCTTTTGCCTGTGTCTATGTGCCTGTGGTTCTGTCAGTGTGATCATGTGATGTATCTGACCCCAGGAATGTGTCAATAAAGTTTCCCCTTCCTGAGACAATGAATTCACGGTGTTCTTATTTCAATTTCCAGGAGTGTAGAACATAGTCTGAGGAAGCTTCTCACATCTCTAATACTTTTAGGAATAGGAAATTCCGTTATAGATCTCACCCTTTCTGGGTCTGGCCGCACACCTTCGTTTGACACAATGTGCCAAGTATTTTGATTTCTTTTGCTCCAAAGAGACACTTTCTTGGATTAAGTTTCAGACCAGCTTGTTGGAGACACTTAAGAATGGCCCTCAGGCTTTTTATTTATTCATCGAATGTCTCTGAGAACACTATGTCATCTAAATAACGAAGACACATCGACCACATCAGGTGCTTTAGAAGATTATCCGTCATCGGTTCAAAAGTTGCTGCTGTGTTACACAAACTAAACGGCATTACCGTAAACTCAAACAAGCCCTCTCGGGTGATGAATGCAGTTTTCTCACTATCAGCCTCATCTACTTCGATTTGCCAGTATCCTGAGCACATGTCCATGGTTGAGAAAAACTTAGCCCCTTTCAGACAATCTAGTGTATCATCAATTCGTGGAAGAGGGTAAACTTCCTTTTTAGTTATCTTGTTAAGCTTCCTGTAATCAACGCAAAAGCGCCAACTGCCATCCTTCTTCCTGACGAGGACCACTGGTGACGACCATGGGCTCTGTGATGGATGAATGATGTCATTCTTCATAATTTAATCTACCTCGTCTCGAATTATTCGACATTCTGTTGCTGACACACTGTATGCTCTCTGGCTTATTGATTGATGGTCTCCAGTGCTAATCTGGTGCTTCACCATCGATTTGTCTCATTTGCTCTCCACCTGTGGATTGAAGCATTCAGAGAACTCTTGAAGAATGGCAAGTAGCTTCTTCTGTCGTTGCTTAATGAGATCTGGTGATAGTCGAGCTAGAAGATCTTGTCGCGTAGTGGTAGCTCTAATTATGCCCACAGACTCGGCATGGGAGGTTTCTATGACGCTCAGCTGTTCTTTAATTAACGGCTTTGTTTGCAACGCACATGCGTCTTGGAAGGAACTGTAGTTCACTGCGACAGTTAACTATACGCAATTCACCAAACCCGTTCTTAAATGAGACACAGAGGCTGGGATGACCAAGTTATTCTCCAGTGGTGTACTTCTCTTACATTCCACTACAAGAGCCATGGGTTGATGCATGGCACGACACGTGATAGTTAACCGTTCTAGTTCTGACTGCAGGAATGATCACTTCATCCGGCACACATAGTCTCCACATACTTGGATGCACATCTTCCTGTCCACCGTATCGCATCTCGTCTAGCATACTCTTTGAGCGACCACAATCTATAATTGCCTGAGAAGCTTTCAAAAAGTCCCATCCGAGAATGACGTCATGACTACAATCTTGTAAGACGATGAATTCTAAAAGTGTATATGGCCACTTATACCCACATTAATGGTACATCTTCCTGTAGGTTTTACATATTTCACATTAGCCACCTCCAGCAGAGATGTTTTGTTGTCGATGAATATGGTTTTCTGCAACTGGTGATGGTACTTCTCCGAAATGACTGAATATGATGCTCCAGAGTCCACAAGAGCTTGGGCTGGTCGGCCATCCATGACGATATCAATGTAGTTTCCTACCAGTTTTGTAGTGATCGACGGTGAAGGATTTTTTTCGGCGGCCTCACCTCCAAGCGAAGCGAAATGTAGTGTGAGGAGGGCTATGCGAGAGGCGTTCAATGACTTCGCAAGTAAAGTTCTATGTACTGACTTGGCAGAAAATCCTAAGAAATTTTGGTCTTATGTCAAAGCGGTAGGTGGATCAAAACAAAATGTCCAGACACTCTGTGACCAAAATGGTACTGAAACAGAGGATGACAGACTAAAGGCCGAAATACTAAATGTCTTATTCCAAAGCTGTTTCACACAGGAAGAGTGCACTGTAGTTCCTTCTCTAGATTGTCGCACAGATGACAAAATGGTAGATATCGAAATAGACGACAGAGGGATAGAGAAACAATTAAAATCGCTCAAAAGAGGAAAGGCCGCTGGACCTGATGGGATACCAGTTCGATTTTATACAGAGTACGCGAAGGAACTTGCCCCCCCCTTCTTGCAGCAGTGTACCGTAGGTCTCTAGAAGAGCGTAGCGTTCCAACGGATTGGAAAAGGGCACAGGTCATCCCCGTTTTCAAGAAGGGACGTCGAACAGATGTGCAGAACTATAGACCTATATCTCTAACGTCGATCAGTTGTAGAATTTTGGAACACGTATTATGGTCGAGTATAATGACTTTTTTGGAGACTAGAAATCTACTCTGTAGGAATCAGCATGGGTTTCGAAAAAGACGGTCGTGCGAAACCCAGCTCGCGCTATTCGTCCACGAGACTCAGAGGGCCATTGACACGGGTTCACAGGTAGATGCTGTGTTTCTTGACTTCCGCAAGGCGTTCGATACAGTTCCCCACAGTCGTTTAATGAACAAAGTAAGAGCATATGGACTATCAGACCAATTGTGTGATTGGATTGAAGAGTTCCTAGATAACAGAACGCAGCATGTCATTCTAAATGGAGAGAAGTCTTCTGAAGTAAGAGTGATTTCAGGTGTGCCGCAGGGTAGTGTCATAGGACCGTTGCTATTCACAATATACATAAATGACCATGTGGATGACATCGACTTAATAACATCACACAACATAGTGAGCTAATTTAAAATTATAAAATTTATTTTCAGCCACACTCATGTCTTGCATATTAGTGTAATACAACATTCATGATGATAAACTGGGTCATCTTCCTCAGTTGCTATCTAGTGCGCCGGCCGCGGTGGTCTAGCGGTTCTAGGCGCGCAGTCCGGAACCGCGCGACTGCTACGGTCGCAGGTTCGAATCCTGCCACGGGCATGGATGTTTGTGATGTCCTTAGGTTTAAGTATTTCTAAGTTCTAGGGGACTAATGACCACAGATGTTAAGTCCCATAGTGCTCAGAGCCATTTGAACCATTTTTTGCTATCTAGTGTGCAATGCAAATCATCAACTTTTTTGTGGAATGTTACTCAAAAACAAATCATTTTATACTTTTTATACAGACATTTTCAACAAAATGCAAGAGCGCGCAGCAACACAGCTGCTGCCGGGTAGCAGAAAATGTGTTTCGGAGACACTGGAACATGTGGCGTTCAGAGGCAGGCAGTCTGCCAAGAAACCTATCAAAAAATGTTCTTGGATTGAACTGTTATTACTAGTGTGTTAGAAAGTGAAATAAATTGTAGCTGTGCTTCCATTACACTCATCACATCAACATTCGGACAAAAGGAAATTTAAGCAATGAGTGGTCTCAACTGCCATCCGTTGCATTCACATGACATGTTCCTTATCACCAAGTCACAGATGACTTCCCAAGGAACTGCCTCAGATTACAGAGATGAAAGTTTAAGCAATTTGCCGGGCTTAAGAATATTATAGGAATGGCCAAGTTTTTTTGTTAACGAGTGTAGAATCAGGGGGAATGTAAATGAGTAGAGTGGCCACCAGAACCCATTAGTATTATTGTGCCTAGAGTTGTTACAAACGGTTGGTAGGATATGCAAGGGGTTGTGGACAGAGTCAGATGTTGAATTATCAATGTGAAGGAAAGGGAGATGCTGCATACTCGTGAAAGACAGCATTACAAGCACCTGAAACGGTTTCAAAGGGGTTTCAGTGAGGGTCTCCATTTGGCTGGTTGGCTCAATTGTGCAATATCAAAATTTATGGGACATTCAGATATCGGTATCTACATCTGCATCTACCTCCATACTCCGCAAGCCACCTGAGTTGTGTGGCGGAGAGCACTCTGAGTACCTCCATCGGTTCTCCCTTCTATTCCAGTCTCGTACAGTTCGTGGAAAGAAAGATTGTCGGTATGCCTCTGTGTGGGCTCTAATATCTCTGATTCTATCCTCATGATCTCTTCGCGAGATATACGTAGGAGGGAGCAATATACAGCTCGACTCCTCGGTGAAGGTATGTTCTCGAAACTTTAACAAAAGCCCGAACCGAGCTACTGAGCGTCTCTCCAGCAGAGTCTTCCACTGGAGTTTATCTATCATCTCCGTAATGCTCTCGCGATTACTAAATGATCCTGTAATGAAGCGTGCCGCTCACCGTTGGATCTTCTTTATCTCTTCTATCGACCCTATCTGATACGGATCCCACACCAGTGAGCAGTACTCAAGCAGTGGGCGAACAAGTGTACTGTAACCTACTTCCTTTGTTTTCGGATTGCATTTCCTTAGGATTCTTCCAATGAATCTCAGTCTGGCATGTGCTTTGCCGACGATCAACTTTATATGATCATTCCATTTTAAGTCACTCCTAATGCCTATTCCCAGATAATTTATGGAATTAACTGTTTACAATTGCTGACATGCTATATTGTAGCTAAATGATAAAGGATCTTTCTTTCTATGTATTCGCAGCACATTACACTTGTTTACATTGAGATTCAATTGCCATTCCCTGCACCATGCGTCAATTCGTTGCAGATTCTCCTGCATTTTAGTACAATTTTCCATTGTTACAACCTCTCGATTTACTACAGCATCATCCGCAAAAAACCTCAGTGAACTTCCAATATTATCCACAAGGTTATTTATGTATATCGTGAATAGCAACGGTCCTCCGATACTCCCGTGGCACACCTGAAATCACTCTTACTTCAGAAGACTTCTCTCCATTGAGAATGACATGCTGTGTTCTGTTATCTAGGAACTCTTCAATCCAATCACACAATTGGTTCAAATGACTCTGAGCACTATGGGACTCAACTGCTGAGGTCATTAGTCCCCTAGAACTTAGAACTAGTTAAACCTAACTAACCTAAGGACATCACACACATCCATGCCCGAGGCAGGATTCGAACCTGCGACCGTAGCGGTCTCGCGGTTCCAGACTGCAGCGCCTAGAACCGCACGGCCACTTCGGCCAGCACACAATTGGTCTGATAGGCCATATGCTCTTACTTTGTATGATGTTGGACTGCATGGCAACATGAGCGCAGGCACAACCGTTGCGTATGTCCTAGCCAACTACGTCTGTTCACAAGGGAGGATCACCGTACTGTGCATCAAGCATACTGTAACCCCTTCACATCTGTGCCTGCCATCCAAGATCGATTAATGGATACCCTGCAACATTCTGGGTCACTTTGCACCATATGTCGGAGACTAGCAGCATCTGGACTACGGAATTCCTGTTATCACCACAACTGCTATTATCACCACAACACCAACAGCTGGTTTCGGAGGGCTGCTGTAACCAGGATGCACGGACTGCTGCTGATGAATGAGTTGTATTGTGCTCAGCAATGAATTGCTGTTCTGCACTGTCCTAGATGACCATCAATGGTAAATGTGGCGGCTACCTGGGGAGAGGTCCCATTCTCTTAGTGTTTTGGAGGCACTCCGGTGTTACACCTGACACCATGGTGGGGGGAGCTGAGAGGAATGACTTCAGGTCACAGCTAGTAGCGATTGAGGAAACTCTGATTGCGCATCACGGGCATCCTGCGTCCTTGTGTGGTACCATTCAGGTGACAGTATGGTGGTGCTATTGTTCAACAGAACATCGTTCATTCACACACAGCATTTTTCTCTATACATCTACATCTACATGATTACTCTGCAATTCACATTTAAGTGCTTGGCAGAGGGTTCATCGAACCACAATCATACCATCTCTCTACCATTCCACTCCCGAACAGCGCGCGGGAAAAACGAACACCTAAACCTTTCTGTTCGAGCTCTAATTTCTCTTATTTTAATTTGATGATCATTCCTACCTATGTAGGTTGGGCTCAATAAAATATTTTCGCATTCGGAAGAGAAAGTTGGTGACTGAAATTTCGTAAATAGATCTCGCCGCGACGAAAAACGTCTTTGCTTTAATGACTTCCATCCCAACTCGCGTATCATTACTGCCACACTCTCTCCCCTATTACGTGATAATACAAAACGAGCTGCCCTTCTTTGCACCCTTTCGATGTCCTCCGTCAATCCCACCTAGTAAGGATCCCACACCGCGCAGCAATATTCTAACAGAGGACGAACGAGTGTAGTGTAAGCTGTCAAAGGTTTAAGCAATGAACACCATTCAAAGATTAGGGAAATTAGAGCTCATACTGAGGCGTTCAGACAGTCGTCTTTCCCTCGCACGATGCGCGAGTGGAATAGGGCGGTGTGTGTGTTTGGGGGGGGGGGGGAGGGAGGGGGGGAGTGGTGTGATACTCCTGTGGGCAGTATGATTCTCAGATCTGTCACTGACAGAATGTGGATTGGACGAGCTCAGATGTCATTTCCATCCCAGTGCCAGTATATCAGGACCAATTACAACGGCCATGGTGAGTTTGCCTCAAGAGTGTATGCAGTATCTTTTTGGCAGCGTTCTAAACCAAGTCATTTCAGGCATCCAGACGAGAGGGGGTGCAACTTTATATAGAGAAGTGAGTTCATACTGTCAAGTTGTTTGTAAATTTAATCCAATATTGTAATCACTGAAATTACATCACATACCTTCACCTGTTAAGTGTCATTTTGCTTCTACCTCCACTTTTGTGTGCTTCACTTTTTTGCTAGGCAATCTGATTAACATTATCACTGTAGTGCAACAGTATTTTATACTGAGATCTGACAATTAACAATGTTGTCTGTAATCTCATTATTTTAAATTACTTAAAAATGTCTTAGTTTCCTCCATTTGTTAACAATGAATCTCGCTACTATGTTAATCCAGCAATAAATATGTAAAATCAAATGTATTCGGTGTTTAATATTGTGTTCATGTTTATTCTCTTTGTTATTACATTTAATTTGATTGTAATACTGAGTACCTTTTAAATCATCAGTGATTTGTTACTATATTTGAAACACATTTCTGAAACAAGTTTTAAAAAAATGTAGAGCATATACAGGGTGATTCGAAAAGAATACCACAACTTTAGGAATTTAAAACTCTGCAACGACAAAAGGCAGAGCTAAGCACTATCTGTCGGCGAATTAAGGGAGCTATAAAGTTTCATTTAGTTGTACATTTGTTCGCTTTAGGTGCTGTTGACTAGGCGTCAGCGTCAGTTGATGCTAAGATGGCGACCGCTCAACAGAAAGCTTTTTGTGTTATTGAGTACGGCAGAAGTGAATCGACGACAGTTGTTCAGCGTGCATTTCGAACGCAGTATGGTGTTAAACCTCCTGATAGGTGGTGTATTAAACGTTGGTATAAACAGTTTACAGAGGATGGGTGTTTGTGCAAAGGGAAAAGTTCTGGACGGCCGAGAACGAGTGATGAAAATGTAGCACGCATCCAGCAAGCATTTGTTCGCAGCCCAGGAAAATCGACTCGCAGAGCTAGGAGAGAGCTGCAAATTCCACAATCAACTGTATGGAGAGTCCTACGAAAAAGGTTAGTTATGAAACCTTATCGTCTGAAATTGGTTCAAGCACTGTCTGCAGCTGATAAGATTAAAAGAATCGATTTCTGTGATTTTATCCTTGGTCAAATGGAAACAGATGAATCTTTCGTTTCAAAGATTGTGTTTAGTGATGAATCAACTTTCCACACTAACGGGAAAGTCAACCGTCACAATGTCTGTATATGGGGCACTGAGAATCTGTGGGAAACAACTCAGTATGAACGTGACTCGCCTAAGGTGAACGTTTTCTGTGCCATTTCAGTCAATAAAGTTTTTGGTCCCTTTTTCTTCGAAGGTGCTACTGTAACTGGACTACAGTATCTGGAGATGTTAGAGAATTGGCTGTTCCCTCAGCTCGAACAAGAAGCACAACAATTCATATTTTAGCAGGATGTAGTGCCACCACATTGGCACTTATCTGTCCGTAACTACCTGAACGTCAACTACCCGAGGCGATGGATCGGCCGCCAGGCAGCCCGTGACAGAGCACTTCATCACTGGCCTCCAAGAAGCCCTGATCTTACCCCCTGCGATTTTTTCTTATGGGGGTATGTTAAGGATATGGTGTTTCGGCCACCTCTCCCAGCCACCATTGATGATTTGAAACGAGAAATAACAGCAGCTATCCAAACTGTTACGCCTGATATGCTACAGAGAGTGTGGAACGAGTTGGAGTATCGGGTTGATATTGCTCGAGTGTCTGGAGGGGGCCATATTCAACATCTCTGAACTTGTTTTTGAGTGAAAAAAACTTTTTAAATACTGTTTGTAATGATGTATAACAGAAGGTTATATTATGTTTCTTTCATTAAATACACATTTTTAAAGTTGTGGTATTCTTTTTGAATCACCCTGTATAATTCCTCAGTTGTAAGTTATGATTAAAATTTGTTTTTAACTTTCACCTTTTCCTATGGTTGTGTATACATGGATAAACTTCTGAGTACTGCTTTTCAGTATGTCTGTTTCATATCATGCAGATATATTGTGAGAGATTGCAGGGCACTCTCACTTCTGATTTGGTGTAGGGAATACGACTACGGCGATTTGACTTCATACATTCTGATGAAATGGTGGGCAGCAGTTTATGGTCTTGTTTGTGTGCTCTAGGGAAAGAAATATGGTAAGCTTTACCTGCGTTCAAAGGAACAGGGTGCCGACTTAAACGACTGCATTAAAAGCATGGTGTTGGTGGGGCGACAAAGCGCGTTTTTTCTGGAGAACGATGAAGAGACATTTCCAGAAGGCGCTGTGCCACGGTCGTATTGTGCAGAAACACATTAAGCTTGGCGCCACGGACAGGGGCAGACGTCCAGGTATTCGGCCTAGCGCCGAAAAGTCGCTGACAGCGCATTGTAGGCCTTGTTAGCAAGCAAGCCGCCAAAAGAAATGTAAACGTTCTGCAAATGTCTGTGGGACAGGAAAACTGGCGCCCAGACGTGCAGACTCTGTTTCAAAACCTGTTTTGTCAATGCGAGATTATGGCCGTTCTTTTGCAAACTTTGAAATGAACGCAACAGGCGAGATAACAAGCTGTTTATGGAGGGCTGTGCTTCCACCCTGTATTTTGTTAGCAAAAGACACGGCAAACATGTGGGAAAGAGGCCACGAAGCTGAATTTTTTTCCATTTTCTGCCAATTAACTTTAAGTCTCTGATTGGTCAAATCGGTTTGCAGTGCAAAGACCATTCACTGAGCTTAGAATGCCGGGCCCCAGCTCGTGATTGGGTTGTGCGAAATTGGGGGAAGTCAAAAAAGAGAAATGTGCTTTTGGAACCGAGCTGAGAAGGCAACACAGAGTAAGAGAGATTGTCACACTCTGGTACAAGTCTCTTATACTGGCACTTTGCTAGTAAAGAACTACAGGTCTCTACCTAAACGGTGAGACTTGTGTCCTTTGCTAGGGAGCGACTTAGAGCCTGTGCCAGTCACCTTCTGAACCGCCAAAGGAACTGCTTATATCGGCACGGTCACAATGAGTGACGCGTGGGTGTACTTATTTGTCTTGAGGCGGCCGTCTAAACATTTCACGTATTCCGACACGCACAGTCGTGGCACGGAGTCAGATTGGTTTGGCAGACCAGCAAATGGGTTCACCTGCACACTGGAATCCGTCGGGGTTTCAGAGACTGTTAGGGAAGTACCTGTGTTCTGAAGTAACCGAACACGAGACCGCGTACTTGCATTTTTCGGGAACGCGCATTTAATAACAGATTTCCGCCGTCCATGACTTCAGTCGCTGAACGCATCGTAGTGTGGCGTTTTGACCAGTAGGATGGTAAAGTATTTGCTGCTGCGACATAGGGATATACTGTCTAATTCTCAGCACCCTGTTCTTTCGAAGCATATTTTTCCTTTTATTTTGTATGGTAGAATATAGATGCTTGGTGGTGGCGTAGTTTGATGCCATAACCTGGATTCACGTGTATGAAGTGAGACAAAGCGAGTAGTGTTCTGGTTAGTGTCGTGTGTCGATCCCCAGCAGATCACTTTGTCCACCATAGATCCCATTTTAGTAAGGCTTTTGTAAAATAAAGATTTTTTTGTATGATGATTCTTTAATAATTTGGTTATCTTGTCTTGTTTAAGATCAATAAATCGATTGTGAATTAGACTACAACTTCTGGCATACAACGTGTCTCATTTTCTTAAGGTCAAAATTATACAGATTGTACAGGATCTTAAAATGGGACTTTGAGGTAGGACCGAGCGAGGTGGCGCAGCGGTTAGCACACTGGACTCGCATTCTGGAGGACGACGGTTCAATCCCATCTCCGGCCATCCTGATTTAGGTTTTCCGTGATTTCCCTAAATCGTTTCAGGCAAATGCCGGGATGGTTCCTTTGAAAGGGCACGGCCGATTTCCTTCCCAATCCTTCCCTAACCCGAGCTTGTGCTCCGTCTCTAATGACCTCGTTGTCGATGGGACGTTAAACACTAACCAACACCACCACTTTGAGGTAGGGATCCATGGTTGCAATATTTCAGGCGGTATGAAATCCTAATGAGCAATGTGTACGTAACTATTTGAAGTATCGTTCCCAGAACCGATCGCAGTCCTCTGGTTTGGAGCCGAGTGGAAGGCTTAAACCAGAGGCTCAGAGTATTCTGCGGAGATTTGGGGTGCAAATTTCTCGACCTCCGCTATCGGGTGGAGAAATGTAGGGTCCCCCTGAATAGGTCAGGCGTGCACTACACGCAGGAAGCGGCTACAAGGGTAGCAGAATACGTGTGGAGTGCACATATGGGTTTTTTAGGTTAGAGAATTCCCTCCCTAGGCCCGACAAGACACCTCCTGAGACGCGGCAAGGTAGGAGTAGGCAAAATGCAACAGGGAATAACAATATTAATGCGGTAATAGTAAACTGCAGGAGCGTCTATACAAAGGTCCCAGAACTGCTCTCATTAATAAACAGTCACAATGCCCACATAGTACTAGGGCCAGAAAGTTGGCTGAAACCAGATGTAAATACACTCCTGGAAATTGAAATAAGAACACCGTGAATTCATTGACCCAGGAAGGGGAAACTTTATTGACACATTCCTGGGGTCAGATACATCACATGATCACACTGACAGAACCACAGGCACATAGACACAGGCAAAAGAGCATGCACAATGTCGGCACTAGTACAGTGTATATCCACCTTTCGCAGCAATGCAGGCTGCTATTCTCCCATGGAGACGATCGTAGAGATGCTGGATGTAGTCCTGTGGAACGGCTTGCAATGCCATTTCCACCTGGCGCCTCAGTTGGACCAGCGTTCGTGCAGGACGTGCAGACCGCGTGAGACGACGCTTCATCCAGTCCCAAACATGCTCAATGGGGGACAGATCCGGAGATCTTGCTGGCCAGGGTAGTTGACTTACACCTTCTAGAGCACGTTGGGTGGCACGGGATACATGCGGACGTGCATTGTCCTGTTGGAACAGCAAGTTCCCTTGCCGGTCTAGGAATGGTAGAACGATGGGTTCGATGACGGTTTGGATGTATCGTGCACTATTCAGTGTCCCCTCGACGATCACCAGTGGTGTACGGCCAGTGTAGGAGATCGCTCCCCACACCATGATGCCGGGTGTTGACCCTGTGTGCCTCGGTCGTATGCAGTCCTGATTGTGGCGCTCACCTGCACGGTGCCAAACACGCATACGACCATCATTGGCACCAAGGCAGAAGCGACTCTCATCGCTGAAGACGACACGTCTCCATTCGTCCCTCCATTCACGCCTGTCGCGACACCACTGGAGGCGGGCTGCACGATGTTGGGGCGTGACCGGAAGACGGCCTAACAGTGTGCGGGACCGTAGCCCAGCTTCATGGAGACGGTTGCGAATGGTCCTCGCCGATACCCCAGGAGCAACAGTGTCCCTAATTTGCTGGGAAGTGGCGGTGCGGTCCCCTACGGCACTGCGTAGGATCCTACGGTCTTGGCGTGCATCCGTGCGTCGCTGCGGTCCGGTCCCAGGTCGACGGGCACGTGCACCTTCCGCCGACCACTGGCGACAACATCGATGTACTGTGGAGACCTCACGCCCCACGTGTTGAGCAATTCGGCGGTACGTCCACCCGGCCTCCCGCATGCCCACTATACGCCCTCGCTCAAAGTCCGTCAACTGCACATACGGTTCACGTCCACGCTGTCGCGGCATGCTACCAGTGTTAAAGACTGCGATGGAGCTCCGTATGCCACGGCAAACTGGCTGACACTGACGGCGGCGGTGCACAAATGCTGCGCAGCTAGCGCCATTCGACGGCCAACACCGCGGTTCCTGGTGTGTCCGCTGTGCCGTGCGTGTGATCATTGCTTGTACAGCCCTCTCGCAGTGTCCGGAGCAAGTATGGTGGGTCTGACACACCGGTGTCAATGTGTTCTTTTTTCCATTTCCGGGAGTGTAGTAATGAAATTCTAAATTCAGATTGGAATGTATACCGCACAGATAGGCTGGACAGTGAAGGAGGAGGTGTGTTTATGGCGATAAAAAGTGCAATAGTATCGAAGGAAATTGACAGAGATCCGAAATGTGAAATAATTTGGGTGAAGGTCACGGTTGAAGCAGGCTCAGACATGGTAATTGGATGTCTCTACAGTTCCCCTGGCTCAGCAGCTGTTGTGGCAGAGCAACTGAAGGAAAATTTGGAAAATATTTCGAGTAGATTTCCCAACCATGTTATAGTTCTGGATGGAGATTTTAATTTACCGGATATAGACTGGGAAACTCAAACGTTTATAACGAGTGGCAGGGACAAAGAATCTAGTGAAATTTTTTTAAGTGCTTTATCTGAAAGCGACCTTGAGCAGTTAAACAGAGAATCGACTCGTAGCGCTAACATATTAGACCTTCTGGTGACAAACAGACCCGAACTATTTGAAACAGTTAACGCAGAACAGGGAATCAGCGATCATAAAGCGGTTACTGCATCGATGATTTCAGCCGTAAATAGAAATATTAAAAAGGGTAGGAAGATTTTTCTGTTTATCAAAAGTGACAAAAAGCAGATTTCAGAGTACCTGACGGCTCAACACAAAAGTTTTTTCTCAAGTACAGATAGTGTTGAGGATCAGTGGAGAAAGTTCAAAACCATCGTACAATATGCGTAAGATGACTTTGTGCCAAGCAAGATCGTAAGAGAAAACTGCTGCGGAAGCAAAGGGAACTTCACAGCAAACATAAACACAGCCAAAGCCTTGCAGACAAACAAAAATTACGCGAAGCGAAATGTAGTGTGAGGAGGGCTATGCGACAGGCGTTCAATGAATTCGAAAGTAAAGTTCTATGTACTGACTTGGCAGAAAATCCTAAGAAATTTTGGTCTTATGTCAAAGCGGTAGGTGGATCAAAACAAAATGTCCAGCCACTATGTGACCAAAATGGTACTGAAACAGAGGAAGGCCGAAATACTAAATGTCTTTTTTCCAAAGCTGTTTCACAGAGGAAGATTTTACTGTAGTTCCTTCTCTAGATTGTCGCACAGATGACAAAATTGTAGATGTCGAAATAGATAACAGAGGGGTAGAAAAACAATTAAAATCGCTGAAAAGAGGAAAGGCCGCTGGACCTGATGGGATACCAGTTCGATTTTACACAGAGTGCACGAAGGAACTTGCCCCCCTTCTTGCAGCGGTGTACCGTAGGTCTCTAGAAGAGCGTAGCGTTCCAAAGGATTGGAAAAGGGCACAGGTCATCCCCGTTTTCAAGAAGGGACGTCAAACAGATGTACAGAACTATAGACCTATATCTCTAATGTTGATCAGTTGTAGAATTTTGGATCCCTTATTATGTTCGAGTATAATGACTTTTCTGGATACTAGAAATCTACTCTGTAGGAATCAGCATGGGTTTCGAAAAAGACGATCGTGTGAAACCCAGCTCGCGCTATTCGTCCACGAGACTCAGAGGGCCATAGACACGGGTTCCCAGGTAGATGCCGTGTTTCTAGACTTCCGCAAGGCGTTCGATACGGTTCCCCACAGTCGTTTAATGAACAAAGTAAGACCATATGGACTATCAGACCAATTGCGTGATTGGATTGCAGAGTTCCTGGATAACAGAACGCAGCATGTCATTCTCAATGGAGGGAAGTCTTCCGAAGTAAGAGTGATTTCAGGTGTGCCGCAGGGGAGTGTTGTAGGACCATTGCTATTCACAACATACATAAATGACCATGTGGATAATATTGGAAGTTCACTGAGGCTTTTTGCGGATGATGCTGTAGTATATCGAGAGGTTGTAACAATGGAAAATTGTACTGAAATGCAGGAGGATCTGCAACAAATTGACGCATGGTGCAGGGAATGGCAATTCAATCCCAATGTAAACAAGTGTAATATGCTGCGAATACATAGAAAGAAAGATCCTTTATCATTTAGCTACCATATAGCAGGTCAGCAACTGGAAGCAGTTAATATCATAAATTATCTGGGAGTAGGCACTGGAGGTGATTTAAAATGGGATGACCATATAAAATTAATCGTCGGTAAAGCAGATGCCAGACAGAGATTCATTGGAAGAATCCTAAGGAAATGCAATCCGTAAACAAAGGAAGTAAGTTACAGTGCACTTGTTCGCCCACTGCTTGAATATTGCTCAGCGGTGTGGGATCCGTACCAGTTGATAGAAGAGGTAGAGAAGATCAATGGAGAGCAGCGCGCTATGTTACAGGATCATTTAGTAATCGCGAAAGCATTACAGATATGATAGATAAACTCCAGTGGAAGACTCTGCAGGAGAGACGCTCAGTAGCTCGGTACGGGCTTCTGTTGAAGTTACGAGAACATACCTTCACCGAGGAGTCATGCAGTATATTGCACCCTCCTACGTATACCTCGTGAAGAGACCATGAGGATAAGATCAGAAAGATTAGAGCCCAGACAGAGGATACCGACAATCTTTCTTTCCACGAACAATAAGAGACTGGAATAGAAGGGAGAACCGATAGAGGTACTCAAAGTACCCTCCGCCACACACCGTTAGGTGGCTTGCGGAGTATGTATGTAGATGTAGATATGTAACCAGTGTTTGTAAACTGTTAATGTTTGGTGAGCAAAGTGCCTGTCAATTCAAGTTTGCTGGTACTACATTATAAAACAATACAGAACCATCAGCCACACATCCATGGTGGAGGTCAGCAAGGTTTACAGTTCATGACTGGTTCTTGGAGATTAGTATTACGCATTACAGGAGCTTTTAGACTTGCATTTAAGGTATCGCATGCCAGAATGTAGAGTTTGGAAAGCTGAATGACGGCACTTGAAAATTTTCCCGCAACTGGCATCCTAACCAGAAGAAATTTGTTGTTATGGACAGAAACTTACAAGAAACTGGTTCATTCAAGCAACAGCGTTTGACTAACAGTACTTCAAAAAGAATTGCTCACATAGCAGAACTTGAGCTTCTGTTTGATCACGTGTGAGAACATTCATTAGTATGCCCTTAACTTGTATGTGAAATGTTTACTCCAATGAATAGTGTGGGCACTATTGCTGGAGTGTAAATTGAACCCAAAGCAAAGTAGGCGTAAGCACTGAGGCAAAATTATTTTGAACCAAATTATGTTGTAATAACGAGCTGATATTGGTGGTAAACACTAGAAATAGTTTCCATTAGCTTAAACTCTTGCAGTCAGGTGCAAGTCGTTTACAAAAAAATAAATAAATAAGTAAATAATGGTAATAATTAAGTATTCATTTCCAGCCATTAGTTGTTGATCTGGGCCCACTCTGTTCTGCCATAACAACAAGTGCCGGCATGACGGTGAAGAATGACAGAGCAGAGAGAGCTGTGATATGATATCAGCCAATAGTACACTGATTAGGGCGACACCAAAACAGGAGCGGCATCTGTACGAAGAGAATATAAGCGCCGCACCGCCTAGCTGCGGGCAATGGAAGACGAGCTATCATTGAAACGCTACAGCAGTGACTTATGAACTGTATTGTTTTGCTTGCATTGAAATTGTATATACCAAAGGACATTGATTATTCGCATGTGGCCAACTGCTTGCGACACACCTTTGTAAATACACAAAGTTTTGTCAATTTAACTTACTGTAATAAACGCCATGAATACGATTTGCTTGAATTGCTGTCTAGCGTTCCGAGAAAACAGCTTCCTAGGCATCCTATATTATATGAGTGGGCAAGATACAAAAAAATCTCAGTTTGGGATCCCCTGCTGTACTGCAATTCTGATCATAAATGTTTGAGACATAATATCTGTATAATTCTCCCCATACAAAAATAAGAATACAATGAAAGAACTTCACAGAGTTCTAAAAATTTTGCAAAGAGGCAGTCACCTAATGAGCAATGTGTTCTGAAAGCCTGTGCTGAACTAGTAGCCAACAATACTCCACTATACAGATTAATGTTACCAGACTTACAGACCATATCGTTGTGCCACAACTTAGCCTGGTGTAATGAACTACACAGCATCGATTCAGCTGAACGATATCATGGATGGAAAAGTGCCTATCAACCCAAAGGCCAGGCATTATGAAGCAAGTATATTCAGAAAGTCAGATCACTCTTTGAGTATGCCAATCCTGCAGAATATGCCAGCCACTTACTGCAAGGTGAATTTGTGACACCTTACAGCAGTGGCAGGTGTCTGAAAGAGCTGACTGGAAAGGAAAAAAATGGGACGAATGAGGTCACCACTGCCTGTTACAATTTCTGGGCTATGGTGGAAAAAGTTAGGCACCCCACTGTCACATATATACCACCTAATTTAGTTCCTCACTTTAAGACGTTTCTTGTGCACAGCAGTGTCCAAGTATGTGCAGTATGCCAAGCAATACGCATGCAGAGCGTACACGCTGCTTTTTCCATACATGTAAAGTGTTAAAAATGTGGATTGCACCTACATTGTCGCTGAACATAGTCTAGGCCAGGTGCAGTGATACCAGACACCAAGGTTTACACACTGTCCACAGTGGTGTATTTTATGATGCAGCCGAGCAGCAAGGGATTGTCTCTGTCATCTACTGCCGCTGGCATGCCACCTCCAGTCAAGAGCGTGGTTGTGCCGATGCCAGCAGCCACCACCAGCATCGGGCACTGCCTACCTGACAGGCAACCGGTGACAGCAGGAAGCCGTGTGACTGTAGTACATCACAGAGGACAACCACCTTCTCTCAGGCTACGTTTCTGCCTGTTACTGACACGAGTAAAAGACTTTCTTAACCTGTGATGATTTACTGACAGCCCACTGTACAATTCATCACCATCACCTCCAAAGCCTACGACCATGTGGGTAAACGGCAGTCCATCATGACTTGCCCAACAGTAGGCTCATAGAAAACTATGATGACATTAAAAATAATATTTGTCAGTGTCTGTTGGTTCCTGCAGCAGTTGGTAGATGGCACAAGAATGGTGTGACAGGATACTGTGCAGGTGAGTTGGGTATTAACAAACGATGTGTTTAGAACAATATGTTCAGATAATCACTAACTTTCCAAAATTATGCTATTTAGTTGTGGAGTTATTTCATGAGTGCCAGTGAAAGTAGTGTTAAAAATGCACCAAAGAAAATATATTAGCCAGGGGGAAAAAAGAGAGACGAGGTCTATCAATCATCAAACACAAATGGCCACGAACATGAAAATTAGAGAAGTGATTGTTCTAGCAAGAGAAACAGGTCCTCAACAGGTGCTGTATGTAGCTTTTTCAAAATTAAGAGTTATGTTCCTGCACCAGCTCGATGATGATGTTCGGATTGTGGGGCGCTCAACTGTGCGGTTATCAGCGCCCGTACCAATTCCCAATGTTTGCTCAGTCCAATCTTGTCACTTTGAGAGGTGGCATGAGCCCCCTCTCATATTTCTATCTTACTCTGAGTAATTCGATTTTACTCTCTAATTGCATGCGGTGAAAAGTCACTATTCCTTCACACGCGGACTTCCCACGCAGCGTCTCTCGTCACCCGGGTGGTCCGGTGACAGGCGGGTACTGCTGATCTTGAAAGGGTTAAGCCGACGGGTGTGAGGGAATCGAGTGGATGCTTTCCAGACGTCGACATTGTCATAAGAGCGGCAGCGACACGCCCACAGGGGCCTGATGGAGCGGCTGGGCTAGAGATTCCGTTACTTCGCAGAAACTTAATTAAAACACTTTCTGGCAGGCTACCAACGAGGTGTGGGAATGACTTGTGTTCCCAGGCAGTCTTGGCGGGCAAATTCCCACGTTTCTGCAAAATCATAACCGTGATTGGCTTGCTCAGGGAATAGCTCCGTGATGTAGCAAAATCAGTGCAGAAATTGGCGCCAAGTATCTCCATTGGTGGAATAGTACTACGTCGGCAATAGAGAGGAATTTTCCGCCGGTTTTCGAGTTGCTGATTGGAATGTTTAACCATGACCACTGTCGTGGGGGCGGGAATGTTCTGTGTTCGGTTTTTACAGGTGCTCTTCAGAGAGTCGGAGTAGGTTACAAAACTGAGCTCTCGCTGCTCTGGACACCCTGCCTTCCGTTGGCTGTCTATTATACTTTTATTTAATTGTAACTGTTTGACGAAGTTGCTGAAGTTTCGACTTCAATGTAACTTTCCGAGTACAGTTGGCAATTGAGCGTTCTGCGTACAAGCGGCCTATGTTGTCCGTCTTGAGCAGTTTTGGCTAAAGTTGCCTGTACTGGCGTTACTGTGTGACTTCTCTTGTTAAAATCACTCACTGTACAGTCAGTGATTGTGTAGCGAGCCTTCTTCGTCTCCCTCAGAGGCGTATTTGTGTTGCTAGGAAGTCTTTAGTCTGGAATAACCAGACCAGGAGAATTTGTTTCAGGCTATACTCACAACATTATCAACACCACAACGGGATGTCGAAGCAACCAGCCATTGCCTCCGGTATGCCAGATCGTGTCCTTTCAGTTAAGAAGACAGCTTGGTAATGTACGTCCGCAGCACCGGCAAATCAGGGAATTTTGCTAGGTGATAATCAGAGCTCAGCAGAGCCCCTGTTCGTCTTTTCTAACTTTGTTCTGTCTTGGGTGTTCATTGTCTGAGTTATCACTACTGTAGCAGCAATTAATGTTGGGTTGGCTGGGTGTTTCTCGTAAGATTTGAGTTGCAAGGAATTGGCTCCACATACCACTTGGTCATAAATGTCACAATCTAGTTTATGGACAACTTGACCTTCACAGCATTTATTTGAATATCCAATTTCATGTATTGTAAATGTTTCATGTGTTTTGTTTATAATTTTGAGTTTAGTCATAATAAATCAAATTGTTATTTTGGACAGAACTTTCATTCTGTTAATCAGTAGAGCAACCCTTTCATTTCTCACTACGTTAATGAATCTTTCCTTTATCTAATTAATTTCTATCCAGTTACATTATTGCAGGTGCCAAACTCTTTTCTACTCCACTTGCAGGGTCGATTACAGTCAGTTCGCGTTTCTTCTTAATCCATGTGCAACAGCAAAAGTCGGAGTTAGAAAAGGGGGGAGGGCCTTAGAGCATCATTTCCATATGAAGTTTCGAGAATTTAGTGCTAAATACACTGCTAGCCCTGGCACCTCGCAACTTGCATGAATGATGATGAAATTATGAGGACGACACAAACACTCAGTCATCTCGAGGCAGGCGAAAATACCTGACCCTGAATCGAACCCAGGACCCCGTGCTCGGGAAGCGAAAACACGAACGTGAGACCATGAGCTGTGGACCCCAGCCTCCTTCACACATAATATTTTGATTAACGGAAAAAAATAAATGTATGCAAAAAGTGTGCATTGCATGTTTTAACAAAAACATGGTGTGGTGATTGACAGAGCCGCTGCTGGAAGTAATTCTCGAATAGGGTAAGTGAGCTGAAAATCATGGTGTTTATGAAAGGCATTGAGTTAATTTTCTGTAGGAATATAAATATTAACTATGACTGGTTGTCTGAAAAATAAAATGCTAATTGATCTTCTCAAGACATGCAACCTGCTGCAAAGAGTTGACTTCCAAACTAGAGCACACAAATGATTGCACAGTTATTGATAATATTTTGTACTATATCTTAGGGGCCCAAAGAGACAGAAAAATTAGTAATAGCTTGACAGATCACACTGCACAAAAAACAAGACTGAAAGCAATCAAGGGCAGAATCATATCCCGAGGTAATGAACAAAAGATTTAGAGCTTTCCCTCGACTTGCAATGCAATTTAGAAGCTGATATCTAAGAACTTAGTCAGGAAGAAAATTGCAACACATACCATTAAAATGAAAAATTACATTCCTATAAAAAGCTTCCTCACTGTCTAACAGTTTTTTCCATTAAAAATGAAGTACAAATGAGCAACCACTTTGAATAAACAATGGTATTATAGTATCAAGTAAAAGGGAAATGATTAGACAGTCATTAATTGACAGAAACTGATAGTCAGTAACAACACACTTAAAACACAAACAATGAACATTTAGTCCAAATGTGACAACTGCAGAACAACTATGGCTAGAGATCAGTGATGTAATGAACTGCAGTCTACATAAATGTGTTGATTAATAAAAAAAACAATGACCCACCTTGACTTAATGGCACCACTTGGAGAATGTTGTGAAAACGGACACACACTTGCTACGAAAAAGACTTCATCAAAATTGATGGAGAAAATATAACAGCATTTTGTGCATACATATGCATATGGAGTGTCAGTGTCGTCGTAACTGCCGCCTGCTTCACGTCTGCTGTGCAGCGAGCTACGTTAATTTAAGTATTAACTGTTTTTTCTTACTTGTCACTTCTTCTTCCTTGTGCTTTTGGTTTTAGGAAGCTTTAATTGTCGAGTGCTAGTAACAGTGTTCCATAGATTTCATGTTTGTTTTGAATACAGTCAGAGTCCCTTTAGGGTCAGGCTTACACTACACGCAGGAAGCAGCTACAAGGGTAGCGGAGTACGTGTGGAGTGCACATGTGGGTTTTTTAGGTTAGAGAATTCCCTCCCTAGGCCCGACAAGACGCCTCCTGAGACGCGGCAAGGTAGGAGTAGGCAAAATGCAACAGGGGATAACAATATTAATGTGGTAATAGTAAACTGCAGGAGCGCCTATACAAAGGTCCCAGAACTGCTCTCATTAATAAACGGTCACAATGGCCACATAGTACTAGGGACAGAAAGTTGGCTGAAACCAGATGTAAACAGTAATGAAATTCTGAATTCAGATTGGAATGTATACCGCAGCGATAGGCTGGTCAGTGAAGGGGGAGGCGTGTTTATAGCGATAAGAAGTGCAATAGTATCGAAGGAAATTGACAGAGATCCGAAATGTGAAATAATTTGGGTGAAGATCATGGTTAAAGCAGGATCAGACATGGTAATTTGATGTCTCTATAGGCCCCCTGGCTCAGCAGCTGTTGTGGCTGAGCACCTGAAGGATAATTTGGAAAATATTTCGAGTAGATTTCCCAACCATGTTGGGTGGAGATTTTAGTTTGCCGGATACAGACTGGGAGACTCAAACGTTCATAACGGGTGGCAGGGACAAAGAACCCAGTGAAATTTTTTTAAGTGCTTTATCTGAAAACTACCTTGAGCAGTTAAGCAGAGAACCGACTCCTGGCGATAACATATTAGACCTTCTGGTGACAAACAGACCCGAACTATTTGAAACAGTTAACGCAGAACAGGGAATCAGCGATCATAAAGCGGTTACTGCAACGATGATTTCAGCTGTAAATAGAAATATTAAAAAGGGTAGGAAGATTTTTCTGTTTAGCAAAAGTGACAAAAAGCAGATTTCAGAGTACCTGACGGCTCAACACAAAAGTTTTTCCTCAAGTACAGACAGTGTTGAGGATCAGTGGAGAAAGTTCAAAACCATCGTACAATATGCGTAAGATGACTTTGTGCCAAGCAAGATCGTAAGAGATGGAAAAGAGCCGATGTGGTACAACAACCAAGCTAGAAAACTGCTGCGGAAGCAAAGGGAACTTCACAGCAAACATAAACACAGCCAAAGCCTTGCAGACAAACAAAAGTTACGCGAAGCGAAATGTAGTGTGAGGAGGGCTATGCGAGAGGCGTCCAATGAATTCGAAAGTAAAGTTCTATGTACTGACTTGGCAGAAAATCCTAAGAAATTTTGGTCTTATGTCAAAGCGGTAGGTGGATCAGAACAAAATGTCCAGACACTCTGTGACCAAAATGGTACTGAAACAGAAGATGACACTCTACAGGCTGAAATACTAAATGTCTTTTTCCAAAGCTGTTTCACAGAGGAAGACTGCACTGTAGTTCCTTCTCTAGATTGTCGCACAGATGACAAAATGGTAGATATCGAAATAGACGACAGAGGGATAGAGAAACAATTAAAATCGCTCAAAGGAGGAAAGGCCGCTACACCTGATGGGATACCAGTTCGATTTTACACAGAGTACGCGAAGGAACTTGCCCCGCTTCTTGCAGCGGTGTACCGTAGGTCTCTAGAAGAGCGTAGTGTTCCAAAGGATTGGAAAAGGGCACAGGTCATCCCCGTTTTCAAGAAGGGACGTCGAACAGATGTACAGAACTATAGACCTATATCTCTAACGTCGATCAGTTGTAGAATTTTGGAACAAGTATTAGCTTTGAGTATAATTACTTTTCTGGAGACTAGAAATCTACTCTGTAGGAATCAGCATGGGTTTCGTAAAAGACGATCGTGTGAAACCCAGCTCGCGCTATTCGTCCACGAGACTCAGAGGGCCATAGACACGGGTTCCCAGGTAGATGCCGTGTTTCTTGACTTCCGCAAGGCGTTCGATACGGTTCCCCACAGTCGTTTAATGAACAAAGTAAGACCATATGGACTATCAGACCAATTGTGTGATTGGATTGAGCATGTCATTCTCAATGGAGAGAAGTCTTCCGAAGTAAGGGTGATTTCAGGTGAGCCGTAGGGGAGTGTCGTAGGACCGTTGCTATTCACAACATACATAAATGACCATGTGGATAATATTGGAAGTTCACTGAGGTTTTTTGCGGATGATGCTGTAGTATATCGAGAGGTTGTAACAATGGAAAATTGTACTGAAATGCATGAGGATCTGCAACGAATTGACGCATGGTGCAGGGAATGGCAATTCAATCTCAATGTAGACAAGTGTAATGTGCTGCGAATACATAGAAAGAAAGATCCTTTATCATTTAGCTACAATATAGCAGGTCAGCAACTGGAAGCAGTTAATTCCATAAATTATCTGGGAGTACGCATCAGGAGTGATTTAAAATGGAATGATCATATGAAGTTGATTGTCGGTAAAGCAGATGCCAGACTGAGATTCATTGGAAGAATCCTAAGGAAATGCAATCCGTAAACAAAGGAAGTAGGTTTCATTACGCTTGTTCGCCCACTGCTTGAATACTGCTCAGCAGTGTGGGACCCGTACCAGATGGGGTTGATAGAAGTGATAGAGAAGATCCAACTGAGAGCAGCGCGCTTCGTTACAGGATCATTTAGTAATCGTGAAAGCATTACGGAGATGATAGATAAACTCCAGTGGAAGACTCTGCTGGGGAGACGCTCAGTAGCTCGGTACGGGCTTTTGTTGAAGTTTCGAGAACATACCTTCACCGAGGAGTCGAGCAGTATATTGCTCCCTCCTACATATATCTCTCGAAGAGACGTATATTGCTCCCTCCTACATATATCTCTCGAAGAGACCGTGAGGCTAAGATAAGAGAGATTAGAGCCCACACAGAGGCATACCGACAATCCTTCTTTCCGTGAACAGTACGAGACTGGAATAGAAGGGAGAACTGATAGAGGTGCTGAAGGTACCCTCCGCCACACACCGTCAGGTGGCTTGCGGAGTATGGATGTAGATGTAGAAAACCATGTTAATTTCCATAGTCATATGATTTATTACAAAATCCCAGGAAATTCTAGATGCATGTAAAGTCAATGGACAGTCCCAAACCTTTCATTCAACATACAGATGAAATATTAAACACATTAACAAATGAGAGATACTGATGTGAATTCAAGACAAGTCAGTCTATGCAAGCTGAATGAGCTGCTTGCCTCTGATGAAATTCAGCTAAATTATGTAACGAATGTGCCACAACATTAATTTCATCCTAGCTCACATTTACTGAAAATGTATTACTCAGTGAATAATCCCATGTAACTGGAATACACTGCAGGTCAATCCTGTTTATAAAAACAGATACATAAAATTACACACTAATATCTGTACATTGTGGTCTACTAAATCATAAACATAATCTCAAACATTATGAAAATAATGGAGGAAAAGAAGCATTTCTGAAAGAATCAGCACAGATTCAGGAAAAATTATGGGTAATGCTGCTCACTTTGTTCACATACAATATTTAGCAATCAATCAGCAAAACTCAGGTCTGTTACAAGGGTTCTGGTAAAGCGCAGAGTATCTATAAAGGAAATCACATACTAGATAATAATGTGGGCAGTTCTAGAGTACTGCTCCTCTGTTTGGAGTCTCTATGAAGTAGGCACCACAGCAAGCATCAATTGAATTCAAGAATGTGTGCTAGCATTTTAACAGGTTCATATAACTCATATGAAAGTAACAAAGTTATTTGGGGAACTTAACTGGGAAAGTTTGGTATTGTAATGTTACAGAAATTTAGGCAAACGATTTGGCTGCCTAGAGATGGTATGAAGGGAGGTGAATTTGCTCGCGTGACTGAGGACGACCTGCCATGCGGTCTGAGGGCCGAGTGCACATCGCGTCTGGTACCTGCCAGCCAGGTGCAGAGAGGAGCAGTGTGGCTGAATGTAGATAAATCCCAAAGCTGGGAATAATGATAGTGGTTGCCGCAGAGTGAGGAACAACCAGCAATCGTGGGCTTTGAGAAAAAGATCTTTGAGACCTATAATAATTTACAGTCAAGTATTAAAGCAAATCTGAATACATTTCAGGTCACAGAAAAATGAGGCACATCCCATGACACAACAATATTTTCAATGTCCTTAAAACTACAGAAGTCAATATTTCACAGTGTATAAACATTTTCACAACCAACCTCTGAATTAACAACTTTTAAACGGTTCATGCAATTTCAACAAACGATATCTCAGATGATAGTATTGCACTGTAGCTGTCATCTCAGAAAGATATGTATCTATTTTATTTCTCGATTTATTAAATTTTTTATATCTTTCCATTATGCAAATGTTTGTCGGGACATCGTATCCTCCACAATTACACAGAAAATCAATACAGCATGAATAGCTCACGTTTTTGTCATACTTGTCTATTTATTTAGAGAACATTTTACTATTTTTCCAGTAACTTTATGTGAATGTTGACTGCAAGTGCTATCAAAAAACGGTGTTAATTTAAAAGTGGTCAACTGCACGTGTTACCGGACACCACAATTGAAAATAGAACCAAGACACTTCTGTCAAGAAGGTATAAATAATTGTTTAAGCAATATTTAACAACATCTTGTCAATTAATGTGAGCGCACTTGCACAAGAATACTAGCTTATTTATTTATTGACAAACCTTTATTTGTAATTATTGTGAATGATCTGAGTGTGACCAAATATTTATGACATTTCTTTATTTAAATATTGTTGTAATATATTTGTAGTTTTTGGGACATGGTCAAGTTGAGTCAAAAAATGTCTGTAGACCATAAGAATGAAGCATTTTTGATGGGGACAGCCTTCAAGCCAATGGAAAAACAGATAGCAGCAGAACACTATGGGAGCCAAGTGGAGACTGGGACTTCTTGAGTGAAGAGCTAAGGGCATGATTCAGGCACTCTTACATGAGTTCTGGAAGGAGGCAGATCTCACTGTGGTAATGAGTGGTGTTTGATCATGTGGGTGATTGATTCTGGGTGGTAAACTGCCACTAAACTAACTTCTCAAGGGCCTTTATTATTTCAAGAGGTCTGAAAATAGTCCAGTGTGGGAGTCTAACTTTTTCCCCTCGTATTATGGAACTGAGGATAGACAGAGTATGAGTTACTATTCTTTGTATTGTGTGTGTTAATTTGTGAAACCATCATGTTGAACTCTGAAATGTGTTTGAGCTGGTGAATATTTTGTGCATTGTGATTATGAAACGGACTTAGGTTTTCGTGTATTTTTGACTACAATTTAGTTTGAGAATTTTGTTACCATTCTCATAACATTGTCAACTTCAGCATTTCATATGGGCATATTCTGTCTGTATTGCAATTGACTGTCATAAGACCACTTGTTTATTTGAGATGTCCTTCCTTAAATAAACATTATTCAGCACAATTCTGTCATATACATCATTTACAGATGTTAGAATACAGCCCTTGTCATTTAACTTTAATTTGTATATCTGAGTATTTTATTAACTTGCAATTTGGGTCAATGCATAGACTATTTGATTGCAGGATCACAGCTACAGATTATTATTTGCAGCAAATTACCTGCGAGGCATGAAAGCAGATGTAAATGGTTTGAGCCTATGATTAAATCGAGGTATTCTTTTTAAACAGAGCTGTGCATAGCCCAAGTAACTAAAGTACAAGTAACCACATATAAAGCTGTAACTGGTTTACTCGTATTGGATGCTGTTTACGAAGAATAACTACATATGCCGTGTGGCTAGGGCCTGCCGTCGGGTAGACCATTCGCCTGGTGCAGGTCTTTCGAGTTGACGCCACTTCGGCGACCTGCACGTCGATGGGGATGAAATGATGATGATTAGGACAACACGACACCCAGTCCCTGGGCGGAGAAAATCTCCGGCCCAGCCGGGAATCGAACCCGGGACCTTAGGATTGACATTCCGTCACGCTGACCACTCAGCTACCGGGGCCGGACACATATAGCAGTAACCATTAGATATTGTTGCAGTATGAAGATGACATTCTTCACCCAAGACCCTGTCAGGCAAACTTAACAAGGTGATATTTGAGGAAGTTTGTGTGACAAGGTATATACAGGATGATTCAGCAAGAATTTCACATAATTTGTGAGGTGATGACAGAATAATGGTGGGACAGATGTCTGATCTATCCTACAAGGGATGTTCAAAAAGTCCCCCACCCACCTCAATGCTCTTGTTAACACATTAGAGGGTGTGTGGTGTTGCACATTGAATGTCATCTTCGCGGGCTTCAATGCCGACAACAGCATCAATGGAGTGAGTGCCAAGTTAATGAGTCCGCCATGGCCAATCCACCGGTTATTCAGATACTAGGACACTTGTCTGGTACAGTGAATCCATGAGCCATCATGTTGCAGGTACATTTGTCATCATTGCTCTACCGTCATGTCTCCCAAAAATGCAGGTAGGTCTTCTACAGGAAATGTGGATACGCTGCAGCTCTCATACGATTTGGCAGGAACACAAGCCCTATCACCAAGTCACCAATCATACCACACCAGAAGTTCACTGAGAAACTTGGAATTTTGTTTCCGCAGTGTCGTGGGTTCTCTATCATCCAAGTATGAGAACTGCGGCTGTTCATAATACCACTGTGTGTAAATGTAGCATCATTTGTAAATAAAGTGTATTGCACATCTTTGCATTCAGGCAGCCATTCACAGAATTGTTGTGTGCTTACTGAGTCACATGTTGCAAAGGCTGCACATGGATTGGGTACAAGTCCTCAGAATGTAACATATGCCACACTCACGTTTGTGGAATATAGAGCTGACAGCTGGTGCTTCATGTAATAGTGGTGGGACTCAGTTGTATAATTGCAACAGTGTCGTCCATTCCCTCAACTGACTGGGCACCCTCATTTCCTCAACTGACTGGACAAACTCATATTCTGATGTTACGTGTATACAGGGTACTGTTTTGGATTCAGGTCATGTTTGAAAAACCCTGGTACAAGGGGTTCGTCGATCAAGAAAACGTTTATGATACTCCCTCATTACAGTACCCATACACACCCACCAGGCCTGTGTATTCTGCATGACTGAATGTATGCAGCATATTGGTATTCACAGACACAATGGACTTGCTCAATTAAACAACACCCATGCATGACACACACACGTCCTCATGACTGCTCACTGATCCAACACATGATCGCACACTGGGTACAGTTGCAGCTGTTGCCTCTGTGTCGACGTCACAGTGTTGTCACCTGTTGGTGTCATCTGACTCTGCATTATTCTGTCCATCACCGTGCCTACACAGCATTTTGGTAAGTAATATTCACACTTGTCTTCATATCCATTCATTCCAGGATGTGTGTAGTCTTCAACTCACTCCAGTTTCTGAATGATCGAAAAACCGACACAGGTTCCATAGGACTTTTTTGGTTTATTTTCACATGTGGAATCACATCACAAACTGTGTGGCATTCCTCATGAATCACCTTGTACATATAGCCTTTTTCTCTAACTCAATACACAAATGGTGAAGTACAGAAAATTAATATTGGTACCAAGCACCCTCTGCCACGCATTGTATGTGGCTTGATATGTGGAAGTAAGACATATCACTTTTTTTCATAACATTTTAAATTGTTTAATTTTTTTTAACTTTCTTAACAGACCGCTGTGAACTATGTAGTGACCCACTCGATAGCTAGTAGCTGTGGCTCACGCGGTCAAGTGAAGGGATGCTCAACCTATTTAGGCTTCAGATCTACTTCATGCAATTTAGGCCATTTACAGAACTACTGACTTAAAAATTCATAAAGCCTCAAGCACAAAACAACACTGTGGCCAAAATTAAGCATTTTAATTACACTACATACATACCAGGTAATTTTCTCTCCATCAAAAGTTGTAGGCTTACTATCCAGTTTTCAAGATATTACACTTGTCGAAGAAATTAAAACATACACCATCATAAATGCTGAAATAATTTGGTGAGAAACTTGTGTTTGCACATAATCGACCAGATTATTACAATCTTGTAATAACTGCAAGGGTTGGCCGAAAAAAGTGCTAACCCACAAGAGTTTTGAGCTATTGTGTGTTGTATGTTTGGTTAAATCTGCAAGTCTTTGATCACAACGGACTTAATTATAACTTTTTCTATAAATTGTTCCACTATTTCTTTAACTATGTCATATCTTACATGCATTAGACACTGCTGGTCAGTCCCAGAATTTTTTTTATTTATAACATCCCTACGTTTCTGTGTAAGCACTGTCTTCTCCAGTGAGTACCTGAACTTTTGAGGGCAAGTATGTGATTTTTATTACAATACATGACGGAAGAATATACAAAGTTGTTAAATGCAAGAAAGAAAAAGAAACTATTACTATAATAAAACTAAAACATTAACTATGAAACAATTTCAGTTTTTATCCTCAGTTTAGTTGGAGCATAAAGTGTTCCTGAGTTCTGTGTTCATTTTCTTTTGTTTACAAAACTGAATACTAGAAGACTAAATTTTCAAAATAAAATAATCTTAAATGGAATACGTATAACATATTCATGAAAAAACAGTGGGTTTTAGTTAATTGTTGTCACAACTCTAATAAAGTAATTCTAGATTCCAGAAGAAATTAAAAATGTCATTCTTGACATTTGATAGATTTCCTTCACACTTCAGTGGACATTTACGCAGTTCGCCAACAGATTCTCCAGGAACTACTTCCCGTTTACAGTTTCTATAAGGTCAGCCTGCCTGCATTCCTTCTCTGATTCTTTCTTTCCTTCTTAGCAATAATTCTGTTCCTTCTTCAGGTCTGTTGTTACCTATCTGAAGTAGGATGTGATGAACTGCTTTCTACTATTCTTTTGGTGAGTGTAGATTGTGCTTCTTCCTCAAAATAAAACCACACAAACATTTGTTGAGGGCTGAAACAGGATAAAAATCATGCAAGGCCCGAGTGTTTAGCATTAGGGCGAAAACAATGATAACCCTCAAACACATCTATAACAGGTATCTTTGTTGTTACACGGTGAAATGAAAAAGTGGTTATAACAACCTTACAAGCATTTACTGATATATTTTATGTTAAGTTTATGCACTGTTAACGTTACTGAAGTCCCTAAAATTTTTCTAAATGCTATGCATAAACCATGTGAGGGTGCATTGGTGGCAATATAATACTAAGCCACACTTACAGAATTTTTATAAAAATAATGTAATTACTGGTGTGTAATCAGGATCAACATCACTGACATCAATAAATGGATTATTTTTATTGTTATTAACACACTTGCCAAATAGCCTTCTCTTTATCTGATGACAAGATTTCATTACAACTGCCACGTTTTCTCTATAGCATAGCACTGTTTTCACCTGATGATAAAAACAAAACTACGGTAAAATAATACAATGCGCATAGCTGTCGGCATTTTCCAATGGTATAAAAGTGAACTACGTGTTATCAGCATGTGGTGCACCTGAAATCACAACAGTAATCCCAAAATTTCACTACTCTACATTAATTATTTTTTGGTGTAGCATTTTTTTCCAGTCAGTGGATTTGATTTGAAGACGTGATAATGTATCTTTGAGAATTCACAAGTGTGATCAGACTAATTTTCACAGAATTAAGGGTTAGCAGTTTCTTCTGCTAAACACTTCAATTTGTCACATCCAACCTTACACGGTCTGAAAGATGAAAATCAGTCATTTTATTTCTACACTTAGATTTCACTATGTTCATTGTTGAAAATTCTGTCTCAGATGCATAAACTGATCCAAAAAACAATAAAACATACAATATCACTTTTACAATATTTGAGTAGGATTTTACACTAACTAATTTCCAAAAGTTATCTTCATTGTATTAGAAAATTTCTTACTCCGCATCCCACTACCAACAGCTGCTTCTGATTTTAAGTCTTTGTGAACCATTCTAAAATGGTGTTCACTACTACTGTTTTTAGGTGTGGCTAAGGTAGCATTATATATCTAACATATACACCTAACTCCAAGCATTGTAACAAAAAACTTACCACTCACCATGCAAGTGGTATGTTTTCCTGTGTTTCACTGCACTCATTTATTCACAAACACGTTACAAAATGAGAACTGTAACTAAGCAGGTTGATTCCCTAGTTCTGATCAGTAGCACTCGGCAGCAGTGGGGAGACTTTGTGTCGTAGTGATTTGGAGATGTTTGTTGCAAATGTACAGCATACTTGGTGTTGACTGCATTGTCGCTGGACTGCATTGTTGCTGTAGTATGAGTTGTCACGCTATTCTGATCGCGACTGTTTTGAAAATGAGTAATGTGGTGGGTGTTTGACATGTCAACAGAAACAGCCATCTCAGTTTCGATAGCAAAAAGTATTTAACTGATCATTATCTCTGTTGTGCACAGTTTTGTTTTTGTGGAATCTCAGAAACAGAGATTCATGTTGCCTCCTTCATGCAGAGCATGTTTTCCCTCACACTGCATCTAATCTTGCAGCAAACCGCTCACCGCCAACCCCGCTGACAACATGTCAACTTGCTCGCGAGTAGTAACCTCACCATGCAGGAGGAAAGACTGTTGGAGACAATGTTGTCAAATTTACCGCCTGCAAATACTTTGCAAAACACTCATTATTAACAAACTGGTATTTTACTAAGGCCGGTATTACACTATTAAATTTCTTTGTCCAATATCTTTGTCAAAGATATTTGATAGTGTAATAGGGATCTTTGACAAATGTCGTCCAATATTTGATCAAATCTAGGCCGAGGCCGTATATTTGATCAAAGAAATCGCTTGTCTTCTGTTCACTGCAATGCGATATGTTACCATGCGGAGCGCTAGCATCGCTGCAGCGTTCTGTCGTCTGTAGTGTTTTTATAACCATTGCCGGTAAATACAATTGGTGTGTGCCGACAACTACAGAATTAATAGAGATGTCTGAAGCTGATGAGGCGCTTTACAACGTGAGGCACCCTGAATACAAAAATAGATTAAGAAGATTGGAGACCTAACCTAACCTAACCTAACATAACATAACATAACCCTCTCCTGTAGCAAGGAATCGGAGTGTTATAGTGAGCCTGTCTTCTGAAGATGTAGCAGTTCTTAAGTGAAAATTGTGCTTTGTGATATGAGGATACACTTCATTGAGCACATACAGAAATGTATGCTCATCCATTCTTAAGTAATTGATGTACGACTTGACGTCTTCCACTGTAAGCTCACGTAACAAGTTTTGTTGAATGCTTTTATCGTGTCGTCGTAAAACCCACGGCTTCACCCAGATTAGATTAATTTTTCGTTCCATAGATCCGTGCTGAGGAGATCCTCGTGGATGTGGAACATGTCGATTTTTTTTAAGCTGAAATAAAAATACTAATAGTATGAATAAATACAATACATCATTTGTTTCTATTAAAAATTTCGCCAATGGAGTAGAAGGAGTTGGCCATTAGTAAGTCTTTCAGGCTCCTTTTAAACTGATAAACTGATCTTTATTTCTAACTAAATTTTTTATGTTTCCTGGCAAATTATTGAAGATGAGTGTTCCTGAGTAGTGGACCCCTTTTTGAACTAAAGTAAGTGCTTTTAAGTCCTTGTGCAGATCATTTTTGTTCCTGGTATTGTATGTATGAACTGAGTTGTTTGTTGGAAAAAGAGATATATTATTTACGACAAATTTTATTAAGAAGTAAATATACTGAGAGGCAGTAGTTAGTATACCCAGTTCTTTGAAGAGGTTTCTGCAGGAGGTCCGTGAATTTACTCCACAAATAATACGTATTACACGCTTTTGGACCTTGAAAACTTTTGTTTGACTTCAAGATTTACCCCAAAATATTATCCCATATGACATTATGGAATGAAAGTATGCAAGCTTTTTCATTTTTATGTTGCCTATGTCTGCTAACACTCGAATTGCAAATACAGATTTGTTAAGGCGTTTCTGCAGTTCTGTGGTGTGCTCCTCCCAACTGAATTTATTATCAAGTTGTAATCCCAGAACTTTTAAGACTGTCAACCTCGTATGTATGGTTCCATTTTTTCCCCCCACTTCTTTTCCGCATGTGCACACAATGCAATTGGAGTACGTAGAACTGCTGCGGTTAATAACAAGTTGTTGTCAGCCATCTTGAACTTTGACGAAAAATTTGATGACAGTGTAATACCCCTTGTAGCGCTACGTCAAAGATCTTTGTCAAATATATTGGACGGAATATTGGATCACATCTTTGATCAAATCTTTGACAAAGAAATTTGATAGTGTAATACCGGCCTAAAACATCTCATTTACACTGATTTTGGACACAGGTTTTGAAAGATTGACTACTAAAGCCATGGCAATCAACCAGTTTGTCGCGAGATTGACAGGTTGAGCACATCTGGTCTAATGGAACTTGATACATTAATAAAATAAAAAAAAAAAGACTACACAAAAATTGCACATATGGTCAAAAAAAGAATTAACTGATAGGAAAGTGTTAAATAAATGTTCAAAAATCTTAACTAGCACACAGTTAACTAAATAAACAAAAAGCTAGTTATAAATGTTAAAGACTGCATTACATAAACTGTAACTGAGCCCAACTACAAGAAGTTGTTCTTGTTATGTTTAAACTCCACCACACGGTTACATTTGTCTAGGTAGCATATTTAAGTGATCAACACTGCAAGACCACAGGTTAATGTAAGTGCAAGACAAGTCATTGCAAATGTAAAATGCTGGTACATTAATAACCAGTGTAACCGCCAGAGTGTCGAATACAAGCACGGAAATGTGCCTTATACATGTGCCCGATGTCGGTTCGTGGGATTGAGTTCCACGCTTGTTGCACTTGGTCAGTGAATGCTGGTTGTGGATGATGTTGAAGTTGTCATCTGATGACGTCCCACATGTGCTCGATTGGAGACAGAGCTGGTGACCGAGAAGACCAAGGTGACACATCGACACTATGTAAAACGTGTCGAGTTACAACAGCGATATGTGGGTGAGTGTTGTCCCGTTGGAAAACATCCCCTGGAATATTTATAAATTATAGAGTGCAGCAATCAGTCGTCTTTTTTAAGATTTTATTATGCAAATTCAGATTTCGGCTAGTGGCTAGTCATTCTCAATGCACTATTTCCTATTCTTGAGGCATGTAAGTCCCTGTTGTTTGGGCATCAGTCACATTTCTTTGAATACTACTGTATAAAAAAAGGAGGCTCCTTTATACAGTAGTATTCAAAGAAATGTGACTGACGCCCGAACAACAGGGACTTACATGCATCGAGAATAGAAACAGTGCATCGAGAATGGCTAGCCACTAGCCAAAATCTGGATTTGCAAAATAAAATCTAAAAATGGACAACTGATTGCTGCACTCTATAATTTATAAGCCACATTAACAGTCGCTGAGTGCACCCACTTTCCGAATGGAAGTTAACCTGATCCCCTGGAATACTGTTCACAATGGCAGTGCAACAGGGTGAATGACCAGATTAACATAAAAATTTGCAGCCAAGGTGCTCCTGCCATCATATGAAATTGCACCCCAGATGATATCTCCGGATGTAGATCCAGTGCATCTAGCATGCAGACAGGTTGGTTGCAGGCCCTCAACTGGCTGCCTCCTATCCAACACACAGCCATCACTGGCACTGAGGCAGAACCAACTTTCATCAAAGAACACAACAGACCCACCCTGCCCTCCAATGACTTCTCATTTGACACCACTGAAGTCACAAATGATGGTGGTTTGGGGTCAGTGGAATGTACTCAACAGGACATCTGGCTCAGAACTGTCCTTGAAGCACTCAAACTACAACAGTTTGTTCTGTCATTGTGGTGCCAACTGCTGCTGCAAATGCAGTACGATGCACCTGAGCCTACGCCTAACACAATGGTCTTCCTTCTCGATAGTGCCACGAGGCCATCCGGAGCCCAGTTTTCTTGCGACTTCACATTCTTGTAACCACTGCCCAGTGTCACAGAAGGAACATCCAGCTTCTTATATCCTATTACACAACTTCGTTCAAACTCAATGAGATGTTGATAATGGTGTCTTTGTCACCTGAAAGGCATTCTTAACTAACATCAACCACAGGCAGACATGTGTAAATGCATTTACACATGTCTGCCTGTGTCTCTATATATGTGCGGATGGATGTGTGTGTGTGCGCGCGCGAGTGTATACCTGTCCTTTTTTCCCCCAAGGTAAGTCTTTCTGCTCCTGGGATTGGAATGACTCCTTACCCTCTCCCTGAAAACCCACATCCTTTTGTCTTTCCCTCGCCTTCCCTCTTTCCTGATGAAGCAACCTTGGGTTGCGAAAGCTTGAAATTTGTGTGTGTGTTTGTGTGTTCTTTATTGTGTCTATATACCAGTGCTATCTCGTTTGGTAAGTTACAGTATCTTTGTTTTCTATAACTTATTACTATATTTTATTCACGCCAAATACTTTTCTACTAAAAAAAATTAATTATTTTATGTAAATAAGCATTGTACGTCGTTTTTCCATGAAGTAACTGAAGAAAGCGTAACAGCACATACCTTAACATAAATGACAGGTGAACTTAACTGAATTTATCAAAAGTTTCAATATTTAAAATCTTTCTTGTGAAAACTGTGTCTTTATTATCACTGTAGCATACTTTGGTCAAAAATATAAAAGGAATTAACAATTATCTATCTACTACAGAAAATACAATACAGAATTTGTAAGGACACAGCAAAACAATAAAATAAATAAATAAATAACACATTTACAATCTACTACATTAACAGTCTTGTGAAAATACAAAAAAATTATGTTTCAGGTACATACAGACATCAAATAGCATGAGAATACATCAGATTACACTTCTACCAATATCCAAGTATATAATGGGAGATATATACGTTTGAGCAAAGTGTATTTCAAAGCATTTAAACCATCAGTTTCAAAACGCTCACTTCCTAATTTTAGATTTTGGAATCTACTTTCACTTGGTGGCTCTTTTGCATGTGGTAACATAAAATACTGTGCAACATTTGGAGAAAAGCGTAATACTTTCAAACCCTTATGTGTAATGCGCCTGTGGAAATCATCATCTTCACCACCCCAGCCATAAAAGTTGTTGGAAAATCCATTCACTAACTCAAACTGATTCTGAAGTATTGCAACAGCTCCACCAAATAGTTCCTCATATGGCAAATGGTAACGGAAAGTATTCACGCATGATGACATGTGTCGTGGCTGAGAAGTGCATGCATATATGTTGTTGTCCTTCTGAGGAATCAAGTCTACATCATGGAAAATAAAGCAATGAAAAGGCCGTATCTTCATAGCTTCCACAAAGCCTACATTGAGCAACTTTGCTCTGTTAAATGCTCCATCCAGTGCCTGTTCCACAACAAATATCTGGTAGCTCAACAATTGGTTCTGAAGAAATGGATGCATGTATTTCAGAAAAATTTGTAGCTGGCTGCTACGGTTGCGGTATGGAACAACAACAGCAACATTGAATTTTGAAACACATTTCTGTGGTTTCCATTCACCTCCATCAGTTATATTCAGTGTTTTGGCAAATACTGTGCCATCATTTAGGTCAGTATTTTGTGTAGGGTAATGCACTTCAGTAACTGAACTATTGAAGGTTACAGAACAAAGTGGCATGCCATAATCTTCCGCCATCTTGACTGCAGCAGGTGAGATTCCCAGAGAACTGACAATTTCATCATCATTAATATACGAATAATAACAAGCAAAGCGTCCTGGATGAAGCGAATATATAACACAGAAAATCAGCACCACTGCAATAACAACTCTTTTAATAATGTATGCTTTCTGGCTACACACAGATGCTAAATTTCGAAGCATTATGTTTCTTGTTCCAGACAGATGTCTCAGCTACACAAGCTTACTTTTTATTTTTTTGCAGGCATCTTTAAACGTGGATACTGCAAGTATTAAGAAGCTGCTGTTCTCCAAGAGAAGTCTAACACATTTAGTACTGGACAGAGACCTGAAAGACAGAAGTAAAATTATATTACAACCAAAACCAAGGCAAATGCAGAGTTTGCAAACATTTTCTGTATGTCTAAGCTCTCTACAATTTGGTAATTAAAAGTTTTAAGGCTTTGGGCAAAAAGTTATCTACATCAGGAACTGGCTATCATTGCATTTTATATGCAAGAGAGAGTTATGTTCCTTCTCAAACACACACACACACACACACACACACACACACACACACACACACACACACAGAGAGAGAGAGAGAGAGAGAGAGAGAGAGAGAGAGAGAGACTGATTTAAAAATAGTTTACAAACACGAACAAGAATAGCTTCCTATCTATGACAAAATGTCATTCATCTCACACACACGTGAATGGATTTTGGTGATTATCATCTTAAAGTATCCTCATGAGCCATTTTGATGTGTACATCTTACTTCCTGGTACACAAGATGGCAGAATGTATGCTGTTTTGATTTAAAGCCTGTGTCAGATCATGCTGTCTACAACTAGTATACTGCTTTGTGTTAAGACATAAATTCAAAGATGAAAACTGCAGTCACCAAAAGTCCCATGATGAAAAACAATGACATACAAATTGACTACAGGTGTAGAGATGGATACTAAGCTACTGCTTAACAACTGAATATGTGATTTTAATGGTATTTTATTTACTTCATAAATTTTACAATTTTCATAAATCATATCACAATTGGTGCAGTCAAAATAACGAAACTATTTTGATACTAAAAACTTACTTATTTTCTGATACATCACAGATAACGATCAGGTTCCAAATACAGGGTGATTCAAAAAGAATACCACAACTTTAAAAATGTGTATTTAATGAAAGAAACATAATATAACCTTCTGTTATACATCATTACAAAGAGTATTTAAAAAGGTTTTTTTTTTCACTCAAAAACAAGTTCAGAGATGTTCAATATGGCCCCCTCCAGACACACGAGCAATATCAACCCGATACTCCAACTCGTTCCACACTCTCTGTAGCATATCAGGCGTAACAGTTTGGATAGCTGCTGTTATTTCTCGTTTCAAATCATCAATGGTGGCTGGGAGAGGTGGCCGAAACACCATATCCTTAACATACCCCCATAAGAAAAAATCGCAGGGGGTAAGATCAGGGCTTCTTGGAGGCCAGTGATGAAGTGCTCTGTCACGGGCTGCCTGGCGGCCGATCCATCGCCTCGGGTAGTTGACGTTCAGGTTTCAGACGATAAGGTTTCATAACTAACCTTTTTTGTAGGACTCTCCGTACAGTTGATTGTGGAATTTGCAGCTCTCTCCTAGCTCTGCGAGTCGATTTTCCTGGGCTGCGAACAAATGCTTGCTGGATGCGTGCTACATTTTCATCACTCATTCTCGGCCCTCCAGAACTTTTCCCTTTGCACAAACACCCATTCTCTGTAAACTGTTTATACCAACGTTTAAAACACCACCTATCAGGAGGTTTAACACCATACTTCGTTCGAAATGCACGCTGAACAACTGTCGTCGATTCACTTCTGCCGCACTCAATAACACAAAAAGCTTTCTGTTGAGCGGTCGCCATCTTAGCATCAACTGACGCTGACGCCTAGTCATCAGCGCCTCAAGCAAACAAATGTACAACTAAATGAAACTTTATAGCTCCCTTAATTCGCCGACAGATAGTGCTTAGCTCTGCCTTTTGTCGTTGCAGAGTTTTAAATTCCTAAAGTTGTGGTATTCTTTTTGAATCACCCTGTATAATAGTGACATAATATTAAATTTTGATTAGACAGGTCTTCAAGATTGCCAAGTGCCTCAAGCAAATATGGTTGGAAATACTTTCTGTGTTTCCACATATCTACAGATGGGTGTAGTAATGAGTTTCAGTGGTGTGATGGTTTCAAAAGATGAACAGATGCTCTGCTTGAATAAAGAAGCAGCACTGTAAAAAGCAGCACTGTAATATCATACAATGACTACAGCAATTACAGGAAGGTGATGTTTCCATCTATTATCCTTTAAATGTTTTGGAAGCACAAGATGCCTAACAGGAGCAACAGACGATGAATATCAGCCCAGGTTCTGATTTAAACCTTTTACTTTACAAGCTCCATATTGCATACAGGAAATGCGTAAGTATCTAGAGCAGAGGCAGTTCCACTACTTACTCAGTTGGTTGAGCAATGTTGGAAGCAATGAAAATGAACACAAAGAGATGTGTCAACAGCCAGCAAGTATACAATGATAGAAAAGCAGACAGGCAAAGAGTTTAGCAGCAATGAGTTGAAGTTATTGTGACAAAACGTGATGCACACACAACCATGGAATGCAGAATGAATGTGGAGAGATGGCAATTATAATCCTTAATTTCACAAGATACTCAGTATAACTATAAAAATTATTTTGTGACACATGATATACAGCAAAAACTGCAAAAAAAGTTTTTTTTGCATCACATTTGTTGGCTTAGACAACTCACACCCAAATACAAACTAGACCTCAGACTACACTACATATCCATCGGTCACCACAACCTCCAATCAAAAAATGTAAAAGCTGTGGCAACAGAAATTTAAGGGAATCTTTCACAACAAAATGCTACCGGGAGTGATCTATGAAGTATATCAACTAATTTCAATTTCACTGTTCACAATACATCACCCCCTTTCTTGTCTCTCATTAGTTAGCTTAAAACCATCCTCCTGTTGGCTCTGTGAAACATACGTTATCAATCTACGTATTAGAGAGAGAGAGAGAGAGAGAGAGAGAGAGAGAGAGAGAGAGAGAGAGAGAGAGGACCGCCTAGGTTGGCACTGTCACTGCTGTAGATTTCAGCCACCGAAATGTAGCAATAATCAGCAATATAACATGACATAAAATGCTTTTAATACAAGAGGGTGCAGCCAGCTGCGGATTAATGCACATGTCAACATAGTGTTTAGTGTAACTGGGATTGTAAAACAGTTAAGATCCTTAGACGTCAGGAAGGCATCCGGCCCAGACGGTATCCCTGTAAGATTTTATGTTGACTATGTTATAAATTTAGCACCTTTCTTATTCATCATCTATCAGAGATCAATGGAACAGCAGAAAGTTTTACGGGACTGGAAGAAAGCCCAGGTCATAGCAACCCATAAAAAGGGAAGAAAATCGAATGCACATAATTACTGGCCGATTTCACTGACATTGATTTGTTGTAGAATCATGGAACATATTTTGTGTTCAGACATAATGACCTTTCTAGACTCTGAGAAGTTCATCTGCAGAAACCAGCATGGTTTTAGGAAACAGTAGTCTTCCAAGACACAGCTGGCCCTCTTTGTGCATGACATACAACAGGCTCTAGATACTGGCTCCCAGGTTGACACCATATTCCTCAACCTTCGAAAGGCGTTTGACTCAGTTCCGCACTGTCGCTTGCTCAAAAAGTGCCAGCTTATGGTCTATCCGATGATATATGTGGTTGGATAGAAAGTTTTCTAACAGACAGAGAGCAGTATGTCGTCCTGAATAGGGAGACTTCAACAGAAACAAGTGTAACATCAGGTGTCCCCAGGGCAGCGTAATACGTCTGCTGCTTTTTACGATTTACACAAACGATCTGGTTGATGGTATTGACAGTGGTATTAGACTGTTTGCTGATGATGCTGCAGTCCACAGGAAAGTAGTATCACACGAAATTGTGAACAAATCAATGAGGATTTGCAGAAAATAAATGCGTGGTGTAATGACTGGCAGTTATCTCTCAATATTAATAAGTGTAACCTACTACGTACAACAAAGCAAAAATCCCCATTAATGTACGAGTACAAAATAAATGCCCAGTCTTTAGAAGCGGTAACATCTGTCAAGTATCTGGGTGTGACTATTCGAAATGATCTCAAATGGAACGATCAGATCACACAAGTAATGGATAAAGCGAACTGTAGATTGTGGTTTATTGGTAGTATCTTGAAGTGATACAGTCCTTCTAAAAAGGAAATTGCTTACAATAAGTTAGTTCATCCAGTCTTAGAGTATTGTTCGTCTGTATGGGACCCTTACCAGTTGGGTCTGATTCAAGAGATTGAGAACGTCCATAGAAGAGTGGCAAGATTCGTGACTGGTACTTTTAGCCATCGTGAGAGCATTAAAAATCTCATAGAAAGTTTGAAGTGGGACACACTTGCAGATGACGCGCTAAACGGAAGGGGCTACTCACTAAATTCCAAAATCTGATCTTCGCCGAGGATGTAGAGTGTATATTATTACCACCACCAACTTTCAACTCGCGCAATGATCACCAATCAAAGATAAGGGAAATTGGAGCTCGTACTGAGGCGTTCCGACAGTCATTTTTCCATTGCGCGATCCACGAGTGGAGCAGAAGGGGGGGGGGGGGATATGACTTTGACACGAATAGTGCCCTCTGTCACACACTGCTTGGTGGCCATCGGAGTGTAGATGTAGTTATAGAATGCATATACAACTAACAACTGCTTGAATCAACAGCTGGAAAGTTGTGCTAATAACCTGTTCATGAATATGCTGATCTTTCTGGGTTGAAATCTTTATGTATTGTCGCTGTTTTATTGTTCACATCATTTTCATTTCTGTTCACTGTAGCCAATCTTCTTCTGTCTCAGCAATGTTGTTGTCACACTTTGTACACCTTTCCATTTTTACAGTGTCCATATATCAATAGGGGCTCATATTAAAGAGTTGAATTCAATATTGGGCTCATCAGATTTCACTTTAGTACAGTTTTCCACATCATTCCACACAAACACATGAAATGTGTATTCTCTTTATCTTAATCATCAGCAATCATTTTACTGTGCAAGAAATGTTAAAACCACAAGATTCCCTTCTTTTTCCCATCTTGTGAAGACTAGGCCAGTACTCTGTTCCTAATGACTTAACTGCAGACACAATATAGAATTCTAATACAACAAACTGATGAAATGACAGAGAGAAAAAAGTTGATCATACTGTAAGATCAACAGTTTAATTTTTAACAGTCATGTCTCATATCTGAAAACTTTGCATAAAGATACATGCAAGTTCCATTCATTTATACAGTCCATTTTTCCTACAATCTTTATTAAATATGACTGGAATTATTTTCCTAACTTCTACAAGTACTAATCATCTCTACTTACTGCAACGCAATAACAATTTTTTTCCAATAACATTATGTTTCATCTAATACATCTCAACAAACACTTTTGTATCATATAACTGCCACTGAGAAGCTCCAGTGTCGCTATGTCAGGCATCGAACTTAACAGTAACAAGTACTAATTTTGTATGTTCTCCCGCAATTCATCCTACTGTAATCTCTCTTTTACTGATGAAGGCTGTGGCCAAAAGCTTTATGTAAGTGTCTTTTAATTGTGACTGTCTGCAACTTGACGTGTCTTTCTTTCGGTAAGTAGCAATCTGTGTTTTCCTACATTGCTGTTACTGTAATCTTCTGCTTATGCGTTGTATATTTTTAATCATATTTTAAGACAATCTTTTCCTTTGTTATCTTTTTCTCTACAAACTTTTACATTTCTCCACAACTATAACAATGACAGTGATGGAGGAGGTAGTGGATGGTAATCTACTGACTGACAATGAAAGCTGAGATATGACAGTATGAATATTCTGATCTTTCTGGCCTGAAATTTTTCTTATGTTGTTGACCTTTTATTGTCCATCTCATAAAATAGCAAGATGAAAAAGTTATATACACAACTGGGTACAGAACAGTGTTTGGCAATGTTGCAACCACTGCAGTCCCTGCCGACAAAAACTTGTACAGGCTCTACAGTATGATGACTGCACAGCTCTCAGAGTGGGCTAACATAGGCTGTTGCCAGTAGTTGAAAATCAAAACTATCATGAACATTGAAAGTGAACACACACATTACTGTGAGTACAGTGTTTCTAATTCCTCAATCAAACACAATGTAGGCACTTTGGAGAATGTATTTCCACCTCTGATGAGCAGTTTTTGTACAGAAAATAATAATGATGAAATCTGAAACATCGCTACAGTGACAACTAGGTCAAGTGCAAACCAGCAGGTGTAAACCCTCAAATATGCACAAATATTGACTGGCAAAGTATAAGCTACAAGCAGGAAACAGATCATATTTAACTGCAGAAAAACAGAACATTTTCAAAATAACTAACAAAAAGTCATACAAGACTACGTCGCAGATTGAAAAAGCTCATGAAAGGCATCCACAGAAGTCTACTATGCACACATTCAGAACAGCACAGGAAAATAATGAATACTGGTGATGAAAACGGAATGCTATACTGTGAGGAAAGAGCCTGGGCCCATCTTAGTAAACTAAAAGGTAACAAAAGATGAAAAGCTAGCTGATATTTTACAAATGAATTTTTCATAACACAACTTAACAGTTGAAAAGCTGGAAGCAAAGAGCTTGGGTAACAGCTTCAAAATGGTGTTGCTGTTTTTGTACAAGATGAAATAATGGTCAGCAATTTATGACATTAAAAAGTTGTTGCACAAAGTTTTCTGTTCAGGAGAATTGCCCAGTACTTCACTGTGATGAGCTTTCCTATAGAAAGTGGGAATCAATAACATTCCTACAGAAAATGAGCTGACACTATAGCAAAAAATGCAGCCATAGTTATAAGTTTTGTAAATAACTTATGTCACAATGTTTAACTACACGTAAGAACAAACTGTATAAATATATGAATGCACGTAACTGACAACATCCATAAATTTTAAAATGTCCACGGATGGCTAAATAAATAAATAAATAAATAAAATAAAAGTTAATGCAAATGCACAACGCACCAGGACAAATTTTGCACTATCATTCATTACGTCTTTTTTTATATTATATGAGCAAAAAATTGTTTAAAAAACTTCAGTGTGGATTTGATTATAGAACTGACTGCCCAGAGTTACCAAATACAAACTCTACTGCCATTTCTCTTTATCATTCCCCAGATGTAAACTTCATTACACAGATGGAAAATTATCCATGCCACACTATTTGTTTGACAGCAAAAACTGTCCCATGTGGTGATTTCATCATACATATTTGTGAGAATCTAATGAGCAGTTATGGACTGTATGTGGCAAATTATTTACAAGCTCGAGATTATGCCTGTCTTGACACTTTACAAATTTAAATAGTTGGAACTAAAAGATAAGTGTGGTCAAGCCAATGTTCACAGACCACAGAGCAGCAGTCATGGAGCTATGGACCAATTTAGTGAGTAACCAACATATTCCTACATGACATCCAAAATTTGTGTTTCGTAGCAGTTGTCTAAAACAATAGACTAGATGCATCACAAACTGATTTCTCTGCTACTGAATAACAGTTTCAACTACTTGAAGAGAGGGCACCAAGTGATGCATTCAGTTGTATGTCCAGACCATTAAAGAAAAATTTAATGAGATGTTTGCCCTGAACCATAAGAAAGTGAACAAAGGAAAAAACCTACCTATTGCTGAAATACCTATAGTCTAGATAAAGTTAAGCAGTATTTTATAAGGATAATGGCAGCAACTGTAGGTTAAGTACCCAATGTAGGAGCAAAACCTGCAAACAACACAGCAAGAATTGTGAAATTTACAAATCATCAGTTAATCCAGATAATTATGGTATGTCCTGCAACATTCGAAAATGGTAATTAATGAAAATTCCAAACCACTAACTGAAATAAATGCCTATTTACTGGTGAATTCCTAAAGCCCCTAAAATCAGCACTCACAGTACAAGTTTACAAAAAAGGAGACTTCAATGAAGCCTCCAGCTACAGTTCCATCTCCATAATCCCAGTGCTGCCTAAGGTGATGAAACATATAATAAAAACAATTAGCTTATTTTGAAGGCAAGAACTTATTTCATGATGCACAGCATTGTTTTTGGAAGGGCAAGTCCATAATAACAGTAGCTCTGGATCCAACTACAAAAAAGAATCCCAGTTTTTGAAGAAAGAGTGTGTACAGCTCTCGTACTTTGTGATCTTAGTAAGGACTTTAATTGCATTCCACATGTGGCCCTGATTACAAAGTTAAAATAGTATGGAACTTTGGGAGCTGCCCTGACAACCCCACAATTACATCTAATTAACAGATGTCAAATGGTATTAGACCAAGGAGGAGCTTCCTACATAGAGAAGTTGCAATATAATGTGCTGCAAGTGCGTTCTTGTTTCTGGATTTTGTTAATGATCTAAGCTCAAATGGACACAACCTATAATTTGCAGATGACAAAATATTGTTTACTAGTGGGAAGAATAACAAGCAGGCTGTAAAACAAGTAGATATTCTGGTCTGAGACCAAGAAGTTGTTTCATGCAAACATAAAAGAAGTTACAGTGCATGACATGCAGCCTGAGTGACACAGATGCACTAAGTAACACTGGAGCTGTTAAAGTTCTGGGTTTCTTCAATGATAGTAAATTAACTTGGAAACAGCACAGGGTACCTGTATGTATCAAGTGTTAATGAGTCCTCTACCTCCTAAGAAAATTAAATAGGATTTTAACAAAACAGTACATAATGTCTTACTTCAGAGCCCCATCACCTAGAGCCTACGGTTATGGGGTCCCTCTGCTGGATGCAGGAATGAACTGCTGATACAGAAGAAAACAGTGAGGAACATTACTTCTAACACACACGGACCATTGTAAACCAATCTCTGCTAAACAGGAAGTTACAGGTATGACTGTTTACAGCCACTAGAGGTTAAACTGTCTCATTCATATGAAGCTGAACTGTAACACTTATAGCAAATTCATTATCACAACATCAAGAAATCAGAAGTCTCGATAGTCCAACATGTTGTCTGACCAAGACAGATTCCTAGTGGTGGCCATGAAAATGTTTAATGCACTATCTACCTATGGAGCTCATAATGGCTGCCTAACTGGCAACTCAATGCTACTGCACTAGCAATAACCCTGATATCTCATGCTCTCCCTTGCCCCTTTGAACTGAATATTTGCAAATTTCTGCTGCTTTGATACAGCACACTGCTTTAGGACTTCATACTGAAAGTTAACTATCCACAAATAACATCTCTCTTTTTAATTTATTTCAATGTGTCCTATTTTTATGCCTTTTATATAACTTCACCTGATTGGAGGGTATATAAATGATTACAGTTGCTGGTTGAATGGCCACCAGAATGAATTACTGTTGTTACCAGGGTTGGTAGAGTATATAAGGGGTGTGAACAGTGTCAAACGTTAAGTCATTACTGTTAAGGGCACTGAGATGCTGTGTACACATGTGAGACTGCATATCAGCACCCGAAGGAATTTGATTAGTGGGCTCATGTTGTTAAATTCTCTGTAAAATTTATTCAATTTTGAAATCGCAAAAATAGCATCACACACCCTCTCAGCCCATTAAATTTCATTTCGTTTCCTCCTCCCCTTCTGTCTACTTCACTATCTCTCATATCTGCAATAGAACATTGAGAGATGCCCAGTTTTTGAAATTAATCACAGCACTTCAACACCCAACACTCCAATTTAGGCCTTCTCACAAGCCAAGTATCAGTGTTCAACTAGGATTCTGAAATTACTACTAATTTAAAAGTATGAAACTCCACATCCATGAAGCAGAAGAGACCTAGCGTGGGCCACAAGATGTGGCCAAAAGGAAGCAAGTGTCCTCCCTCAGAAACCTCATGAGCCCAAGCAACAGAGAAGGGATGCAGCCAGGTAAAAGGCCAAGACCTGTCACCACATCATAGCTGAGAGATTGTCTGCAATTCTGCTACTTGACAAAGTAGTGAATATGGGGGACAGCTAACCTGCATCTGACAGAAATAAGAGCTCACCACTTCCTATAGTGTAGAGAAGAACTGCCAGAACACTGACCATAAATTTAGCCTGAAAATCGCAAAACATGGAAATAAATGAATTCCAAAGCTCCCTAAAGACAATGGGAAGAATACAAACTCATTTTCCCAGTGGCACATACAAAACAAATGACGAGTGCGGAGACTAAATCGACGGCAGAAAGATAGCAATGCAGTGACTGTATCTACAGCAACTAACAACAAGGAAAATTTGCAGCAACTCCGAAGAAACAGCAGCTTACATATCATATCCACAAGAGCATACAGTGTGTGTGTGTGTGTGTGTGTGTGTGTGTGTGTGTGTGTGTGTGTGTGTGTGTGTGGCACAACTGTCAAACTCCAAGCAGTCACAGTAATGTTTCACACAGGTGTCACTTGGTGCAAGGTAAATGTCAAAACTGGTCCTTGAACATAAATCAACAAAATAAAACTTTTTGTGGGCATGCAAATCTCATATTACCCACACAGCACAAATGTACATCAATCTCGGGATAATAAGAGCACACAAGGTAAGCTTAAAAGCTGTCCACCCACTTCCGAAGGATAAAACTGGATCATAAAATGTCACTGTTGTTGTTTTCAGTACGACTGCTTCGATGCATCTCTCCATGCTAGGCTATCCTCTGAAAGCCACTTCATCTTAGAATAACTACTGCGATCTACATTCATTTGAACTTGTTTACTCCATTCATCTCTTGACCTTTGCCTACAATTTTTAGCCCCTACACTTCTCTCCAATACTAAATTCCTTGATGCCTCTGAATGCGCCCTTTTAGTCAAATTTGCCACAATTTCATTTCTTTCCAATTCTGTTCAGTACTTTCTCAGTCGTTACATGATCTACCCACCTAATCTTCAGCAGTCTTCTGTAATATCACATTTAAAAGCTTTTATTCTCTTCTTGTATGAACTTATCATCCACATTTTATTTCCTTGCAATACTATGCTCCAGGCAAATACCTACAGAAAATACTTCCTAACACTTACCCCCTCTGCAACATCTGGTGCATAAACTCAAGCAGCCTGTCAGATACATACATACATTAATGTAGTGTATAGATCACGAATTTCATACATTTTGTAATGACGTGGAACATGTCACTTTAACATAAGTTTTCTTTACACAAAATAATTATTTAATTATTTTTTTAACAGTTACTACTTCATACCAAAGAATTCATCTATTAAGTAAAAGGAGTTGTCATTCAGAAATTCTTTTAATTTGCTTTTAAATGTTGGTTGGCTATCTGACACACTTTTAATACTATTTGGCAAATGACGAAAGATTTTTGTGGCAGCATAATTCACCCCTTTCTGTGTCAAAGTGAGACTTAATCCAGAATACTGAATATCATCCTTTCTTCTAGTGTTGTAGCTATGCACTTTGCTGTTATTTTTGAACTGAGATGGGTTAGTAATGACAAATTTCATAAGTGAATGTATGTATTGCGAAGGAACTGTGAATATTTTGAGTTCCTTAAATAAATGTCTGCAAGGTGATCTCAGGTGGGCTCCAGCTATTATTCTGATTACACGCTTTTGTGCAATGAATACTCTCTCTCTTAATGGCGAATTGCCCCAAAATATGCCGTATGAAAGCAGTGAATGAAAACAGGCATAGTAGGCTAATTTACTGATATGTTTATCACCAAAATTTGCAATAACCCTAATAGCATAAGTAGCTGAACGTAACCGTTTCAGCAGATCATCAATGTGTTTCATCCAATTCAATTTTTCTCATCAATGCACACCAAAGAAATTTTGGGTATTCTGCCTTAGCAACAAACTTCCGTTCATAGTCTATTTTTATCAATGGTGTTATGCCATTTACTGTACAGAATTGTATAAACTGTGTTTTCTCAAAATTTATTGAGAGTCCATTTGCAGAGAACCACTGACATTATTTGCAATTTCCTCAGCTGATTCTTGCTGCTTGGGGGTGATTACTATACTTGTATCATCAGCAAAAAGAACTAGCTTTGCATCTTCATGAATATAGAGCGGCAAGTCGTTAATATACACACATCAAGAAAAGTTTTGCATCACCTCGGTATTGAGAGCTCCGGAATCTGTACAGAAAATTGAAATAGAGATCAACATAAACATCACTTCCGCCATTTTTATTGCTCACGAAAACCACACATCACATGTACCACCATACAGCAAGACCTTCGGAGGTGGTGGTCCAGATTGCTGTACACACCAGTACCTCTAATACCCAGTAGCACGTTCTCTTGCATTGAAGCATGCCTGTATCTGTCAAGGCATACTATCCACAAGTTCATCAAGGCACTGTTGGTCCAGATTGTCCCACACCTCAATGGTGGTTCCACGTCGATCCCTCAGAGTTGTTGGTGGGTCATATCGACCATAAACAGCCATTTTCAATCTATCCCAGACATGTTCGATAGGGTTCATGTCTGGAGAACATGCTGGCCACTCTAGCTGAGCGATGTCGTTATCCTGAAGGAAGTCATTCACAAGATGTGCACGATGGGGGTGCCAATAGTCGCCCATGAAGACGAATGACTCACCAATATGCTGCCGATATGGTTGCTCTATCGGTCGGAGGATGGCATTCACGTGTCGTACAGCCATTATGGTGCCGTCCGTAACCACCAGCGGTGTACGTCGGCCCCACATAATGCCACCCCAAAACAGCAGGGAACCTCCACCTTGCTGCACTCGCTGGACAGTGTGTCTTAGGCGTTCAGCCTGACTGGGTTGCCTCCAAACACATCTATGGCGATTGTCTTGTTGAAGGCATATGCAACACTCATCGCTGAAGAGAATGTGTTGCCAATCCTGAGTGGTCCATTTGGCATATTGTTGGGCCCATCTGTAACAGGCTGCATGGTGTCGTGGTTGCAAAGATGGACCTCGCCATGGAATTGGGGTGAAGTTATGCATCATGTAACCTATTGCGCACAGTTTGAGTCCTAAGACGATGTCCTGTGGCTGCGTGAAAAGCATCACTCAACATGGTGGCGTTGCTGTCAGGGTTCCTCCGAGCCATAATCCGTAGGTAGTGGTCATCACCTGCAGTAGTAGCCCTGGGCGGCCTGAGCGACGCATATTATCGACAGTTCCTGTCTCTCTGTATCTCCTCCATGTTCGAACTACATCGCTTTGGTTCACTCCGAGACGCCTGGACACTTCCCTTGTTGAGAGCCCTTCCTGGCACAAAGTAACAATGCGGACGCGATCGAACCACGGTTTGACCGTCTAGGCATGGTTGAACTACAGACAGCACGAGCTGTGTATGTCGCACCTGGTGGAATAATTGGCTGTTGAACCTCGTCTGTCTAATAGGTGCTGCTCATGCATGGTTGTTTACATCTTTAGGCGGGTTTAGTGACATCTCTGAACAGTCAAAGGGACTGTGTTGGTGATACAATACCCACAGTCAACACCTGTCTTCAGAAGTTCTGGGAACTGGGCTAATGCAAAACTTTTTTTGATGTGTGTATATTAAGAACAATAAGGGACCCAAGACTGAACCCTTTGGGACACCATTCTTGATACATCCCCAGTTAGAGGACTCTGATGGTTTTTGCAGACTATCTGTAATGTTAATTTCAACCTTCTGCATTCTTCCAGTTAAGTATGAATTAAACCATTTGTGCACTGTCCCACTCATACCACAATACTTAAATTTATCTAGAAGAACTTCATGATCCACACAATCAAAAGCCTTTGAGAGATCACAAAATATCCCAATGGGTGATGTTCAGTTATTCAATGGATTTAATATTTGATCAGTGAAAGCATATATAGCATTTTCTGTTGAAAAGTCTTTCTGAAAAGAAAATTGACATTTTGTTAATACCTCATTTTTACAAATATGTGATGCAACTCTTGAATACATTACTTAGTCAAGAATTTTGGATAAAGCTGTCAGCAGTGAGATTGGGTGGTAGTTCTTATCATCAGATCTATCCCCTGTTTTATGGTATGGTTTAACAATAGCATATTTCAGTCTATCTGGAAAAATGTCCTGTCTCAGTGAGCTACTACATATGTGACTGAGAATTCTACTTATTTGTTGGGAACAAGCTTTTAGTACTCTGTTGGAGTGTTTGAGTGAATTTATTATTTTCCTAATTTCAGTGAGGAGAGGTGGGTTGAATTTCAATTTTATCAAATTGTACAGCTACTGCTTCTTCCATACACTGCCTTATATTTTCTGATGAATAGCTGGATCCTATTTCCTCTGCAACATTTAAAAATTGGTTATTAAAAATGTTTTCTACTTCTGACTTCTTGTTAATAAACTTTTCATTATGTATGATAGAAATACAGTCTTCCTGTGCTCTAGGTTGCCCTGTTTCCCTTTTCACAATACTACAAATTGTTTTAAATTTATTATCAGATGTGCTAATCTCAGACATAATGCACATACTTCTGGACTTTTTAATAACTTTTCTTAATACAGTGCAGTACTTTTTATAATGTGTCACTGTTTCGGGATCATTACTCCTCCTAGCTATAAGATACATTTCCCTTTTCCGTTTACAAGATATTTTTATCCCTTTAGTAAGCCATGGCTTTTTACACTGTTCCTTACAATTATATTTCACTGTTTTCTTAGGGAAACTGTTTTCAAATATACTCACAAAGGTATCATGAAGTAGGTTAAATTTTAAATTAGATTAGATTAGATTAGATTAATACTAGTTCCATGGATCATGAATATGATATTTCGTAATGATGTGGAACGAGTCGAATTTTCCAATACATGACATAATTAGGTTAATTTAACAACATACTTAAGTTAATATAACAACTTTATTTTATTGTGTTTTTTGTTTTTCTTTATTTTTTTTATTTTTTTTATTTTTTTAAATATTTTTTGTTTTTTTTCTTAATTTATATCTAAAAATTCCTCTATGGAGTAGAAGGAGTTGTCATTCAGAAATTCTTTTAATTTCTTCTTAAATACTTGTTGGTTATCTGTCAGACTTTTGATACTATTTGGTAAGTGAGCAAAGACTTCAGTGCCAGTATAATTCACCCCTTTCTGTGCCAAAGTTAGATTTAATCTTGAATAGTGAAGATGATCCTTTCTCCTAGTATTGTAGTTATGCACACTGCTATTACTTTTGAATTGGGTTTGGTTGTTAATAACAAATTTCATAAGAGAGTATATATACTGAGAAGCTACTGTGAATATCCCTAGATCCTTAAATAAATGTCTGCAGGATGATCTTGGGTGGACTCCAGCTATTATTCTGATTACACGCTTTTGTGCAATAAATACTTTATTCCTCAGTGATGAATTACCCCAAAATATGATGCCATATGAAAGCAATGAGTGAAAATAGGCGTAGTAAGCTAATTTACTAAGATGTTTATCACCAAAATTTGCAATGACCCTTATTGCATAAGTAGCTGAAAAACGTTTCAGCAGATCATCAATGTGTTTCTTCCAATTTAATCTCTCATCAATGGACACACCTAAAAATTTTGAATATTCTACCTTAGCTATATGCTTCTGATTAAGGCCTATATTTATTAATGGTGTCATACCATTTACTGTACGGAACTGTATGTACTGTGTCTTATCAAAATTCAGTGAGAGTCCGTTTACAAGGAACCACTTAGTAATTTTCTGAAAGACAGTATTGACAATTTCATCAGTTAATTCTTGTTTGTCAGGTGTGATTACTATACTTGTATCATCAGCAAAGAGAACTAACTTTGCCTTTTCATGAATATAGAATGGCAAGTCATTAATATATAATAAGAACAACAAAGGACCCAAGACTGACCCTTGTGGAACTCCATTCTTGATAGTTCCCCAGTTTGAGGAATGTGCTGATCTTTGCATGTTACGAGAACTACTTATTTCTACTTTCTGCACTCTTCCAGTTAGGTACGAATTAAACCATTTGTGCACTGTCCCAGTCATGCCACAATACTTGAGCTTGTCTAGCAGAATTTCATAATTTACACAATCAAAAGCCTTTGAGAGATCACAAAAAATCCCAATGGGTGGTGTTCGGTTATTCAGATCATTCAAAATTTGACTGGTGAAAGCATATATGGCATTTTCTGTTCAAAAACCTTTCTGGAAACCAAACTGACATTTTGTTAATACTTCATTTTTACAGATATGTGAAGCTACTCTTGAATACATTACTTTCTCAAAAATTTTGGATAAAGCTGTTAGAAGGGAGATTGGACGGTAATTGTTGACATCAGATCTATCCCCCTTTTTATGCAAAGGTATAACAATAGAATATTTCAGTCTATCAGGGAAAATGCCCTGTTCCAGAGAGCTATTACACAGGTGGCTGAGAATCTTACTTATCTGTTGAGAACAAGCTTTTAGTATTTTGCTGGAAATGCCATCAATTCCATGTGAGTTTTTGCTTTTAAGCAAGTTTATTATTTTCCTAATTTCAGAGGGAGAAGTGGGTGAGATTTCAATTGTATCAAATTGCATAGGTATGGCCTCTTCCATTAACAGCCTAGCATCTTCTAATGAACACCTGGATCCTACTATATCCACAACATTTAGAAAATGATTATTAAAAATATTTTCATCTTCTGACTTTTTGTTCGTAAAGTTTTCATTCAATTTGATGGTAATACTGTCTTCCTGTGCTCTTGGTTGACCTGTTTCTCTTTTAATAATATTCCAAATTGTTTTAATTTTATTATCAGAGTTGCTGATTTCAGACATGATACACATACTCCTGGATTTTTTAATAACTTTTCTTAATATAACACAGTAGTTTTTATAATTTTTGATAGTTTCTGGGTCACTACTCTTTCTTGCTGTCAAATACATTTCCCTTTTCCGGTTACAAGATATTTTTATACCCTTAGTAAGCCATGGTTTGTTACAAGGTTTCTTACGAGTATATTTAACTATTTTCTTGGGGAAGCAGTTTTCAAATGCATTTACAAAAATGTCATGAAATAAATTATATTTTAAATTGGCATCAGGTTCACGGTACACCTCATCCCAGTCTAACTGCTGTAGGCTTTCCCTGAAATTTGCAATTGTTAAATCGTTGACTGAACGTACTACTTTGGAGGACTGTTTAGTATTGCTGAATGGAGCTATGTCATATATTGTAACTAGCTGTGCACCATGATCAGAAAGACCATTCTCAACAGGCTGAGCATTTATCTGGTTAAACTTATCTTGGTCTATAAAGAAGTTATCTATCAGTGAGCTGCTATCCTTTACCACCCGAGTAGGAAAATCAATAACGGGTGTCAAATTGAAAGAACCGAGTAATACTTCAAGGTCATTTTTCCTATTACCCTCTTTCAGAGAATCTACATTGAAGTCGCTTATATCCACTTACATTTACCTTATCCATATCAGTAACCATGTGATGCTCAGACAGGCATAGTCTATCTATTTCATTCTCAGCTTCTAAATCTTCTAAACAAACCAGAAGCTCATCTACTTTATTCTTTAAACTCCCAATATTTTGATGAAATATACTTACATTATTTTTAATTATACTTTTATGAGAACCTTTCCTTATTCTAACATTTGCAGTACTCTCCTGCTGAGTTTCTCATTGTGCTTAGGCCTAGTTCCTATACCAGTGGTCACATGGTGTTCAGAGAGGCAGATTATGTCAACTGGGTTGGGTGACTTTAATTCATCAATGCAATTACCTAGGACTGAGATACAACTTGGTGGAGATAAAATTTCTGGTGATTGGTGAAAATTTATAATTGATAGCTGTGATTGGTGATCCAATGTGCTAGAATTGTGCTGTTTAATTTCTTTCCTAAACTGAAGATTTGTTTCAATCCTGACCTCTCGTAGAACTTGACACCTTTCTGTCTTACCTATCCTAAAAAAGGTGCTGCTCCAACACCTGTAACCACTGGTATTTTACCATTCATGGCAGTGCCACCCCCCCTTAAATTTCCTGCTATTACCCCAGCCAGTTTCCCCTTCCCTTTCCTGTTGAGATGTAGGCCGTGCCTGGTATAGTCCCACCTACTGAGATAATCAACAGGAACCACACCAATATGAGCCCCCGCACCCGACCCAAGCAGCCGTTCCAACTCCAAATTAACTCTCCCAACAGAAGAGTTCAAATGAGGCCGGTCATGGCGTCTCAGGACAGATACAAATTCAACATTGGTGTGTCTTGATGCCGACGCAATCTTTACCAGGTCACACTCTATACTGTACCCAGGATCTCTGTTGATGCTGTTCCCTGGCCCTCCCACAATAACCACGGTGTCTTCCCTGGTAAATCCTTTACAGAGTGAACCTAAATCCTCTGTCACCTGATCCAGACTAGGGTCCTAATTCCTCCTGCAGAAGTTGGCCTACACCTCTGGCATGAGAACTGCCTAACAACAAAACTTTCTTCCTTTTCGATGACTTTCCTACATTTTTTTTCAATTTCCTATTGAAAGTTTGTTGTGTCCTGTCTACACCTACCTCTGCATCATGTTCCCAGAGATAGTGTTATCAAATGTGTTCTTTGTCTGGTTTCCTAAAACCTAACAAGTGTGATAGAACAATTTGACATGGACCAGTAGTAAGGATCGAATTAGAGCCAAAGACTAACGGTCTTGTGTGCTATCATCTGTGCTATAAAAACAACTGACGCTAACGGTATCTGGTGGGCTGTTTGAATTTGTGTGTACTATGGCCAGATTGGCTGACTTCAATGCTAATTAGCTCAGAAACAGCACAACATATTCAATTTCTTTTAGTTAGTTAGTTAGTTAGTTGGTTGCGTGTTGCAATGATCAATCGCATGGTATGGTAGCCGTTATGATGTGTCACAAGTGCACATAAGAAACAAGATTTTTTAATATACATATATTACAGTATAGTGTTAAAGATTAATATTTCTATTATTTACCCCATTCCCTTAAATGTCACAACATGCATATACTATATTAATAGATTTATTTATTCCTATTCAAGAATTCATCTATGGTATACAAGGAGTTGTCAAGGAGATAAGATTTAAATTTATTTTTGAAGATGTTACTGATGTCTGTCAGACATTTTATTTCATCTGCTAATTCGTCAAAAAATTTTATAGCAGCACATTTTACCCCTTTCTGTGCCAAAGATAGGTTGAGTAAAGGATAGTGTAAGCCTTTCTTTTTTCTGGTATTATAATCATGAATGTAACTGTTGTTTTTAAATTGGTCCATGTTGTTGAGAATAAATTTCATTAGTGAGTAAATGTACTGTGAGGCTGTTGTAAGAATTCCCAACCCTTTAAAAAGATGCCTACAAAGCGTGCGACTATGAACCCCACACATTATTCGGAAATACGGAAGCGTCCGATCCCGCCCGTCTGCTTTGACCCATGACGTCACACATATGGCGGAAACAAAAACAAACACACACACTTTCCACAAGAAGCCTAATGACACTAACGGGACAAGTGCGGGAAATGGGGTGTTTTGGGTGGAGGGCAAACTAAATGTAAACAAATTTAGACGCCTTGCGTAGCTACAAAGTGTAAGTGAAGACAGCCATGCATGAATACCCACCCACCTCCCAGGGGTCGTAACCCCTGCAACCCATAGAAGATAAAGATGCTTCAGTAGCTGATTAGTGTTTTTTGCATTAAAAAAATAAAAAAAAAAATCTCACGGGACAGAACGAACAGATCAGAAAGATAAATATAATAAACTAAAACAGAAATTGGAGGAAACAGATAATTAAAATAAGTAATAAGTGTTTTTAAATTAAAAAAAAAAAATCTCACAAGATAGAACGAACAGATCAGAAAAGTAAATAAAATAAGATAAAACAGAACTGGAGACAGCCACACTCAAACCAAACTACGCGCCGTCATGACGTCACACACGACAACACCCTGACGTCACGGGTCAAAGCAGACGCGTGGGATCGGATGCTTCTGTCGACTCCATTATTCTAACCACTTTCTTTTGAGCAGTGAATACTTTTTGTCTAAGTGTTGAGTTACACCAAAATATTATTCTGTATGACGTCAGAGAGTGAAAGTATGCAAAGTATGTTAGCTTACTAATTTCTATATCCTCAAAATTGGCAATTATTCTGATTGCAAAAGTTGCTGAACCTAGTCGCTTTAGAAGATCCAAAATATGAATTTTCCAATTAAGATTCGAATCAATATGTACACCCAAAAACTTGTAATACTCTACCCTGTCTATTGACTTCTGTTGATGTTTTATATTTATTGAAGGAACTGTACTTTTTGCAGCAGAAAATTGGATACACTGTGTTTTCTCAAAGTTTAGAGCAAGCCCATTTGCAGAAAACCAATTTATGACTTTTTCAAAGACCTTATTCGCATCATTTTCAATTGGAGTTCCTTTTACTGGATTAATAATGATGCTTGTATCATTAGCAAACAGTGTCAGTTCAGCTTCTTGTTTCAGATAAGAAGGGATGTCGTTCAAATGTACCATGAACAGAAGCGGACCCATTATTGAACCCTGTGGAACACCTAATGTAATTTCACCCCAGTTAGATGAAGTGGCAAACTTACTTAAATAAATCACTTGACCCATATAAAGAAAAATTTTTTTTCCCATTCTGTAGGTATGACTTAGCCACTCATATGCTATTCCATTTATACCATAGAATTGTAATTTCTGTAACATAATGTCATTGTTCACACGATCAAATGCTTTTCCCAAGTCGCAGAAAATTTCTGTTCGTGACATTTTACTATTTAAAGACTCTATTATGTGGACAGTGAAATTGTATATTGCTGTCTCAGTGGAACAGCATTTTTGAAATCCGAACTGATTTACTAAGCATCCCATTACTGCTGAGATGGCTAACCACTGTTGAGTACATTATTTTCTCAAAGATTTTTGAAAACGCTGTAAGCAAGGATAGTAGCTGATAATTATTGACATCTGTGGTGTCCCCTTTTTTGTAGAGAGGTCTGACTATGGCATATCTTAACCTGTCTGGGAAAATACCTTGAGTTAGTGATACATTACACATGTGACTCAGAACATCAGCTGCAATTGCTCCACACTGTTTTAATACCTTATTAGAGATGTCATCTACTACAACAGAAAATTTATTTATCAAAGATTTAATAATTTTGCTTATTTCAAAAAAGTTTGTTAGGTGAAACTTAATCTGACTAAATTTTTTCAAAACAGACTCTTCCATGTACTGCCTGGCTTTTTCTTTTGAACTATTCTCACCGATTTTTTCTCCTACACTTAAGAAATGGTTGTTAAATATATTAGCTACTTGTGTATTGTTGGTTAGGATGGTCTCATTCTCTTTAATAGTAATACTATCTACCCCAGTGGTTACTTTTCCTGTCTCCCTTTCTTTACAATCATTTCTCAGCACAACCTACCCTGAAAACCCTTATAAGCTTTTCAGAATTTTTCTGACCACCCATGTATTCCTTTCACCTTTCCCTTCTTCACTTTCCCATATGAGCGCTTAATATTTACACAGGTGCTTCTCTTTTCTACGAAGACCTCTTTAATTCTGCTGCAGGTGGTATATATATCTTTTCCCTAATTATACATGTTTCTATAGACCTGTATTTGTGCTGTAGCCATTCCTACTTATCCATTTTGCAGTTTCTATTTGTCTCATATTTAGACATCTGCATTACATTTTGCCTGCTTCATTTTTATATGTTCTCCATTCATCAGTTAAATTCAGTACCTCCTGTGTAAGGATTGCTACTAGGCATTGTCTTTTTTACCAATTTTGTCCTCTGCTGCCTTCACTATTTCATCTCTTAAAGCTACCCATTCATCTTATATTGTATTCCCTTCCCCTGTTCTAGTCAACTTCTGCATAATGCTTCCTGTGAAACTCTCAACAACCTCTGGTTCTTTCAATTTATCTGGGTCCCATCTCCTTAATGTCCTACCTTTTTCCAATATCTTCAGTTTATATCTACAGTTCAAAATCTGGTTCCTAAACCTCTGTCGCACCATTATACAATCAATCGGAAACCTTCCAGTGTCTCCAAGTCCCTTCGACATGTACCACCCTTCTTTTATGATTCTTAAACCAAGTGTTAGAGATGATAAAATTATACTCTGTGCAAAATTCTTCTAGGCAGTTTCCTCTTCCATTTCTTTCTTCGAGTCCACATTCACCAACTGTTTTTCCTTCTCTTCCTTTCCCTACTATCGATTTACAATCCCTCATGACAGTTAAATTTTTGTCTCCTTTAACTGTCTGAGTAATTTCTTTTTCTGATCATATATTTCTTCGATCTCTTCATCATCTGTGGAGATAGTTGGCATATAAACTTTTACTACTCTGATGGGTGTTGGCTTCACATCTATCTTGGCTACGATAATGCATTCACAATGCTGTTCATAGTACCTTACCCACATTCTTTTGCTATTTTCATACTAATCATCAGACCTACTTCTGCATTACTACTAATTGATTTTGTATTTATAACCCCGTATTTTCCAGAGAAAAAGTCCCGCCACTGGACTTCACAAATTCCCATTATAACTTCAACCTACCCCTTCCTTTTTTAAATTTTGTAGCCTACTTACCCAATTAAGGGCATTCCACACTCTGATCTGTAGAGTGTCAGTTTTGGTTTTCCTGAATAGTCCCCCGCAGGAGACTGTAGTGAAGGACTATTTTAACCTCAGGAACACTTTACCCAAGAGGACGCCATCATCATTTAACCAGGCAGTAGAGCTGCATGCCCTCTGGAAAAATTATGGCTGTAGTTTGCCCATACTTTCAGTCATTCACAGGAATACCACAACAAGGCCAGATCAGTCAACTACAAAGACTGTTGCAGCTGCGACCATTTAAAAGGCTGCTACCACTCTTCAGGAACCACATATTGGTCTGACCTCTCCACAAATTTCCCCCTGTTGTGGTTGTACCTGTGACAAGGCTATCTACATCACTGTGGCACACAGTCCACCCTATCTTGGCAAGGTCTGTGGCGCATGGGGAGAACTACTAGTTTTCATCTAGCATCTTAATGCCTACTGGATGTTGATACCATACAGCAGATTGGTACTTTAACTGGGAATCACAGATTTGAGCTCACAAGAGCATACAGGTGTAATCTGCCTGTGTTCAAATGAGTATGCTATCAGTCTATAGGTTTGGACAACTCACATTCTCTATGACAAACTTATTACCAGGTCTGGTATCCTTCTCAATTAGCAAGAGTGTCTTGCAATTCACACAGCTCAATTTGAAGGGTACCATCTGGATACAGGAAAGTCCCAATCCCCGATGCTGGTTTGGAGTGGATAACCATCAATTTCACTCTTCTATATCACACATCATCTCTAACCAGCCAAATAAGTAAATATGAATGGCAGTGAGCAGTTCTGGCCAGTACTGAGCCAAGTAAGAATTTCATGGGAAGAAGTTAACTTTTAAAAACACAGAAATAGCAATACTGAATATTAATTTGGCAATGCTCCAGCCTTTAAGAGGCTACTACAAATGAATATCTTTATAAGGCACAACTGACAACTTACTACCCGAGTCAAGTAAGCTTTACAGTGCCAAACTTAATTCCGCAGCAAACAATGTGATTGGCTGTTCATGACAATTTTCATAGATTACACACAAAAATTGCATAAAAGCAATACATTCATCTTGCCTACAATTAATTCCCCATACTCAAGACAGTAATGCCCTCCCAACAGGTCAGTATTTGATGCAAGTCATTTTCAGTTGCAAGTTGTATGAGTTATATACAGTCTCTTTTAATGTACTCTGATCATCTTCATGATATGCAATAGTTCACACATTTGGTGTGTTTGTTTAACTTTGTTATTTCCTACATACAATAGCTAGTTAACGAATCTACACTATCAGTTGCTCTTGAATGTTAGTGCGAATGATACTTAAAACATATAAAAGAGGCATAGGGTGGTAATGTCTAAAATCTTGGCTATGATGTGCTTGTAACCACAAAGTTACAGGGTATACAGGTAATGTGTGATCGTTTAAATACAACAAAGATGATCGACACTTGCAGTGAAAACTAATCCATACGGAGGTGTGCCGAAAATGACTTTGCACAAATATTTAACAAGTGTTTTCCACCCCCTCTTGTAAATGTAAATTAACGTTAACATTTGTCTCTTAATTAAACAGCGATTTTTTTTAAACCATGTGTTAAATAGAGACTATCAAGTCCAACAAATTCTGTAATTCGTAAAGTGTCTGCACTCTACTGTTTCAATTTAAAAAAAACTACGCAAATTAACGCTCAGCTGTACGCTGCAAAAATAAAACTTCAGATCCTATAACTCAGACTTCATACGGTAACAGCGTTTGGGTTACTATTACAGCTCCTCTATTACGACGTGTGTTTAACGATGTTATTCTTGGAAAATGAAGTATACTCATACACGGTATCACAATTTATAGGCCTATATAACAAATACCACACACTGGACCGATTTCCGCAAAGCGAATCGGATAGCCTTAACTTCACTTTAACGATAAGAGATAAACATTTTATATTTACATTCAGATCGTTGAACTGTTTCGATTTTTTAATATACTGTTATCGGACTTCCTGCCACTTTTGCACAAAAAGTATTACAAACGACGCGTTTTTGAGCGCTCTTTAATGCGGTCTATTACGAAAGTATTCAGTTTAAATTATATACATATAGTGATTTGAAGGTCTGTCCACAACGTGTAAATTATAAAAAAAGTTGGTTGTGCTTCAGTGACAGGAGCGCCGATAACTGTATATAAAAATGTTGCCATACCTTGTAACACTAATTTGGTTTTCTGCTTCATTGTGTCTTATTTCCTCAAACAAGTATGGTGTCTAATTCACGTACCTGTATAATAATGACTTGACCGAATTTATCTCCGAATCATGTGCAAGAAAGGAACTGAGGGATCACGCAATTTTCTAGCCGGCTTTTACTCTGCACACATTCAGCAATGTCTCGTAAACCGAAATCACTTGCACTTCACCCAATAATTACTAGCCCGCTGTATAAAAAATGTAAAGAACTACTTCAAGCGTAATCGCAACACAACAATTACTTGTTCAAATATTTAGAAATTTTCAACACACAGTACAACACCACCCTTCTTCTTCTTTACAGCCAAAGCTTCTGCTCACATTCAGAGATAATAGTAACGTGTAGTCAACGTTTACTTTCGATATCTGCCACAATTCCCGCAACAGACTAGTAGCATTATGGATTAGTTAACGTTTATGTCAAAAGAACGCTATTTCTATTCTTTGACAAATATATCGTCAGTCGCCATATCTTATGATTGGCCAAGTTTACTAGCACTAGTTCTTAATAAACCTCCTTGTTTGCTAGTATCTAGAAATACTAGTAACATTACGTATAACCGAGCTCACATACGCAGCTAAAGTAACCCCACAGTGACATACTTTAGTGACAAAATGCTGAATGTTGGACACCCAGTTTTCAGTGGCGTCACTCAAGTATTTTTAAACTCAGATTAAGGGTCTGAACTGGAACTATTGTACGCGTTCTTACAAGTCGCCATTCGGCTTCCAAACGTTAAAAATACTTCGTACACCCTCCTCCCCCTAAAAACAAATGTATAGGAGCTGTTGACTTGGATGACGACGTTTTATTACTGTGGCAGCAAACGGCGTTATTCGACTGCTACCTCGTGGCTGGATTTCGAACATTCTCAGCGTGCTTTCGCTCAATACAGTGTCAGAGCCAAAAGTACCGGTACACGTTCTCATAAAAGTATAATTAAAAAAAAATGTAAGTATATTTCATCAAAATATTGGGAGTTTAAAGAATAAAATAGATGAGCTTATGGTTTATTTAGAAGATATAGAAGCTGAGGATGAAATAAATATACTATGCCTGTCTGAGCATCACATGGTTACTGATATGGATAAGGTAAATGTAAGTGGATATAAGCTCTCTGCACATGTAATTAGAGAAAATATGGAGAAAGGAGGAGTTGCCATGTATGTCAAAAGTTATCATTGTGCAAAGAGTATAGAAACAAAAAAGTTTTGTGTAGAGAAACATGTAGAAGCATGTACCTGTGAGCTTAAATAAAATAAAGGCACATTTATAATTGTAACTGTATATAGGACCCCATCAGGAAATTTTCATCTATTTCTGAAAAATTTGGACTCCTTGTTGTGCTATGTGTCAGACAGGGGGAAGCAAATTATTATTTGTGGCGACTTCAATGTAGATTCTCCGAAAGAGGGTAATAGGAAAAATGACCTTGAAGTATTACTCAGTTCTTTCAATTTGACACCCGTTATTGATTTTCCTACTCGGGTGGTAAAGGATAGCAGCTCACTGATAGATAACTTCTTTATAGACCAAGATAAGTTTAACCAGATAAATGCTCAGCCTGTTGAGAATGGTCTTTCTGATCATGGTGCACAGCTAGTTACAATATATGACATAGCTCCATTCACCAGTACTAAACAGTCCTCCACAGTAGTACGTTTAGTCAACGATTTAACAATTGCAAACATCAGGGAAAGCCTACAGCAGTTAGACTGAGATGAGGTGTACTGCCTGATGCCAATTTAAAATATAATTTATTTCATGACACTTTTGTAAATGCATTTGAAAACTGCTTCCCCAAGAAAATAGTTAGATATAGTCGTAAGAAACCATGTAACAAACCATGGCTTACTATGGGTAAAAAAATATCTTGCAACCGGAAAAGGGAAATGTATTTGACAGCAAGAAAGAGTAGTGACCCAGAAACTATCAAAAATTATAAAAACTACTGTGTTATATTAAGAAAAGTTATTAAAAAATCCAGGAGTATGTGTATCATGTCTGAAATCAGCAACTCTGATAATAAAATTAAAACAATTTGGAATATTATTAAAAGAGAAACAGGTCAACCAAGAGCACAGGAAGACAGTATTACCATCAAATTGAATGAAAACTTTATGAACAAAAAGTCAGAAGTTGAAAATATTTTTAATAATCATTTTCTAAATGTTGTGGATATAGTAGGATCCAGGTGTTCATTAGAAGATGCTAGGCAGTGAATGGAAGAAGCCATACCTATGCAATTTGAAACAATTGAAATCTCACCCACTTCTCCCTCTGAAATTAGGAAAATAATAAACTTGCTTAAAAACAAAAATTCACATGGAATTGATGGCATTTCCAGCAAAATACTAAAAGCTTGTTCTCAACAGATAAGTAAGATTCTCAGCCACCTGTGTAATATCTCTCTGGAACAGGGCATTTTCTCTGATAAACTGAAATATGCTATTGTTATACCTTTGCATAAAAAGGGGGATAGATCTGATGTCAACAATTACCATCCAATCTCCCTTCTAACAGCTTTATCCAAAATTTTTGAGAAAGTAATGTATTCAAGAGTAGCTTCACATATCTGTAAAAATGAAGTATTAACAAAATGTCAGTTTGGTTTCCAGAAAGGTTTTTCAACAGAAAATGCTATATATGTTTTCACCAATCAAATTTTGAATGATCTGAATAACCTAACACCGCCCATTGGGATTTTTTGTGATCTCTCAAAGGCTTTTGACTGTGTAAATCATGAAATTCTGCTAAACAAGCTCAAGTATTGTGTCATGAGTGGGACAGTGAACAAATGGTTTACTTTGTACCTAACTGGAAGAGTGCAGAAAGTTGAAATAAGCAGTTCTCATAATATGCAAAGAGCAGCACATTCCTCAAACTGGGGAACTATCAAGAAGGGGGTTCCACAAGGGTCGGTCTTGATCCTTTGTTGTTCTTAATATATATTAATAACTTGCCATTCTATATTCCTGAATAGGCAAAGTTAGTTCTCTTTGCTGATGATACAAGTATAGTAATCACACCTGGCAAACAAGAATTAACTGATGAAATAATGTCAATAATGTCTTTCAGAAAATTACTAAGTGGTTCCTTGTAAACGGACTGTCACTGAATTTTGATAAGACACAGTACATACAGTTCCGTACAGTAAATGGTATGACACCATTAATAAATTTAGACCTTAATCAGAAGCATATAGCTAAGGTAGAATATTCAAAATTTTTAGGTGTGTCCATTGATGAGAGATTAAATTGGAAGAAACACGTTGATGATATGCTGAAACGTTTTTCAGCTACTTATGCAATAAGGGTCATTGCAAATTTTGGTGATAATCATCTTAGTAAATTAGCTTACTACGCCTATTTTCACTCATTGCTTGCAGATGGCATCATATTTTGGGGTAATTCATCACTGAGGAATAAAGTATTTATTGCACAAAAGCGTGTAATCAGAATAATAGCTGGAGTCCACCCAAGATCATCCTGCAGACATTTATTTAATGATCTAGGGATATTCACAGTAGCTTCTCAGTATATATACTCTTTGAAATTTATTATTAACAACCAAACCCAATTCAAAAGTAATAGCAGTGTGCATAACTACAATACTAGGAGAAAGGATGATCTTCACTATTCAACTTACCAAATGGTATCAAAAGTCTGACAGATAACCAACAAGTATTTAAGAAGAAATTAAAAGAATTTCTGAATGACAACTCCTTCTACTCCATAGAGGAATTTTTAGATATAAATTAAGAAAAAAGAAAAAAAACAAACAAAAAATTAAAAAAAAACAAAAAAAGTTGTTATATTAACTTAATTATGCTGTTAATTTATCTTAATTATGTGATGTATTGGAAAATTTCACTCGTTCCACATCATTACGAAATATCGTATTCATGATCCATGGAACTAGTATTAATCTAATCTAATCTAAACAGTACAGTGCTACAAATGCAATAAGCTGGGTCACAAGCGTAAGAATTGTAAAGAGAATCGAATCTGCTGTCATTGCGGGATGCAGGGTCATGTTTAGAGAGATTGTTGCAACAAGAAGAAAGGTAATGCTAACAACAGACAATCTGCCAGATCTTTAAGTCAGTACGGGGACGTACGGGCCACCACTCCGTCCATCCCTTGCCAGTGACAGTGATTCCTGTTAGTTCCATCGAAAATCAGATCGAAAATGACTTCGTATTAGATGCTGTATATCGCGAGAGAAACGTCAAACTACTTATTGACACAGGACCACAGACCTCATTAATGTGGTGTGGCATAGATAAACGGGATAAATTGAAACCGCGACTATTAAAAGTGGTATAGTTAAACGGATTAAAGCTATGTAACTATGGAGAAGTTGACGTAGAACTAATTCTTGGCCAATCCCAAGACAAAGATGAAAATAGGTTCAAATAACGAAACTCCTTACGACGGCGTACTTGGATTTGATTTCTTGTCCGCTAACGAGGCAGAGATATTTGGCGCAGAAAGAAAGGTCAGACTAGCCCGTAGCAATTACAACCTAGGAAATCGTTCTTCAGATCATACTCAAAGGAACTGAAATATTGATGTCATGGGAATGGACCGCCCAAACGATGCATCAGTTCAAACCGTCCGAGTCGGTGTTCAAATTGATCAGCCTCAGCACATTCTCAAGGGAGCACGAAAGACATTCTACATTGAAGTTAAGTCACCCTGATGCAAGGAAGGAACTTTGTTATTAACTGAGCGATCCGAGAAAAGTGAGTTATTGGATACAATGCATTGTTATGTTTCTAGAAGTGTAGGTGTCGCTACAATGGTGAGACAGAATGTCGCAAAAGTCCTGGGTACAATAATGAATGTGAGCAATGAGGATGTTGTTTTGACATGAGGAACGAAAGTTGCTGAAGTGTCGAATGTAAGTAAAAGTGACGTAATACAGATTCCAGATGCGGTAACAAATGCTGCAGTTACAAACACAGATTTTTGTAACAGTACCACAAAATTACAATGAGAAGACGAAGTTAATAATGAACTGAAGCGCAAGATTTGGAAGAAGATAGAACATATGACAGCTGATAAACAAAAAATTTTAGCGCCTGTTTTGTTGGAGTATGCACATTTATTCCGAGAACGTGCAAATTTACCTGTCACTCATTTAGTTCTGCATCGTATTCATACAGGGAATGCAGCCCCAATCACACAGAAACCTTACCAAATACCATTCAGTCAAATAGAGTTGGTAGAAGATATGGTTAAAGAACAATAAGAAGACGGAATGATAAAACCAAGAGATCCTTCAGACCCACCGTGGTCTTCGCCTGTTGTAATTGTAAAGAAGAAATCAATTTCTGGAGAAACACAGTTCTGTTTTTATGTTGATTAGCGATCTTTGAATGCTGTGACCACACCCAACATTTAGCCCTTACCAAATTTAGTGGAAACCTTGGATTACTTGGGCAGATGTCGAATTTTTTCAGTATGTGATTTGACAAGTGGTTATCACCAGTTAACAGTGCATCCAGATGAACAAGCTAAAACTTCATTTGTAACTGCAACAGGAGTGTACAAGTATCTTCATATGCCATTTGGTCTTCGTAATGCTCCAGCTACATTTCAACGCCTGATGGATTCAGTTTTACGAGAGCTCACCCCAAAACAAGCACTTGTTTACCTTGATGATATAATAATTTTTGGTGAAAACATGAGGCAGCATACTGAGAGACTACAAGCTGTTTTTGAGGGTATAAGAAGCGCAAACCTGTCTTTATCAATAGATGAATGTCATTTTGCACAAAGTAAAGTTAACTGTCTTGGCCATGTTATAACTAGTGAAGGTATTCGACCTGATCCAAAATTAACTGAAGATATAAAGAATTTTCCTGAACCGTCAATTGTGAAAGAACTACAATCATTCTTGGGTTTGTCAAATTTCTACAGACTATTTATAGCCAGTTATGCGAATATAGCACGTCAAATGACACATCTACTGAAGAAAGGAGCCAGATTTAATTGGTCAACAGAATGCAAAAAGGCAATGGAAGAACTTAAAACTGCTCTACCCACAGCCCCAGTGTTAGCCTGTCCGGATTTCAGAAAACCTTTTATTCTTTCAACAGATGCATCCAATTTTGCCATAGGTGCTATCTTGTCTCAAGAAGTTGATGGTCATGAACACCTAATCTCCTTTGATTCCACACAATTAAACAAAGCAGAATGTGATTATACTTCCACTGAGAGGGAGCTTTGTGCTTTGGTTGTTGAAGCGACACATAAGAGTTGTTTCTTAACAGGAAGAGAGTTTACAGTTATTACAAATCATGCTGCACTTAAATGGTTATTGAGCTTCAAGGGTCCAAGTTCCAGTTTAACAAGATGGGCATTAAGACTGAGTGTGTACAAATTTAAAGTTATTCACTGACCTGGTAAACAACATGTGAATGCTGATGCAATGAGTCGAAAAGTCAATGTTTGTGTTACAATAAGTCGAGCAGAAGAGTAACAGGCAGCTCAAGAAGAAGATCCACAATGCAAAGTATGGAAAAATGATCAACATTTTGTCGAAAAAGATGGATTATTGTACAAAGTTACTGGTAAAGGAAACCACCCACAGGACATTGTGGTAAAAAAGTAACAAACATTAAAATAGCTCAAATATTATGGTGGTCGAGCTGCAAAGCTGACGTTTTCGAGTTTGTTTCACAATGTGATACATGTAACAAACAGAATAATGCAGGAAAAAGTAGAGCATCATTGCAAGAAGTGCCAGAGACATGTGAACCATTTGAAAGAGTGGGACTAGAGGTTGTAGAACCATTGCTTAAGACTAAAGATCACTCCATCTGCAGGCCACGAGTAGCCTAGCGGGACCATCCGACCGCCGTGTCATCCTCAGAGGAGGATGCAGATAGGAGGGGCATGGGGTCAGCACACCGCTCTCCTGGTCGTTATGATGGTATTCTTGACCGAAGCCGCTACTATTCGGTCGAGTAGCTCCTCAATTGGCGTCACGAGTCTGAGTGCACCCCAAAAAATGGCAACAGCGCAAGGCGGCTGGATTGTCGCCTATCCAAGTGCCGGCCACTCCCAACAGTGCTTAACTTCGGTGATCTCACGGGAACCAGAGTATCCACTGCAACAAGGCCATTTCCCTTAAGACTAAAGATGGAAACAAATATATATTGGCAATCTTATATCACTTCTCTAGATACCTTATCATGATACCAATACCTGACCAGAGCGCTGAGACTATAGCTAAAGTTTTTGTAAAAGAATGGATTCTTAAGTTTGGATCACCAATAATTGAATTAAGGATAACCATGAAAATTTAATTTTTTTCCAATAATGAGTTAAACTTCATTGAAGCAGCAAAAGAGAATTAGGTCCTTCGATTCATCCAGTAATGTTAATGCATACTTGATTGTCAGTATTATGTTTTTATTGCTTTTATTAATTAGTCTTTTGTCAACAGCATTTGTCATATATGAAATTGTCATCCTGAAGGCACGCTTCTCTGTATTTAACGTTACTGTGTCTGCAAATGAAATACATGTTTCAATGCCTTCTGATGCCACAAATGGCGAAATAGATTCATAACGCCTAGGAAGTCGTTTTGAACCACCGATCATTGCCCTTTTTCTCTGGGGAGAGTGATGTAAGGGTCTACAGGTTGGACGCAGCCGTTTGGTACGTAACACCCTCTCGCGAGCCAACCTATCTGGAATGCTGACAGTTTGTTTGGTCAGTACACTTGTGTCCAGCTGCAGTGTGACGCAGAGAGTAAGCAACTGGCCGCCAACCACAATGCATCGTTTTAACTAGCGAGTCCTCGGGCGCGAATATGTCTCTTTTCTTACCTCACCATGGAGCCTTTCGATACGACTGTAATTAGGATGTCAGACACAGTGATGATGGGTGCATGTAGCATGTGTGTTTTATAATCAACCTTTTGTTAATAAAACTGTTTAAACTTACTTCTCGGTGTTCGTGTATTGCCGTACTTCAAGGATCCACTGCTTACAAATCCTGTGAAATATTTCGTCTAATTATCATCCAGGGCAACAACAAAAACAAACCTCTTATAGAACCACATATTTTAAATGTTATTTATATGGGAGAAGATTTAGGGTAGTGGCAGATCATGCTGCGTTCAAGTGGTTGTTTTGGTTGAAGTATCCATCCACTAGACCTGCTACGTGGGCTGTGAGGCTTAGTGAATTCGACTACGAGGTTGTGCATAAGCCTGGGAAGAAGCATGGTAATGCAGATGCACTGAGTAGAAAAGTGGCAAAAGTAGAAGTCATAGGTTATGACCTAGTAGTATGGCAACAATTACAGGACACTGACAACGGCTGTAAATTGTATCGGACCCAACCACAATGTAATATGTACGATGGTCTTCTGTGTAGGGAAACGAAGTTAGGGTCAAGGGTAGTAGTGCCAGCGAAGCTGAGTGATGAGGTTTTAGAGGAAGCAGCACATGATCACGTGTTATCTGGTCATGGCGGGTGTAGAGCGATGAACAGGAGAGTGGCGGAGAGGTATTGGTGGAGAGGCAGGAAAGTGGATGTGGATCAGTATGTCAAGAATTCAGATAGCAGATTTGAGTTGGAAACAGATACAGCTACAACGATTGCCGGAAGCGACATTTTCTATTCTGGGAATTGATGTCTTAGGAACTTTCAGTCGAACACCATCGGGGAACAGATTCGTTCTGACAATAATAGACCATTTTTCGAGGTATGTGGAGATGGTGGCTATGCCAAATAAATAGGCAGCAATGGTCATGCAAGTGTTAGTAAACAACTGGATTTTGAAGTTTGGTGTACTTGAGACAATAATTACTGACCAAGGGACCAACTCCATGACGGATTTAATGAAGGAACTGAGTAAACTGTTGAACATAAAGAAGTGGAGGACGAGTGCGTTGCATCCACAGGCGAATGGAAGGACAGAACGGGAACACAGTACAATTGGGAAGATTCTGAGTTATTATGTGGATTCTCATCACCGTCAGTAGGACGAGTATTTGAAGTATATTGTATGTGCATACAATGCAAAAATCCATACCAATACCGGTTTGTCTCCGTTTGACGTAGTGTAAGGGCGAAAAATGCCGTCACCATTTGATTTAGTGAAGCTACAGAAAGGAAGGACTGGTGACTCTGTAAGTCAATTCGCAAGAACAATTCAGGATGTTTGGAAACGGGTACAAAAGGCGAATATGAAGGCTTTGGAAAGGCAGGAAGGTGCAGTGAAGCGGAAAGGAAGTTAACCACAGTATAGAGTGGGGTAATGGGTAATGATATCCAACCCCCATATGCCAAAAGGGAAAATGAAGAAGATCGTCCCGATGTGTCAAGGGCCATACCAAGTAGTTGAAACCACATCCCCCATTAATGTTAAGCTTCAGCTGTCAACTAGAACAACGATAGTACACACTGAGTGGTTGCGGCCATTTAAGGGCTGTCCAGATGTGATTCCAGGCATGTCAGAGGAAGGTAAGAGGAAGAAACAGAGAGTGAAGAGAGGTGTTAAGGACAGGGAAAACCAGGAAGATAGAGTACAGCATGATGTACTGGGTTTGCGTAGATTAATTAGGCATTGTATTTTTATATGTTGTATGTGTTTTTTTAGTATTGTGAGCCTGCTAGGGACAACAGTCTTTTTGAAGAGGGAGGAAGGGTGAGGGTGATCCCTGTCTTCAGGTCACTGAAAAGGGGAGCGTTGAGCAAGTTTGTAGAAGTAAAAACTGAGGAGGTATTACTGATCTCAGCAGTTAACAGCCGGGATGCCGAGATGACAAGGGAGGAATTACGGAGCTGCCATAGAGGGAAGGTAACGGTATGTCCAGCCATGGTGATAAGCACCAATCCAGACATGTACACGGTGCAGTTACTTTTAGCCAGGAGGGAAGAAATATACTGTCCAAGGGACATCACGGAGCCGAAATTGAGCTGGCAATGGGTCAGGATGCATTAGGTCTTCTCCACCTACGAAAAATTAATAGTAGTAATAAGTTGTTTTGAGCAGGGAGTATTCGCCAAAGCGAAACGTATAGTGCTCGTGGGGAGTGGAATCTTAATCAATGGAACTGCGTGTAACATAATAGGACCAACCTTCCATCTGCCAACGTCAATTTCAGGAGTCACGGAATTGAATGTTACACAGTCACAGCTGTACTGGCCAGAAGCAACTTTAGAGTTTTGCCAAGGCAGAATCTGACGCTGTTAAATCAAACTCTGGAGTTAGGTCTGTTGAAATCCATAAACCAGTTCATTTCAGAGAAAGAGGGGCGCATATCAGCTGAACAGCTTATGCAGCATGTCGCTCAGTATAGGGAAAGGCAACGACAAGTAACAATCGTTTTGAGCACCTCTGTGCCAGGTGCTATCGCAGCCTTAACTTTGTTGTGTGTTGTTTTCATTATGATCAGGCAGAGAGCCAGTTCCAAGAGGAAACCGACGGTAATCCGAATCCCAGGGAATTGGATACCGAGGGCGAAAGATGGGTAGGTAAGGGGTTGATCTACCATTAAGTGGAGTGGTCATCCAGTAGGGAATATTTACGTTTTGTGTCATGTCATGTGTTTTAAGAGGACTACACCACATCTAAGTTTTCTAATAGTAAATATGTCATAAGTACGTGACAACCCAAACAACTTTAAGAGTGGTTAGAGGTCGAACTGGGGACCGGGTCCTTCCGAAGAGGGGAATAATGTAGCAACACCACCGGTTAAGATGGGAGAAGGTTAGCTTCAGTGCAATATTTCTGAGCACACAAGCTACAGCCAGGTGCAGGCCTGTTGACAGTAAGTTACACCACCAGCAGTTGCGAAGTGGAATGGAGGCCACAAGGCCATAGACCCGCTGAAAAGAGTAAATGCAGCGGTTTGCATGGCGCAAGTTATAGTGAGAAGGGGCCCACTGGGGCAAGCCAGGTGTTATGTGTACTTGACTCAGAGCAGTGTGTTAGCAAAACAGAGGCGCACAGCCACATATAAATAGGCGCTGGTTCACTAACAAGGGATTCAAGTGTGACGGCTCTCCTGGACGCAGGGAATGTCACACCACTGGCTGCACGAAGAAGCAGGTGGGACGCCAGCGTTCCAGCCCATTTCAGATCGCTGGTTCGACCCTCTGAGGCCAACACAGGGTCCACAGCCAGCCAGCAGCCGGCCACACCACGGCTCGCTACTGCGGACAGTCTTGTTGGCTCCCAACACACGCCGGAGGCATCCAAAGAAGAGAACTGCAGAGTCGGACACTGGATCGTGGGCTTTTGTTGTCGCCGTGATCTTAGCCACACTGGCGAGGAGGCACACTGCGGCTGCCTTGCAGCTCCCAGGAGCGGCGCTGAGGCAACAGGGGCGAAGACCGCTGAGTCGACTGCAGACGCTTCCTGTCGTCGACACAACTCTGTGGCCGTACAAGGCCGGCACACAGCAGTGCACTGCATGGGTCGATGAGGCAGCCATTCCGCACCGAGCCGTTTCACAGACAGCGAAGTGGTGTTGGTTGGTTGGTTGGTTTGTTTGGGAAAGGAGACCAGACAGCGAGGTCATCGGTCTCATCGGATTTGGGAAGGACGGGGAAGCAAGCCGGCTATGCCCTTTGAAAGGAACCATCCCGGCATTTGCCTGGAGCGATTTAGGGAAATCACGGAAAACCTAAATCGGGATGGCCGGACGCGGGATTGAACCGTCGTCCTCCCGAATGCGAGTCCAGTGTCTAACCACTGCGCCACCTCGCTCAGTGCATGAAGTGGTGTCCTCAGCATTGTGGGACCCGGTGATGCAGACTGAGTGGGACAGGGGCACTGTAGCTGGAAATAATAAATCACTTGGGAAACTCACACGAGTTTTCATATGGCGCATCCTGACAGCCCATTCTCTTCCAACATAACCTCTACATCGTAGATCACCGAAATAATGCATGTAAAACACGCTGCAGATGCACTTACTAACTACAAACTGTCAAAAACATGGTTCAAATGGCTCTGAGCACTATGGGACTTAACATCTGTGGTCATCAGTCCCCTAGAACTTAGAACTACTTAAACCTAACTAACCTAAGGACATCACACACATCCATGCCTGACGCAGGATTCGAACCTGCAACCGTAACGGTCACGCGGTTCCAGACGGAAGCGCCTAGAACCGCACGACCACACCGGCCGGCTGCAAACTGTCGAGATAATGCAGTGCACAAAAAATCAATGCGTGTAAAAACACTTAGTGTTCTGCACAGGACTCGCAATAGACCCAAGTTAGCATTTGAGTGTGGATCCACCACACATTATATCTGGAGCAATGTTAGGATATGGATCCAAAATATACCACATCTGGGTTAGCATTCGTGTGGGGATATGCCCTGCATTATATATCCAGAGCAATGTTCAGAGGCGGATCCACCACACGTCACATCTGGGATAGGGCTCAGAGGTGGACCAACCACACGTTACGACTGTAGATGTGTTCTGTGTTTGAAGTTGGGTCCACCAGCTGGAGGACTGGCTCCTGGGAGCCGTCTGTGACGTATGTACATACACAGACAGACAGAAAACGGAACAAACACACTGCAAATGTAGAATATCTGGGTGGAAGTGAGTGGATGCAATGGACTACAGTGCTATACTATGCCACCCAATCAGAAATATAGTGTATTTGCGCTAGGATTTGGGAGCTGTACTATATTTACAACCAATTTTAGAACACAGAACGAGAAGTGATGTTATTATTATTCTCGAATCAGAAACATACAAATTTACAGTAGCCATACACATCAATAAATATTTACATATATATATACACAAATTGTATTTATATTACATATGCCCAGTACTTTGCAATCTCCAAGGTGCTTGGAGTGGCTTGCAGGAGATCAATCTTCGTGCAGGATGTAGGGCACAAAAGGCACAGGAGCATGTGGCTTGTGGTTTGTTCTTGTCCACAATCACAGGACGTATTTTCTGTTATGAAGCCCCATCTCTTCAAGTTGTCTCTGGATCGTCCAACTCCTGATCGTAATCTGTTCAAAGATTTCCACACCAGCCAGCTCTCGTTGTGTCCAGGTGGTATTTCTTCAGCTTCTGGCGTCTGCAGGTGAGGCATCGACTTCTTCCATAACTCCAGCCTTGCCTTCTCTGGTGAAATGGTGAGCTTCTCGGATGTTCTCAGGAAGTTCTTTCGCGATCTCAGCCGTTGCTGTGGTGGATTATGTCCGTGCAGTGGATGGGCACTGTCCTGTTCCACTTTCAGTCTCTCCTTGTTGGCAGCCACTGTTCTGCGTATCCATGGTGGCGCTATTCTAGCCAGGCAGTAGAGCTTATCAGTTGGGGTGTGTCTTAAGCAACCTGTGATCAACCTGCAGGTTTTGTTGAGAGCAATGTCTACTTGTCTGGCATGAGATGACCTGTACCAGACTGGAGAAGCATATTCAGCAGTAGAAAAGCACAGTGCCATTGCAGAACAGCGAATAGTTTGAGGATGTGATCCCCACTGTGTCCCCGCTAGTTTGCGGATTAGGTTGTTTCGAGCGGAGATTTTCATTTTGGTGTTCTTGCAGTGAGTTTTGAATGTCAGGGTTCTATCGAGAGTGACTCCCAAGTATTTAGGTGCGTGATGATGCTGGAGTTGGATGCCTGACCATGCAATATGTAGCTCACGATTAGCTTCCCTGTTCCTTAAATGGAAGGCACACACTTGTGTCTTCGAAGGGTTTGGTCTGAGTTGGTTCCGATTGTAGTAGCTTGACAGTGTTCTAAGTGCTGTTGTCAGGTTTCTAGCTCTGCGTAGCAAGGGCTAGGTCATCTGCAAATAAGAATCTCCTTGTGCCTGGGGTCAATGGCTGGTCGTTGGTATAGATGTTGAAGAGAAATGGAGCGAAGACGCTTCCCTGAGGTAGACCATTTTTCTGCGCTCTCCGGCGACTGCGTTGTCCTTCAAATTCAACAAAAAACCTGCGGTTTTGGAGGAGGGTGCTGAGTAGTCTAACAAGGTGGGCGTTGTTGATCATATTATATAGTTTTGCATGGAGTAACCGATGATGGACAGTATCATACGCTGCTGTGAGATCCACGAAGACCACGCCCGTTATTTGACGGGTTTCAAAACCATCCTCTATAAACTGAGTGAGATTCAAAAGTTGCCCCGTGCAGCTTCTGTTTGGTCGAAATCCTGCTTGTTCGGGTATGAGAAGAGGGTCTGTTACTGGTAGGATTCTATTCAGAATCATACGTTCGAACAGTTTATAAAGGTGACTCAAAAGGCTAGCTGGTCTGAAATTCTTGGGATGATTTGCTTCCTTTCCAGGTTTCAGAAGAGCTATCACCCTGCTCTTTCGCCAGATCTTTGGTATTTGGCACTGGTTCATGCAGTTGTTGAAAAGCTGCAGGATCCACGTTCTTGTTTCTGGGCCGAAATTCTTGATTTGCTCCATACGGATGTCATCTAAACCGGATGCTTTACTAGTTTTGCTCTCTTAATAGCCTTGTTTAATTCAGATATCTCGAATGGGAGATTCAGATCCTTCGTTTGTTCTTGGGCCTCTTGCTGTACTTTCGGAACTTTGATTCTGTGGCTTCCTTTCCCATTCATGAGCAGTTGGTGTGCTATCTGATCTGCAGTAATGTTGCAGTGTGCTGTGGATCTGGTTGGGTCATTATTGAGGCGTCTCAGTAATCTCCAAGCTTTGTGACTGTTTCTAATGAGATCAAGTTCTTCCATAGTTTTAACCCAAGAATTCCTTTTGGATTCTTTCAGAGATGCAATAAGTTTATTCCCAGTCGATAGTGTTGTCTCGCCGAATGGATCTTCTTCGAATAGTACCTTATACTCTGTAAAATGAGCACTGAGTTCTGAAGTTAGACCAGGAATGTATGATGTTCGACAACCCCGAGGAATTGCAATTCTGGAGCACCTCTTTACAGCCCTCACAAAAGTATCATACGAGTCAGGTGAAGGTTCAATATTGGGAACTGCAGCGTCCAGCGTTTCTGTAAACTTCTACCAGTTGGCTTTCCTGAAATTAAATCTTCTTCTGAACGGAACTGTCTGTGGTCTAACTGCTGCGTAAATTTCGCACATGATCGGTCTGTGCTGTGTATTTGGAATAGGGTTGCAGACAGTTTTTATGCACTGTTGTGAGATGTTCTCGCTGCAAAATATCAGATCGGGGTTGCATCCGCGTTTCCATCTGCCACTGTTGTAAGATGCAGGTTGCTTAGGGTCATGTATAAGGCTCAGATGATTGCCTTCCGCCCATTCTTCTAATTCTGTATCATTCTCATCATCATGCTCATAGCCCCACGTGGTGCTGTGACAGTTGAAGTCACCAGTCACTATTTGTGTGTGTTGACTATAAAAGTTATCAGGTAGATTTATTTTGAGATCAACGTCCGGTGGTTTGTATACGGATGTGACTGTACAGCCTTTGATTTCCAAAGTTAAGATTTCAATATCATTTTCTTCAGTAAAGGCTGATGATATTATCTGTGTATCTGGTTGGACAAATATAACACTGGTCTTTCCATAGCCAGTCGCATTCCGTTTATTTTTGGTCTGCGCATTTCACAGCTTCTGTGGGTCTCCTGTATACAGAGTACATCGCACTTGGTTTGTCTGCACAGCTCTTGTAACAGTTCTTCTTTTGGTGATGATATACCTACTATATTCATCGATATGATGGTCAACTGTGGTCCTGAAAAGGACCAAGATGATGTTTCTGGTGTGAAAGGATCAGCCGCCAGAGAAACCTGACGCCCAGGGTACGCCCGACTGCAAGTCTTATCTTGGTCGAAAATCATTGCAATCTTCGTGGAGGCTCCTTTAGTGATGTCATGATTGCATGATACATAAATTCGACAGAAATACGAAAACGACGGAAAGTAGTATAAATTGAGGGAAAACACATCGAAATGAGGGGTACTTGAGGAATTACTGGCATGTCTTGCGGCTGCCGCACAACAATTCTTGTACATAGTAACGAGTATGTGACAGTAAGAGGAATCCGACAAAACGTTGACATGGGCGCACCAGGAACCAGGGAAACAGTCACATTTTTTCTGTCAAGGCAGCTTTATACTGTACGTATATTGAGGTAACAGTGATACACACGAGTTGACTACTGTATTTGACGCTTTCCATGTAAACAGAGAACCATCTGTCTCGAAAATTACTTGCATCTGTGTTAAAGGATGACAGAGAGTGGATGAGGTAATCGGTTGAGATGAACCTGTAACGAGGTACAGTTTAGTAGCAGACTGATGATGCTTTCTAGAGAGACAGAGAGGGAGATGCTGCTGCAGGTCATTTGACCATTTTTCTGTTGTTCTGTCAGGATGCATCAGTCACGTGACATAGCCTGCATTCGACTCATATACAACCGCGTGTTCTGTGTGTAACTTCGAGCACTGTTTACTTGTGATCATTAACAGCAAACCTCTCATGTGTGATGAAACGTGACCATCCTGTTTCGACACATTCCTCTAAATGAACGAATATTTATGCGATGTACTCCATTCCCCTGTCGCACCTTGAGTGTAAAATCGAGACTTCAGTTTCATGACTAAGGTGATTATAAGTTAGCGACAGGCTTTTTTAAGGAACTGCTATCCCCGTGTATACATTTGCTTGACAGATGTCCTGATTACAGAGTTAGTGGTGGCATGACGTGTAATTTCACGTGTCAAACGCCTCTACTATGCGTTTACCAGACGTATTCTCCATTACTGACAATCATTTCATAAAGAACTGATGCGAGCATAGTGTAGTTTCTGAACCGTGATCGGATGTGAACAGTGGACGCTATACATCTCTGGAAAGCTACATTGTGCATGTATCACACAGAATCGATATTTTAAGAAAGTAGTTTTTTCATTTTACAGTTTGTTACCATAGTTTATCATAGAGAAACCTGCAACAAGAATGTACAGTCGTGGACAAAAAGAGCGAGACCCCTCGCCTTATCGTTATGCTGATCCGCACAGCTTTAAAGTCTGCTATACAGTATAACAGGCAAGACGACGAAGTGCTACCAACATACTATGCACAGGCGTGAAATTGACGAACTATCCAAACTTTGTCAGACTGTTTTCAATCATATGTAAGACTTTACGAGGGTTGGAACTTAAATTGTGGCAACTATTTATTCACAACCGATACAAAAGAGTTACATGTTAGCACTTGTTACTGTCCTTCAAAGTAGTCACTAGCGTTGTGTAGAACCCGTTGCCGTTACTCGCTAACAACAGTATTTTGTTATTTCGATAAACATCCCGAATGATTGTCACATAGGCGCTGACATAAAGGTAGAAAATTCATGTTTTAGAGTCCAGAAAGCTGTATGCAACAGAAACTGCAGATCATTTTGCCATTTTCATTGCGAAATTGCCGGCTTATACATGTATGGGGTAATAATAGAGGGCTGTTTGCCTGGGTTGTCTGCTAGCGTAGTGAAAGGTGTTTGCTGCTGTAAGGGAGGTCTGGTTTGTCTTCGGTTCTAATCTCGATGGAGGCAGATAGACTATCAGTAAAGTAATTTTAAGAAATTCTCGCGCCCCCAATACGTTTTATTGCTACATTTATTCTGTACTGGCGCCCTGTGGCTGTCAGTATGAAACTCTTATAGAATTTCATACTTGTTACTGCCTTCCTTTTTCCGCCTCTGTCAGTAATTGAATTGACCTAGGAGTGGCACTGAATGATTTTTAAGTGAATTTCGTTATGAATCTTCACGCATTGCTAAATTTGCTCACTTTCATGGTAGGTCAGCAACGGTAATCCACTATGACTGGTCTGACACAAACCGTTTCGCGACCGAATACTTATAATATTTTGCTAATTCGTAACGATCTGGTGTACATAGTCTTACTAGAACAGTTGTGTTATCTCGATAAGCTGAAATTCATTTTTATTAGTACAGTTCATACTAATTAACGTTTCTTCTTTCATTTATATCTTATATTTACGTGTTGTGTTTAACACACTAATGAGCATTAATACAGTCTTACACATGATTGAAAACAGTCTGACAAAGTTCGGATAGTTTGTCAATTTCACGCCTGTGCTGAGTATGTTGGTAGCACTTCGTCGCCTTGCCTGTTATGCTGTGTAGCAGACTTTAAAGCTGTGCGGAACAGCATAACGAAAAGGCGAGGGGTCTCGCTCGTTTCGTCCACTACTGTACGTCATGCGCTGGAAATATATTTCTTTCATTGGAATATTAACAGCGCTGCTTTCCACACAACTAACAGGTCAGAAACTGAAGCGATCTGCCATTATAGCCTGTTTTAAGCGCAGAACTGTGAATATTGTTCTCACTATCAACTGTAATGCTTATTATTACAGTACATCGACAGTGTCTTTTCCATCCCATCTGTCCACTGGTACGCTGTTGGTTACTACATAATGATTGATTGACATCGCTTGTTTGAGATGGAGAAAGAGTTTTGGTGGAGGGGCAACACCTTCTGGGGATGACTAGCACCAAAACAGTGATCGCATACATGACTGTCATGACTGAGGAATCAATCGAAATGGCAGACAAAGTCATCAGCTATCCTGCTACTGTGACAGATGAGTTTAAATGTAGAGGTCGTCAATCACCTTCGGACAGCAGCTTGGAAACGCTCCACAACACCGCCAAAGTCTTCCAGTTTCCTTATGTTGTAACTGTCTTTTATTTAAAATAATACAATATGTGTGGTGTGTTATGGTAGCAACAGCAACATGATTTACACCGTCTTTTCTGTGAGGGGCAATGGATCAGAACGTGTTAGCGTCAGTTTAGAACCTGACACAGACCTCGAAGTTATGGCAGAAGAAACAAAATGTGTGACAGTGTACTAAGCGTGTTACAGTAGAAAAAAAAAAACAATGTTTGAAACAACGACACAGGATGACAGGGAGCGCTCCTTGCGACTTACAGTAAAGTTTGTGGGATACGGTCATCCTCCTACGGTACAGGTGATGCAGCTTTCAACTGGTCTGTTCAGTGGACCAATACCTGTATATTTAATAGGATCGGCACATGTGCTCGATGCTAGATCGCAGAGGGTATTTGTTTTCGATATATGTGAGGGGAGAAATGCTGTAAAAATCTTATTGAGCTCTCTATCGGATCAAGTTAGTGGAGCATTTATGGTTCGTATGTTTTCTCTGTTGGATGGTACAGAAGAACGATGATAACATGTTGGGGTGATAGAACTAAATGGGCCCTCAGGGACACGGATCTGCTTCGGACTGCAGTACCTGTATATAGTTTGGGGACACACTACAATGTATTAGCAAAATCCTCATCCTTCTCCCAGTTCCTGTACTGTCTTTTATATTACCTCCTGTTGCAGGAGCAGGCTTCATTTGGCGCTGGCATTGTACATCGTACTCTGTTGCCAGATCTATGACAACATTTTCCCATTTCCACCCAATGGTCAAAACATGGTCCTGTCGCACTAACTTGGGTCACTCTGTTTCCATACGGGCTGCAGAAGGTGGTAGATCTAGGTCTCTGTGACTTCTACTCAGTTCCGATTTTAATTGGAACGATCACATGCGCAAAGCTGCAGAAATGGCAGCAGTTGCAAGAGGCATAGGGACTATCTAAAATTCTACTGTAGCAGATAGGTTCGGAAAAGGTGACTCGTTTCTAGATATGAGAGTGCCAGAAATATGATTCACTAGTGGCTGTAATCATTAAAAGACTTCTGCATAGGATCTGGTATGTGGTTTGATGGAAAGACTTGACTCCAAATCACAGACATCATTTCTACCAGGAAACGTAGCACTAGAGATCTGAAAAGCTAGTGTACATTTCTTGCGACTTCAACCAGCACACCATCTACTGGTTGTGATCCTTCTCAATCAACCATCGCCTATAACCCAGTGGATATATCACCGAACCTCTGACGTGGCATCGAGACAGAATGCATTACAAATACTGGAGAAACATCTAGCAGCAGCATAAAGAAGTTGCAAATGCCGGCTTCAAACCATGTTCCTTAGCCAAATCAATTGCTAAATTCGGTACTTATATTACGAGGTTGCGCCGTCGGCGACGTGTAACCGCATTGTTGATCTGATAATATACACTCCGGCGACCACCGTCTATATTAAGTGTCACGGTATATGTCTGGAAAAACCACTTCATTCGGAGGTAATGCAGCACATCTATTTATAAAGCCAGTATAGCATTTAACACGGATACCTTTGAGCACCTGTAGAACCAAGACCGCTTGTTACAGTAACATGGTCGTCGCGATCGTGTTTTTAACATCTGGCGGTTTGTAAGATGATTACCCCTCTCTTTCTAAGACACAGTGGTATCAGTTACAGGAAAAACTTATGAGACCTGTCTACCCATCGCTGATTTATGCTCAGTATTGTCTCGTATCGCCAGCAATCAGTAATTGGCCAAGTATTTTACTTAAAAGTAGGGGATATATGACAGGTTCGCCTTGAGCATCAGGTTTATGTAGTATGTGTGTGTGTGTGTGTGTGTGTGTGTGTGTATGTGTGTGTGCGTGTGTGTGTGTGTGTGTGTGCGCGTGTGTGTGTTCTGACATGTGCAAAGGAAATGACTATGTCTAGTCATAAGGAAGGTATGGTTTTGACGTGGAACACTGCGATATCAAAGGGAATGACAGATTTTTTTTATTTGAGAAAGTATGTCAAGTCATAAGAATGGTACAGATATATCTATTTCCAGAGCCACTGCCGTCAGAAGGGGGTATTTTTGATACTTGGCTCATTGTCGAATGTAATATAAGAGACCGCGAACGTAATATTTAATTGTAAGTACAGTGATCAAATATCTATGTAGCTGGTTTCCTAGGACGATTCTGTCTAGGGGTGGGTGCCGCGCGGTGGCGATGGACTGTGGCGGGAATGATTCATGTTTCCGTCTAACTGCAGGAGCCATCCAAATGGAAAGACCGGTTGGGTTACAGGAACGTAGCTGACCTGTGTCGCCCTCTAGACAGCTGAACAGAGAACTAATACTCAGTATGTGTTGGATAGCCCTCGTGATTGCATGTGTTCCCCGTGGAAATTTGAGAAGATGCAATATTGATGAGTATCTGCGTTGGGCCATTATTCTGTCCCATGTAAATTATCCAATTGACTGCTTCTGCACATTTCCTGCTTTATTTGTTTGAGAGAACATCGATTATGGTGTGTGATGTAAGATGGGTGGAAGACATGTTTGCTGGTTCTGTAGATATGGGAAACACCTAAGTTGACTTTGTGAATTATATGGATGATTTAGAATGTGCTATATCACTGACATTGGTATTCGCGAGAGGAAATATCAGATTCCTCTTTTTTTTCGAGTTTTCACGTAAAGGTCTTCGCAGACGAGATAAGTTCCTACTTACTCAGTGGTTTACAGCACGCTCCACCTCTCTAAAGTTTCGGGTTTCTAGAGAAATAATTTCTGGTTTATATCTTCGGAATTACAGTGCGCAGGCGATCGGTAGCATACTGCTAAGTGTTTGATATCGAGAAGTATCGCAAAAATGGCGTGATATTCTGACACACCATGTGAAAATACATTTGTTCCTGTTATCCCAGGGTCTGGGGATGGGTGTAGAAAGCAAGCAAGCAAGCAACCAGGTAGGGGCCAGAAACTGTAACGCCTTTGTGCCGAGGAGAACCGACCCAGCCTTTGTACAACAGTCGAGTGTCTGGTGATCGCTAGCTATATGCAGGATGCAGAAGTGATGATTTTGTATGGCGCAGGATACGAATTGCGTGTTTACTGCATCGATACGGTATGTGGTGATATATAGCCGGGTTGGAGATCAGTTTCACGCAGAAACAATCGAGCTTCCGTCATCACCGTCAGAGCAGTATAATTGAGGAAGTGTCTTCTCGTATTTGACAATCTGTAGACCACTTCTGCAAGTTTTAATTGTCAGTGCAATATGGCGATCTGTACGAAATAGCTTTGCTGTTGAAAGTCTCGGCTGCAGAAAAAAAGGTGGACAGTGCTCCTATATTGGCAGTATCAGCAATTTGGTGGGTAAATTCAGTAAGAGGCAATCAGAATGCTCCATTCATTCACAAGACTACCTTTGTGCTGGGACATAGGAGCATCCAGGGGCTGGTTCTAGCAAGATGGGGCCAGGGTATCTACTAGAGATGGGCAAAACTGTTCTTTTCAGAGATTGGATCAGAACTGTTCACTCCCTGAAATGAATTAGCTGTTTTTCATGACTCACCACTCATTTACAAAAGAAAATAAATGAAAGGCACATTGCCCTTTAAACTTGGTTTATTCCAGTACTATACCTGTATTTTGATCTTATTCGATCCTATTTTGAAGTAACATAGATAATGAGTAAGAATTTTGTATTGTTTATTGAAATTTCCACGATATGACAAAGTTTTTGATTATTGATTTATTTTGCACTAGCGTGGTTTTTTGGGTGATCGGAAAATGTTGTAACTTGAGATTTACATTAACAATATATTTGGCTATAATGTATTAAAATTTCATTAACCTCATACAAATACATCGCAAGCCATATATTTTTCCTTTCGAAGACGCCTAAAATCGCAAAATCCGTACCAGAATAAGAAAAAAAAATATAAATTTGACTGTAAAACGAAAGTGCTGCATATAGCCTTACGCAGAATAAAACAAGGAAAATATTGGTGTATCACATTTTGCGATACGTTTATCGGTTCGCTTGTAATTAAAGCGTAAATTCGAGCGTCCATAATAAAAATCCTATAGTAAGAGTAGTCATCAGGAACCTAATCTAATCAGTTTAAACAAATAAAAATAAAATAAAAACAATTGATGTATACATAACATAATAATGTAATATACATAGCGGTATTACTATGAAGAACAATATCCAGTGGGGACAAACTCCGATGCAGAGGCGCTGAGTCGAGCAGGTCGAGCCGCGAGCTGTATTACTGCGTGAGCTGAGACCGCAGAGACCAGAGTGACACCAGAGTCGCTTTGCTCGACGCTCTGGCTAGAGTCGAGACGGTGGGGTGAGCGTTGAGCGGGCGAGTTCCGAGGGTGGGGGGAGCTCACCCGCTCCGAGACAAATCGTCCGCTCCCTTGCGAGCAGGTTTTTGCAAGTAGTTCCTATGTTATCCGCTAGGTGGCTCTCTGTCCTGTTGCTGGCATCAACTGCCCAGAGGGCAGGACGTGCGACTGAAACGATCGCCGACAGAGTGCGATGCGAAGTTAAGCTGCGCCAGACACTGCACAGTTCACACGGCAGACGACGCACAGAGACGGCCCGGCATATGTGAAACACAAAATCCAATGGGGCACTGCACAATGCAGGCAGCCAAGGTAGAAGCAGGGCAGAGGCCGGCGCTGGCTGTGTTGTGTGGCGTGCACTGTGCTCTGACCAGCAGAGGCGCTGCTGATATGCTCCGTCTCTCTCTCTCTCTCTCTCTCTCTCTCTGCCTGGGAAACGTTTGGAGCTACCGTTCTTTTTTTCTGAATCACTGATTGTTCACTCCTTTGAAAGATTGAACTCTATGAATTAGTTCAAGAGCGGATCCCCCATCTCTAGTATCTACTGCGGGATGCTGGCCCTCATCCACCACTGTGGCATTGCAACATCTAGAGCAGCTGTAGGACACCAAAAATTCCAGCATTTTTCTCATCTGCAGGACAGTGCTTCGAATTCTGTTTGCGTAATTGTTCTGATTTTCTCATCTGTGCTTAGACAGTGCTCTTTTTCCAGACAACAAGAATGCTTTTATGATTAACTGTGTTTTGTCAAGTGTGTACATAGATGATGGAGCAGTGAGAACGTTTACCTTTCCTGAGACATATGTGACGTCACGATTTCCACGATGTTTAGTGTGGGATGCCTCGTTAGTGTTATTCTGAGTCCTGGTAGGGCGAGAATTTCCATGCAGACAAGCTGAGACATCACTAAAGCTCCTACAACAACAACAAAAGCGACTGTTAACTATTTCTGCAGCACCTTACGATATCCGAGTGGTAGACTTTCCTCTTATTTACACAGACATGTGACGTCAGTCTAACACTGACAGCATTTTAGCTATACAGGGAGCCTTGGCTCTTATTTACACAGACATATGATGTCAGTATAACACTCGAAGAATTCTAACAGTATACCCAAAAATAGGTGCGACTTTCACCTGCTGGCTGCAGGTGGCAGCGGCGTGCATCTCTCCGCTGGCGGCTCACTTCCGGCCAGCCCTGCAAAGCGCGTCGGCGTCGGGCGTCTGGTGGTGGAACGTGTTTTTTTAATAACGATATTTTGTTTAAACTATATTCCATCGATTTCCCCCACCAATAGGATACAAGTAAATAAAAAATTACCCCACACATTCGAAGGATATCAATTTAATTAATTTTCATAAATTTTTTATATCAACACGGTGTTAGCGATACAATAGTTAAGGGGAGGGGGTCGGTAGGTGGGTGACATGGAGCACAACAGCAGGTTAAGTGCAGACCACTAAGCGTTTTTACATGCAATGAGTGTTTGTGCACTGCATTATTTCGACAGTTTACAATTAGGAAGTGTGTCTGCAGAGCGTTTTACATGCATTATTTCGGTTATCTACGATTAGTTTGCTGGTCTGTAGGCTGTGCAATGCATTATTTCGAAAGCTTACAATTAGTGAGCTTGTTTACATACCGTTTTACAAGCATTTTTTTTTGACGGTTTACGTGTTGTTTTCGCGTCTGTACATCAATGTACTGCACTATTTCGGAGATTTACGAGTAGTTTGCAAGTCTGTAGGCTATGTAGTGTGACCCCAAGCATGTCAGAGTGAGTATTTTGTATCAGTGTAATAAATGAACTATGTGAAATCAATTCCTAAATAAATTGTTCCAAATTAAATAAAGTACACACCTTTCTCTCTCCAGCAGCTGGACATAGACCGAGTCCTTTTCCCGCCATTTTTCCTCAGACCGCCATGGGACAGCAGCGCCCTCTGGTGGCAGTAGTGTGTACTAGGTCAGTTGGACTCTGGGCCTCAATGGTGAACACACTGGATGGAGCTACTGCCTACAACATCTCAAATTGCTTAAATAAAGACTACACGCAAAATAAAGACTTATATCCATCGTATCTGACAGCCCAGCACAGGCCGAGTCCTTTTCCCGGCAATTCCGAGGAAGTGGTGGCGGTCAGATGACTTAGATTAGTGGAGGTAGCCCAAGTGACCTTTTTTCGCGTTATTTTCTTAGGTTAGTGAAGATAGCCCAATAAACCTCTTCCCACCAAAATTTGAACTTCCCGCTATTTTCTCAGGGAGGTTAGAGGGGAGAGGGGGAGGGTGTTAGGTTAGTGGAGGTAGCCCGAGTGACCCATTTTATCGTTAAAATTTGAACTTCCCGATATGACGTCATTGTGACGTTGTCACGTCTATCGACGCCATCTTGGGTCCGCAATCTTGAATAAATTTGGCAACAATACAACGTGGGGTGACACTCTCTTTGTCCCATTAGTGACATTCAGCCACTCTGGCACGTAGGCCTTTCCGATGGGCAGGGAACTCACTGGGCTGAGGGACGGCGGCTGCAGAGGCTGCACTAAACACTCCTGTCACGTTGGAAATACCCTCTGCCTTCCCATCCCCAGCACACAATTACCCTTTGTCGTTGAACACGAACTGCTTCAGGAGTTATTACATTTGGTGTTGCGAAATATTGTCACATACAGAACTTGAAGATGTCACAGGAACTAAATGTACCACTGCACAAGCAGAGATAGAGAGCTTTGCAGATGGTGTGAGAATATTTAGACAATTACACGTTTTACTCCGAGGAATACCACCACTGCCTCACTTGAACACAGCCTGTAAAAAGATCGCGGCACACTTGTGAAACAATCCCAGAGACATTTCGTGCACTTTTGTGAGAAATAACCCTGTGCTGAGCACGAGATGCTTCAGGAGTTACTAACCCAATATGTCTCTAAATACACTCTTAAAAAAGTTCGCTGCACAGCAATTTGTGTCAATTTTGCGATATATACCGCCACACTCGAACATTGACTCTAAAAAGATCGCTGGACATTTGTGAAACCTCCCTGAGACATTTCACACGCTTTTGTGGGAAACAGACCCCGAAACCGATATCAGCTGTAATATCTGATATTACAAGATATTTGGAAGTCGAAATAAATATGGTTCAAATGGCTCTAAGCACTATGGGACTTAACATCTGAGGTCATCAGTCCCCTAGACTTAGAACTACTTAAACCTAACTAACCTAAAGACACCACAGACATCCGTGCCCGAGGCAGGATTGGAACCTGCGACCGTAGCAGCAGCGCGGTTCCGGACTGAAGCGCCTAGAACCGCTCTGCCACAGCGGCCGGCTCGAAATAAATATCTCTGCAACTTTAAACAGCACACTCACCACTTTTCAGGCTTTTAGCTGTTTGTTTGACGGCACTGCCAGAGAGAGACAAAAATTTCTGAGTCCTACAATGCTGTGGTGTTCATCATATTTCTGAAACTGTAACGGTCTTAGTTTCATATTTTCTTCTGCTGGAATCAGAGAACGTTATTTTCGTCACTTCTCGAAGCAGACATTGGTGTCTAAGCACAGATGGGAAAATCAGAACAACTACACAAACAGAATTGAAAGCACTGCCCTACAGACGGGAAATATGTCTGGGATTTTTGGTGTCCTAAAGCTGCTGCTGATCTGTAGATGCTCTAAACCCCCAATGATGGCACACGAGGGACAGCATCCCGCCGGAGGTGGGATGTGTCTTTGAACACTCGAAGAAAGAAGATATCATGTTACCCTCAGACGTCACTGAACTCTCCATAGATACCTTTTCCCCATCTTGTTCGAACCATTCTTGTGAGGCTCACACACACAAAGAAGTCTTGTGAATGGAGCCTTCTGATTGGTACTTCTGAATTTATCTGCCAAACTGTCTGCCATTTTCTGTAGATAGACAAATTATGAGAGTTTCAGCAGCAAACTATTTTGTACAGATCGAAAAGAAATATACAGCAGTCATATTGCACTGACAGTTAAACGCTGCATAAGTGGCCTACGGATCATGAAATACGGAAATTACCGCTGACGACAGTTCCTCAATTACACTGCTCTGCTATTGTCGAAGAAAGCTCGAATTGTTCAGCGTGAAAGCAATCTCCAGCCCGGCTCTACCACCACATACCATATCGATGTAGTAAACACAATTTGTATCCTGCTCCATACAAAATCTTCACTTCTGCATCCTGCATACAGCATCGACAACCGGCCGGCCGGAGTGGCCGAGCGGTTCTAGGCGCTACAGTCTGGAACCGCGCGACCGCTACGGTCTCAGGTTCGAATCCTGCCTCGGACACGGATGTGTGTGATGTCCTTGGGTTAGTTAGGTTTAAGTAGTTCTAAGTTCTATGGGACTGATGACCTCAGAAGTTAAGTCCCATAGTGCTTAGAGCCATTTTTTTTAGCATCGACAACCAGACACTCATACATATGCCGCGAAGACATACAGATCCCAAAAAAATACCATAACCACATGCACTGCGTATACATAGGCGCAGGACTAGATATTTCGTGTGAGGCCGCCATGGCCAATGGTTACGAGTTGACTGCCCCCTCACACACGCTGGTGCGATGCGCCATCAGCGCTCCCTCCACGGACAGGGGTCACTCTTCGAAAGGCTGGGATGGTTCCCGTCGTCGCAGAGACTTTACTGTTTCCAGCTTTGACCTGTTTGCTTGCCGGTTTGCTTCCTACCACGCTTTCTACACCAATTTCCATACTCTGGGATTACAAGAACGTATTAATTTTCACAGGGTTTGCCAGAATATAATACCATTCCCGCAATAGTTCTCGATATCAGAGACGTAGCAGTATGCTACCGATGTCTTGCATAGTATAATTCCGAAGATATAGAGTGGAAATTATTTCTCCAGAAACCCGAAACTTAGCGAGGTACTGTGAGATCGGACGTGCTCCAAACCACTGAGTAACTAGAAACTTATCTCATCTGCAAAGATATTTACGTGAAAACTCAAAAATACAAGAAATTGGTTTTTCCACTCGTATTTTTTTAACGAATGCCGATGTCAATGATATAACAGATTCCAAAACATCCTTGTGCTTCACTAGGTCTTTCTTATGTGTGGAGAACCAGCAAATGCCTCTTCCAGCTGTTTTTCTAGATGCACAAAGCACACACCACAACCGATGTTCTCTCAGCCAAAGAAAGACGGGTAAAGTGCAAAAGCAGTCAACCGGACAATTTACATGGGAGGGAGTAAATGCCCAGCGCAAACAACCCCCCCCCCCTCCTCCACCATACTGAATCTTCTCAAATTTCCATGGATAACACACGCGATCGCAAAGGCTGGTCAACACGTACTACAGAGCAACAGAGTTAGGTCAGCTACATTCCTGTACCACCCCTCGCACACCAGCCTCAATCCTCCTAGGATACAAGCCACATATGTTTCATCACTGTACTTATAATTAAATATTACGATTGGAATCTCAATCTGACTACATTTAACAATGAACGAAGTATCGGAAATACGCCCTCCCGATGGCTGAAGCTCTGGAAACAAAAATATCTACTATTCTTATGACTGCACATATTTTTCCACGTAGAAAAAAAAAAAAAAAGGACTTTCACACCTCTTCCGGCTACCGCAATTTTCCACGTCAAATCCGTACCTTCCTTATGGCAGAACATAGTTATTTACTTTGCACGTGTCAGAACACACACATACTTTATAAGCCTGTTGATCACAGCGAATCTATCACACATACCCTACCAACAACTACACATCGCCAATAACTGAATGTTGGTGACACCAAACACTATTGAGCGAAAGTTCGCGATGGATGAATATGTCTCATTTGTTTTTTTTTCTTGTGAGTTGTACCAGTGTGTCAAAGGAAGACAGACGTAATCGTCTTACAAGCCACCAGAAGTTAAATACACGATCGCAGTGACAATGTTCCTGTCACAAGCAGTCTTGATCATGCCGGCGCACGCAAGTATAGCTAACAATATCCATGTTAAAACTGTACAAGCTTTATACACTCCTGGAAATTGAAATAAGAACACCGTGAATTCATTGTCCCAGGAAGGGGAAACTTTATTGACACATTCCTGGAGTCAGATACATCACATGATCACACTGACAGAACCACAGGCACATAGACACAGGCAACAGAGCATGCACAATGTCGGCACTAGTACAGTGTATATCCACCTTTCGCAGCAATGCAGGCTGCTATTCTCCCATGGAGACGATCGTAGAGATGCTGGATGTAGTCCTGTGGAACGGCTTGCCATGCCATTTCCACCTGGCGCCTCAGTTGGACCAGCGTTCGTGCCGGACGTGCAGACCGCGTGAGACGACGCTTCATCCAGTCCCAAACATGCTCAATGGGGGACACATCCGGAGATCTTGCTGGCCAGGGTAGTTGACTTACACCTTCTAGAGCACGTTGGGTGGCACGGGATACATGCGGACGTGCATTGTCCTGTTGGAACAGCAAGTTCCCTTGCCGGTCTAGGAATGGTAGAACGATGGGTTCGATGACGGTTTGGATGTACCGTGCACTATTCAGTGTCCCCTCGACGATCACCAGTGGTGTACGGCCAGTGTAGGAGATTGCTCCCCACACCATGATGCCGGGTGTTGGCCCTGTGTGCCTCGGTCGTATGCAGTCCTGATTGTGGCGCTCACCTGCACGGCGCCAAACACGCATACGACCATCATTGGCACCAAGGCAGAAGCGACTCTCATCGCTGAAGACGACACGTCTCCATTCGTCCCTCCATTCACGCCTGTCGCGACACCACTGGAGGCGGGCTGCACGATGTTGGGGCGTGAGCGGAAGACGGCCTAACGGTGTGCGGGACCGTAGCCCAGCTTCATGGAGACGGTTGCGAATGGTCCTCGCCGATACCCCAGGAGCAACAGTGTCCCTAATTTGCTGGGAAGTGGCGGTGCGGTCCCCTACGGCACTGCGTAGGATCCTACGGTCTTGGCGTGCATCCGTGCGTCACTGCGGTCCGGTCCCAGGTCGACGGGCACGTGCACCTTCCGCCGACCACTGGCGACAACATCGATGTACTGTGGAGACCTCACGCCCCACGTGTTGAGCAATTCGGCGGTGCGTCCACCCGGCCTCCCGCATGCCCACTATACGCCCTCGCTCAAAGTCCGTCAACTGCACATACGGTTCACGTCCACGCTGTCGCGGCATGCTACCAGTGTTAAAGACTGCGATGGAGCTCCGTATGCCACGGCAAACTGGCTGACACTGACGGCGGCGGTGCACAAATGCTGCGCAGCTAGCGCCATTTGACGGCCAACACCGCGGTTCCTGGAGTGTCCGCTGTGCCGTGCGTGTGATCATTGCTTGTACAGCCCTCTCGCAGTGTCCGGAGCAAGTATGGTGGTGTGGGGCGGCGGGTGGGAGGAGAAAAATAATAATTGCTGTACAAAATGTTTGTTATGTTGAAAGTTTCTGGCTATTAGAATATTGTTAATGCTGTCTTTCGCCGTTCTCAACACTGGCTCTCTATTTAACGTTCTTGACTCCCAGAAAGCGATTTGACAAAACCTGAAGCCTGTAAATAGAGTTCCTAGTGCCCACTTTGAGAAATATTATTATAGCTGCAGCTTATAGCTCTGAGGAACTAGGAGATTGTCCGGGATTTCTAATCAAAGACGACTTTCCAAAATAGTTGAGTATATTCTCAAAATCACAAATATACACACAAATATCCCTCCAACCTAACTAACAGAACAGTTCAGTGTCTATTGCGCCAATGCAACTATAAATGTCCGAAATAATTGTTGAAATGAATGCTCGCCATAATTTGATGAAGTATCTCATCAAACGCCACGCTATATTAGTAGTAGAATGTCTGTCCCGCGACGGCACGTGAAAATACGACAATACGCACACTGAGGCTAGATAATGAAAATCATTCCCGAATTAACACTTTACTTGAAACGCTTTACTGGTTACGCGCATCTCGAGTAACAGAATACGGCACCCGAGGCTGTTAGTAGCACTGATACTGGCGCGGCGCGATTCCCGACACAGATGGCGTGTCATTCAGCGTCTGGAGAGAACTGGGGCCTTCGCTTCCTCGCACAGTGCTCTTATATATAAAGCCGGGGTGCGGACCGCTGAGAAAACGCTCGATCAAATCGGCTGTCTCGACTAGCCGCTGTGCTAGTAACGCACCACTTCAAGTTGCATAATAAATTTTAGCTTCTCTTGCTGAAGGCCGATGAAGCTCCTAATTTAACAGTGCATTCAGCACGCAGGGAAGTATTGATAATAAATTTTTGACGTGGCTAACTTTAATAACTTAGGCGAGAGAATTAATTTAATTGCACTGCACGCAGCAGATGGGCTCTGAACTGTCCCTTCTGAGATCCGCTATTGCTATAATTTAATAGATATTTGAAAGAAACTTTTTACAGCTTCATCATCATAGCGGACCTCCAACCTATTAAAATCTAAACATCCTAGTATGATTTATAAGCTCACTTAATCTATCTTGCTTCCTCTAGTTTTGAGATGAAAACCACAAAATCATGAATTTACACTAACATCTTAATTTGTGAAATCCAAAGTACTATTTTTATTAAATCATTATGAAAGCTGAATCTAAATACAAATTTTGCAGTCTCTAGCTCTTTTCTGTGCCGCCAATTATTTTTATAGAAAAACGTCCAAATAAAGGAAACGGCTGAAGTTATCAAGCTGATATTTAACACACATTAGTTTATCATTATTCCAGACATACTAGGAAAGTTTTATGTCATTTGCTTGATTTTTAAGGTATTGCGCAACATCTATGACGTTAGAGCTAGCAGACTGACTAACACACAATGGAAACTGATGTGAATTTGCTGCAGCGTGAGTAGGCTGCTTCCCTACATCACCCTCTACTTAAATTTTTTTGTTTATGAATGTTAATGAATGAAGAAAAAAAATTTAATTACAAAAAGGGAAGCAAGAGTACAATTTAAACTCCCTATGAAAAATCAAAATTGAATTATAAACATATATAAATATTAAAAGAAACTGATTTCCTACATTAATCATTTAAATTGCGGGCATTTTCACTGCCTCTTTAGAAATGTCATTACTCAAATTTTAAGCAAAGTCAATGAAATATTTTTGGCATACATATTGCCTTAGACTAACAAACACATAGAAATTGAAAAACTGTGAAAATCTTAGTTACATTAAATACATCAAATACATTTTTACACACACAAATTCAAGGAAGATAACATGATACATAAACAGATGATTATTCCTTATCAGTCTTTTATAAACCTGAAAGAAAAGTTCACAACTAAATTTTTACACACGTGGTTGTAGCCGCTTTGGCTGGCGTCCTACACTTCCATTCACAAGGGTAGAGGAGGGGAAGTTGCTATGGTGTGCGTCCTTCTCGATCTCTCTAAATTACAAGGGGAAAGGGGAGGGGTCACTGTGAGTTGTGTCCAAGTCACTCCACGCTTTCACGCAGCTACCAGGCTGCCATTATCTGGTTTGTCCTGTAGAACAAACAAAAAGAGTGCCTCAGACTCTGTTCACTTAACATCTAAGGGTGGGTCACAATGAAATGGGGATATATACATCTTAGCCTTCAATATGTTGCTGGAACAAAGTTAACCGAATGTTTTTCAATAATACTCTCGAGGTTACTTAATTGTCATAAATTGGTAAACAAATGGCTCAAAACGCCTTTAGTCATGTACTAGATAAAATTTATGCTCAAGACATACAATCATAAATCATATTTAGTCTGAATTTATTATTTCAGGGCCGGAACACTGAACCAATGCTCAGTACATTTCTGATACATTTGTCTTTTGTTCACTTAACTGACTCATTTTTTTTATTACTTCATTCTTAGAGATAGTATGAGTATATTTGATTAGTAGTTGTTCCTCAGCTTCTTTATACATGTGAGTAACTTTTGGTAATAGTACAGTTGCGAGTGTTCAAAACACACTACGTTTAGTTGATTACTAAATTCACTTATTGGTCCTCTGCTGTTGTCAATTCCACATCTGAAATTAGGTACTTACTTACTGTGAAGTGTATTTATGCTGAGCTAAAATAATGTTTTACGTCTGTCATTATGTTTTTCAATTATATTGCTAGTGTATGTACTTATTTGACACTCACTCATTAACATTTAAAGCATAGGATAGCACATTCATTTCATATTTTTAGTGTACTGCAGCTGATCAGTTTGCTCACGTGGCAATCCATTTCCACTCAATTGGACGCTGAAACCACAGGTAGTCTCTCTCAGACCTACCACCAAAATGCATCAAATAATTACGGATGAGCGTAATGCTAATTTCATTAAACCTATAGGACACCATGAGCTACTCTGTCTCATTTAACATAAGGGTACCTATGGTCGCATTCACGCCTCCAACTTATAACCTCAATATGTGTAGGTGTATCCTTTCACACACTACACCCAAAATAATGGCCAGCTCCAACCTTATAAATACTTCAGGGACGTGTCCTTCACGTCTCAACCACAAAACACTGCTCAGTTCTATTATACTGCCTTTCCTTGCTACACCAGGTGAGTTTACTCTTACAACTTATCTGCATATTTTCCTAACACTAAGCAATCTCTTTTACTATTTCTTAGTTAGCTCTAATGCATACACCAGGTTTCACTACCACTTCAGATCCTGCTTGAACATGAATTTGTACATCCTTTTTAAATTACTGTTGGTGGACCATTTCCAATAAAACAACACTTTGTACATATTATTTTACCAGGGTTCTATACATAATTTTTACTCAAACACATTTTATCTTATTTACGTCATACTTCTCTATTGTCTGTCACTATTAGGTTTGTCATATCAGGTATTTTTCTTCACTAATCGGTGGATAGAATAGCTACATAATTCATGGCTTGATAGCCATAACGGAAAATTTTTGTGTTGGAAAGAAGAGGTTAAAACTTTTGTAGATAGGAAAGATGAAGAATGAGTGAGACCTGAAAGGGAAAGAAGATCTCACACAGCTGGGACTGCACAGCTGCCACACTGTGTAGAGGTTACAGAACAACCTCCTCCCTACAGCATTCATTAGTTGAATGCTGGCTTAGTAGTCATAACGGAAAATTTAATTTGTTGGAAAGAAGAAGTCAAAAGTTTCGTGGATAGGAAAGATGAAGATTGAGTGAGACCTGAAATGGGAAAGAAGATCTCACACAGCTGGGACTGCACAGCTGCCACACTGTGTAGAGGTTATAGAACAACCTCCTCCCTACAGCATTCATTGGCTTCCTATGAACACGCCACGTCGATCTGAAAATACTTTATGGTGCCTTTTTAGAACCTGTCTCAGTTTTTCCTTCTGATTGGCTGAAATCTTATCGATTTCCTGCAATTTAGCCTCTATTTTGTCTAAAATAATTGCTTCTTCTTCTTCTTCTGTGTTTAGCTTACTTGTACTAAGGTTAACACCTTCGTCCCAATACCTCCTATTTTTCAGAACTCGTATAGGCAGCTCCCAAGCTTCATCATCAGTTACTACATGTTTATCACTAAAAGGTACTATAATTACTCCGGTTATTGGCAAGACCATTTTCAACTGGCTTCTTTCAAAGTCAACAACACTCTGATATTTTGACAAGAAATCTATGCCAATTAAAACCTCAATACTGAGATTGTTTACAATTAAACATGGATGATCAATTAAATTACCATTAATGTTAAAGGGCAGCAAAGCTTCTTGCTTTACTGTTTTTGACACTTTGCCAGTAGCACCAATTATTCTCAGTCCTGATACCCTCATTACTGTAAGCTTGTCTTTACCTGGTAATGCATCAAAGAAGGACTGTGATATTGCACTCACCTCACTTCCACTGTCTAAGAGACAACGTACATTGATACCCAACATATTCACTATTATTATAGGGTGGCTTATTCTAGGTTGTACAGGTGGTTTCTCAAATTCATCTATTAGTTCCTTTTGGATTTGTCTCCAACTAAAGTGATCGACATCTGTCTTCATTACATTTAGGTTACAGTGTGTAGGGGTTTCCTGAATTACATTTTCAGCGGCCTTTTCCAGTCGGTCTATTAATTTTAAATCGAAACACCGCACGACTTCATTACATTTAGTTTGCTGAACATGACCCAAATTACTATAGTCTGAGCGATTCTGCGCCTCCAGACCGGGCATAACATTAGTTACAGCTAAACCATTTTCACCATTATCGTCGGTTTCCTTCTCAAGTGACAACTGGTCACAGCTACCGGGTTCATCGACCCCCAACAACCTACCCTCTACATTCTCACTTACTTCCTGTCCTAAATCTATTAGTACATTATCAACATCCTGCACAGGCACTTTAGATAAGAGCACATCATCTTCATCGTAAATATAAGCATGAATTTCTTCTGCTTCCTCACCTGACAATTCCGTACTTTGTAGCTCTTCCCTATCATTACACTGTTGCGCCTTCTCTTTTTCTTCCCACTTAGAAAGCGTCTCTAACACGGTATCTATTAAATACTGTGAGTGATCTAATATTTCTGTTGTATCCTTAGGTGCTACCGACTCTTCATCCACACGTTCAGTTTGAGTATTTTGATCGGTCTTACCAATTCCCTTAACTACTGGCCTAGGAAAAGTAACCGCCTGGTGAGCGCCAGTGTCCTCATAGACGGGAACTAGTTTTCCTGCCTCGGCCCACTACTGTTTCCTTTGTTTTCATTATAGTTAACTGGCATAGCATTACTTTCCGTACTGTGGTTTACATGCATATTTCCTTTTGAAACAAAATTATTATCCCTTGGATGCCATTGTTGATTCTGATAATTATTCCCCCAATTCCTACCTCTCCTAGGCTGGCGAACACCTACTGTTCTGATGTTTACATTGCCATTTTGCTCGTTCCTAACATTACTATTATTGTTATTGCCATTTCTGTTATTACGTGCTTGCTCCTCATTGGCAGCAACACGTTCTACACGTTCCAAATACTCAATGAAACGATCTAGATTGTCTCTAGGGGCAGATATAATTCTAGTTTGCCAATACCATGGCAATTTGGCTTCAAGACCTAGTATAATCATTTCTGGTTTTAGCTTTTCGTCCAAATGTGACAACCGTGAAATCCATGACCTAGCAAATTCTTTAATGGATTCCTTGCCTGCATTGAAGCGTTTTCCACTCCAAAATTCTCTTAACACTTCATTTTGCTTATTGCTAGACCAATACTCATTAATGAAAGCTGTTTTGAACTCCGCTAATGTTTTACACTTTAACATAACATCAGCTGACCAACGCATGGCGTCCCCTGCTAGATGGCTTCTAACAAATGAGATTTTCTCTCGTTCAGACCAGGTTGATGGAATCACATCTTCAAAATCGTTCCAGAAATCTAGCGGGTGAATATTTTTATCTGGATCGAGCCGCAAGAACTGCCGACACCCGATAAAAGCGGCGTTTGCAGCTACAACTTGTTGTACACTACCATTACCAGAAGCTACTTTACTCTCAAGGTTAGCAATGTTAGTACTGATATTTTCTACTTTCATTTCTACATTATCTACTCTTTGTACAATATGAGTAGTATCAGTTTTGATTGCATCTATGTCAGCTTGACATATGTTTACCTTTACATTAACATTTTTAAATCTATCTGAGCACAGTTCAGATTCTGCCTCGATCTTTTCTGTTAACTTGTGCTCCAGCTTCGCATCTTCCATTTGGAAGTCTTTGCGAACCTCAGCAACTTCGGATTTAACTGTTTTATACATCTCAGAAAACTGTTGAGCAACCTTTTTCTTAATATCCTCATGGTTGCAATCTATTTTATTATTTAAACTGTCTAGATCCTCTTTCAACTTATTGCAACCAGCCTTGAAGGTATCGTCCATTACCTCCAATCGTTTATTAAAATTAGTTTGACTGGCCACAATCCTGTTATTTACCTCAATTATTTCAGACTTTAATTCAGCATTCATTCTAGCTGACATTTCTGCATGACTACTTTTGACCTCAGTTATTTCAGCTTTTAAATCAGCTGTCATTTGAGCATTACTGGCTGACATTTTTGCATTACAGGCTGCTATTGCTTGTAATATAACATTTAAATCAACAGCCCCAGCATCTTTGGGTTGCTCAATCGCTGGCTTTTTATCACTCTCAGGTGACGAAAAACTAGCTCCAATACCAGAATCATCAAAACTAAATGAAACATCTGATTGATCAGACATGTCTAACTTTTTCTGTTTAAATTCTACTATCTCTGATGACTGTTTCATTTTTAATTCATCAGAGAAACTATCATCCAATAAATTTACAATTTCAATTTTCGGCTTTACTACAGGGGTCTCTATCACTGAATCATTGCCCCTTCTCACACTCCTGTCAGGAGACAATACTTCATATTTTACTTTAACACTACTTTCATGCATATTTACAATTGAATCATGGTCTGAATTTACATTTCCCTCAACAGACATAGGTTCTAATTTAATTTTAAACTCAGTTTCTTTTGGTGTTTCCATCGCCGACAGTCTTTTAGTGCAGGTTAGTAAAATTTTTAACAGTTTTTCACTTAACTTAGTTCCTTCTGCACGACGTTGTCGGCGCGGCGTACCGGGATTACTGATGTGACGTGGCACGTTGAACTGCAGACGGCACTCCGACGGCTGTTGTGTGTTTGCGCGGCCCGTAGCTGCAGGCTCGGCTACGGCTGCTGCGGCTGACGACGGCGGTACGGCAAAACTGGCTTCTCGCGATGCTGGCAGCACCGCTAGACTCAATGCCAGCTCCGTCAATCCAGATGCGTTGTTAATCCAATTGCGTCGTCCACATGCACACGTAACCCTTCCACTGTTCTATTACTCAGTTGCGTGTCGCATTCCACTCGCGAATCCGAATAGTTAAAAATCACTTTCACTTAGTTGATTTCCCGGCCGATGCACCATATGTGGGGCGGCGGGTGGGAGGAGAAAAATAATAATTGCTGTACAAAATGTTTGTTATGTTGAAAGTTTCTGGCTATTAGAATATTGTTAATGCTGTCTTTCGCCGTTCTCAACACTGGCTCTCTATTTAACGTTCTTGACTCCCAGAAAGCGATTTGACAAAACCTGAAGCCTGTAAATAGAGTTCCTAGTGCCCACTTTGAGAAATATTATTATAGCTGCAGCTTATAGCTCTGAGGAACTAGGAGATTGTCCGGGATTTCTAATCAAAGACGACTTTCCAAAATAGTTGAGTATATTCTCAAAATCACAAATATACACACAAATATCCCTCCAACCTAACTAACAGAACAGTTCAGAGTCTATTGCGCCAATGCAACTATAAATGTCCGAAATAATGGTTGAAATGAATGCTCGCCATAATTTGATGAAATATCTCATCAAACGCCACGCTATATTAGTAGTAGAATGTCTGTCCCGCGACGGCACGTGAAAATACGACAATACGCACACTGAGGCTAGATAATGAAAATCATTCCCGAATTAACACTTTACTTGAAACGCTTTACTGGTTACGCGCATCTCGAGTAACAGAATACGGCACCCGAGGCTGTTAGTAGCACTGATACTGGCGCGGCGCGATTCCCGACACAGATGGCGTGTCATTCAGCGTCTGGAGAGAACTGGGGCCTTCGCTTCCTCGCACAGTGCTCTTATATATAAAGCCGGGGTGCGGACCGCTGAGAAAACGCTCGATCAAATCGGCTGTCTCGACTAGCCGCTGTGCTAGTAACGCACCACTTCAAGTTGCATAATAAATTTTAGCTTCTCTTGCTGAAGGCCGATGAAGCTCCTAATTTAACAGTGCATTCAGCACGCAGGGAAGTATTGATAATAAATTTTTGACGTGGCTAACTTTAATAACTTAGGCGAGAGAATTAATTTAATTGCACTGCACGCAGCAGATGGGCTCTGAACTGTCCCTTCTGAGATCCGCTATTGCTATAATTTAATAGATATTTGAAAGAAACTTTTTACAGCTTCATCATCATAGCGGACCTCCAACCTATTAAAATCTAAACATCCTAGTATGATTTATAAGCTCACTTAATCTATCTTGCTTCCTCTAGTTTTGAGATGAAAACCACAAAATCATGAATTTACACTAACATCTTAATTTGTGAAATCCAAAGTACTATTTTTATTAAATCATTATGAAAGCTGAATCTAAATACAAATTTTGCAGTCTCTAGCTCTTTTCTGTGCCGCCAATTATTTTTATAGAAAAACGTCCAAATAAAGGAAACGGCTGAAGTTATCAAGCTGATATTTAACACACATTAGTTTATCATTATTCCAGACATACTAGGAAAGTTTTATGTCATTTGCTTGATTTTTAAGGTATTGCGCAACATCTATGACGTCAGAGCTAGCAGACTGACTAACACACAATGGAAACTGATGTGAATTTGCTGCAGCGTGAGTAGGCTGCTTCCCTACAGTGGGTCTGACACACCGTTGTCAATGTGTTCTTTTTTCCATTTCCAGGAGTGTAAATCGAGGTATGGTATTGCTTCTGAATGAAGTGGTTTTCCACACAAATCCTGCAACACTGAATATAGACGGTGATGGCGAGAATGTATTAACAGACCGAAAGTGCCGGTGCACGTCGCCAGCGGTGTAAGCTCGTAATAAAATCACCGAATTTAGGAAGTGATTTGACTAATGAATGTGATATGAAGCCGGTATTTGCAACTTCCTCATGCCGCCGCTATATATATTTCTCCAGTATTTGTAATGCTTTCTGTCGCTATGCACTGTCAGACGTTCTGCGATATATCCACTGGGTTATAGGCGATGGTTGATTGCGAGTGATCACATACGGTAGATGGTGTGCTATGCGACAAATCACTTAAAAATGCAACGCTAGTTTGAGGTCATAAGAAACGTATAAAATTCTATGACCAATACACTGTTTTTTTTTTCAGATCTACAGCGTTACCCTTTTCGGTGGAAATGCTTTCTGCATATTGGAATCAAGTCTTCCCATTCAACCACATGTGTTGGACCCCATGAAAACGGCTTCAAATAATTACAGCCACTAGTCAATCATATTCGTGGAGCTCTCATATCTAGAAACTAGTCGCCTTTTTCGAATCTATCTGCTACAGTAAAACTCCAAAGCGGTTTTAGACAGTCTCTATGCCTCTTGAAACTGTTCCTCATACTTTACCGCAATCTCTGAAGCTTTATGCACGTGATAGTTCCTATATAAGTCGGAATTAAGCAGAATTCGGAGAGTGCTACTGTACTACCTTCTGCAACCTGTGTAGAAACAAAGTGAGCTGAGTTAAAGCCACAGGACCGTCTTTCTTTTGACCACCCAGTGGGAATAGGAACATGTTGTAACACCGCCAACAGTGTACAGTGTGTATGGGCAACACCAAACGAACCTTTCTCCTGCAACACGAGGTATCCCTAGTAAAAGACAGTACGGGAACTGGGAGGGTGAGCCTTGAGCAGCCGCTGGTGAAGTATCAGTGCAGCAGTAGTGCAGCAGCAGTGCAGTAGCGAGTCGCACATTTAGCTTTCATATTTGTTTTGTAGTTTGATTCTTAATTTCTTTCCGAGTGTTTGTGCGCTTGCATATTTAATTACATAAAATCCTTGCGTATTCTCGTATTTGAAATGAGTAATATTGGTTATTGATAGCTGTAAAGTATAAATTCGCGGAGTCGTTAGTCAGTTCTTTGTTTTGGACAGCCAGTGCTTTCTGTTTATTTCGTAGAGTCAGTTAGCAGCAGACAGAGGCCAGTGCAGTTTCATCTGTGCTTGCAGAGTGACGTGTGCGAGCAGCAGTAGCAGAAACTAGTCGTATATTCAGTTTTTCGTATTGGTTCCGCAGGTTTAATTCAAATTAAATTGTGTGTTTGTGTGCTTGCGTGATGAAATTTTTCAGATCTTTGCGTATTTTCGAATTAGAAAGGGGTAGTATCAAATTTTAATAACGGTAGAGTGTAACATCGCGTAGGCGGTTGTCATTTGTACTAAGACAGGGGTAGGATCGCATTGTAAAATCTGTATAGTGGCGTAGTCGTGGTCATTTGATTGCTTGGTTCGTAAGTAATTGTTCATATATCGCAGCTCAATCTGGCGCTGGTGACGCAACTGTGCAGTCGCATATTGCTATTTTATTTGTCACAACTCTATACGTCCAGATATTAGCAGTAGGATGGATAGGGTGTGTGCGTACTGAGTGCGGGAACTGGCCGCGGTTCGCGAGCAGCTGAGTGTGTTGTTGGCCACGCTCAGCCGCCATCAGGCTGCTGCCTCGAGGTGCAGCGACGGCGGAGGGTCTAGCGCGTCGCTTGAGACACCCCAAGTGCCGCTTGCTGCGTCCGCTGACTCAGCCGCCGAGGCACCTTCTAGTTATATCTGGCGCGTTGGGGCCGCCCTCACCTCAGGGTGAGTGGCGGACTGCAACGCGTTCGCGTCGCTCGAGGCGGAGGGCCAATGTGGAGGCTGGCCGGCTGGCCTCGCCCGTTCATCCTGTCAGTGGGCAGGTGGTCGCTCCTTCAGCAGGGCCCGAGCAGGCACACGGGGGCAGAGGATTGTTGGTTATTGGGAGCTCCAACGTTAAGCGGGTGATGGAGCCCCTTAGGGAAGTAGCGTACAGGGCTGGAAAGAATTCCAACGTGCACTCGGTTTGTCTGCCGGGGGGCTTCATCCGAGATGTGGAGGCGGCCTTGCCTGCGGCTATCGAGCGAACGGGGTGCAGTCGTCCGCAAGTAGTTGCTCACGTCGGCAACAATGATGCCTGTCGCTTGGGTTCTGAGGCGATCCTCAGTTCATACGGACGGCTGGCGGATTTGGTGAAGACCGCTGGCCTCGCACGCAGGGTGCAAGCAGAGCTCTCTATTTGCAGCATCGTTCCCAGAGTGGATCGGGGTCGTTTGGTTTGGCGCCGAGTGAAGGGTCTCAACCAGAGGCTTTGTCGACTTTGTGACGGTCTTGGCTGCAGATTTCTAGACTTGCTCTATTGGGTGGGGAAATGTAGGACACCGCTAGATAGGTCAGGGGTGCACTACACAAAGGAAGCGGCTACTCGGGTAGCAGACTACTTGTGGCGTGCACATGAGGGTTTTTTAGGCTAGGCAGTAATGCGAGGTGTCCTGATGAACATTCACCAGTCGACGTGCAGGAAGGGAAATCAGGACACACTCAGTGTAAAGACACTTCAGCTATCAAGATATTAGCAGTAAATTTTCAGAGTGTTCGGAATAAAGTTCCTGAATTTACTGCCCTCCAGGAAGCGTGTGGCGCGCAAATTATTCTCGGGACTGAGACCTGGCTGAACCCTGAGATACGAAGTTCTGAAATATTTAGTGAGGGTTGGAACGTGTATCGGAAAGACAGATTAGACACCGTAGGAGGTGGTGTCTTCATTGCAGTTGACAAAAATGTTGTCTACTGAGGTCGAAGTAGAGTGTGATTGTGAAGTTATCTGGACACGTTTAACAGGGCTAGGAAAAATAAAGTTAATTGTTGGGTGCTATTGCCGGCCAGCAGGTTCCACCGTGACAGTTCTATAATCATTAAAAGGGAGTCTACACTCTGTAACACAGAAGTACCCAGATCATGCTATATTAGTCGGAGACGTCTTCAACCTACCTAGTATAGACTGGGATGTCTATGGATTCATTACAGGTGGTACAGACAAGCCGTCGTGTGAATTACTTTTGAACATATTATCCGAAAACTGTCTTGAGCAGCTAGCTAAATCGACAGCCAACGTGTAATGGAAATATTTTAGATCTGGTAGCCACGAACAGACCAGACGTCATCGACGGTGTCAGTGTTGAGACAGGGATTAGTGATCATGATGTTGTCATTACGACTATGGTTACAAAATTAAAAAGTCGGTCAAGAAGGCTAGGAGAGTATTCTTACTAGAAAGAGCAGATAAGCAGTTGTTAGCATCCCACTTAGTAAATGAATTGACTTCATTTACTTCCGGTACGATGGACGTGGAAGAATTATGGGCAAATTTTAAACACATTGTAAATCACGCATTCGAGAAGTATGTGCCGAAAAAGTGGGTTACGGACGGAAAAGACCCACCGTGGTTTAACAGCGCAATTCGGAGAATGCTCAGGAAGCAAAGACAGTTGCACTCGCGGTACGAGAAAGATCGGGAGAATGAGGACAGGCAAAAGTTAGTAGAGATTCGTGCTGCTGTAAAAAGAGCGATGCGCGAAGCATACAACCACTACCACCGTCATACCTTAGCAAAAGATCTTGCTGAAAACCCAAGGAAATTCTGGTCTTACGTAAAATCGGTAAGCGGGTCAAAGGCCTCCATCCAGTCACTCACTGATCAGTCTGGCCTGGCAACGGAACACAGCAAAACGAAAGCTGAAATTTTAAATTTAGCATTTGAGAAATCTTTCACACAGGAGGATCGTACAAACATACCGCCGTTTGAGTCTGGTACAGATTCCCGTATGGAGGACATAGTGATAGACATCCCTGGGGTTGTGAAGCAGCTGAATGGGTTGAAAATAAATAAATCGCCAGGTCCTGAAGAGATTCCAATTCGGTTTTACAGAGAGTACTCTACTGCATTGGCTCCTTACTTAGCTTGCGTTTATCGCGAATCTCTTGCCCAACACAAAGTCCCGAGCGACTGGAAAAAAGCGCAGGTGACGCCTGCATATAAGAAGGGTAGAAGGACGGATCCTCAAAATTACAGACCAATATCCTTAACATTGGTTTGTTGCAGGATTCTCGAACATATTCTCAGTTCGAATATAATGAATTTCCTCGAGACAGAGAAGTTGCTGTCCATGCATCAGCACGGCTTTAGAAATCATCGCTCCTGCGAAACGCAACTCGCCCTTTTTTCACATGATATCTTGCGAACCATGGATGAACGGTATCAGACGGATGCGATATTCCTTGACTTCCGGAAAGCGTTTGACTCGGTGCCCCACTGCAGACTCCTAACTAAGGTAGTAGCATATGGGACTGGTTCCCAAATATGTGAGTGACTAGAAGACTTCTTAAGTAATAGAACCCAGTACGTTGTCCTGGATGGTGAGTGTTCATCGGAGATGAGGGTATCATCTGGAGTGCTCCAGGGAAGTGTGGTAGGTTCGCTGTTGTTTTCTATCTACATAAATGATCTTTTGGATAGGGTGGATAGGAATGTGCGGCTGTTTGCTGATGATGCTGTGGTGTACGGGAAGGTGTCATCGTTGAGTGACTGTAGGAGGATACAAGATGACTTGGACAGGATTTGTGATTGGTGTAAAGAATGGCAGCTAACTCTAAATATAGATAAATGTAAATTTATTCAGTACAATACGGTTGATGTTTTATGCCTGCCGTTGACTTTAAACATATAATTTTTCCAGCATATCGAGGGTAGATTGAAGTCACCACTGACTGTTATTTTATGTGTGGGGTACCTATTTGAAATGAGACTCAAGTTTTCTTTGAACTGTTCAGCAACTATACCTTCTGAGTCTGGAGTCGGTAAAACGACAAAATTAGTATGTAGTCCGATTGTCAAGTATAACCTCTACCCATACTATTTCGCAGGAACTATGTACTTCAATTTCACTACAAGGTTAACTACTTCTGACATCAATAAATACTCCGCCACCAACTGTATTTAATCTATCCTTTCTGAATACTGTTAGGCCGTTTGAAAAAAAATTCGGCTGAACTTACTTCCGGCCTTATCCATCTTTCGGTACCTATAACTATTTGAGCTTCAGTGCTTTCTATGCGGGCTTGGAGCTCTGGTTCTGGTTCTTTTCCAACACATCTACGACAATTTACAGCTACAGTACCGATCGTTTCTACAACTACCTGTGTTTTACCTGCCCCCTTTTAGACGGTAGCCCTTTCTGTGGTTTCCTTTCTGCCTTCCACACAGCCTGCCCCCCCCCTCCCCCCCCCCTCCCCCCCCCCCCTCCCCCGCGTACCCGTGTAGTCTTCAAAGGTAAGGTACACATTTCGTCCCAGGCCAAGACCATTGTGCAAGAAGAGTACTGCATTCAGTAGAGTAAACACAGTTATGTTGCGGTACGGATTACAGGTGCATCACTGTTGCGAGTTAAATGGCGCGGAATCTGGAAAGTTACTCCAAATTTGAAGGATGCAGGACAGCACGATTCTTGTGGCCAAAATTGCAAAATAACGCACAGCTTCGCAGCGAAATTCTGGCTGTATATGAACCACATGCAACGTCGTGTCCAAACGTATTGAAATGGTGACAACAATTCGACCAAGGGCTCGCAGGCGTGGGCGATGCAACCACAGACTACAACGTCCTGGCAATCGAGGGGCTGATTCGCAGAAATGACAGAGTAACTATCGCGGACATTACTCAGCTGATGCGCATCTCAATAGTCAGTGCTCATTACATCGTCCGAGATCGTCTGCAGTATCGGAAGCTGTGTACACACGGGGTTCCGCCATCAGTTTATAACGAGCCATCCGCTGTGGTCGAGCGGTTCTAGGCACTTCAGTTCGGAAACACGCTGCTGCTACGGTCGCAGGTTCGAATCCTGCCTTGGGCATAGATGTGTGTGATGTCCTTACGTTAGTTAGGTTTAAGTAGTTCTAAGCATAGGGGACTGATGACCTCAGATGTTAAGTCCCATAGTGCTTAGAGCCATTTGAACCTTTTTATTTATTTATTTATTTTTAGTGTATAACGTCCCGTCGAAAACGAGGCCATTACAGACGGAACACAAGCTCGGATTAGAGAAGGATGAGGATGGATGTCGGCCGTGGCAGTTCAAATTAACCATTCCAGAATCTACCTTAAGTTATTTAGGGAAATCACGGACAGGGATCTGGATCATCGTCCTTCCGAATGCGAGTGTAGTGCTCTAATCATTGCGCCAGCTCGCTAGGTGCGATCGCTAATATCTGGAAACAAAAGCGTAAGGCTTTTGACGTCGCTGGACTTTCTTGAGGTTGTTCCGTGGGAGGCAATGATTTACTAAGCCGTATCATTATGTGTGATGAGGCATGGGTCCGTATTTTCACACCTGCAAAGAAGAGAACGTCTATGGAATAGAGACACCTACTCGCCTCCGCCGAAGAAATACAAAGTTGCGCAGTCAATAGGGAAAGTAGTGGGCGCCATTTTGTTCGACTGTGGAGGTGTTGCGTGTACAAAGATTATGGTAAAGGGCACAACCATTAATGCCGAGACGTACTGTGCACTACTTCCATCGCTGCTCCACGCCATAAAGATCAAGAGGCTTGGAAAATTAAGCGAAGGAATTGTTCTCCTGCACGACGATGCAACACCTCACAATGTGCACACAACACAACAAAAACTTTGCTTCTGCGTTTTAGATGGGATGTTTGGAAGCATCTTCCCCGCACTCCATATCTTACACCGAGCGATGTCCATCTTTTCGGTAAGCTGAAAGAACATCTACCGGGAGAGGAGAGGTTAGCACCGGGGAGGAAGGAATTTTCCAACGATGAGGATGTGCACACAGCTGTTCTCGTATGGCTCCATGACCAAGGAGCGGATTTCCATCATCCATCAGCTGTTCGGTTGGTAGCACGTTCCGACCGTTGTTTCCAGTGGCTTGGTGACTATGCTAAAAGATAGTGTCATATATCTGTGTCACTTTTAAATGTAGTGCAGCATTCAATAAAAGTTACTTGGGCTGGCATAATAATGTGTAACTTACTTTTTGAAGTCCCCTCGTAGCGTCGAGTGTACCTTGTAAGGCGGCTATGATTTCGCACCTTACAAGCACTCATCTACATACTTTGCCGTGATTTACAACCGGAATTAGGTATCATTTGATAGGTTGTACATCGTATATATGAATATTTAAAGAAGACTGACATTGTCACATACACCTTGCAAATAGTTGTTAACGCTCATTGCATGAAAGGTGGTGGACTGTCTTTACTATCAAAACGGCATAACGAATGATTGCCTATATTAGTAGAGGTAGGAACGCCAGTGGAAATGAAATGGCAGGCGTAACTCAGGCCCTGGGTGAAAAGCCCGCACAGGTGTGTTGGTCCTGCTTAACAGAGCAAGTAGCCCTAGCCCGACGGTCGGGGCGCCTGAGCGCTGAAGCACAATAGAGTGGCGGCCGGCCGGCTTTATAGCTAGGCCGGGAAGATAACCAGAAACTCTAAAAATCTTGGATGCAGCAGAGAGGAAGAAGGAAGCGTTACTTCGGAAATCACGCAGGCTGTGTTTATTTCCGAGGATTTTTACTCTGAGAAGCATACCATTGTATGAATACCTAATTAATGGGGATAGGTATTTCAAAAAATGGTTCAAATGGCTCTGAGCACTATGCGACTTAACTGCTGAGGTCATCAGTCGCCTAGAACTTAGAACTAATTAAACCTAACTAACCTAAGGACATCACACACATCCGTGCCCGAGGCAGGATTCGAACCTGCGACCGTAGCGGTCACGCGGTTCCAGACTGAAGCGCCTTTAACCGCACGGCCACACCGGCCGGCTGGGATAGGTATTTCCTCGCAAACTTTCCGCGCTGGACAACAAAAGACTGAAGTATGGTTGGTCGGCTTTCGGAAGGATCTGTAGAGAGGGAGAATATTCCGTGGTTTCGAGAATATAATTCGGCTTTCTGCAGTTACGAGGGAGGGGAGCCGAGCTTTGCTGGGAAGCCAGTGGTGGAGAGAGCTAGGTCTTCCGGTTTGAGCGCCCGTGTTGACTGTCGCACAGTATCAGCTTTTCTTGGTACAGATGGACTTGCTGTCTTTTCTCTCAGAAGATTTTATAGTTAGAACGATTAGGCACTGTACTGTTGCGAACTTCTACGTTTCTGGACTTCGACTTTGGGTAGGGAGTCGTCATTGAGTACGCAGCGTTCAGTGATTGGGAGCACTTCTTCTACCTAGACTCACGTTGAGAAGTTATCTGAACGCCGTCCGTGTGGCTGGGTGTTCGCGTTTCTCGTCTGTAGAACACAGAGAGGAGAAGACAGTATTAGATTATACTAGTCAGAGTACCGTCTTCTGTCGCCCTAGTGTTTGAATGAGTTTTTTTTATATATATATTTTGTGGCTGGAGTTCTTCCGTCGTTGCAGATGTGTACGAGAACCATCACTCCTACGCACCAGACGCAGTACATATGGTGATAATGCTAACTGCTTCAGCTTGTTAGGGCTATAAAGCTAAACGGGTGCGATCACATAAATTGTGTTTCCCCTGAGGTTTCACACAACTGTAGATCATCTTTGAAAGTAGTGTTTCCTAGTGTTTGGTACGTAGATGATGTGAGTCATATCATGTTATTTATATTAGATCGCGTAGTCATAAAAAGGGGCAGATTTGGGCAACTGATGAGTAATAGTAGTTAGAAAATTCATTTGTGTCTCTTTATGTGCATTGGACATTGATATATTAACATTTGTAATATATAAAAGGGGTTTTAATCTGCAATAAATGTATAAGCAGAATCAACATTTATCATTTTGTAGTTACTAGTTCCCTTAATCATTCATTTACGTCATTTATATGTTAAAGAGGGACAACGAGGAAATAATATCACCATTAAGAGATGGTAACATCTTCTTCAGGGGATTGTCAGACATTGCAAAATCTTCATTTTTGCGTTCAGTGTTTTCCATTACACATATTCATTTTTACATCTGCCTGGAGTAGCATCTTGGATATGGCGACCCTAACAGGATCCTACTTGGTGTCTTCTGATAGTAGTCATAAAGTGGTTTCAAACCTCAGAAATTTTCAAAAAAATTTTCTTCCCATTTATAATGGTCAGGTGTTATTGATAGTGATCACCAGCTTACATGTATTAGTTTTCAGTGCTAAAGTCGCACGATAACATTAAAAATAATATTTGTGTATTTTATCGTATTTATTATCAGAGGCATTGCACTTCAGCTCAATGGCTGTAATTTATTGATATTTGTGTTATGTCATTTGTCGTTGTATTTTGTTTGTACTGAAACGACACGGATCGTTCATGACGCTGCCATTAGTTTAGCTTGTTTGTTGTAGATTTTTTTATGTTACATGTCCATTACATAATAAATGTGGGTAGTGTAAATCGTGCGTAGTTTTAAGAGAGGACTGTTATCAGGGAGCAGTCCATGATAACTTGGGCGAAAGCGCGCTTAGTAGCACAACAGAGCACTAGTTGTAACAATATAGAAATGGCAGATATACGGGGTAGTCAAGAAAGCCTATGGAATGAGAAAGAGTTAGCTTCGTTAGCAGCACAATGCACAGGTGAGGAGAATACCGATCCAAAGGAATTTTTTGAGTATTACAGACACAGTAAAGCTCATGGTGGGCAATCTGATAGCATAGATGAGGAACAGAGGCAGATTAAGGTAATCGTAAAGATACGGGACTATAATGTTGGGAGTCCAAGTGAACCCGGAACGCCGGCCGGTGTGGCCGAGCGGTTCTAGCCGCTTCAGTCTGTAACCGCGCGACCGCTACGGTCGCAGGTTCGAATCCTCCCCGCGCATGGATGTGTGTGATGTCCTTAGTTTCGTTAGGTTTAAGTAGTTCTAAGTTCTAGGGGACTGATGACCTCAGATGTTAAGTCCCATAGTGCTCAGAGCCATTTTGAACCCGGAACAACTAAGAATCTTGGTAGATCGCTGTCAGTGACATCGTCATGAGGCAGCATATCAGGGGCTCGTGGTCATGACTTTCTTGAATACCAAGAAATGGAAAGGGAAAGGGGAGAAGATCACCTAAGAATAGAGGAAGAGAAAGTCACAATAGGAGAGAAGATTTAGATAATACAGGTGCGTTTGACATCCTTGCATACCTAAAAGCAATGGGAAGTGAAATGGGAAATAAAATTCCTAAGGTCAGCTCATAAATGAGAAACAAAATTCAAAGGGTCAGCTCTGAAATTGGAAGCCAAACAAAAAAGGAGAATGATGAAGTAAGCGCTGAATTGGGAGATCAAATGAAAAAGGGGAATGATGAAGTACTCTCTGAAATGGGAAGTAAGATTCAAAACGTGAGTGTCGAAATTTAGTCGATAAAACATGAAACGAGGGAAGTGAAAAATGAGGTATTGACGCTCCGAACAAAACTGGAACGAGAGATTGCGGAGGCAGAAGAACCGCGAACGAGGCGCGAGGCGCGATCACCAGCGAGAGGCGCAAAGCGGACTGCTCTTGAAACATTAGAGAAGACAGAAAATACGACGAAGACAGGTAGAGGTGCATTAACGAAGTTGCAGAGGCGCTTGAAACAAGTAGAAACAACGCAGCTACAATAGACAGGAATTGCGCCAAATAAGGCATTGACCGCGTAGCTCTCACAATTTAAACAACGCATAGAAAGCGAAATTAAGCAATTATCTCAGGAAGTCAGGTCGCAACCTAATAAAAAAATTACAAATCAGAAAAGAAATAGTAGGCGATTTGGAAATAGCAGAAACCGAAAGAGCCAGTTCAAACTCAGCACAATCATGTCCAAGGCCAGACGATACTCGAATGTAAGAGTTTCTTGTCAACTACAAACTGAAAACGTATCTGCAGAGCAACGAAATACTGCTAGAGATACGGCCCCCGCATCCACACAGGGCACGACTGGGTCGCAAATTGCGAATACGGAGAACGGCAATGAGATATTTCATCTGCATAATTGCTACCCGATAATGCACACCCATGGTGATGGGACATTTTTCCAGTGATAAAAACGTTACAGGGAGTAGAAGAGAGGATTTCCAAAGTAACGGTAGTCCAGAAGCGGTAGCGCCAAGTGAGAATGTGGTAGGCCGAGAGTGAAAAAATTCTAATGAGATTTTCGATTTTAAGCATTTTGTCTCTGTACGAAAATACCAGCATTACAAAGAAGAGGGTAATGTTTTATCCAAAAACTTTTATTGGAAATGTGATTCATCATTACCTCCTCGCTGGCCTCTGATGTACAAAATGGACTTCGTATGTTCACATATCGAGGGAACATCGGCTGAATGCATGCGGAACATTGCAAAAACGTGCACGTCATACGAAGTGTTTTGTGACGCATTTTTAAACAGATACTGGTCCAATGAGACACAGGACAGGATCAAACAGGAAATAATTATGAGCAGAGACTTGGAGAGTTCAAGGTTCCGTAGTCCGGTGAAGTATTTCGAAAACTTGACCAAGAAAAATCAGTATTTGGACGAGCCATGCACACCGGCTGAGATCATAAGATTGCAAACGCTCGTCGGTCGACGTGGCAGTGACGTAGAAGGATTCGAGAGAGTTGGAGTTTGCTTTCAACGAGCAGCAGGAGCGAGAAAAACTAGAGACGTGCAAAGTGAAAGAAGCGAGAACAACGGAGGGAGTAATAGAGGCCATAATTGGCAAAACAATGGAAATCGGCAGCCTCACGAAAACATGGACCATAGATACCGTAGTGGGAACAATGTACAGTGGAAGAACTATGGCAGAGAATATAGACAACAAAATGACCGGAGGTGGGAGCCACAAAATAATAGCGCATCATGGAACGACAATAGAGAAACTCAACAACTGTCTGACCCAGGATGGGGTGGAATGAATAACAACACGAATCGGGAACAATCAATTGAAGTTAGACCACCTAACCCTGGGAGAGTACGCCAAAATGACGTAGAAATTGAACAATGGCTAGGCCAGACGACGGGCACTAGTGAAGATGCGCCCGTAAACCGTCTCGAAAGTAATAACATAAATACTATAGGATATGAGGACATGAGGGAGATATTACTTGATGAAAAGAAACGTTACCCAAACAGGTAATCTATCCAGTGGTGAAAGTACAAATTGGATGAATTATGGGTACTGCTGTAATTGACAGCGGAAGCGAACTCTCAGCTATTTCAGATATGCTGTTCGCTAAAACCAAGGATTCAGTTAATCCACCGATTCTCTGAGTACAAAAAACAAAGGTATGAGGTGCGTTAGTTGGAAAGGGTATGGAAATATCGTAACAAACACGTCTACATTTTGAATGCCAAGGACACCAGATGATGGCAAGTCTGTTCATAATACCGAAACTAACAGCTGATATAATAATCGGTGTAGATTTTCTTTCAGCGCAGAAAACTATCATTGATCTAGGAAGAGGGGAGTTCATGTTAGGAAAAGAGAATAATATAAAAATCAGATTTGATGAGAAGGCAATAAAAGCTCAAATTCCTGCGAGCTGTTTAAAACTACAATTCACGAACATGCAGTTCAGAGGGAAGAGGGTAGAAAAATTATGAGAATAGAGGAGAGAACGTGAGCAGATTAATGAAATTAACAGTAAGATTGATTCGAAACTCGAGAATCTGGAAAATATATATAATATGGACAGGCAAGGGTTGGAGCTTGCACTCAAACATAACTCATAGATCTTCTTACCTAAAACCAGATGCATTAAGAGGTATCAATATAAATTTGAGCTAAAGAAACACAGACGATTTCGGGTACCTCATTATGCCATCCCATGGTCATACCAGGAAAGGGTTCTAAGTGAACTACGAACAATGGAGGACGAAGGTATAATTGAGGCTGCGAGATCTTAGCATAATAGACCACTACCCATAGTAGACGAAAAGGACGATGAAATTCGACTGGTGTTGGACTCACCCCAAATAAATACCATTATTGTGCCAGAGACGGATCTCCCTGAAAGGCTTGAGGAGCTACTTCAATGATTTCATGGGATTTCGGTGTCTTCCTCACTTGATTTGTGATCGAGCTTGTGGCAGATAGAGCTCGATCCTGACTGCCGAAAATACACGGCCTTTATGGCCTTCGGAAGGCTCCCTTTTGGATTGAATATATCTTAAGCTGCATACCTGGGAGAGACATATCAAACTTTTAGAGGAAATGTTAAGCAGTTTGAAAAGGCATGAGGTGACTGCAAATATTGGTAAGTCTTGTTTTGGGAGCAGTAGAATAGCTTTCTGGGACACGTTATAACAGTAGAAGGAATTAGTCCCGACCCAGAGAGGATGGCAGCAATTGCAAAGTTTGTCACTCCTACAACCAGAAAACAAGTGAGAGGGTTTGTAGGGATAATAAATTTTTATAAAAAGTTTATCTATGTAGAAACGTTAGCTAGTCCCCGACTCTGCCAATTGACGGGATGAGTGTGCAGACCGAGAATTCAATAATTTGAAGGCGGCACTCGTCAATGCTCCTATTTTATCACATCCTGACTTATCACAGGAATTTTGTATGGCCACTGACAGTGCGAAGACCGGTCTGGGAGTTATGGTGTTTCAGGAGTTTGAACAAGACGGCAAATTAGTACACAGCACAATCGCCTTTGGTAGCAGGGTACTATCCAAAAGTAAAAGGAATTACTCTGTTACCAAACTTGAAGCCCTTGCAATAGTATGGGGATTTAGAATGTTTAGATACTTTCTGTTCGCTAGAAAAACAAAAGTCTATACGGACCATAGGGTCCTAGAATTTCCCCTAACCACCAAATTTGCGCACGGAAGACTAGTGAGATGGGTGTCTGTGCTTCAAGACTACGTTTTCAACAGTCTATGTGCCTGGTCCGACAAACGTCATTGCTGACGCCCTGTCCCGCTCACCTATTGATATGACAGAAGAGACGGCGGAAGCATTAGATCAAGAGCACTTTTCGTTGTTCTACCTCTAAAGGGTTGCATTTGAAAACTTCGTCGCTGTCACGATGCGGAATATCCAGAATGAGCAGGACAAGGACCCAGATTTAGTCAAAATAAAGGAAAAATGGAAGAATCGGACGCATGCCCGCGTAAGACAGCACTACCTCTTGAGAAAAGGGATTCTGTTTTATAGGGCAAACGTTAATGATTCGTTGTGGGTGGTGTGCATACCAAATGAGATAATAAATAAGCTTATATGGTATACACAACTCAGTTACGCACATTTCGGTCCACGAAAATGCTTTATGAAAATAAGGAGTGTCGGCTACTTTAGAAACATCGAGAAACGTATAAGGAAAGTACTAGCCGTCTGTAAAAACTACCAGAAGGCAAAATCGATTACTGTAGGGACCCAGGCTCCTTTATATCCAATTATTCCTGAGAAACTAAGACAAATGGCAGCGACGGATTTAATGGGACCATTACCCAACACACCGAGGGGCCATCAAATGGTCGAAATCGCTCTGAGCACTATGGGACTTAACTTCTGAGGTCATCAGTCCCCTAGAAGTTAGAACTACTTAAACCTAAATAACCTAAGGACATCACACACATCCATGCCCGAGGCAGGATTCGAACCTGCGACCGTAGCGGTAGCGCGGTTCCAGACTGTAGCGCGTAGAACCGCTCGGCCACACCGGCCGGCAAGGGGCCATCAATATATATTGGTAGTACTGGAGCTGACATTCAGATTTATGACGTTGGTACCACTAAAAAGGGCGACTGGTGCAACTGTGAGTAGCCTTGTGCAGAGACTTCATAACCCAAGTGGGAACTGTAGATTGTATTATCTCAGATAATGGACCTCAACATAAATCTAAGGTATGGAAAAGAACACTAAGAAGGTACAAAATAAAGCCCATATTTATTAGTAGATTTCATCCGAGTTCGAAACCTGCGGAGAGAACGATGAAAGATTTGGGTAATTTATGTAGACTATACTGTGGAATGAATCATGCTAGCTGGGATGCATTTCTTAAAGATTTTCAGGGTGTGATAAACTAGCTCCCCCACAGTACCTGTGATGGTTCTGAAGAACAGGGACCCTCCAGATAAAATTCAAGGACTGTTCCATTTTCCACAAAGGACGCGCCGACATCATAAATTCATGGTGTAGGAGGCTTTGCGCAATATTCGGGTTGCTGGAGAGAAGCGCAAGGTGCGTGCGGACCAAAAATGCGCACGTAAGGGAATTTGTAGTTGGACAAAAAGTCTTAGTTAAGTCTTATATGTTGTCCAATAAATAAATGAAGCTATGACAAAAGTTCTTCAAGATATACAGCGGCCCTGTATGTATAAGAAGACTAGCGCACGCAAATGCAGTTGACATTGAGACTGTGACATCAGGAAAATCTTTGGGACTTCACCATGTGAGCCATCTAAAACCATTTATAGAATAAGTAGGAAGAATTAAAGTGAGCTTGTGTGGCGAAAGTAAAGTACATTGTATATAGTTAGCAATTAAGTTAAGTTATTGCACTGAAGGGATATGTAGATTTATCAATATTTTCTGTGCTATTATCATGTTAAAAGAGGTACTACAGTGCATAAAAAGGGCAGGACGTCGAGGATAACTATGTGCACAGCAAGCTGAGCGTACGATTTAAAAGGTGTTTGGAGTTTAAGATGTGCTATCTGTCCATGAAGGAATAAAGTAAAAATGAGAAACGTGTGTTATTGCAAAATGTTGTAAAGATGTGTGAATAGGTAAGTTTGTTACCCAATTGATGTGGAACGTATTAGCAGAGAATGTCAGCATTTTGAAAACATTTTAGAACTACTTCATGAAATGAGAGTCTATTTTCCATGTTAAGCAATGGAATCACAAATGAATGACTTGCTGGTAGTGGTTTGTGGTGACACACAGGTGTGTCGTCCAAGTGTGATTTGTCTCCATTCACAGAAATGAGAGTTCACTAGGTGGCCTGCTCCACATGGGTACGAGAGAGCGAACCGATATTTGTATATGGAAGTTTTGTATTTATGTTGTTCAGAGAGATGGAAGAATTGTGTACATGGTGGCCAGTTCTGCAGAATACCACATGAGGGCACAGAAATGTTGAGTATTGTAGCCTCATGTAATGGATATGTAGTAAGGGGATATCGACACATAAAAATTAATAAAGGAAAGTACTAAATGATATACGTTCAAAGCACATGACATCGTGGGTAATACATAAGGGCATGGCAGTAGTGTTGATGAGCAGTGATTTTATGTAATGTACTAAAATCTTTATATTTGTAGGATCCACTAGTAAAATAAAATGTAACTTTAGTATCATAAAAGGAAGAGTTAACGACATATAAAGGTAATAGGAACAGCTCCAGAGAAAGGACAGCGACAGAGACGGTATTACTGAGTAAAAACATGAAAGAAGATACGTGACAGTGTGATTAAAGAAAGTATCAGTAATTTAGTACTAAACTTGCTATGTAGTTTATGATTGTCCATAGGAAGCAAACCAAAGCATGAAATGAGGCTCGCCTAATCATTCATTTATGTATATTTGTGCAGACGTGCACTTTCTTGTTGACAGATATTCACGACATCCATAACGAAACCAAGAACCATAAGATCTGACGATCTTGTGATACCCAACGAAATTGTAGTACTTTGAATAGGGTTGTAGTTACACTAGTATAAACATCCTACTGGCCAGTAGTTTAACAAGTAATTTAACAAGTAGTATTTGCAATTATTAACATTGTTATCTGATGATGAACATAATTCTATGTTATGTGTTTTTTATCACAGATATACAGGCGGCGACAGATATTTAATAATAAAATTACATAGGTTTAGGAATATGTTCTTTTATAATTAACATTAACTTTTTACATGAAATTTTGATCAAAATAATAAGAGTAAATGAGTGTGCATGTTGGCTGATTGTACCACTCGAACAATAATGTGAAGATAAATGACCTCACTGGTGAGTGCATTTTAAAAAATATATATATATTTCATAACAGAAACATATCAATGATTTTGTGTTATGTATTGTAGAGTATTTGTGTAAACTGGAAACTAATTGTATGTATTAGTGTGTACAGGATAAAAAAAAAAAGCTTTGCGAGACACAGGAGGCTAACGGCACAGCTGCAGAGAAAAGCGGAAGCAAGGGACGCCGTCGGTAAGCCAAAGCCACGTCGCGGATGTGGGCAGACAGCAGGCCTATTCAAATGTGGCTACCTGAATACCTCGGGCAGAAGGCGACGGCTGAGCAGGTAGTATGTGGGAATCTGCGGCAGACCTGCTGGGTCGGGTCAAGGTGGGTGTTTAAACAGCCACTAATGACTTGTTTCCACTGTTGCATTACTCAATGGAGACGAGATAAGCAAATTGCACACATGGTGCAGTCAGTTAATCCTACAGCGCACCTGCTAATAGCTGTACGGAACTGTGAACTCTATTTGCTTTTCCTTCTGCTGCTCTCTTCCAGACAGAGACTGAGACACATCATAATCAGTAGCAGTCAGTCACCTGGCACTGACTTCTGAGGAATCTGAGTCACACACAATGTCTCAAATTGCATGTATAATGTCATCAAACAGGTAACCTACGTGTCCACAATTACCGATGTCCTTCTCCAAAATACAATATTTATACCAAGAGAAAGAAGCGACATGAAGAACAGGAGAGTAAAGCACAAACACAGTAGAAAGAAGAAACACGAAGAATTGAAGACTAGATATCATTATACTTCTCTTAGCCGACGCAGAAGAATTTTAGGTGACCTATGAAGATCGTAACTGACTGTACCTTTCTCATACTGTCTGCAAATTCCACGAAAACTTGGCTATTTCAAAACATAAACCACTTACCTTGCTATATATTCCGAGGATCTTCCACATCATCAAATCTGCGAGGGACTTGTAACCTGATGGGATCAACAATGGGCTGAGGGTCCAAAGACAGACCTCCAAAACCACCATGACCGATCTCAGACAAGTTGTTGAACCAATCTTCGCTTCCTATACTTCACAAAAAAAACTGTAGCTTCCATACTCGTACACAAATGAAGATGAGAGTGTGTTGTGAAATTCGAATCAGTGCGTGAATCTTGAAAAAGAAAGGCATCTACTTGGATGAATACTGAACAGTTACACCCACAAACTAACAGTTTCTGATATATTTATAATTTTTGTAAACATTTTGTACTTATTTTGCAGGATAGTCTTAAGAAAATATTTGTGTATTTTTTCATGTAAAATTATTGTTTGTCATTCTCTTTGATAATGATGCTATGTGCTTCAACATTTTTAAATAGTTGTGTATTTATTTATGTAAAATTATTGTTTGCCATTTTCTTTGATATTGATGCTATGGGTTTTAACGTTTTGATGTATTAAATTTTTATACACTGTGAACACGAACATTAGTTAAAATCGGTGGCCGATCCAAACTCTTATCACAAATATTAGTTTTCACTGTAAATGTAAATGCAGTTTGTCATATAACACTTTAGAACATAAGATTTTTGAAATGTTTAAAGAGTATTCAAGTTAGGGAAACACTAGACTTGGACAATCAATTTGTGAAATGATGTTTTTTTTTTTTTAATGTAAGCCAAGAGCATAAATATGACCAAATAAAATTACGCAGGATGTTTCACAGAATTTTATATAATTGTATAATGACCAATAGATAACCTCTAGAATAATTGATGTAACTGCTTGTTTTGCATAATAATGGCTAAATGAAGCACATGTAATTTATTGGACGACCACCTTGAAAAGATTAGGACACTTCAATATTTCTTGCGTCGGCCTATGTCTTAGGGATGGGTGAATGACAGACAGCATGGGCCTTAAGTCTAAAGAAAGATGATAACTGCCATTTTGGAAAGAGCACAAACAAAATTTTGTAATGTTAGTTAAATTTATTTTGCGTGTTATTGTATATTACAATTGTCATGTCTCGAAAAACTGTTCCAAACATAAGGAGCAGACAGATTAAGATGTACAAGAACCATCATTCCGACGCACCGGACACAGTATATACGGTGATATTGCTAATTGCTTAGGCTTTTTAGGGCTATAAAGCTGAACAGCTGTGATTACGTAAGTTTTACTTCCGCTGAGGTTGCACCACTGTAGATCATCTTTGAAAGTATTGTCTTCTAGTGTTTGGTATGTAGATGATGTCAGTCATTTCGGGTTATTTATATTAAATCGTGTAACCGTAAAAAGGGGCAGGCTTGGGCAGTTGATCAGTAATATTAGTTAGGAAATTCATTTCTGTCTCTCTATGTGCATTGGACATTGATATATTAACATTTGTAGTATATGAAAGGGCTTTTAATCTACAATAAATGTATGAGCAGAATCACCATTTATCATTTTGTAGTTACTAGTTCCCTTAATCATTCATTTATGTAATTTATATGTTAAAGAGAAACAACGAGGAAATAATATCACCATTAAGATCTGCTTCAGGGTGTAGTCAGACAGGGCCAAATCTTCATTTTTCGTTCAGTATTTTCCATTGCGTACATTCATTTTTACACCCGCCTGGAGTAGCATCTTGGAATCTAATAATCACGCATGTTGTTTGAACATAGAGCACAGGTAAAAAAAAGCTCAAAAAGCAGCTTAAATTCAGTAGGCCATGTTTATTTATCTGTGAATTTTATTGACGTTTCTTTTCTTTGAAATAACCCGCTTACGAGATATGTATTTTTATGAATTACAGATTAGTGAGGCAGTAGATATAGGACGAAGTGCGAGGTCAAAAAATTACCAGAAAGGAGAGGCGCTCCTCTCAATGTCTTAACTATAAGCCTAGTCACCTTAAATTTGAATGGTGAAACATTTGGCGATTATTATGAACATTGGTACGACGCCCTTGTAGAGGGCTCACAGTTTGTTACTCGGCGAGGAGGGATTCATGTCTGTCTATGTAACGTTCAGATAACAGTTTTTGTGAGCCGTTCTGGCTTCAGTCCTTAACCTATGGCGAGTGTTAAAGTCTGAACATCAGCTGGAGAATTTATTTTCGTTCGGCGGTTGAATCTGGCCGAGAGGCAATCCTTTAACATTTTACGAGTGATAATTCCCGAGTAGCTGCCCAGATTAAAAAATATTGCCATTGCTATGGTGACAGACTGCTGCATGGTTTGATAGACACTTTAACGTTTCGCGAGTGAAGTTTTAACAAATGGTACGAGGCATGGGTAACCGTATTTTACGGTATTAACTTTTCAATATAATTCAAGCTATGGCCCTGCTGGACTTTGAATTTATTCACCGTTTAAATAAATAGAAGTTTACAGGAAATCTGCTATCTGTTGTTCGTATACAAGCAAACTTAACTGCACTTACAACTTTTCGTTCCAATAATGTTTATCTTCCATCAATCGTTTAAAGTATTGTTGGGCTACCCTTCGTGTGTTTTACTTCTATGATTGAATAAGACCAATTAATTTGACTTTATTAATATATTTTGTGTTGGCTATAGTCACTGATTAACCAGGAGGGCAATCATAATAATTATTTGAGCTGTAAACATGCCTGATCGAGACTGATTCAACGAGATAAGCTCTTACAAAGCTGTTACTAATTCAGCCGGTACAGCTGTAGGACAGATATGTAAAGGTGTGTTACCCACCTCTAAGACGACGTAAATGAGCAACCGTGATTCTAGATAACGTATTTGCACGACTAATTGATACCAAACTGCTCTCGTTTGGAATGGGCAGTGTAACTAACGCGCATTAGGTCGGGACATTGCATGAGGTAACCGACTTGGCAAATCCCTACGCTTTGTGAAACACCATGAAGTCGACACCCAGGCTGGCGGGGACCCAAGTCGGCGATCAATAACCCGGCGTGCCAGTGCAAACAGAGAGCGTCCAAGTCGCCAGAGGACGCCATCGCTTTATCAAGCTGCCTGCGAGATCTACGATTAGAAAACGTTGTAAGATGAAACGCATTCAGCAGATGACTGCTACAACATCAAATAATCAGTTATGATCTATTATTTCATAACAGATTTAAAGCAAACTCCATTCCTGTTCGGCAATGTATTTAAATTTAGGGCAGATGCAACATTTTGCCGCCATGCGATGTATATATCCGACAAACGATAGAATTAATGAACGATTAGTCACATAATTTGGTGTCCTGTAAATAACTAGGAATGTCCGGAAAAAATAAGTTTTCTTTCCTTCATTTCAGAGGGAATGAAGCGTTTGAAGTTTTTCCTGCTGGGATATTCATCATAGAAGCTCATACCTACTGAGCTTTGAAAATCTTCTCTTGCTGTACAAATGTATTTTCGATGAATCGTTGCAGTTTCATTAACTTTTTGTTGTATTGGTGACATCAAAAAGTATTTCTGTTCTTATCCCACTGCCTTTTCTTTTCACGTGGTTCCGATTTCTTTAGTGCTCGATTTGGTCAGAGGATCCGCTGTAATCACGTCTGCTGTTACTCATCTCTGGCTGCATCTGGTCAGACAGACTGAGTTTCCCATGCTTACATTGTGAATCACTTAAACATAAATATCTTGATGTTCTTATAAGGATGCGTTGTCGAAGGGGCAAAATGTAACCAATGAAATACGTAAGAACAACCAATTTAACAAATTCTATCATTATATGCGTGAAAAGACTGAGAAATGTCGTAAAGTCAATTTATAAGGCATTTTAGTTCAACACGCCAACAGTTATTAATAAGCTGCTACATGTTATACAGTAAATGAGAAAGTTTTTAACGAGCTTCGTACTATTAAAGTATGACGACTGTCCGGCAATAAAAACATGGAATTTGTTTGTTTTTCTGTTAGTAAGACAGAAATTGTAAACTTCAATTCTAACAAGCTCTTGAACAATACATAAAATGAGGTATTTGTGATAGGAGGCTTTCCCGGCGTATATGCTGTTTCCATGATTCTTGCGTGTACTGTTGGATTCGATCGTCGAGAATCCACGATATTTCGGCAGACATCATCAGCTGCCATCATCAGCTGGTGCTCCTGGAATGAAGTGTGAAGCAGACGCTTCTCGGTATGTGTGCAGGTTAAACATTGAAATCGAAATTTATCTGTTTAAATGCATTTTAGTGGAAGTGGATCTTTAATGTTGAGTGTAAGTTTAATGTTAAAATTATCTGTTAGATGCTAATGCCGGCCAGTGTGGCCGAGCGGTTCTAGGAGCTACAGTCTGGAACCGCGCGACCTCTACGGTCGCAGGTTCGAAAAAATGGTTCAAATGGCTCTGAGCACTATGGGACTCAACTGCTGTGGTCATTAGTCCCCTAGAACTTAGAACTACTTAAACCTAACTAACCTAAGGACATCGCACACATCCATGCCCGAGGCAGGATTCGAACCTGCGACCGTAGCAGTCGCACGGTTCCGGACTGCGCGCCTAGAACCGCGAGACCACCGCGGCCGGCTCGCAGGTTCGAATCCTGCCTCGGGCATGGGTGTCTGTGATGTCCTTAGGTTAGTTAGGTTTAATTAGTTCTAAGTTCTAGGGGACTGATGACCTCAGAAGTTAAGTCCCATAGTGCTCAGAGCCATTTGAACCATTTTTAGATGCTAAACTTTCGGCTCACTGTTTTGAATAATGCACATTCGAGACCTTAAAGCTGATAGTTTGCGTAACGCTATGAACTATTGGTGACAAAATTCAACTGCAAGAATGCGTAGAGAAAACTAGCTGCGAGAATTCTAAGAAAGCCATGGCCTGTCTGAAACTTATTGTTATCACAAAATCTGACTACAAACTTTGATGAAAAACTGATTAGTTTGAAACTAAAGTTGGTCCCTGTGAAAATCAATAAAGGGAAGAATCAGTTCTCTGCACTATTTGGCTTACCTGAGCAGTACTGTATAACGCCGTACAAACTACTCTCGCGCGTCTCGATAACAGAGCTGCAAAAACTAACTACTGCATTTGCAAAGGTGGAAGGCGTTTTCTAAAACCATTGCTGTCATTTCTGGTTCGTAATTTTTGATAACATATTTAAATAAATTGAATATTAATGGACACTTTGGTTGGGGACAATGACTCTGGGTTAAATGAACTCAATAGGAATGTCATATTATTTGACTGAATAACGTTTAATGAAACTTCAGTAATAGTTAATCTTTCTCTGAATCACATAAATATAATTCAGGAATACAAAAATGAAGCTTCACATGTATAATCTTTCCTTAAACAAAATTCCAAAATATAATATTAAATCAATTTCTCTCAGAAGATTGCTGATCTGGATATCTGACGAACCAAGAATATTGCATTATCATACCGCTGCTGTAAATAAAACAAACTTAATTATTACTTGTAATCCATTCTTCACAGTGAGTATAATCGTAAAAATCTCAAAATGAATTTTTTTCCCTACACAATAAATCTTCCATTAATCCATATTCCCAAAAATCTCCATTGTTTGTCACTTACTGCTACTAAACTAAAACTCGACTGTTCTCATCTAACATCAAGGCTCAACTGTCTGTCTCCTCTCTTCTCGATCAACAGATCAATGTAGTGTGCATCTTCGCAGAGCAAAGATCACCTCTAACTCGTGTCTGTGCAGCGTAGCTTCTCTGCCGCATGTTTAGACAATTCACACCTTACGAGCGCGATTCCAGACATCCAAAACAAGAAAAATTCCTACCCACGCGTCCACACACACACACACACACACACACACACACACACACACAAACACACCTTTCAAAATGTTACTCCTGCTGAACTTCTTGATGTGGTGTTACGATTACCTGATTTGCTGGATTGGCCTCAACTTGCTGAATTGGCCTCAAATGATGTGGAGGTCTGCTGTCCTCAAGTTTCTGTAGAGAAAATTATTCTCGTAGCAGGTCCGGTCAAAGTGTTATCGGCTAGTGGTGTTGTTGGTGCCCTAGTTCTAGGACGAACCAGTTGTGGGATTGACACGCCTACTCGCAGACAGCACAAGAAGGCTGCCGGAATCTGTTCCCCAGCATCGGGAAGCCTGTTTCTTCGTGCAGCAGACGAGTTGAATATAGCCTGGGAAGGCATAGAGTGAGCTTAAGAGCCCGATTCTGTACCCTTTGCAGCGCTACGATGTAAGCGTCGGCGGCTTTATCCCACACCACGGCCGCGTACTACAACACTAGTCTGATTAGGATCAGGTAGAGCGTAATACCGAGGCGCTGAGGCAACGATGGCCTAGGATTAAGCAAAAGATACAAGTATACGCGGCGCCCATGTAAGCCTTCGATCGAGGGTCACCCCAAGAAATTTCGCGGTCTTCATCCGTGGGATGCGGCCTCCCAGGTGCTGAAGGAGATCCGATCTGGCGGCAGTTTCCTTCTGGTGAAGATTACTGAATGGCTCTTGGCCGCATTGAATTTAACTCCCTTATTCGCCGACCTTGAACCTATTGAGTCGCAGCCGATCTGGAAGCGGCGTCTCACCGTCTGGACATTCATGTTGCGAGTGAACAGTGCTGTATCGTCGGCGTAAAGCGCCAACTGTAAGCGCGCCACCCGCAACGCGTCTGCAGTGTACAGGGAGTACAGCACGTATCTGCCACTCGGTGGATGGCCCGTCGTCTACGTCGTCACAGAGGTAGTATAACTCGTGATCTGCAACACTAAACCACACTAGCGCTACCCTCTGGGAGGATTATTAGTTGTTTGACCAGCTAGCCACTGACTGCATAACGTGCTCACCCAGTAGCCGCCCAGATCGACCGCCAAAACCACCTTTTAGAGCGCTAAAGGCCACTTCCGTAGTGGAGGGGGTTCCCTACACCTTTTATACTATACAATACAAGATCCCTAAGCATGAACCAGCATTCAAAGAACAATTTCTCTTTCTGAACATAAATATTTTACAAAGTTTCATTATTTTTAAACATCATTTTAATTTTCATAATATATATATTACAAACTTTAACTTTCCTTTCACAAATCAATGGGCTAAATTAGTAAAGAACAAACACTTCATAGTCACTTACATATAATTACACAGCATAAATTACTTACAATCGATATTAGTGTTACACATGCCTCATGTTTCATTGAGATTTCTCGACAGGGATACATCAATGAAACATAAATAACAGCTACGCGGTGTCGAACAGTCAAAAAAATTAATTAATCCAACCAGAACTGGGTATTAAAAAAAGTCAGAAAATACACTAAAGCACACTAAATTTTATATACATCATTATCCAAACAAGGCATAAGCATCAATATTCAATCCTATAGACCCACAACAATTCATTCTCATTCTGTAAAACAATAAGTTAATCAAGTTTTCCTGTATTCCTAAGAAGATTGCATAGTGTTCAAGAAAAATTGTAGGTATACATACACAAGCATACAAGTAACAATGGCACAAGAAATTTTACACTATACACTTTATTCATACTATAGCATAGTTTTGAAATTACTAAATAGGAAATTTTTAATGCTGCTTCTAATATTAGCAGTCCATTATAGAATATTTACGCAGACATATAAACATATTCAAATTGAATCTAACATTCTTTTCTTACAGCCCTTACTTGACACAGACAGTCCATTTTAGACAAATCATAGTAAAACACACACACAACATTAATTAAGACAATAATAAAGTATTTTGCTGCCTGCAATAGCATTTGGCAGTCCATGTTTGCAAACAGTTCAATTTCATCGTACACTAAGTATTTGACTGCCCACTTTGAAATTTATGGCAATTTATTTCAGACGTAAATTTACACAGGAAACACTCAAAAGAATTTTAATATTAAACACTGCCCATCTCTGATGTATGCCAGTCCATAATTAATATTTTACCATATTCACACACACTTTCTTGTCCCATGTATGGCCTGTCCATTCACGCTGCCTGCTTTGTATTTAAGGCAGTCCTTTGTTTTTGTCATCATCATTGCTTGGCTGCCCAATAACACATTTGACATTTCATTCAGTCATGCTGCGATATTCCATTATCGCAGTTCTTATACAGGTCATAGCCAGGAGTTTACATACACTCCTGGAAATGGAAAAAAGAACACATTGACACCGGTGTGTCAGACCCACCATACTTGCTCCGGACACTGCGAGAGGGCTGTACAAGCAATGATCACACGCACGGCACAGCGGACACACCAGGAACCGCGGTGTTGGCCGTCGAATGGCGCTAGCTGCGCAGCATTTGTGCACCGCCGCCGTCAGTGTCAGCCAGTTTGCCGTGGCATACGGAGCTCCATCGCAGTCTTTAACACTGGTAGCATGCCGCGACAGCGTGGACGTGAACCGTATGTGCAGTTGACGGACTTTGAGCGAGGGCGTATAGTGGGCATGCGGGAGGCCGGGTGGACGTACCGCCGAATTGCTCAACACGTGGGGCGTGAGGTCTCCACAGCACATCGATGTTGTCGCCAGTGGTCGGCGGAAGGTGCACGTGCCCGTCGACCTGGGACCGGACCGCAGCGACGCACGGATGCACGCCAAGACCGTAGGATCCTACGCAGTGCCGTAGGGGACCGCACCGCCACTTCCCAGCAAATTAGGGACACTGTTGCTCCTGGGGTATCGGCGAGGACCATTCGCAACCGTCTCCATGAAGCTGGGCTACGGTCCCGCACACCGTTAGGCCGTCTTCCGCTCACGCCCCAACATCGTGCAGCCCGCCTCCAGTGGTGTCGCGACAGGCGTGAATGGAGGGACGAATGGAGACGTGTCGTCTTCAGCGATGAGAGTCGCTTCTGCCTTGGTGCCAATGATGGTCGTATGCGTGTTTGGCGCCGTGCAGGTGAGCGCCACAATCAGGACTGCATACGACCGAGGCACACAGGGCCAACACCCGGCATCATGGTGTGGGGAGCGATCTCCTACACTGGCCGTACACCACTGGTGATCGTCGAGGGGACACTGAATAGTGCACGGTACATCCAAACCGTCATCGAACCCATCGTTCTACCATTCCTAGACCGGCAAGGGAACTTGCTGTTCCAACAGGACAATGCACGTCCGCATGTATCCCGTGCCACCCAACGTGCTCTAGAAGGTGTAAGTCAACTACCCTGGCCAGCAAGATCTCCGGATCTGTCCCCCATTGAGCATGTTTGGGACTGGATGAAGCGTCGTCTCACGCGGTCTGCACGTCCAGCACGAACGCTGGTCCAACTGAGGCGCCAGGTGGAAATGGCATGGCAAGCCGTTCCACAGGACTACATCCAGCATCTCTACGATCGTCTCCATGGGAGAATAGCAGCCTGCATTGCTGCGAAAGGTGGATATACACTGTACTAGTGCCGACATTGTGCATGCTCTGTTGCCTGTGTCTATGTGCCTGTGGTTCTGTCAGTGTGATCATGTGATGTATCTGACCCCAGGAATGTGTCAATAAAGTTTCCCCTTCCTGGGACAGTGAATTCACGGTGTTCTTATTTCAATTTCCAGGAGTGTATATTGTACAGTATATCCTCTTATATTATTTAGAATCTGTAACTTACAGACAGACATTAGAAATCTGATAACAGAAAAATCCATTTGAACATGACAACAAAATGGTTCAAATGGCTCTGAGCACTGTGGGACTTAACATCTGAGGTCATCAGTCCCCTAGAACTTAGAACTACTTAAACCTTACTAACCTAAGAACATCACACACATCCATTCCTGCGGCAGGATTCGAACCTGCAACCGTAGTGGTCGCGCGGTTCCAGACTGAAATGCCTAGAACCGCTTGCCCACACCGGCCGGTAACACGACAACATTTTGTGACACAATATCATAAATAAGAACATATATATTAAAGCACATAGACACTTTTTTCACCTTTTGCTCCTTATTATTCACTTCTGTGGACATACAGTTTAAATCTACAACATTGCAAACACCCAACGTGTTTTTTCGATTTCGGATATGTAAGATAATATGCATTAGCGTGCGGAGTTCCTAGCACTTCAAAAGGACCATTATAAATATATATTTGAATTTATAAATTTCTTGGTTAATTTCATTGGACTTTTCGTGACTTTTTACTAGTGTAAGTAGGTTGTTTATGTTTTCTTATTGGCAACGTTACGTAGCGCTCTGTATGAAAATCACTGGCTGTGCTGTGTGCAGTCTGTGGCTAGTTTGCATTGTTGTCTGCCATTGTAGTGTTGGACAGCTGGATGTGAACAGCGCGTAGCGTTGCGCAGTTGCAGGTGAGCCGCCAGCAGTGGTGGATGTGGGGAGAGAAATGGCGGAGTTTTGAAATTTGTAAGACTGGATGTCATGGACTACTATATATATTATGACTTTTGAACACTATTAAGGTAAATACATTGTTTCTTCTCGATCAAAATCTTTCATTTGCTAACTATGCCTATCAGTAGTTAGTGCCTTCAGTAGTTTGAATCTTTTATTTAGCTGGCAGTAGTGGTGCTCGCTGTATTGCAGTAGCTTGAGTAACGAAGATTTTTGTGAGGTAAGTGATTTGTGAAAGGTATAGGTTAATGTTAGTCAGGGCCATTCTTTTGTAGGGATTTCTGAAAGTCAGATTGTGTTGCGGTAAAAAAATATTGTGTGTCAGTTTAAGCACAGTCTTGTATGATTTGTGTGTCAGTTTAAGCACAGTCATGTATAATTTTTCAAAGGGGACGTTTCATATGGCGACCCTGCCAGGATACCTCACTGGAATCGTCTGATTTTTTCCTTGTAGTTTGTGCAATTAGTGTAGCCTTTGTTTATTGCTAGTGCGTAATCATAGAGAAAATTTCCTTTGTAATTGTAGTTTTTCATTGTTGTACAGTAAAACAGTTGTGACATGCATGTAGATTTGCACCAAGTATTTCGCAGCTGCGCTTGCAATTAAGGAGACATTATTTCAATTGCTATGTTAATGTGTTATCTTATTTTGCTCTTCAAATTGTGCTTTTCTGTGTTATCGTGTGAAATATCGTGACAATTATGGCGTGTGAAAAACGTAATACTAGGCTCCAAAGTAAACTGAGAAATGACAGTGAAGACGAAAGCAGTGTGTTAGCGCCACCGTGTAATGAATTAACTAATGTTCAACATAGGAATTTGGTAATTGTGCATAGGGAAATGGAGCGGGCGGCAAACAATGGCGTAGGCAGTGAAACAATTAGTGAACAGGGAAGCATTATCGATCGATCGCTCGGCAACAGCTCGCCTCAGGAATCCGAAATGACAGGACACAATTTTGCAAATACTGTAGATTCAGGTTTTGCGTCCTCACCGTTTTCTCAAATAAGTCAAGACACATTTTCTGCTTGTCAAAATGTGAATGTTGCCGGTGCAAATGCACTGCCGAAAAGCATAGAGGAACAGATTCCAGACACTAATGCATTGTTATTACAGTTAATGCAACAAATGGAACAAAATCAGAGACAAACACAGCAAAAGCTTCAAAAGTTAGACACAATGGAACAAAATCTTCAAAAGTTAGACACAATGGAACAACACCAGAGACAAACGCAGCAACAGTTAGACACAATGGAACAAAATCAGAGACAAAAACAGCAAAAGCTTCAAAAGTTAGACACAATGGAACAAAATCAGAGACAAACACAGCAAAAGCTTCAAAAGTTAGACACCACACTTGAACAAACACGTGAAGATTTAACTACTGAGTTACATAACATTGAATCGAAATGTCAAAAAGTCTGTAATGAAGTAAAAACACAAATTTGTGAGCATTTTCCACCTATTTTTTCGCGGCATGAAAATGCATTACAGAATCACGAAGCAGCCATAAAATAACCGCAAACCATTGTTCATGAAAATCACGACACCTTGCAAGCTAAAATTGACTCAGTTGCATCTACCGATACGGTTACGCAACTTGCAAAAACTCAGGAAAACTTAAAGGACACAGTGGATACTCTGAAACTTGGTTCAGAAAAACACACTGAGGAAATAAATACACTATCGGAGAAAGTAGCCGAACCTTCAGATCAGTTCACTAACTTATCTACAAAGGTAGATGATGATCTGAATGACACGACCTGTAGCCATCACTGACACAGAAGAGTATGAACAAATTAAGAAATTCAAACAAAATCAGAATCAAATTAATACGCAACACAAAAGAGAAATCCGGGAAGTACAAGGTCAGTTGGCACAAGTAATACAAAAATTACATATTTCAGAGGACACTCGCGCTCCAACACGAGAAGAGGGACTTAGAAATACGGAACAACCACAAAATAATAACACAGGACACTTCGGAAATTACGAAAGAAATTGGCAAGGCACACCGAATTTTGAGATGGAACCGCCGAAACGACGTAACAATGACCGACATGCGACTCGCCGACATGATGATTCTGACTATAAGCTGTTCATTACTATACGTAAATTCAAAACATTTAAGAATTCTGGTAACGACATTCATCCACAAGCATGGCTCCATCAATTCTCTCATTGTTTTCCTCCCAACTGGTCGTTAGAACACAGATTAGAATTTATGTGTGGCTACTTAGAGCATGAACCAGCTGTGAGAATGCGATCGGTCATTCACGATTGTCACAGTGAAGGAGAATTTTATCATGCCTTCCTCTCAGCATATTGGTCTCAAGCTACACAAGACCGAGTAAAACATAGCATCATAATGATGAAACGTTTCGAACAATCTCAATTTTCCAGTCTTATGAAATATTTTGAAGACATGTTGCATAAGAATCAGTATCTTTCAAACCCATACAGCCCCTCAGAACTCATCCGCATTTGTTTAATCAAATTTCCTGAACATTTACGACATATTATTTTGGCAGGACGTTGCAAAGACGACATTGAAGCTTTTCAGGGACTGTTACAAGAACTGGAAATTGACACTGACAATCGCGGAACGCGAAAACAGGAATACAACAATTACAGGTCACACCCGTCGCAATTCCGCGATGAAAGAAATAATAACTGGCCACGACAAGGCTATTCTCACAACACAAATCGTGACCAAAACAGACACCACCCGTATGACAACCACTGGCAGAGTAATAGTTACAGAGAAAGTTGGCATTTCCGTAGTAATGAATATGACAGAGACAATCATAGAAACAGACAATATGGTAACCAGAACTATTATTATAAAGGGAGACAGAATAATTTCAGACGCAACAGTTCAGCGCGCAGTTACGATTCCGGGAGAAATTCTCCACCACATGACCGACAAACAAGAAACTACACGCCTGGAAATTGAAATAAGAACACCGTGAATTCATTGTCCCAGGAAGGGGAAACTTTATTGACACATTCCTGGGGTCAGATACATCACATGATCACACTGACAGAACCACAGGCAACAGAGCATGCACAATGTCGGCACTAGTACAGTGTATATCCAGCTTTCGCAGCAATGCAGGACGCTATTCTCCCATGGAGACGATCGTAGAGATGCTGGATGTAGTCCTGTGGAACGGCTTGCCATGCCGTTTCCACCTGGCGCCTCAGTTGGACCAGCGTTCGTGCTGGACGTGCAGACCGCGTGAGACGACGCTTCATCCAGTCCCAAACATGCTCAATGGGGGACAGATCCGGAGATCTTGCTGGCCAGGGTAGTTGACTTACACCTTCTAGAGCACGTTGGGTGGCACGGGATACATGCGGACGTGCATTGTCCTGTTGGAACAGCAAGTTCCCTTGCCGGTCTAGGAATGGTAGAACGATGGGTTCGATGACGGTTTGGATGTACCGTGCACTATTCAGTGTCCCCTCGACGATCACCAGTGGTGTACGGCCAGTGTAGGAGATCGCTCCCCACACCATGATGCCGGGTGTTGGCCCTGTGTGCCTCGGTCGTATGCAGTCCTGATTGTGGCGCTCACCTGCACGGCGCCAAACACGCATACGACCATCATTGGCACCAAGGCAGAAGCGACTCTCATCGCTGAAGACGACACGTCTCCATTCGTCCCTCCATTCACGCCTGTCGCGACACCACTGGAGGCGGGCTGCACGATGTTGGGGCGTGAGCGGAAGACGGCCTAACGGTGTGCGGGACCGTAGCCCAGCTTCATGGAGACGGTTGCGAATGGTCCTCGCCGATACCCCAGGAGCAACAGTGTCCCTAATTTGCTGGGAAGTGGCGGTGCGGTCCCCTACGGCACTGCGTAGGATCCTACGGTCTTGGCGTGCATCCGTGCGTCGCTGCGGTCCGGTCCCAGGTCGACGGGCACGTGCACCTTCCGCCGACCACTGGCGACAACATCGATGTACTGTGGAGACCTCACGCCCCACGTGTTGAGCAATTCGGCGGTACGTCCGCCCGGCCTCCCGCATGCCCACTATACGCCCTCGCTCAAAGTCCGTCAACTGCACATACGGTTCACGTCCACGCTGTCGCGGCATGCTACCAGTGTTAAAGACTGCGATGGAGCTCCGTATGCCACGGCAAACTGGCTGACACTGACGGCGGCGGTGCACAAATGCTGCGCAGCTAGCGCCATTCGACGGCCAACACCGCGGTTCCTGGTGTGTCCGCTGTGCCGTGCGTGTGATCATTGCTTGTACAGCCCTCTCGCAGTGTCCGGAGCAAGTATGGTGGGTCTGACACACCGGTGTCAATGTGTTCTTTTTTCCATTTCCAGGAGTGTATGTAAACTACCGACAAAACGACAGACCTGAATTCCATCAGAACTGGCGGGATTCAAACAGGGCAGGGCACTCTCGACAAGGTGGATTTGTAGAAGTTAGGTCTCCTAATCCCAATAACGACGCACGCTAACAAAGAGACAGACAATGACTCCCACCGCAGGCAGCCACGTGCGCCGGCTGGCTCAGGGAAAAATTACATAGACGCTAACCTTGAGAAAAATTTTAGCATTCTTTACCGATGTACCATATACCACATGATAATTCCACTGAAGCTGAAACTCTGCGTACTAGGAAGAGTAAAGGTTTACACCACATTTCACATGTAAAACCGTTTATTGAAAGATAATCTGCTTTTTAACTTTGTCTTTGTCATAAAACTTTTCACTTTACGTTACTAGTATGCTTGTCAGACTTAGAATCTGTTAACATGCAACAATGTTTGAAGTTAAATATCCAGTCAAGAACCAAGAGAACTTATTGAAACAGAAATTACGAATGCATTGTTATAGTGAACAGACGTCACACTGTTATTGTGTGTGTACGTTCTTGCTGAAGGTGGCTAATGGGAAATATATAAAACCTAGAGGAAGATGTGTCGTTCGTGTGGTTATAAGTGGCCATGCACAGCCCTTAGAATTCCTCGTCTTACAAGAGTGTAGTCATGACGTCATTCTCGGATGGGACTTTTTGAAAGCCTCTCAGGCAATTATCGATTTTGGTCGCTCGAAGATTATGCTAGACGAAATGAGATATTGTGGACAGGAAGATTCGCATTCGAGTGTGTGGTGACTATGTGTGCTGGATGAAGTGATCATTCGTGCAGTCAGCGCTAGAAAGGTAACTGTCACGTGTCATGTCATGCATCAACCCATGGATCTTGTAGTGGAATATAAGAGAAGCATACCACTGAAGAATAACTTGGTCATCCCAGCCACTTTAAGAATGGATGAATGATAATCTTCTAAGGCACTTGAAGTGGACAATGTGTCTTTGTTATTTAGATGGCATTACAGTGTTCTCAGAGACATTTGATGAACATACGAAGAGACTGAGGACCGATCTTAATTGTCTCCAACATGGCGGTCTGAAACTTAATCCAAGAAAGTGTGTCTTTGGAGCAAAGGAAATCAAAATACTTGGACACCTTATGTCAGAGGAAGGTGTGCGGCCATACCCAGAAAAGGTCAGATCTCTAACGGAATTTCCTATTCCTAAAAGTATTAGAGATGTGAGACGCTTCCTCGGATTATGTTCTTATTACCGTGGTTTTATCAATGACTTTTCTATCAAAGCCTGGCCACTCCAAGAGTTGTTAAAAGCTGATGCTAAATTTATCTGGGTTGGTGCTCAACAAGATTCTTTCGATGTGCTGCGAGAAGCTCTTGGTCTGTATGATGAGAGAGCACCTACAGAACTACACACAGATGCCGGCGGGTATGGGATCAGTGCTGTTATGGTGCAAATTTCGGATGGAAGAAAGAAGGCTATAGCCTATGCTTCTAGGAGACTTACAAAATTCGAGAGAAACTCTTCAACTACAGAAAGAGAATGTCTTGCTGTGATCTGGGCCATGTGCAAGTTTCGGCAGTATCTCTATGGAAGGCCATTCACAGTTGTTACAGACCATCATTCACTTTGTTGGTTGACAGGTGTTATGGATCCAACAGGACGACTCTCCATGTGGGCACTACGTCTTCAAGAGTATGACACTATCATAGTGTACAAAAGTGGAAGAAAGCACCAAGATGCCGACTGTCTCTCAAGAAACCCTGTGTAAGACAGTCAAGACTTTGAAGAAGATAGTGACTGTCTCGCTGCACTCCAGCATCTCTCTGCTGAGCAGAAGAAGGACGCCAAGATATCTCAAATTATGCTTACCTTAAATCGGTCAGAGGATGTGAAAGGACAATTTAAGGTAGTTAATAAATAATTTTTCAAGAAAACTTTGATCCGTTTGGAAAGAGGTACCAATGATTCCTAAACACATGCGCTTAGATGTTCTACAGAAATTCCATGACACACCTGAGGCCAGACATTTAGCATTTATTAAGACCTACGATAGAATCCGCAAGAGATTTCTCTGGCCAGGTTTATTTAGGAGTGTCCGTCACTATGTGTCGCACTGTCGAGAGTGCCAGAGGAGAAAGGCAATTCCTCAGAAACCACCTGGCCGACTCATACCAATTCCAGCAGCCGAAACGCCTTTCCAGCGTGTTTGGATTGACCTCTCCGGACGATTTCCAACGTCTGCTAGTGGCAATAGATGGATTATTGTTTGCACTGATTATATGACACCCTACATCTACATATACATGGATACTCTGCAATTCACACTTAAGTGCCTGGCAGAGGGTTCATCGTACCATTTTCATACTAATACTCTACAATTTCACTCTCGAATGGCGCATGGGAAAAAGGAACACCTAAATCTTTCCGTTCGAGATCTGATTTCTTTTCTTTTATTATGATGATAATTTCTACCTACGCAGGTGGGAGTGAACAAAATATTTTCGGATTCGGAAGAGAAAGTTGGTGATTCAAATTTCGTAAATAGATCTCGCGGCAAAGAAAACCGTCTTTGTTTCAGTGACTGCCACCCCAACGGGCGCATCATATCAGTGACACTCTCACCCCCATAGCGCGATAACACGAAACGAGCTGCCCTTCTTTGCACTTTTTCGATGTCTTCCGTCAATTCTATCTGGTAAGGATCCCATACCGCGCAGCAATATTCCAGCAGAGGACGGACAAGTGTAATGGAGGCTGTCTCTTTAGTGGGTTAGTCGCATCTTCTAAGTGTTCTGCCAACAAAGCGCAGTCTTTGTTTCGCCTTCCCCACAATATTATCTATATGGTCTTTCCAATTTAAGTTGCTCGTAATTGTAATTCCTAGGTATTTAGTCGAATTGACAGCCCTTAGATTTGTGCGATTTATCGTATACCCAAAATTTATCGGATTTCTTTTAGTACCCATGTGGATGACCTCGCCGTTTTCTTTGTTTAGTGCAAATTGCCACTTTTCGCACCATACAGAAATTCTCTCTAGATCATTTTGTAATTGGAATTGATTACAGCGCCATCTGCAAACAATCTAAGGGGGCTGCTCAGATTAACTCCTAGATCATTTACATAAATCAGGAACAGATGAGGGACTATGACACTAGTTGGCGGAACGCCAGATATCACTTCTGTTCTACTCTACGATTTACCGTCTATCACTACGAACTGTAACCTCCCTGAGAGGAAATCACGAATCCAGTCACGCAACTGAGACCATATGCACGCAATTTGATTAATAGTCGCTTGTGAGGAACGGTATGAAAAGCCTTCTGGAAATCTAGTAATATGGAATCGATCTGAGATCCCTCGTCGACAGCGCTCGTTACTTCCTGGGAATAAAGAGCTAGCTGTGTTGAAGAAGAAAAATATTTTCTGAATCTGTGTTGGTTATGTATTAATAAGTCACTTTCTACAAGGTGATCCATAATGTTCAAGTACAGTATATGCTCCAAAACCCTGTTGTAAATTGAGGTCAGTGATATGGGTCTGTAATTCAATGGGTTACTCCTATTTCCTTTCTTGAATATTGGTGTGACCTGTGCTACTTTCCAGTCTTTAGGAACAGACCTTTCGTCAAGTGAGCGGTTGTATATGATTACTAAGAAAGGCGCTATTATGTCTGCATACTCTTGAGACTAACCTGACTGGTATACCATCTGGACCGGAAGACTTGCCTTTCTTAAGTGATTTGAGTTGTTTCGCAGCACCTAAGATATCTACTTTTATGTCACTCATGCTGTTCTGGTTTCGAATTCTGGAATATTTTCTTCGTCTTCTTTCGTGAAGGAATTACGGAAAACTGTATTTAGTAACTCCGCTTTAGTGGCACCATCATCGGTAACATTTCAATCGTTATCGTGCAGTGACGGTATTGACTGTTTTTTGCCACTGGTGTACTTTACATACGACCATAATCTCTTTGAGTTCTCTACCATATTTTGAGACAATATTTCATTGTAGAAACTATGCCATTACAAAAGCCGTAAAAACAGACGAAGGATCCGAGGTAGCCAAATTCATCGTGGAAGACATTGTATTGAAACACGGTGCCCCAAGGTCGTTAATTACGGATCGAGGGAAAGTTTTTCAGTCGAATGTTGTGACAGAGATAAACCGTCGGCCCAACAGTACTCGTCACATGATGAGTGCCTACTATCCACAAACTAACGGGTTTACTGAACGCCTTAATAAGACCTTGGTCGACATGCTATCGATGTTCGTCAGTGTTGAGCAGAGCAACTGGGATGAGGTGCTACCTATCGTGACGTTTGCCTACAACATTGGCAAACAAGACACCACAGGATTCACGCCATTTTTCCTGGTGCACGGGCATGAGGCGACTACGACGATGGACACAGTGTTTCCGTTACATCCTGAAGATATGGACGACGTCTACATCGGCCAGGTGTTAACCAGAGCTGAGGAAGCTCGCCAGTTGGCTCGACTCCGCACGCTGCAGGCTCAAAAAAACGGTCGGCGAAGTTATGACGCGAGCCACCGCCTAGTTGTCTACCAGCCCGGTGACCTCGTCTAGATCTTCACTCCTGTTCGGAAGGTTGGTCTCTCTGAGAAACTCCTCAAGCGTTACTTTGTGCCTTATAAGGTTTTAAGACGGTTGTCTGATGTTGAAGATTTCGAACCCGACGCAAGACGAGGAAAGATCAGATACGGTCCACGTTCTTTGAATGAAGCCCTACAAGGATCCTGCCACCCAGGGTAAATTCGAAGCTCCAGCGACAGGCAACAAGCGGAAAGGTGACGAAGAGCTTAACGCAAAAGAAGTTCTAAGAAGATCACCGCCAGGGCGAGCATCAGTCATCGGGAGTCGGATGACTCGTTCCTGGACAAGCAGGACGTAACACCGAGACGCTGCTTGCTTGAGGAGGGAGCAATGTCGCGGAAGAACACGAGTAGCGACATGGTTTAGTGGTTTTAATCCTGAACTGTAGCAAGAAGGGTCGTGAGTTTAACACTCACCTCGGACGTATTATTTTAATTTCTATATTCGGCTCGAGTACATTCTAGAGGTATCCACAAATGTCAACAAGAATCACTGTACTGGAATGTTTTATAAATATTGAGTGTCATGTAATGGTTCAAATGGCTCTGAGCACTATGGGACATCTGAGGTCATCAGTCCCCTAGAACTTAGAACTACTTAAACCTAACTAACCTAAGGACATCACACACATCCATGCCCGAGGCAGGATTCGAACCTGCGACCGTAGTGGTCTCGCGGTTCCAGACTGAAGCGCCTAGAACCGCTCGGCCACAGCGGCCGGCAGTGTCATGTAATATTTTGTCTAACGTAATATCTTGTATAGACACCTTTTATTAACCTGACACGTTCCACATCATTACGAAGTGTCGTATTCATGATCTATGGAACAAGTACTAATCTAATCTAATCAAATACTGTGTTGTGTTCTGGCCGGAGGCATTTCGCTCCGCGCACTTGTATGTGGAAGTGCAGAATAAACCTTCGCTAAGTGAGGTTAGTGTTCGTCATTCATCTAATTACACCTTCTTCTATGTGTCAATATCATCAGGAGGCTCTTTCGGTTTTGAAAGTTCGAAGTCTTTTACTACTGTAATCAATTCGTGCCTCAGTATCATACCATCTGGAGGCTCTTTCTTTTTCGCTTCGGTCTTTACCGCCGAATTTCGCTTGGAAAAAATTTCATTAAGCCTTTCATATCTATTTTCCATAAAGTTTTGTTTCTCCCTCCTCCATTTCTATATCTTCTTTCGTTATTTTCAATTTTCAAATTATTTCCTATGTTTTGTACTTGATTTTCGGTCACAGGTGTTTCCTCGATATCGCATTGGATGACGTGAACTTTCACTTCACACTTAGTATAATCATCACGAACTTCAGTGGTTCGCTTGTAATTGTCGGGATACACATCTTTATCACTATCGCTAACAACTGCTTGTGCGAGATTTTCGTCAGCCAGGATCGTATCCACACTGTTGAGGATTTCATCTTCCTCCCGATTCCTACTTATACTGGCCATTTTCCTATTTTCTTCCCCATTTCCCTAATACCGGCAGCTCACGTACTTCGCGCGGCACCTTCCTTCCTCTCACCAATCTCTTGTTCTATATTTACTACATGCTCACCTTGCGTGTCACTTCCTATTTCCACCTCAGTTCCATTTACGGACAATGTCCTTATTCCGATGTTTCCTTCATTTATTACATTTATCGCCATATAAACTTCTCCAAAATTTTCCCGCTCATATTGCTTTACACTTTGAAATAAATCATCATGCCCTTTTTTTGCCCCTAATGACTCCCTTTCACACAAATTTTCTATCTTTCCACTTTTATAAACTAACATGTCCAATCCATTACTCGTTTCGGTGCTATTTTCCACCAAAACAAGTCCACTGACTACTTTTACTAAGTCATCTCTTTTTACTGTAGCTATTTCGGTCTCACAGCAGCCAGCTAATCGCTCTGCGAAGTTCAATGCACACTGTGGCCTGTCAGTTTTTCGCCCGTGTGTGACTCATTCCACGTACACTGCCTCGTGACGCGTTTCTACCGTTAGCTTGTATCTTACATTCATCTTGCTATACCCCGTAACGTTTCTTCAGTTTGGGCCCAGAATAACTGTCCATGCGAATTTGGCCTGTAATACATATGGGCCTTAGTTTTCCGTGTCATCTCTATTTTGAAAGTTTGGTGGTACAAATCCCCTACTGCGAAATGATACGTTACTGCGACCTCTGCCTCTACCTCTTTGTATCATATTTATCTGGTAACGTTCGTTTTCAGTTTGTTCGTTCTGATCGTGATTTTCCCTTGTTCGGTTGTTATTGTTTTGACGATAATCACGTTTTCCTCCCCCAGTGATCTTCGTCTTCTACTCTTTCCAGAAATGATGAGAAGTTTTTATGGTTGCTTCCCACATATCGTTTCGAATCCTCTGGCAGTTTTTTCCATATCTCCCACACTATTTCGGACTCTGTTCGCCTAGTTTTTAAATGGGCCAATTTTTGTTACCATTTCTCGCAAAATTCTTTCATAGAGTTCCTGCCTCAATTATCATTTAGTCTTGTCACAATGAATTCTCTCCATAAGTAGTCCTGCTTTTCTTCCTACCAGTATTCCTCAATAAATTATTGCTTAAAGTCGGCAAAAGACATCTGGTCTGTATCTAGGTTCAACCCCCACCTTTTTGCATCACCTGCTAAGGTGCTGATAACCACATTAATCCTTTCTTGATCCATCAAATAATCAGGAAAATTCCTCTCACAATTTTTCAAAAAATCTAAGGGGTGCCATCCGTTATGTCTTTTCTCCAGGTCGTACCGTTCTTTGCCCTCTAGTAATTTGCTATAATTTATTCTATCAGTTACATAATTTGGTTTTTCCCTCATCTTACGTTCAAGACCACTCACTTTGCTTTGAATCTGTGAAGTGTTTTGTTCACACTTCTGTTAGCAAGTTGTTTACTCAGTTCTTTTTCGGAATCAGTCACCATTTGCCTCAATTGAGAAATTTCGGAGTTACATTTATTTGTTGATTCGGTTTTGAGGCTGAACACCTTTTTGTCAACTTTTGTTAACACAAAAGGCTCTACTTTGTCTTGGATTTCGTTATTTCAGTTTCAAATCTATCGTTAAAGTTATGAATCTGTCCTAGCATAGTGGTAACATTATTATTAATAGTATTTATCTCAACTTTTAAATTCCTAATTTCGTTGCTCACACCTACTTTCGCCTCTACTTTTTCGATTTGTTTACTGATTTTTACACCTTGCATTTCAATTTGGTTTCCTTGTCCTTTAAACTGTTTATTAATGTGACTACTCTGTGCTGTAATTTGCTGACTTTGTGCTGCAGTCTGTGAAGACAATAATTTTAATCGTTCATGCTCAGTGGTTTTTCGCTTTACGTTTTTTTCCTATACTGTATTTCAGTGCCCCATCTGGGGCGGGCTGGCAGCAGCATATGCGCTGCTCTTCAGCTGAAACACATTAATTATACAATAGAAGACATTTAAAATTACAAATATGGCGTACATAAATATAAAAAGGGGGAACATAATGGAAGAGAACAGACAAAAAGGGGCGACTGTAAAATGGTGGCAAAATCCTTAAAAAGTATTGAACACAAAAAGCCAAACACTGGGACAATTAAAAGAACACAAGACGAAGTATGGCTGCAGTAAAAAAGTAGCAATGGATGGCGAAGCACATAACACTATGTACAAGTCCAGCACACAATTAAAATTACAGCTCTGGACGCAGAGGAGAACAGCCCCAAAACAACACTGATGTAGCACACTGATGACGAACAAACACAGGATCTGCCAAGGTCATGGACGTCACGGCGAAGTTCAACATCCGGGAGGGGAAGGTGCTGGAAATCGCCCTGATGAAGGAGATGGAGGGTGTGGAGATGGAGAGAGGGAGGGATACAGCGATAGAGGTGCGGCAATGGGCGGGGGGTGGAGAAGAAGGAGGAAACCAGGGGGTGGGGGAGATCAAGCCTGTGGACAGTGTAAAGTATGTGGAGATGTTGGAGGAAAAGGAGGAGACGGGAGAAGGGGATGAGGTCGTATAGGAGCCGTGTGGGAGGAAGGAAGGCAGATATGGAAGGCAAGGCAGAGCGCATGGCGTTCAAGGATTTGGAGGACCTTGTAAAAGAGGGTGGGTGCGGAGATCCAGGCATCGCTGGCATAATGGAGGATAGGACGGATGAGGGATTTGTAGGTGTGGAGGATGGTGGAAGAATGCAATCCCCATGTCCAACCAGACAGGAGTTTCAGGAGGCAGAAGTGGGAACGGGCTTTCTGCTGGAGGGTCAGGAGGTGAGGGGACCAGGTGAGGTGACGGTGAAGGGTAAGGCCAAGGTATCTGAGGGTGGGGGTGAGCTGGATGGGACAATCATAAATGGTGAGTTAGAAATCGCGGAGACGGAAGGAGAAGGTGGTGCGGCCTATGATGATTGCCTGGGTTTTGGAGGGGTTGAGACGAAGGAACCACTGGTTACACCAAGTGGTGAACTGGTCAAGGTGGGTTTGGAGGGTGTGTTGGGACAGTTGAAGGGTAGGATAGAGAGCCAGGAAGGCGTTGTCATCAACATATTGGAGAAGGTGGACAGGTAGGGGTGGCTTGGACATATTGGCGGTGTACGGGAGATAGAGGAGAGGGGAGAGGACCGCTTTCCTGTCTTTTTTTCTTTATTGTTATTTTAATACCTTACAAAAGGTGGGCCGGCAGCGGCCTATCTACGCCGTTCTTCGGCCACAAGAAAAACAGACAGTAAACATGGAGACAGAAAAACACACAGACATGAATGGTAAGAACAGTAGACATAAATAAGAAATGACATGAAGGCATTCGCGGAAGGCACTGGTTGTACAAGTAAGTTCAGCAGTGGACACAAACAGTTTCACATGCGAATGAAGGAGCACACTGAAGAAGAACAGTGATGCACTTAGATGGAGAGAGCACTGAACACACAGAGGAGATGGAGTGGGGTCCTGCCACTGGGTGTAGGAGATGGGCAGGGGGAAGGAGGGGGAAGAAGCCAATGGGTGAAAGGAAGGGTGAGGGGAAGAGAAGGGAGGGGGCAGGGTCAGGTTTGGAAGCCTGGGGAGGGAGTGGGGAAAGTGGGAGAACTGGGAGAGAAGAGGGGGGAGGGAGAAAGGGAGGTGAAGAAAGAAAGAGGGAGGCCTGGAGGAAAAGGGGGAAGGTAGGAAAAGGAAGGGGAGGATTAGAGCTGATAGAGGGGTATATGGATGGAACGAGGACATCTTCAGAAAGGTGGAGTTGGCAGAAGCCACCTTGGGTAAGGGTGTGGAGAGTGTGAAGAAGGAGAGCACGTGGGACACAAGAGTATAGGTGCGCCAGTGGAATGGGGTGGGAGAGGATGGGAGAGACAAACGGGTGGGGAGGATCGAGCTTGCAGGAGGTGTAGACGATCTGTATGTGTTTGAGGAAAAGGAGGAGGTGCAGGAAAGGGATCAAGTCGTAAAGGATCCACATGGGGGAGGGGAGACAGATGTGACAGGCAAGGCAGAGCACATGGTGTTCAAGGATTTGAAGAGACTTATAGTAGTTGGTAGGGGTGGATATCCAGGTGGGGTGGGCCTAACAAAGGATAGGGTGGATGAGGGACTTATAAGTGTGGAGGATTTTGGAGGGGTCCAGATCCCATTTCGGGCAGAGAGGAGTTTGAGGAGATGGAGATGGGTTCGTGCCTTGGCTTGGACTGCCCGGAGGTGGGGGGTTCAGGAAAGGCGGTGGTCGAGGGTGACGCCAAGGTAGTTGAGGGTGGGGGTGAGGTTAATGGGGTAGCCATAGATGGTAAGGTAGAAATTCAGGAGATGGAAGGAAGGGGTGGTTTGGCCTATGATGATTGCCTGGGTTTCGGAAGGATTGACCTTGAGCAGCCACTGGTTGCACCAAGAGGTGAACAGGTCAAGATGAGATTGGAGAAGGTGTTGGCAGCGTTGAAGGGTGGGGGCGAGGGCAAGGAAGGCGTTATCAGCGTCATATTGGAGAAGGTGGACAGGTGGGGGTGGCTTTGGCATATTGGTGGTGTACAGGAGATAGAGGAGAGGGGAGAGGACTGCTTTCCTGTTTTTTTTTTTTTCTTTGTTGAATTTTAAGTTCCTCATTCGGGGCAAGCTGGCAGCAGCACATGCGCTGCTCTTCAGCCAAAAGACAATAATGATACAATAGAAGACATTTAAAATATTAAGGAGAAGATATGGTGGACAAAACTATAAAAACGGGGTAACATAACGGATGAGAACAGACAAAAAGGGGGCGACTTAAAATGGGGACAGAAAGCTTAAAAAGTATTGAGCACAAAAAGCCACACACTGGGACAGTTAAAAGAACACAAGGCAAAGTATTGGTGCAGTGTAAAAGTATCGATGGACAGCGTAGCACAGAACAATGACTGACAGTAACACTGTGTATATGTCCAACACACAATTAAAATCGCAGCTCTCGGTGCACAGGAGAACAGCACCAAACACAACACTGACGTAGCACAATGATGACGATGAGCAAAACACAGGATCTCCCAGGGGCATGGAGATGAGGGAGAAGGGAACAAGGAGAGGTTACAGTTGGAAGGAAGGGTAGATGTCAAGGCGAAGTTCAACGTCCGGGAGAGGAAGGTGCTTGAAATTGCCCTGATGAAGGAGATGGAGGGTGTGGAGGTGGAGAGAGGGAGGGATACAGCGATAGAGGTGCGGCAGTGGGCGTAGGGTGGAAACGAAAGAGGAAACCAGGTGGTGGGGGAGATCAACCTTGCGGACAGTGTCAATGATGTGGAGATGTTGGAGGAAAAGGAGGAGGTGGGGGAAGGGGATGAGGTCGTACAGGAGCCGTGTGGAGGAAGGAAGGCAGATACAGAAGGCAAGGCAGAGCGCATGGCGTTCAAGGATTTGGAGGGCCTTGTAAAAGTGGGTGGTTGTGGAGATCCCGGCAACGCTGGCATAACAGAGGATAGGATGGATGAGGGATTTGTAGGTGTGGAGGATGGTGGAAGAATGCAATCTCCATGTCCGACCAGACAGGAGTTTCAGGAGACAGAGGTGGGAATGGGCTTTCTGCTGGAGGGTCAAGAGGTGAGGGGTCCAGGTGAGGTGACGGTGAAGGGTGAGGCCAAGGTATCTCAAGGTGGGGGTGAGCTCTATGGGACAACAATAAAGGGTGAGGTAGAAATCATGGAGAAGGCAGGAGTGGGTGGTGTGGCCTATGGCGATTGCCTGGATTTTGGAGGGGTTGAGACGAAGGAACCAGTAGTTACACCAAGTGGTTGAGGTGAGTTTAGGGGGTGCATTGGGACCATTGAAGTGTAGGATAGAGAGCCAGGAAGGCGGTGTCATCAGCATATTGGAGAAGGTGGACAGGTTGGGGTGGTTTGGGCATACCAGCCGTGTACAAGAGATAAAGGAGAGGACAGAGCCGTGAGGGATGCCAGCAGTGGGATAAAAGATACAGGAGATGGTGTTGTGGTGGATGACATATGAAGGACAGCATGAGAGGAAGGGAGCGACCAGATGGACAAAATTGATAGGCAGGACATAGGTCTGGAGCTTAAAGAGGAGATCGGGATGCCATACATGGTCATAGGCATTTTGGAGATCGAGGGAAACAAAAATTGGCAGAGAAATGGGAGCTAAGCTGGAGGGAGAGAAGGTGAACGAGATTAAGTAGTTGGTCTTCGGCAGAGAAGGAGGGGCGGAACCCACACTGGGTAAGGGGGAGGAGGTGGTGCTGATGGATAAGACAGGAGAGGATGGATCCAAGTACCTTACTGAAGACGGAGGTGAGGCAGATGGGACGATAGGAAGAGGCAGCAGAAAGGGGTTTGTAGGGTTTGAGGAATAAGTGACACGGGAAGTCTTCCAAAGGTAGGGGTAGAAGCTGGTAGAGAGGATGACGTTATAGAGATGGGCAAGGACAGTCAGGATGGAGAACGGGCTTCCTCTTAGGTGACGTTAGGTGACACTGTCGTGACCAGGGGACGTGTTGCATTTGGAATGAAGGATAAGTTTAATGTATTGTGCTGTGATTGAAGTGTTGAGGTCTGAGGGGAGCAGCTGCCCCAAGTACTGGAGACTAGGAGCAACTGGAGTGACCGAGGTATCGGCGCATTCCATGACGGTGGGGAAAAGAGAATAATCAAAGTGGGGATCATCAGGGATAGAGAAGACCTCGGAAAGGTGGGGAACGAAGTGGTTGGCCTTACTGAGGTTGTCAGGAAGGGGTTGATCGTTATGGAGAAGGGGTAGTGGGATGCCGAATGGGAACCAGTAAGGCGTTGGAAAGCCGACCAATACTTGGAGGAGGTGATAGGGTGGGTGGTGTTGAGATGCGTGCAGGTCTGGCGCCAGTCCCAGCGTATCTTTGCTGTAATAAGGTTCCGTATGTGTTGGTGTATTTGCTGGTGGCTTTGAAGTGTATTCCTGAAACGAGTGCGCAGAAAGGAGCAATAGCAGCAGCAGGATTCGCGGAGGAGGAGGACAGCCAGTGGAGGGAGAGTGGGATGGTGGGGGTGGATGTTTTAGTAACAATATGGGCTTCCACGGCGTCAGTAATTACCTTCTGAAGGAAGGAAAGGCATAGATGATGTTTTCAGGATGGTGATAGGTAAGAGGGTGGCTTTCGACCTGGGTGGCGATGGATTCCCAGTAGGCATCGAAGTTGGCATGACAGTAGTCATGGACGATGTTGGGAGGGGGTCCAGCGTGGGGTGGTGGAGGGTGTGGTGAGCAGACATGTTGGTGAGAAGTGGTCGCTACCTGTGGCGTCAAGGATGTTGACGGCAACACACCCAAGGAGGTTGGTGGAGGCAATAACAACGGGGGTGGTGTTGCTTTTGGGATGACGTGTTGGGGAAGGGGAACAAGGTAACCTTGTATTGTGGAGAGGAACTGATGCCACCTCCAAAGTGCGGCAGGGTAGAGGCAATGGATGCTGAAGTCGGCGGCAATCACACAGGTGGAGAAGGTGCGATCAGTGTGGGAGATGAAGTCATAGGGAAGAGGAGCAGTGGAGCAGACATAGATGGTGGCGCAGGTAATGGTGAGGGAGGGGAAGAAGATGCTGAGGATAAGGTGTTCGGTGGGGTCATTGAGGAGGGATTGTGGGTGGACAGGGGTATGCCTAAGGTGGCCATCTGCAACTCCACCCTGGGCTCAAGGAACAGGAGCATCAGTGCAGTGGAGACTATAGGGAGAGGTGCGGATAGAATGGTCAGGCTGGAGAAAGGTTTCGTTCAAATGGAAGGTGTCGACCTGGTGGTGGGAGAGGGTGTTCATGAGTGGGTATTTGTTGGTGCGGAAGGAGCAGATGTTTGGAAAGAGGATGCGACACTTGTGCTGCGCCATGTCGGCAAGAGGGGGAGGGGGAAGAGAGGGAAGGGAAGAGGCTTAAACTAGGGTGTCGAGGTGGGTGAAGATGAAGTGGGCTTGGTTGTGGGAGTAAGTGACAAAGGTGCTCAGGTGGAAGACGGAGCAGGTGGCGGTTGCAGGTTCGAATCCTGCCTTGGACATGGATGTGTGTGATGTCCTTAGGTTAGTTAGGTTTAACTAGTTCTAAGTTCTAGGGGACTGATGACCTCAGCTGTTAAGTCCCATAGTGCTCAGAGCCATTTTTTGAACACAGGAAGCAGACAGGTAAATAATAGACAAACAATTAAAAACCACGTCGACAGTCTGGTTTATGTTCGCAAGAGATATAAAAATCACACCTAGCGACAGCATGATTACTTTTTGCAGCACTTTGGAAAGATGCAAAACACTGAACACTCACTTGAACACTGCACTAAAAAGTTGGCACAGATATGACCCACCACAGCCGAGGGCAGATGGGTGGAACCTGGACAGATGATAGGAAAGAATGGGGGGAAGGAGAGGAAAAAACGAAGTGGGGGAAGGAGGGGGGAAGGAACCGACAGAGGACAAGGACTCATAAGAGGGAGGGGGCTGGGCAGATGCGAGAGGGAGTGGGGAAAGGCACAGCAGGAGAATGCAAAAGGACTCGAGGGGGGAGGAGGGAGGCACAGAGAGGGTAGGCGGGGAGAAAACAGGATGAAATAGGACGAAGAGGGAGCCCAGGGGAAGGACAGAGGAAAGGAGTGGGAGATGAGGATCAGAGTTGATAGGAGGGATAAATGGAGGGAGAGGGCATCATCCGGGAGGGGGAGTTGACAGAAGCCACCTTGGTAAAGGAGATAAAGGGTATAAACATGGAGGGTAGGGGGGACACAACAGTGAAGGTGCAACAGAGGGCGGGGTTGGACAAGAGAGGAGCAACCACGGGATGAGGGGGATCAAGGCGGCGGGAGGTGTAGAGTATGCGGATAAGTTCGAGGAATAGGAGCAGATGGGGGAAAGGAATCAGGTCGTAGAGGATCTGTGTGAGTGACGGAAGGCGTATATGGACGGCAAAGTGGAGTGCATGTTGCTCGAGGATTCTGGAGGGGCTTATAGAATTTGGGAAGGGTGGGGGGGGGGGGGGTGGATATCCAGGCAGGACTGGCATAACAGAGGATGGGACGGATTAAGGATTTGTAGGTATGGAGGATGGTAGAGTGGTCCAACCCCCATGTCTGGCAAGTGAGGTGTTTGAGGAGTCAGAGGCAGTTGTGGGCTTTGGAGTGGGTAGAGCAGAGATGAGGAATCCATGTGATGTGACGGTCAATGGTGACGCTAAGGTAGGTGAGGGTGGGGGAAAGGCAGACAGGACGGGTGCAGATGGTAAGGGAGAAATCCAGAAGTTGGAAGGAGCGAGTGGCACGACCTCCGATGATTGCCTGGGTCATGGAAGGATTGATTTCAGGAGCCACTAGTTACACCATGTGGGAAAAAGGTCAAGGTGATTCTGGAGAAGCCATTGTGACTGTTGGAGAAAAGGCGCGAGGGAAAGGAATGCGGTGTCATCGGCATACTGCAGGAGGTGTACTGAGGGGGGGGGGGGCATATCTGCCGTGTACAGGTAGAGGAGAGGGGAGAGGACAGAGCCCTGGGGCACACTTGCAGAGGGATAGAAGGTGCGGGAATCAGTGTTATGGATGGTAACGTAGGAGGGACGCCGGGAGAAGAAGGAGGCAATCCGACGGATGTAGTTAACAGGAAAGGCATAAGTCTGGAGTTTAAACAGGAGACTGGGATGCCAGACACGGTCGTAGGCAATGTTCCTTTCTTTTTCTTGAATCCCTAATAGAACTTCTATGCTTCCTCATCTTTGCACTCCCAACGAAGAAGCTCTATTAGTTACGAGTTAATTGCAACTGGAACAATTTATCAATTTTAAATGGAGAAAGGAAGAATTAGTCTTTCAGTACATAATTAAATGAATAATTATATTTCTTATTTTAACTTTGGCGCACCCATTGAGATGCCTTCGGTTACAGCTGGGTGGGGGAGGGAGCTACCCTCAGGGGTATGTGTATCTCGGGTTGTGTTGTACACTACTGGCCATTAAAATTGCTACACCACGAAGATGACGTGCTACAGACGCGAAATTTAACCGACAGGAAGAAGATGCTGTGATATGCAAATGATTAGCTTTTCAGAGCATTCACACAAGGCTGGCGCCGGTGGCGACACCTACAACGTGCTGACATGACGAAAGTTTCCAACCGATTTCTCATACACAAACAGCAATTGACCGGCGTTGCCTGGTGAAACGTTGTTGTGATGCCTCGTGTAAGGAGGAGAAATGCGTACCATCACGTTTCCGACTTTGATAAAGGTCGGATTGTAGCCTGCCGCGATTGCGGTTTATCGTATCGCGACATTGCTGTCGTGTTGGTCGAGATCCAATGACTGTTAGCAGAATATGGAATCGGTGGGTTCAGGAGGGTAATACGGAACGCCGTGCTGGATCCCAGCGGCCTCGTAGCACTAGCGGTCGAGATGGTAGGCATCTTATCCGCATGGCTGTAACGGATCGTGCAGCCACGTCTCGATGGTCGCATCCGTGTTTGGCGACATCGCGGTAAACGCACATTGGAAGCGTGTATTCGTCATCGCCATACCGGTGTATCACCTGGCGTAATGGTATGGGGTACCATTGGTTACACGTCTCGGCCACCTCTTGTTCGCACTGACGGGACTTTGAACAGTGGACGTTACATTCCACATGTGTTACGACCCGTGGCTCCACCCTTCATCAGTGTGCGATTTTTGCTTTTACCAGTGGGGGGGGGGGGGGGGGGATGTCTTAGGGGGTTAGTATAATTACATATGTTACTAGCTTGGACCGTGGCGTTACCCATGGTTAAACAGTTATTTATAAATAGATGTTAATGCCGAAACTCACTATTCACGCGTATGCACTATCATAAAAGCCATCCCTTGTTATATCTTTAAAAGTGCATTATAGGTAAAGCTTATTTACAAAATCATCTACGTACAGGTATACGACGGGAATTCAAAAAGTAAAGGCACATTTGTGAAAATCTGTACTTATTCTGATGATAGAAAACTGAAACGTGCGTTATTTTTCTACGTAACCTCCCTGGACTTTAATGCAGTTTTCCCGACGTTTTACGAGTTTTTTTTTATTTCATCAGAAAATACGTTTTTCGGTTGAATCTTTAACCAATTTTGCACCGCAACAATGACGTCTTCATCACATTCAAATCTTCTTCCCTATAGTGCTTCCGTTAAGGGTCCAAACATGTGAAAATCGCTTGGAGCCAGCACCTCGAATCTCAACTCCTTTATTGCGTCGGCTGTCCGTTTGGCAGAATGTGGGCAAGCGTTATCTTGTTGCAAGATGACACCTCTTCACAGTTTTCCACGACGTTTGGATCTGATGGCAGGTTTTAGTTTCGTATGCAACACATCACATCCACCATACAATACAGACCTGGCTCTAAAGCAACGTTTACGCTGGGGCGACGTCTTGCAACATTGTGGCATGCTACGGAAATGTGGTGTGCGTCATCTTGTTGCATGCTACAACAGGCAACATCTTGCGGCGTATGTTGCGTGCGGCAGGTTAATTTATACCAAAGCAACTGAATTTGTGCCACACATGTGTCGGTCTTGCAGTATAAAGGATGGTAAAGTATCGCAGCGGCGGCCTACTTGGTACTTGCACGTGCAGCTAACAACGGAAATGAAAACCAAAGGAAAATAAAACGATGGTGGAAGAGAAGAGTATTTAAAGAAGGTCCACGAAGTAGTATCCTAGGAACTAGAAGCAGACGATGGTGCGTTATTTAGTAATGTGTGCTTTCGTCCCAGGCCATACCGTTGCCAAAAGGTGGCCTAACGGTACATGTTCGCACAGGTACCGGGACGGTCACCACCTTGTGTCAGGGCCCGGGGTGGGAATTTTAGCCCCCAGCTCACCCAACTCTGTGGTACGACTGCTCTGGTATGACTGACACACTACTTCCCTCGCAAGCTCGCAAGTAAACGGATGACGCATCTTAGACGAAAGCAACAATGACGACATGAGAATGATGATTTAGTTCTAAATGTTTTGAAATGCTTAACTACTACATAACACTTTTTCAAAATTAATAAGCAAACACATTAATAGTATTAATAGTAAGACTGTATTAAAAACTTTCAGAGTTCGGCTCCACAAATTTAAATTATATGTAAAGTTTCACTCCAGTGCGTGGGAAATAAACATCCCAGGTTGGGATGCATGAACTAAAACCAGAGGAAGGCATGGTCTGATGCAGAGGGGGGGGGAAATCCTCCCAGTCCCCCCCTGCAAATCGCACACTGCCCCTCATTCGATCCCTGCGAAACCACACATTTCAGCAGGATAATGTACGACCGCATGTTGCAGGTCCTGTACGGGCTTTTCCGAATACAGAAAATGTTCGACTGCAGCCCTGGCCAGCACATTCTCCAGATCTCTCACCAATTGAAAACGTCTGGTTAATGGTGGGCGAGCCACTGGCTCGTCACAATGCGCCATTCACTACTCTTGATGAACTGTGGTATCGTGTTGAAGGTGCATGGGCAGCTGTAACTGTACACGCCATCCAAGCTCTATTTGACTGAATGCCCAGGTGTATCAAGGCCGTTATTACGGGTACTGATTTCTCAGGATCTATGCACGCAAATGGCGTGAAAATATAATCACATGTCAGTTCTAGTATAATATATTTGTCCAATTAATACCTGTTTATCATCTGCATTTCTTCTTGGTGTAGCAATTTTAATGGCCAGTAGTGGTTAGGTTAGGTTAGGTTAGGTTAGGTTAGGTTAGGTTAGGTTAGCTTATTTCATTAATGATGAAACGTCCCCTTAGAAAAATTATACAAGACTGTGCTTATCCTGACACACAATATTTTTAGCGCAACGCAATCTGACTTTCAAGAATCCCTACAAAAGAATGGCCCTGACTAACATTAACCTATACGTTTCACAAATCACTTACCTCACAAAAATCTTGGTTACACGAACTACTGCAATACAGCGAGCGACACTACTGCCAGCTAAATAAAAGATTCAAACTACGGAAGGCACTAACTACTGATAGGCATAGTTAGCAAATGAAAGATTTTAATAGAGAACAAACAATGTATTTACCTTAATAGTCATAATTGACATCCAGTCTTACAAATTTCAAAACTCCGCCATCTCTCTCCCCACATCCACCACTACTGGCGGCTCACCTCCAACTGCGCAACGCTACGCGCTGTTAACATCCAGCTGCTGCTGCCCAACACTGCAATGGCAGACAACAATGCAAACTAGCCACAGACTGCACACAGCACAGCCAGTGATTTTCATACAGAGCGCTACGTAACGTTGCCAATAAGAAAACATAAACAGCCTACTTACATAGCCCCCATGCTCCCCACAAAAAAATTTTACAAATTGTTTTGGGCACTGGCCAATACAGATTTGAAAAAAATTTTTCATAATTACAGTCAGAAAGATATCAAATGCACACACTTCTTGATACAATGTTGGTCAAAAGCTAAAATTTTCTCACAGTCCATAAAGACAGTCCTGATCATTCATCACAGTAACATTACAGTGTTTTTCTCAAAGTCTGAGCATTAAAAGAAAATGCACACGGAAGTAGTGGATTTCCATGCAATCTTGAAGAAGTAGTGTTGTCCTTCCAACGGAAAGACAGTGCTGACTCTTGACATGCAGACAGGTAATGGGCCACAACAGAGCAAACCCACAGCAGTGTCATTCGACGTTTTGAAGAATATTGGTAGGTAGGTCATCACAGAGTAGACCCACTGTAGTCCTGGTAGAGAATATGGTATTGGTGGGCCACCAGAGGTGCAGACCCGCTGCAGTCCTTGTAGAAATAATGGTATTGGTGGGTCATCAAAGATGCAGACCCACTGTAGTCCTTGTAGAGATGGCCAGCAGCCATCTGTTGTGACTGTGCAGGTGCACAATCACCATTGAAGAGTCTTGCGGATAATATAGCAAGTCCATAAACCACTACTTTTGCACTCACAATGTTTTTGTAATTGTCCTTAGAACTAGCAATGCTGTTATCCAGTCACTTACTGAATTATTAACACACGTGCAAACACTAACAGTCCCTACTTCTCACGTATTGTCCATATACTATGACCAACAGAAATGTGTGCAGTGAAATGTAACTTACAAGTTAATAATATGATGAACTGGTGTCAATTACAATTTTATAACATGAGAATACAATAACAAAGGTACAAAATACATCATTAAAGAACATAACAATACAGATAACATTTGTAGTAAAACAGGCTTTACGAAAGAATAGAAATAGACATATACATCAGTGTTACAGGAATTATGACATAAGTAAATATATAAAAGATCAGAATAACTTTTGAAACATCAACTTCACACATGAGCATTAAAACAAAACAGAATAAATAATGTCTAAGCATCTTTACAAGGTAAATAACATAGTATTTGAAAAATTCTACAACATAATTCTTATTAGCTAAACACTTAAAGACAGTGTGACATTGGTACTGCAATTCAACCCAAAACTTCATTCCATAGATCTTTTGTCTTATTTCAACATTTGTTTCCACCAAAAAAATCCTGTCCAAGCATGCTTTCTGCATTTATATGTTCACATATTTCTTACCTCATTATTTATTTTCCATTATCTTACATCATTTATTTCCAAGAAAATCCTACCTAAACTTGTTGTCTCTAAAACCTACTTTTTTGTTCATATCCTCTTTCAAAATACTTTGTTGGGTAAATCATATTCTTATAGCTTCTCAATGCATTTCTCCAAATTCATCACAACTCGTTCTCTTATCTATCCTACCCCATTTTAAGCTAACTTAGTTCTACTGAGCTCAGATGCTAAACTAAGGGACGAGGCAATGCAGCAGTACAAAACAATTAACACAAACAGCAATGACAAAATATTCAAATTAGCCAAGCAAGCAGCAATATTACAACTAATATTACGCAATGAGCAGCAAACAAGAAAAATAAATCAGTAGTAAAACTGGCTTAACAGAGTAATGTAAAGTGAAATTTAGTAGTACTATGCCTGGCAAACAGCAGAAGCAAATGCAATAAATTATATCTAAACATGACAGAGCTCAAGCAGAAAAATATTACAGTAAAGACAACAATGCAGATAAGGGAAATGTCTATTCACATCTTAATATCTATGTCATTAAAGTGGTGCACCACAACTTATTCTACAAAATAAATTACCAAGTACTTGAACAGAAAATTATGAATGCAGTTCCTGTGAAGGTAAATGTCTTTTTGTGCTCCCTCATTTTTTTGAAAAAAATATTATTTACTCGATCTGTAGACAGAAAATATTTATATTAGTACATCCATAAAATTTTATTTTAACCAATGCTGCAGTGCAGCTAGAAACTAGATATTAAACAAAATGAGCAAATAAATACATAAAGCAAGCCATATGGCATTTCTCTCAATTAGCAAGACAATAGCCGTGAAATGTTTCTCATCGTTTCATTAGGCATTTTAGTAAATATCATAAATTAAGAGCTCCACAGTATAATCATATTTTCAAGTTCGACCGTGTCGTTTTTTGCGATGCTTTCTACAAAGGAATGTCAATAGCGAGGACAATGGCCTCCTTTTTTTTTCACCTGTGCCTCTGAAAGGCACTCACTAATGACTTCTTTCCAGGCGACTGTCGCCCATCTGGGTGCCCACGACGCATTACGTGCAGGTGGTCACTTAACTTTCTTACGGAAATATTTACGACAGCAGTATCCGCTACAGTGACAGTCTCATATAAAAATATTTCACAGATCAAGAATTTGCGTTACAAGTGTGTAGAAACAAAATCCTATTGATATAACAGAGTCCAAAAAATTTTCGTCGGCATTGTAATACATTCACGCATTTACATACATTTCATAACTCTTAAAGTACGATTCTTGGTTTCCAACAACCTGTTTCACAAACCAGAGTCCCTAACCACTACTCATTATTCCTTACCTTATTCGTCGACACTTCTTCAATATTTCATCATAACAGATACATAGCATACTCAAATAACTCATATAGCATCAGCTTATTGATCATAAACATACCGCAACAGCATAATACACATAGTCATCGTAATAATAACATCATAACACCTCAGTCAACTCTCAAAATCGTCGTAGCTTCCTCCAATAATTTCAAAACCTACAAAAAATTCTCTGCTCATGTCAAAAGTGTCATCTACCTCAAACGTACTTTAAAAATCGTGATCCCATACCAAATATATCATTCAAAGCTCTCATAATATCACAATGGGTCCGAAAAAATATGAACAGTTCACAAAGTACAGACAAAATACAATTTCGTAAGTGTGAAGTTACCCAACTGTGTAATTGCGTAAACATGTGTCACTGATGAAGTAAAAAAAAGTTTATCTCTCAGTTAAATGATCAGATAGCTGTGTAATTTGTGTGTTAGAGAAATATGGTACCGATGTGTAAAGTTGTATAAGCAAATACCATATTAGCTAGGGCTCCTTGTGCTTGCCAAACACATGGTACACAAAGTAAGCGTGTACCCCCCTGAGGATTAATGTAATTATACCCTCAGGTGTTACAGATTACAGCAGTGGAATGAAATGTATCACGGAAAACCTTTGTATCATTGTACTTCAAATATCTTTAAAAATAAATGATTTAAGTGCAAAATTAATCACTCAAATACGTGTCCTGTAGCGCTAAATGTGCGTCTTGTTGCAACATAATCTCTGTGGAAGTGTCGTAGTTATCGTCCTCCGAAAGCTAAGTTCTGCAGAAGTCAATGTACTTACCTCATGATAAACAAAAGTGAAATGCTTTGCGTATAGATATCTTAGTTATTACGCTTATTGCCGTGATGAAGAAAGTACTGTGCTGTAACGTATTGTTGTGCTATGGAAAAGGCTGTCTCATTGTAGCTATACCACAAAAGTTACTACTAAAACATGTTTCACTTTCCAGAATAATTCAGAAAAAACTGTGCAGATATAAAACAGATACACCGCAAAAGCAACATTGTAAATTGTCACTCATTAGTAGCGTCGTGATAAAATCGTGTAGCTGTCACAGAAACCAAATACTAAGTCATCTTTAATGTCACACAAACTACTTCAAATAAGGAATGTCTTTTCAAGTAAACCAAAATGTTGCATTAAAATCTCATTAGCAGTATATGTTCTACGTATGTAAGCCTTATAGTCGTTACGTAGTCGAGCAACTAACAAGCAAGAATGTACACACACAATAACACTGTGTCGTCTGTTCACAATAACAATGCATTCGTAATTTCTGTTTAAAAATGTTCCCTAGGTTCTAGACTGGATATTTAACTTCAAACATTGTTGCATGTTAACAGTTTCTTAAGTCTGACAAAGCATACTAGAAATGTGAAGTGAAAAGTTTTATGGCAAAGACAAAGTTAAAAAGCAGATTATCTTTCAATAAACGGTTTTACATGTGAAATGTGGTGTAAATCTTTACTCTTCCTAGTACGCAGAGTTTCAACTTCAACGCAATTATCATGTGGTACACGTCGGATTCTGTAAGGTCCATTGTAAACTAGAAAGAATTTGTGACTCAAGTGTTTCTTCTTATGTGACAATGAATGAGCTTTAATGAGAACTTTCTGACCAATATATAATTTCTTTGCATTTGCTTTACCGTGTAGTTTTCTCCTTTTGTCTGCTGCAGATTTTATACTTATAATAGCCAAATCAATTATGTCTTTGTGTCGAAGTTTACGTGTATTCGGGAAAGGTACAAGCTCTCTGATTCTGTTCGGTGGTTCTTCATTCTTTAGTACAAGAGTAGGTGGTAAAGCAGTGGAGTCGTGAGGCATTTCATTCAGCACGTTTTGAAATAAGTGTAAATATCTGTCCCAATGCTGATGCTTTCTGTGACAATAAAGTCTGCAAAGCTTACTGATTTCTTTCATAATCCGTTCAGACGGGTTACAATGTGGTGAGTACAATGAAATAAAAACAGGTTTGATTTTATGATTCTGAAGCATGCGTGACCAAACAGCAGATCTGAATTGCTGTCCGTTATCTGAAATGACTTTACTAACGTGTCCAACTTCACGTAAGAAATTTTTAACAAAGGCTTTGGATACAGACCGTCCAGTGGCTTTACGTAACGGAGTGAAAGAAACAAATTTTGAAGTAAGTTCAACAGCGACTAGAACGTACGAAAATCCATTAGATGTTCTGACAAGCGGTCCCAAGAGATCAACAGCAGCAAATTCTTTTAATTTAGAAGGAATAATAGGAAACAACGGAGCACGATGTGAGACAGTAGATGGTTTCGCCTTTTGACAAAGTTTACAAATAGACAAGACTCTTCGAATTCTCTTTTCCATATTGTTAAAATAACAAGTCGTTCGAAGAATATAATAACATTTTCGTGGACCAAAATGTGCGTAGCTGAAATGAATGTACCAAATGAGCTTATTAACAAAATCATCTGGAATGCAAAGAACCCATAGCTTGTCATCAACAGTGCAGCGTTTGAACAGTATGTTGTTTCTCACCAGATAATAATGCCGAATCTGTGTGTGTGTCTTTTCATGCCATTTACTTTTGATGTCTTTCCAAATCGGATCTTTATCTTGTCCATGAGCAATGTCCTTTAAAGATGTGGTGATGAAGTTTTCAAAGGCGACTTTCTGAATGTAAAGAATACTGAAATTTTTCTCGAGGTTGCCTTCTGTGTTACTTTTCTCAAGCCCAGCCGGTGCGCGTGACAGTGCGTCCGCAACAATGTTCTCCTTGCCGGGAATGTAGACTATTGTGAAGTGGAATTCTTGCAGAAACAATGCCCAACGTTTTAACCTGTCATGATTTAATTTTGAAGACATAATAAATTGTAATGCACGATGATCACTGTATACTTTTACGTGCTTACCAGAAAGAAAGAAACGGAATTTGTTAAATGCCCAAACGATAGCTAAAGCTTCTATTTCAGTAACGGAATAATTTTTTTCAGATTTTGTTAGCACTCGGCTAGCAAAAGCAATGGTTTTCTGAACGGTAGTGTCATTATCTATGGCTTCTTCAAATAAATGGGCACCAAGACCGACTTTAGAAGAATCCGTGCTAAGGCAGAAATCTTGTGACAGATCTGGATGAGCTAGTATTGGCGCATTAAGTAGCGATTCTTTCAAAGAATTGAATTCCAACTGTGCTTGTTCGTCCCAGTTCCAAATAGTATTTTTTCCAGTGAGAGAACAAAGTTTTGGTGTAACTAGAATTTGCATATTCAGAAAACGACGGTAAAAATTTACAAGACCTAGAAAACTGCGTACTTGTTTTTTTTGTGGATGGAACTCGAATGGCTCTTACTGCTTCTAACTTTTCAGGATCCGGCTGAATACCTTCAGAAGAAATAATATGTCCCAAAAACTTCACCTTTGTCCTACCAAATTCAGACTTTTCCAAGTTAACTGTAATTCTAGATTCTGCAAAAATATGTAACACGCTGTTGAGGATGCGATTCTGTTGTTCCCATGAGGCTTCTGCTATCAGAATATCGTCCACATATAAGGTGATGTGACGTTTTAAGAACTCAGGTAATATGGAATTTAGCCCGCGAATGAATGCTGCCGAAGAAATGTTCAAACCAAAAGGAAGTTTCCGAAACTGATAACAAACGCCGAAACAAAGGAAAGCTGTGTATTTTCTACATTCTGGATGAAGTTCGATCTGATAAAAACTGGATCTGAGATCAATGGAAGACAACACTTTTACACCATTAAAATTTTGAAGAAGTTCTTCCAACGTTTGCGGCCTGTCTGTTTTAGGAATAATGATAGTATTGATTTGTCTCGAATCTAAGACAAGCCTGATCGATCCATTTTTTTTCAACAACATGTAATGGATTGTTGTATGAGCTTACTGCAGGCTCAATAATGCCCTCGTCAAGCATAGATTGTATTTCTGTTCTAACACGGTCCCTATACTGTGCTGGAATTACGTATGGTCTAACACAAAATTTAGTATGCTCACGAACACGAAATTGGTATTGAAATCCCTTGATTGTTCCTGTTTTGTGAGTAAAAACTGTGGAATGTGCTTGTAAAATCTCAAAATGGTCCTGCCTATCAGTGTCATTACAATTCTCAATTGTTTGAATTTTATTATGAATTAACTCATTAGTTTCAAATATGCCGTCGATATCATCCCTGTCAGTACTTGCAGAGTGATTGTTAGTGTCTAGTTCCGTAGAAAATTCCGAACTGTTGTCTAACAGAAGGTAAAGCCGATTAATTTCCTCGTCATGGTTTGAGAGCCAATCTTCAAATTTCAAAGCTATTGACTTACCTTCTTTCTCTAAACTTATTTCAGCATCGTGAAAGTTTAAGATTGCTTTGTATTCATTCAAAAAGTCTACTCCCAATATAATTTCCGTCGACAATAATGGAACAATAAGAAAGTTCACAGAGAAGCTGTGGCTTTGACAAAAGAATTCTAAGTTGGTTTGTGGCGTACATCTACACTTTTTCCAAAGATTGCACCTTGTAACTTAATCTTATGCAACGGAAGTGTGGTTCAATCGTTCGATTTGTTGCATTTGCTAAAAGCTGTTTCACTAATTACTGAAATGGGACTGCCAGAGTCAAGTACTGCCGTAAATTTTACGTCATTTACAGTAATGTGAATAACATGATATGCAATGTTGTTAAGTTTTACGTCGTGTTCCTGGAGTAAGATGTCCCTAATGTCTTCCATTTTTACGTAATTACTAGCTACGGCAGCTGCGTCGTCAGTTTCATACGTACGTTTTGTGGCTGCCAGCGGTATGAGTCTTTGCCTATTGTGTCTTTGTTGGCGCGCGTCGTTATTGGGATTTGGAGACCTAACTTCTACAAATTCACCTCGTCGAGACGGCCCTGATCTGTTTGAATCCCGCCAGTTCTGATGCAATTCAGGTCTGTCGTTACGATCATATCGTGTGTCGTCATGTCGGTAGATTCCATAGTTCCTTTCTTGTCGGTCACGTGGTGGAGAATTTCTCCCTGAATCGTAACTGCGCGCTGGACCGTTGCGTCTAAAGTTATTCTGTCTCCCCTGATAATATTTATTTTGGTTCCTATATTGTCTGTTTCTCTGATTGTCTCTGTGATAGTCATTACCGCGGAGAGGTGATCTTTCCCTGTAATTATTACTACTCTGACAACGGTTGTCATACGGGTGGAGTCTGTTTTGGTCACGATTTGTGTTGTGAGAATAGCCTTGTCGCGTCCAGTTATTATTTCTTTCATCGCGGAATTGCGACGGATGTGACCTGTAATTGTTTTGTTCCTGTTTTCGCGTTCCGCGATTGTCAGTGTCAATTTCTAATCCTTGTAAGAGTCCCTGAAAAGCTTCAATGTCGTCTTTGCAACGTCCTGCCAAAATAATATGTCGTAAATGTTCAGGCAATTTGATTAAGCAAATGCGGATGAGTTCTGAGGGGCTGTATGGGTTTGACAGGTACTGATTCTTGTGCAACATGTCTTCAAAATATTTCACAAGACTGGAAAATTCAGATTGTTCGAAATGTTTCATCATTATGATGCTATGTTTTACTCGGTCTTGTGTAGCTTGACACCAATATGCTGAGAGGAAGGCATGGTAAAATTCTCCTTCACTGTGACAATCGTGAATGACCGATCGCATTCTTACAGCTGGTTCATTCTCTAAATAGCCACACATAAATTCTAATCTGTGTTCTAACGACCAGTTGGGAGGAAAACAATGCGAAAAAAAATGGTTCAAATGGCTCTGAGCACTATGGGACTCAACTGCTGTGGTCATAAGTCCCCTAGAACTTAGAACTACTTAAACCTAACTAACCTAAGGACAGCACACAACACCCAGCCATCACGAGGCAGAGGAAATCCCTGACCCCGCCGGTAATCGAACCCGGGAACCCGGGCGTGGGAAGCGAGAACGCTACCGCACGACCACGAGATGCGGGCTAAAAAACAATGAGAGAATTGATGGAGCCATGCTTGTGGATGAATGTCGTTGCCAGAATTCTTAAATGTTTTGAATTTACGTGTAGTAATGAACAGCTTATAGTCAAAATCATCATGTCTGCGAGTCGCATATCGGTCATTGTTACGTCGTTTCGGCGGTTCCATTTCAAAATTCGGTGCACCTTGCCAATTTCTTTCATAATTTCCGAAATGCGCTGTGTTATTATTTTGTGGCTGTTCCGTATTTCTATGTCCCTCTTCGCGTATTGGGGCGCGTGTGTCCTCTGAAATACGTAATTCTTGTATTACTTGTGCCAACTGATCTTGCGCTTCCCGGATTTCTCTTTTGTACTGTGTATTGATTTGATTTTGATTTTGTTTGAATTTTCTAATTTCTTCATACTCTTCAGTGTCAGTGAAGGCTACAGGTGTTGTGTCATTCAGATCATCATCTACCTTTGTTGATAAGTTAGTGAACTGATCTGAAAGTTCGGCTACTTTATCCGATAGTGAAATTATTTCCTCTGTATGTTTTTCTGAACCAAGTTTCAGAGTGTCCATTTGTGTTGAAATCGTATCTACTGTGTCCTTTAAGTTTTCCTGAGATTTTGCAAGTTGCGTAACCGTATCGGTAGATGCAACTGAGTCAGTTTTAGCTTGCACGGTCTCATGATTTTCATGAACAATAATTTGCAGTTCTTTTATGGCTGCTTCGTGATTCTGTAATGCATTTTCATGCCGCGAAAAAATAGGTTGAAAATGCTCACAAATTTGTGTTTTTACGTCATTACAGGCTTTTTGACATTTCGATTCAATGTTATGTAACTCAGTAGTTAAATCTTCACGTGTTTGTTCAAGAGTTTGTTCCAATGAGTCTAACTTTTGAAGCTGTTGCTGTGTTTGTCTCTGGTGTTGTTCCATTGTGTCTAACTTTTGAAGATTTTGTTCCATTGTGTCTAACTGTTGCTGTGTTTGTCTCTGGTGTTGTTCCATTGTGTCTAACTTTAGAAGATTTTGTTCCATTGTGTCTAACTGTTGCTCTGTTTGTCTCTGATTTTGTTTCATTTGCTGCATTAATTGCAATAATAATGCATTAGTGTCTGGAATCTGTTCCTCTATGCTTTTCGGCAGTGCATTTGCACCGGCAACATTTACATTTTGACGAGCAGAAAATGTGTCTTGACTTATTTGAGAAAACGGTGGGGACCCAAAACCTGAGTCTACAGTATTTGCAATATTGTGTTCTGTCATTTCGGATTCCTGAGGCGAGCTGTTGCCGACCGATCGATCGATAATGCTTCCCTGTTCACTAATTGTTCCACTGTCTACGCCATTATTTGCCGCCCGCTCCATTTCCCTATGCACAATTACCAAATTACCACTTTGAATGTCTGTTAATTCATTACACAGTGGTGCTGATAAGCTACGCTCGTCGTCACTATTATTTCTCAGTTTACTTTGTAGCCTTGTGTTACATTTTTCACACGCCATTATTGTCACAATATTTCACACGATAACACAGAAAAGCACAAAAATAAGAGAACACATTAACATAGCACTGTAAATAATATCTAGTTAATTGCAGCTGCGAAATACTTGGTGCAAATCTACATGCGTGCCACACCTGTTTTACTGTACAACAATGAAAGACTGCAACTACAAAGGAAATTCTCTCTATAATTACGCGCTAGCAATAAACAATAGCTACACTAATTACACGAACTACAAGAAAAAAATCAGAAGATTCCAGTGAGGTATCCTAGGCTAAGGGTCGACATATGAAACGTCCCCTTTGAACAATTTTTACAAGACTGTGCTTATCCTGACACACAATATTTTTAGCGCAACGAAATCTGACTTTCAAGAATCCCTACAAAAGAATGGCCCTGACTAACATTAACCTATACGTTTCACAAATCACTTACCTCACAAAAATCTTGGTTACTCGAACTACTGCAATACAGCGAGCGACACTACTGCCAGCTAAATAAAAGATTCAAACTACGGAAGGCACTAACTACTGATAGGCATAGTTAGCAAATGAAAGATTTTAATAGAGAACAAACAATGTATTTACCTTAATAGTCATAATTGACATCCAGTCTTACAAATTTCAAAACTCCGCCATCTCTCTCCCCACATCCACCACTACTGGCGGCTCACCTCCAACTGCGCAACGCTACGTGCTGTTAACATCCAGCTGCCGCTGCCCAACACTACAATGGCAGACAACAATGCAAACTAGCCACAGACTGCACACAGCACAGCCAGTGATTTTCATACAGAGCGCTACGTAACGTTGCCAATAAGAAAACATAAACAGCCTACTTACAATGAAAGGACTGCAGAATGGTTTCGCTCAGGAGAATAAGTGGATAAACTCAGCCAACTAAACCACTAAACTGTGGTTTCAGTTCACTTGAAAGAAAGAATAATTGACTCAGTATGCGAAATATCACTGGATTGTGTCGATTGTTTTCATTCGGTTGCTCCCAGAGACAAGTTTCACGCGAAAGAATTGAATGAATAATAATGTAACCACGGAAAACCACAACCGACGCACTATTTCTTTCCATTCGGTTGCTCCCGTAGACTCGTTTCACTCACAAGAATAAATGAATAATACAAACGATACGTAAAGCTACAACCGAATGAGTCGATTGTTTTCCAGCAATCAACTGAATTGATTGTTTTCATTCTGTTGTTCCTACCACTCAGCATAGGCGAAACCAGGATTAGATTTTTAGGTGGGATTTTCAGTAGACGGGTATCATAATAAAATGGATCTGTAATAGAACACAAAAGAGCACTATATATTATTATTTTTTGAGTCGAGACCCTGTAGGGTCACGCAAAGCATTCTTCCTCTTTTGTGCTAGGACGGTTGACAAAATTTCGATATTCGATACTTTCCACAAAGAATGTCGATATATATTGGCGATAGTTTTCACCCAACACATCGATATCACAAAGGAAACATTGAGTGCCGATATTTTTATTTTATATCATATTTTTTCACAATTTTCGGTATATATTTGAAGTTGTTCATTTGAAACTGTAATAGAACATAATTTTACTTTCACTTTGTGAAGGAGTCTTAATACTTTTTGAGCTTTCATTACTTCCGTTCTTTTTTCTTTCGCTTTGACTGTGTGAAGCAAGTCTACGTGGCAGAAAAGAGGAAAAGGAGTCCGGTTACACTGAGTGGGGGGGGGGGGGGGCAGGGGGTGGCAATCTGAGTGAAATAATAAGATTTCCGATGTGAAGAATTAGCATGCCACTTGCGTTAAAGAACAATTTTTAACGCATTTAGTGTGCTCTTTCTTCCCATGGGCATTCTTCAAAAACAGTTGCTGAAAATAATGAACAAAAATCTGAATGAGAAGACTGGTCTGTGTGGTAGGCGTGGTCTGACTTAGCATTCCACTTGTATATCTTGTCTCTGTATATGTTTCCTTCTTCAGTTTCTGTTGGATCGATTTGTGATTTTTCTAGGCCAAGTTTGACTTGTGTGAACCATGGTACAGCTGATTTGACCCCTCCTTGTACGGATGTCAGAATTCTGTTGGTGAATCTTGTTGGTGGTAGCCCGCTGATGTGTCTGTAGAACTTTAACCTGCTCTTCTGACACGTGCCGCTAGATCTGACATCTTTTCTATAGTTTTCCTAGAGTGTAATCTGTATTCCTCTTCTGTCAGCTGCCGGCCGGTGTGGCCGTGCGGTTCTAGGCGCTTCAGTCTGGATTCGCGTGACCGCTACGGTCGGAGGTTCGAATCCTGCCTCGGGCATGGATGTGTGTGATGTCCTTAGGTTAGTTAGGTTTAAGTAGTTCTAAGTTCTAGGGGACTGATGACGACAGATGTTAAGTCCCATAGCGCTCAGAGCCATTTTCTTCTGTCAGCTTTGGGCTGAGCATTTTTATCGTGATTTTGCTTTCCTCTGTCAGTATGCTTTTCATGTTGCTTTTCGCATGGAGTGTTAGTGTCCCACCTGCAAACAGTATTTCAGACTTGAGTAATGTGTTGCACTGTCTGATCTCTGTTTGAATGGACATGCATTTATTATTATATATGTCTGGTGTTCTGCCATAAACTCTCTTCATTTTTTGCAGTCGAGTCTTCTGTGAGATCTTTTCTCTTCCTATAGATTCGAGAATTTCAGCTAGATATTAGAAATGCACAGCTCTGTTTATCTTGCCGTATTCTGTGTCTGTTTTATCCTTAATTTTGATTAGAAGAATTCAGACTTCTGGAAAGAGATTTACAGGCCAATTTCCAAAATAAACAAAAAATATGCCTTTTAAAAAAACCAGATAAAATTGACTTGACGCCTTCCCAAGAGACAATCTCCTCTCCTTCCAAATTAATAATGTAAGTGTAGACCATATGTGACTTGAATTCAAAGAAATACTATCGACAGCAATTGAGAGATTTATACCACATAAATTAACAAACAACGGAGCTGATCCACCTTGGTACGCAAAACGGGTCAGAACGCTGTTGCAGAAACAACGAAAAAAAGCATGCTAAATTTAAACGTACGCATAATCTCTAAGATTGCCAATCTTTTATAGAAGCTCGAAATTTAGTGCATACATCAATTCGAGATGCTTATAATAGTTTACACAACGAAACTTTGTCTCGAAACATGGCAAAAAAATCCAAGGAGATTCTGGTCGTATGTGAAGTATGCCAGCGGCAAGACACAATCAATGCCTTCTCTGCGCGATAGCAATGGAAATACTATCGACGACAGCGCTGCCAAAGCAGAGTTACTAAAACACAGCCTTCCGAAATTCCTTCACCAAAGAAGACGAAATAAATATTCCAGAATTTGAATCAAGGACAGTGCCAACATGAGTAATGTAGAAGTAGGTATCCTCGGTGTAGTGAAGCAACTTAAATCACTTAACGAAAGCAAGTCTTCCGGTTGTAGGGAAGCAGCCTACTCACGCCGTAGTAAATTCACAGCAGTCTTTCCATTGTGTGCCAGCCTAGTCCGCTGTAACTAGCTCTGACGTCATAAATGTTGCGCAATACTTTAAAAATCAAGAGAATAACCTGAAACGGTTCTAGCATGTCAGGAGTAATACTAAATTAATATGTGTTGAATATCAGTTCGATAACTTTAACCATTTTCGATATTTTGACGTTTTTCTGTAAAAATCATTGGCGCAACAGAAAAGAGCTAGAGACTTCAAAATTTATATTTAGATTCCTTTTCCATAATAATTTAATAGAAACAGTACTTTGGATCTCACAAATTAAAATTTTAGTTGAAATTCATAATTTTGTGGGTTTTGTCTTAGAGATTAAGGAAGCAAGTCGTCCTGAAAGCGAGTCCAGTGTGCTAACCACTGCGAGTTGCTCTGTCCGTGCTGAGGGGTAATGCCTGAAATTTGCTACTGTCGGCACACGCTCGACACTGTGCATCTCCAAATATTGAATTCGCTAACTATTTTCGAAATGGAATGTCCCATGCGTCTCGCTCCAAGTATTATTCTGCGTTCAGAGATTTAATTCCCGTCGTGCGGCCATGATCACGTCGGAAACGTTTTCACACGAATCACAAATGACAGATCCACCAATGAATTGCTCTTTTTATACCTTGTGTGCGTAATACTACCGCTATGTGTTTAAGTGCATATTGCTGTCCCACGACTTTTGTCGACTCAGAGAGTTCTGAATACAAATACCTGTACCAAAATAAGCTTCTTCACGGAAGCCAGTACGGCTTCCGGAAGTATCGATCATGCGGAACCCAACTTGTGCTTTCAACCCACGATATCTCACGCGCCAAAAGCAACCAGGTGGATTCTGTGTCTCTACACTTGCGGAAGCCGTTTGGTCCGGTGGCACATAAACGTCTGCGACCGAAAACTCTCGTACGGAATATCTATCCAGATTTGTGACGGGACTGAGGCTTTCTTAACAGGCAGTACGCAGCACTTTATCCTGAATGGAGAGTGTTCCTCAGATGTAGAAGTAGAGCTAACATCCCGCGTGCCCCAGGGTAATGTAATAGCACAGTTACTGGTCATATTGCACATTAATGGCTTAAAGAATAATTACGAGGAAATTCTATCCGAGAAGAATTGTAGTACTATCCAGTTAGACCTCGACAAAATATCTGAATGGTGCAGGGACTGCCAACTAACTCTAAACGTAGACAAACGTAAAGTCGTGTACTTCACGGGACATAAAATGTAGTAGCGTTTGATTACGAAATAAATGATTCGTAGCTGGAATCAGTGTTGTCATACAAGTACTCGGGAGTAACTATGTGCGGAAATGTGAAGTGGAACGATCATTTAGGAGCAGTTATAGCGAAGTCAGACGGTAGGCCTCTGTTCGTTGATAGGATACTTGGAAACTGTGACATGTGTACGAAAGAAATTTCTGATAAGATGCTTTTGCGGTCCGTACTTGAACACTGCGCAAGTGTGTGGGACTCGTATGACGGCGGACTGGTGGGAGACACAGATCGTGTACAAAGGTGGGCAGCACGAATGATCACATGTTTGTTTGACTGGGAAGTGAACGTGACGGCTATGCAAAGAAAAGCTCAACTGTGAACACGCCAAGAAAGATGTCGCATATCTCACGAAATCTATTTAAACTACTTCAAACTCTAGTTCTCATGGAAGAAACCAACATCAATTCTTCAGCAACCTACGTATCGATACCGCGACGGTCAGAAGATAAAGTTAGGGAAATAAAAGAGCGCACTGAGACGTATAATCAGTCGTTCTTCCCACGCTTGATTCGTGAATGGAAGAGGAGGAAATCATAATGTACGGCACGAATGAGGTACCCTCTGCCCTCTGCAGAGTTTGGTATTACCCATCAAGTCTACCATTATACTTCGTGAACATTTTGACAACCACATTTGGGTCAGTATACAGGGTGTCCCAAACAGACAGCGACAACGGTTAGTAAACTGTGCGGGAAGGCACGCTGATCGGTTTTTAAGAACGAACCCACGGCTCGGGCGCTGGACAGCATCGACATCTGAGATGGATGTGCGTCCCACATTACGTGAATAAACCCGACACGAGTAGCACATCGCGCTGTCTACATTACAGACGGACTTCGAACTGCGTACCTCCTACGTCAACTCAGAGCGTACGTCAGCGGTGCTGAGTCTCGGGCACACGAGCCGAGACGTGCGATTGTCTTTGAAGTATGTCAGTCGCTCCGTGGACTCGAGCAATGAGGTCCTCCGCTGACGTCGAGGGTGTGCCGTACACCGTACTCTTCGTGCCACCCGACAGAAAATAGTGGAGAGGTGTAAGAGCTGGCGATCGTGCTGGTCACGGAACTCGTCCAGCCCTACCAATCCATCGACTGAGATATGCGACGCTGAAATGATTCTACACCCACACATCGACATCAGAGTGTGCTGGAACTACGTCGTGTTGCAGCCACATGTCCATCCGAACATTTAGTGACATTACATCCGATAGAGTAGGAAAAACGTCTGTGATAAATGTGAGGTAGATCGGTCCTGTTAATCTGTTTGGTAGTAGATATGGTCCAATGATACGACCACCAATTATCCCAGCCCGGATGTTAATACCGACCCTGCGTTGGTGATTTTAAACCACCTGCAGACGCGGAGAAATGGCCGCGCGGTTCTGGCGCTGCAGTCTGGAACCGCGAGACCGCTACGGTCGCAGGTTCGAATCCTGCCTCGGGCATGGATGTGTGTGATGTCCTTAGGTTAGTTAGGTTTAACTAGTTCTAAGTTCTAGGGGACTAATGACCTCAGCAGTTGAGTCCCATAGTGCTCAGAGCCATTTGCAGACGCGGATTGTCGTCCGCCCAAACACGCATGTTGTGCAAGTTTAATATGCTGTCTCTGGTAAACATGTATTCATCCTCGAATAGCACCGAGCTCGGGAATTATGGTTGGAGTATGCAGCACTGCGCAAACTGTAACTGTGCTGAGTAGTCGTCCTCCGTGCTTCTTGCAGGTGGTATGGAGGCTCTAGCCTGCTGCTACGGTCGCAGGTTCGAATCCTGCCCTGGCCACGGATGTGTGTGATGTCCTTACGTCAGTTTGTTCTAAGTCTAGGAGACTGATGACCTCACATGTTAAATCCCACAGTGCTCAGAGCCATTTTTTATGGATGGAGCTGGTGTTTACGGACAACACTCCATACGGCAAGCTTGCCCGAGTACAGCGCCTGTGCCACCTGCCAAATGCTGGTGGCTGAGTCCTTTCCGAACATTATCAGCACGTCCTCCTCCAGCTGCACTACTCGAGCCGAGCGTGGACGCCCGCATCACATTAAGGCACCTCCCAATGGACAAAGAGTAGACAGTAGACATTCGCAAGTACTTAGCACGAAGTGCTACTACTTAACTGTACATCGGACACATCTCGGGCAGAAAATACCTAAGCGCAACTTTCCGGCTTCTCTGATGCGTCTCTGGATGGCTGCGAACGTAGAATGATGGCAGGTATGTCTGTGAGTAAAACGTTCTGCATGCAATCTTGCAGAAGCCCCTCCCGCCGGAGGTTCGAGTGTGTGTGTTGTTCTAAGCATAAATTAGCTTAAGTAGTGTGTAAGTCTAGGGACCGATGACCTAAGCAGTTTGGTCCCTTATGAATTCACACACATTTGAACATTTGCAATCTTGCAGCTCTCGCATTGCAGTCCGCTTTAGCGTACGAAGCATCTTGTCGGTCATTTCCGTAGCTGTGTACTCGTACATGCACTGCTGTCAATAACGTTACTTCACTGGCAGATCACACACGTCCGCGGTAGAATGCACGCGAGGACTGTGTGAAGGAATGTAGCCCATGTGCAGGAGCGTTATTACTACCAGTTTGCCTTCCCGCACAATAAACTATACGCTGTCGGGGTTTTGGGGACATCTTGTACACTTCTTTCATTAAGAAGGCACTATCGTTGAACCCAGGGGCTGCCCTTAGCATAATTCACCCTTTTTCTGTTGGTTATCACCGAAAGAGACTGCCGCTGTCATGGGATGTTCGATTTCTCTTTAGCCTTGTGGTTTCAAATTCTGACTGCAACTTGTCTATAGAATTCGGACGGTTTTCTGCTACCTGCAGCTGCTGCCATTCTATGGTCTCTAACAATAAGTGGACCAGTTTACAAGGAAACTGAGGGCAAAAAAAAGGGGGAAAAAAGGGAAGTACCTTCATTACTGTTTCCCACAAACCTACGTTAGCATAAATAATTAGGAGATTTGTTTTGTGAAGTAATGAACATCATGCCGGAAGATGCATCAATCGCACAGTCAGGACGCATCCGGAATGGACTGCGGTTGTGAAGGAGTGCCGGATTTTGAGTAAAAGAATTTTTAATATTAAAAATCAAACGCTGAACGAACAGTAAGAGCACTGAATATGAACAAAGGAGCTCTGAATACAAATAAAGGAAGGATATCTGATACCCCAACAAATATATCGAGTGAGGATCATCATAATGAGATTGGGGAAATCGGGGGAAATACCGGGACATAAAATCAGTCTTTTTTTCGCGTACTTTCCGTGAATGGAACAGTCGGGAAGCAGGTGATACTCTACGAAAGTACCCTGCCTCACGTGCCATTTTGTGGATTGCGGTGTATTCGGTGTATTATACTAGCCTAAATATAGAAAAGCAACGTAAAAGAAAGGGAACTAAAGGGATTATCATATTGAGCAAACTAGTTGTTCCTCTCTCCTACACAACACTACTTAAAATACATATTCAAAAAAATACTCACTACGATATAACAATAATGTGTGCAGTTTCCAGGGAGTGCAGCGCCGACAGTAGTTGTAAGCTGGTGCTGTCTCCTCACTGCGCCGAGAGTCAGCAGCCGTGATGATTAGGGTAGCCCTTACGTAGGGCCAGCGCTCACTGGATTCCAGGCAAATCACACTACTATAGGGCTCAGTCCACACATTAGTGCCCGAGCGGTTCTAGGCGCTCCAGTCCGGAACCGAGCGACTGCTGTGGTCGCAGGTTCGAATCCTGCCTCGAGCGCGGATGTGTGTGATGTCCTTAGGTTAGTTAGGTTTAAGTAGTTCTAAGTTCTAGGGGACTGATGACCTCCGATGTTAAGTCCCATAGTGCTCAGAGCCATTCGAACCATTTTCAAACGTTAGTGGCAGAATTGTTGTATTGCTGCCCCCGCTGGATCATCGCTGCCGTAATCCACTTGCGCACTCCCTCACTCTGGCAACAGTGACGGTCTGAAAACGCCTTAATTTTGAAATAAAGATTACATTGCCCCATCGATTTTAAAATTACTTCTGCCCCTTCTTTTTCGTTAGTTTCTTCAGTATTTCTGGAGCGAATTTAACAAACACCCCACCCCCCACCCCATCTCTGGCTACACCCATGATAGGCAATGTTGAACGTGGTTAGCACGCAATCTGGCATATCCTTCAGCCCTTCTTCGCAGTGAACCACTCTTTCAAATACACCTGGCTCCATTCAGATTGTGCCACATTCATTGGTCACAAGCTTCTGTAACGTTTTCACATTGTTGATGGGTTAGTTATACAGCAAAACCTTTAAATAGCCAGAAATTCAAAGGATTCAGATTCGGTGAACTGGGAGGACATGCTAGCGGACCTCCTCGACCACTCCATTGCACATTAAACGTTGCGGTGAGGTACTGTCGGACGGTTTGTAGAAATTAGAGAAGTGTCCTGTCGCGCATAAACAACAGTCGTTGTCTTCCTGCAAGGGTAACTTTCCTCACTAGCGCTGTTAATTCATCTCGCAAAGATTGGTGATACACAGCACTTATTAATCTGTTTGGTAAAGTGTATGGCCCTATGAGTCTGTTACCAACAAATCATGCTCACACGTTGGTACTGAAGTGACCCTTATGTCTCACTTCCAGGACTGCTCGATGATTTTTATAGAGGCGCAAGTTGTGCTCAGAAAGGATAGATTAAATAAAGTAGGTGGTGGCGTGTTTGTGTCTGTTGGTAGTAGTTTACCTTGTAGTGAAGTTGAAATAGATAGTACCTGCGAATTATGGGTAGAGGTTATACTCAACAGCCGTACCAAAGTAATAACTGGCTCCTTCTACCGACCCCCGACTCGGATGATATAATAGCTGAACGGTTGAAAGAAAACTTGAATCTCATTGCAAATAAGTACCCCACTCATACAGTTATAATTGGGGGAGAAAACTTGAATCTCATTGCAAATAAGTACCCCACTCATACAGTTATAATTGGGGGAGACTCCCTCAATTTGTTGGCGAAAATACATGTTCAAAGCCGGTGGTAGACAGAAAAGTCTTCTGAAATTGTACTAAATGCTTTCTCTGAGAACTACTTTGAACAGTTAGTTCGTGAGCCCACACGAATTGTAAATGGTTGTGAAAACACACTTGACCTCTTAACCACAAATAATCCTGATCCAATAGAGAGCGTCATGAAGGATACAGGGATTAATGAACACAAGGTCATTGAAGCGAGGCTCAAAACCATATCAACCAAAACCACTAAAAATAAACGCAAAACATATCTATTTAAAACAGCAGATAAAAATTAGCTTGATGCCTTCCTAAGAGAGTGTCTCCATTCCTTCTAAGCTAACTGTGTAAGTATAGACCAGATATGGCTCAAGTTCAAAGATACAGTCTCGACAGCAATAGATAGATTCATACCGCATAAGTTAATAAGAGACGGGACTGATCCACCATGGTACACAAAATACGTCAGAACACTGTTGCAGAAGCAACGAAAAAAAAAAAAAAAAAAAAACCGAGCGAGGTGGCGCAGTGGTTAGCACACTGGACTCGCATTCAGGAGGACGACGGTTCAATCCCGTCTCCGGCCATCCTGATTTAGGTTTTCCGTGATTTCCCTAAATCGTTTCAGGCAAATGCCGGGATGGTTCCTGTGAAAGGGCACGGCCGATTTCCTTCCCAATCCTTCCCTAACCCGAGCTTGCGCTCCGTCTCTAATGACCTCGTTGTCGACGGGACGTTAAACACTAACCACCACCACCACCAACGAAAAAAGCATGCCAAATTCAGAAGAACGCAAAATCCCCAGGACTGGCTAAGTTTCACGGGAGCTCGAAATTTAGTGCGGACGTCAATGCGAGATGCTTTTAATAGTTTCCACAATTAAACATTGTCTCAAAATATGGTAGAAAACCCAAAGAGATTCCGGTCGTATGTAAAGTACACCAGTGGCAAAAACAGTCAATACCGCCACTGCGCGATAGCGATGGAAATGTTACCGATGATGGTGCCACTAAAGCGGAGTTACTAAATACAGTTTTCCTCCACGAAAGAGGACGAAGTAAACATTCCAGAATTCTAAACCAGAACAACTGTTAGCACATGACATAAAAGTAGATATCTTAGGTGATGCGAAACAACTCAGATCACTTAAGAAAGGCAAGTCTTCCGGTCCAGATGGTAAACCAATCAGGTTCCTTTCAGAGTATGCAGACGCAATTGCACCTTTATTAGCAATCATATACAACCGCTCACTTGACGAAAGGTCTTTTCCTAAAGACTGGAAGATAGCACAGGTCACAATAATATTCAACAAAGGAAATAGGAGTAACCCATTGAATTACAGACCCATATCACTGACCTCAGTTTGCAGTAGGATTTAGGAGCATATACTGTACTTGAACATTATGAATCACCTTGAAGAAAATGTCTTATTAAAACATAACCAACACGGATTCAGAAAATATCGTTCTTGTGCAACGCAGCTAGCTCTTTATTCCCAGGAAGTAATGAGTGCTGTCGACAAGGGATCTCAGGTCGATTTCATATTCCTAGATTTCCAGAAGGCTTTTGATACCGTTCCTCACAAACGACTGTTAATCAAATTGCGTGCATATGGAGTATCGTCTCAGTTGTGTGACTGCATTCGTGATTTCCTCTCAGAGAGGTCACAGTTCGTAGTGATAGACGGTAAATCACAGAGTAGAACAGAAGTGATATCTGGCGTTCCGCAAGGTTGTGTCGTAGGCCCTCTGCTGTTCCTGATTTACATAAATGATCTAGGTCATAATCTGAGCAGCCCCCTTAAATTGTTTGCAGATGACGCTGTAATTTACTGTCTAGTAATATCATCAGACGATCAATTCCAATTACAAAATGATCTAGAGAGAATTTCTGAATAGTGCGAAAAGTGGCAATTTGCACTAAACAAACAAAAGTGCGAGGTCATCTTCATGGGTACTAAAAGAAATCCGATAAATTTTCGGTATACGATAAATCGCACAAATTTAAGGGCTGTCAATTTGACTAAATACCTAGGAATTACAATTACGAGCAACTTAAATTGGAAAGACCATATAGATAATATTGTGGGGAAGGCGAAACAAAGACTGCGCTTTGTTGGTAGAACACTTAGAAGATGCGACTAACCCACTAAAGAGACAGCCTACATTACACTTGTCCGTCCATGGCTGGAATATTGCTACGCGGTGTGGGATACTTACCAGGTAGGATTGACGGAGGACATCGAAAAAGTGCAAAGAAGGGCAGCTCGTTTCGTGTTATCGCGCAATAGGGATGAGAGTGTCACTGATATGATACGCGAGATGGGGTGGCAGTCACTGAAACAAAGGCGGTTTCTTTGCGGCGAGATCTATTTACGAAATTTGAATCACCAACTTTCTCTTCCGAATGCGAAAATATTTTGTTGACACCCACCTACGTAGGGAGAAATGATCATCATAATAAAAGAAGAGAAATCAGAGCTCGAACGGAAAGATTTAGGTGTTCCTTTTTCCCACGCGCCATTCGAGAGTGGAGTGGTAGAGAAGTAGTATGAAAATGGTTCGATGAACCCTCTGCCAGGCACTTAAGTGTGGATTGCAGAGTATCCATGTAGATGTAGATGTAGATTTGCATCTGCCCACATGCGTGTATTGTGGTATTCTGCCATGCCATTTCTTGTGACAGCCTATACTACACATTACTTGTCACAAGTAAAACGGCCCGTATCTCAAAAGGTTTTGGTCTCCGGATATATAACTAAGGAACTTTCCTCCTAGTTTTGACCAACACTAGGTATACGTGACACTTTTTTTTAAATAGTCGTTATTGTTTATGACACGTGGTATTAATGCCTTAAAAGTGCTATGCCAATAGTTACAGCCAAAATGTCAAGGAAGCAGCAAATATGCATTATCAAAGATTATATATATCATGGTATAACGTTCGTAGTCACCAGTGACGCTAAAAAATCTCACTGAGTTCTGCTCACTAACGAAAGTCAAATACTAAACACTTACCAAAGAATGTAGTATGTTGTTATGTATACATCAGCGCCAGCTATCGTTCAAAGAGCTTTGAATGCCTGCATATCATGTCATAGAAAAATCTAAACATAATCGTACACCTGCGTTACAATGTTTGCCTCTATTGATAATTGACATAACATAATATTCACTGATATATCATCCCACATACCCACCACTTGGCCAACAAACGAGTTGTCATGGCTAACATTTGATCCACGTTCCAAAATGTGCTCACTACATACGTTATGTACTAACAACTGGAAATATTAAAACTTATTTACTGCAAAGAGATTAAGTTGGTGGCTGCTTTTGACAAGAAACTCTTTTTGAAGTTAAGGTGGAAACCGAAGATTATTGACGTCAAATGTCTGACCTCTCCCAGGAAACAAAGGGCAGATTTAGTGATTTGAAGATATTTAAACTTTTATTTTCATTTCTAGGAAGTCCGTATGCTGATGATGTTGTGAGGGATAATTGCCCAGGTTTATCACGAGTTATTCTTGCGACGACTAGGGTGTGAATCACTGTACTCAACATTCGAATTTATTAAATCTAATTACTAATCTCAACTAACTGGTGAATATTTTATTGGACTTTTGCGAATTGCGCCCACCAGTTATAAGTCACATTTCAAACAGTCACATTAGAAACGAATATCCGAAAAATGGCATCACAAAATGAAGTTTTTTCCTGTTATGTAATGAAATGTTGTTCAATGATATTAGTTTTAAAACGAAAATAAGAACTTTTGTCACTGATGTTAATAATTATTCTCTAAAGAATGCGGCTCTCTTCGATCGGCTGCATATGTTGACAGCTGCTAAAGATAAGATTAGTGGCCACTTTTGCTCCAGCAGGATGTGGGTGCTGAGTGTATAACACCACCGTCTGCTACTGCTATACCATAACCTTAAAGTAGGAGGCAGGTCGTGAAATATAAACAATTATGGTGTAAAGCCACAGAGCAGTGTTACCCTCTGAGAGGAATTTTGCTAGGTTGACCGTGCTGTACCTAACGGGAATGGCTTATCGAAAATGAAAGTCAGAATTACGTAAATATTTGAACAGTACGAACAAAATTTTGCCTATCTGTACTGTTCAACTGATAAAGAAAACGGTCGCCAGCCTAACTAGGCAAGAGAATGATTAACATTCTCGTTCAAGAAAATAGTTATTAGTAACTCTAATGGATAAACACAACCTATACTTGGCCACACGCGAGTGCAATAAACTCTGACACATACATATGTTTACGTTAAGATTGAAGCTAACAACTGGAGCAGCACAAACTATTTGCAAAATTATAACAGATACCGAAACACACTATTACCTTCAGGGCTTACACAAAGTGAATGGTCTTTATAACATTACTATTAATATGCACTTCTAATACACAAGAGAGACAAACACTTAGCAAACATGAGTATATAACGTTTCACAACTGCAGCTTTCTCACTTTTACTACAGCGAAACACAATGTTGACAAAATTGCAAGAAACTGACTCACCTTTTAGAATCTACTACAGACAACAATGTGATCATTTGCTTTATAAGCCTCAGTCTTAAGAACTTTTAATTTTGAAGTTAGCAACAGCACTTTTATAAGCAGTTTTAATAGGAATATTTTTAGCAAGCTACATTAAATTTAACTCACTCTCTTGCCACCTTAATTTTAACTTTCTTTTTACTATGTTGACGAGGCATTAATGAGCAAAATATTGGGCTTTAATGTTCTTTTAGTAAGGACACTCGGATATCACTTTAGCTCAAACGGAAAGGAACCTGAGAGGTGTTATGATGAGGAAAAAAATCAGGGTAGGTACATAAATTCAGATAAAATTTACCTTATATTTGAGCACACTAACACATCCATTAAGCTGATCCTTCACTGTACATCATTGTAGTATTCCGATGTAATGATTGCGCAATGTGGTTGGGTGGAATTGCAGGTAGAAATGCTGGAATCTGTCATTTCTTGGTGGCGATGATTGATACCAATCCCAGAATATTTCTAGCTATTTATCCATTCTTCCGAGGCATTGGAAAGCGGCAGGAAAAGCCTCTCTCGGAACCAGCACAATATGCATCTTTTACATGGCAGTGCACGGACTCGTAGCTCATCTCCGACTCGTAGCTCGTCTCCGACTGACTATCAGTTCCACCTTTTCCACCTAGGCCAACCACAATTTGCGCGCGCTACACAGTTCCGTTCCCGAGGGGAACCACTACACCTTTTACATACAAACTAACTAAGAACCCTAAGTGGGGATCAGCAGTTTACATAGCAGTAAACAATCATTTTAAACAAAACAGAACATTTGCACATATAGACATTTCTACAAAAAATTATTCACACAAAATTACAATTATATACAGTAAGTTTTGTTCCCTCCAAATGGGACAAAGTATTTAAACGACTGCATAGAACCAAACCATGACATCAAAGTTTGTGCAAAGAAAGAAATATACAGTTTTATGTTATCGATTCAATCACACACATTTTCAGAAGCTCAGCGACGTAACATTGAATGAAACAAAGGCGAAATAAATCAGTACAACATTAGAGCTATGGTGTTACAAGTGGACAAATAAGGGGCTCCCCCTCAAAATAGCCGACGTGGAAGTCACAGGGGCGTGACGATAGATATTAGAAAATAAATGCCATGATACTAGAGGGATACCAAATGTTTACATATACCATCCTTTATTTAAAGGTTACGTATTTTGCTTTGTTACAGAATATACGCTACAATAAAACCCCTTAAAAATTTAAAGTTTTTACCAGGTGGGGACTTGAGTCCAGATATTGAGTTGGAAAACACATATGGACAGAAGAAAGCTTTGATATATACTCACACACTCGGCTGAGAGAGCGTTGCTTGCATAAGGAAAACATCCAATTTAGAGACTTGCGCTAGTACGTATCTTCGGTCTATCAGTCTTTCTCAGACTAAACTTGACCCACTAAAGACATAAAAGGCGCTATTAATCGTGATTTTAAGAATATCATATACATATCTACAATCTAGAAAGCTGCCACTGGAGAAAAGATAATGTCTCTTAGGTGAGCCAGCAACAGGTCTACTACAAAAGAACCATCGTGACTAAGACTCGAATTAGAGACTCCGAGTTTTGTGAGCAATATGTAGTCAGCTGAGTCATCGAAGCTTGTGTACAGGCTGGCAATCTTTCCACCACCCCTCTGTTACTTCGTCAAAGTACACAGGAGCCCACTGGTCAGACACACCAGACCAGCAACGATTGCCAACGAATCGTTAGCCACGTGCCGAAGGTCGGTTTTGAGTGTGTGTGTTTGCAAATTTCAAGCGCTCACCATTCTCATTCAGGAACATGTCATAATCTGAAGCGAACTTTCGCTCCAGACTCACATAGGTGAGACGATTTATTAATTTGCTGTCTTAGAAATCGTTAACATATGTCAGGTAGGTACGACAAATACGGAAGAATCAGTCAAGAAATGAGTGAGGTACGAATTCTTCTTTGGTAATGCTGATGAAAATTTTCACAGTTTTCCTAATTCAATAAACACAAATCCCAAAGTATAATTTTTACATGGCCACGTACGAGTTTCTTCTCAGTCTACATCCGATCGATCTCGCTGTCAGTGTCTAATAACCTCTCAAACGAGTTGACGTTAATCTCCAATCTAATTTCTTTTTCTGAAACTGAGAAGAACAGCCGTAGCGCATAAGCCGCCTGTGTATGGCCTATGTACAAAAACTGCCACTGCAGTGATGATCAAAGCTACACTATGGCCGACTCAAGGACAGAAAAAACACCACATAGGGCGGGCATTAGAGATCGAGATATCTAATGTCGTCCTGTGTGGCGTATTTACTGTTGCTGAGTCGACCATAGTGCAGCTTTGATTATCATGGCAGGGGCAGTTTTTGCACATAGGCGTGTGTGTGAGGTGTGTGAATTCCTAAGGGACCAAACTGCTTATGTCATCGGTCAGTAGACTTACACAGTACTTAAAGTAACTCACGCTAAGAACAACACACACACCCATGCCCGAGGGAGCACTCAAACCTCCGACGGGAGGGCCGCGTAGTCCGAGACATGAGGCCTCAAACCGCGCGGCCATTCCGCGCTGCGGTACATAGGCCATCGCATGTATTTGCCACACTTGTGATGCGGATGGTTTGCAAATAGATAAGGTGTTCGAAACTAGTCATCACGAAGAAATAAAAAGAGACACTTCTCAATGCAACTTATGAAGCGTCTACAGCCATTTATTTCAGCATGCTGCAAATTCGTAAACTTTATTTTATATCGTCTGCGATTTCGGACAATATTAGTGTTAATCTTAGGCTTTTCGCAGATGGTGCAGTTATCTATAACGAAGGACTTTCTGAAAGAAGCTGCACCAATATCCAGTCATATCTTCATAAGATTTCAAATGGTGCGAATATTGGCAAATTGATGTAAATTCTCAGGAATGTAAACTTACGCACTTCAAAAAACGAAAAAAACATAATATCCTATGATTATAAGTCAATGAATCACATTTGGAATCGGTCAGTTCAGACAAATGCGTGGGTGTAACACTTTGTAGGGCTATCCGTCGTGATACCCATCATAGAATATTACTGAATCGTATGAGATCTGTACCAAATAAAACTAGCAGGATATTTTGAACGTATACAAACACGGGTAGCACGAATGAGCACTGGTTTGTTTGACTCGTGGGAGAGTGTCACGGAGATGCTGAAAGAACTGAAATGGGAGACTGACGAAGATGACGTAAACTATCCCGAGAAGGCCTGCTTACAAAGTTTCAAGAATCGGCTTTAAATGATGACTCTAGGAATATACTACAGCCCACTTTAGGAATCGTGAGGACACGATTCGATTTTATACAGCGTGAACGGAGCAATTTACAAACATTCCTCTCGCACCCCATACGAGAATGGAAAGGGAAAAACCCTAGTTGGTACAGTGGGAATTACCCTCTGCCATTTACCTCACAGTAGTTTGCAGAGTAAGGGGGTAGATGTAGATAAGAACAATAAGAAGAATTATTGACAACTTCAAGCAAGCAAAATTGTAACACCCAATTGGATAGACAACACAAAAAATTGCGCTAAAGTGTGTAACTTAAAAATAACACTTTTTGTTGTGTACGAGCTCGCCCGCATAGACACGTGCGTTAAGACGGCGCTTACGAGATTCGGGGAGGCGCGCTGGCCCCGTATCGAATCCGCCAGGAGGGTTAACGATGGGGGCCGGACTGCCGGCCAGCCTCGATGTCGCTTTTGGAAGGTTTCTCACATCCGACAAGGTAAATACCGACTGTTTCCCATTCACCGCCTCAGTTACCGATCCCCAAGCGTTTAGAAACGTGAAATGTATTCGCAGTTGTTAATACGAGCAACCATCAGCTGTATAAGGGAATGATGAGAGTGAGAAGTTGTGCCGGATCGTGTCTCGAAGCCAGACTTCCCGCTTTACGCGAGCAATCGCCTTAACTGTTTCGGCTATCCGTGCACGACTCACAGCCAGACCAAAACACCCATACGTCGTCGTCGTTTCTGTACCCGTACGCACATTATGTAATTCCCGTGCACAGGAGGACATTTTAACTGAAAGTTGGTCAGCTTTGAAAGAAGCCTTTCCACGGCGTGGGTGTGAATTTAGTCGCACCACTTCATCTACACTCCCGGAAATTGAAATAAGAACACCGTGAATTCATTGTCCCAGGAAGGGGAAACTTTATTGACACATTCCTGGGGTCAGATACATCACATGATCACACTGACAGAACCACAGGCACATAGACACAGGCAACAGAGCATGCACAATGTCGGCACTAGTACAGTGTATATCCACCTTTCGCAGCAATGCAGGCTGCTATTCTCCCATGGAGACGATCGTAGAGATGCTGGATGTAGTCCTGTGGAACGGCTTGCCATGCCATTTCCACCTGGCGCCTCAGTTGGATAGCGTTCGTGCTGGACGTGCAGACCGCGTGAGACGACGCTTCATCCAGTCCCAAACATGCTCAATGGGGGACAGATCCGGAGATCTTGCTGGCCAGGGTAGTTGACTTACACCTTCTAGAGCACGTTGGGTGGCACGGGATACATGCGGACGTGCATTGTCCTGTTGGAACAGCAAGTTCCCTTGCCGGTCTAGGAATGGTAGAACGATGGGTTCGATGACGGTTTGGATGTACCGTGCACTATTCAGTGTGCCCTCGACTATCACCAGTGGTGTACGGCCAGTGTAGGAGATCGCTCCCCACACCATGATGCCGGGTGTTGGCCCTGTGTGCCTCGGTCGTATGCAGTCCTGATTGTGGCGCTCACCTGCACGGCGCCAAACACGCATACGACCATCATTGGCACCAAGGCAGAAGCGACTCTCATCGCTGAAGACGACACGTGTCCATTCGTCCCTCCATTCACGCCTGTCGCGACACCACTGGAGGCGGGCTGCACGATGTTGGGGCGTGAGCGGAAGACGGCCTAACGGTGTGCGGGACCGTAGCCCAGCTTCATGGAGACGGTTGCGAATGGTCCTCGCCGATACCCCAGGAGCAACAGTGTCCCTAATTTGCTGGGAAGTGGCGGTGCGGTCCCCTACGGCACTGCGTAGGATCCTACGGTCTTGGCGTGCATCCGTGCGTCGCTGCGGTCCGGTCCCAGGTCGACGGGCACGTGCACCTTCCGCCGACCACTGGCGACAACATCGATGTACTGTGGAGACCTCACGCCCCACGTGTTGAGCAATTCGGCGGTACGTCCACCCGGCCTCCCGCATGCCCACTATACGCCCTCGCTCAAAGTCCGTCAACTGCACATACGGTTCACGTCCACGCTGTCGCGGCATGCTACCAGTGTTAAAGACTGCGATGGAGCTCCGTATGCCACGGCAAACTGGCTGACACTGACGGCGGCGGTGCACAAATGCTGCGCAGCTAGCGCCATTCGACGGCCAACACCGCGGTTCCTGGTGTGTCCGCTGTGCCGTGCGTGTGATCATTGCTTGTACAGCCCTCTCGCAGTGTCCGGAGCAAGTATGGTGGGTCTGACACACCGGTGTCAATGTGTTCTTTTTTCCATTTCCAGGAGTGTACTTTCTACCCTCCTCCCATGGTCCCAAAGTTTATTACCAACTATTATTCTTACCTCGTTCAGGCCGATTACATTTTGTTAGAGCTTTACGTTACCAGTAGAACTAGCAACGTACTTTGTAAATATTATCCAAACTCAGTTGTTATTTGTATGTGTTATCACCATAATCCAACTAATTATGCCTTTCAACACTGATTCTGGTAACCGCATTCTGTTTAGTATGTCTCTCAATGCATTATTATTATTTCTTTCCTTTCTCAGACGTTATGTCTGGTTAAAAATGGAAAGTGACGCGGACCTTGATCCAGCGTGACTTCCTTTTAACTGTACGGTATATGTTACATTGCATTTAGGAACTTTCGGGTGAATGAACATGTATCAATAATTACAGATTTCTGTAGTTGTATACATAAGTTTGGATGTAGCTGTATTGCGTTAATGTACTGGTGGATATTGTGTGGTATGACTCCTGTAGTTGATAGTATAATTGGTATAATGTCAACTTTATCCTGATGCCACATGTCCTTGACTTCCTCAGCCAGTTGGATGTATTTTTCAATTTTTTCTCCTGTTTTCTTCTGTATATTTGTTGTATTGGGTATGGATATTTCGATTAGTTGTGTTACTTTCTTCTTTTTATTGGTGAGTATGATGTCAGGTTTGTTATGTGGTGTTGTTTTATTTGTTATAATGGTTCTGTTCCAGTATAATTTGTATTCATCATTCTCCAGTACATTTTGTGGTGCATACTTGTGTGTGGGAACGTGTTGTTTTATTAGTTTATGTTGTATGCAAGTTGTTGATGTATTATTTTTGCTACATTATCATGTCTTCTGGGGTATTCTGTATTTGCTAGTATTGTACATCCGCTTGTGATGTGATCTACTGTTTCTATTTGTTGTTTGCCAAGTCTGCATTTATCTGTTGTGGTATTGGGATCTTTAATAATATGTTTGCTGTAATATCTGGTGTTTATTGTTTGCTCCTGTATTGCAATCATGAATCCTTCCGTCTCACTGTATATATTGCCTTTTCTTAGCCATGTGTTGCATGCGTCTTGATCGATGTGTGGCTGTGTCAGATGATACGGGTGCTTGCCATGTAGTGTTTTCTTTTTCCAATTTACTTTCTTTGTATCTGTTGATGTTATGTGATCTAAAGGGTTGTAGAAGTGGTTATGAAATTGCAGTGGAGTAGGCGATGAGTGATTGCTTTGTGTATTTTGCTAGTTTCTGCTCGTTCTATAAAGAATTTTCTTAAATTGTCTACCTGTCCATAATGTAGGTTTTTTATGTCGATAAATCCTCTTCCTCCTTCCTTTCTGCTTAATGTGAATCTTTCTGTTGCTGAATGTATGTGATGTATTCTATATTTGTGGCATTGTGATCGTGTAAGTGTATTGAGTGCTTCTAGGTCTGTGTTACTCCATTTCACTACTCCAAATGAGTAGGTCAATATTGGTATAGCATAAGTATTTATAGCTTTTGTCTTGTTTCTTGCTGTCAATTCTGTTTTCAGTATTTTTGTTAGTCTTTGTCTACATTTTTCTTTTAGTTCTTCTTTAATATTTGTATTATTTCCTATTTTTTGTCTGTATCCTAGATATTTATAGGCATCTGTTTTTTCCATTGCTTCTATGCAGTCGCTCTGGTTATCCAATATGTAATCTTGTTTAGTGTGTTTTCCCTTGACTATGCTATTTTTCTTACATTTGTCTGTTCCAAAAGCCATATTTATATCATTGCTGAATACTTCTGTTATCTTTAGTAATTGGTTGAGTTGTTGATTTGTTGCTGCCAGTAGTTTTAGATCATCCATGTATAGCAAATGTGTGATTTTGTGTTGGTATGTTCCAGTAATATTGTATCCATAATTTGTATTATTTAGCATGTTGGATAGTGGGTTCAGAGCAAGGCAGAACCAGAAAGGATTTAATGAGTCTCCTTGGTATAATTCCACGCTTAATCTGTATTGGCTGTGATGTGATATTATTTGAATTTGTTTGGATATTAAGTGTGGTTTTCCAATTTTTCATTACTATGTTTAGGAACTGTATCAATTTAGGATCTACTTTGTATATTTCCAATATCTGTAGTAACCATGAGTGGGGCACACTATCAAAAGCTTTTTGGTAATCAATGTATGCGTAGTGTAGCGACCTTTGTTTAGTTTTAGCTTGATATGTCACCTCTGCATCTATTATCAGTTGCTCTTTACATCCTCGTGCTCCTTTGCAACAGCCTTTTTGTTCATCATTTATAATTTTGTTCTGTGTTGTATGTGCCATTAATTTCTGTGTAATGACTGAAGTAAAAACTTTGTATTTTGTTGGTAGGCATGTTATGGGGCGATACTTTGCTTGGTTTGCTGTGTCTGCTTGATCTTTAGGTTTCAGATAAGTTATTCCATGTGTAAGTGTATCAGGGAATGTGTATGGGTCTGCAATGTAACTGTTAAATAATTTGTGGTATCATCTTGTATGTGTCTGTTTCTGCTTGTATCCACCGCGCATGCCTGTTATGTTGTACTGGGTTTGACCATATGTTGCACCAGAAGTATTCCATGTCTATTATGTTTGGTGGGTTGTCTATTTCAATGTGTGTGTTATCTATTGTCTGATAAAATTTCTTTTGGTTTGTGTTGAATGTTTGGTTTTGTTTCCTTCTATTTTCACTTTTTTTGTATCTTCTAAGTCGTTTGGCCAATGCTTGTAATTTCTGCTTCTTTTCATCTAATTGCTCTATCGCTTCTTGTGAGATTTTACCTAACCTTTTTCGTTTTTTGTCTGATATTTCATTTCTTATAAACTGTGTTAGCTGTCCGATGTCTTTTCTCAGTTTTTCTATTCTGATCTGTAGCCTGCGTTGCCATGCTGGTTTTGTGGGTTTCTTCTGTGTGTTTGTTTGTTCTGATCTCTGCCTAGTGTTTATATTTAGTGTAGTGAGTGCTCCTATATAAACCAGTAGTTGTAACTCTTCCATAGTTGTATTTTCATTTATTTTGTTGTGTATGATTGTGTTGATAGTTGTTATTGTTGTTTCGACTTGTGGCTTATTTGGTGGTCTATGCAAGAATGGTCTAATGTCTGTATTTGTGTCTTTGTTCAAAATGGTTCAAATGGCTCTGAGCACTATGGGACTTAACATCTGTGGTCATCAGTCCCCTAGAACTTAGAACTTCTTAAACCTAACTAACCTAAGGACATCACACACATCCATGCCCGAGGCGGGATTCGAACCTGCGACCGTAGCGGTCACGCGGTTCCAGACTGAAGCGCCTAGAACCGCAAGGCCACAATGGCCGTGTGTCTTTGTATTCTATATGTGTTAGCTGAAATTTTTCTTGTATATCTAACATGTGTGTCACTTCATGTTCTATTTGTGCTTGTTCTGGTGGCCGTCTTAAGATTTCGTTTTCCCCTGATTGTTTAATTGATGCGTGGTGTTCTTTGTTTGTTTGCTCTGGGATGTTTGAGTCCATTACTGTATTTTCTTCTTCTTCTGATTGCACATTATTTTGTTCCAGTATTTGTTGTACTTGTTGTTTGATGTTTTCTAATTCTGACTGGGGTATCCTGTTATTTTTGATTATTACGCATATCTGATCAGCTAGTCGTTGTTCTGTTAAAAATTTTAATTCTGGGTATCTGGTAATAAATTTTGTGTATACTTGTGATCTGTATCCAGTTGTGTTGGTTCCTAAGTTTGTTGCTTGGTAATAACAGAACATGAGGTGTCGGTTAACTTCATCTGATCATCTCATCTTCTGTCTTTGTTTTCCTTCTAGAGTGGTTGCAGGAAGCATATCCTGCAAAACACCTCTATTTGGATTTAAATCATTTTCCGTGTGGCTAGCAGTGTCGTTACCATTGTGGACGGGCATAGGGTTCAAGCGTCGTTCCCGACCATGACAGCGCTTGTCCGAGGCTTCATTAATTCTGTCCTGAACCAACTAATCACACTAAAAGGGGGGTTAGCCCTATTAGTGGTTTGTTCTTTTCGTCGCCTTTTACGATTGGCAGAACATACCGGAGGCCTATTCTTATTCTTCTTCTTCTTATTGTTATTACTATTATTATTCTATCGATGAGATTGTGGAAACATCAAAAACATTGTAATTCGAAACCGAACATTTCACAATTAGCGGTGCTGGGATGAGTCATGCAGAACGATATCTGTCGGAGGGATAATACGCGCTATGTGGAACACCGCGCTGGACTGATGCCGTGCTTATATTGTATGCACTGTCCACGAGACAGATGATGACCTTGTCAACATTCTAATATAGTCAGATGAAGCAGTCTTCAATATGCACAATGCCCACCATTGGTGTGGTGTTAACCCACACGTCACCTGCGACTGTGAATATCAAGTTCGCTTTGGTATCAACGTCTGGGCCAGAACATTGGGCAACAGGTGTTTGGGCCCCTGCATGTTGCCTGACCGGTTGACTGCACCAAGGTATCGTGCATTCCTCTCAACCTATCTGCCTGACGTGCGGGGAGATGTTCCACATGCACAATACCCACCATTGCTGTGGGGCTAATCCACACGTCACCTGCGACTGTGAATATCAAGTTCGCTTTGGTATCAACGTCTGGGCCAGAACATTGGTCGACAGGTGTTTGGGCCCCTACATGTTGCCTGACCGGTTGACTGCACCAAGGTATCGTGCATTCCTCTCAAACTATCTGCCTGACGTGCGGGAAGATGTTCCACTATATGTTCGGCAGAGGAAATGGTTCCAACATGATAGTGTACCTCCACACTCTGGAATTAATGCGCGAACGTATTTGGACAGAACATTTCCGTGGAAATGGCTTGCACGTGGAGGTCCAGTTGTATGGCCACGGCTTTCACCCAACCTAAATACCCTGGACTTCTTCCTGTGGGGACACTTGAAGAAGCACGTGTTCTCTACTCCGCCGACGAATGTGGACGAATTGTCAGTGCGTGTTCGTGCTGCTCTTGTTACTGAGGACGCAGTTTTGCTTGATGGGTCCAGAGTTGTATGATCCGGCGGTTTACGCAATGTTGGGACATGCAGGGATGTCACTTTGAGCATCTGTTGTTCTGAGGACAACGTATTCTCTTGTTAAGGTCATGCGGTCATTAATATGGATATTATTATTGTCATTGGTTGCTAATATGCGACACCTGAGCGCTTATATTACATGTAGTATAAATGATAAGTAGATGTGTTACTGTACTGTGCTATCATCATTAGCATCTTGAAATTGATATTGTTTTTGTAGTTATTCTGTCCTATGACAGGTCATTTGCTTCAACTGTCTCTTTCTTATTTGTCTAACCACCGATCTGTTGTGTTCAGCATTACAAAATGTAGTAAATTTAGGATACATGTGACCTAAAAAACGGTGTATATTACAGTATGAAAGGTCAGAACGAAATTAGCAAATAAAAAAAAAAAATACGCCCCAGCCCAGGATCGAATCCTCGACGTCCTACATGTTAACCTAAAACTGTATCCACTGCACCAACTGTACAGCACGACAAACAGCTCCAACAAAGGTAATTAACACACGTGTGGTTTGAGTGTTGCCAGATTGCCACTCTTTAAAGTCCTTTTTCTGCCGGATGTACTCGCTGGCGAAATTTTGTGAGAGACATTTTTTTATCGCTGGCATGTGAGGAGTTGCGCCGTGAAGCCCGAGTTCGTGGGAAAATTTTTGCAGCTGCCTACGGGAGCATGATAGAGCACAGGCGTACATCACTTCGTCCGAAGTAAATCGGCGGCCAAGAATGTCTTTCTTCAGGGCTCCAGAAATATGGAAATCGCATGGGGAGAGATGAGGATGTGTAGGTGCTTCCCGTGCGAGACGTCTGCGGCGTTGCCGAAATACCTTGGCAAAATGTGGTCAGGCTCACTACGATGCAGAAGTTTCACTGGGAAGCCCCAACACATCCGATCCCTGGCCATGCGATTTCCATGTTTCTGGAGCTCTGAAGGAAGACATTATTCGAGGCCGTCGATTTGTTTCGGACGAAGAGGTGTACGTTTGGGTACAAACATAGTATAGGCAACCGCAAACATTTTTCCACGAAGGCGTTTGCCGAATTGTCTCACGGTGGGACACATGTGTTAACAGATATGGCAATTACTTCAGAAAATAAAATAAAAACAGTTTACTTACTTTTTCCGTGCGTCTCTTCTTCATTTGCGTGCCCATTATAGAAAAGTGATTATAGAATCATACCTGATCGAAAAGTAATGCTTACGAGATACTTACTGCATAATTAATTATCTAATCGCAAATGAAATGCAATAATGTGTATATTTCAAATTTTAACGCAGCCTAAGCTGATTTCCTTCAATTTATATCTTTCTGTGCCAGCAAGTTTTGCCGATAAACTGTTTTACGAAACGGTGCAGGACGAAGTCCTACGACACTCAAAAGGGGAGGCCACGACGTTTGGAACGCGGATTTACTGCAAACTTCGTACACTCGTAGTACTCCATGAGGACAACAAAATGTGTAAGCAGTAGCCCGTGCTTCTCAAGCGTTACTGAGAAAATCGCAAGATAATTTCGGTCGTCAAATATATATCTGTGCGTGGCCATTTTAACCATGAAGCGGCGGCAGTCGAGTGCTGGTAGCACGGTAACTCAGCGTGTCCGGTTAGAGAGTTAGCTCTACTTTCTAACAAAAGAACTGAGCGACCGGACCCTCGAACAAACTGGACGGGTATCATCGGACGTCCGCCCTTAACAAAGTCAACGAAGAATATATTAAAAAAAAAAAAAAGTGGTTGGTGTTCAAGCCGCTGGATCGTGTTCCGTTCGTCAGTTCTTTTTTTAACTTCAACACAGTCATTTTCTTTATTATTTATATTACAGTTGATATAATGGGGAAAATACGGGTAATCGGATGAACTTTTATTAAATTTACAATGTTATTTGGCAGTCTACTAATTTTTATTATCACAAATAATGTAATATTCATAACTATCGACTAGTAAACGGCCAAACGCATAAAGTGATACTGAAAATGTATGCTTGTCCGTGATTTGAGAACTCCCTTATACCTGGAAGGAGCCCGAAACGACTTGTTACCTCCAAGTTTTGACCGGCACAGACGGCTTTCGAAAGATGCACTATTAATCTTCGCTTTCGACTTTACGGGTAGAAGTTGGAGGATGGTATTTTTCGTAAAAACATGGAAAACGTGAAGTTAAACGGCACCAGCTGCATTGCATAAATGCTATGTTTCCTCATACGCAAGGTCTTTTGACGTTTTCCGTGGAAAAAGAAAACCTCGTTAACATTTTCAAAAACCTCTCTTTCAGACGATAGTTTGGAAGCAAACCATGCATGACGCAGTATTTCCTTAAAAATCGGCGCTGATAATTGGTTATGCAGTATCGAGCGTATTTTAATAGCGTCTTCCAAGAAGCAATTTCTCGTTCTCTTTCGATTAAATACGAACAGTTTTGAAGACACGGACAAGCATACATTTTCAGTATCACTTTATGCGTTTGGTCGTTTACTAGTTTATGAATATTATATTATTTGTGATAATAAAAATTAGTAGACTGCCAAATAACATTGTAAATTTAATAAAAGTCCATCCGATTACACGTTTTTTTGCCCATTATATCAATTGTAAAGAAAACGACTGTGTTGAAAATAAAAAAAACAACTGACGACGGAACTCGATCCAGCGATCTAGCGGCTTCAACGCCAACCACTTAAAAAAAAAATTTTTTGTTCTATATTGTTCGCTGAATTTGTTCAGGGCGGACGTCCGATGACACCCGTTCAGTTTCTTCGTTCATCCGTTCGCTCAGTTTTTTATTAGAAAGGAAAGCTAAAGCTCTGATCGAACACGCTGACCTACTGTGCCGGCACCACTCGGTTACAGCCGCTTTATGGTTAAAATGGCCACGCACAGATATATATTTGACGACCGAAATTATCTTGCGATTTTCTCAGTAACGCTTGAGAAGTACGGGCTACTGCTTACACATTTTGTTGTCCTCATGGATTACTCCGAGTGTACGAGGTTTACAGTAAATCCGCGTTCCAAACGTCGTAGCCTCCCCTTGACAGTATTGCCTCTTAGACACTCGGGCTTCCGAGAGCTTATTGACTAATTTCTGACAGCTTTGGCCTGCAGAGCTTAGGGAAAGCGAAATAAAAGCCGTTTACGAAGTGCTCCTCCCGAGGTGGAGCTTCTGCTTGTCAGCGCTCATTTCTGTTTCGCAGCGAGAGCCGAGCTGCGCGATTTAATAAAGAATGCCGCGACAGAGAGAAGACTCGGCCGTGTAATCGGCTAACACTGGACGGAGATACCGAAATACAAAATTAATGTAACTGCGTCATTGCGGCAATATGGTAGAGCGCCGGCTAATAAAGAGTGCTCCTCGTCGATTTCCATAATCGCCATATAATAGGCAGGCGGGAGCGGCGCACGTGCGCGCGCGTGATATATAAGTTAATATGTGCGCCAGCTGCGCGCGCCTCCCCTACCGCGCCACCCCGCTCTGCAGAAACAATAACAGCGCGCAGCGGCAGCGCGCCATTCGACTTCCCTCGCGCCTCTGCTTTCCTTTTTAGAAATTACTAGCGACCCGACCCGGCTTCCCAGACCTTGGGATCACGGATTTACTTCAAACTTTGTACACGTTTAGTAGGCCATTAAAACGACATAATGTGCGAGTAGCAAGGCGCGCTACTGTGGAAATTCCGAGAAAATCGCAAGAGAAGTTTTACGTGTCTATTATGTGACTGTATATGTGTGCGTACGAAGTAAATGTGGTCAAACAGTGCAGCGCAGGGTCTCAGGTGTCATGTCAGGGATTGCGTGGCCCCTCCCGCCGGAGGTACGAGTCCTCCCTCGGGCGTGGGTGTGTATGTTGTTCTTAGCATTAGTAAGTTTAAGTAGTGTGTAAGTCTAGGGACCGATGACCTTAGCAGTTTGGTCCCTTAGCAATCACACACATTTGGACAAAAAATAAGGTTCGAGTCCCGCAACAAATTATTCTTTAATCTATATTTTTTTCATCACTGGTCACATTATACAATTTATATGACATTTGAGAGGTAATATAATAAAAAACGACGTGCACTTTCATGAAGTTGTAGTGAATGTCATTTGTTATTTGACTATTTACTGCCGGCCGGAGTGGCCGTGCGGTTCTAGGCGCTACAGTCTGGAGCCGAGCGACCGCTACGGTCGCAGGTTCGAATCCTGCTTCGGGCATGGATGTGTGTGATGTCCTTAGGTTAGTTAGGTTTAATTAGTTCCAAGTTCTAGGCGACTGATGACCTCAGAAGTTAAGTCGCATAGTGCTCAAACCCATTTGAACCATTTATTTGACTATTTACTATTTATAATTAAATTTTCAAGGGCGAGAGACAGGCTTGGAAAGCCCAACTCAAATCTCCATAAATAATGATGCGAATGACATTATTCACAATCAATAATGTAGTAAGTCACAATGTGTCAAAACCACAACGGTAATGTACAGTCTTAGACAAAAACTGCCCGCCGGCCGGCCGCCACAGAGACTAAGTCCGACTAGTTTACTTAAGGTGGCCAATAAAACCGACCGCCCCTGACAACGCTACGTCCGGCCATCTGATCAATCTGGCAACACGGTAAGATGTGGATGTGTCAGGCGGAAGTGTTAGGTACTTCCTAGATGTTGTCGTGTTGTGCTAGCCCGTGGTCTACCTTTAAGGTCCGCTACGACACGCTCACCCTCCCCCGCGAGCGGGAGGCCTCGGCCTTGTCAATGTGCGACTCCGAGCGGCGTCCTTGTACATGTCCACCGTGCACAAGCAGTGGCACGGGGGCACCTCCCTTACGCGCAGCTTGCTGGAAATTCTTGTACCCGCGACCGTAACGCCACCAGTACCAGTCGGACACATCAAACACCATCTGACGCACATTTCTGATTTCATCGCCGACTTCAGTTACACTCACACACACTTACCGACCACGCGTTCTCCTTAACCTAAAGATTTTTACACGCCACTGATTCGTTACATATCCAGCAACAACATCCGTCCAAGTGGTGGCCCACGGTTTGGCGTCATATCCACCAGCCTTGTCTTCCCTCCAACGTCCGGACAACAGGGTACCACGTGGCAAGTGGAAAATTCGCCACAAATCAACGTCTTCACGCCATCGGACTAACGGACTCTCCACTTGGTTCCATTTGCCAGCTCGTGGATGACGATGTCCACAAACTGACTTGTGCTGCCACCTGTGACGTCTGGAAACTTGGCCGACAGTTGGTTGCCTGTTACCTCCGCGTCCCGCCGGACTCGATTGACCCGTGGACTTTTATCCATCCTGAGGATACTTATTTCCCCGCCACCAAAAATCGGGCGATTGTATGTGTCAAGGGAAGGACGATCACGTACATGTATAATGATGGCCACAAATCACGCCTTGACTTCTGACAGTACCTGCAAACCGCCCACAGTGAAGTCGAGCACCGACCACGCTACCGCGCCTTCTTCGCCAATTACCTACATGCGATCTTTATGTCACCCCCGCTCATTTGGATGGTGCCACACGCCGATAGCACTCTCGCCCACCCTGCTGACATCTGAGACTCTCCGCTCTACTTTCTATATTGTAACCCACAGTGGATTAGGCACATCGACCCGCGCCTCCTTTCTTTTATGCACTACACCAGAACACGCTGGTTTTTCCCCCACTCCACTGTCTATTGCTTCACACCTCTTAGCTTACATCAGTATTATTATTCTTTTTTTCCTACACCCTGTTAATAAAAAAATATTGCTCGTCTTGTACGAGTGTAATGTCTCGTGGTATTTCCGCCGGAAGGATCGCATTTCTGTTATATTTAAGCTTGTACCAATAAAGATATTTTGTTCATTTACCCTGTTCCTGGCAAAAAAATAAAGCGGTAATCGTCGTGCATTCTAAGCTTATAGTCGCGTGTTCGCGTCCGACTGTATGTCTTTTTTTATTTTTTTTTTTAACCACACTTCGGCGCTCGTCTAAAGTTACGAGTCCGATAGAACATCTAACATAATTCGCTTCACCTTCTACCTACCAGTAATAACAAAGACTTCCAGAAACAATTCCGCACGACATCTCGTGGCTGTGTCGCGATCAGAACAGCTTACGCTGGAGAGTTTCCTCGCGCTGCAGCGGTTACCGGCCACCGGCCTGACGCCACCCGCTGCCTGAAATCGGGCGCCGCCCAGGTGAACGCGGCGCGACGCTGTCAGTGTGTGTATCAAGTGTCATTTTCGAATTTGAAGTTCTAGTCATCATCTTGCAGTTAAAGATTGTAGATTACAGCCGGCCGTTGTGGCCGAGCGGTTCTAGGCGCTTCAGTCTGGAAACGCGCGACCGCTACGGTCGCAGGTTTGAATCCTGCCTCGGGCATGGATGTGTGTGATGTCCTTAGGTTAGTTAGGTTTAAGTAGTTCTAAGTTCTAGGGGACTGATGACCTCAGATGTTGAGTCTCATAGTGCTCAGAGCCATTTGAACAATTTTTTTGTAGATTACATACTTGAAAATCATTAACTACGGTTAAGCGTTATAAAATTGGGTCACAAGTTAAGAAAGGTGTAACATCTGCAACAAAATGTTTACTTTTAGTATAAGAGAGGGGTGAATGCAGAGGAGGCAGCTCGAAAGATTTAAACTGTGTATAGCGCGAGTGCTTTTGGGAAAAATACGCCAAGAAAAGATATTCTTGATTTAACAAAGATCGTTCTGGCATGAATGATTTCCTACATCAAGGAAGTCTCAACTACTGATATAAGTGATGGATTATCATTTAACTATCATGCGACATTTGCATTCAACAAGCAGGGTTCAGAAGTTTTGTTTGAACGTCATCAGGTCCCTTAGTGAGCATTTCTACACAATAATGTTGCTGGTGACAAGTTATGATGCCTTTATAGTTAATTTCCTAAGAAGAAATGAAGGGCTGAGTCCTACCAAAAGACCTAAACTCGAGCAAAGGGTAGTGTGAACATAATATTTTCCATCTAATAGCTCCAAAAGTGTGTTTTACACTACGAATTCTTCCCCAAGGATGTGTCCATCAAAGCTGGAATTTGATGCCAACAGTTGAGACACGTTTCGGTCGCAGTGCAAGAAAATCGACCGAAAAAACTATTTCACGTGTGCTACTGCATGATAACGCACTCTGTTGATTTGAGAAACAAAACTATTCAGGAGATCGATAGGAAAGTCATCTCTCAGGCATTTGTTCCTCTGATCGCATACTCGTAAATATTACCTTTCCTGCTCCTGATCGATCAACCGTAAAGGCAACTCATTTCTAGATGAAAATGCTCTTCAAACTACATTCGTTTAATGACATCGTTAGAACCAGTAGGTTTCTACAGGCATAGAATTTGTAAACTACTTTAGCATTGTCAGATTGTTAGAGAGATTGTGAAAGAATATACTGGTGCTGATTAATTTCTTTCTGATGATTACTATTGTATTCAGTGTACTAATGGAAAATGCAATTAAAATATTCACTGTACTAATACAAATTAAATTCAGTTTACTATAGAAACATTACGACGGCAGTCTATCTCAATAAAGCATTAAGCATCTGAAGACGATTGTGCCTATTTTAACACGAATTAGTAAGATATTACCGACTTCTGACTTCGAGGAGGTCTGTATTTACTTCATGTCCTGTATCGTACTCAAGTATAATGAAAATGTGGCAGTTCATAGATAAAATTATCTATTCACAACAACGAAAAATATGTCAGCAGAAAACAAAAGTGCCATTATGAATTTGGCAGTACCATAAGGTTTTCGCTCTGACACTATGGTGTACTGAAGGTGGCAAGACGGATTTTGCTCCAGCGTTGTCTTACGATTCACTTATTGAGTTTCTATCTGCCCGCTTGTGGCTGTGCTACAAAAGAATTAAAAACCTGGCGTTCAGCGAGTCTCGAAAGGCGAACGAAAGCTGCTTGCAGCTGGTAGGCTGGCTTATCGATATAGTTCGTTGCGTTTGGTCTGGGCGGACGTCACAAGACATCCGTTCAAGTTGATCGTTGATGCCTTGACTCAGTTTTTTTATTACAGAGAGCACTCAGCCCTCTGACCGAACACGCTGAGCTACCGTGTCGGCCTTCTGAGCTAGCTCAGAGGTGCGGGACATGGGGGCTTATTTATTGGCCCAGTAGCCGCTATGGCAGATAAATCGCAACATAAGAGACGATAGAAGTTGTATTTCCCGTGTGGGACGACTTTCGTGGACTCGAAAGCGTTAACTGATATCCTTATATCACATCGCAAGAGAAAATCCTCATATTATTCAATTGAAATGACACGATAATATCAAGTGAATTTAATAGTATAGTTCTGTGCTCGTCGGTCACAGAGTTGCCAAACATATTCTGCGTTGTTTCTAAGTTTCATTTATACTACCAGGAAGGATACTAGCTGATGTGTTGCGTGAGTGACCTCGGAAGTGACTATAACTTCGTGTGAAAGTTTTGGATGGCAAGGTCTGGAATATCCTCATCATATGTCAATGAGTCTTATTCGGATTTCTGTAACTAGATTTAAGGGCTAGAGTGTAATTACTTGTAATACATCCATGCACTGAGTGCAAGCGAAACGTCTTAAATTAATAACTGCGACAATTATTTGTGTTTTACTGTCTTAATCGGACCGAAACTTTGAATGTTCATTCACCAGACGCGATTCATAATTCTGGAACTTTTCCAGTGGCTGATTTGGCAACTTATCTTTGCTATACAATATTCTTATTGAGATCACTATCATTGTCACATCCACAAGAAGACGGGCATGATCTGACTTCTTGTTGTCAGCTTTTCTGACGGATATTATGCCGTTGCTCGAAACGTGAAGACTTAAGGTGAATTCGAATATTCCATATCGGGAAAGTCTGATGTTTCTATTGTTCCAGCTCTAACATTCAAAAAACAGCTACAATAAATGTCATAAAAGCTCATGTAAACCAACAATTAATAATGCAGTCATAATTAGTAGAATTTGACGATCTCCATCTCTCGTCTGATAATTGTGAAAAACTACGTTATTCATCTGCACAGCACCGCAATATTTTCAGTGTGGATTTCAGGTAGAAAATTTGTTCTGTGCCAAATCTGTGTGGTCTGAATTCGGCTTGATATTCACCAAGTAGGGATTTGACTTGTTCTTGTGCACGTTGTAAGAGACACGTGGAGATGATTTTATGAAGAACTGAAAGGAGGGAAATTGCTCTGTAGTTATTCACATCAGATTTGTCTCCTTTTTTGTAGAGTGGTTCGATCAGTGCACATTTCCAGTGGTCTGGGAGGTTTTCACTTCGCCGGATTTCCTGAATGGCCTGTGTGATTTCCTGTAATGTTTGTGATCCATGTTTTTTCAATATTCCTGCGATGATTCCTTCTTCTCCTCTCGACTTTCCGTTCTTGACTTATTTGATGTGGAGCTGGATTTCTTCTTGTGTCGGTGGATCTGCATCCAGGTTTTTGTGTCTTGGTGATGTGTGTGGGAATCGCTCAGGTGCTTCGGGACAGTTAAGGAGATCGGAAAAGTAGTATGCCAATTCTTCACAAAAAATGTTCAAATGTGTGTGAAATCTTATGGGACTTAACTGCTAAGGTCATCAGTCCCTAAGCTTACACACTACTTAATCTAAATTATCCTAATGACAAACACACACACCCATGCCCGAGGGAGGACTCGAACCTCCGCCGGGACCAGCCCCAATTCTTCACAGTTTTCTTGGTTGGTGGAGGTGAGTTTTCCATTTTTTTCTTGAACGTCTAATTTTGTCGTGAGGAACCTTAAGTTTTGTTTGCGGAAGTTCTATTGAAATTTCTAATGTTGTAGTTTCCGAAGTTTTCCTCAACTGATTTAACCTTTTTGGTGATGTAGTTGCGTATGGTTTTTCTGATGGTTCTGTTTGTCTTTTTGCGGATGTCGAGGAAGTGTTATATGGTTCCTGTCGATTTGTTGCTGTTATATTTTTGGAAGGCGAGTCGGCGATTGATGATAGCTTGATCGTAGTTTGAGTCCCATGGTTCAAATGGCTCTGAGCACTATGGGATTCAACTGCTGAGGTCATTAGTCCCCTAGAACTTAGAACTAGTTAAACCTAACTAACCTAAGGACATCACAAACAACCATGCCCGAGGCAGGATTGGAACCTGCGACCGTAGCGGTGGCGCGGTTCCAGACTGCAGCGCCTTTAACCGCACGGCCACTTCGGCCGGCTTTGAGTCCCATCATGAGAGTTTTGCCTTTTTCTTAAGTGGGATTAATTCTTTGCCTTTTCTGATAATTTCACTGCAGAAGTCGGTCCAGTTGTTCGTCGGGTCTTTTACCAACTCTTCTTCAATGTTGGATGCTGAAATTTTTGATGTGTACTCTCTTCAGAGAGAATTTCACTTAAACTCGTGTGAGGTAGCGGTCTCAGTCAGTTCTCGCCTTGTCGGACTTCAATATTGTGGATGACTCTGTAGTGGGCGTAGCAGATGGCAACGTGGTGGATATGGTATTCTGTTTTTTTTTTTCCTAAAGTGGGTAGACATTATTTTGAGGTTGAATTGTTGGCAAATGTCTATCAGACGAGTGCCGTTGGTGTTAGTGTTTTGGTGTGCTGAACTTTTTACCGACGATTTTCCTACACTTTTTTTGTTCCAAATTGAGCGTTGAAGTCTCCCATTAGGATTTTCACGTCGTCTTGGTGAATTTTGCTCATGGTTCTTTCGAGTATGTTCCAAAATTTTAATATATTTTCGGGGTTTTTTTCATTTGCGATGTTGGTGGGGGCATGTGCATTGATGAGTGTATATTTTTTATTGGCGCTCTGAATGTTCATAGTCATAAATCGATTGTTGATTGGTGTAATTTCTTTGACAGAGCTCATGATGGGCCTGTGTACGAGAAATGTCATGCTAAAGATTGGTGCGCCTTTCGCTTCCTTTTGTTGTGTTTTGCTCTTTACGATGCGATAGTTTTCGCAATGCAAGGATTCATTGTCAGTCATGTTTCTTGAAGACAAAGGATGAGAGTTTTTTGTCGGTCGATTTCCGATGTGAGATTATGTAATTTTCCTGTCTGGATCACTGTATTGATATTTAGTGTTCCAATTAATGTTTTCTGCTTGTAGGGGAGTTTACCAAACATCTCCGATATTCTCTGCTGTGCTAGCGTGGACTCCCCAGAATCCGAAAGTCCAGTTGCCGTTCTCGTTCAAATGGTTCAAATGACTCTGAGCACCATGGGACTTAACATCTCAGGTCATCAGTCCCCTAGAACTTAGAACTAGTTAAACCTAACTAACCTAAGGACATCACACACATTCATGCCCGAGGCAGGATTCGAACCTGCGACCGTAGCGGTCGCGCGGTTCCAGACTGTAGCGCCTAGAACCGCTCGGCCACCCAGGCCGGCTCGTTGGGAGAGACAGTGCGCTCTTGTTGTCGCGGCTCGTGACAAGTGCAGCGATTAGCGTTGACTATTGCCGCCGCGGTTTGTTTATGTTGGCTGAGAGTGGACACTGCAGCAGACGCTTCGCCATAAACGGAAAGAAATCACCTTGGCTCTGACTGCAATGAGAGGACATTACTGCCTGCATGTTCTTATAGTAACCAACGTGAGGCTCTACTCACAGGTGCCATGGAGGAATTGGAACGGGTATCAGAAAATTAACCAGTGATGAAATGTCCACTCTATTTGAATCCCAATAAAACAGGAACCTTCTCACAAAGTAATGTGACGTGATATCAAAATTTATCCAACACACAAAAATTAACTGCAGAGCTTTCATGCTCGCAGTAGTAGCATATAAGAAAATGACATGTCTTGGAAGCGTGTACTTCATTTCCTCCTCTCATATCAACGCCCTCGTTTTAGTATGAAGTGAAAAAATAAGCACAAAAAACTAATGTTTCTGAGAAGCATGTAAGTCATTTCCTCTTCTCATATCACAGATTTTGTTGTAGTATGAAGTGAAAAAATAAACAGTTTAGAGTTATGACGCATAATATGACACCATGTTCTTACAGTAGGACCTGTCGGAAACGCAAAAAGCAGGGAGCTCTCCATTCTTTTGTCCAACAGTCTGTTTCCTTTCATGCATTGTTACCACTCGCAGATTCTTATTTAAGGTCTTGCGGGCGTGAAGTTCTTCGGCAGAATGAGCCTTATGTTATTGTGCTAATTACGGTATGGAAAAATGGAACAAAGACGAGTTTCCCTAGAGCAGTGAAGATATTTGCACATGGCTGTATTCAGCAATGGCTGCCAGCTGCCTAACACTTTACGGAATTGATGCGGCAGGCAACACAACTGCGAATGCACTTCAGACTTCATTCAGTAAGTCGTCAGGAGACGGACGGAAACGTCACGTTGACGTAGCTTTCCGAGTCATATTCAATCCAAAATGAGATATTATTAAGGTAGCTGAGTGTTCTAGCAGTTACACTTTGATAATTACACATTGATAATTCCTGTATGAGTATTCCAATAGCCAAAAGAACCCGTTAGTGTGAACTCATCGGGAACTTTATTAATATCAAACTGCAAGAACTCGAGACAGTACATGGCCTCTTCTCTTTATTGGGTAACCTCTTACTGTTATTTAGGAGTCTCTCTGTCCTAGGCGTAATACAAAATGAACTTCACATTCATGAGGCGGTTTCCGCTATTCTCAAACATCAGCAACTTGTATTCACCGCGTGTATGATGACAATGGTACAGGTTGTCAGTGGATGTTGTGGTGTTATGCTGTCAAACTGCTTACAGTAACGTCAATGGTGGCGCACGTAATCTAGCGATGACTGCCTAAGTAAAGATAGTGTAGTGGCGTCGTTGCTTCTCTTTATTTGGCATCAGCTTGACTAATCTGATTTAATGAACATAGTATTCCATTCACGAGCTGCTAATGATTCAGTATGATTACAGAAATCTTCGTGCGGGTATTACATTAATTCTGTAGTGAATTGCTTGACAAATATTATCGTCGGCTATGCAGCTGAAATGACTCACTACACAGGTACTCTACGTTGCACTTGGTTAAGTGATCAGCTCGCAGCAATTCCGTTTCTACTGTTCGTAAATACTTGTCTACTGATCATTCGTTATTTGACTAAATATGCTCCACAATCTGATTCGTATGCATATGACATGGGTTAGCGCCATCACAAAGGAATGACTATGAAATGGATGCCGTTGAAGTCCCGTTCCGTTGATGGCAAGACAAATGTTCGCATATCACCTGTATTGCCTCAAAAGACAACTGTATCTTAAATATCGAAGGACCGATGTTCACACTGTCACAGGGTGTTGAAACACAGCAACGGCAGCAGATGAAAATTCGTGCCCAACCACGGTTCGAACCTGGACCTTCTACTTGCTAGGAAGACGCACTGAGTATTGGACTACCAGGACACAAGGGCCAACTTGCCAGCAGGACCTCTCTACACAGGCTCCTCGTCAGACGCAAATTCCCATGTTTGCCGCGTGCCACATACGCTGTACCCTTCCGTCCATTATTTTACTCGCTCGCAGCCACACTGTATTCCCACGAGGGTTCGGACGATGAGGTGCGTCTAGCACTGAAAAGTTTCGATGGCCCGTCGTGACCTGAATAATTACACAGGATGTTTCAGGAGGAATAGTAAATGTTGTAGGAGGTGGTTGTATAGACAAACTGCAGAAAAAAATGCCATATAACATGTGCCCAGGCCGCGCGGGATTAGCCGATCGGTCTAGGGCGCTGCAGTCATGGACTGTGCGGCTGGTCCCGGCGGAGGTTCGAGTCCTCCCTCGGGCATGGGTGTGTGTGTTTGTCCTTAGGATGATTTAGGTTAAGTAGTGTGTAAGCTTAGGGACTGATGACCTTAGCAGTTAAGTCCCATAAGATTTCACACACATTTTTTGAACATTTGTCCAATTTTTATTGAGTAAGCTGGCTTCAATGCATTTTCGTTTCGTTTCTTGGTCCTTACAAGACCCCGTTGTCTACACTTCCTTGAAAATGAGCTTCCAGCATTATTGGATGGAGGTTACTTTGGCTACAAGAATGCGTATGTTCCTCCACCAAGACGGGGCTCCTGCACATTCTAGCCGTTAGGTGAAACATCATCCAAACCTAGCATATCCCGGAAGATGGATCAGTAGATATGGGCACTTTTCTTGGCTACTAAGGTCCCCGGACCTTATCCCTTTGGATTTTTGCCTATGGGGATGGTTGAAAGGCCAAGTCTACAAAGAAAAAGTAAACCCAAGAGCCGATTTGATCGTTCATATTACGAATAGTGCAGCACTCATAAAAGAATACAAAGACAACCTTGGAAGAGCTACACTTTGTGTTACCAAGAGAAGTCAAAAGTGCATTGAAGTTGGTGGGGGAATTTTTGAAAATCAACTGTGAACGTCCTCATTTGCCTTAGCTTTGAATTTGTTAGAGTTACGTACTGTCAGCTGTGTCTCTGTGCTCAATAAAAAGTAGACACATTTATATGGAATTTTTTAATGTAATTAGTCTGTACTACTACCTGCTAAAATATCTACTGTTCCTCCTGAAACACCCTGTATATGCATATATGTGTGGTGTCTGTTCTTTCGGACATGTCCGAAAGAAAAACACAACAAATCCGGGTTCGAACATGGTCATGCACAAATTTTCATCTGCCGCCGTAGCAGTATTTTAACGCCCTGTGACAGCCACGACATCCGTCCTTTGATATTTGATTGATTAACAAACCTGTCTGTTTCGAATCGTAGTGTCTGTTCTTTTCGACATGTTCGAAAGAACAGACACACCACACACACATACACACACACACGCGCGCGCGCGCGCACGTTTCTGACTTAAGTGCTATTCGGAAAATGTTTATCAACTCAGTGATAGTGACGGACTGAGCTGAATTAACCTACTCATTTCACTATATATAATTGTAATTTGCTGAACAATTCATGCTTTATTAGTGACAGCGATTTGGAAAAATTAGATTTGCGAGATGGTTACTTTAGACATTAATTACAATGTCTCTCATAGTTTACTTTGTGGGAAACATGCTTCTTTGTGCCCTAGCCTATACTACAGCAATGAGTGAATCATCACAGTCTTGATACCTCACTGGATGTGCTACTGCAACTATAGCCAAAGCTGGAAAAGTATATTTCAAGTCAGATGGCTTTGTTCCTCACCTACTGCCATTGAAAACGAACACAAGGAAATTAAGTATAGGAATCCTACGAAACCCTTGAGTTCCTCATACTGGAGTGCTGTGCACACGAAAAATGTAGTTCTTCACAATTATCAGATGACAGATGGAGTTTAACAGATTCCACTAATTATGACTGCAGTATTAATTGTTGGTTCACAGACGGTTTTCTGCCGCTTATTGTAACTGTTTTCGAATGTTAGAGCTGGAACAATAGAAACATCAGATTTTCGCCATATGGAATATTCGAATTCACTTAAGTCTTCACATTTCGAGCAACTGCATAATATCCGTCAGAAAAGCTGACAACAAGAAGTCAGGCCATGCCGGTCTTCTTGCAGGTGTGACAATGGCAGTGATCTCAATAACAATATTGTATAGCAAAGATAAGTTGCCAAATCAGCCGCTGAAGAAGCTCCAAAATTGTGAATCGCGTCTGGCGAATACATATTCAAGGTTTCGGTCCGATTAAGACAGTCAAACACAAGTAATTGTCGCAGTTATTAATTTTTGACGTTTCGTTTGCACTCAGTGCATCGATGTATTACAAGTAATTACACTCACTTCAACTGAATAATGTGAGGATTTTCTCTTGAGATGTGATATCAGTTAATGCTTTTGAGTCCACGAACGTCGTCCCACACGGAAAATACAACTTCTCTCGTCTCTTATGAAGCGATTTATCTGCCATAATGGCTACTGGGCAAATAAGTAAGCCCCCTCTCTCCTGCACCTCTGAGCTAGCTCAGAAGGCCGACACGGTAGCTCAGCGTGTTCGGTCAGAGGGCTGCGTGCTCTCTGTAATAAAAAAACTGAGTCAAAGAATCAACGATCAACTTGAACGGATGTCTTGTGACGTCCGCCCAGACCAAACGCAACGAACTATATCGATAAGCCAGCCTACCAGCTGCAAGCAGCTTTCGTTCGCCTTTCGAGACTCGCTGAACGCCAGGTTTTTATTTCTTTTGTAGCACAGCTACAAGCGGGCAGATAGAAACTCAATAAGTGAATCGTAAGACAACGCTGGAGCAAAATTCGTCTTCCCACCTTCAGTACACCATAGTGTCAGAGCGAAAACCTTATGGTACTGCCAAATTCATAATGGCACTTTTGTTTTCTGCTGACATATTTTTCGTTGTTATGAATAAATAATTTTATCTATGAACTGCCACATTTTCCTTATACTTGAGTACGATACAGGACAGGAAGTAAATACAGACCTCCTCGAAGTCAGAAGTCGGTAATATCCTACTAATTCGTGTTAAAATAGGCACAATCGTCTTACAGACAATTAATGCTTTATTAAGATAGACTGCCGTCGTAATGTTTCTATAGTAAACTGAATTTAATTTGTATTACTACAGTGAATATTTTAATTGCATTTTCCATTAGTACACTGAATACAAAAGTAATCATCAGAAAGAAATTAATCAGCAACAGTATATTCTTTCACAAAATCTCTAACAATCTGACAATGCTAAAGTAGTTTACAAATTCTACGCCTGTAGAAACCTACTGGTTCTTACGATGTTATTAAACCACTGTAGTTTGAAGAGTATTTTCGTCTATAAATGAGTTCCGTTGGCGATTGATCGATCAGGAGCGGTAAGGTAAAATTTTATGAGTATGCGATCAGAGGAACAAATGCCTGAGAGATGACTTCTCTATGGCTCTCCTGGATAGTTTTGTTTTTCAGACTGCGTTATCATGCAGTAGCACACGTGATGTAGTTTTTTCGGTCGATTTTCTTGCACTGCGACCAAAAAGTGTCTCAATTGTTGGCATCAAATTCCAGCTGTGATGGACACATCCTTGGGGAAGAATTCTTAGTGCAAAACACCTTTTTGGAGCTATCAGATAGAAAATATTATGTTCACACTACTCTTTGCTCGAGTTTAGGCATCATAACTCGTCACCAGCGACAGTACTGTCCTGGTGAAAATAGCCTCTACAACGAACCATACTAATGTTGGGCTGGTGCCTGATTTTGTGTGACATGATCAGCCTCAGTTGATCCGCTCTGTCAGGAGGGTAAATATGGAGTTGGATCAGTTGCGTAGGGCGGCCACTCTGTCAGACATTGGATTGGTTCCTGTCGAGGCTATTGATAGGGGGAATTTCACAAGGCATGGCCTACACCTCAATAGGAAAGGGGAGGGTAAACTGGCAGAGTTGTTAGCGAAATCCATAAGGGGGGACACTAGTACTAATGGATTTACCTCTTTTTAGACTAATATCTGTGACCAATGAGAAGTTCAGACAGGCAGGTGCTAAAGAGGTCCAAAACTCGCAAGATTCTCACAACAGGAATGTAAATAATAATGTTACCATATTTAACCAAAATACTGGTGGATTAAAGGAAAAAGTAGATTCTCACAAAAGTAAAGTAAAAAATAATGTTACCATTTTTCACCAAAATATCCCGGGATTGAAGAATAAAGTAGATCAGCTCCTGGTTTGTTTAGATGACATTTAATCTGATAATGTAATAGATATACTATACCTGTCTGAGCATCACATTGTGCCTGATATGGAAAAGGTAAATATCAGTGGTTATAAACTAGCTCCACATATGAGTAGAGAGAATAAGGTGAGAGGAGGAATTGAAATATATGCCAAAAGTTATCACTGTGTAAAAAGCTTAGATACAAAAAAGTTTTGTCTAGAGCAACATATAGAAGCATGTGCCCGTCAACTTAAACTGATGGAGGGCTCTTTTATAATTGTAACAGTGTGTAGGTTCCCTTCACGAAACTTTCATTTATTCCTGGAAAACTTGGATGCCTTGTTGTGCTATCTGTCAGATAGGGGAAAGCAAATTTTTATTTGTGGGGACTTCAATGTTGATTCATTGAAAGAGTGTAATAGGAAGAATCACCTGGAAATCTTGCTCGGTTCTTTCAATTTGACATCTGTCATTAATTTTCCTGCTCGGGTAGTAAAGGACAGCAGCACATTGACAGATAACACTTTTATAGACCAAGATAAGTTTCAAAACATAAATTCCTGTTCTGTTGAGAATGGCCTTTCTGATCATGGTGCTCAGCTAGTTACAGTATATGAAGTACCTCCATTCAGTAATTCAAAACTACCCTCGAAGGTTATGCGTTCAATTAATGACTCAACAATTAGAAATTTCAGAGAAAATCTTCAGCAGTTAGACTGGAATGAGGTGTACAAGGAACCTGATGCTAATTTAAAATATAACTAATTTCATGATACACTTGTAAGATAATTTGAAAACTGTTTCCCCAAGAAAGTAGTTAAATCTAATTATAAGAAACCATGCAAAAAACCTTGGCTTGCTAAAGGAATAAAAATATCTTGTAACCACAAAAGGGAACTGTATCTAACAACAAGAAAGGGTAATGACCCAGAAACAGCCAAATATTATAAAAAGTACTGTGGTACATTAAGAAAGGTTATTAAAAAGTCGAGAAGCATGTGCATCATGTCTGAGATTAATCCCTCTGATAACAAAATCAAACAATTTGGAATATTATCACATGGGAGACAGGGCAACCAAGAGTACAGGATGACGGCATTACCATCGAAGCGAATGGAAACTTGACCAACAACAAGCCGGAAGTCGAAAACATTTTGAATAATCATTTTTTAAATGTTGTAGAGAAAATAGGATCTAAATGTTCATTAGAAGAAGCAAGGAAGTTAATGGAAGAGGCTTTACCCACACAGTTTGACACAATTGAAATTCCACCCACCTCTCCTTCTGAAATTAGGAAGATAATCTCTCAAGAATAAAAGTTCACATGCAATTGATGGCATTTCCAGCAGGATAATAAAAGCTTGTTCCCAAGAGATAAGTGGGATTCTTAGCCACATATGTAATAGCTCTCTGAAGCAGGGCATTTTCCCAGATAGACTGAAGTATGCCATTGTTAAAGCACTGTATAAAAAAGGGGATACGTCTGATGTTAAAAACTACCGCCCAGTCTCTCTTCTGACTGCCTTTGTAAAAATAAAGTTTTAACAAAGTGTCAGTTTGGTTTCCAGAAAGGTTTTTCAACGGAAAATGCTATATATACTTTCACCAATGAAATATTAAATGCTCTGAGTAACCGTGAAACGTCCCCGTTGAACAATTATACACGACTGTGCTTAAGCTGACACACAATATTTTGTTAGCGCAACGCAATCTGACTTTCAAAAATCCCTACAAAAGAATGGCCCTGACTAACATTAACCTGTACTTTTCACAAATCACTTACCTCACAAAAATCTTGGTTACTCCCACTACTGCAATACAGCAAGCGCCACTACTGCCAGCTAAATAAAAGATTCAAACTATGGAAGGCACTAACTACTGATAGGGATAGTTAGCAAATGAAAGATATTAATAGAGAACAAACAATGTATTTACCTTGATATCATCACACACACACACACACACACACACACACACACACACACACACACACACACACACACACATATATATATATATATATATATATATATATATATATATATATATATATATATATATATATATAGAGCAGTTCATGACAAATTTCAAAACTCCGCCATCTCTCTCCCCACATCCGCCACTGCTGGCGGCTCACCTCTAACTGCGCAACGCTACGCACTGTTCGCAGCCAGCTGCCTAACACTACAATGGCGAGTATTACAACAATGCAAAGCAGCCACAGACTGCACACAGCACAGCCAGTGATTTTCATACAGAGGTGGCGTTACCAATAAAAAAACCTAAACAGCCTACTTACATAGCCCCCATGCTCCCCACAAAAAATTTTACAAACTGTGTTGGACAGTGGCCAATACAGATTTGAAGAAATTTTTCATAATTACAATAACAAAGATATCAAATGCACACACTTATTGATACAATGTTGGTCAAAAGCTAAAATTTTCTCACAGTCCATAAAGATAGTTCTGATCATTCATCATAATAGTAATTACAGTTTTTTTTCACAAAGTCTCATTAGTAAAAGAAATTGCACACAGAAGTAGTGGATTTCCATGCAGTCTTGAAGAAGTCGTGTCCTTCCAACGGAAAGACAGTGCTGACTCTTGAAATGCAGACAAGTAATGGGCCACAACAGAGTAAACCCACCGCCGAGTCAGTCGAAGTTTTGAAGAGTATTGGTAGGTAGGTCATCACAGAGCAGACCCACTGTAGTCCTGGTAGAGATTACGGTACTGGTGGGCCACCAGAGGTGCAGACCCATTGCAGTCCTTGTAGAAATAATGGTACTGGTGAGTCAGCAAAGACGCAGACCCACTGTAGTCCTTGTAGAGATAATGGTACTGGTGAGTCAGCAAAGACGCAGACCCACTGTAGTCCGTGTAGAGATAATGGTACTGGTGGGCCACCAGAGGTGCAGACCCACTGCAGTCCTTGTAGAGATGGCCAGCAGCCATCTGTTGTGACTGTGCAGGTGCACAATCACCATTGAAGAGTCTTGCTGATAATATAGCAAGTCCATAACCACCACTTGCGCACTCACAAAGTTTTTGGAACTGTCCTTAGAACCAGCAATGCTGTTAACCAGTCCCTTGCTGAATTATTAACACACGTGCAAACACTAACAGTCCCTACTTCTCACATATTGTCCATATACTATGACCAACTGAAACGTGTGCAGTGAAATGTAACTTACAAGTTACTTAATTTGATGACCTGGTGTCAATTACAATTTTATAACAGAAGAATACAATTACAAAGGTACAAAATACATCATTAAAGAACATAACAATACAGATAACATTTGTAGTACAGGTTTTACTATAGAATAGAAATAAACATATACATCAGTGTTACAAAAATAATGACATAAGTACATACATAAAGATCAGAATAAATTTTGAAACATCAACTTCACACATGAGCATTAAAACAAAACAGAATAAATAATGTCTAAGCATATTTACAAGTTAAATAACATATTACTAAAATCAATTATATTTGAGGATAACAGTATTCCTCATCATAGTGAATAGTATTAGAAAAAAAATTCTATGAAACTACACAGAGACAGGAAGAAAACAAATACACAAGGGTACACAAACACATAGGGGGATAACACAATGGAAAGGACAGGGTTCGTTTTCAGTGTAACTTTTGGTACTGCAGTATTTTGCGAACAAAACCTGTTTTGTTCTTGGAGATCTCCCTTCGTTCATCATTATTCCCAAAAAGTCCTATCTATACCTGCTTTCTGTATTCGATTCATATTTCTTTCAAAATAATTATTTCTCAGTGCACAATACTCATTTTTGCCAAATCTGTTTCATATAACCTCCAAAGCATTCTTTCCCTATTCTCCATAGTTAGGTTCTTATATAGTCTACCCCCTCTTAAGCTAACTTAAATCTACTGAGCTCAGATATTAAACTAAGGGACGAGGCAATGCAGCAGCATAAAACAATTAACACAAACAACAATGATAAAAAATAGAAAAGGCAAAGCAAGCAGTATAAATTAGCAAAGCAAATGCAATATTACAACTAATATAAGGCAATGAGCAGCAAACAAGAAAAATAAATCTGGCTTAGCAGAGTAACACAAATTAAAATTCAGTAGCACTATGCCTGGCAAACAGCATAACTTATACCTAAACATGACAAAGTTCAAGCAGAAAAAGTATTACACTAAAAATGGCCATGTCTAATACCTATGTCACATCTTAACACTAGAGTGATGCATCACAATTTATTCTACAAAAGAAATTAACAAGTACTTGAAAAGAAAACTATGATTGCAGTTCCTGTGAAGGTAAATGTCTTTTTGTGCTCCCTCATTTTTTTTAAAAAAAAGTTATTATTCACTCGATCTGTAGACAGAAAATATTTATATTAGTACATCTATAAAATTTTATTTTAACCAATGCTGCAGTGCAGCTAGAAACTAGATATTAAACAAAATGAGTAAATATGTACAAAGGAAGGCATGAAACATCATTCATTAGCCATAGGGCATTTCATAAGGTAGTACAGAAAATCTCTCAACTCTCGTAGAAAGACGTTTGTCATAATCAGGTGTGCAGATGTAAAAATATTTCTCGTCATTTCATTAGGCATTTCTGTAAATATCATAAATTAAGAGCTCCACAGTGTCAACATATGTTTTCAAGTTCGACCGTGTCGTTTTTGCGATGCTCTCTACAAAGGAACGTCAATAGCGAGGATAATGGCCTCCCTTTTTTTTTCTACCTGTGCCGCTGAAAAGGGCTCGCAATAATGGCTTTTTCTCCAGGCGTCTGACACACCTGGCCGCTCACAACGAATTACTTCACGGTCACTTACCTTTCTTAACGAAATATTTACGACAGCAGTTTTCGCTACAGCGACAGTCTCATATAAAAATATTTCACAGGTCAAGAATTAGCGTTGCAAATCTGTAGAAACAAAATCCTATAAATATAAGTGTCCAAAAAAAATATTCGTCAGTATTGTGATACAGTCACACATTTACACACATTTCATAACTCTTAAAGTACGATTCTTGGTTTCCAACATACTTCTTATTCCTCATATACGGTAGCATCATCTTATTGATCATAAACATATCTCAACAGCATAGTACACATCGTCGTCGTAATAATATCATAACATCTCAGTCAATTCTCAAAATTGTCGTAGCTTCCTCCAATAATTTCAAAACCAAAAAATAAATTCTCTGCTCATTTCAATAGTGTCATCTACCTCAAACGTACTTTAAAAATCATGATCCCATACCAAATATATCATTCAAAGCTCTCATAGTATCACAATGGTTCCGAAAAAATACGAGCATTTCACAAAGTACAGACAAAATACAATTTCATAAGTGTGAAGTTATCCAACTGTGTAATTGCGTAAACATGTGTCACTGATGTAGTAAAAAAAATTTATCTCTCAGTTAAATGATCAGATAGCTGTGTAATTTGTGTGTTAGAGAAATATGGTACCGATGTGTAAAGTTGTATAAGCAAATACCATATTAGCTAGGGCTCCTTGTGCTTGCCAAACACATGGAACACAAAGTAAGCGTGTACCCCCCTGAGGATTAATGTAATTATACCCTCAGGTGTTACAGATTACAGCAATGGAATGAAATGTATCACGGAAAACCTTCTTTGCAATTCAAAAATCTGGAAAAATAAATGGCTTAAGTACAAAATTAATCTCTCAAATGCGTGTCCTGCAGCGCTAAATGTGCGTCTTGCTGTAAGATAATTCTGTGGAAGTGTCGTAGTTATCGTCCTCCGAAAGCTAAGTTCTGCTGAAGTCAATGTACTTACCTCATGATAAACAAAAGTGGAATGCTTTGCGTATAGATATCTTACTTATTACGCTTATTGTTGTGATGAAGTAAGTACTGTGCTGTGACGTATTGTTGTGCCACGGAAAAGGCTGTCTCATTGTAGCTATACCACAAAAGTTAAATACTAAAACATGTTTTACTTTCCAGAAGAATTCAGAAAAATTGTGCAGATATAAAACAGATACACTGCAAAAGCAACATTGTAAATTGTCACTCATTAGTAGCGTCCTGATAAAATCGTGTAGCTATCACATAAACTAACCACTGTGTCATCTGGTATCTCACAGAAAGTACTTTAAATCCAGAATGTACACTCCTGGAAATTGAAATAAGAACACCGTGAATTCATTGTCCCAGGAAGGGGAAACTTTATTGACACATTCCTGGGGTCAGATACATCACATGATCACACTGACAGAACCACAGGCACATAGACACAGGCAACAGAGCATGCACAATGTCGGCACTAGTACAGTGTATATCCACCCTTCGCAGCAATGCAGGCTGCTATTCTCCCATGGAGACGATCGTAGAGATGCTGGATGTAGTCCTGTGGAACGGCTTGCCATGCCATTTCCACCTGGCGCCTCAGTTGGACCAGCGTTCGTGCTGGACGTGCAGACCGCGTGAGACGACGCTTCATCCAGTCCCAAACATGCTCAATGGGGGACAGATCCGGAGATCTTGCTGGCCAGGGTAGTTGACTTACACCTTCTAGAGCACGTTGGGTGGCACGGGATACATGCGGACGTGCATTGTCCTGTTGGAACAGCAAGTTCCCTTGCCGGTCTAGGAATGGTAGAACGATGGGTTCGATGATGGTTTGGATGTACCGTGCACTATTCAGTGTCCCCTCGACGATCACCAGTGGTGTACGGCCAGTGTAGGAGATCGCTCCCCACACCATGATGCCGGGTGTTGGCCCTGTGTGCCTCGGTCGTATGCAGTCCTGATTGTGGCGCTCACCTGCACGGCGCCAAACACGCATACGACCATCATTGGCACCAAGGCAGAAGCGACTCTCATCGCTGAAGACGACACGTCTCCATTCGTCCCTCCATTCACGCCCGTCGCGACACCACTGGAGGCGGGCTGCACGATGTTGGGGCGTGAGCGGAAGACGGCCTAACGGTGTGCGGGACCGTAGCCCAGCTTCATGGAGACGGTTGCGAATGGTCCTCGCCGATACCCCAGGAGCAACAGTGTCCCTAATTTGCTGGGAAGTGGCGGTGCGGTCCCCTACGGCACTGCGTAGGATCCTACGGTCTTGGCGTGCATCCGTGCGTCGCTGCGGTCCGGTCCCAGGTCGACGGGCACGTGCACCTTCCGCCGAGGACCATTCGCAACCGTCTCCATGAAGCTGGGCTACGGTCCCGCACACCGTTAGGCCGTCTTCCGCTCACGCCCCAACATCGTGCAGCCCGCCTCCAGTGGTGTCGCGACAGGCGTGAATGGAGGGACGAATGGAGACGTGTCGTCTTCATCGATGAGAGTCGCTTCTGCCTTGGTGCCAATGATGGTCGTATGCGTGTTTGGCGCCGTGCAGGTGAGCGCCACAATCAGGACTGCATACGACCGAGGCACACAGGGCCAACACCCGGCATCATGGTGTGGGGAGCGATCTCCTACACTGGCCGTACACCACTGGTGATCGTCGAGGGGACACTGAATAGTGCACGGTACATCCAAACCGTCATCGAACCCATCGTTCTACCATTCCTAGACCGGCAAGGGAACTTGCTGTTCCAACAGGACAATGCACGTCCGCATGTATCCCGTGCCACCCAACGTGCTCTAGAAGGTGTATGTCAACTACCCTGGCCAGCAAGATCTCCGGATCTGTCCCCCATTGAGCATGTTTGGGACTGGATGAAGCGTCGTCTCACGCGGTCTGCACGTCCAGCACGAACGCTGGTCCAACTGAGGCGCCAGGTGGAAATGGCATGGCAAGCCGTTCCACAGGACTACATCCAGCATCTCTACGATCGTCTCCATGGGAGAATAGCAGCCTGCATTGCTGCGAAAGGTGGATATACACTGTACTAGTGCCGACATTGTGCATGCTCTGTTGCCTGTGTCTATGTGCCTGTGGTTCTGTCCGTGTGATCATGTGATGTATCTGACCCCAGGAATGTGTCAATAAAGTTTCCCCTTCCTGGGACAATGAATTCACGGTGTTCTTATTTCAATTTCCAGGAGTATATATATATATATATATATATATGTATATATATATATATATATATATATATATATATATATATATATATATATATATATATATATATTCACTTATGAAATTTGTTATTAACAATCCGAGCGAATTCAAAAGTAATAGCAGTGTACTTGGCTACAACACTAGGAGAAAGGATGATCTTCACTACTCAAGGTTAAATCTAACTTTGGCTCAGAAGGGGGTAAATTATGCTGCCACAAAGGCCTTTGGTCACTTCCCTAATAGCATCAAAAGTCTGACAGATAGCCATATAGCATTTAAAAGGAAATTAAAAGAATTTCTTAATGGCAACTCCTACTCATTAGATAAATTTTTGGATATAGTAAGTGGGTAATTTCCCCAACCATTACAAAATAAAATAAAATAAAATAAAATAAAATAAAAATATTGTCATGTAATATATTGTGTAATGTAATATCTTGTATAGACACCTTTTATTAACCTGACACGTTCCACATCATTACGAAGTGTCGTATTCATGATCTATGGAACAAGGACTAATCTAATCTAATCTAGAAATGCTCGGTGAGCGACCTGCAATAGTAGTCACTCTGTTGACTTTTGTTGTTTCGAATTACAGCGCGCAGTTCTCCTACACCAGACTTCTGAACCTTGCCTGTTGAATGCAAATGTTGCATGATACTTAAATGATAATCCATCACTTATACCAGTAGTTGAGACTTCCTTAATGTAGAAAATCATTCATGCCAGAACGGTCTATGTTAAAACAAGAATATCCTTTGTTGGCGTATTTTTCCCAAAAGCACTCGCGCTATACACAGTTCAAATGTTTCGAGCTACCTCCTCTGCATTCACCCCTCCATTATACTAAAAGGAAATATTTTGTTGCAGATGTTACACCTATTTCCAGTTGCGACTCAATTTTACAATTTTTTCAAATGGCTCTGAGCACTATGTGACTTAGCTGCTGAGGTCATCAGTCGCTCAGAACGTAGAACTAATTAAACCTAACTAACCTAAGGACATCACACACATCCATGTCCGAGACAGGATTCGAACCTGCGACCGTAGCGGTTGCTCGGCTCCACACTGTAGCGCCTAGAACCGCACGGCCACTCCTGCCGGCTTAACCGTAGTTCATGATTTTCAAGTATGCAAAACCCAATGTTTAAATGCAAGATGATAACTAGAACTTCAAATTTAAAAATGACAGTTGATACATACACTGACAGCGTCGCGCCGCGTTCACATGGGCGGCGCCGGATTTCAGGCGGCGGGTGGCGTCTGGCCGGTGGCCGGTAGCCGCTGCAGCGCAAGGAAACGCTCGAGCGTAAGCTGTTATGATCGCGACACAGCCACGAGCTGTCGTGCGGAATTGTTTCTGGAAGTCTTTGTTATTACTGGTGGGTAGAAGGTGAAGCGAATTATCTTCGATGTTCTATCGGACTCGTAACTTTAGACGAGAGCCGAAATGTGGTTAAAAAGAAAATGGGAGATACAGTCCGACGCGACGACGCGACGATAAGTTTAGAACGCACGACGATTACCACTAAACCACGGGCTCACACAGCACGACAAAATCTCGGAAGTAGCTAACACTTCGTCCTGACACTTCCACAGCTCACTGTGTTGCCAGATTGTGCAGATGGCCGGACTAAGAGTTGTCAAGGGAAGTCGGTTTTATTGGCGACCTTAAGTGAAAGACTCGGACTCGGACAGAATGCGGCCTGGCCGTCCGGCCTGTGGCCTTGAACCGCAGCCGGCAGGCCGGCGGTCACACACAGTGCGGCTCTGACGCACCGGCCGCAGCCGGGTTCTCACAGATTACAGATTGGCCGCAAGCCGGAGCGGCTGGCGCACTCAACTGCTCTGTGGTCACACTGGAAGCAGCGGCGTCACGCGGTTTTTGTCTTGTAGCTCGTAGTGCACGCATCGTGGACAGAGAGACTTATAGAGGAGGTGAGACAATGCAACTTTTTGTATGATACACGCGATCCTGATTTGGAGGTAGAATACTTTTGCCCTCGATATACTCTTGATAGAAAGCTGAATTCTCAGAAATAGTGTTGTCATTGTGACGTCCATAATTTCCAATATCAACTACTGTAAACTCGTAGTATGGATCAACGATTGCCAGGAGAACCAGCGAAAAGAATTGTTTGTAACAGAAGAACTTGGATCCACTATCCTTCGGGCATTTTAACCTCATATGCTTTCCGTCTATGCTTCCAAGGCAGTTCGGGAGCCCCTAAAGCTCTAGAAATCCTTCTTCAGATTTCTTACACATCTCTGTTGTAGGAGTAGGTAAATACTTGGGTTGTAGAACAGTCCATATTGCCTGGTGCACTTGTTTCACAATTTCTGAGACTGTTGAACGTCCTAACCGAAAAGAAAAAGCTGTGGTCTGGTGACTGTCGCCTATAGTCAAGTATCTGGAAAAGATTAAAATAAATTATGCCGATAGAACGAATACATAAGTTCACGACCAAAGATATGTTTGTTTAAATTCAATGAAAATGTTATGAATACAATGAAACAAAACAATCTATTAAGTAGAAAGTTCTCTCTAGCGGGACATACGGAACTAGATGTTACTATCGTTTGCTGTATTCGTAAACACTGCAGATAAATTTATCACTCCACTCGTAACTACGTTGCGGGATAGCACTTTCTTCCGCCGAATCTTTCATATGATAGAGCAAAAGTGAAATGGAATAAATTATATGACTTCTGTTTGAAGCACAAAGAGGCCACAAACGGTAAACCTTACCTCAAACAAATGGCTAGTCTGTGCCTCGTATCAACTGGCTTTCGCCCGCATCTCGTGGTCGTGCGGTAGCGTTCTCGCTTCCCACGCCCGGGTTCCCGGGTTCGATTCCCGGCGGGGTCAGGGATTTTCTCTGCCTCGTGATGGCTGGGTGTTGTGTGCTGTCCTTAGGTTAGTTAGGTTTAAGTAGTTCTAAGTTCTAGGGGACTTATGACCACAGCAGTTGAGTCCCATAGTGCTCAGAGCCATTTGAACCATTTGAACTGGCTTTCTCCAGTTCGTTGTGCACTTCTCGGTGCTACCTTTTTATCAGGCGATGCAGTTCCTCGAAACATTCTCGCGACATAGGAAAATATTTGAAGAACCTATCTTCAACCTAGCTTCGTCAGACTCTAGATCAATACACAGACGATGGTATTCTCCTAAGCTTTCTCTCTTGCTATTAATATCGTGCACCAACATCTCCTCTTCTTGGTGCCCTTTCGTATCGCTAGTGAGAGCTACTCATTTCATAACGTGTCTCGCGTGAAGCTTCCAAATCGTCTAACGCCAAGACAATCGCGCTACGCCTACAAGCTCAATAATGGGGTTGGGCCCCTTCCACAGTGTAACAGCTGACGCAGCAAGAATCGCTGCGGCCGGCCGTTGGCTGTGTGGCGTCCCTGGCCGCTGACTGGCGCGGCCTCCCGCTGCGCCGTCCGTCTCAGCGGCAGGCTGGACTGTCTGGCCAGGCCTTTAGCCTCTGTGGCGGCCGGCCGGCGGTCAGTTTTCATGTCTCACACTGTACAATTACTCGTCGGATGTGATATCGACATCACACGATGCAAGATGGTATTTGTCGTGTAAACATGAAAAATGTACATTGTAAATTGATGCAAATACTTCATAGAAATGCACGTGGTTTTTTATTATATTACGGTTCAAATGTCATATAAATTAAGTAATATTGTCACGTAGAACAAGGTGTAATTAGATGAATGACGAACACTAACTTCACGTAACGAACGTTTATTCAGCACTTGCACATACAAGAGAGCGGACTGCCACCGGCCAAAACACATACAGTATATACAGGTTGTTACAAAAAGGTACAGCCAAACTTTCAGGAAACATTCCTCACACACAAATAAAGAAAAGTTGTTATGTGGACATGTGTCCGGAAACGCTTAATTTCCATGTTAGAGCTCATTTTAGTTTCGTCAGTATGTACTGTACTTCCTCGATTCACCGCCAGTTGGCCCAATTGAAGGAAGGTAATGTTGACTTCGGAGCTTGTGTTGACATGCGACTCATTGCTCTACAGTACTAGCATTAAGCACATCAGTACGTAGCATCAAAAGGTTAGTGTTCATCACGAACGTGGTTTTGCAGTCAGTGCAATGTTTACAAATGCGGAGTTGGCAGATGCCCATTTGGTGTATGGATTAGCACGGGGCAATAGCCGTGGCGCGGTACGTTTGTATCGAGACAGATTTCCAGAACGAAGGTGTCCCGACAGGAAGACGTTCGAAGGAATTGATGAGCGTCTGAGGGAGCACGGAACATTCCAGCCTATGACTCGCGACTGTGGAAGACCTAGAACGACGAGGACACCTGCAATGGACGAGGCAATTCTTCGTGCAGTTGACGATAACCCTAATGTTAGCGTCAGAGAAGTTGCTGCTGTACAAGGTAACGTTGACCACGTCACTGTATGGAGAGTGCTACGGGAGAACCAATTGTTTCCATACCATGTACAGCGTGTGCAGGCACTATCAGCAGCTGATTGGCCTACGGGGGTACACTTCTGCGAATGGTTCATCCAACAATGTGTCAATCCTCATTTCAGTGCAAATGTTCTCTTTACGGATGAGGCTTCATTCCAACGTGATCAAATTGTAAATTTTCACAATCAACATGTGTGGGCTGACGAGAATCCGCACGAAATTGTGCAATCACGTCATCAACACAGATTTTCTGTGAACGTTTGGGCAGGCATTGTTGGTGATGTCTTGATTGGGCCCCATGTTCTTCCACCTACGCTGAATGGAGCACGTTATCATGGTTTCATACTGTGCTGCTAGAACATGTGCCTTTATAAGTACGATACAACATGTGGTTCATGCACGATGGAGCTCCTGCACATTTCAGTCGAAGTGTTCGTACGCTTCTCAACAACAGATTCGGTGACCGATGGATTGGTAGAGGCGGACCATTTCCATGGCCTGCACGCTCTCCTGACCTCAACCCTCTTTCATTTATGGGGGCATTTGAAAGCTCTTGTCTACGTAACCCCGGTACCAAATGTAGAGACTCTTCGTGCTCGTATTGTGGACGGCTGTGATACAATACGCCATTCTCCAGGGCTGCATCAGCGCATCAGGGATTCCATGCGACGGAGGGTGGATGCATGTATCCTCGCTAACGGAGGACATTTTGAACATTTCCTGTAACAAAGTGTTTGAAGTCACGCTGGTACGTTCTGTTGCTGTGTGTTTCCATTCCATGATTAATGTGATTTGAAGAGAAGTAATAAAATGAGCTCTAACACGGAAAGTTTTCCGAACTCATGTCCACATAACATATTTTCTTTCTTTGTGTGTGAGGAATGTTTCCTGAAGTTTGGCCGTACCTTTTTGTGACACCCTGTATACAGCTACAGCACATTCCAGAACAATGACTCTTGACATTTGTGGATACTTCAAGAATGTACTCGAACCGAGTATAGAAGTGAGTTTTGAACTCTCGACCCTCCATGCAACAGTTGACTATCATAACCACTACTCAGCTTCTACTGCAACAGTGCCCCCTCCTTAAGACAGCAGCGTCTCGGTGTTAGGTCCTGCTTGTCCAGGAACGAGTCATCCGACTCCCGATGACTGATGCTCGCCCTGGCGGTGATCTTCTTAGAACTTCTTTTGCGTTAAGCTCTTCGTCACCTTTCCGCTTGTTGCCTGTCGCTGGAGCTTCGAATTTACCCTGGGTGGCAGGATCCTTGTAGGGCTTCATTCAAAGAACGTGGACCGTATCTGATCTTTCCTCGTCTTGCGTCGGGTTCGAAATCTTCAACTTCATTAGTAACATCAGACAACCGTCTTAAAACCTTATAAGGCACAAAGTAGCGCTTGAGGAGTTTCTCAGAGAGACCAACCTTCCGAACAGGAGTGAAGATCTAGACGAGGTCACCAGGCTGGTAGACAACTAGGCGGTGGCTCGCGTCATAACTTCGCCGACCGTTTGTTTGAGCCTGCAGCGTGCGGAGTCGCGCTAACTGCCGAGCTTCCTCAGCTCTGGTTAACACCTGGCCGATGCAGTCGTCGTCCACCTCATCGGGATGTAATGGAGATTTTAATTTGCCGGATATAGACTGGGAGACTCAAACGTTTATAACGGGTGGCAGGGACAAAGAATCCAGTGAAAATTTTGTAAGTGCATTATCTGAAAATTACCTTGAGCAGTTAAACAGAGAACCGACTTGTGGCGATAACATATTTGACCTTCTGGTGACAAACAGACCCGAACTATTTGAAACAGTTAACGCAGAACAGGGAATCAGCGATCATAAAGCGGTTACTGCATCGATGATTTCAGCCGTAAATAGAAATATTAAAAAAGGTAGGAAGATTTTTCTGTGACAAAAAGCAGATTTCAGAGTACTTGACGGCTCAACACAAAAGTTTTTTCTCAAGTACAGATAGTGTTGAGGATCAGTGGACAAAGTTCAAAACCATCGTACAATACGAATTAGATGAGTATGTGCCAAGCAAGATCGTAAGAGATGGAAGAGAGCCACCATGGCACAACAACCGAGTTAGAAAACTGCGGCGGAAGCAAAGGGAACTTCACAGCAAACATAAACATAGCCAAAGCCTTCCAGACAAACAAAATTTACGCGAAACGAAATGTAGTGTGAGGAGGACTATGCGAGAGGCGTTCAATGAATTCGAAAGTGAAGTTCTATGTTCTGACTTGGCAGAAAATCCTAAGAAATTTTGGTCTTATGTCAAAGCGGTAGGTGGTTCAAAACAAAATTTCTAGACACTCTGTGACCCAAATGGTACTGAAACAGAGGATGACAGACTAAAGGCGCCGGCCGCGGTGGCCGTGCGGTTCTGGCGCTGCAGTCCGGAACCGCGGGACTGCTACGGTCGCAGGTTCGAATCCTGCCTCGGGCATGGGTGTGTGTGATGTCCTTAGGTTAGTTAGGTTTAAGTAGTTCTAAGTTCTAGGGGACTTATGACCTAAGATGTTGAGTCCCATAGTGCTCAGAGCCATATGAACCATTTAGACTAAAGGCCGAAATACTAAATGTCTTTTTCTAAAGCTGTTTCACAGAGGAAGACTGCACTGTAGTTCCTTCTCTAGATTGTCGCACAGATGACAAAATGGTAGGTATCGAAATAGACGACAGAGGGATAGAGAAACAATTAAAATCGCTCAAAAGAGGAAAGGCCGCTGCACCTGATGGGATACCAGTTCGATTTTACACAGAGTACGCGAAGGAACTTGCCCCCCTTCTTGCAGCGGTGTACCGTAGGTCTCTAGAAGAGCGTAGCGTTCCAAAGGATTGGAAAACGGCACAGGTCATTCCCGTTTTCAAGAAGGGACGCCGAGCAGATGTGCAGAACTATAGACCTATATCTCTCACGTCGATCAGTTGTAGAATTGTGGAACGCGTATTATCTTCGAGTATAATGATTTTTCTGGAGACTAGAAATCTACTCTGTAGGGACCAGCATGGGTTTCGAAAAAGACGATCGTGTGAAACCCAGCTCGCGCTATTCGTCCGCGAGACTCAGAGGGCCACAGACACGGGTTCCCAGGCAGATGCCGTGTTTCTTGACTTCCGCAAGGCGTTCTATACAGTTCCCCACAGTCGTTTAATGAACAAAGTAAGAGCATATGGACTATCAGACCAATTGAGTGATTGGATTGAAGAGTTCCTAGATAACAGAACGCAGCATGTCATTCTCAATGGAGAGAAGTCTTCCGAAGTAAGAGTGATTTCAGGTGTGCTGCAGAGGAGTGTCGTAGGACCGTTGCTATTGGCCGTTCATACCTCGTGAGGAACTTCTTCGTTTTCCCTTTTTGCATATAGGGGCTGGACAGCATTACCCATCGCACCACTCTATACTGCAGTAAACTCCGCTTTACTGCATCTTCCTGCCTTTCGAAAGCCTTCGTATTCGCTTTTTGTACCCGTTTAAAAACATCCCGAATCGTCCTTGCGAACTGACGTACAGATTCACCGGTCCTTCCTTTCTGTAGCCTCACCAAATCAAATGGTGACGGCATTTTTCGCCCGTACACTACCTCATATGGAGACAAACCGGTATTTGTATGGACTTTTGCGTTGTATGCGCATACACTATGCTTCAAATACTCATCCTGCTGATGGTGATGAGAATCCACATAAAAACTCAGCATCTTCCAGATTGTTCTATGTACCCGTTCTGTCCCGTTGGCCTGTGGATGCAACGCGCTCGTCCTCAACTTCTTCACGTTCAACAATTTACACAGTTCCTTCATTAAATCCGACATGAAGTTGGTCCCTTGGTTAGTAATTATTGTATCCGGTACCCCAAACTTCAAAATCCAGTTGTTTACTAACGCTTGCGCGACCATTGCTGCCTGTTGATTTGTCATAGCCACCATCTCCACGTACCTCGAAAAACGGTCTATTATTGTCAGAACGAATCTGTTTCCCCAATGGCGTTCGCCTAAAAGGTCCTAAGACATCGATCCCCAGCATAGAGAATGGACATGTCGCTTCCGGCAATCGTTGTAGCTATATCTGTTTCCGGCCCAAATCTGCTCACTGCGCACATGGTATACAATTCTTGACGTACTGATCCACATCTCCTTTCCTACCTCTTCACCAATACCTCTCCGCCACTCTCCTATTTGTCGCTCTATACCCTCCATGACCGGATAACACGTGATCATGTGCTTCCTTTAAAAGCTCATCCCTCAACTTCGCTGGCACTACTACCCTTGGCCCTAACTTCGTTTCCCTGCACAGAAGATCGTCGTCCATATTAAATCGTGGCTGTGTCCGATACAATTTACAATCGTTGTCCGCGTACTGTAATTCTTGCCATACTGCTAGGTCATAACCTATGACTTCTACTTTTGCCACCTTCATACTTAGTGAGATCCGTACTACCGTGCTTCTTAACAGGCTTGTGCACCACCTCCTAGTCTAATTCACTAAGCCTCACACCCCATCTAGCGAGTATAATCACGGATCCTTCAACCCCAACAACCACTTCAGTGCAGCATGAGCTGTCACTACCCGAAATGTTGTACCATATAAATAACATGTAAAATATGTGATTCCATAGATTACGCTAAGCATCTCCCTCTAAGTTGTTGAGTAATTCCTCTCTGCTGCATTCAACTGCCTAGACGCATAGGCTACAGGATGTTCTTCCCATCAATTTCGTGACTAAGAACACACCCTAATGCTTGATTCGATGCATCACATGCTAGTGTAAACTCCTTTTCAAAATCTAGAAACACAAGAACCGGACTTGATGTTAACACTTCTTTCAGTTTGTCAAACGCTTTCTGACTCTCTTCTGTCCACTCAAATTTGACAATCGCGTCAGCGGCTGTGCTAAGTCTGCAAAACCCTTCACGTACTTTCGATAGAAATCGCAAATTCCGATGAATGACTGCACTTCTTTAACTGTTTTCGTTAAATCCCTTACAGCTTGTACCAATCTCGGATCTGTTTGCACTCCGTCCTTACTGATAATATGACCCAAATATTTTACTTCTTCTAATGCGAAATGACACTTCTCCAGGCTCAACGTCACACGAGCTGCTCTTAACCTCATAAAGACTTCCCTTAACCGCTGTCTATGTTGCTCCATACTTCTTGAAAACACTATAATGTCATCCAAATAGACAAGACACTGCCGTGGTTTCAAACCCCTGAAGACACTGTCTAGCAGCCTCCGGAGGGTTTTTCAAACCGAATGGCATTCTAACGTACTGGTAATGGCCTCCAGGAGTAGAGAAAGCAGTTTCTGGGCGATCCTCTGGAGCCACCTCTAACTCATGGTAACCGCTAGTCAAATCTATCGTAGAAAAGTACTGGCACTGTCCTAAGTGATCCAAAGTCTCCGATATGTTTGGAATGGGGTATGCGTCTGTTACTGTCTTATTATTGAGGTATGGATAGTCACAACAGAGCCTGTATTTCTCAGTTCCATGCATAGATTTTTTAGGCACAACAACAATGCCTGCTCCCCAGCAACAATTACTATGCACTTTAATACCGACGTCCGCAGCTCGTGCTCTTGCGGTAGCGTTCTCGCTTCCCGCGCACGGGGTCCCGGGTTTCGATTCCAGGCGGGGTCAGAGATTGTTCATGCCTCGTGATGATTGGGTGTTGTTGTGTCGTCTTCATCATCATCATTATTCATCCCCATTACGGTCGGAGGAAGGCAATGGCAAACCACCTCCGCTAGGACCTTGCCTAGTACGGAGGTGCGGGTCTCTCGCATCGTTCCCTACGCTCCTCGGAATATGGTCCGTCATCGTTATCATCATAATAATACCGTCTGCAAGCTGCTGATCAATGAAATCCTCCACAATTGGCTGCAAATACATCGGTATTCTGTATGGTGTATGGTAAACAGGTGCTTCATTCCCAGTTGGTATCCTACGTTGAAGTAATGGAGTTGCTGGTAACGGCCCTCGTGGAAAAAACAAGTCCTTAAATTCTCACAATAATTCTTCCATATTCTCTCATTCTCCTCCTTTCAAATGCTTAATTGTTTCATGTAATGCATTTCTATCGGCAGTTAGTGGTTGATCGCTTCGCCTACCTCTCGAATACCAGCCTTTGTCATCTGGCACATCCAAATTTGCTACTAAAACTCCTTTCCTCAAATTCGTGTCTACAGCGCTAAAATTATCCACGTTCACGGGAACTACTCGGCCTTTGTTCCTAAGTTTCACAAAATACCCCAATGGACCCAAAACTTCATTATCCTGCAATGGTTCAATAACACATACTGTACCCACAGGTATATTTGACTCCACACTTACCCAACGCGACTTCCCAGTGCCACTAGACACACACTCATGACAATTAAGCCTTAATGCTGATGTACGCGGTTCAATTGGTTTGTTCATTACGTTGAACGCTCCTCGCGACAGCTCTGCATTGACAACAGTTTCCCCTAGCTGAAATAACATACCACTAAGTTCCACAGTTCGTGGAACTTGGCATGATGTTGATACAAGAAATCTACTCCTTGGATCATGTCGTAGTCCTCGCTTACTCATGGTACTACCTCCATGCATGCTTTAAATCGGACTTTCTCTATTCGAAAGTCAACCGTCACCGACCCCAAAGGCGTGACCTCCTTCTTCCCCACTCCACGCAACCTATAACGTGGTGGGTCCCATTATATTCCTAGTAGCCACTGACACTTGCGCTCCTGTGTCCAAAAAAATCTTAAACTTTTTAGTTCTTATGGATCCTACCACTGAACATTCCACCTCTGCAGATGTATTCGTAGCTTTGTAATTAAACGGGAGCCCCTTTAGAGTTGCCACGTCTATTTCGTCACATCGAATTGCCAGCTGAATGGCCGAATACAAATGTTTCGGAGTTCCTTCACGCACTTTCCGTGGCATATGCACCGGTAACCCTCTCAAAAATACATCAAGTTCCCTTTGCTCGTCCTCCTGCAACACAACACTATTCGCTTCATCGCTCTGACCCTACTCCTAAGTATACTCATCAATTTGCCTTATCCTGTCCCCAAATTTCTCCATCGTCTCCCCCTGTCTCTTTGATATTGTACTTAACTTCTCTCTAAAGTACCGAGAGCTATTTTTTTTTTTTTTTTTTTTTGTAAAAGCCCTTCCTTTAACTGCTTAAACTGTGCTGCCTTCCGTAAGGCGTCAGAACACCTTACATATGTTTTCGCTTCACCCGTTAATCTAATCTTGGCTATATGTAACAACTGCTCATCAGACCAACCATTCATCACCACTGAAGTCTCCGACGCCTCCACAAACGAACGAACATCCTCAGATGCCCGTGTTGGAGAGTGGCTTGAGCTAGCGAGGTGTGCGCATCGTTACCGTTGCGCGCTACGCTTACTCGGCCGTCGAGAGCCTGTGAAGAGGTTTCTGTGCTGTGGGCACCGCGGGAAGCAAATTGTGTTGTGTTGTTTTCACAACGCCTGCAGACTGTCGTGTTCTGGGCCCCACAGCACGCGCAGAGGAAACCTGCTGCTACGAAGAGTCCTTCGGTTGTGCAACCCACTGAGTCTGCCGACCGAGTAAGGAACTCCCGAGAAGAGGAGTCGCGGCCTGTCCCCCCTCTGTACGTCAAGTGCAAAGGCGGGTGGGCAGCGCTGTTCGACACTATGACGATTTGCGCCAAGAAAATGGCTCTGAGCACTATGGGACTTAACGTCTGAGGTCATCAGTCCCCTAGAACTAACAACTACTTAAACCTAACTAACCTAAGGCCATCACACACATCCATGCCCGAGACAGGATTCGAACGTGCGACCGTAGCGGTCGCGCGGTTCCAGACTGACGCGCCTAGAACCGCTCGGCCACACCGGCCGGCAACTGCGCCAAGAACGAGATGGTCTACGAGTCTGTCGATACAGACTCGCCGATCTGCGTTCGGGCTGCAAACGTGGCCGACCACAGGGCGATCGAGGTCGCAGTGGCCGACCACACTGTCGACGCGGGGCCGGCGCGTGAGAAGGCAACTTCCGTAGGAAGGATGAAGACGACCGAGGCACTCCTCAGGGGGTTACCTCGGTGCTGTGACGAGGCAGCGGTCCGGGTTCGGTAATGCGACCGCAAGGTTGCACAGCCGGACCGACGAGAAGAGGACGCCGCTCTATGCCGTGACCGTGGAAACGGCCGACGGCGAGAGCGACATCTTCGGCTTGCCGCCGTTGCTGGGCTTCCCGGTTACGACGGAGGCTCTCCCGACCGCCACGGACCCCCGGCCCCAGTGCTTCAGGTGCCAGGGCGAGGGCCACGTCGCCAAGTATTGCCGCAACGCGGCGCCGTGCGTCGAGTGCTCCGGCGAGCACGACAGCCGCAGTAACGTCCGGAGTGGCGGCCCGCACGTTGCCTGCTGGCGCGGCTGCCCGGCTTTCTCGAGCCGCTGTCGTGCCGGAGGCGGCGGGGCGGAAGAAGAGAAGGCGACGTCGGCAACGACGTAGGGCGCAGACGAGCCCGGCGCAGCTGAGGGACGACGCAGTGGCAGCTCCACCTGCCTGGGGCAGGGAAGACCCCCCGGAAACGGGCAGTCGGGTTGCAGCTCGCGCCCCCGAGAACTGTGCCCTGAACTCGGCACCGCCGTGAAGGAGGCCACAGCAGCCCTCGAAGCCGTCACGGCGGCAGAGAGGGCTGAGGCTGCAGAGGAGGAAGAGACCTCGAGGCAACTGCGTGCAGTCTTCGCCCGAAGCCCCCGTGCAGCAGTACATGCGAACACTCCTGCGACGTTCGCGCGCCTCTCCCAGCGGCTGCCCCAGCAGTACCGTAGGCGAAAGGTGCGAAGAAGACGACCGCCGCCCCCCAGCGGTTTCGACGGCGACGCCGACCGCCGCGGGGGCGGCTCCCGCAAGGGGCCGAGAAATCAGAGAGGCAGCCTTCATCTCGCAAGCGCGAGCCAACGGCACGCATTTTACCGACGCTCGAGAGGGGCAGCTCACCGAACGAGCGGAGCTGGTCGAGGCTGCGATGCGGCAGAGCTGCGCCGTGCAGTAGAGGAGGACGCCGTTCAGACCAGACTGACGAAGGTGTGGCAAGTCACTCACGACACGGCGCAGCATGGGGCGTAAAGGCGGGTCGACACTGAGCGCGCCGCGCCGCGCTGCTGCATCCCGCGCACAGAGGGGAGTGCGCCGTCCGCGCCCCGCCGCGCCGCTCCGAGGCGCACACTGTGTTCCAGTTGGAGCGCGCGCGCGGTCTGAAGATGGCCAGCCGAAGCCCCGTCTAAACTGAGCGCGCGCAAACGCGCCACTTCCTTTGATGTACCGACAACAGCAGGAAAACTGCGCGGCACGACGAGGCGCAGCGCGGTTCGCCTTCACACTGAGCGCGCAGAGCCGCACAAGGCCGTTTTTGCAGCGCGGCGCGGCGCGCTCAGTGTGGACCCGCCTTAATGGCAACGCATTCCTTTGTTAGAGGGACGAAGCCACCGCAGCAGGCCAAGGAGAATCCACACGAGCCCAGCACATACTACAGCACACCGAGCTGCAGCACCGTCTAGGACTGATCTCTTATCACGAAACTTGGCACGACACGGTATCCGATTGCACGATACCTGCGTCTGACATAACCTACCCTTGCACGACCTATAGCAGTCGGCGAGACATCCGCTACTGCCCCTACTACCCGACCTATCGTAGAGGTTTTTTCCCTCGGCTCTTGCCTTGGCACTTCTTTTCCTCTGCCCTTCAAACCGCTACCCTTCGTTCGACTTGACCCAATCTATCTCCAGATGAGCGCGTATAAATGGCTAACCTTAGCCAGACGTACACAAACGTCACAGTACCCACATCCTGCGACACCTCTCTTTAGCGAACACTAACCCTTTATGCAGAGATGGCAGTAGACCTTTTGAGTTGGACATCCTGCCGGTGTGGGCGTGGAGGGGCTACACCTCTTAAAAAAACAAAAATCAGATGCCTTGCCAGAAAATGGAATAATCAAACTTGCAGCAGCTAAATAAATCTCCTGCATCCTAGGCAACAACGACTGATCAGATGCGAGCTCCCGCTCACTTCTAGATGTTAATTCATTTCTCAACTGCGTATTGTCTGCTGTCAATTGTGCTACTTTTTCCAACCAAATCCGTACCGCTTCTGGTTCCCACACACCTCGCGTCCCTGGCTCTGCCATTGTGTTGCTTTCGTTCCCAGTTAGTCCCAAAACAAAATATTTAAGTACAAGAATAACCCGACTCCCTACACCTCAGTATCATGATACTCGGCAACATCATACTCAAACCAATACTGTTGTTGTCGTTGTTGTTGTGATCTTCAGTCCTGAGACTGGTTTGATGCAGCTCTCCATGCTACTCTATCCTGTGCAAGCTTCTTCATCTCCCAGTACCTACTGCAGCCTACATCCTTCTGAATCTGTTTAGTGTATTCATCTCTTGGTCTCCTTCTACGATTTTTATCCTCCACGCTGCCCTCCAATACTAAATTGGTGATCCCTCGATGTCTCAGAACATGTCCTACCAACCGATCCCTTCTTCTAGTCAAGTTGTGCCACAAGCTCCTCTTCTCCCCAATTCTATTCAATACCTCCTCATTAGTTATGTGATCTACCCATCTTATCTTCAGCATTCTTCTGTAGCACCACATTTCGAAAGCTTCTATTCTCTTCTTGTCCAAACTATTTATCGTCCACGTTTCACTTCCATACATGGCTACACTCCAAACAAATACTTTCAGAAACGACTTCCTGACATTTAAATCTATACTCGATGTTAACAAATTTTTCTTCTTCAGAAACGCTTTCCTTGCCATTGCCAGTCTACATTTTATATCCTCTCTACTTCGACCATCATCAGTTATTTTGCTCCCCAAATAGCAAAACTCCTTTACTACTTTAAGTGTCTCATTTCCTAATCTAATTCCCTCAGCATCACCCGATTTAATTCGACTACATTCCATTATCCTCGTTTTGCTTTTTTTGATGTTCATCTTATATCCTCCCTTCAAGACACTGTCCATTCCATTCAACTGCCCTTCCAAGTCCTTTGCTGTCTCTGACAGAATTACAATGTCATCGGCGAACCTCAACGTTTTTATTTCTTTTCCATGGATTTTAATACCTACTCCGAATTTTTCTTTTGTTTTCTTTATTGCTTGCTCAATATATAGATTGAATAAAATCGGGGATAGGCTACAACCCTCACTCCCTTCCCAACCACTGCTTCCCTTTCATACCCCTCGACTCTTATAACTGCCATCTGCTTTCTGTACAAATTGTAAATAGCCTTTCGCTCCCTGTATTTTACCCCTGTCATCTTCAGAATTTGAAAGAGAATATCCCAATCAACATTGTCAAAGCCTTCTCTAAGTCTACAAATGCTAGGAACGTAGGTTTGCCTTTCCTTAACCTTTCTTATAAGATAAGTCGTAGGGTCAGTATTGCCTCACGTGTTCCAACATTTCTACGGAATCCAAACTGATCTTCCCCGAGGTCCGCTTCTATCAGTTTTTCCATTCGTCTGTAAAGGATTCGCGTTAGTATTTTGCAGCTGTGACTTATTAAACTGATAGTTCGGTAATTTTCACATCTATCAACACCTGCTTTCTTTGGGATTGGAATTATTATATTCCTCTTGAAGTCTGAGAGTATTTCGCCTGTCTCATACATCTTGATCACCAGATGGTAGAGTTTTGTCAGGACTGGCTCTCCCAAGGCGGTCAGTAGTTCTAATGGGATGTTGTCTACTCCGGGGGCCTTGTTTCGACTCAGGTCTTTCAGTGCTCTGTCAAACTCTTCACGCACTATCATATCTCCCATTTCAGCTTCATCTACATCGTCTCCCATTTCCATAATATTGTCCTCACGAACATCGCCCCTGCATAGACCCTCTATATACTCCTTCCATCTTTCTGTTTTCCCTTCTTTGCTTATAACTGGGTTTCCATCTGAGCTCTTGATATTCATGCAGGTGGTTCTCTTTTCTCCAAAGGTCTCTTTAATTTTCCTGTAGGCAGTACCTATCTTACCCCTAGTGAGATAAGCCTCTACATCCTTACATTTGTCCTCTAGCCATCCCTGCTTAGCCATTTTGCACTTCCTGTCGATCTCATTTTTGAGACGTTTGTATTCCTTTTTGCATGCCTCACTTACTGCATTTTTGTATTTTCTCCTTTCATCAATTAAATTCAGTATCTCTTCTGTTACCCAAGGATTTCTACTATCCCTCGTCTTTTTATCTACTTGATCCTCTGCTGCCTTCACTACTTCATCCCTCAGAGCTACCCATTCTTCTTCTACTGTATTTCTTTCCCCCATTCCTGTCAGTTGTTTCCTTATGCTCTCCCTGAAACTCTGTACAAAATCTGGTTCTTTCAGTTTATCCAGGTCCCATCTCCTTGAATTCCCACCTTTTTGCAGTTTCTTCAGTTTTAATCTACAGGTCATAACCAATAGATTGTGGTCAGAGTCCACATCTGCCCCTGGAAATGTCTTACAATTTAAAACCTGGTTCCTAAATCTCTGTCTTACCATTATATAATCTATCTGATACCTTTTAGTATCTCCAGGGTTCTTCCATGTATACAACCTTCTTTCATGATTCCTAAACCAAGTGTTAGCTATGATTAAGTTACGCTCTGCGCAAAATTCTACCAGGCGGCTTCCCCTTTCATTTCTTAGCCCCAATCCATATTCACCTACCATGTTTCCTTCTCTCCCTTTTCCTACTCTTGAATTCCAGTCACCTATGACTATTAAATTTTCGTCTCCCTTCACTACCTGAATAATTTCTTTTATCTCATCATACGTTTCATCAATTTCTTCGTCATCTGCAGAGCTAGTAGGTATATAAACTTGTACTGTTGTAGTAGGCGTGGGCTTCGTGTCTATCTTGGCCACAATAATGCGTTCACTATGCTGTTTGTAGTAGCTTACAAGTACTCCTATTTTTTTATTCATTATTAAACCTACTCCTGCATTACCCCTATTTGATTTTGTATTTATAACCCTGTATTCACCTGACCAAAAGTCTTGTTCTTCCTGCCACCGAACTTCACTAATTCCCACTATATCTAACTTTAACCTATCCATTTTCCTTTTCAAATTTTCTAACCTACCTAAATTTTCTAACCAACACTGAAGTAATTAAATGCCACTAGAAAATAAATAATAAATCTTACTGCCCAAAATACACTGACATTTATTCTGACCAAAAAAATTATATGCCTACGCAAAACATCTAAAATGGCCAGCCATGAGCCATACTCAAAAACACAAGAGGCAAGAAATCGTCCAATACTCAAAAGAAAATCGGTCAAAACTCAGCACATCTCGTGAATGTAATGTGGGCGGTGGGCTCGAACTTCATACTGAACAGACGATGTCCGCTGTTCTGACACCTAAATGTGGTGGCAACTTCTGCTACCGAATGTAACAGCAACACCAAATGTAGCGGGAAGAGTTAGAAGGCACCTACTAACACTCGTCCGAGCTTTCCAAGTGATTTATTGTTTCCAACTACAGTCCCCCGTCCGTGGTCTACTGGCTAGCGGTGCTGCCTCTGGATCACGGGGTCCCGGGTTCGATTCGCGGCCGGGGTGGGGATTTTCTCTGCCCAGGGACTGGGTGTTTGTGTTGTCATCATTTCATCGTCATTCGTGGAAGTGGCTAAACTGGACCATTGTACTGATTTGGAATGAGTACGGGCGCTGATGACCGCGCAGTTGAGCGCCCACAAACCAAACAACATCATCATCGTTTATCTCGTCTACTCAGAAAATCTTGAGCATTCTGCGGGTAGCACTATATCTCGAAGGCTGTTATTTTATATTTTTCTGCTTCTCCGAGTGTCCGTGTTTCACTTCTGTACAGCAGCACACTCCAAACAAACGTCTTTAACAGGTTTTTCCTGAGATGTTGGTCTATGCTACTGGAAGTGAAAAGATTCTTCTCTTTTTAAAAGCAGCTTCCGCCTGGTGGATTCGGCTTGCTATATCCTTCCTTGCCCTTCCGACTGATGTAATTTTTTCCCTAGATAGGCAAAGGATTCGAGAGTCGCCAGTCGCTCATTGTTAAGTGAGCTTTGGGAAACGGTGTTCTTCTGCTCACCACTACGATTTTTGTTTTATCTTTATTAATTTTCATGTTTTAGGAAGAGCTAGGGATGATTTTCATCTGGGCCTACCGCTTCTAATTGCTATGCATCTTCACTTAACACTGCGATATCATCAGCAAATCTCAGCATATCTACTTTATTACCATGAATTTTAATTCCTCCTATAGCTCTTAGTTTCTCCCTAACTTCATCTATCACTCTTTGAATGTATCCATTAAACAAGACAGAAGAGAATGAGCAGCCCTGTTGTATACCCTGCTAAACAGTAGCTTCTTCCAGATATTCCTCACACCTTATCACACGCACTTCATCTCTGTACAGTCTCTGCATTACCCTTCTGTGCTTGTACCTTATGCCAACCTCCCTCAGCATCTTAAAAGGCTGTCACCAGTTTACCCTATCAAATACTTTTTCTAACTCTATGAAGACAATATGTGTGTCCTTGACGCTTGTTTAGTCTTTTGTCAACAATTAATAGTAAGCCGAGTATTGCATCTCGTGTACCTACACCCCTTCTAACGCTCCGCCTTAGAATGGTAGAACTCAAGATCTTCGAGTCCTGTGTTACTAAACTGAGGCTCCTATATTCTTCACATCTGTTTGCACATGCTTTCTTTGGGTATTGGCACTGTGATACATTTTTAAAGTGTGTTGGGAGCTCCCCGGTTTCGGTGGAACAGTTGTTCATGTAGCTGTTCTCCAGTAGCCTTGATGAGTTGTGCCCATCAATCCCAATGGCTTTCCCGGGTTTTAGCTGCCTGACTGCGAGGTCCAACTCATCGCACAGGATATGGTCTCCTCATTCTTGCGGATCGATTTCCTCAGCGTTATCCATTTCCAGATCCTCTATTTCCTGCGTACAGTTTTTCAAGATATTGTTTCCACCGAGTCTTTCTGCTCGTACAATACTACTCAATCTTCATAATACTACTCCATCTTCATTTTGAATTCCACTGTATTTTATTTGTTTGTTTCCAAAGAACTGTTAACTTATGTTGATTGCAGCGTTCCTTCCTTGATCATCCCATTCACCTCTTTGCATTGGTCCCCCAGGAATGGTTGTTTAGTCTTTTTGACCCTCGGTTGATTTTATTCCTCAATGCGCTAGATTGCTTTTGTCTTTCCTCAATGTTGTCTTGTTTCAGTGTAGGTCTTAAATTGATTTTAGCTATTATGCTTTCTGTAATCCATTCTTTTCTATGCTTTGCCTTCTGTCCTTCAACTACTTAGTTTGCTGCCCGTAGCATATTGCTTTTCAAGTACTTTCATCTTTCTTCAACATTTTTGGTGTTGTTCATAACTGTAACCATGTTTGTTCCTTGTATGTCGACCTAACGATATCATACTTTAGTCTATCCAGACCACATTTCTCACAAGTTCTTAAGTTTTTAAATTTCAGAGCATGTTCTCCTATCACTATGCTATGTTCACTATAAATGTCTGGCTGGGCAGCCCCTACATTCTCTTATTTGATTCAGAAATTACCTTACTAGAATGAAGTCGACTAATATCTCTTCGTATCTTGAGGAGCTTTCCCTGTATACTTTCTCCGTACCAGTAGATTAAAGTGATGCGTTTCTGGCAAGTAAATGGTGTAATTGACTGACTGTGCACTTTGTCTTTCCGAACTCGTGTGTAATGAATCGGAAAATGTAGTAGAACGGTGATGGCGGTGTCTTAGAATTCCCTGTGCTGGCCGTATCTACAGAGAAGATTTGTGAGCCAGGGGCGTCGATTTTCTGCAACGAAAGGCCCAGCAACACGTTTGCGTCTACCCGAAAACATAATGGGTTATCATTTCCTCCTTCAGTCTACGAGCATATGTGTGTTGTAACGTGTAACGTCGCTGCTACGGCGCCTCAAGCAGGAAAACAGAAATATCCAACCTGCCGGTACCTTTCGTTCAGCTTTTACTCGTGACATAAAAATGACTGATATAAACAACTTATTGAAATCAAATGTACGTAAAATACACGACACTACCATAATGATAGTTAATGTCATCACACCACATGGTTTGGTTTCACCAGCTCGTCTTTCATCATAATCCAAGCCTCGAATTATGCTACAGATTAGTATACCACTACAACTAAGGTTTCGTACTCACATTCGCTGGCTTCGCCAACACGCAACCAAACTGTTACTTTCCATGGGCTACGCTACAGATTAGACTGCCGTCACAATCCCTGTTCTAAAAATTAGTATAAAAGAACTAAATACTTTCAACGTTCTGTTTTATCTATACTTGGTATGTATGACGTCACACGCCACAACGTCTTAAGTCGACGTCCTGTATCGGTAAGTTCGACACAGCCTTTACGGGAAAGAGTTCGTGAGCGCCGGAGCCCGACACGAATCTGAATTGCCCAAGGCCTCTTTACAGGATAGCAAATCCTGCCCCGAGCACCCGCTAGGCATAACGGCAACGTGTCACGATCATTCACTAGCGGGCCGCCAAAAAGTAGGCAGAATTTACTTACGGCACCGATTCCATGTCTGGGCCTACAAAGGCTCTTATTACTTCGAGTGTCCATTTTTGCACCGGAAAATTTGTATTATTTGCCCTAAACTAAACTCCTTTACCTGTGACAGAATGAAACACAAGTAACATAAATTTCGCACTTATTTAGTGATTAGCACATTGTGGCGCAGTTTTCATTAACATTAGTGAGAATTGGCAAGTACAACAGAAATCATCGTTCTCGGTGATTTTTAGGGTTCCGTTCCTCAATCTGTAAAAACGGAACCCTTTTAGGATCGCTTTTTTGTCCGTAGGTCTCTCTGTGTGTTGTCCGAGTGTTAAGACCCATATTTCTCTGGAACAGGTTTGCATACCAAATTCAGATACTAAGGTCTATGGACCCTTGGCGATGTAAACGTTTTAACTTTCTAAATCAATGCATTCAAAAGATAAGACCATTTATGTCACATTTTGAAACTCGAAAACTCATTCATAAAAACCTGTAGGGTACTTCCCGTTGACCTAGAATCATGAAATTTACCAAGACTCACAGTTTCACACTACAAGTAAAGGAAAAAATCCGAAAAGTGTTGATTTGTAGTTATATAACATGAAAAAATATTTTTTGTCGTTTTTCATCCGCCTGTTACGACCCGTTTTTCTCTTGAAAAGATTGGCGTACCAAGTCAAAATTGATGGGAATACTAATGCCTATGGTCCCTTGGCGGCATAAAAGTTTTAAGCTTCTAAGTCAATGTAATCAAAAGATATGGCAATTAATGTCGTATTTTGAACCTCGCAAACCCACTCATCAAAAACTACTGGGTGCTTCTCGTTGACCTGGAATCGTAAAATTCGGCAAAAAGCAAGGTTTCAAAGTACAGGTAAACGAAAAAATCTGAAAATTGCTAATTCGTAACTATATAACACGAACAAATATTTGCTATTTTTTATCCGTCTGTCTGTCTATCGGTTTGTTAAGATTCCTTTTTCTCGTGAACAGGTTGGCGTGCCAAATTCAAATTTATGTCATTTACTAAGGTCTGTAGTCCCTTGGCGGCGTAAAAAATGTGAGCTTCTAAGTCAATGTAATCGAAAGATTTGGCCTTTTATGTCACCTATTTTGATACTCGCAAACTCACTCATCAAAACCTATAGGGCAGATTATTCCCACTGATGTAGAGTCATGACATTTTGAAAGAAGCAAGGCTTTACAGTATAAGTAAAGCAAAAAATCTGAAAATTGTTAAATTATAATTAATCACATAAAATATCTTTTTGCTGTTAGAACATACACTGCATTCATCATCCGTCAAAAGCCTAATGGACGAACGTTACTGCATGCAAACATAACATGTAAGCTGTATCCATGTTTTAGTAAGTAAACAAAAAATATTTTATTAAATCATCTATATCTACATATATGAACTGAAGTCACCTACTCGCTTCTTTTGTTTGTCCTTACTAGTCTGAGCAACTACTGTAGAGATTTTGATACAGTTTTCTAATTCCGGCACCAATATCTTGCCGGTATTAGCCAAAAGTCATTGAGATTTTCGATTCCCTCGATGGACGAATGATGTAAATAATTAAGTTTGCACAGAATCCTCAGTGCGCAAGTCCTATTAGCACTTGACAAATTTTTGTTTTATGGGCATCAGGCACTGGTCCAACGCATATTTCTCTGTCTAACGTTTCGTCCGTCAGTGACGGACACATCAGAGGCTACAAAGACTCTCAGACAACAGTTCAAATAAAGAAGCTGCAAAGAACGTACACCTGCTTCTTGGCACAATAGAAATAAATGAAATCCCTTGCATATGCGGTTAAGTATACAGAAGAATTACATCTACATATATACTCCGCTAGCCACCAAGCGGTGTGTGGCGGAGGGCACAATTCGTGCCAAAGTCATATCCCCCCCCCCCTCCCCCCTCTGTTCCACTCGCGGATCGCGCTAAGGAAAAACGTCTTTCTGAACGCCTCAGTACGAGCTCTTATTTCCCTTATCTTTGAATGATGATCGTTACGCGATTTGAAAGTTGGTGGTAATAATATATGCTCTACATCCTCGCTGAAGATTGGATTTCGGAATTTAGTGAGCAGCCCCTTCCGTTACCGCGTCGTCTATCTGCAAGTGTGTTCCACTTCAAACTTTCTATGAGATTTGTAACGCTCTCGCGATGGCTAAATGTACCAGTCACGAATCTTGCCGCTCTTCTTTGAACCTTCTCAATCTCTTGAATCAGACCCTACTGGTAAGGGTCCCGTACAGACGAACAGTACCCTAAGACTGGACGAACTAACGTACTGTAAGCTATTTCCTTCGTTGAAGGACTACATCTCTTCAGGATTCTACCAATAAACCGCAATCTAGAGTTCGCCTTACACGTTACTTGTGTAATCTGATCATTCCATTTGAGATCATTTCGAATAGTCACATCCAGATACTTCACTGATGTCACCGCTTCCAAAGACTGATCATTTATTTTGTACTCATACATTAATGGGGATTTTCGCCTTGTTATACACAGTAGGCTTCACTTACTAATACCGAGAGATAACAAAATAATTACAAAAAGAGTCCTTAACACACGACTTAAGGACTGTCGTCTGGAAAACACAAATAAGACGACAGTAGCAGATCATGTACTGGGATCAGGGAACCACCAACTTCGTTTCTCCGATGCTATGGTTTTATCAAGATCGAATCAATACTATGCTAGGATGTACAGAGAGGTAATTGAAATTTAAAAGCACAAAAGCAACTTTAACAGATAATAAGGATTTAAATTAGACAGGTTGCGAACCTTAGCTCTGAATAAAGCAAAGAGCGCGAACTCTTCCCTATTACAAGCTTTATAACATGTCTGCGCTGCTCGGCGACCTTAGGCAGCGGCCTAAATGAAATGATCGTATGGCACTGTTGGCCGGGAGGCAGCATTCAGGGAAGTTCGGCCGCCGTATTGCAACGTCTTTTAGTTGACGCCACGTCGGCGTCTTGCGCGTCAATGATGATGAAAATTATGATGGACATCATGAATCGTTAGTTGTTTCTTTACATATAAACAGTTCGGCTTGCTGAGATTCTGTAAGTTTTAAACTACTATCTGAGACTTTGTAGTCCCTGATTATGTCTCCAGTATTAGGAGACAAATGTTAGCAGAGGAATACGACTTGGACCACGATCTAATGCACATAAAACAAAACTCACGAAGAACGCAAATACTGGCCGTGAAAATCTGCATTGCAAGAATAGTAACTGTACTGGCGAGAAACCACTGCTAGAGATATTTGAGGGTTATCCTAAATTAGCCATCATTAGCCTGTAAATAAAATACTGAAATAGTTAAAGTGAATTTAATACAATTATCTTAAAACTACACCTTTGTATCTCTAACCTACATAATCACCCTCAGGTTTTAGCATTTATCTCTTAAGGAGTTGCAAATTCCCCCTGCATAAAATTCTGTTGACATTGCAGTCAGCCCTTGGCAGCATCTTGAATTTGTTTGTCAGAATGAAAGTGTTGAGAGTCAGGCCATTTTCCATGAGCGTAAACAGGAGTGAATAATTCAGAACCTAGATTGCGTTGTAGAGCGGATGTTCAGAAACGTCACACGTGATGTGAAGCAACAGTTCTAGTGTTTGCTGAACAGAGTGTGGGAGAAAATGGTTCAAATGGCTCTAAGCACTATGGACTTAACATCTGAGATGATCAGTCCCCTAGACTTAGAACTACTTAAGCCTAACGACCTAAGGACGTCACACACAGCCACGCGCGAGATAGGACTCGAACCTGCGACCGTAGCAGCAGCGCGGTTCCGGACTGAAGCGCCTAGAACCGCTCGGCCGCAGAGCCGGCAGTGTGGGCGAGCACTGTCGTGTAAAAACACACCACCAGCAGCCATGAGACAATGCTGTTTGGCTCCTCTCAGTTTTCCTAATGGCACACAGTAGGCTTCAGAAATTATTGTGCTTCCATGATAAAAAAAACCCTCACTATCAAGATTCCGTTAGAGTAGCAACAAACTGTAGCTATAACCTTTCTGGCTCTCAATATGTGGCATGTTTATGCCTGTCTGCTTGAGTCTATACTACTGACTGCTGTTATGTCTTCGTTTTACAATAGGAAACCCATGTTTCCTCCTCGGCCACAATTCTGTTCGGCAGGCCTTCTTCCACATCGTAACGAAAAAGGAAGTCCAAAGAGGCAGTCATCCATTCATTGCTGCCTCCTTGCACTTCCTTTTTCGTTACGATGTGGAAGTAGGCCTGCCGAACAGAATCGTGACCGAGGAAGAAACATTGGTTTTCTATGGTCAGATATTTGAGATATCGTGAGACGCCGGTTTCCACAGTTTTTTCATGAGTTTTCTATACCAGCTCTATGTTGACTACAGTGTCATCTACAACATTCTAGCTTCTACTCAACCAAACGACACCATTGGCGCACAACATCTTCACTCATAACATTCGGTCCATATACAGCACAAATTTCGCAGTGAATGTTAAAATCTGACATTTGTTTCTCATTAACTACCGTGTTAAAGAATGGTTTTCACTTTTGGCGATTTTCTCAACGGGAACACTTATTTTGAACAGCTACTGTAAGCGGTCGAAACGCAATATGCTTTCTCGCTAACACAACTTGAAGCACACAGACCAGTGTTGCGAGTGTTTCGTTGTCCCCGCTACCTACTACATGAAAATGATCGTTATTTTGGCGACAGCCAGGCACAGATCCAAAGGAAGAGGGGGGGGGGGGGGAGGAAGTGAGGTTCATGATCCTCCCAAGGAAAACGTTTTAGAAAGGCCACAAACGAAAGGGGCGAAGGGAGGACAACGAAACAAGCAAATAATTCTATCAAACTTAGGTCCGATACTACGCATTACGACTGGTTACTTGAACACCTTATTACAGAGTCCTCGAGGATCCTAACTGCAGATATGCACTTGACGGCAAACACATTACAACAAGTGTTCCACGTGGGCACCGTTCATGTGAAGCCAGGCTTTAGTACGTCTCGTCATCGATGCCCGTATACGTTAAGAAATCCCAAGTGTGCTCCAAATCCATGCGTTCCCGGAGTTCATTCGCCCTATCAACCGGGCTGAAATACACCCCCCTACCCAGAAAAAAAATTCCAACGAGTTCAAGTCTGAGAACTTGGAACGTCACGGTACTGACGAGTTACGACAAACTTGTTGTCGAAATGTTATTTGCCAGTACTTAGGTATGTGCAAACCGAGCGAAAATCCAAGACCAAGCGAGTAACTGCATGCAGAAATAACGTCGGCGATCGTAAAGCTTCGTAAAAATCGACAAAATCGGACGATAAAAGTGCGCACACTTCCTATAGCTTACGCGGCCAGAGAGTGTTGTCAACTGACGCGAAGTCCACACCGTCCGCATCACACAACACCCGATGGCCAACACTGGTGCGTTCTTCTCGATCTTGATGTCCGACTCCAGCGAGGTTACTAAACGTGGTGGCACGTATTTATTTATCTCATGGTATTCAAAAAATTGTACAACGTGAGTTCGCAAGCTTATTGTTTACTTCTGAATTACGGCGCCGATCACTGTCAAACACTTCCTCACTAGAGCTAACAAACATTGGTTTAGACTTAATCAAAATTTTTACGTGCAGGCGGAAATATTGGTGGCTAGTAGCAGAGTGTGCGAAAACAAAGCTGACTGGTGACTGATTTTGTCACTGTAACGTGGTTACCTTATTCTTCTGTTTGAAAACGTCTCTAGATTCAAAGTCAGCTTTGGTTATAACGCGATTCATGGTGAAAACATTCTTGTTTGCAGAATTGATTTTATTGCTTTATTTATTCACGACGCGCCTTTCTCCTAACACAAGGCATCTTCACATAGACCAGTTTAGCGTTGGTAATGGGTTTTGGGTGGCACGATTGGGGTGTCGGCAAAAACAGACTGCTCTCGTCATATGCAGGAAAGTAAATCGAAGGATGTGGTCAGGTCATATGCTAAAAGCGTAACACCGATAACCTTGCAGGTCTGTCTAGCATAGACCAGTGGATACAAAGCAGGATCAGACCTGTACATAGTTCATCACATGGTAAATACGCTGAGGACACCGTTCTTCATTCCCGGTCTGATAGCGTATCATACTGAGATTTTAACCACCTGACGCGGCTGGAAGCCCGAGAAAATTTTATTACTTCATATCGCCGCGAAACCACGCATTCTTATATGTATCATTCCCTGATAGTGTATTTGGCCGGAGTAGGAGGAACGGTATCTCCATGTGACGAACTATGTACAGTCCTTATCCTGCCTTGTACCCACTGGTCTATGCTGCACAGACCTGCAAGGTTATCCCGTGTTATGCTTTTAACATATGACGTGAGCATTACTTGTTTCGATTTATTTTGCTACATATGACGAGAGCAGTCTGTTTTTGCCGACACCCCAATCGTGCCGCCCAAAACCCACTAACTAACGCTATACTTGTCATTCCGAAGATGCCTTGTATTGGGCGAAGCGCGTATCGTGAATAAGTAAAACGATGAAATCGATTCTGCAACCACATTCTGCATAATAGTTGCTGTACCAACAGACCATGAAATGGAACTCATTTTGTAGCGCGAATTGTCTTTCTCATCCTATCATTTATCCATTTGTATGTTGTATGCTGTACTTCATGGAATGGCAAATTAATTTATTTTATTTTAACTTCTGGGTGGATGCCCTTCCTGTCGCCACCGTCGTAAGTTAACCAGAGGAGAGCAAGTCGTGTGTGCGATCTTCTAACATCTATGACTTTAGCAGCTGTAATATTCAAGCCCAGGCTTCACTTCATATGTTAGCTGAGACTGGCATTAGTGTATGTATCATGTAAGAAGTGGAATTGGTACACATTACGGCAATTTAGTAGTCAGGTAATCTGAACAGCTGCCACAACATGACATGTAGGGATTACCCTTGGGTCACGCATCTCGTGGTCGTGCGGTAGCGTTCTCGCTTCCCACGCCCGGGTTCCCGGGTTCGATTCCCGGCGGGGTCAGGGATTTTCTCTGCCTCGTGATGGCTGGGTGTTGTGTGCTGTCCTTAGGTTAGTTAGGTTTAAGTAGTTCTAAGTTCTAGGGGACTTATGACCACAGCAGTTGAGTCCCATAGTGCTCAGAGCCATTTGAACCATTTGATTACCCTTGGGTCAGCCCGCCAGTCTCTGAGATGTAGGGATTACCCGTGGGTCAGCCCGCCAGTCTCTGAGACGTAGGGATTACCCTTGGGCCAGCCCGCCAGTCTCTGAGATGTAGGGATTACCCTTGGGCCAACCCGCCAGTCTCTGAGACGTAGGGATTACCCTTGGGCAAGCCCGCCAGTCTCTGAGACGTAGGGATTACCCTTGGGCAAGCCCGCCAGTGTCTGAGATGTAGGGATTATCCTTGGGCCAGCCCGCCAGTCTCTGAGATGTAGGGATTACCCTTGGGCCAACCCGCCAGTCTCTAAGACGTAGGGATTACCCTTGGGCCAGCCCGCCAGTCTCTGAGATGTAGGGATTACCCTTGGGCAAGCCCGCCAGTCTCTGAGATGTAGGGATTACCCTTGGGCCAACCTGCCAGTCTGAGATGTAGGGATTACCCTTGGACCAACCCGCCAGTCTCTGAGATGTAGGGCTTACCCTTGGGCCAGCCTGCCAGTCTCCGAGATGTAGGGATTACCCTTGGGCCAGCCTGCCAGTCTCTAATTTTCATTTGTAAATAAATATTTTAAGTGTTTACTGACGGAAATGATCTAAACAGCAAGAAGGAGTCGAACGACATAAACGAAAGTTGGTAGGCGCGTTTCTACATCAGAAAGATAATGTTTATTCGCATTTCACAAGAGTGGCGGTAGTAGCGCCACTATGAGGATACAGACTGTGTTTGCTTTAAATACGCGCTGTAACGGCCGTGAACGTTAGTTACAGTTGAGACTGCATCTAGTGAGTAGATGTTAGTCATGAATACTTTTAAGGTGACACAGACCCTATTATCAACATCTCACTGAGTTTGAACGAGGTTTCGTAACAGGGCTACGAGAAACTAGATATTTCTTCTGCGATATTGCAGAAAGACTCTTTTTGCGACTGGCGGGAAATTCGAATAGACATCTTTCAGATGTAGAAACACGCCTACCAACTTTCATTTATGTCGTTAAACTCCTTCTTAGTGTTCTGATTTTTTTCCGTCAGTGTATCCTTAAAAAATATGTAGCGCTGTACAGGACTGCTAGCTGCGGTGGCCACGAGAATGTACGGTCACAAGAACACTGGTCTCCAGACGTCAACTTGGGACTACCGCGAGGGAAGAGCATAATGTTCTGCGTATGGCTATGGCGCATCATACTGCAGCAATATGAGCAGCAGCTGCCACCACAGTGACGCAGTTAATTGTTGCAAATCGGGTACTTAAAGGACATTTCACTGACTCCAAACCACCACCATTTGCGACTCCAGTGGTGTCAAGGGAGAGCTCATTGGAGGACTGGCCGGAGATCTGTTGTGTTTTCTTATGGAAGCTGGTTCTGCCGTGATGCCAGTGATGGCAGTGTGTTGGTCAGAAGGAGGCCAGTTGAGGACATGCAACCAACCTGTCTGCTTACTGGACACACCTGGAGTTATGGTCTGGGGTGGGATTTCGTAGGACACAGGAGAACTCTCACAGTTATCCCAACGCACCCTCACTGCAAATGTGTACATCAGTCTGATGATTCGACGCATTGTGCTGCCTTTCATCAACAGCGTTCCAGGAGGTGTTTTCCATCAGGATAACGCTCGTCCATACACCGCTGTCGTAACCCAACATGCTCTACAGAGTGTCGACGTATTGCCTTGGCCTGCCCGACCACCGTAACTGTCTCCAATCGACCACACGTGGGACGTCATCGAACGATACCTGCAGCGTTAGCCACAAACAGCTTTAACCGTCCCTGAATTGAGCGACCAAGTGTAACAGGCATTGATCTGTATCCCACAAACTGACACACGGCACCTGCACAACACAATGCATGCTTGCATTCAGCACTCTGACAGTTATACCGGTTATTAATGTACCAGAATTTCACATTTTCAATGGCTAATCTCGCGGTTATGTTAACTTGTGATCTTACAGTGTTAATCACTTATATATGGTATCTAGAAAAATGCATTCCTGAAATATCATTACTGTACATTAATTATTTTTTGATGTTACGAATTTTTCCGTTAGTGTTACTCAAATTTAACCGTCAATCGTACAAGTCATCCTCTCAATAGTAAGCTATCATCCGCTCACTTCAGATTTCGTTTTAACAACCTCTTTTAGTAACATTAGAATAACGATAAGCAGACGAAGCACTTCTTGCAAGATCAGCTCCCGTCCAAAATGGGCATCGAGCGAAATGGTTCGTCCGGACCAGTGCAGTCGATAAGGAAGGGTCATACGGTAAATTTCGGTCTAGGGACAGCAAGATTGAGATCTGTGTTGCTTGTCGGGTATAATGATCTTAAGAAATCGTGACTGCGCGAAATGCAGAGAAGAACAGACTACAGAATTTTTTAAAGGACATCACATTCGCCGTTGACTATAGAAATTATTTATTTCACAATTGCAGTTTCGGCCTTTGGACCATTTTCAAATGGTACTGCAAAAAAATTTTGCTTCAGCGCGTGTCAGACTATAAAACGCTCCGTCATGTATACATGTCAACATCGAAAGTAGGACTTTTTACTGTAGAAATACAGTAACATCAGACGAGTGTGAAGCTCTGTATACTCGTCTGATGTTACTGTATTCCCACAGTGAAAAGTCCTACTCTTGACGATGACATGTATACGGAAGGAGCATTTTAAAGTCTGACACGTGCTGAAGCAAAATCTTTTGCAGTACCACTCGAAAATGGCCCAAAGGCCGAAACTGCATTCATGAAATAAATAATTCAAAAATGGTTCAAATGGCTCTGAGCACTATGGGACTCAACTACTGAGGTCATTAGTCCCCTAGAACTTAGAACTAGTTAAACCTAACTAACCTAAGGGCATCACAAACATCCACGCCCGAGGCAGGATTCGAACCTGCGACCGTAGTGGTCTTGCAGTTCCAGACTGCAGCGCCTTTAACCGCACGGCCACTTCGGCCGGCAAATAAATAATTTCTACAGTCAACGGCGGATATGATGTCCTTTAAAAAAAAAAAAAAAATTCTACATGACTGTGAATCCCAACCATGAGAAGTTAATCAGAGTATAGAGTGTGTAAATTGATCTGTGACTGTAATTTCTACAATGTATTTAATGTACTAGAATCGTTAGTGTTACATACAGGGCGACAGTTATTGAACTATAGGAAATGAAATCGTCATAAGTTCTGAACGTTTTGCGTTAGGACGTTCCAACTGCATGGTTGGCCGCAGGGCGTGATGGGAATTAATGTGCGCTGTATGGTTTTGTTTAGCGACGAAACCCACTTTTATTTGGATGGGTTTATCAATAAGCAAAATTGACGCATTTGCGGGACTGAGAATCCGCGTTTCGAGATCGAGAAGTCTCTTCACCCTCAACGGGTGACTGTGGTGTGCAATGTCCAGTCACGGAATAATCGGCGCGATATTCTTCGATGGCACGGTGAATACGAATGGCACGTGAAAGTTTTGGAAGATAATTTCATCCACATTATCCAAAGTGACCCTGATTTCGACAGTATACGGTTCATGCAAGACGGAGATCGACCCTATCGAAGCAGGAGAGCGTTTGATGTCCTGGAGGAGCACTTTGGGGACAGCATTCTGGCTCTGGGGTACTCAGAGGTCACTGGCACGGGCCTCAATTGGACGCCATATTCTCCGGGCCTCAACACATTCTACTCCTTTTTGTGGGGCTATATTAAATGCAAGGTGTGCAGCAATAATCCCAAAAGCATTGATGAGCTATAAACAGCCATTCAGGAGGTCATCGACAGCATCGATGATCCGATACTTCAGTGGGTCATGTTATTTGTCTGCGCCACATCATCGCCAATGATGGCAGGCATATCGAACGTGTCATAACCTAAATCCGAGTATCTGTAGCGGTGTTTACGTGTTGAATAAAGTGTGTGCACGCCGTAGTTTGTAACTAATTTACGTTTCTTTTTCATACAGTTCAAGAATTGTCACCCTGTGCATGAAATGTATTACGTGTGACACTGTAGTGTAAGGTTAAATAACTTTTTAACAGTTTATGGCTTTAGCTGCTCCATGTGCTTTGAAGAAACAAAAAGCCATTGTCATCCCAGTTATCTTTGGATACCCATTTAGTAGCCTAATGAACCTTAGCCAACTTACTAGCAAATTTCGTAGCCTCACATCAAGGACAACGGATTCGTGACCTAAATGCTACTTCTGCGTAGGGACAACGACATTTTTAGAATCTCAGTGTTCTGCTTTGATGCGGCAGAGTAAAAATAGGTCCCTCGCAGGTCGTACATTCCCATTACACACAGGAACAGTTACACGCTATTTGTGGTACCAGAGAGGAGCGAATGAATACGCAGAGCGCATGTTGCACAGGACACTGACTGTCGTCACGTTCAGTTGCAAAGCTTTATGTCATTTTTATCGTCGTAATATGACTGAATAGTGTAATTTTAGTTCTGTCTTATCCTGCATCAACTCTCGGTGTATCTCTTTTCCCGTAGGTGGTAAGTTGGGACCAGACTAGCAATTTCTCTGCTTTAAAAGAGAAAAGTACTCAATTTTCTTTTGCTCCAGTGGCATCTAATTTTCCTACCGCGAAGCGACGGAGAATTAATTAAAATGGGCTATCTATATTTCAATACAATCAGTTTCTTCTCATTTGAATTTGAATTAACCTACAGACAGTATTGTTTATACTGCTTTGTTATATTACGATAAAACGATTAATTAAACTTAAAAGACAATGCATTCTTTTCTGTTGCAAACGTTATCAAACGCCTTAAATTATGCACTATAAACAAGCTCTGTTTCTGAACTCATCCCTGTGCAGCAGTTTGGTTGTCATACGCACGATAGCTTATTTCCCGTGTGTGTATAAAATTTGAGGGTTTTATCTAACATGACGTCCCAGGAGGAATGGTCAATACTTAGGGATATGACAAGAACGATCACTTGAAGCGAAATGTCCAGTAAACATGGGTTCTAAAATGCATACATTAAGAGCATTTTGGGAGGTGGTGGTATGGACCATAATAAGGAAAAAAGGTCTAGTAAACATGGGTGACGCGCACACCTTAAGAGCTATGAAAACTACTTCATCTTCGATACTGTGAAACATTTCTACTATGATTTTTCAGTTTCTCCAGGCGTATTTTATGACGAAATGAATCTCGAGTGGACAGCCTAGTAGGAGTGTACATAGGACACAATATTTTGGTAATCGAGCACGTTGCCATCATCAGGTGCGCTGATGTACTGACCGGCGGTGGGCCGGCGCCAGGTTGTGTCCTATGCACACTCATACCAGGCTGTTCACCCGAGATTTATTTCGACATTTCTGCTGATGAGAAAGTGCTCATACAGTAGCTCTTAAGGTATGCATTTTACAACCAATGTTTATCAGACTGTTTTTGCTTCGAGTAATCTTTCCTGTCATGTCCCTGAGTATTCACCATTCCTTCTGGGACACATTGCACATATGGTTAGACAATCTCTTCTCTAACTTCCTTCGAGATCAGCGTTACTGTAGAAAGGACCAGGAGCCATCTCGTAGCATTGTTCTTTGACTGCGAGCTGGATAGTTGATATACATTTGCAAGGAACGAAGGAATATTAGGATTTAACGTCTCCTTCAAGGACGAATCAATAAGGATGGAGCACAAGCTGGAATTGGAGAAGCATGGAGAAGGAAATCAACGGCGTCTGTTACAAAGGAACCATACCGTCATTTGCGATTTAATAAAACCACGGAAAACTTAAATATGGATGGTTGCACAGGAACTGAATCGAGGTTCTTACTTACGCGAGCCTATGCACTAATCGCTGGGCCAACCTACTCGGTGTATGATTTTAGGGAGTACCCTGGATTTTCGTGCAAGCATTTAACACTGGTGTCTATATTCCGCAATTTATGCTCGCTGTTAAAACGAACTGCGAGTAACAATGTGCATTATTCTCATAAGGTAAGGCCGCATCCTGTGTCCCACCGATTTCGATGAGCTTCGGGTGCTATTGTAAAGTAATTCCGCTGAATCAGTGTAGGTTACTACGTTTCTCTTTTCGAAAAAAGTCGAGATCAAAGACGATGAAGTGGGATCTATTTCGGACAACGTAAAATCGTTAGAACACTCCAAAGTAAGGAAATTTTATTAACCTAGCAGTTAATGATAAATCGAAGAATTAGTTTGCGGGCCTGATGTGCATTAATGAAGTTTTCTTATTTTCGAGTGTTCTAACGATTCTATCTGGTGCCACGACTTTTGACCTAGACGGTTTTCGAAAACAAGCGTGGTGACCTAGACTCTTCCAGAGTAGTACTTTCGAATGACTAACAAGCTCTTCGAAATCGTTAGGTAGCATGGCATGTGTTCTTTGTGTTAATGTCAACCTACCGATGAATCTGACTGACTACTGCAACACTTGTGTTTCTTTTGCCTACATTCTTTTACGGAAATCTTGACAGCTTTATAAGGAATTCAATCAGGCTGATTAACATATCGAAAAATCTCAATTTTACAACAAAGATGTGTAATGTTTTCTTGTGAATTAATGGTATTAAAACTGAAAAGTAGCAATTATAAAAGAATTTATACTTAACACAATTCTAAAACTGAAGGACGTATTTCTTCAAAGAGTCGAAAAAATGAGTCGGAGGGGAGACAATAGACATCAGTATAATACGCGAACCCAGATGCTAGAAATTGTAGTTAAGTACGCACCAGTTAGATAAACGAAACACATTTTTGTATAGTTTTCACTGGTATATTTACTGGACTTTCGGTAAGTCTTTCTTTCATAGTGAAAGAGTCACAGGAGGACTCTTTATTCACATTTAAAATTGGTACGGAAGAAATAGGGGAATGAATTTACTTTTACAAACAACAAATGACACATTACCTTTTATTTATGTACGCTATTTAATGTTTCAGCTAAAATTATTTACCATACATTTCGCTTTTCATGCACCTACAACTGGGTGAAATGGGTTACTGACAAATGAAATGTGGAAAATTTTTGAAATTTTCCCCGAGATACTGGTATGAAATCAGAAAAGTGTCATTTGAGTATTTTGTAGCACCCGCTTCCGCCTGATGGAGCAGATGGCTCTTGCAACGACTCAGCAAGACGACGTCACAAGGAGGCCATCGCAGGCTACCTCTGTAACTAGGTGCCACGTCGCAAGAACATGCATTCGGTATGGAAGAACCAGTACTCGGAAAGCTGACAGTGCCGAAGTCGCGGAACGGGGCTTATGAAAGGGGAAGTTGAGAAAACTTTACAGTGCCGCGAGGGCTGTGAAATTGCTGGTACGATGGAAGGACTGGAGCACGGTGCTCAACGACTGCGCCTCGCGCCTTGGCTGGAGACCAGAGCCGCTAGTGTTTCAGAAACGGAAGCAGATCTGGCTAACACTAATGCTGCCAAATTTAGGAACTCATCCTCGGTCATCACCAGCTGCTAGCCGAGGGGAGGTCCACGCAAGTCTCTGCACCAAGCCAGCTACTGTCACCAGACCCAGCCGTCAACAGCTGCACGACACTGCCCGAGATGAGTCCAAATGCTGTCGACTTGGCGTATTTCCAAAGATGGCTCATCTGCTGGGTGACTGTAATCTGCCCCCCCCCCCCCCCCCTCGCAGATGAAACTCTGGCGAACAGGGTTTGAGCCTGGGTCATCTAGTTATCATTGTCGTCAGCCATGCAGGGGATCAAGTCTGATCCCACCTGCCTGTCGCCGAGATGGAGCAGCAGACTGGCAACCGCCGGGAGCAGCGCCTCTACTACTGTGCTGGCCCCAGCACCTCCACATTACTCAGGGGAACGCTGGACACATTACGTTCATCGCGGTGACACCTCTCCGTGATGTCGCTATGACGTGTATGTTGCACAGTTTCGACCGTTGGGGTTGTCTATCGACTTTTGTGGTCGTATCGAGCCTGAGCTCCCTAAGCCTTCCGTGAAACGAGTCAAAAAAATGGCTCTGAGCACTATGGGACTTAACTTCTGAGGTCATCAGTCCCCTAGAACTTAGAACTACTTAAACCTAACTAACCTAAGGACATCACACACATCCGTGCCCGAGGCAGGATTCGAACCTGCGACCGTAGCGGTCGCGCGGCTCCAGACTGTAGCGCCTAGAACCGCTCGGCCACTCCGGCCGGCGAAACGAAAGTCACATCTGGTTTACGGTAGTTAGTGAAGGTTTAAGAACCAGGAAAGTAAAATACTTTTCCTTTATTCGTCATTTCATACTATCGAGAGTCTTGTGTTATTTTTTTAAAGCAGATTTTTCTCTCTATTATTCGTGGCATCTAAAAACTGTAATTCTGATATACTGGGAGTTCATAGGTGTCCTGAACCTTCACTTCAGTTGTCACCTCTTACCTATCCAGGTTTGTCCGCCCCCGTTAGCTGAGTGGTCAGCGCGACCGAACTTCATTCTTAAGCGCCCGGGTTCGATTCCCGGCTGGGCCGGAGATTTTCTCCGCTCAGGGATTGGGCGTTGTCCTAATCATCATCATTTCATCCCCATCGACGCGCAAGTCGCCGAAGTGGCGTCAAATCGAAAGACTTGCAACAGGCGAACGGTCTACCCGACGGGAGGCCCTAGTCACACGACATTTTTTTATTTATCCAGGTTTTACTGTTAACTGACTAGATTTTCGTGAGTGACGCCCTGAGAATTATAGAATGCAATGCTGGAACGCGTCAGATAATTATGCAAAATTCATGCTGCCCTAAGAAGGTACTTACTTTTATGAGGTCGACACCTAGACGTCATTAGTCCAAAAGATTTTTCTACAACATTTTTCTCATGTAACATTCTGTATTTGTAAATATCTGCACATAATTGAGTCCTCTGAGCATATAGATTCAAAATATTGCTGTACAAGGTTAATGCTTCGACTCGTAGACACGTGAAATTTAAGCCTTCTTCGAGAAAATAATGTACTCAAGAGTGGTTAGCCATCTCAACAGTAATGGAATACTTAGTAAATCACAGTTCGGATTTCAAAAATACTGTTCCACTGAGACAGCAATATACAATTTCACTCTCCAAATAATGAAGTCTTTAAATAGTAAAATGTCACTAACATGAATTTTCTGTGACTTGTTCAAAGCATTTGATTGTGTGAACCATGACATTATGTTTCAGAAATTACAATTCTATGGTATAAATAGAATAGCATATGAGCGGTTTGAGTAATACCTACAGAACAGGAAACAAAAAGTTTCTTTATATGGGTCAAGTGATTTAAATAATTGAGGGTTAAATAACACTTAGGCGATTTTTTGTTCTACTGATTTTTATTTGTATGAACTAGTTTTCGGCTTATTAGGCCATCTTCAGATAACTACTGGCTGTTGTTTACAACGAACTTGTGTTCTTACGAATCAAACATTCTGGACTAGGATACAACTCACTTACAGACGATCTTTAGTTGTGGTACTGTCTTTGGAATTGTCAAACGCGTCGTTTGACTTTTTGTTATGTAAAACTGTTTTTTAACATAACAAATCACATTTTATGGTTTATCAGTACCATGAATGATAACAATTAGAATTATTTAGAGTACACATTATTACAAAATTACAATTTTTTGGTATTTGTTGTGAACAGTTGCATTGGGCACTAATTGTTGGTTGTACAACAGCGATGTTGTCCGCCCCCGGTAGCTGAGTGGTAGAGTTCGGTCAGGGAGCTGGTTGGCCTGTATAATAAAAAAACTGGGTGAAAGGATCAATAAACGAACTTTAACGGATGTCATGTGGCGTCCGCAACAACCAAACGCAACGATCAACGACGGACAGAAAAAAAAAGTGGTCAGCACGACAGAATGTCAATCCTAAGGGCCCGAGTTCGATTCCCGGCTGGGTCGAAGATTTTCTCCGCTCAGGAACTAGGTGTTGTGTTGTCCTAATCATCATCATTTCATTCCCATCGACGCGCAAGTCGCCGAAGCGGCGTCAAACCGACAGACTTGCACCCGGCGAAAGGTCTACCCGACGGGAGGCCCTAGTCACACGACATTTATTTTATTTTAACAGCGATGTTTTCTTTGGGGGTTACATTTTGTTATTAGAATTTTTTTAACATTAGTGCATTAATAAATACCAAATATTACATTGTTACAGTTGAGTTACAGTTAGGAATGCAAACACATAAGAGATATTACATTATAGTGGGGTTTGAATTTGTTTGCTGTTGGGACACTTTGTGGTTAGTAGCAGGTTTACTGTATTGTGTAAAGTTTAAGAGTGGTGATGTGCTCAGTTGCAATTGGTCATTTAGAACTTGCTGGGGATTTTGGGCTAAGTGTATGTTAATTTGAAGTGCTTCTAATAGGCTGAGTTTTCTGCCTTTGTTGGCTATATCTAGCACTTCTATGTGTGTTAGATATTTGTGTCCTCCTTTGAGCATATTTTCAGCAAAGGTGGAGTCTGATTTTTTTAATCTCCAGCTGTGTTCATGTTCAGTCAGCCTTGTTGCTATGGCCCGGCCTGTTTGACCAATATACTGTTCATTGCAGTCAGTGCAGGTTATTTTGTAGACCCCACTGTTGCTTAGTTTATCTGTTTTGTCCTTGCTGTTGAATAGGAGATTAGCTGTAGTGCCTCTTACATAGGTCTAAAAAGTTAATGGATTTTTCACCTAGCTCCGTAGTGAATTGTATGTATTTGTGTTGTGAATTTAGATGTTCTAGTAATGTGTTCAATAGCCTGTTGGTACTCATCCACATACACAGTACATCATCTACATATCTGTACGAGTATTTAATATTATCACTGATGGGGTCATTTTCTAGGAACTGTTTTTGGAAATTGTCAATGAATATTTCAGCTAAGAGGGGACTGAGAGGGGACCTCCATTGCCAATCCTTCTAGCGGTTTATATAGGGTACCTTCAAATTGCAAATATTTTTGTTTCAGACATGTTTGTGTGGAAAAATTTATGTCTTCTGCTTGTACTGGGTTGACACCTGCTCTGTATAATAGTTCTGTCAGAATATCAAGGCATTATTGTGTAGGTATGTTTGTAAATAAGCTACTGACGTCAAAGGATACTAGTTTTGCACTACTTGGTATTGGAAGGTCTTTAATTTTGTTGACAAGGTCCACTGAGTTTACAATTCGAATGATCATTCGTGTCATATCCCTGAATGTTGACCATCACTTCTGAAACACCTTTATAATATGATAAGAGACTTTTTAAACAATCTGTTACTGTTATACAATTATGGTGTTTTAATTGTGAATACATTCCAGTACATCAAAGTCGAAATTACTTTACACGAACAAAATATTTTAAACAAATATCTGAAGAAGGCGGCAATCACAATATATAAAAATAGTGGTGCTGTTCCGCCCAGTCAAGAGCCTATTCGGCCCAGCATACTGCAGTGACAAAATCACAAGCACTCACCACAAGTAAACATTTTCGTATTTTTGCACCCACACACACTTCGTGAAATCATACAGCATGTTGCTGGTACTTTATCGAGAGGAGCTGCCTGTAACACTTTATTACTGCTTACTTCATATGTTTCATGGATCATAAAGCAATTGCCTTTTTCCTTTTGTACGCATGTACCATCTTAAAAGAAACAAAGAGGATGTGTTCTCTGGAATTTCGCAGTAAAACTTCAATTAAACTAATAATTTGACTGAGTGAAAATAGCTCCACGTGTATGGGGCGAAATAGCCCCATGTGCAGACGTTTCGAAAGACACACGAAATCGGACCTTTGTGGACAAAAGCCAGCAATATTTGTTGATATAGACGCTGCATAACCTGCGTTCTAGTACAGGGTTTAAAATTTCACATTTGCGTGGTGCACCTTAATTTGTTAGGTTGATGGTGCAATCATCCTTCGCAATTCGCTTATCTATGAGTTTGTTCTTCTGTCCTGCTAGTAATGTAACAGAAAACACCCTTACTGCAAATACATGCCGCGTCACAGAGATAAAGAAGGCGAAACGACTTTGACTCTGTGAGGAACAAGACCACTGTGGCAACATTTCTTATTTCAGGCGTATTAGACCCGCGGGCGGAATAGCACCATTGTACAACACCCTTCACAGTTTATAACTTGTCATTTCCTCGGGAAATAAAGTACCTCTATTTTCATTCTACTTTGGTCTGTGTCTTATGAAACAACACATTATTTATTAAAAAAAAGCACGCAAAGAGATTGAGAAAGGTATCGTGACATTCATTCTTTTCCTTATTTACATTATTATTTTCATTTTGTACAATACAAATGCATTTTACTTCTTACAGCTTACTTTAGTTACATATAGCTACATATCTGGCCATTAGGTTCTCATAAATGATTCAGCACGTTTCGGGAATCACGTACCAGAACGTTTTTACTGTAAAATCTTGAAGTGATGCTAGATCTTCGAGGTTCCGTCCTGTAGCTAAATAAGCTAAGTGCAGCGAATAACCTTTTCGGTGGAATCCTCTAACGTATTAATGTGTCTTATTTCTGTAAACTAACGCCCATCATTCACAAAAACAGAAGGATGATGTGAAAGTACAATTTGTCATGATAGACAAACTACTGAGTGCTAAGAAAAATTGAATGTATTTACTCGGAAGCGCATCAGAATTATTCTTCCTCGTTCTTAGCAGTTCTTGTAGATGTCTGATATGCAGATGTGGTTTCCGGTCACTCTAAGGCTGTAAATTAGACTCGCGTCACTAAACTGTTGCCTTTTGCCAACCCGTTTTTCCCCCGTATGACCGACATTTCTTTGGAGTAGTACACAAGCACGTAGCTTACAAATCGCCGGCGACTAAATCAGATTTCCTTCTCCTGTAGTTTGCATTAACTTTACCTTGTCGAGAGTAACGAGCTCCAAAAATGTGCTAGAATTAAACGACCACTAAAAGAATCGCTCATCACAATATACTTTCAGCGGTACACAGTTAATAGTAGTAATGCATTCACTCACCTGTCACCTGTTGCCCTTGATCTGTCGACCATACACGGCAGTGCTGAACTTGCACACAAATCACGCAACATCGGTTAGTTTACACTACATACGAAAGGATGGAGAATGCAGACACATTTGACAGAGTATATCCGACGGTAAGGACCTGAACGTTAGTGGAAAACGCGAGTCGGAGTTCGCAGAGACAGAACCGTAAAAATATCCACGAATGTGACTCGCTGATCTAAATAAGGAAGAAACGAATATTAGGATTTGACTTCCGTCGAAATTGAGGTTATGAGAGACAGAGCATAAGCTCCTACTGATTCAAGAATGGGGAAGGAAATAGATCGTGCCCTTTTAAAGGAACCATCCCAGCATTTGCCTAGAACGATTTAGGGAAATCGCGTGAAACCTAAAGCAGGATGACCGGACGCGGGGTTGAACTGTCATCCTCCCAAGTGTGAGCGCAGTACGCTAGCCACTGCCCCAGGCGGCTCGGTTGGCGGACCTCGCTCACCGTAAAGTTGCTCATGTACGCCTAACAGAGGGGGGAGGGGGGGAGGAGAGGCAGGGGGTGTACTATAATGGTACTTTATAATTTTTTTGGATTATCCCCTAGTTTGGTTGCATTACACGTAAAAATTACTTTTGTGAAATTTGGGCTCAGTAGTATACGGCGAATGGGTGCTCTCGACCTTCAAAGTCTGAAAATTAAAAAAAGATGAATAAGCCAACTTATGCATGAGAAAGCCATTCATTACTTAATGTCAACATGTTATTTACATCGGTATCCTTCATTGAAAACGTTCTCACTTCGCAGATCACATTGGTCTCGTGACATGGTGGTTTAGTGACCGAAAGACAGTGGGCAAAGCCAACCGAGTCGTTTATTTTTACTATCTCCGAGTGAAGGTAGCAGTCATAGCAAGTACAACGTGCTTGTCTTTAGTTCTTTTACCCGAGATAATTTATTTGTTCGAGTGTCACTCTGGTGATATAGCTGGAACCGAACTGCCATCTGTCAAACAAATAATAATTTTCTTTTACAATTTGTGAGTGTATAAATTAACCTTAGAATGAAAGTGTCGCACTAACTGTGCGTTTCTGCCACAACGACACTGAAGAAAGTGCTTTTAGAGTTGGATGTGTTTTGATTTAAATTTTTTTGGAAAAAGACCGCTGATATTTATGTTGCAGGTGTCAGATATATGAAGTCATTCTCAGAAGCGTTTTTTGGGTAAAAGTTGAGCTGCAGAAACACGTACCCGACCACACAAATTTTTTTTAAATGTATTGTATTGGCTTGTTGTTGGAAATAATATAGTCATTTACAAGTACTTATTAGGGTTAGCGAAGAGAATTCAATCTTACGCGTAGTTATGTGAGTACGTCTGATGTTTATGTCCGTTTCTTGCAGGTGCCGTGCTATTAAACACTTACTTTCGAGGTTTTTATGAGTCATTAGTGTTTTAATATTATTAAGATATGTTGGCAAGTGAATCCGCACTTATGTGAGGTTTCCCCACAGTTTGTTTTAGTGTAGGACAACTGTAATACATTCGAAGACGTAGTTTGGATATTCGTCGTCTTCCGGGTGTTCACTACATCTGGGACAGTCTTTCATTCTGATCCTATAGACATGCACCGAGAAACATGCGTGGTCTAACCTTATCTGAATAATTAATGTCCCGCCTCTCGTCGGAAGATTCTTCTAGCTGTTCCATGGATTTGCTGGTAAGGTACGCTGGACCGAAGCTGCTGTTTCTTCCTTGCTGGTATGCCCTTTCCTTGAAACGTGGTGAAGATTGGAATACGAAAATGTATACACGGCGAATTCCATCCTCTGATGGTGTCTCGTCTACTAACGCCTCGTGCCGAACACCTGAGTGCCCCTTTAACCACATTTTATTTTCTTTGTAAGATTTCTTTATTAATTTCACCACGTCACAAATACAAATGTTGTCAGATTTTCACTTCCAATGTTCTAATTTCTCCAAAACATTTCTAGAGTCACTATTGTTGAAAAGCTTTCAAAATGTCTGGGCTTCGATGATCTTGATTAATTCTGAACTGAAATTCAGCACGGGAAGGTCAATGAAGATGTAATCCAAGCCGATGTGCCTCAAACTCTCGATTTTGTTATAGGTACTTTGAGAGGGCATCAACGTAGTGAAAATTATACTGAATTTTTAAAAATATCTATCATCTTTGTCGTCGAAGATCCGCCCTGATAGCCAAGCGTCTTAAAGCGGATGAGGTGTTGCACTGACAGCCGGATGAATGGCGAGGATCGGTGTGTCGACCAGTCTGGATGTGGTTTTTAGCCCGCTATGCTGGGCTGGTTCTCAAGTCTCTCCTCACTTACACTATTCGCAAACATCTCGAAAACTTTCGCTCACTTTCACATGAGGCAGTTGGGGTACACATATTCCATCCCGGGGTTAACGGGGTGGCGAGGAGCATCTGACCATCCCTTAAATGAACCATACCAAATCCGCTTGATATCATGCCGTCTCTGAGCTGATGCGGGCCAGAGGAGCAACAAAAAGAGGAAGAATCTCTTTTGCCGATGCATCATCTCAGGCACTATGTTTTCGTGATCCAAAGCAACATATCGTGCACTACGTATTCATGCTCCAGTGACTATCCGTCATGCAAGGTGGACGGCGAAAGCTTTTAATGCTTGAAAATGTTCAAGTTGCGTGATAGATTTGAATTATCCTCACCAAAAGATAACGCATTTAGTGATAATTGTATATTTCTTATCACAGTCCATGTCGAAGCATGAGTGTGTGCCCCGTATGAAGCCAACACACCGTATTTGGATTTCATTATTGTTTCAAAATTGTATGTCAGGTTGTCGCACTGATATCTCTCCTGTTACTTTAGAAAAACTGTCACCTTGGCTATGTTTGATCCCTATTTTTCATCTGACTCAAAAATGAAAACTGTCATTACATTGAATTCTGACTGAGATGAAAATATTAAAAAGTTTCAAGAACTACTCGATTATAGCCCAGAAGTCCCAATAACTGTAGTAATCAGTTTATTTCTAATAAAATAATAGTAATTTTTATCGTCGATTTGTGTGAAGAGTACCTTAGTGCAGATGCTTCACGATGAAATAAAGATACAGATTTCGTCAATCCTCTACATCTAATTGTTAAAATATAAATTTCAAATAACCTGCTTGAGAGAGGCGTCAAGCTCATAAAGATCGGTAATAAGTAATTTATATTAAAAAAAATTAAAAAAACGCCAAACAGAAGCAGTAAGTGCTTCAGGCAGTATTTGGCACCATAGGTTTCAAGTGCATGTAAAAAGAAGATTTACCAAAGGATACCAATTTTAAAAGAAAATGTGATATTCTCGTCATATATATATATATATATATATATATATATATATATATATATATATATATATGTGTGTGTGTGTGTGTGTGTGTGTGTGTGCATAGTACCTTTATAGATTGTTTTATTAAAGTTAGTACAACAATATTAACAGTTAATACGGAAGTCCCCCCCATGAACCATGGACCTTGCCGTTGATGGGGAGGCTTGCGTGCCTCAGCGATACAGATGGCCGTACCGTAGGTGCAACCACAACGGAGGGGTATCTGTTGAGAGGCCAGACAAACATGTGGTTCCTGAAGAGGGGCAGCAGCCTTTTCAGTAGTTGCAGGGGCAACAGTCTGGATGATTGACTGATCTGGCCTTGTAACATTAACCAAAACGGCCTTGCTGTGCTGGTACTGCGAACGGCTGAAAGCAAGGGGAAACTACAGCCGTAATTTTTCCCGAGGACATGCATCTTTACTGTATGATTAAATGATGATGGCGTCCTCTTGGGTAAAATATTCCGGAGGTAAAATAGTCCCCCATTCGGATCTCCGGGCGGGGACTACTCAAGAGGACGTCGTTATCAGGAGAAAGAAAACTGGCATTCTACGGATCGGAGCGTGGAATGTCAGATCCCTTAATCGGGCAGGTAGGTTAGAAAATTTAAAAAGGGAAATGGATAGGTTAAAGTTAGATATAGTGGGAATTAGTGAAGTTCGGTGGCAGGAGGAACAAGACTTTTGGTCAGGTGATTACAGGGTTATAAATACAAAATCAAATAGGGGTAATGCAGGAGTAGGTTTAATAATGAATAAAAAAATAGGAGTGCAGGTTAGCTACTACAAGCAGCATAGTGAACGCATTATTGTGGCCAAGATAGACACAAAGCCCATGCCTACCACAGTAGTACAAGTTTATATGCCAACTAGCTCTGCAGATGATGAAGAAATTGATGAAATGTATGACGAGATAAAAGAAATTATTCAGGTAGTGAAGGGAGACGAAAATTTAATAGTCATGGGTGACTGGAATTCGTCAGTAGGAAAAGGGAGAGAAGGAAACATAGTAGGTGAATATGGATTGGGAGGAAGAAATGAAAGAGAAAGCCGCCTTGTAGAATTTTGCACAGAGCATAACTTAATCATAGCTAACACTTGGTTCAAGAATCATAAAAGAAGGTTGTATACCTGGAAGAATCCTGGATATACTAAAAGGTATCAGATAGATTATATAATGGTAAGACAGAGATTTAGGAACCAGGTTTTAAATTGTAAGACATTTCCAGGGGCAGATGTGAATTCTGACCACAATCTATTGGTTATGAACTGCAGATTGAAACTGAAGAAACTGCAAAAAGGTGGGAATTTAAGGAGATGGGACCTGGATAAACTGAAAGAACCAGAGGTTGTAGAGAGTTTCAGGGAGAGCATAAGGGAACAATTGACAGGAATGCGGGAAAGAAATACAGTAGAAGAAGAATGGGTAGCTCTGAGGGATGAAGTAGTGAAGGCAGCAGAGGATCAAATAGGTAAAAAGACGAGGGCTAATAGAAATCCTTGGGTAACAGAAGAAATATTGAATTTAATTGATGAAAGGAGAAAATATAAAAATGCAGTAAATGAAGCAGGCAAAAAGGAATACAAACGTCTCAAAAATGAGATCAACAGGAAGTGCAAAATAGCTAAGCAGGGATGGCTAGAGGACAAATGTAAGGATGTAGAGGCTTGTCTCACTAGGGGTAAGATAGATACTGCCTACAGGAAAATTAGAGAGACCTTTGGAGAGAAGAGAACCACTTGTATGAATATCAAGAGCTCAGATGGCAACCCAGTTCTAAGCAAAGAAGGGAAGGCAGAAAGGTGGAAGGAGTATATAGAGGGTTTATACAAGGGCGATGTACTTGACAATATTATGGAAATGGAAGAGGATGTAGATGAAGATGAAATGGGAGATAAGATACTGCGTGAAGAGTTTGACAGAGCACTGAAGGACCTGAGTCGAAACAAGGCCCCGGGAGTAGACAACATTCCATTAGAACTACTGATGGCCTTGGGAGAGCCAGTCATGACAAAACTCTACCATCTGGTGAGCAAGATGTATGAGACAGGCGAAATACCCACAGACTTCAAGAAGAACATAATAATTCCAATCCCAAAGAAAGCAGGTGTTGACAGATGTGAAAATTACCGAACTATCAGTTTAATAAGTCACAGCTGCAAAATACTAACGCGAATTCTTTACAGACGAATGGAAAAACTGGTAGAAGCGGACCTCGGGGAAGATCAGTTTGGATTCCGTGGAAATGTTGGAATACGTGAGGCAATACTAACCTTACGACTTATCTTAGAAGAAAGATAAAGAAAAGGCAAACCTACGTTTCTAGCATTTGTAGACTTAGAGAACGCTTTTGACAACGTTGACTGGAATACTCTCTTTCAAATTCTAAAGGTGGCAGGGGTAAAATATAGGGAGCGAAAGGCTATTTACAATTTGTACAGAAACCAGATTGCAGTTATAAGAGTCGAGGGGCATGAAAGGGAAGCAGTGGTTGGGAAAGGAGTGAGACAGGGTTGTAGCCTCTCCCCGATGTTATTCAATCTGTATATTGAGCAAGCAGTAAAGGAAACAAAAGAAAAATTCGGAGTAGGTATTAAAATTCATGGAGAAGAAGTAAAAACTTTGAGGTTCGCCGATGACATTGTAATTCTGTCAGAGACAGCAAAGGACTTGGAAGAGCAGTTGAACGGAATGGACAGTGTCTTGAAAGGAGGATATAAGATGAACATCAACAAAAGCAAAACGAGGATAATGGAATGTAGTCGAATTAAATCGGGTGATGCTGAGGGGATTAGATTAGGAAATGAGACACTTAAAGTAGTAAAGGAGTTTTGCTATTTAGGGAGCAAAATAACTGATGATGGTCGAAGTAGAGAGGATATAAAATGTAGACTGGCAATGGCAAGGAAATCGTTTGTGAAGAAGAGAAATTTGTTAACATCGAGTATAGATTTAAGTGTCAGGAAGTCGTTTCTGAAAGTATTTGTATGGAGTGTAGCCATGTATGGAAGTGAAACATGGACGATAACCAGTTTGGACAAGAAGAGAATAGAAGCTTTCGAAATGTGGTGCTACAGAAGAATGCTGAAGATAAGGTGGGTAGATCACATAACTAATGAGGAAGTATTGAATAGGATTGGGGAGAAGAGAAGTTTGTGGCACAACTTGACTAGAAGAAGGGATCGGTTGGTAGGACATGTTTTGAGGCATCAAGGGATCACAAATTTAGCATTGGAGGGCAGCGTGGAGGGTAAAAATCGTAGAGGGAGACCAAGAGATGAATACACTAAGCAGATTCAGAAGGATGTAGGTTGCAGTAGGTACTGGGAGATGAAGAAGCTTGCACAGGATAGAGTAGCATGGAGAGCTGCATCAAACCAGTCTCAGGACTGAAGACCACAACAACAACTATACGGAAGTAATGGAGTTAGTGTTTAATCAGCTAATTACGACATGTTTTTTAAGATAAATAAATTTTAATACAGTTCTCCTTTGTTTCAAACGTCGGGGCCACAGAGTACTACTTCGTCTTTTTCTATTGAGCCCAAATTATACACAACTAATTTTTTCGTGTAATGGAACCATACTAGATTTGCCAAAAAGAAATCAAACTTGAAAAATAAGAACCACCCCTGTGTCCACCTAGTAACTTTATGCGAGGAGAGATGCGACAAACTCGGGTATAAACAGCGGCGATACAATTCCAACTCGCTTACCAAACAAATAGCAGGAAACGTTTTCGTGAATTGGGAGATGAATTACAATTCTTGTTTAAATAAATGCTGCTTACCTTCTTCTTTCTTTGACTTAATAAAACTCCACATTGGATTAAATTTGCAGTTATGCTTTCCCATAATACCAATATGTATAAAAATAACTGACTCAAAAAAAGTTTTGCGTCCTCTGCATATCTGTTAATGAATGTGGTCATACTTTCAATGGGAACAGGGAATGAAAGAATAAGACGTATGGAACTAAAAAAAACTTTACCGTGAAACTAACACAAACCAATAATCATAATAAAGACAACGTGCTCGAAATTACGAGGCTACTTCAAGAAATAAGTAACACATGCAAAGTAACTTTTAATAAATGTTGCATTACACTTCAAAGTGAGACAGATACAAGACACTAATTTTCATCATAGTCAACAAGTCTCTGTAAACAACGGTCGACATGTTCTACCAATCGTTCAGTTCCCTATTGGCACCACCCACGTCTGTGCAGCCTTGGTCAAATTGTTGGCACCATTTCTCTACATGTGGACGTGACATTGCATACTGTCAAAATTTTACTGTGTGTCTGTGTTCAGTTTAGACGTTTTTCCAACAAGAATCGTACTGTCTCGCGCACTTCGACTTTGGAGTACGTTTCCAGTTGCCGCGTCATTTCACTCGCACACTGTGATGCAGCTGATATCCTGTGTGCAGTTTAGACGTTTTTCCAACAAGAATCGTACTGTCCAGCGCACTTCGACTTTGGAGTACGTTTCCAGTTGCCGCGTCATTCACTCGCACACTGTGATGCAGCTGATATCCGTACCGCAAAATAACTGTCTGCAGGAAATCTTCTAACAATGCTTTAATGTTGTTGCGCGATGGTCTTGGCGTGGGACGACACGTGAAACTTACTTTTTGAAGTCCGCTCGTGCACGTCAGTAACACAAAAATCTGATGCTGGGTAAAATTCGAAACCTTGTTGCTACATCCTATGCAGTGTAACATGCTTGGACGCTCGTTGACACGTTGTGCAAAAGGCGGTCGGGGCGTCTCACTAACCGACGGAAGTCCACTTGAGATGTTCCAGTGTGTGGGTAGGGTACCTGTGGCAGCGTACTTATCCCAAACATGCTCAACTGAGTTCACGTCTGCATTTACCACAGACCATTCCATTAGATTGATTCCTGGCTTCTGGAAGATGATGTTTAGTAGGTGGGCGCGCTATGTTCTTGCACTACGTCTTGAAGGACGAACTTATCGCCATCATGTGGACTGCAGGACTGAGTAGTTGACTGGAAGATCCTGTCTGGCTACTGCATAGCCTCGATAGTGATGAGAAAGGGTCCATATCGGCACGTGAAACCGTAAAGTGAAAATAACAATCTCCAAAGCAAAAATTATGAGGTCTCATAGTGGCTGACTAAAAGGGCAATTCATACTAACAGGTATGCAATTCACCAAGTAAAAAAAAAAAAAAAAAAAAAAAAAAAAAAAAAAAAAAAAAAAAAAACCAGATACTTAGGCAACATTATGTCATCTATTGCAAAATACACGTTTATTAAATCTTGACCATTGTGTCGCCGTTTTTAAAACCGTCTTCTCCAGAAGATATAGGACGTAAAATCACATTATCTATAGTTGACTGTTTATTACATGTTATTCACTTAATCACCATTTAAATACATGATATAAAAGTAGTAGCCATCCACTTTGTCTTCGAACTTTAAAAAAATTCATATGACAAACGTGACGCCGGATACAGCAACATATAGTATGCCGCTTAAAAGTTTTGCATAAAACTGGCATTTAAATATAAAACGTGGCATCAGATTCTATTGAGCGTCAACATGTCACGTGACATCGCCGACTCGGTGCATGTCTCTAGCTCTGAACGTCACATATTGATCCTCTGTGGGATCTGATGACACATTTTACATTAAGTTTCAATTTTATACAAATCTTTCAAGTGGCATACTATATGTTGCTGTATCTTGCGTCATATATATGACATTTAAAAATATTTTAAGTTTTGAGACAAAGCCCTACAGTAGACGGCTACTACTGTATACACCGAAGCGCCAAAGAACCTGGTATAGGCATGCGTATTCAAATACAGAGATAATGTAAACAGGCAGAATACGGCCCTGCGGTCGGCAACAGCCGGCCGGGGCGGCCGAGCGGTTCTAGGCACTTCTGTCTGGAACCGTGCGACCGCTACGGTCGTAGGTTCGAATCCTGCCTCGGGCATAGGTGTGTGTGATGTCCTTAGGTTAGTTAGGTTTAAGTAGTTTTAAGTTCTAGGGGACTGATGACAGATGTTAAGTCCCATAGTGCTCAGAGCCATTTGAACCATTTGGTCGGCAACACCTACGTAACTCAAGTGTCTGGCGCAGTTCTTGCAGCGTTTACTGCTGCTACAATGCAGGTTATCAAGATTTAAGTGAGTTTGGACGTGGTGTTGTAGTCGGCGCACGAGCAATGGGACACAGCATCTCCGTTTTACGAGAGTTCCGTGAATATCAGGAATCCGATACCACCAACGATTGAAGAGTATCATTGTAACACGCCCGGGAGTACAAATGGTGTTGGGGTACTTTTTAAACTGTTTGACGTTTCGGACCGTCGCTTGACCGTGCGCCCTGTCCACACCATGTACCTGATAATCCCGCGGCGGTCGTATTGTCCTGCTCCACACTGCTGTTGGCTTGCCTGAAATTATCTGTCGAAATATGCAAACGAGTAAGGGGAGCCACTCAACGTTAAGCACAACACTGTTCTACGTCTGGTATGAATATCTACAGGATGAAAAGTGTTTAAACCGACAAACTCTGGGAGGTTGTAGGGGACATCAAAACAAATATTTTTCCCTAATGTCATTTTTTCGTATGAGGAGTATTTGAACCGGTAGAGGAACTGTGCTCTGGGTGGACAATCAACTGGTTCCAGGTTGTGGACACACTGTAAGTGAAATGGACGTAACAATTGCTCTCGAAGGACTGTTCTTACATTCGTCTGATTCGTCCCCATGTTACGTGCAATTGCACGAGTGCTGATTGAAAGATCCCACTCCACATGCTGCAAGACAGCCTCCTCAAATTGCAGCGTTCTTACCGTGCGACGGTGTCCCTGTCCAGTTAATCTGCTAAATGACCCAGTCTCAAGCAGACGTTGGTACACAGCAGCAAAGGTCGTGTGATCCGGGATACGGCGATTAGGATATTGTTGTTGATAAACCCGCTCTGAAGCTCGTCTGTTGTGGTGCGCTACGCAGTACGTACCAACCATATCAGTGTACTCACTCCAGGTGTATCGCTCCATTAGTAAAAAGAGACAATGCACTACTACACTGGTGGACAGCAGTTGCCTACAACTGAAGAGCGCAATACGCCCTCTAACAACTGAAGATCGTAATACGGCCTCTAACAACTGAGGAGCGTAATACGCCCTCCACCGGTTTAACTAATTCTCATTGGAAAAAATGACATTAGGGAAAAATATTTGTTTTGATGTCCCTTGCAACCTCCCAGAGTTTGTCGGTTTAAATACTTTTCACCCTGTATATTCTGAGACGATATGGAAACCACAGGTTGCACTTTTACACTCTAAGTCGTAAATGTTTATCCCAATTGACAGTCTTGATGATTATGTGTCAACAATATCATTCTGACGAGCGTACGCGTAACCGACACGACGCGGGTGATTGTTGATGATGCGGAAGCGGAATGATCGAACGAAAGTTATTACACTCATCACACATACAGATATCTGGCACCAGTCCTCCTTGACACTAGTAATGATGTAACACTGTTCGTAAAGTTAATTTTTCAGTTCTCAGTTCTCACTTGTACGAGCGTGCGCGTAACCGTCGCGGCGCGGCTGATTGTTGATAATGCGGAAACGCGATGATCGAACGCACGTCCTCACGCTCGCTACATGACACTGGCACTTAAATAGTCTCTTTTGTGGTAAATAGTGTTACTGATTGACATTAGTTCATTCTTGGAGACCGAACACGGCGCGGATGATTGATATTGTACGGTACGACTCGCAACGAGAGGATACACAAGAACGTTATCAGCAGCACTGCTCATTTTTTTAAATTACTTATTGCGCACTTTCCTCTGAATCATTTGCTTATTTTATCACTTTACTGTAATAGCATTTGTAGCATCACTTCAACTTCCAAACTAACAATGCCTCTCCCATGCAGAGCTACACACTACACAACATAACCGTTCCGTGTCCGGTGCTCGACTCGTCAGACGCGACTGCTCGCAAAGATACTCCACAACTAAGCCAGCGATATGACAATACTCTTACATCATTCAACGTGACAGAAGTGAAACCCTTCCGCAAATTGCTGCAGATTTCAATGCTGGGCCATCAACAAGTGTCAGCGTGCGAACCATTCAACAAAGCATCACCGATACGGCCTTTCGGAGCCGAAGGCCCACTCGTGTACCCTTGATGACTGCACGACACAAAGCTTTACGCCTCGCCTGGGCCTGTCAACACAGACATCGTACTGTTGATGACTGGAAACATGCTGCCCGATCGGACGAGTCTCGTATCAAATTGTATCGAGCGGATGGATGTGTATGGCTCAAATGGTTCAAATGGCTCTGAGCACTATGCGACTTAACTTCTGAGGTCATCAGTCGCCTAGAACTTAGAACTAATTAAACCTAACTAACCTAAGGACATCACACACATCCATGCCCGAGGCAGGATTCGAACCTGCGACCGTAGCGGTCACGCGGTTCCAGACTGAAGCGCCTTTAACCGCACGGCCACACCGGCCGGCTATGTGTATGAGTATGGAGACAACTTCATGGCCGGCCGAAGTGGCCGTGCGGTTCTAGGCGCTCCAGTCTGGAACCGCGAAACCGCTACGGTCGCAGGTTCGAATCCTGCTTCGGGCATGGGTGTGTGTGATGTCCTTAGGTTAGTTCGGTTTAACTAGTTCTAAGTTCTAGGGGACTAATGACCTGAGAAGTTGAGTCCCATAGTGCTCAGAGCCATTTGAACAACTTCATGAACCCATGGACCCAGCATGTCAGCAGGGGACTGTTCAAGCTGGTTGAGGCTCTGTAATGGTGTCGGGCATGTGCAGTTGGAGCGATATGGGATCCTTGACACGTCTAAATACGGTTCTGACAGGTGACACGAGCGTAAGCATCACGTCTGATCACCTGCATCCATTCATGTCCATTGTGCATTCCTACGGACTTGGGAAATTCCAGCATGACAATACGACACCCCACACGTCTAGAATTACTACAGAGTGGCTCCAGGAACACTTTTCTGAATTTAAACACTTCGGCTTGCCACTAAACTCCCCAGACATGATCATTACTGATTACGGATTTATGGACAGCCGTGCAGTATTCATTGTGTCAATTCCCTCCAGCACTACTTCAGACATAAGTCGGGTCCCTGTAACGTTGTGTTGCGGCACTTCTGCATGCTCGCGGGGCTCTTCACGATATTAGGCAGGTGTACCAGTTACTTTGGCGCTTCAGCGTATAATGTATTTAAATGGTGATTAAGCGGTTGACATGTACTAGACAAAGTCAACGACTCCTACATTGACTATAGATAATGTGATTTTGCGTCCTATTCTTCTGAAGAAGAAGGTTTTAAAAACTTCGAAACCATGGTCAAGGTTTAATAAACTTGTATTTTCCAACTGTTTGGTTGTTGTTTCTAATGCATTGAAGCTCTTGCATGGACAGCTGCTGAAGCTCAGCCATTTTCAAGAAGTTCTACAAGGTATAAGCTAAAGATAACTTAAAGAATTGCCAAGTCCAAATGAGCATTTAATAAAAAAAGTGACCTTATGGACACCCAAATCGACAACTACGGAAGAAGAAGTCAATAAAAGCCTTTCCATGGAGTGTATCATGCTTCTGGAAGATGATGTTCGGGGGGTGGGCGCGAAAAATGAAATAACTGAACTGGAAGCTTTTGAAATGTGGAGATGGTGTCTAGCACTACGAATATCACGGGGCAGTTGGATGATAAATGAAAAGTTTTGGGAAAAACTGAAGCTTAAAGAAAAGAAAACATATCTTCATTGCCTATCTTCAGTGCCACTCCAACTGATGTACGAATATTTTTGAGAGGAAAGTTGAAGCTAAAAGAGCAACGAGGAAGAAAGGAAGAATGAATGGTTCAAATGGCTCTGAGCACTATGGGACTTAACTTCTGAGGTCATCAGTCCCCTAGAACGTAGAACTACTTAAACCTAACTAACCTAAGAACATCACACACATCCATGCCCGAGGCAGGATTCGAACCTGCGACCGGAGCGGTCGCGTGGCTGCAGACTGATGCGCCTAGAACCGCTCGGCCACACCGGCCGGCCTAGGAAGGATGATTTGGGTTTAACATCCCGTTGACGACGTCTTCATGAGAGACTGAAAACTAGCCCGAAGTGGTGAAGAATAGGGAAGGAAAACGCCCACGCGCTTTCAAAGATTTCATCCTGGCATTCGTGCCCTTTCAAAGGTATCATCCTGGCATTCGCCTTATGCAATGTAGGGGAATCACAGGAAATCTAAATCTGGATGAGCAGACGGAGAAAGACCTGGAAAGAAATCCCAAGACTCGTTCATGAATGCTATACAACCAAATCAAGAAGTCAGAATTACAGAGGAAGCATCTGTGAGCCCATATACTGCCCACCAATATTAGTGTTAAGGAGAAGAAAAAGAAGCGAATCAATACGTTGTGCGATCAAACATTAGGCAAAAATAAACAGCATTTGTAGGAAAACTGAGATAGTCAATCTCAAATTTAGGTGTTCTTCGAAAGCTGTTCATTTGTAATGTGAAACAGAGGGATGTTATAGTAAACATGAAAAAAGAGGTACAGATTTACCCTGTAGCGCTACAAAACACAGTTTCCTCAAAAAAAGGTAAAATTAGAGAAAAACATTTCAAACTGAACAGAAACATCTCAACATCACTTCAATAGTTTGTCGAAACTATTGCCTTTGATCATCATGATGAATTTTGTAGTGAGTACAGAATAACAACAGTAATTACATAGATTTTTTAAAAATATTTGTGCACGTAATTGTTTTTGGTTACGTAAAGGTGCAAAAATTAAGAGATCAACTAATTTTCGTTAGTTATAAAATGTCATTTGTATTTGTAAGGAGATAAAATACACAATGGTTTAACACGGAACGATGTGCGGTTCTCATTTTGTGCAAAACGAACAAACAAACAACAAAGAGAAGTCGTCGGCTCCTAGTTTCTCTCTCACACATTTCTTTCCCTACCAATCCTGCCAGTACTACCGATAGTCCTATCATTTACCACGTCAGTTACGTAAAATGTTGAAACTAATGAACGCAGTTTTGATAAAGCACGACTGTAGTTTCAGGTGAATATTTCACAAAGGGCTCAGTCCTTTTTTAAATGTGGAATCTCGGTGAGCTCATTTAATCGACGCGGATAGCCACGCGTGTTAAAGCGCCACTTCCGTGACGGACGGCGGATTAACGACGAGGATCGGCGTGCCGGCCAATGTGCATGTGGTTTTTAGACGGTGACTACCGGACTGGTACTCAAGGCCTACCTCAGGTACACGATTCGCAAACATTTAGAAAAATTTTCGCCCTCTTTCACGTAAATTATGCTACACGCAGGCAGTTGGAGTACACATGTTCCGTTCCGGGAGGTAAAGGGGTTCCGACAGAGACATCCGACCGCCGCTTAAGTGAACCGCGACAGATTCGTTCATAACCGTCCCCACCCTGTGCCGATCGGGTCAAAGGCACAAGAAACAGAAGAAGAGTCTTGTTGAGTTAATTTACGCACGAATATCGGCACAAGCGAGCTGTTTCTCTTCTCCTGGTGCAAGCGAAGGAGTGGTAAAGATACCTAGCTTGTTCAGTTCGAGCGTGACTTTACTGAAAGTGTTTCACAAGAGGACCGCGCTTAGTCGTCATCACCGATTTCTTCCAGATTTATGGTATGTGGAGGGCTCGGCCAAAAATGAAAGTGACAGAAGGGGGAGGGCCATACGGGCGAGCGTTTAGAAAAGACAGCATAGCGCTTTTGGAGCGGGTCGCGTGAAGCTCGAGCCTTCAGTGTTAGCGAATTTTCCACGCAGCTATTAGCGCAGCGGGAAGACTACAGCTTGGTAATCTGAGGGTCGTGAGGTCGAGTCCCTGTACGGAATATTTTTTTCAGTTATTACGATACAAATAAACGAAAAGAATGCTCAGTATACAATATTTATTAATATTTTCGTAAACGACATGAAAATGAAGGGCAAAGGAGAATTTGGCAGATAGATACGTGGCAAAATACAGGAATGTCGGCACTCATCAAAATCTCGCAAACTTACAAGAATCTTATAATTTTTTTAAAACTTATTTGATGACGCCTTACATACAGCAGAACAAATTTCTTCTCTTAACTTACTCTTGGAGAGCTCAAACAAACCCACAATAATGCGACGAGATTTTTGAAGACGAAGAAGGATTGCCATCATGCAGTATTAATGTGATTACCCCCAAACGCAGTCGCAAGTACAACCGTGGGATGTCTATTTTTTATAGGCACGTGAAGAATTTAGTCAAAAAGCTTCAAAACTGCTCGTGTCTCATCGAGAGAGAAAAAGAGATCACATCCTGCGAAGACTGCATCAGAATACTTCCTATTGACAATATTTGGAGAAATGATGCGCTACTTGAGGTTTGCTGCCACGCTGTGCGATGAGAGAGAACCTTCTATGAATGTAAACCATTTTGTTTGTAGAAACTTTAAAGTAACCGTGTAATTGTAAAAATACGCCGTTTAGAACGTGTACAATATGCCAAGAAAATTACTGCTTCCCCTGTTTCTAGGATGAATATTACCCCAGCACGTGTAAATCATCAACTGTAAAATGGAAAAAGTATCTAATTTTACCTACGAAGTTCTCGTGTACACCTTACAATGCCATCCTGGAAATTAGTTTGCAATCCCAAGTTTTCGTTGACCTTTCCTTTTCATGCCTTTTACGAAAATATTAATAAATACAATATATTGAACATCATTTCTGTTTATTTTCAGCATAAGTAACATAAAAATTGAAGAAAAGAAAAGTGTTTCCGCACAGGGACTCGATCCCACCACCCTCGGACTACCGTTCTGTATTCTTTTCTCCATCTGTGTGGCCATGTCGTCCGTAGTCCCTTTACAATTGCTGAGGGCACTTTTGTTCCGTCGTTACAACTACAAGAAAATGCGTGTTTTTCTCACCATACGCGTTTGGCTTTATTGAAGTAAAGCGTCATCAATAGTTTGTACTTAAAGATATTTACAATTTGATTTGTTTCTGAGATCGAAAAGCAATTCGTTAACGATTTGTTGGTTTTTACTTACGGTAATTTCTTCTTGGTTTCTCGCCTACATCAGGAACTCCCGCCTACTAGCACGTCTGAAGAAAGAAACCAAAGACGTGCTCCTGATGTAGGCGAAAAAATAAGCAGAAACTACCGTAAGTAAAAACCAAAAATAGTTAACAAACTGCTTTTCGATCTTAAAAACAAATCAAATTGTAAATATCGTTAATTACGGATCGCTGACGATGCTTTATCTCAATAACGCGAAACGCGTTTGGTGAGAAAAACACGCATTTTTTTTGTAGTTGTCACGACGGAACAAAAATACAATTAGGAATTGTACTCTTTTTTGCTACCTGGAAACTGCCGTCGCATAAATGGCCCTCGCCACTTCCGACCCGCTCCAAAAAATTTATTTTTTCAACGCTTGGCCATCTGGAGCTCCCACTTGCGCCACTTTCGATTCGGAAAAAAGCATCGACGACATTCATATGCCATAAATTTGGAGGAAATCGGTGACGACGAATAGGCGCCGTCCCCTTGCCAGTACGTAATATTGCTGCCGTCAAATGGAGGGCGCGTCGCACTGAAGAAGTGAGATCCTACTGCGATCGATACTGGACCATCTGCAGCAAGCGCCTGCTACGCAGGACCCACTAGTCTCCCGGGAAACCATAGCATTTACATCTACGTCTATTTCTGTACTTCGCAAACCACCTTACGAAAGGTTCTTTGCGTGCCACTGTTAGTGCTCTTATTTTCTGTTCCAGTCGTGAATGGTGCACGGGAAGATCGACTGTTGGTATGTTACAGTGTGTAGGAGGAAGCAAAATATTGGTTAACTCATATAGGAAGTATATTCTCGCGATTTACACAGCAAACCACACGGAGATCCACAACGCCTCTCTTGTAGCGTCTGCCAATGAAGTTGGAGGAGGATCTCTGTAACGTTTCCACATTTCCTAAACAGATTAGTAACGAATAACGAAACGCATTGCAACAAAAAGTCGAGCGCATCAACAAAAACGTTAGCTGGTTATGTTTCTCAGCTACATATTGTCGTGATAATAGAGAATATAGTAGGAGCAGAACATTAATAAAATATTAAATGCAGCACAAAAATGTCCATATCCCGGCGGAGGTTCGAGTCCCCCATCGGGCATGGGTGTGTGTTTGTCCTTAGGATAATTTAGGTTAAGTAGTGTGTAAGCTTAGAGACTGATGACCTTAGCAGTTAAGTCCCATAAGATTTCACACACATTTTGAACAAAAATGTCCATAATACCAACACCCACGGATCGAACAGTGAAGGGACCACTGTACTACAGTGAATTGCCGGGAGTTGTAATGCCTTGATATCTATGATGGCCGCCTTGTACGTCATGAGACGCGGTTAACGGATAACGTGGATTTAAGAGACGATCTTTACAAAATTTATGGAACAGCAGGATTAACGGCCGCATTGGAGTCTCCGTTAGGAAAGAAAAGAAAACGTAATCTACGTTCCCGGTAATCAACGGCTGAATAAGGTATGCATCGATATTTTGACATTTGATATTATGAATTTTCATGGTGTCATGATTATTACAATCGTGTATTGTCCTCCTCAGATTCCTCTTTCCGGAGTTATTTGAATTGAACTGTTCAGTTACCGAATACACGTTTCTTCAAAGACGATATAGCTAACTGACAGTGCGGTGATTGTATAAACAGTTTTGGTGTGACGGAGCTAATACGTTCCATTGGCCATTCACATTTAGTTATGCTGGACGCAAAAAGCCAGACAGACTAAGTACTCCATTTCAGGTGTCCTGATATCGAGTTATCATTTTCTCCTTTGTCTCTAAAATTATGTCGTTAAAATTTCTATGAGTGTTTCTGCCCAACATCAGTTCGCTGGTACATATGACGAAATGCTTAACCACCAGTGTAGGAATTGCAAGGTTCCAAACAAAAATATCCGAGCTCTCCGGACCATGAATATCTTGTGTCGACTTTCAAAGCAGTTCTAAGAGCAGAATATGACATCACTTTGAAAAGTGCGTCAGGTAGTCTTAGACATCACTGCCGCACGCCATGGTGGACTCCTGGAGACGGCTTGTGACGCACACGCTAGTTTAGATCCTCTTTATCAAAGCTTCACAGTTGCGAGACAAAAGACGACACAAACCTGGAGGATAACACGAGAAGCAAAGAGGGAAAGCTAGATCAAGTTTTCTCGACAACTTGGTCGACTATTTCCTCACAGGCGCTGAAGAGAAAAGTAATTTTTAAGAACCTACACAAGATAATAACGCGAAGCAAGCCAGTGGAAAACACATTCATGCATTTACTAGCGCCAGGTTCCGTTCTTTGCAGTATCAAAGAATTCAAAGAATTACCAGATTTCCATGTATGTTGCCAGCTCTGCTTCACAGACAAAACCTTTAGCATTAATGACTCCTACACAGCCTATAACAGATCTGATATGAGTAAGTACTTCAACCTACCTTGTGCAGTGAAAGGCATACTTCTAGAAATGCCTACTGATTTGTTCCAAGATGGTTCAAATGGCTCTGAGCACTATGGGACAACATCTGGGGTCATCAGTCCCGTAGAACGTAGAACTATTTAGACCTAACTAACATAAGGACACCACACACACCGCTCGGCCACACTGGCCGGCCAGTTCCAAGATTCCAGTGCACCTGAATACTGGTCGCTAATCTGTATCGTATCCGTGTACGTGTCCAAACCAGGTAGCTACTCAGTTTTCCTTTAATATCTAATTTCTTGACTCTGCAACGTGATCAAGAACAGACGGTAATGGTTCGTTGAACATAATAAGTCTTCATAATTAAATACTGGATTTCTGTAAAAATTTCAGTGCGATTGCTTCTCTTTGCATAAATATAACTAACGTGCAGCTGAACTGTCCTGACAGTATCTACACATTGTAACTTTCTTAGCTATAAAATATGCCTATTTCAAGGTCGTCACAGAATAACACTACAAGTTTATGAAATGTTCGTTAGCGTCAAATAGATAACTGCTTTTATCAGGTTACCCTCCATTCAGAGGTTGTTGCGCGCAGCGACTGTTATTTTGACTTGTAAATAAGAGATTTCAGCTATCAGTCGTCCTTTGCAATTTTTATTGGCAGATCTAGATTTCATCTAGAAACTAGCCATTCTCAATGCACTATCATTTTTGGTCAATGCATGTAATACTATTCAATGAACTGTGGGCAAAACCCGACTAACAGGCATTACATGCATTGAGCAAAAATGATAGTGCATCGAGAATGGCTAGTTTCTAGCTGAAATCTAGATCTGCCAATAAAAATACTTGCTTTTAGTTGTAGCATCTGACATACCTAGAGGAGCGTGTTGTACATGGAGGATAGTGTACCTAGGAACTCAGGATGTTTCCTAGTCTATATTTCAATCTAGCGACCGATTTTAGAATGACACGAAGGAACGCGCACTAGACACCTCTATAACACTTTGCGGTATTTTCTGCTGTTTCTGTTGTTGTGAAACATGAGGTAGTGTTTTGAACACCTTTCGTAAATATATGGAGTTCTACACACTTAAGCGGTCTACACTATATTAAAACTGTTTTGAAAATATTTTTAATTCTTCTGTTACAATATTTTACAGTGGTTAAAATTCTATATATTCTTGAAAATAGTTTTATAACGTGTGGACTATTATGACATAGTTCGTTGGTCGTGCACCATCTTGTATCATTAAACGGAATAAGGCCTTTTATCATGGACCATGTGATATTTGCTATTTAACTTAGTTTCTTTAATGTCTTGACAATTTTATCTGTCTTGAAAATGGAAACTTTTGTTGGTTTCCAATTGCTCGTTTTTCAAAATGTCCGCCTCGATAGCTGAAGGGTCAGCGCGACGGAATGCCATGCTAAGGGGCTCGGATTCGATTCCCAGCTGGGTCGGAGATTTTCTCCGCTCAGGGACTGGGTGTTGTGTTGTCTTCATCATCATCTCATCCCCATCGACGTGCAAGTCGCCGAAGTGGCGGCAACTCAAAGGCTTGCACCAGGCGTCCGGTCTACCCGACGGGAGCCCACGCGATACATTTCATTTCATTTTTCAAAGTGAATTTAACTTGTATCTGGTTTTTATAATACTTTATTTTGATTTCAATTATTGATTATCGGTGTGTAGTAGAGTAATAATGTAACATATAGACAATGAAGGAGGGTGGAGGGGGGGGGGGCAGTATGTCAAACGCGCCGACTTGGAGCAGGAGAGGCACCACAGAACATTCCCAGTGTCTATACTTTTACAAATATATTCATAAAACTTTTTCGGCACGATCAGGAAGGATTCAGGATTCACACTCATAGCAGTGGAAGTTCAAAAATATAACAAAAAAGTTTTTACTTGTGAAATTTCATCATTTTTTCACTTACTATAGGCTGCATTTGTTGCTATAGGTACACTTTTCTTCATAAGTAAGAGAGATTCTTCGATGAATTTTGCACAGCATACAAACCATACTTATAGGTGTATAAAACTCTAGATTTATTTAATCTTTGAAAAAATGAATGAGCTGTTACACTTTAGACTTCATGTTTAGAAAAAATTCAAACTCAAATTTTATGGTTAATTATATCAATTTTTATCAGTTTTTAACAGATTTGTAAAATTCTAGAGTTTCATACACCTGTATGTATGGTTTGTATGCTGTGCAAAATTCGTCGAAGAATCTCTTACTTATGAAGAAAAGTGTAACTATAGCAACAAATGCAATCAATAGTAAGTGGAAGAATGGCGAAATTTCACATTTAAAAAAAATTATTTTGTTATGTTTTTGAACTTCCACTGCTATTAATGTGAATCCTGAATCATTCCTGGTGATGCTGACAAAGTTTTATGAATTTATTTGTAGGAACTATAGACAGTGGAAATTAAAATGTCCTGTGGTGCACCGCCTGCTCCAAGTCGGTCAGTCTGACGTCCTACCCTCCTTAAATTCAGTATTTGCAAGGTTTTCTCGATTGAAATACTTTTAAATTTGAATAGAACATTTGTTCCTGCTCGCCTCCGTTGCTGAGTGGTCAGTGCGGCTTATTGGCACGTTAAGGACCCGGGTTTGATTCCCGATATTGCCAGGGATTTTTCCTTGGTGGGAGGACTGGAATGGGGTGCAGTCAGTCTGGTGATGTTAACGGAGGAGCTGCTTGGCAGAGGAGCAGCGGCTCCAGGTCACGAAAACAACGGCTGGGAGAGCTCACCCTGCTCCCTTCCATACATCACCCAATGACGCCATTGCAAGAAGATGAGACGGCTGTCGGTCGGTACCGATGGACCTGCCAGGGCCTGTGGAAGGAGTTCACGTTTACGTTTACAATTGTTCCTAAGTACATGACCGTGTTATATCTTGGAACATTTTTTCATATTTGGATAAAGCTTACTTTTCCGGAGTAATTTTTGTAATTTGCAGAAAAAAAGCTTAAGGGCGCAAAAAGTGAACGCTATCATTTACAAATGAGACTAAAACGATAATTAAACTTCTGTTACCGAGTGAAAGTCTGAAAAGTGTTCCAAGGTGCAATATTCTCCGCTATTAGATGGTAGACACAAGTGTATGTCGCATGTTAAGGAATCTTCCATAAATTTGATGTGGCGTTGATCCGTGATTTGATTATGGTCGCCTGACCAAATGTAATTGTCAGTGAATAAATATTTATTAGCAACCTCGGTGGTTTCATTATTCTGGCCTTTAATTAAATTGAAGCTGTACAGGACCGTCTACAGGAAAAAATTTGCTTTTGGTTATCACTCGACATAGCTTGTGTAATATGGATATACCATCCAAATTGGTCAACAGTTGGTATCGCTACTTCCCATATAGGACTAGAAGAACAAATTCCACTGATGGTCAAATGATTAACAGAACTTTGTTCAGAAGTTTATCACAAGATAAGCCTTTAAAGCGCTACTTTCCAACCTATACGCTAGAAAATGACAAAGGAGTACGATATCCTCTCCCATTCCTACAATTTGCAAACCACTTCGTAATATATTTCAAAAGTTCATTGTCTGCAAAAAAGTATCAGAGTGGTAATATGCACACCGCACGATAAATAAACGTAAGTGGCATCTGGGAAATGTCAACTCGCCGTTTTCACCAGGCATAAGTTAGTCCCAGATGTAATTTTCTTACTAATCAACATCCATAATATCCCTGCTTTCCTACGCGTGACTCTACACCTTCATGAGGAGACATGCTAGAACTCAAGCCTAAAACCCTGAAGAGAAATAACAACGTAAAATCTCTAGCCTATACTACTTAGGGAGCAGATCCTGTGATACAGTCACACATATAAGAGTTTTAATCCGAGTCAAGAGGGTATATGGTTGCATGTTGCATGACTGTCTCTTCTTATGCGCTGAAAGTTTCATATCACCTACAATCTCAGTCATGCACACTAAACTGGTGACATCTACATTTGCTCTGAGACGGTAGCTTTCGAGTTTAAGATGCAAGTTAACAATAATATTGTCACGAAACTGAAAGGATCATATATCCTCCCATATCGATATACACTGACAGAAAAAAGTCACAGTACCAAAAAATAATTAATGTACAGTAATGAAATTTCGGCAATACATATGCATAGGTAACGTGTATTTAAGTCATTAACATTGCAAGATCACAGGTTAATGTAAACGCGAGATAAGCCATTGTAAATGTGAAATGCGGGTACATTAATTATCGGTGTAACCGCTAGAATGTTTAATGAAAGCATTAAAATGTGAATACATGGTATCAGTGTGTGGGATGGGGTTCCACGCTTGTTGGACTTTGTCACTGTGGACGACGTTGTAGTTGTCCGATGATGTCCCGCACGTGCTCGATTGGAGACGGATCTGGTGATCGAGCAGGTCAAGGCAATGCCTCGGGCACGGATGTGTGTCTTGTCCTTAGGTTTAAGTAGTTCTAAGTCTAGGGGACTGATGACCTCAGATGTTGAGTCCCATAGTGCTCAGAGCCATTTGAACAACACGTCGAATACCAGCTTGACGTACAAATTTGCACTCGGGGGCGTGGGATAGCCACGTGAGTACCCCTGCTGTCAGAACGCAAGTCCAGGTGTAGGTGCAGTGTGCCTGATAGCAAACAGGTCGGTTCCAGGCCCTCAGCTGGCCTCCTCCTAACCGATACACGGCACCGGAGCGGACCCAGCTGTCGTTAGACCTCCAGTCTGCCTCGCTTGACACCACTGAAGTCGCAGATGTCGGTGGTTTGGAGTCTGTGGAATGCACGCTACAGGTCGTCTGGCTCGTAGATGTCCTTTAAGTAGCAAATTTGTAACACTTCATTGCGTCACGGTGGTGCCAACTGCTGCTCAAATTGCTGCTGCAGTCGCAGTGTGATGCGCCGGAGCCGTATGCCGAACACGACGGCCTTCCCTCTCGTGGCCGTCCAGAGCGCGGCGTTCTTGCGACCGTACATTCTCTTTAGAACCACAGCCTGTAATCATGTGCAGTGGCCGCATTGCTCTCGAGTCTTTCTGCAGTATCGCGGAAGGAATATCCAGCTTCTCGTAGCCCTTCTCGCTCAAACTCAGTGAGGTGCTGATAGTGGCATCTTCGTCGCCTTAAAGGCATTCCTGACTGACATCAACTCACCACGTCCAATCTCAAAGGTAACTAGCGTTCGAGACCTTTACAGCGTGTATTTGAAATAAACCTAATTTGCATCCTCATAGTCGCGCTACTAAAGCTACTCTTTTGCGACTGGTGCGAAATTTGAGTAGACGTCATCTTTCAGATCTAGAAACACATCTTGGTTTTGCGTTGTTTTTTTTCCGTCAGTATATTTGTCATTCTTCGTGGCATTTGGTCGTAAACTTATCGATCTCCTCCGTCGCCGACTGTATGTTACGTCAATGCAACTACCGCTGCTTTAACCGAGACCAGGATTTCAGAGAAATCACTACCCGCTGTCACTGCTTTCAGTGTAAGTGATTACTGTTGCTTGGCGTGAGCGCTTAGCGTGGCACTCGAGTCGAGCACTAGACGGGCAATGGAGTTCAGGCGATCTGCGTGCCGACATTGCTCGGACGTACTTGCTAATTTGCATTCGTTGGAAATATTTACGACGCATGCTGTTTTATTTAAGGTTTCATTGTGAAATGATCAGTGTCGTACGTTGTCATAAGGAATATTGATAAAATGGAGTGTATTTAAAAGTGTTTGAAATGAGTAATGATTTTGGTAATTAACAGTATAGTCTGTGATACGCTAACAGTCACTGTTCTTAATCGATCAGTTACGATCCGCTTCCTCGAATTATCAGTAAATGAAATAAATATACCGTTAACTTCTTGCAGTGGGGAGATGCAACATCGTTGTAAAACAGGCTACCGAGCGGTCGTGTTACACAGGAAGACCGGTGACAAAGATGTCGCATCCTCAGACCCAGAGCTTGACTTCCAGCCTCAACGTATGATGAGTGAATTGGAAATGTTCAGCAGCTCCTCGACTCTTCAAGCAACGTTTGACAGGACGAAGGACAGAGACAGTGAAGTGTTAGTTATAAATCGAGCGAGCAGTGCACATATTTGAATAACAATGGTTAGTCAATCTGAAAATGGTAGTGTAATTATCGGAGAGCACAATGTTAATGAATACAGTGTTGCTGCGGAGCTCACCGATGAATAGAACAGTATTCGAACTCTAGATGCTCAGAAAATTTAAATCTAAATTTGGACGTAAGCACTGTATTGCGAGACGCAGGAATAGACAATATTCGTGTTGAGAATGTATGAAGGTGTGATACGATATTGAAATGGTTACGAGAACTGAAGGCCGATAGTCAAAAATTAAGTGTAAATAATAAAAAAAAAGAGCGCATAGTTGAACAGAAGATTTGAAAACTAAAACGAAAAACTAGTTCAACGTAGCAAGATAATAGAGAAACTGGACAAAATGGCAGATGACTATTATCAAGAGCTGAGAACACGTTTGGAAAGTTTTATTATAGGATCAACGAAAACCGAACATTCTGGTGACAATCAGGACAGTAAACAATACGATGCAGAGAAAGAAGATGAGGCGGTGGAAGTTCAGTCTCAGTCTGACAGCAAGAAGTTCAGCAGAATACGGTAACTCATGATGCAACTGTTGACATGCACAGGACACGAGATGAAAGTGATGCAGACACCAGATAGATTTCTTATGTACGACGACATTCTTCTGATTTTGAACTTAACATTAAAAAATGGATAAATTTGTCGAAACCAAACAAAACTGCACTGTCGGCAGTGATCGAAATTCGACATGAGAGGATTTTGAGTTGTTGATGCAAGGAAGCTACAATGAGGACTTATTTCAGCGTGATGAACGGCGATTTTTCATATAAACGGACAGTTTAAAGTTTAGCGTTCACGAAATCCGAATGAGGCAGATAAGATCGGTTTTTGTGGACAGAAAACGTATGTTACTCACTACATAGTGAAAAATTTCGGTTTGGAAAAATTCACATCTACAATATTTAAACCAACATTCTCAAGTGGCTATATGATCACGGTTAAGCGAAGCAAGGTAAGCAGTTTATTAAGCCACGACGATCATGCCAAGAACCGCAATCAGAACTTCATAACCATTTTTGAGAAGAAATTTAAATGGAACAGTAGCTCGAAAAACAGAGCGAGAAGAAGAAAAAAAGGCTCGTGCGCTCACTTCGGGAAGAAGAAGAGAAAAAGCGACTGGAAAGGGAAGACGAAGGTATTTCGTGTTTAATTTCGAGTGATAACAACAAGTGATGACCTTCAGTACTTTGAATTGTGTAGATATTTATTAATGTCTTCATAAATGAGTGTGTATTAAACATCGTTGCACTGTTTCAAACTCACTAGTGCGTGACTTTTATTTATGTGCTCTGTGATGTGGCGGCACGGGTTTTGTTTTGGCGTGATACTGCCGATTACTCTCTCCCTGTGTCTGTGGGGTAACCGGGTGCGACGCTACGTCACCAGACGTCATGACTGCAGACAACCGGTTCGTGGGAGCAAAACGCTACTGCCATCATGCATATGGCCAACACTGAAGTACGGAGGAGGTGACGTTACGGAATGGGGGTGTTTCTTGTAGTTAGGGTTTGGTCCATTTATTTTTCTTACTAAAACGCTAAATGTGTAAAGACATGCAGACGTTTTACAGCATTGTGTAGAGGAACAGTTCGAATAAAACGAGTATCTATCAGTGCAGCCTGTCATAAAACAGCGTCTGCGAGGCAATTGTGTGTGGACAGTAATATTCAGCCTGTCCAGATTCCCGCCGTGAACGCAGTCAAGCACCTTTGAGGTAAGTTAGAACGTCGACTTCACTCCCTAACTCAACGCCCAACATGACTAGCTTATCTGGTTTCAGCTCTTGAGAAAGAATGGGCTGCAATCCCTTCATAGGCATTTAGACGTCTCACTGAAAGTGTCCCAAGCAGAGTTCAAGCTTCATAAAGGTGAAGAGTAGACGTGTCCCACGTTAATTTCCACTAATAGGTGTTCAGATCCTTTGGATCAGACAGTGTATAACAGTAAAATTAGACAGCATCCACAAGTAACTTCAGCGTCTCAGGTGTGTCTACATTATATTCCTCTCGCAACAGCTGGCACAAAGTGTTTCCAGCCTCTTCACGAGAGCTGTAATCTCCGATGAGGTAGCTAGCTTCTTGCTACCCATAGGAAAGTCCTTGCTAACAACAGAATTATTTACTATTTTATAAGAGAGTTAAAAGCCGACAAAGTAGTGTTACATACCGACTGTGTGAGCACTGTGCTGTCTCTCACGATTGTTGTTTCGAGTAAACCTGTAAACCGCCTAGCGCAAGATGTCGTTTGGAATATGCTTGGTGACTTTGGTTTTAGGAACAATAAATAGTCTGTGGACTAAAGCACGCTTCTGTGCATGTCGTTTTGTCCCCTGCTGTACTGCGAGAGACATTCTCAGGAGCTGTAAAGATGAATATAGAGAATACAGTGAATTTTCAAACCTAAACTTGTATATCTGGACGAAACTACAGAACTGTGATAGCTGCGCAACAGTCGACTTATGACATCAGACTGATATCAAAGATGGAGGAGTTACGCCAACGTGTGTGATGGAGCTTGTACTTTCTTGTAATAGTAACTATTTCATGACCGAGCTCTTTGTACAATAACTTTCAGCAGAAATGGTCACTCTGACAAAAAGAGAAATAGGGTATTACTTCCTAAAACGTCTGGAGTTTCTAACGAAAAAGAACTAGCTACAGGGAACGTTTTCCAACCATTCGAAAAAACAGTCAAAGACCTCATTAGCATAGTGCTTGGAAGACGCGCTTTTGACTAAGTGCCCGAATAGACAAAAAAGGTGCATGAATATTTGAATACTGCGAAGGACGTACGTCCACCGCTTGCCACAGCAACAATATACAAAATCCCTCGCACATGAGGTCAAAGGTTTATAGGAACTGCTAAACGAAGCATCAACACTGTGCTCGAAGAACAGAAGAGCAGTTGTCGTTCGGGATACACTGATAAATCGGCAGTAGCAGATATTATAGCAGGACAAGGGATTCCCCGATATTAAATTTTTGTCAAGGTTAACTGACAGTTGATCTTTATGTAGATAAACGTAAATATTGCGTATATATAGGCGAAAATATCCGTTACATTTCAGTTAAACTATTGGCGACAAATGACTGAAAGTAGTAACCACTCTAAAATACCTAGGAATAATAATTTAGACCAACCTAATGTGGAAAGACCGCATAAAACAAATTTTAGGAAAGACAGATGACAGGCTGAGATTCGTTGGGCAAATCTTAATGAAATATAATTCATCAATGAAAGAACTGGCTTTCGAAACACTTTTTCGAACGACTGCTAAATAGTGTTCATCAGTGTGGGATCCATATCAGGTTGAATTAATGGAAGATACAGGGAAGATCCAATGAAGAGCGATGCGTATTACCGCGGGATCATTTAGAGCGTTACGGGGATGTTCAACAAACTCCAGTTGCTGACGCTGCAAGAGAGGTTTTGTACATTGCGGAGGGATTTACTATTGAAATTCAAAGACAGTAAGCTGCTCCTACGTACGTCTCACGAAATGACTACAATGAGAGCTCATACGGACCTTTACCGACAATCATCATTCTGCCCAAGCGCCATTCGTGACTGGTAAAGGAAAAAGAGGGGTAGAGGGCGGGGAGGGGGGGGGAGATAGTAGCACCGGTAGTGTCCTCCGCTGTATACGGTAAGATGGCTCGCAGGGTAGAGATGTAGGTGCTGACATAGATTACTAGGCTAGGACGTACAGAAAGGTTACAGAAATTCCAAAATACAAAAACAACTCTACCTGAAAAGAAGAAAAGTTCGGAACACCAGTGGTACATAAAATAGACTGCGCCAACTCTTCTGCTGTACAAGCAGCATAAAATACGGCAGCGCAACCTTAGGCAGGTGGTCACGTGTCATCACTGGCACCAATAAGGAGTTCAGCAAGTATTTAAATCTCTGACATCATCGGTTTTAAGGCCATTTTGCCGTGTTCTATGACATGTTTCTGTGCCCATCGTTTCACGTCCCATTGCGGGAGACTCCTCAGGGTATATGAAGACCTGGTCACTTCATTTTCAAACGTGCACGTGATTGACGTGAAAACTTGCATTGTACCATCGTACGGCATGTGAGAAGAGCGGAAGATCTCCATAGGCTGCTCTGTTTACGTTGGCTCCCGCGACAAATTGGATTAAGGGCAACGAACGTCCTGATCTGCTTGACAAAAATATGTTACAACTGTCACATTTCACAAGCAATATTTATCGTTCCAGCGGAGTATGTACTATTTTGTAACTTCGGGCAGATTAAAGCCGTGTCGGGGACTGCGACTCTAAGCCAGAAACAAGATATACAGGAGAGGGTCTGTGAAGTTTGGGAAATAGGAGGGAAATACACATAGAAATGGAGCTGTGAAGGGGCGTCTTAGAATTATGTTCTCGAAAGGTAAGGTTCTGGGATCGAATACCTACCTAGCATACACTTTCAATACGTCAAGAAGTTTGAATCTTAACCACATTTAATTTCCGCTCTTTCTTGTGACTTCTATATCCTTCGCATGCAGCTAATGCAAAGACAGAACTGACAATCTACGTAACAAGAACATTAACTTCGAAGGACCTTGATTCTGGGCCATGCAACAATGTGTAATATGTCACCAACGCTTCCTCAATTTTAGTCTCAAGGCAAAGGAGGTCGTTACCATATATATATGTTCTGGGAAATATATACAGGCTAGTCCATTGATCGTGACCGGGCCAAATATCTCATGAAATAAGCATCAAACGAAAAAACTACAAAGAACGAAACTTGTCTAGCTTGAAAGGGGAAACCAAATGGCGCTATGGTTGGCCCGCTACATGGCGCTACCATAGGTCAAACGGATATCACCTGCGTTTTTTTAAATAGGAACCCCCATTTTTTATTATATATTAATGTAGTACGTAAAGAAATATGAATGTTTTAGTTGGACCACTTTTTTCGCTTTGTGGTAGATGGCACTGTAATAGTCACAAACGTATGGCTCACAATTTTAGACGAAAAGTTGTTAACAGGTAGGTTTTTTAAATTAAAATACAGAACGTAGGTACGTTTGAAAATTTTGAAAATTTTATTTCGGTTGTTCCAATGTGATACATGTACCTTTGTGAACTTATCATTTCTGAGAACGCATGCTGTTACAGAGTGATTACCTGTAAATACCACATTAATGCAATAAATGCTCAAAATGATGCCCGTCAACCTCAATGCATTTGGCAACACGTGTAATGACATTCCTCTCAACAGCGAGTAGTTCGCCTTCCGTAATGTTCGCATATACATTAACAGTGCACTCACGCATGTTGTCAGGTGTTGTCGACGGATCACGATAGCAAATATCCTTCAACTTTCCCCACAGAAAGAAATCCGGGGACGTCAGATCCGGTGAACGTGCGGGCCATGGTATGGTGCTTCGACGACCAATTCACCTGTCATGAAATATGCTATTCAATACCGCTTCAACCGCACACGAGCTATGTGCCGGACATCCATCATGTTGGAAGTACGTCGCCATTCTTTCATGGAGTGAAACATCTTGTAGTAACATGGGTAGAACATTGCGTAGGAAATCAACATACATTGCACCATTTAGATTGCCAGCGATAAAATGGGGGCCAATTATCCTTCCTCCCATAATGCCGCACCATACATTAACCCGCCAAGGTCCCTATTGTTCCACTTGTCGCAGCCATCGCGGATTTTCCGTTGCCCAATAGTGCATATTATGCCGGTTTACGTTACCGCTGTTGGTGAATGACGCTTCGTCGCTAAATAGAACGCTTGCAAAAAATCTGTCATCGTCCCGTAATTTCTCTCGTGCGCAGTGGCAGAACTGTACACGATGTTTAAAGTCGTCGCCATGCAATTCCTGGTGCATAGAAATATAGTACGGGTGCAATCGATGTAGATGTAGCATTCTCAACACCGACGTTTTTGAGATTCCCGATTCTTGCACAGTTTGTCTGCTACTGATTTACGGATTAGCCGCCACAGCAGCTAAAACACCTACTTGGGCATCATCGTTTGTTGCAGGTCGTGGTTGACGTTTCACATGTGGCTGAACACTTCCTGTTTCCTTAAATAACGTAACTATCTGGCGAACGGTCCGGATACTTTGGATGATGTCGTCCAGGATACCGAGCAGCATACATAGCACATGCCCGTTGGGCATTGAGATCACAATATCCATAGATCAACACTATATCGACCTTTTCCGCAGTTGGTAAACGGTCCATTTCAACACGGGTAATGTATCACGAAGCAAATACCGTCCGCACTGGCGGAATGTTACGATATACCAAGTACTTATACGTTTGTGACTATTGCAGCGCCATCTATCACAAAGCGAAAAAAGTGGTCCAACTAAAACATTCATATTTCTTTTAAGCACTACAGGTATATGTAATAAACATAGGGGGTTCCTATTTTTAAAAAACGCAGTTGATATCCGTTTGACCTATGGCAGCGCCATCTAGCGGGCCAACCATAGTGCCATCTGGTTTCGCCCTTCAAGCTAGACGAGTTTCGTTCTATGTAGTTTTTTCGTTTGGTGCTTATTTCGTGAGATATTTGGCCCGGTCACTATCAATGAACCACCCTGTATATCGAAGCGAAGCATTTAACATAAAATTAAATGTTTACTTCTTAAGTGCTTTGTTCTTTCGCTCGAACAGAACACTATTTAAGGCTTCACTTTGGATGACGCCGTGTTCAGTTACATCCTATAAGAAACTTTTTCAACAACTAAGATTAAAGATTTCACTGAGCTATACACCGATGTGGCACAAGTCATAGGATACGGTAACCCGTTATATCGTGTCGGCCCTTCTTTTGCAAGGGGTAGTACAGCAACTCGACGTGACACGGACTCAGCAAGTCGTTAGATGTCCCTTGCAGAAATACTGAGCGATGTTGCCTCTATAACCGTTCATAATTGCGCACGTGTTGCCGGTGCAGGATTTTGTGCACGAACTGACATCTCGATTACGTCCCGTAAGTGCTCGCTGGGATTCGTGTCGGGCGATCTGGGTGGCCAAATCATTCGCTCGAACTGTCCAGAATGTTCTTCAAACCAATCTCGAACAACTGTGGCCCGGTGACACGGCGCATTGACATCTGTAAAACGTCCAACGTTGTCTGGGAACATCAAGTCCCTGAACAGCTGATAGTGGTCTCCAAGTAGCCGAACACAACCATTTCCAGCCAATGAACCGTTCAGTTGGACCAGAGGAGCCAGTCCGTTCCATGTAAACACAGCCCACGCGATTATGAAGCCACGGTCAGCTTAGACAGTGCTTTGTTGACAACTGGGTCCATGGCTTCGTGGGGTCTGCGCCACACTCTGTAAGTAGGCTGTTTAGGTTTTTTTATTGGTAACGCCACGTAGCGCTCTGTATAAAAATCACTGGCTGTGCTGTGTACAGTCTGTGTCTAGTCTGCATTGTTGTCTGCCATTGTAGTGTTAGGCAGCTGGCTGTGAACAGCGCGTAGCGTTGCGCAGTTGGAGGTGAGCCGCCAGCAGTGGTGGATGTGGGGAGAGAGATGGCGGAGTTTTGTAATTTGTCATGAACTGCAATATATATTATGACTATTGAGGTAAATACATTGTTTGTTCTCTATCAAAATCTTTCATTTGCTAACTATGCCTATCAGTAGTTAGTGCCTTCAGTACTTTGAATCTTTTATTTAGCTGGCAGTAGTGGCGCTCGCTGTATTGCAGTAGCTTGAGTAGCGAAGATTTTTGTGAGGTAACTGATTTGTGAAAGGTATAGTTTAATGTTAGTCAGGGCCCATTCTTTTGTAGGGATTATTGAAAGTCAGATTGCGTTGCGTTAAAAATATTGTGTGTCAGTTTAAGCACAGTCGTGTATAATTGTTCAAATGGGACGTTTCATAACTCGAACCCTGCCATCAGCTCTCTGACCAGACCACGGTTTCCTAGGATCCAACTGGTGTGGTCAGGAGCCCAGGAGAGGCGCTGCAGGCGATGTCGTTCTGTTAGCAAGAACACTCGCGTCGGTCGTCTGCTGCCACAGCCTATTAACGCCAAATTTCGCCGCATTTTCCTAACGGATACGTTCGTCGTACGTCCCGCATCGATTTCTGTGGTTATTTCAAGTAGCGTTGCTTGTCTGTTAGCACTGACAACGCTCCGCAAACGCCTCTGTTCTCTGTCGTTAAGTGAAGGCCGCCGGCCATTGCGTTGTCCGTGTTGAGAGGTAATGCATGGAATTTGGTATTCTCAGCACACTCTTGGCGCTGCGGATCCCAAAATATTGAATCCTCTACGAGCTACGGAATGAAATGTCCCATGCGTCTAGCTCCAACTACCATTCCGCGTTCGAAGTCTGTTAATTCACGTTTCGTGACAGTAAGCACTTCCGAAACCTTTTCACACGAATAACCTGAGTATAAGTGACAAATCTACGAATCCACTGCCCTTTTATACCTTGCGTACGCGATACTACCGCCATCTGTAATTTTGCATATCGCTATCCCATGACTTGTCACCTCAGTGTGCCACTTCGGCGACAAATAAAACGTAGACATATTTTAAAATGGCATAACGCTGAGGACGTTGCACACCATTTATTTAGTTGTAGATTAGTAAAATTATTTACAGCGATGTATCGCTCGCAGCAGTCGTATTATCGGCCATCGGCGATCCCGAATTATTTGGATCACATACTTGAATTACGGCTTGATGAAGAGCGAAATCGGCACCAATTTCCAAAAAATGATTTGAAACTTCACACGCAGCAAATTTTATTGCTGCGTTTTCTTTCTGTAGTTGCTCACCTACAAATTCCATTGAAAAAAAGTGTTCTGTCTATAGAGAACAGTGGACTGGCGTATTATCAAATTATTTTTGTTTTCGACACAGCCACATAATATGACAACAATCATAACCAGTTCCATTTATACGATGGCCATCTTTGGATTCTATACGTCATAGGTGGTATTTGAAAACACTTTGTTCACCGTATTCCACCCGTAACGTATAAACTATATGACGGCCAACGTATAGCCATAACTGGTTATGATTGTTATCGCGTTATGTGATTGTGTCAAAAATAAAAAAAGTGTGCAATTGCTCCTTCTGTTTCTGTTGTCACCTAATAACGTACTATATACATTTGCAGAAGTTTATGTATATTCTCAATTTCTTTTACATCACAGCATTGCTCGGAACTGAACTTCGTACACAAATAAATTCACGAAAGAGAGAAATTCATCCGATTTAATAGGCGTCAGGTACCATTTAGCTTAGGTTTAGAGAACAACCTCTGCCCTATTGTTCACTCTTATTCACTGAAAGAAAAAAATGCTATCATTCGCGTATGTCAAGTTGGTATTCGCATTCTGAAAAATCCTTGACATTATACAATATTTTACATTCAATCACTTTCGTGTCATTTAGAAATTACTCACAGCATGTATTTTAATTGAGATTTCTGTTACAAAAGGCCATTACACATGATTCGAAGTGAGATCTGTGACGACGTAGCTCTGAAGAGCAATACTTTATTTACATTGCAGCTGCTCGTATGCCTACGCCAACGGAGTGCTGGTGCCTGTCTGAGATCAATACTCCCGGCTGGGAACAATGCGGCGTACGCTTCCACATCAAAACCATATCGTTACAGTGTCAACGGTGGCGAATAATTATCAAGCTGTACTGATAATTGACAAGAGTTAGAAACTCGTCGATAAGGTAACCATCGTGCAGTCAGGAACAAAGGTATCTTTCGGCGACAACAAGTGTAAATCTTGACTGCGGAGCCCTTATTGCTCGGATTCGCTAAAAAACGCGTTCTCTTGGTTCTCAGTACTTCCAGAATTGTATGGAGAGACTTCCTCAAGTATTACGTCCGTGCTGAGTCGACAGCTGTACATGCTGTAGAAAAAAATCGCGCATTCTGACTTCAAAGCGTGATCCCTAACACACTAGCAAATGAAAAATGTTTTTTTCCAAATTTCAAACTGTGTAAATTTCCAGTAGAAAATAGACGTCAAAAAAGCAGTTTGGCAACACTGATAGCAAATGTACAGCAAGTGTCTTCATTTAAGACGTATCGGACGCTGGAATCCTATGTATCAGATGAAGTAGTGTGAAAAAGAACGCTTAAAATCGCGTGACTGTGTGATAATTGTAATTTAAAGCGACCTACCTAAGAAAATATAATTTCAATAGTAGGGAGCAAGAGAATCAGCGCAAGGTGAAGAATAATATTAGTAGGGTTGGTGTTTTTTACTTTAGGAAAACCCATAAGCAACGCCGACAGTGGACAGGAAAGCCTGCACAATTGTAGCATTACGTAACGAAAAAGATGGACGCTTCAAGGCAAAATACACATCGAAAAGTGGAATAATTGAAAACAACTGTACACTAGTTTCTGTGTTAGTGTCCATTACTTGCACGTAGTTTGTAAAAAGATGTGCTGTAATTGCTGCATAATGATTAAGAAGCCATACACGTTATCACCCAGTATAAAATTACCAAATAATAACTAACGTGACTATAACTGGAAAGTAGTTCTGACCCACACTGCCCCCAGTCTATTAACTAGGTATTTCATTTTTAATGTCTTGAGTGAGGATACTTATCATACATGTGATTTAATTGTTATCAAACTGCCACTTTTCCACGTCCGTTTTCGTCACAGATAATTTTGCATTGTTATCGTGCAAGAAATCGCGCTGCGAAGTCCGACAGTGCGAATTTTGCTTCAACCTGTATGAAGACGAGGGCTGATTAGCGGAAACTTATACTCTTCGATCCGTGCCACACTTAACTCAGGTGACTAGGAATCGCATTGCCGGTATGCGGGAGTACGGTAGCACTATCACTACTATTACGATATCAACCGGCGAAGATGTTGATAAGAAAAGGAGGACAAAGAAGGTCTTTGCTTTTGCAAAACATCAGGAAGGGCAAAGCAACTCCTAGCTACCATCATCGAGCCACTGTAGATATCTGCATCGCGAAGAGTGCATAAATCTCGATCTGGGAGGGAGTGCGATTATAGCTGGTTTCAGTTACCCCAAGACCGCAAGAAAAAAGCCTTTACATGTCGTCATCGAGAAACACGAGTAGTGTTCTGCTCCTAGTAATGGAAGGATAAGCTTGACTGTGTCGCGTTGGATGACTGCAGCTCGAGTGGGAGAACTGGTTGAAGTTTGATTCAGTATTGACTCGGAGGGATACACTATCGCTTTAGCAGAATATATGCTGCCAATCGATTCCTTTTTCCTATAGAAGAAATTAAAATCATCCCATTCGTGAACGACAACAGCAGCATGTCACATCAACAACAACCAAAAATTGTAGTATTTTCAGTGTCGCAATGGCCCATGAAGTCGTCACACCTATATCTAACTGGGAATGTTTTGGCACTGATGGTTCGAAACTGAAAGCTGTGTCAGGAGCGTACTTCAGAGACTTCGGAATCATGTTTTCGCAGTATAGGAGAGCATTAAGAGAAGTCGGCACACCACCTTCTCCGTCCCTCGAAGGCTCAACAAGTTGTTGGACAGTGTGGGATGAAAACATTTACTGTTTTAAATTACATATAGATTTCCTGACAAAAAAAGTGCAGCACCCAGAAGAAATGGTCGGATGTCATTGTAAATTCGTACATGTCCACACAATCGGTAAATGATAAAGAGTTGCAGTTCGCTATGACAAGTAGAACGGCCACCTAAGAGCATCAGTGTTGTTCGTGTTCAGAGCTTTTACCAGGCCTAGTAGGAGATATAAGGACGTCAACAGCGCCATATGTTGAGTGATCGATGTGAAGGATACAGAGACGCCGAGAACTCGTGTAAGCCTGCATTGACAGTTCCTGACAGTGTGAATGGGGTGTCATTGTGTGTCTCCATTTGACAGGATGGACAAATGCTGCAACATGCAGATTCGTGGGGCATTTGGATGTGAGAGCGGCCCGATGTTGGACTGTGAGGGTAAGTATACTCGTCGTCAAGTGTCCGGTTCACCACTAGTAGGGGAGATCGCCCTACTGTGCACCGAGCGCATCTCTGGCCGCCATCCGATAACAGACGATGGATTCCCTGCAACATTCTGTGTCATAAACTAGCAGCAGTCCGAATAGGGCCATATGTAGGCTGCCGTTAACACCACAACATAAACAGAGATGTTTGGAGTGCTGCTGCGACCGGGAAGCATGGATTGCTGATGTATGGAGACGCATTATGTTCAGCTATGAATGACGATTCTGCAGTATTCCGAATATCATTGTTAGCGAGTACGGTGGCGACATGGGGAGAGATCTCGTTCTTCCAGTGTTTTGGAGAGGCAAAGCGCTGTTTCTCCCGGCTTCAAAGGGTGAGGAGCCATCGGTATGACTTCAGGTCACGGCTGGTAGTGACTGGGGGAACTTTCACGGCACAACTTTACATCACGGACAGTCTGCGTCGTCATGTGTTACCTCTTATGCGATAGTATTGTGGTGTCACTTTTCAACAGATCAATGCACGTCCACACAGACAGTAAGATTGACAGGTCTGTACCGGACGAAACAGGTGTGGGAGCACCCCGGCATCAACTACTTCCCCCTGCGATATCAGGGACCAGCTTGCCTACGGAGAGGATACAACTTTGTGACACCCTTCCCTATCGAATCAGTGCACGCATCCAGGACAGTGGGGATACAATGACGTACTGCTAAGTGGACTGATACTGTCAAGTTCTTTATAACTTTGACTCGATTTTGTAATCATTGTAGTAGCATCACACGCACTGTCAAGCCGTGAAATTTTATTTAATTTGCTCCACCCCTTCTGGATGTTACAAGGATGCCACAGCGTGATTCCTTGCACACTGACAATAAAAAAAGTCTAACAAAATTTCAGCCCATATACAAAGAACCTTCAGTAAGTAACGCAACACATTTTCCTAATAGCAGGTTGGTTTTATTCAGGATTCTAGTACACTATATTATTCCCCACTCTTTAGGCTACAAAACCCTATTTTTCAATTATACTCTCCATTCGATGCGACGACCTTACGCCACCTTACTGGGAGGGTACGATTCTACTGGCCGAGGTCGGAGCGAACGCCTTGCTGCATCAATAACCTACCCGTTCAATGGTTCAAATGGCTCTGAGCACTATGGGACTCAACTGCTGTGGTCATAAGTCCCCTAGAACTTAGAACTACTTAAACCTAACTAACCTAAGGACAGCACACAACACCCAGCCATCACGAACCTACCCGTCATCCACCAACTGCTTCCCGCGGAGTTCCTCCTTCATGGGGCCAAGCAGTTGGAAGTCGGCAGGTGAGAGACCAGAGCTGTAGGGTGGATGAGAAAGAACAGTTCAGTCAAGTTTTGTGAGCTCCTCTCGGGTGCACAGACTTGTGTAAGGCCTTGTGTTGTCACGGAGAAGGAGAAGTTCGTTTGCATTTTTGCGGCAAAGAATACGCCGAAGTCATTTCTTCAATTTCCTGAGGGTAGCGCACTACACTTCCTGGTTGCTCGTTCCACCCTGAGGAAGAGCATCCTTTCAGAGTCCCAGGAGGTCGTCGTCATGACCTCACTGGCTGTGGCTGCGTCTTCGGAGGAGAGGTGGTGTGGCGCCACTCAGTGGATTGCCGTTTTGTTTCCGGTTCGAAGTGATGGACCCAGGTTCCGTCGTCTGTGACGACGTTCGACAAAAAATTGTCACAATCAGCCTCGTAACGCGCAAGCAGTTCCGCACAGATTGTGCTTCGTTGTTCTTTATGGTCCTCTGTTAGGCGCCGAGGAACGCAGAGGGTGCACACATTTGAGTACCCCAACTGGTGGACGAGTGTGTCAGTAATACCAACAGAAATGTCCATTGAGCAGTGAGGTGGCTGACTGTGATCCATTGATCACCTCGAATGAGAGTGTCCGCACGTTCCAACATTGCACGAGTCAGCCGTGTGCGGCCGGCCGGCCTGTGGGAGGTCAGACAGGGTGTCGCGACCTTGTAGCGATGATGACATACGCCTCGTCCAACGACTCACCGTGCTTTTGCTCACTGTCAGGTCTCCGTAGCCATTCTGCAAGCGCCTATGAACATCTGTGATGCGCTTGTTTTCCGCCACAAGAAACTCAATGACAGCTCTGTCTGGAACACACCTTCCTTACAGGCGCCGTTTTGAAGGCTACATATAGCGCCGCCACCATTTGGAACTTCATGGAACTACAGATGCTGAAGCGGAAATATTCCACAATGTCCTACAACAAATTCCGCATTTTTGCAATCGAAATTGGCCGAGAAAAAGAAACGTGTTGCATTATTTTTCGAACGCTCCTCGCATATTATCGGCAGAAAAATGACGTCAAAGAAACACAATTTTCCAACACTGTAAACACATGCACGATGAGTATCTTGATTCAATGCTGTGTAATTGCCGTGTCCAGTTGATGCAGTGTGTACCATTTTTCGTTAGACTACTTGAGTTGGAGAACGGGTATGGGCTTTTTTTTTTTAACTATGATAACCGCAATAATGCTGCAGTATACACTTTTTCTTAAACGATACATATGATAACACAACAGATTTTTTAACACTGAACATAACAGTTATTGTTCAGACATGTGAGCAGTGTTCATGAAGAAAAATAATGAGTTAAAAATTCACGCAGAAGTGCCGCAACACGACGTGGCACAGACATGACTAATGTCTGAAGTAGCGCTGGAGGGAATCCTGCAAGGCTGTCCATAAATCCGTTAGAGGGTGTGGAGATCTCTTCTGAACAGCATACTGCAAGGCATCCCAGATATGCCCAATCATGTTCATGTCTGGGGAGTTTGGTGGCCAGCGAAAGTGTTTAAACGCCGAAGAGCCCCTCTGTATCAATTCTGAACGTGTGGGATGTCATTGTCCTGCTGGATCTGAAAGTCCGACGGAATGCACAATAGACACGAATGGATACAGGTGATCAGACAGGATGCTTACGCACATATCACCTGTCAGAGTCGTATCTAGACGTATCAGGGGTCCTACATCACTCCAACTGCACACGCCATACACCATTGCAGAATCTCCACCAGCTTGAAGAGTCCCCTGCTGGCATGCAGGGTCCATGGACTCATCAGGTTGTCTCCAAACCCGTACACGGCCATCCACTCGATACAATTTGAAACGAGGCTCGTCCGACCAGGCAACATGTTTCCAGTCATCAGCTGTCCGTTGTCTGTGTTGACGGGCCCAGGCGAGGCGTAAAGCTTTGTGTCGTGCAGTCATCAAGGGTACACGAGTAGGCCTTCGACGCCAACAGTCCATATTGACGATGTTTCGTTGAATGATTCGCACAGTGACACTTGTTGATGATCCAGCACTGAAATCTGCTGCGATTTGCGGAAGGGTTTCACTTCTGTCACGTTGAATGATCCTCTTCAGGTGTCGTTGGTCCCGTTCTTGCAGGATGTTTTACCGGCCGGAGCGATGTCGGAGATTTGATATTTCACCGGATTCCTGATATTCACGGTACATTCGTGAAATGGTCGTAAGGGAAAACCCCGGTGCCTTTACGAAAACATCTAGAAGTGTGTCATCAGTGGCGAGTTTTGAGTAGCATCTACACTTCTGTTCTTGTTATGTTGAAATTTGCGTCTTTTATCAAAGCTCAGAACAGTTTACAAAGAATAATCTTGCTAATATGTTAATGCAGTTGTAATTGTGACGGAATCAGGAAACTGTTTTATTAAACAAGCAGCAGAGGAAACGACGGGAGAATAGATTATGAAAAAGCTCATGCTCTGTAAAAAGTAAACGTCTAATTTCGTCACTTCTGTTTTTGCAAACACACACCGTTTCCTATTTAATCAACTATCGATTGCCCTTAAAAATTACATTATTCAGATAAAAGAAATATTTATTTACTTGTATACTGCGGCAGATATTGAAGTTCCGAATATCAACACACGCAGCTGGGAATTGCCTTATTAGCAGCTTCTGTGGTTACGCAAGGTAGAATGCTATGCACAGTAGTAATTGAACGAGATTGCTAATGTACATTAGCAAGTCAAGTGCGTAAGTTTTTGTATTCTTATTGTCATGATAACTTGCGCTTATAGGCTAATAGCGTATCATTAATTTCTGTAATTTTTCAAAGACTGCTGTAAATTTCTTTTAATCTTTAACCGCTATTCAGAAAATACACCTCATCTTCGTGTCCTGTCTTCTTGTACTGTCGTCACAGACTCTGTATATGTCAACATAATTGTTAGGCTTTCTCTAAATAGCGCGCGTATATCAAAATAAATTTGCAACAGTCTTCGAAAATGTTTTACTGAAGTAGTCTCTCTCTCTCTCTCTCTCTCTCTCTCTCTCTCTCTCTCTCTCTCTCACACACACACACATACACACACACACACACACACACACACACACACACACACACATATTATACAGGGTGGTCCATTGACCGTGACCGCGCCAAATATTTCACGAAATAAGCGTCAAACTAAAAAACTAAAAACAACGAAACTTGTCTAGCTTGGTTCGAATGGCTGTGAGCACTATGCGACTTAATTTCTGAGGTCATCAGTCGCGTAGAACTTGGAACTAATTAAACCTAACTAACCTAAGGACATCACACACATCCATGCCCTAGGCAGGATTCGAACCTGCGACCGTAGCGGTCGCTCGGTTCCAGACTGTAGCGCCTAGAACCGCACGGCCACTCCGGCCGGCTGTGTCTAGCTTGAAGGGGGAAACCAGACAGCGCTATGGTTGGCCCGCTACATGGCGCTACCATAGGTCAAACGGATATCACCTGCGTTTTTTTAAATAGGAACCCCCATTTTTTATTATATATTGATGTAGTACGTAAAGAAATATGAATGTTTTAGTTGGACCACTTTTTTCGCTTTGTGGTAGATGGCACTGTAATGGTCACAAACGTATGGCTCACAATTTTAGACGAAAAGTTGGTAACAGGTAGGTTTTTTAAATTAAAATACAGAACATAGGTACGTTTGAAAATTTTGAAAATTTTATTTCGGTTGTTCCAATGTGATACATGTACCTTTGTGAACTTATCATTTCTGAGAACGCATGCTGTTACAGAGTGATTACCTGTAAATACCACATTAATGCAATAAATGCTCAAAATGATGCCCGTCAACCTCAATGCATTTGGCAACACGTGTAATGACATTCCTCTCAACAGCGAGTAGTTCGCCTTCCGTAATATTCGCATATGCATTAACAGTGCACTGACGCATGTTGTCAGGTGTTGTCGATGGATCACGATAGCAAATATCCTTCAAATTTCCCCACAGAAAGAAATCCGGGGACGTCAGATCCGGTGAACGTGCGGGCCATGGTATGGTGCTTCGACGACCAATTCACCTGTCATGAAATATGCTATTCAATACCGCTTCATCCGCACACGAGCTATGTGCCGGACATCCATCATGTTGGAAGTACGTCGCCATTCTTTCATGGAGTGAAACGTCTTGTAGTAACATGGGTAGAACATTGCGTAGGAAATCAACATACATTGCACCATTTAGATTGCCATCGATAAAATGGGGGCCAATTATCCTTCCTCCCATAATGCCGCACCATACATTAACCCGCCAAGGTCCCTGTTTTTCCACTTGTGGCAGCCATCGCGGATTTTCCGTTGCCCAATAGTGCATATTATGCCGGTTTACGTTACCGCTGTTGGTGAATGACGCTTCGTCGCTAAATAGAACGCTTGCAAAAAATCTGTCATCGTCCCGTAATTTCTCTCGTGCGCAGTGGCAGAACTGTACACGACGTTTAAAGTCGTCGCCATGCAATTCCTGGTGCATAGGAATATAGTACGGGTGCAATCGATGTAGATGTAGCATTCTCAACACCGAAGTTTTTGAGATTCCCGATTCTCGCGCAATTTGTCTACTACTGATGTGAGCATTAGCCGCCACAGCAGCTAAAACACCTACTTGGGCATCATCATTTGTTGCAGGTCGTGGTTGACGTTTCACATGTGGCTGAACACTTCCTGTTTTCTTAAATAACGTAACTATCCGGCGAACGGTCCGGACACTTGGATGATGTCGTCCAGGATACTGAGCAGCATACTTAGCACACGCCCGTTGGGCATTTTGATCACAATAGCCGTATATTAACACTATATCGACCTTTTCCGCAATTGGTAAACGGTCCATTTCGACACGGGTAATGTATCACGAAGCAAATACCGTCCGCACTGGCGGAATGTTACGTGATATCACGTTTATGACTATTACAGCGCCATCTATCACAAAGCGAAAAAAGTGGTCCAAGTAAAACATTCATATTTCTTTACGTACCACACGAATATGTAATGAAAAATGGGGGTTCCTATTTTAAAAAAACGCAGCGCCATCTAGAGGGCGAACCTTACCGCCATCTGGTTTCCCCCTTCAAGCTAGACGACTTTCGTTCTTTGTAGTTTTTTCGTTTGATGCTTATTTCGTGTCAAAATTACTACAATATTTCCTGAGATTAGCCTTCATACACAGACAAAATACTGCGGGAACTTCATAATATCTATAGGTAATCGTGGTGCACAAACGTCGTGTGTGTAGCTTCAGTGCCGCAAGTCCTCGGATAGATTTGTGAACTCGCGTACTCGCTCTCCTTTCCACGTTGGTATAGTCCACTTGTAACCGACAACAGGTTCAAGCGACGAGTTTTCGGTTAAAGCGGCATCCGCGGACAGCCGCGAGTCTCGTCTCCTAGCATACACAAACAGCGACAGCGTCATAGGATCCGCTGGCAAGTTTACAGCAAGTTTACGGAGCTCATTTCTCATCTCTAGTACACTCATGCTCATAAATTAATGATAATTGCAGAATGTGGTGCCACACAACGTGGCACTACAGAAAATTGGCCCTAATAGCATAGGCACATACGTAACACACACGACACATATCTATTAAGTCCACAGTATTGGTGATAAGTTGAGAAAACCGTCCTGAAACACATGTGCTATAAAACGCGACTTTTTCCTGCGGATGTACCCCGACATCAATATGGTATATGATCACCATACACGCTTACACAGGCCGCATAACGGGTTGGCATACTCTGGATCGGGTGGTCGAGCAGCTGCTGGGTATAGCCTCAAATTCTTGCACCATTGCCTGTCGGAGCTCCTGAAGTGTCGTAGGGGCTTGAAGATATGCAGCGATACGTCGACCGAGAGCCTCCCAGACGTTCTCGATGGGGTTTAGGTCTGGAGAACAGGCAGGCCACTCCATTCGCCTGATATCTTCTGTTTCAAGGTACTCCTCCACGATGGCAGCTCGGTGGGGCCTTACGTTATCATCCATCAGGAGGAAGGTCGGACCCACTGCACCCCTGAAAAGGCGGACATACTGGTGCAAAATGACGTCCCAATACACCTGACCTGTTACAGTTCCTCTGTCAAAGACACGCAGGGGTGTACGTGCACCAATCACAATCCCACCCCACACCATCAAACCACGACCTCCATACAGGTCCCTTTCAAGGACATTAAAGGGTTGGTATCTGGTTCCTGGTTCACGCCAGATGAAAACCCGGCGAGAATTACTGTTCAGACTATACCTGGAGTCGTCCGTGAACATAACCTGGGACCACTGTTCCAACGACCATGTACTGTGTTCTTGACACCATGCCTTACGGGCTCTCCTGTGACCATGGGTCAGTGGAATGCACCTTGCAGGTCTCCGGGCGAATAAACCATGTCTGTTCAGTCGTCTGTAGACTGTGTGACTGGAGACAACTGTTCCCGTGGCTGCGGTAGGGTTCCGAGCAAAGCTACCTGCTGTACTCCGTGGCCGTCTGCAGGCTCTGATGGTGAGATATCGGTCTTCTTGCGGTGTTGTACACTGTGGACGTCCCGTGCTGTAGCGCCTGGACACGTTTCCTGTCTGCTGGAATCGTTGCCATAATCTTGAGATCACACTTTGTGGCACACGGAGGGCCCGTGCTACGACCTGCTCTGTTTGACCAGCCTCCAGTCGCCCTAGTATTCTACCCCTCATAACGTCATCAATATGTGTTCTTTGAGCCAATTGCAACACATAGTCACCATTAGCACGTCTGAAAACGTCTGCACACTTACTCGCTGCACCGTACTCTGACGTGCACCAACACACCTCTGCGTATGTGGACAGCTGCCAGCGCCACCGTGCGACGACCGCAAGTCAAATGCACTGCACGGTCATACCCCGAGGTGATTTAAACCCACAAACCGCCCACCAGAACGTTGTTTAACCATTTATCAGCATTATCCTTAATTTATGTACAGTCGTGGACAAAACGAGCGAGACCCCTCGCCTTTTCGTTATGCTGATCCGCACGGCTTTAAAGTCTGCTACACAGCATAACAGGCAAGGCGACGAAGTGCTACCAACATACTATGCGCAGGCGTGAAATTGACAAACTATCTGAACTTTTTTAGACTGTATTCCATAATTTCTAAGACTATATTAATGCTGATTAGTGTGTTAAATACAACACGTAAACATAAGACAGAACTGAAAGAAGAAACGCTAATTTGTATGAAACGGACGAATAAAAATGAATTTCAGCTTATCCAGATAACAGACAAAGAACCCCAGACCGTTACGAATTAGCAAAATATTATCCGCATTCGCCCGCGAAACGGTCTGTGTCAACGTTCAGACCAGTCATACTGGATTACCATTGCTGACCTACCATTAAAGTGTGCAAATTTAGCAATGCGTGAAGATTCATAACGAAATTCACTTAAACATCATTCAGTGCCACACTTAAGTCAATTCCATTATTGACAGAAGCGGAAAAAGGAGGCAGTATCATGTATGAAATTCTACAAGAGTGTCATATTGACATCCACAGAGCGCCAGTACAGAATAAAGGTAGCGATAAATCGTATTGGGTGCGCGAGAATTTCTTAAAATTGCTTTACTGATATTCTACCTGCCTCCATAGAGATTAGAACCGAAAACAAACCAGACCTTCCTTTCACTATGCTAGCAGACAACCTAGGCAAACAGCCCTCTATTATTACCCCAGACATGAACAAGCCGGCAATTTCGCAATAAAAATCTGCAGTTTCTGTTGCATAGAGCTTTCTGGACTCAAAAACATGAATTTTCTTCCTTTATGTCACCACTTATGCGACAATCATTCGGGATGATTATCGAAATAACAAATTACTGTTATTAGAGAGTAAATTTTGTAGGATAATTCTGCACCACCCCAGGAAATAAACGGCTACATAGCTGCCAAACGTATTCTGCATTGTTTCGAATTCTCCACTAGACTCGCCACAGCCAGAAAACGTTCATTAGCAGAAGTGTTTCTTAAGCTAGCTAGCAATGAGAATGTTCGTACTTATAAAACGCGGTGGCATTAATACTGGGATGTGAATTACCACGTGTATAGGCAAATACATTCTATTTGCATTCCTGTAAACGTGATTTGGATCGAAAACGTAGCTACGACTAATATGCTTATGTATCGACAGCAACTAGAACATTTCGAATAAAGAGTAGCGGGTGTTATTTATGCAGCCCTCATCTTCAGTGTTTTCGTTGTTAGGATTTCGTCACCTAAACCGGTAAAAACGGAACCCTACTAGTCTCACTTTCTTGACCGTCTATCGGTCTACCCAACCCTTAAAACCCGTTTACCTCCAGAACGGGTGGACATAATAAGCGGAAATGTATCGCACTTCTTGCTGTAACCGGTCCCTTGCTGGTGTAAAAAAGTGAGCTTCTATGTCAACGCAATCAAAAGATACGACGGTTTATGTAAAGAAAATTTACGCGAAAGGTCAAAAAATGGCTTCAAGAACTATGCGACCTAACTGCTTAGGTCATCAGCCCCTAGACCTAGAACTACTTAAACCTAGCTAGCCTAAGGGCATCACAGACATCTATGCCCGAGGTAGAATTCCAACCTGCGAGTGAAGCAGCCGTGCGGTTCGTCACTGAAGCGCCTGGAACCGCTCGGCCACCGCAACGCGGCGAAACCCTACTCACCTCATGTATAATGATAATATATACTGTCTAGTGAGGATAAACTGTATTCTCCAGCAACTCAGATCGTTTGATCACGGAACTTTTACGAAGCTACATTCAAACTTTGTCGAAGTCGTCTGCAATATCCATTACAAACACCCTAGGAACTTCGTATGCGATATCCACTTCTGAATACGCTGGCAGATAATGCAGTACTATAACAAGTAGGTGGGAACTTATTGTTATTGGTCCATGCATGACACTTTATTTCAATATCACTTTAACGCGCCTAGGTGGTCGTATATGGCTGAAATTAATGAACAAAAAGTAAATAAACAGTAAACAACTTCGATGTTCAGATCAAGTGAAAGTCACATGTCGTAATTACAACATAATTTCGTTGTTACATCTACATGACTACATCAACAGGATTTCTTTGCAATCCGGACTTACGTGCCTGGCAGAAGGTTCGGATTATTTCTCTACCGTCCCACTCATTAACAGTGTGCGGGAAAAGGGACTACTTAAATCTTTTCTTGCGAGCCTTGAATTACATTATTACTATGGTTTCTTCTTGTGTAAGTACCCTAGGAAATAATGTTTTGGCATTCAGAACATATGGTGGTGATTGAAATTTCGTGAAAAGATCTCGTGACAACGAAAAACGCATATGTTTTCATGAATGTTACCCCAACTCGATTATCAAATCTGGGATCCTCTCTCCCCTATTTCGTGACATTACAAAGCGTGCTACCGTTCCTTGGACGTTTTTGCGTGCACAGTCAATCACGTCTGTCAAGGATATTATAGCAGTGGACGGACAAACGTAGTGTAGGCAGTGTTTTCAGTTGGCCTGTTGCGTATTCTTAGTGTGCGGCCAATAAAACGCAGTCATTCGTTTGCCTTCCCCACAAAAGTATGTTTTCGATCTTTCCAGTTTAAGTTTTACTGGGTACTGAGATGAACTGACAGTGCTTCGACTTGTGTTTTGTCATGTAACCGAAAGTTAATTATTGTTATTGGACGCAGCTTTCGTGTTTAATGTATTCCTCAGTCAACAACAGTAGACTCCTCGTACACCACACATAACTGTTTCAAAGTATTAAATTGTTACTGATCTTACCATGTTGCAGTGGTCATCTTAACTTGCCGTTTTGAAAAAAAGGAAAATATTTTAGCGAAATGTAGCAACTAAGAAGCGGAGTATCCAAACAAACAAACGTTTCCGGTTTAAGTAGTTGCAGTAGGTCTACTACACAGTAACGTAAATTAGGAGCAAAGTCCATAAGTAGATCCTCATCAGGAAAACCAGCCCTCATAATGCAAAGTGCAACTGCAACAAAGAAAGTTTCCAAACATGTCAATGAGTAGTCGAGGAAAGTGGACGCATTCTGTCTACTGAATCCCAACGCACGCAATTTACGAGGGGGCACGCCAAGTGTCAGACCCCGATCTTGCTTTTAACTACGCTCATTGAAAGAGGGGACAAAATAAGCTTAAACTCTACCGCTTCTGAGAAAACGACGGTCAAAGTGTTCAATGCGTTGTTGCTATAGTGTAGATACCGCTTAGCGGTTAAGGATTCAACTGAAGCGGTGGCTCTGCGGCTACCATAGCGACTTCGGAACTTTGCGCTGCGAGTTCGAAACCCGGTTTTTCCTTTTTTCCCCCCTCACTCTCTGAATTATCTACGAATGTTTATTCCAATTTATGATGAAACACTGTTGTCGTTATTCGTCAGTTAATTTACTGTGTAAAGAAATAAGTTAAAAAGGGAACACACAGTGCGTAGTGGGGCGATCACTCTGTTGTAGAAATAATTCAGAAGCCAAGATCGCTTAAATACTGTCTACTGGATAACCGGTTTCAACACACTAAAGGTGCCATTATCGGATCTAAATGTAGATTAACATTGATAAACCATTTGGATATAACGATACATGAGGCAGACGAGATGATTTTATATCAGCTTGTCTCATTCGTTTATTATTTTTTTAATTCATTAATTACACATAAAGTTAATTGTCGAGTAATGACAACATTATTTCAACATAAATTAGAAAAAAAACATTCGAAGATAATTCTGATAGAGAGGCAGGAAAATAAAATAAAAAACCCAATATGGTCTCGAACACGGGAATCAATGCTAAGAAGGAACGACGGTAGCCACTGAGCCACTGCTTCAATTGCGTTCTCGGCTGCAGAATGTATCTACACTAGAGCAACAGCGCGTTGATAACTTTGGCCGTCGTTTTCTCGGAAACGGTCGAGTGTCTGCAGATAAGCCGAAACACAAGTTCGCTTATTTTGTCCTCTCCTTCACTGACAAGGGGAGGCCGCCAATTGTGAAATTCAGATTCGATTCATACTGCGCATAATAAAAGCTCATGGCCAGAGGTGTAATGTGGCAAAGCACCAAGATGCACTTCTCAGCCGTTGTCGAGAAAATCGACAGTGAGAAGAAACCGCTGCGGTGAAATACTCTCTACGATTCATAATTTTCTACAGCGTCGTGGCGCAGCGGTAAGCGCTCGAGTTCGTAATCCGAAGGTCGGCGGATCGAATCTCGCTCCATGCAACTTTTTTTTTTAGTATTTGTTTTTTGTAATTCAAATGTGTGTATAAACACACACACACACACACACACACACACATATATATATATATATATATATATATATATATATATATATATATATATATATATATATATAATTCCCGGCAACAGGTTGCAACAATTATGCATATAATAAGTTGTTGAAAGTCGTTTGTCGTGGAAAAACTGGCGACTTCGAACATCATTATGTTTTCCGCAAACAAATTTGTATTTCACAAATGTTATTAATTGTCTTCATAATGTTAACCACGTATAGTTAGCGGAAGACGTAGAAACGATATTCCGAAACGAATACGTATAGCGTAAGTCAAACGTTCGAATTAGAATAGAAACCCCACGAACACAAATTTGCTGTGGCAGGTATGAAATATAAACTCCGTTAATCGCTCGTTACACTTGAAGGACAGATGTTGAATGGGCCGAAACGAGCCGCCGCATAACAGCGTAGTTGCCTGCTAACTTCGAAAGAAGGTAGATGCGGTCCCTAGCACAACTTATAACACCGTCGAAAATCAGTGCGGACGTGAGAGCTTTGGTACACCCTGTTAAACAAACGGTAAAATGGAGGCGGTACAATTGGAGAGCGATCCGCCTTCACCAACATGCATAAGCAATTCATTAATAGTTTTTATATATATATATATATATATATATATATATATATATATATATATATATATATATATTTGAATTACAAAAAAATAATAATAATAAAAAAATGTTGCATGGCGTGAGATTCGATCCGGCGACCTTCGGATTACGAACTCGAGCGCTTACCGCTGCGCCACGACGCTGTAGAAAATTATTAATCGTAGAGAGTATTTCACCGCAACTGTTTCTTCTAACTGTCGATTTTCTCGACAACAGCTGAGAAGTGCATCTTGGTGCTTTGCCACATTACACCTCTGGCCATGAGCTTTTATTATGCGCAGTATGAATCGAATCTGAATTTCACATTTGGCGGCCTCCCCTTGTGAGCAAAGTTTCGGGACAATCAGCCTATGACACTTGGCGAGTTCCCCTCGCTCGTCGAGTCGCTTCTTACGCCCGGCGAGAATTATGTATGCCTCCGAGTAAACTGCGCCACCTGGAAACACGGCGAGCGGGGATAAACACGTTTTCCTTCTTATAAGGCAACCCTCTACAGATAAAATTCATGAAGTGTTCTTCAGGTTGCCTCAGATATTTCAGAAATGTTTCTTGCGTCAGGCCTGCCGCATATGCAAAACGTAAACATTTCATTTCATGTAATATTTATCAGGATAAGACATGACAAGAGTGGACCAGTCCCTTCTGAGAAAAATTAGAGATTTTAAGTTGCTCCACTATGTAATGACACGGGTATGGGCTTGCGATCTCTCTTTTATGCCATCGATTTCCGTGTTACACATACTTGGCCACTGCGTTGTGGCTGCCATCGTGGAGGAGGCAGTCTGTTTCCTGCCAGCGCTGTTTCCGCAGCCAATATTAACCGCGACGAATCATTCAGTCAACGCTAAATGGCCCATCTGGCTGAGGCAGACAAGGGCGCTATAATAGAACTCCATGCAGAGGGATCTTCAAATGCCGACATAGCAAGAACTATGGGTCTTCACAAGTCGACGGTAGCCAGGTGGATCAGACGAAAGGAAGAGAGTGGTAACTTGAATGGGAGGCCTCATGGCCGTCGCCGCAAAACAACAGCAGCTCAGGATCAGCAGATACGCCGTTTCAGTGAGAACCACCCATTTGTCAACGCACGACAAATTCAGCAAACTTTGGGTCTCAATGTTAGCAGTAAGACCGTCACTCCTCGTGTAAGGGAAGGTGGACTGAGAGCAAGAAGCGCTGCTGTGAAAGAGACATTGACTGTTTCCCAAAGAGAAGCTTGCCTTGCTTTTGCTACTGAAAATGGCGAGAAACCTCTCCAGTTTTGGAGGCGAGTGATTTTCACGCACCAAAAAGTTTTCTCTACGGCATCATCCGGAAAAGTACTAGTTTACCGGCCTAAATGTGCTAGGTATAATCGAAAATATATTTACAGTTGCCGAAGGAGTGGCAGGTTGTCGGTGCCGGCCGGTGTGGCCGTGCGGTTCGAGGCGCTTCAGTCTGGAACCGCGTGACCGCTACGGTCGCAGGTTCGAATCCTGCCTCGCGCATGGATGTGTGTGATGTCCTTAGGTTAGTTAGGTTTAAGTAGTTCTACGTTCTAGGGGACTGATGACCACAGATGTTAAGTCCCACAGTGCTCAGAGCCATTTGTAGTCGGTAACGGTATGGGCGTGGATATCGGCCGAAGGGTGTGGGCTCCTGTGGGAAGTGGAAGGAAGATTCGATGCGCGCAATTACATATCAATTCTGGAGAACGTGATGTTGCCTGCTGTGGCAGCAAGATTTGGCGATGATCAGATCATGTTCCAACAAGATCGCTCGTCTATTCATATGGCACGTGTGGTTAAGAGGCGGGTCGACGACCATAGTAATATTACTGTAACGGAATGGCCACCTAAAGGAGCTGACACGAATCCCATTGAGAATATCTGGGCAGAAATGGTCAGAGTAATACGAGAAAAGGGCAGTCACCGTCGACTCGCCGACAGCTTTCTGATGTGATTCATGACGCTTGGAATGAGTTACTTGAATCTCCTAGTTATGTGGCTCGAGTTGTGGGCTCAATGCCCAACAGACTTCGAGCTGTTGTGGAAGCCAAAGGAGGCTTCACCAATCAGCTGTTTCAAGCTTTGTTTCTTTCTTCTTCGTCTTTTTTTTTTTTTTTTTTTTTTACTTACAGACGTATATTTTATATAATTTCAAGGAAACGCAGTAAATGGAATGTGGACTGATTTTTGAGGCTTCATTTTGTGACGGCTAAACAGTGCTGCATCATGGGACCCGCTATTTGTCCACATGTGGCTGAACATCAGAGGTGTAAAAAATTTTGAGGTGCCGAAGTTCTCTGGAAGAATAACGTCTTTTAGACAAGGAGATGATTTTTAGTTCATTTCATTTTAACCATTCACACTATGATTTGACATTCTAATCTTTGATTTCATTTTATTATTATGTATCTTTTCTCCAGTGAAAGTCAACGGTAGTAAGTTTCAAGATATGAAGAATAACTGGAAGTTTCTAATTTGTGGAAAGCGTATTTAACAGTTAATATTTTCGACAAATCTGTAGTTATAGGACATATTAAGAAGCGAGTCAAAAATGGCATTGTGGAATGATCAGGTTGGTCTCTAAAGGGTAACGACGATAAAATAGCAAATATGAAACTATGGGTAACAACTATTGTTGATGGTGAGGAGCCATAATCGATATGTCACTTTTCCGTAATTGTATTTCTGAAGTTTATCGTCAATCCTAGGACTGACACCGATACTCTGTTTTACGTAAAGAATACAACCTTCAAAATTTATTTAGCAGCGCAGAATATTAAATCACAGTTTATAGATCAGGAACCTAATCCAACTGCCTTTAATTTTATTTTCACGGATGACATTGAGACAGTAAATAACAAGAGAAATAAGAAAACTCTCGGAATCAATATAGAGAATTCAAGTATCATGTGAATTCAAAAGTTTGCTATAATAGCGATTAATTGCTTTTTACAGACCCCTTCATGCCTACGTTTTCCGTCAGACAGACAATGTTTGAAACTAGGACTAACGAGGTAAACAATTTTTCCACAAATTGTCAAATTGGAAGTCGGAGAGCCAGTTACATAAATTACGATGACAACAAACGTTTTTCAAGTAAACTGATCACAGGAGGCATCCAACGCATTTATTGTGAGTTACATGCACAGTATGTAAACTGGCAACGCCACCAACACACAATACCACTAACAAGGGAACATCCCCATCGCACCGCCCTCAGATTTAGTTATAAGTTGATACAGGGGATAGGCCTTGAAAAACTGAACACAGATCAATCGAGAAAACAGGAAGAAGTTGTGTGGAAGTATGAAAAAAATAAGCAAAATATACAAACTGAGTAGTCCATGCGCAAGATAGGCAACATCAAGGATAGGGTGAGCTCAGGAGCGCCGTGATCCCGTGGTTAGCGCACGCAGCTGCGGAACGAGAGGTCCTTCCGTCAAATTTTCCCAGGAGTGAAAAGTTTAATTTTTATTTTCAGACAATTATTATCTGTCCGTCCGTCCGTCCGATGCGAGGTAACCGCGCCGTAGTATGATGACGCTACACCTAAAAAACATCGAAAGACATGACGTCAGTCGACTATAGCGCACGGAAGAGAGAGTATTCCTGCTAATGAGGCTCCCTGGCTGGCAGTTAACTGTTCGCTACTTTGGACGAGAGTGCATTAAATACGTGCGATGCATTGCGTGGGCAATATGAATCCAGCAAATATAGCTCGTGACTCCAATAACAATGTCAATGAATATTTTCCGAACTGTAAGGCATCGGAAAGTTCCTTAAGGGATCGAACGATTGTCGAACATTTGTATGATTATTTCCTACATTTGTTGAATAACAGTACGTGTGGTGATGATTGTCTGAAAATAAAAAAAATCAAACAACTAACCCGAGGGAAGCCTTAAACCAACGACCTCTCGTTCTGCAGCTCCTCACGCTAACCACGCGACCACTGCGCTCCCGTGCTCAAGCTATCCTTGATGTTGCTTATCATGCACACGGACTACTCAGTTTGTTTGGTTTGAATATTTTTTTCATAGGTCCACACAACTTCTTCCTGTTTTTCGAATGATCTGTGTTCAGTTTTCAAGGCCTATCCACTGTGTCAACTTATAACTAAATCTGAGGAGGGTGCGATGTGGAGGTTCCCTTGTTAGCTATGAAACAACTGTAGCAAAACGGAGCATCCTCGTTATCCATGTGATGGATAAGACGACTAATTCGCAACATAAATGTCAATGTAAGCATCAGTTTCTGTTGGAACGTGCTTCCCGGACCAAATAACATACATTTCCTACGTCTTCAATGCGAATCATGTAGCAAATGTAATTTAAAGGACATAAAAATATCGAGTGAATTTACTAAAATAATTATGAACCACTTGAATTTGCATTCAACAGGCAATGTTCAGAAGTCTGGTGTAGGAGTACTGCATGCTCTAATTCGAAACAACAAAAATCAACAGAGTAACTATTATTGAACGTCATCAGGTCACTCATCGAGCATTCCTATGCAGTACTGTTACTGGTGACGTGTTATGATGCCTTTATCGTTAACTTCCTAAGAAGAAATGAAAGGCTGAGCCCCACCAAAAGACGTAAACTCGAGGAGAGAGTTGCGTGAACATATTATTTTACATCTGATAAATCCAAAAGTGTGTTTTGGGCTACGAATTCTGCCCCCAGGGTGTGTGCAACACAGCTGGAATTTGTTGCCAACAACTGAGTCACCTTTCGGTCACAGTGTAAGAAAATCGAGCAACAAAACTACATCACCTGTGCTACTGCATGATAACGCACTATGTTGATTTGAGAAACAAAACTATCCAGGAGATTGATAGGAAAGTCGTCTCTCAGGCACATTTGTATTGATAGGGAAGTCCTCTCTCAAGCACTTGTCCCTCTCGTCATATATTTGTAAAATTTTACCTTTCCCACTCTAGATCGATCAACCGTCAAGGCAATTCATTTCTAGACGAAAATACTTTTAAAACTACTCTGGTTTATTGACATCGTTAGAACAAGTAGGTTTCTACAGGCGTAGAATTTGTAAACAACTTTAGCATTGTCATATCGTTTTAGATATCGTGAAAGAAAATTCTGCTGCTAATTAATTTCTCTTTGATAATTACTGTTGCGTTTAGTAAACTAATGGAAAATGCAATTAAAATATTCACTGTACTAATACAAACTAAAGTCAGCTTAATACAGAAACATCACGACGGCAGTCTATCTTAATAAAGCATTAAGTTTCTGTGAGACAATTGGGCTTATTTTAACACGAATTAGTAGGATATTACAGACTTTACACTTAGAAAAGATCTGTATTTATTTCATTTCCTGTACCATTCGTAAGTGTTATGAAAATGGGGCTTTTCATAGATAAAATTATGTATTCACAACAACAAAAAAATGTCGGCAGAAAACAAAAGTGGCATTATGAATCTGGCAGTACCGTAAGGTTTTCACTCTGACACTAAGAGTTACTGAAAGTAGCAAGAAGAATTTTGCTCGAGCGTTGTCTTACGATTCCCTTATTAAGTTTTTATCTGCCTGCTTGTAGCTGTGCTACAAAAGAATTAAAAATCTGGCTTTCAGCAAGTCTCGAAAGGCGAACAAAAGCAGCTTGCACCTGGTTACTAAGCATGTTACCTGGGGACTGGTTTTTTCTTAAAGCGGGAAGACATCCTTTTGTGGTTCAATTGGCAAATGTCAGTCAGACGTGTGACGTTAGTCTAAGCGTTTCGGTGTGTTGAATTTGTACCAATGATTTTTCTACACGTTTTTTCTGTCCCAAATAGAGTTGAAGTCTCCCATTAGTATTTTCACGTCATCTTGGTGAATTTTGCTCATGGTATTTTCGAGTGTGTTCCAGAATTTTTCAACATTGTCGGTGTTTTTCTTATTTTCGATGTTGGTGGGTTCAAATGGTTCAAATGGCTCTGAGCACTATGGGACTTAACTGCTGTGGTCATCGGTCCCCTAGAACTTAGAACTAGTTAAACCTAACTAACCTAAGGACATCGCACACATCCATGCCCGAGGCAGGATGCGAACCTGCGACCGTAGCGGTCGCGCGGTTCAGACTGTAGCGCCTAGAACCTCTCGAACACTCCGGCCGTCGATGTTGGTGGGGACACGTGCATTGATGAGTGTATATGTTTTACTGGGGCTCTGAATGACCATAGTCATAAGTCGCTTGTTGACGGGCCAGCCGCGGTGGCCGAGCGGTTCTTGGCTCTTCAGTCTGGAACCGCGCGACTGCTACGGTCGCAGGTTCGAATCCAGCCTTGGGCATGAATTTGTGTGATGTCCTTAGATTAGCTAGGTATAAGTAGTTCTAAGTTCTAGGAGACTGATGACCTCCACTGTTAAGTTCCATAGTGCTCAGAGCCATTGGAACCTTTTGATTGTCGATCGGTGTGATTTCTTTGACAGAGTTGATAGATCGGTGTTCGAGATTGGTACGCCTTTCGTTACCTTTTGTTGTATTCTGCTCTTGAAGATGCAATGGTTTCCCTAATGCACGGTTTCATTGTCAGTTAGTCGTGGTTCTTGAAGTGCAAGGATGGGAATTTTTTGTCGGTCCATTTCTTTTGTGAGATTATTTAGTTTTCGTGTTTGGATCAAGGTATCGATGTTTACTTTTAAATGCATGTTTTTTGCTTGTAGGGAAATTTACCAGAGATCTTCGATATTCTCTGTCGTGCTAACCTGGACTCCCCAGAATCCGAAAATCCAACTGCCGCCTGTCGACAGCCGGGTTGTGTACCACCTGGGATAAAGTTGACTTTGCTTGCATAGTTTACGTTTGCTTGTGTTTCATTGGTTGTGCTTGGGTGATACCAGGACCGGACAGGACCAGAGGGTGTTGAAGCCTTTGAAAGCAAATATTTTCAGCCAAGCTCATTGAGCTAACACGGTGACCAGAGTAACGGTGATTTTCACTCAGACGTGTCTGGATTTTGCGTTCAACGGATTGAGTAGCCGTTCAGGATTGTGTTAGTATTTGGTTCACCCCTAGTATTTGATCTCCTCGGTACCACCCATATGGGGGAGGGTTTCCACTATCCGCCACACGCGATTATTATTATTATTATTATTATTATTATTATTGTCATTATGTCTCAGCAAATCCCATATGGTGTATCTTCCCACCACTGAAATAGATGTGTATTGTTCGATTCAGTATTTCCATCACATAAATGTGGTTTATAATTACGTTACATTGCTACTAGTAGACATATTTCTCACTTTTTCTTAGACAGTTGCTACCTGTTACTCCATCATAGGAATTTATGTGCGAAGCATTGTTGAAATACAGACGTTCAAATTATCCGATTTCTGTAATTTCATTTCGATACCAGATCGTTCTAATCGGATTCAGCCAGGTAGTCTTAATGTGGATATCCGACCACGACTGTCATCATATGATAGACTGTGTAAACCACATTCTTTATCGGACTGTTGAATATAGATCACTTATCTATGACAGGACCTGAATTCTTAAACACTGTGGAAAATAATAATCCGATGTGCTTATTACAAATACGTTATTCCAATATAAATATGTGAACTAACGAGATAACAGTTTATTTACAGGAGCAGAACTAATGTTCAAATGTTCAAATGTGTGTGAAATCGTATGGGACTTAACTGCTAAGGTCATCAGTACCTAAGCTTACACACTACTTAACCTAAATCATCCTAAGGACAAACACACACACCCATGCCCGAGGGAGGACTCGAACCTCCGCCGGGATCAGCCACGCAGCTCATGACTGCAGCGCCCCTGACCGCTCGGCTCGGCTAATCCCGCGCGGCTACTAAAAGTATACTCACAGTCCAATATACTTTTAATTCTGTTTTACTCTATGGACTTCCCCACTATTGGTGATGATATTTGATCTTTTTAGTTCGTTTAATTCATGACATAGATTTTACAACCTGATGATGAGAGCATTGTCTCTTGAAACGCGTTGTTAAAATATGTATAAGAATCGCGGTTGAATGCTAGCAGTGATAATCAGTATAACGACAACTGCTACCTCGACTCCATAATGGATTATATAAAATCGTTAGTGTCAGGCGAGACATTGAGGTTAGTGTATAAATACAAAAATTTAAGACGTAAGTTATTAAAAACTGCCGCAAACATAAACTTTAATAAAGAATGTGTTAAGAATCATGTTATCCCGAATTATGTGAAGTTGAAACTTTGTGATTGAAAGTCATGGGCGGGACGACTAGCTGTTGAAAAAGCAAAAAAGTTTTGGATACGCGCAGAAATTAAACATCTGTATAAAAAGAAACACTTAATTAAAAACAAATAGTTCAAGCAGAGTCTAAGGTCAAGGAAATATTACCGATGAACGTATGGGAAGAGGTTAAATGTAGACTTCACAAAATACTACAGAAGGAGTTTATAAAGAAAAAAGAAAAACAAGATAAAAACTTCGTAAATTAAATAATAACACGCGCGAAGACGAGAAAGATCAACAAGCCCTTTCGTCTTTAGACTTTTACCCACGGGTGGTTAACAAAACGGATATTGTATTTGATAATACAGAAGTAGAAATGTTAAATAAGGCATTAAAGTTTAATATTGAGCCGTCATTTAACAAGAAGGTCGCGAAAGAAGTAATTGCCCTCACTAAAATGACAACAGAAATTGCTAAATTAAATAATAATGAAACAGGGCATGTCGGTCATAAGCTACATAAAATAATAAAAAATGAACTAAATAAGAGAAATAGTGTTAATCATAAGACTAGAGCAGACCGACTAACTGTCGATTCTATAAATAAAAAGCTTAATGAAGTGAAAGCTATTGCCACGAAAGCGGATAAGGGGAATACGGTCGTAATATTAAAAGAGGAGGAGTACGTTTCGAAGACCTTAGCGTTTTTTGTCGAAAATAGCATTACGGAAATTCCGAAAGACATAACAGCCAATTTCCAAATTAAACTAAAAAATGTTCTTAAACGCACGCACTTCCTGCTGACAGAAGCCGAAAAAAGAAGATGTGTTATCATGAATCCAACGGCCCCCAAATTAAGATCACAGGTGAAGATACATAAAGATCTGCATCCGGTTCGTCCGATTGTTAACGGTCGAAATAGTCCAGCATATAAAATAACGAAAATGTTGGACCAAATTCTGAAAAAGACTTACGTGTATAATAATAATTATTCGGTGCGCGGTAGTATGACCTTGATAGGTGAAATTAAAGATACGCCAGTCACTGACACTTCCCGTTTGGTTTCGTTGGATGTTAAGAACTTATACTCCAGTGTTCCGGTTAACGAAACTATAGAAATCATTAAGAGAAATTTCCTGAAATACGGTAAAATTTCAACGCAAGAGACAATTGAATTTATTGAACTCCTTCAGCTCATTACAAGTTTTAATTATTTTACGTTTAATAACAAATTTTATATTCAGGACGATGGGTTAGCCATGGGGTCCAGTATTTCAGGAACTATGGCAGACATTTTTATCAATGACCTTGAAGATAAAGTTCTAAATTCTGACGATAACATTATGGATAAAATTGTTTATTACAAACGTTATGTAGACGACACCCTGTTACTTGTCGATGGTTCCCGTGAGGACATTGAGGAAATAGTAAAAAAGTTCAACGACGCACATAATAAAATAAAATTTACCGTGGAGTATGAAACTGACAATAGTTTACAGTTCCTGGACCTGAATATAAAAAAGCAGGGCAACAAACATGCGTTCTCCGTTTATAGAAAACAAACTACTACTGATGCCGTGATCCCGAATGATTCATGCCATCCGCAGGCTTATAAAGAAGCTGCTTTCCGTAGTCTCGTGCATAGGGCAGTCAATATACCTATGTGTGAAAAAGATAGGGAGACTGAAATTAATACCGTTAAGAGAATAGCGATGAACAACGGTTACAGAATAGATATGGTTAAAAAACTGTTACGGAAAAGTAATAAGCGCAAAAAGAATAAACCTGATGGAGAGAAAGTGAAAATTATCACGATGCCATACTACGGAAAAGTCTCACAAAAGATAGCAAATATTCTTAAGCCATACGATGTCAAAATAGCTTTTCAGACTAATAACCTAGTGAGGTATAGCCTTAAGCACGATATTGGCGAGAAGAGAAATAAGTTTGAAAGATCGGGAGTTTATAAGATTCAGTGCAGAACCTGTGATGCAAAATATATAGGGCAGACAGGAAGATCATTCGCGATCCGGTATAAAGAACATAAAGATGCGTTCAGGTTAGGGAATTATGACAAATCAGCTGTTGCGAACCATATATATGAAACAGGCCATCCCCTTAATAGCATAGAAGACAACGTAGAAATATTGCATGTAGAAAAGAAAGGGAGGAAACTTGATTTACTAGAGGAATTCGAGATAGCTATCCATGAAAAGAAACAAAGCAATATCCTAAATGTACAAGATAACTTTAAAGAAATGAGATTTTTTAGCGGGTTTTTAGAATTATTTTAGGGCAGGCATGCGACTTTAAACTTGTAGCATGTCAATGACGGAGTTGCGATAGGCTAACGATGGCAGACCAATGCAATAAGGAAATGAGGCGCCCAATAGCATAGCGTTACCGTCAAGCATACGGCTGTAACCACGCCACAACACCTAGGCACGTCAGTCCACAACAGCTCCCGAGCCGGCGCAGTCGACAGCATATTTGGTAGCTATGGGACGGCCATTGACTTGTCAACAACTTCAATGTAAGACGAGGACTCACAGTCCAATATACTTTTAATTCTGTTTTACTCTATGGACTTCCCCACTATTGGTGATGATATTTGGTCTTTTTAGTTCGTTTAATTCATGACATAGATTTTATAACCTGATGATGAGAGCATTGTCTCTTGAAACGCGTTGTTAAAATATGTATAAGAATCGCGGTTGAATGCTAGCAGTGATAATCAGTATAACGACAACTGCTACCTCGACTCCATAATGGATTATATAAAAAACTGGTGGAAATTAATTTTGAAAAGGGGTAAAGTTAATAAAGAAAGTAAATGTGCGGCCGTTAGGTCAACAATTAACTAGTGGTAATTAGATATTTGAGATTTGGGGGAAATCACGGTCGCCAGTCCTAAGGACAATTACTATAGTAACTGAAAAAGAAAGGTTATTACACATATAATTAGCACTAGAAGCGTGGCAACTGAAGGTTGACACATGTAGTGTGAAAACTGAAAGTTTGTCAGAAGTAATAAATTTCGCTACACTCTGACTTAATTTAGCAAAAGAATTAATAAAACCGGAAAATCGAAAGTTAATTTAGTGACTGAAGTTAATAGTGAGCTTTCTTTCTGAAGCACATTGAAATCCAGCAGAATACGGTTAGTCTTGGACTACCTCAACAATCATTTCAAAAGCAACTTGACTCTACGCAATTTAGAAACAAGAGATTTAACTTTGAACTTGAATTAAATGATTCTGAATAATTAACAATAATAAAATTTAGTACGTACCAAGCTGAGCTGCAGTCACAGGTAAGCTAAAATATGCTAACAAAACTCGCACTCTTAATTTGTGCTTGTGTAATCTAACTATTGTAGCCAGCTATGCTTTAACTGCACTTGGAAACTAAAGTAATGAAATGCAATGATAGTACTTTAATGCTGGCGTCTGAATTTCAACGACACTCGGTTTCATTTCGGAAAAGGAAGGGACCCTGCTTGGTAATGCAATTGGGACAATGAGCAACAAAGGTTCATGCTGAGTTGCTGTAATTTTGCGAGGCAAATGGAACAATGTGAAAAGCTGAGGTCTGCCATACAGTTCTGAAACTTTACGTGCTTTTGGTCTTTCTTGTTAGTTGATTGAAGGTTTGAAGCCGTCGATCGAGGAGGTGGCGACAGTCACTCATTGTCGGCCGTCGCTGTTGCAGAAGCTGGATGTTGGCGCGCCTTCTTCTCGACACGGTCACCAGGCGAAACGGGCTCTTGATGTGCGCCAGCTAATGCTTCCCGTCCGCGACACCATGTCAGAAACTATCATCGCGAGCCGAGCGCAATTACATGCTGCCAAACCCCGAAAGCGCGGCAACTCGCGGGAGCGTCACACCACACACCTGCTCCACTCGCTACTCCAGCCAGACTCCAACTGCCCTGCCCGCGCTCCACGCGGCAGAGTTAACACTACCAAAGATCCTACACACTTTGATTCTTCACACGACCTATCGATGTAATCGTTCGATAGCAGTTTTCCCTAGGCAAGACCCAGCGTAAAAATACAAATAATATTTACGAAACAAACCAATTATACATCGACATAAATGCATATATATATATATATATATATATATATATATATATATATATATATATATATATATATATATATATAGTAAAACAGTTACAATATACGAAGACACAGAAATGTTATATATTCAGGTAACAGAAATAAGGAAAACAAATTTATAGTACAATAGATGGAAATAGGAGGATATGCATTTCCGGCGTTACACGTGCCCCACATTGTCTGAGGATGTTCGTGTAACCTAAACAGACTCAGAAAATGTCCCAAAAAAGAAACAGCGGAAATGCATATGCTCAAAACATCAACAAAATTTAGCATTCGTCTAATTAACCGTAAACCAATTTTTAGACGATAATAATTGAGTGGAGACACTCCTAATCTTATTCCACTCTGTCATCTTGCACAAAATAAAACAGGTTGACAATATATTAAAAATTCATAGAGAACATAGGAAATGGTTTAGCTATTCTAAAAATCTAAATTCCTAGCAGTATCAAGAAATGGAATACTATTTACAAAATTAATCAGATTACATGGTCATAGAAAACAGGTATATCAAAATACGCAAATTAATAATTAATTACATAGAATACGTATTTTATATAAACTTTTCATAATTAATATTCTCGTCATGAGTGTGCACTTGACGCTAAACAAGAAAATAATATACAGCAGATCGACAAAAACATAAATGTTGGCAACAGAATTCTTTCATATCAGCTGTCCGGGAAGAAAAACAACTCCGCCTTCCGTACTCGCAAGTACAAAGAATGCCGACAGCGGCACAAGAGCTGACAGCGACCCGAGAGCCGACAGCGGCTCCACCTTGCCAGTATTGTTGTGCCCGCCTGTGCGGCACGCTTGATCTCACTCGCCTGTGTAGCGGCATTTCCAGAACGCCCGTTTCACTGAATTCTTTAGGAAAACTCACTCCCGAGTAATCTCAAGGAGTCCCTTAATACTATCACAGTGGATAACTCAACACTGTCCATCATCACACGCATGTACTAGCCTGAAACTTAAAACAGCGTCTAAGTACATCGGCAATGACTAGTAAAACACACATTCATGAAATCTGACAGCTAGTTACAAAATCATATTTACATTCCTTAATCTACTGTGACTCAGCTGAAAACTTAAACTAGCAGCTTGGATTTTTCAATTGGTTAAAACGTCTAATCAAAAATTAATTACTTGTTAATTACAAGTTCTTTAATGACCTCTAGGTCAGGCAAAAGCATCGCAACATGGCACATCCTTAAATCTTACACTCTATATTACATACTGTACAAATTACCCATTCTGTGGTATTAATCAATCCTAGGTTGGTACAATTTCAAGTCTACAATATTCCGTATACCTAATCGTTTTCCAGAGCTTGGATACTCTAAGCAATAAGCATTTGTGTGAGGTATACCAATGACTTTATATGGTCCATTATACACAAACTTAAATTTAGAGATTTCATTGTCTATCTCGCTCGATTTCTCGTGAGCTTTTACAAGAACTAAGTCTCCGATTGCAAACTTAGCAAAACGCGCTTTAGCGTCATGACGACGTATGCGAGCATCAGCTTTTAGCTTCATTACTTCTCGCAAACGATCTTTTTTCACACCAATACTAATGTCAATCCGTGGAGGGAATTTGATTACCTCTTCCACTAAACTTTTACTTCTGTCATCCAACAGGATTTCCTCTGGAGAAAATCCCGTAGATTCATGTCTCAAGGTGTTCATAATTCTCTCAAATACTGCTACATATTTGCCCCATGCCCTATGGTTGTGATGGCAATAGGTACGGCAAAGTCGGCCTAGCTCGCGCATATACCTCTCAGCGGGATTCCCAGCCGGACAATAAGCTGAAATATGGATCACCTCGACCCCATTACTTTCCATGCCTTCATTCCACAACTTAGAAGTAAATTTTGCCCCATTGTCTGATAGAATCGCCTTGGGCTTACCAATATGAACAAAATAATCGTTCACAAGCTTGCTATAGACCGCTTTGGCTGTAGCTTTCCTAATCGGGTATAGCTTGATGAACTTGGAAAAAGCTTCTAGTACTACTAAAATGTAGGCAAAGTTTCCTGATGACTTGGGCAAAGGTCCGTACAAGTCCACGCACAGTAATTCAAAGGTGTCGTTAGGCCTTATACTTTGCATAGGACCACGACTCGTACAGTTGGTAACCTTCACCTTCTGACATAAATCGCAAGTTTTCACTCTGTCAGTAACGCGTTTTAACATGTTGTTAAAATGCACTACTTCATACAGCTTTTCCGTACATTTCTTCGGTCCACAGTGACCATACGCCAAATGGTAGTAGTCTATTATTTCCGTGACGAATTTGGTGGGCCAGCATACCCGCCAAATATTACTATCTTCACCCTTACGTATGTACAAGATATGATCGTATATCTTGTAATACTTCCTTAATTTCTCTCCTTCTGGACTCCTTTCGTCATATCGGGTTTTCACCATATTTAAACAATCATCCTCGTTCTGATGACGACGTAGATTCTTACAGATGTTCACTATTAATTTGCGTCCCTCAACTTCTTTAAAATAGTATTATTTGACCACTCCATCTGACTCCTCTTTCAATACATCTTGATTAGACTCGGGCAACCGCGACAACGCATCCGCAACGCAATTGTCGGTCCCTTTTACGTAACAGATGTCATAGTTAAATTGCTGTAAATACAGCGACCACCTACTCAGTCTTTCGTGAAGGAGTTTACAATCCTTCAGATAAGTGAGCGCCTTATGGTCCGTATGAATAATCACCTTACGGTCCCATAGGTAACCCTTGAACTTCTTGAATCCCCACACGATAGCGAGACACTCTTTCTCAGAAATCGTGTAGTTTCGCTCACTTTTTGATAAAGTTCGACTCGCGAACGCTATCGTCCGGTGTTCCTTATCCTTTCCTTTACCAACTTCTTGGAACAGTTCTACCCCCACCCCGTAATTCGACGAATCCGTTCCCAGATGGAAGGGTAGCGATAAATCAGGATGAAATAGTATGTTAGATCTTAACAACTCGTCTTTTAATTTCTCGAAAGCGGCCTGACACCCGTCAGTCCACACAAACGGAACATTTTTGCGTAAGAGGTTATTCAAATTTTCATCATTAAACACTTGTCCTTTTACGAATTTACGGTAAAATCCTGTGAGCCCTAGAAAACTTTTTAACTGTTTCCTAGACTTGGGTGGAGGACAATTCCTTATTGCCTCTAGTTTCTCTGGGTCCTTCGTAATACCAGCAGTGGTAATTACATGCCCTAAAAATTTCAGTTCCTGCTTTACAAATTCGCATTTCTTTAGCTTTAGAGTCATTCCGCCACGGCGCAATGCTCTAAGAACTTCATCTAACAGGTCACAATGGTCATGCCAAGTGGCATTGGCCAACAATAGGTCGTCAACATATACAGTTAACCTTGAACTCAAAGCCGATCCTAGCACTTTATCTAGGGCCCTGATGAATACGGACACCGATATATTAAGTCCAAACGGCAGTACTCTATACTGATAACACCTGCCCGCAAACAAGAAGGCAGTGTATGGCCTAGATTCTTCTTCGAGTTCTATTTGCCAGTAACTAGCCGTCAGATCGAGGCTAGTCATGAACTTAACGTCATGAAAACGTTGCAAAATCTCCTCCATACTCTCTGGTCTGTCTGTTTCACGTTGAACGACCCTATTCAACGTGCGTGCGTCAATCACAATACGCACACTACCATCCCGTTTTGCTACAATGACCAAACCGTTATTGTATGGACTCGTACTTCTTTCAATCACTCCCCATTCGATCATCTTATCTATCTCCCGTTGCACTGCTTCCTTTTTGGACAGCGGTATAGCATACGGTCTCACGAAGAATGGTTCGTGCGGAATTTCATGCAACTTGCATTTATACCCTTCCACAAGTCCCGGTTTGTCTGAAAACACACTCTTATTCCTCATTATCACTTCATACAGGCCTCGTCTTTGTTCGTGTGTTACGTTTGACACACCGTCTACAATACTTTCCAATGCAGTTTCTACACTATTGTCAATGCCGAGATTCCTCACATTACAGTAGTTCAAATTCATACCTACATCAATATCATTCGGCCAGTTAACAATGTGTATAGGCTGGTATTGCCTATGCACACCGTCTCCTGCCTCGTCAAAGCTAACTACTATTGTTTTATCTTGTGACGTACACGTCAAAGTTTTGCTTTCGCAATTAATCACTGCACGGTACTTTAATAGCCAATCTAACCCGATAATTACTTCCGTAGTTAAGTCTGGCACGACGACAAACTCTTGCTCAAATCGTGCCCCACATATCTCGAAGTTGACAAAAATCTGTTTTGTGACCGGTTTACTGGCCTTCCCAGTAGCACCGATAATTTTCACTCCTGTTACTGGCATAACTACGATACCAGGTCTGTCTTTCAGTAACTCAAATATTTTCCCAGATACAGCACTCAATTCTGCACCGGTGTCAATTAACACGTTTAGTTGTAGGTCGTGCATATTAACAGACACTACTATCTGTCTACACTTGTCCTCGACTGTTTCTTTATTTTCCCACAATAAATCCTCGTCTATATCCAGGTCATTCCAGAAAAAACCATCCGGCTTTGATCCTAAATCCGGTTTATCTGGCGGCTTTTTCAGCCTCTGTTCACATACAGTCTTAATTTCAACACGTTTGTCCTGAGGCTTAATCTGTAGCTTCGCCTCCAATACCGAAACCTTTTCCTCTAACTCGTCAACTAGTGAGTGTTGCCCTGCTATCATTTCACTAATTGTCACCTTCGTTGATTCCACTTTGGCCAGATTGATATCATCCGCCAATCTACCTGGAGGAATGTGCCCAGTAGTCTCTGCAATTACTTCCGCTAGATCTGCGCAACCCACACTGCTATCGTCTGACCGTATAATGTCAGCTCTAACCTCATACACGCTGTAATCCACATGCTTTTCTACCAATCGTGTCCGGCTATCACTAAAAATTTCGTAATCTTTCTCCTCAATACTTTCGCAATGTTTAAACTGGAGGTTTGCGTCGGATGGGTCGGCTACTTCTACCACTGTAACTTTCGGTAAAGTCTGCCGGTTAGGGCCAGAACTTTCCGTTACTACTTCAACAGCCAACTCCTGCGGGACGAAACACGACGAATCTCGCTCGTCCTCCCCATTAACATCAACTATTTCTAGTAAAGTCTGCCGGTTAGGGCCAGAACTTCCTATCACTTCACAAATACTATCTTCCTGTGGGACGAAACGCGGCAAATCCTGCCCGCGCTCCCCATAAACGCTTCTCCCATACAGACCCCTATAATCTCTTAGTTCGTCGCATAAGCGACCGAATTGCCTTAACCAGACCTCATCCCTCTCTGCATCCCCTCGCTCGATGACGGACGTTTTATCCGACATCTGATCTTCTCTCAACACTTGCGAATCATTCTTAAACTCAATCTCCAGTTCCGCTGTGGGTATTACAGCTACCACTTTATAATCGATTTCCGGAACACTACTTAAATTGTTCTCACTGACAGTGAATGTACTTCCTACTGCCGTGTATACAGCTGATTTACTACCTGTGGGCGCACTCCTTTCTCCTAACACTGGCACACTCTCCCGCCGTTGATTATTCCACACGGAATTTTCATAACGACGACACCTGGGTTTTCTACTGTTATTGGGCCGCCAAAATTTCTCCACGCCCGGTCGGCCCCTCACCGGCGCGGCTAATGGTTTCCCTGTCTCGTCCCAGCAGATACGCTCCCCGGATGCTGCTGAGGCGGCTGATCACACACTCTGGCGTTATTACTATTCTGCGAAGCCCGTATCACGCTAGTATGATACTGGTTTCCGTCATTCCTGTTATTATTTGCATGGTATCGATTGTCATTACGGCCCGAACCACTATTGTTACTGCTGCCAAGATTGCGGTATGCATTATTCCCATGGTTATCGTTGTTGTGGTTGCTGTGGTACCCGTTGTTGTTACCACGGCCTCTACCACTGTCGCGATTATTGCGCCAGTTGTCCTCGTCCTCCACTCTTTCCAGGAAATCATTGATTGTTCTGTAATTGCTTCCTACGTAGCGTTTTGTATCATCTGGAAGCTTCTTGTAGAGTTCCCAGACTATTTCGGATTCCGTGCGGCGATCACGCAAATATTCCAACTTGCGGATCCAGCCCTCACAAAACTCCTTCATCGAGCCGCGCGAATTCGCATCGAAAGGCCTCGATACGACAAATTCGCGCCAGACACTTTGCTGTTTTTGCTCTGACCAGTATTCAGCCAGAAACAAATTTTTAAACTCGTCAAAGGTCAGGTTCGTAATGTTGAGGTTTAAGCCCCAACGCTTGGCATCAACAGCCAACACATCAATAACCGCATTAATTTTTCTCTCATTAGTCCATGATCTGGGTAAAACTCTTTCACAGTTTTTAATGAAATCCGTCGCGTGTATACCGCCTTTTTTCAAGGGGTCGAACCGCTCCTCTTTCGTCAACAATTCCGAACTATGTGCACAGATTGGCACATAGCTCTGTTTTTCTTCAAGTTTCTTTTCTAATTCCGACACTCTCGTAATCACTTGGCAAGTGGTTGTCGCAAGCGTTTCCACTTCCCTCTTTTTCTCTTCGCAGGTATTAGCCTGCTTCCTCACTTTGGTATCTACTTCGGATACTAAAACCTTTAAAGTTTCCACCTTCTGTTGATCGTCTTTTCTCACTAATTGAATTTGTTCCGTCACCTTATTCTCGATGATCGGAGCAACTGCGTCTCCTACACTTTTCTCGATTCTGCTAATTTCGGAATTAAAACGCGTATTTATGCTCGCAATTTCCGCCTGAACGCCTATCATTTCCTGTTTAAGATTACCGATTTCGGTATTAATCACAACAACATCTTCTTTGATTTTATCAACTTTTGTGTTAACAATTCCAACATTGTTGTTAACAACATTAATAGCTTTGTTCTGATTGTCTAGCTTCCTGTCAATTTTTTCAGACTGAGCTTTAATTTCTGCCGATTGAGTTTCTATCTTGCTAGACTGAGCCTTGATTTCGTTAATCAAAACATTCAATAAATCAGTTAAATTCCCGGAAACTACCGGTTTTACTTCCGTAGCGGCTTCCTCTTTAATTGTCCCCCCGTATTCGTCATCAAGGGATTCCGATTTGATTTTCACTTCCGATTCCGAAACATTTTCTAATGTTTGGAATTCCATTTCTGCTCTTTGTTGCGTCTCGGCGGTCGCGTCTTTCATGCTAGCCGCCTGCCCCTGGACAATGGGTACCGCGGTGCGTGTTTCCCACTGTTCGACCGATTGTTCCGTACCCAAGTCTACCAAATTTTGGTAATTGTTGCCTTCACTCATTTTAATAATTTTCAATATGAATAACAAATCTAAAATCTAATTAGGATTCCTCAGACTAATATTCTCGCTGACGTATCGACCATTTCGTAACCAGTACTTTGTTACGAGATTTGCACAATGCAAAATTCGTGTCCAGAACAACCTCAAATTTGAAGATTGTCCTGTCACCAGGTCGCCACGTGTAACCTCCCCCTCACTTATCGACCTTAATGACAGTGAAAAATTAAACCGCATGTACCTAATGGGAAATTTGGGAAAGCAATCGTCACCGAAGTTAATCTGTCGGTAAAGAGGGAGGAAAGGGTTACATCTAAATGAAAGGAAAAATGCAAATGAAACTGGTGGAAATTAATTTTGAAAAGGGGTAAAGTTAATAAAGAAAGTAAATGTGCGGCCGTTACGTCAACAATTAACTAGCGGTAATTAGATATTTGAGATTTGGGGGAAATCACGGTCGCCAGTCCTAAGGACAATTACTATAGTAACTGAAAAAGAAAGGTTATTACACATATAATTAGCACTAGAAGCGTGGCAACTGAAGGTTGACACGTGTAGTGTGAAAACTGAAAGTTTGTCAGAAGTAATAAATTTCGCTACACTCTGACTTAATTTAGCAAAAGAATTAATAAAACCGGAAAATCGAAAGTTAATTTAGTGACTGAAGTTAATAGTGAGCTTTCTTTCTGAAGCACATTGAAATCCAGCAGAATACGGTTAGTCTTGGACTACCTCAACAATCATTTCAAAAGCAACTTGACTCTACGCAATTTAGAAACAAGAGATTTAACTTTGAACTTGAATTAAATGATTCTGAATAATTAACAATAATAAAATTTAGTACGTACCAAGCTGAGCTGCAGTCACAGGTAAGCTAAAATATGCTAACAAAACTCGCACTCTTAATTTGTGCTTGTGTAATCTAACTATTGTAGCCAGCTATGCTTTAACTGCACTTGGAAACTAAAGTAATGAAATGCAATGATAGTACTTTAATGCTGGCGTCTGAATTTCAACGACACTCGGTTTCATTTCGGAAAAGGAAGGGACCCTGCTTGGTAATGCAATTGGGACAATGAGCAACAAAGGTTCATGCTGAGTTGCTGTAATTTTGCGAGGCAAATGGAACAATGTGAAAAGCTGAGGTCTGCCATACAGTTCTGAAACTTTACGTGCTTTTAGTCTTCCTTGTTAGTTGATTGAAGGTTTGAAGCCGTCGATCGAGGAGGTGGCGACGGTCACTCATTGTCGGCCGTCGCTGTTGCAGAAGCTGGATGTTGGCGCGCCTTCTTCTCGACACGGTCACCAAACGAAACGGGCTCTTGATGTGCGCCGGCTAATGCTTCCCGTCCGCGACACCGTGCCAGAAACTAACATAGCAAGTCGAGCGCAATTACATGCTGCTAAACCCCGAAAGCGCGGCAACTCGCGGGAGCGTCACACCACACACCTGCTCCACTCGCTACTCCAGCCAGACTCCAACTGCTCTGCCCGCGCTCCACGCGGCAGAGTTAACACTACCAAAGATCCTACACACTTTGGTTCTTCACACGACCTATCGATGTAATCGTTCGATAGCAGTTTTCCCTAGGCAAGACCCAGCGTAAAGCGTAAAAATACAAATAATATTTACGAAACAAACCAATTATACATGGACATAAATGCACACACACATATATATATATATATATATATATATATATATATATATATATATATATATATATATATACAAATAGTAAACCAATTACAATATATAAAGGCACAGAAATGTCATATATTCAGGTAACAAATTAAGGAAAAAACTTACAGTATAATAGATGGAAATAGGAGGATATGCATTTCCGGCGTTACAGGCTGAAAGCAAGGGGAAACTACAGCCGTCATTTTTCCCGAGGACATGCAGCTTTACTGTATGATTAAATGATGATGGCGTCCTCTTGGGTAAAATATTCCGGAGGTAAAATAGTCCCCCATTCGGATCTCCGGGCGGGGACTATTCAAGAGGACGTCGTTATCAGGAGAAAGAAAACTGGCGTTCTACGGATCGGAGCGTGGAACATCAGATCCCTTAATCGGGCAGGTAGGTTAGAAAATTTAAAAAGGGAAATGGATAGGTTAAAGTTAGATATAGTGGGAATTAGTGAAGTTCGGTGGCAGGAGGAACAAGACTTTTGGTCAGATGAATACAGGCTTATAAATACAAAATCAAATAGGGGTAATGCAGGAGTAGGTTTAATAATGAATAAAAAAATAAGAGTGCGGGTTAGCTACTACAAACAGCATATTGAACGCATTATTGTGGCCAAGATAGACACAAAGCCCATGCCTACTACAGTAGTACAAGTTTATATGCCAACTAGCTCTGCAGATGATGAAGAAATTGATGAAATGTATGACGAGATAAAAGAAATTATTCAGGTAGTGAAGGGAGACGAAAATTTAATAGTCATGGGTGACTGGAATTCGTCAGTAGGAAAAGGGAGAGAAGGAAACATAGTAGGTCAATATGGATTGAGGGGAAGAAATGAAAGAGGAAGCCGCCTTATAGAATTTTGCACAGAGCATGACTTAATCATAGCTAACACTTGGTTCAAGAATCATAAAAGAAGGTTGTATACCTGGAAGAATCCTGGAGATACTAAAAGGTATCAGATAGATTATATAATGGTAAGACAGAGATTTAGGAACCAGGTTTTAAATTGTAAGACATTTCCAGGGGCAGATGTGGACTCTGACCACAATCTATTGGTTATGAACTGCAGATTGAAACTGATGAAACTGCAAAAAGGTGGGAATTTAAGGAGATGGGACCTGGATAAACTGAAAGAACCAGAGGTTGTAGAGAGTTTCAGGGAGAGCATAAGGGAACAATTGACAGGAATGGGGGAAATAAATACAGTAGAAGAAGAATGGGTAGCTCTGAGGGATGAAGTAGTGAAGGCAGCAGAGGATCAAGTAGGTAAAAAGACGAGGGCTAATAGAAATCCTTGGGTAACAGAAGAAATATTGAATTTAATTGATGAAAGGAGAAAATATAAAAATGCAGTAAATGAAGCAGGCAAAAAGGAATACAAACGTCTCAAAAATGAGATTGACAGGAAGTGCAAAATGGCTATGCAGGGATGGCTAGAGGACAAATGTAAGGATGTAGAGGCTTGTCTCACTAGGGGTAAGATAGATACTGCCTACAAGAAAATTAAAGAGACCTTTGGAGAGAAGAGAACCACTTGTATGAATATTAAGAGCTCAGATGGCAACCCAGTTCTAAGCAAAGAAGGGAAGGCAGAAAGGTGGAAAGAGTATATAGAGGGTTTATACAAGGGCGATGTACTTGAGGACAATATTATGGAAATGGAAGAGGATGTAGATGAAGACGAAATGGGAGATAAGATACTGCGTGAAGAGTTTGACAGAGCACTGAAATACCTGAGTCGAAACAAGGCCCCGGGAGTAGACAACATTCCATTAGAACTACTGATGGCCTTGGGAGAGCCAGTCCTGACAAAACTCTACCATCTGGTGAGCAAGATGTATGAGACAGGCGAAATACCCTCAGACTTCAAGAGGAATATAATAATTCCAATCCCAAAGAAAGCAGGTGGTGATAGATGTGAAAATTACCGAACTGTCAGTTTAATAAGTCATGGCTACAAAATACTAACGCGAATTCTTTACAGACGAATGGAAAAACTGGTAGAAGCGGACCTCGGGGAAGATCAGTTTGGATTCCGTAGAAATGTTCGAACACGTGAGGCAATACTAACCTTACAACTTATCTTAGAAGAAAGATTAAGAAAAGGCAAACCTACGTTTCTAGCATTTGTAGACTTAGAGAAAGCTTTTGACAATGTTAACTGGAATACCCTCTTTCAAATTCTAAAGGTGGCAGGGGTAAAATACAGGGAGCGAAACGCTATTTACAATTTGTACAGAAACCAGGTGGCAGTTATAAGAGTCGAGGGGAATGAAAGGGAAGCAGTGGTTGGGAAGGAAGTGAGACAGGGTTGTAGCCTCTCCCCGATGTTATTCAATCTGTATATTGAACAAGCAGTAAAGGAAACAAAAGAAAAATTCGGAGTAGGTATTAAAATTCATGGAGAAGAAGTAAAAACTTTGAGGTTCGCCGATGACATTGTAATTCTGTCAGAGACAGCAAAGGACTTGGAAGAGCAGTTGAACGGAATGGACAGTGTATTGAAAGGAGGATATAAGATGAACATCAACAAAAGCAAAACGAGGATAATGGAATGTAGTCAACTAAGTCGGGTGATGTTGAGGGTATTAGATTAGGAAATGAGACACTTAAAGTAGTAAAGGAGTTTTGCTATTTAGGGAGTAAAATAACTGATGATGGTCGAAGTAGAGAGGATATAAAATGTAGACTGGCAATGGCAAGGAAAGCGTTTCTGAAGAAGAGAAATTTGTTAACATCGAGTATAGATTTAAGTGTCAGGAAGTCGTTTCTGAAAGTATTTGTATGGAGTGTAGCCATGTATGGAAGTGAAACATGGACGATAACTAGTTTGGACAAGAAGAGAATAGAAGCTTTCGAAATGTGGTGCTACAGAAGAATGCTGAAGATAAGGTGGGTAGATCACGTAACTAATGAGGAGGTATTGAATAGGATTGGGGAGAAGAGAAGTTTGTGGCACAACTTGACTAGAAGAAGGGATCGGTTGGTAGGACATGTTTTGAGGCATCAAGGGATCACAAATTTAGCATTGGAGGGCAGCGTGGAGGGTAAAAATCGTAGAGGGAGACCAAGAGATGAATACACTAAGCAGATTCAGAAGGATGTAGGTTGCAGTAGGTACTGGGAGATGAAGAAGCTTGCACAGGATAGAGTAGCATGGAGAGCTGCATCAAACCAGTCTCAGGACTGAAGACCACTACAACAACAGGTTTTTTGCCAACAAAAACCGTATCACAGACTGCACCTCACAACTGGCGGAATTTTCGATTGCAGTGCACATTTCAAATTCGATTATCGAAAAAACCAGAAGTGCAGAAACTTCATATTGGATGCCGACTGAGCGTCCGGCTTTGTGCTTCAGTTTGGAGTCGCTGCGGTTTTCCTACCGCACGATACCTGGCTTTGTAGAAGTCTTAAATAGCTTTTCGCTATTGTTCCTTTTAAATTTGGTGTGCACTTGTTAGAGAAAGTCTTATGGTTGTCTTCGTTGCTCTGCACTGGAGCCTTGACATGATTCATGATTTGTGGCTTTATTAGTCCAGCCGTAACAAGTCTGGCCACCTTGTAGCGTTTAACCAGTGCAGCCTTTCTCCGAGCTCGCGTATTAGTGGATTACTTGCTTGCTCTGTGTTGTGGTAGAACTTCTTGGCGGTTTCCTTAAACCGTGTTCGTAGTGGCAGTATGTCGGCAACGACGTGTAGATCCTTCGATGGGAAATCTTTGGAGTGCCAGTTTCAGAGTCTTATTTTGAATTGTCTGGAGGCGGCGTAGGCTGGTCTCCGCTGTGTTACGTCATACTACCGCTGCATATTCCAGCAGTGGTCGTATTGTTGCTTAATACAGCACCAGACCTAGGAGGGCACGAAGCGCTGATGTTGGTTTTAGCACAGGGTATAACAGTTGTAGTCTGCCCTGTGCTTTTGCCCTCACGTCTTCTATACGTTGGCGCCACTGCAGACGTTTGTCTATCGTGACGCGAAGGAACTGAGCTACCGAGCACGCACGTACCAAAATATACGCGATCGGAGCGCGCCTGGCGGCGTCAGACGGAAACGATCCCTAATTTCTGACTAGAGGAGCAGCGGGTGTTCGTTGTGGAAAGTTACGTGAGAATCAAGTCTTGGAAACGGTGTTGTCAGTTGTTTCCCGAGTAGTTTAATGGTGTCAAAGTGCCAGCAAAGAGCGCCTTGCGACGCTTAGTCCGAAAATTGCGTCAGACAGGATAGGTTCTGAACAGATCACAAAAATTCCGAAACGTGCCCGGCACACCAGAAAATGTGGTTGACGTTCGCTAGAAAATGCTTCAGAGCCATGCCAAATCAACCAGACGCCTGTCGCAAGAGACTGGTATATCACGTCGATCGTGCGGACAGATACTCCAACTGAACCTGCGCATGCATCCCTACTGAGTGTCTGTTGCTGATGCATCAAAATCAGCAGATACTCCTCAGCGCCTCCAGTTTTGTGCATGGCTGTTCACTGAGATAACAATGAATCACATGTACCGATTTAAGTCCCTTTCGGATAATTCCTTGCCGGCCGGGGTCCCCGAGCGGTTCTAGGCGCTTCAGTCTGCAACGGCGCGACCGCTACGGCCGCAGGTTCGAATCCTGCCTCGGGCGTGTATGTGTGTGATGTCCTTAGGTTAGTTAGGTTTAAGTAGTTCTAAGTTCTAGGGAACTGATGACATCAGATGTTAAGTCCCATAGTGCTCGTAGCCATTTGAATCATTTTTTGAATGAATGGCTTGGACATGGATCTGTTCTCTATGTCTGGTGGGGACTGGTTTCACCTGAGTGATGTCAACTGACGGATAATCCGCATAACTTCCACGAAACACCATTGCATGACCAGAAAATTGGTGTTTGGTGTGCAGTGTCTGCACGCCCATATTGGTCCCATCTTCTTTCATCGGACGCTGACTTCGGCGCGTTACATTGCCAACATCTTGAAACCATCTGTGGCAGCGTTAACGAAGGAGGAAAAGACCTACACTTACTTGCAAGAGTATGGAGCAGCCGGCCGAAGCTTGGATCACATTTACACCATCTTCATGCCTGACAGAGTTGTTAGCAGAGGTGAGTCTGGTCGCGGCCCTAGCTGGCCACCCAGGTCACGTGATCTGTCACTGTGCGATTACTTTGCGTGGGGAGCCCTCATGTCTGAGGTGTATTGTAACAACCCTCATAGTCTTCAAGAACTGCAGTAGAACATTTCGCATGAGATACAGCAATTCCAGCTGTCCAGCTTCTATCCGCCTTGATGACCAGGGCCCCAAAGTGCCAAGAGAGGAATGGTGGTCAATTTCAACATCAGCGACAATCAGGCTAGTATTTGATTCCCTTTCCTCTGCTGTGTTTCTTCGTACCCTGGAACTCTGTTCTCCTGGCCGCTTTTGTTTCCCCCACCCTGTACGTTCCTGTAGAAAACAAACAAATCAAGCGTCTCTATGTACACGCTTCAACTCTCGACCTGAAGTGAAATAACATACTTTCACGTGACTTGGCACTTCAGCGCTGTCAACGTAGACAAAGAGGAAGCAAGGCTGAGAGTGAGAGGGAAGCGTATGCAGACAAGGACTGACAAAAATATAACCTGGCCATCCGAAATATTCTTCGTCCTCGGTTGGACAATACCGATAACACCTCGACAATACGTCGGTAATTACCAGCAACAGCCCGTAACATCATAAATATTACCCTACCGTATCAGAATATTGCCATGTATTGCATCCACACTGTATCAGTGTTGATGGTAACACTATTTCAGCCATACATTGCAGTAAAATATGGTCCTTGTAAAATCATCTTAAGGCACAAAGCTCTTGGAAGGAAGATGCGAGGCAGCATCGCATCATATCGAGGAACAGTTCACACGACCTCACTCCCCTACTTTATTTTACAGTGAAGTGACGAAAGTCGTGGTATGCACTAGGCACATTAGTATCGCGTACACAAGGTATAAAAAGGCAGTGTATTCGCGGAACTGTCACTTGTATTCAAGTGATTCACGAGAAAAGGTTTCCGAAGTGATTATGGCCGTACGAAGAGAAATAACAGACTTTGAAAGCGGAATGGTAGTTGGAGCTTTCCATTTCGAAAATCGTTAGGAATTCGATATTCCGCGATCCACAATGTGAATAGCGCGTCGAGAATACCACATTTCGGGTATTACCTCTCACCACGGACAATCAGTAGCCGACGGCCTTCACTCGACGACCGAGAGCAGCGCTGTTTGCGTAGCGTTGTCAGTACTAGCAGACAAACAACACTGCGTGAAATAACCGCAGAAATCCATGTGAGGTGTACGGTGGACGTATCCGTCAGGACAATGCGGCGAAATATGACGTTAATGGAGTGTGGCAGCAGACGACGTACACGAGTGCCTTCGCTAACATCACGACATCGCCTGCTACGCCTCTCTTGGGCTCGTGACAGTATCGGCTGCATCTAGACGACTGGAAAACCGTGGCCTGGTCAGATGAGTCCCGATTTCAGTTGGTAAGAGCTGATGGTAGGGTACGACTGTGGCGCAGACCCCCCCGAAGATATGGATCCAAGTTGTCAACAAAGCACTGTGCAAGCTGGCAATGGCTCCAGAACACTGAGGGCTGGACTGCACTGGATCCTCTGGATGTTCGGCTACTCGGAGACCATTGGCAGCCATTCGAGGACTTCAAGTTCTCAAACAGCTATGGAATTTTTGTGGATGTCAAAGCTCCATGTCACGGGACCACAATTGTTCGCGATTGGTTTGTAGAACATTCTGTACAAATCGAGGGAATGGTTTGGCTATCCAGATTGCCAGACACGAATCCTACCGAACATTTATGGGACATAATTGAGAGATCAGTTCGTGCACGAAATTATGCTCCGGAAACATTTAACGCAATTACGAACGGCTATAGATGCAGCGTGGCTCAGTATTTCTGCAGGGGACGTCCGACGACCTATTGAGTCCGTGCCACGTCGAGTGCTGCTCTACACCTTACAAAAGCAAGTCCTACACGATACTAGGAAGTATCCCATGACTTTTGTCACCTCATTGTATTATGGATGTCTACATGAAACAGAGTATGTGAGGAGACGACAAACGATGCAGAAGCTGAAAGTCAATATTTCTGCAGAAATGCGGGTACTTGGACCGGAAGTATTGACCCTTGCCACGAACCACGTACTACACAGGACCAGTAGAGAAGAGTGGGGGTAAGATTGCGCGGCGGGTAAGACTGCGCAAGGCTTGTGTCTCAGTTTTAGTAATGCAGCAGTTGGCTACTCTGCAGGGCACGAAATAGCCTCTGTGGCTGACCCTTTATTGCCGTAGTTTGATTGTTGTCCTGGTGTTAACGGCCTCGCAACGCGGTAAGAACTGTTTTACGTTATTTTCATATAATATTTCATGTTCCGGAAATAAGCTATAACTCAGACAATAATGGGATTATCTATTTTAACTTTATTCCATTGTGTACTACGATGCATTGTCAGCCTTGTGCTGTATTAACACATCTATATTCCTACAAAGCGTTTCCATGTGGAGTCAAAAGCTGCAGTGTCGTAGTGCGGGGCAAGTTTACGCGTTGAAGGTGGGGCAAAACTGCTCAGTGCGTAATCTTATCCCATGCGTTATAATTATCAGCTTTTTTATAGAGCTAGAAATATTTATGAACGTTGAGGTGGATATTATACATCGACAGTAGTCCCTTAAAAATCCTTTTTCATATTTTAGCGTCTACAAAAGGAAAACCGAACGGAAACCATGCAGTCCAGAAATGCTGGAAGCTGCAAAAGAGGGCTTGAAAAATGGCAAGTCTAAACGACAAATAGCGATGGAGCTTGGAGTAAGTGAAGCTGCCCTCAGAAATCGCCTTAAGGAGGTACGAGGCCCTTGCAAGTATGCTTTTATCTCTATATTTTTCATTTTGGAAACTTTTGCCTACGTAGGGATAAGCTTAAAATTAATACTCGCACCCCACTTTTTTCAGGGTTTTGTGGTAAACAAACTGGGAAGATTCGGAAGAACTTTTTAATGATGAACAGGAACTGGAACTCGCCGAACGCTGCAGATCTTTGGACAAATGTTATTATGGTATGACTCTGAAAGGTTTCAGAAGGTTAGTTCATGATTACTCTGAGAGGAATAACACAAAAACAAAATTTGACAAAAACACTAAGATGGCCGGAAAGGACTAGGCTTATGATTTCCTGCAGAGACGAAATCTTAGCTTTCGGATTCCACAGAAAACTAGTCTCGGACGTGTGATGGGGTTCACCAAACAGCAAACGAGCACCTTCTTTGATAATCTTTTGTCGCTAATGGAGAGATATAAATTTGAACCTCATCGCATATATAACATGGATGAGTCTGGAATTACAACTGTTCCTAACAAAGTTCCGAAAGTGATTGCAACATGCGGCAAGAAGCACATTGGCAAAATAGCATCTGCAGAAAGGTCAGCTGGTAACGGTTGTATGTTGTATGGGAGCTGGGGGGAGTTACATCCCTCCAGGAATAATATTTCCTCGGAAAAGGATGAAGGAGAGTTTTAAGAACGGTGCCCCTCCTGGGTCACTAATGATGTGTTCGGACACTGGATACATCAACTCAGATTTGTATCTCACATGGCTACAACATTTTGAAAAACATACACAGCCAACAGAAGATAATCCAGTCTTGTTAATTTTGGACAGGCACTCGTCATATTTGAATCTGAACGCCGTTCTTTACTGCAGGGACGATAACATTCCACACAGCAGCCACAGAATGCAGCCACTGGGTCGCTGCTTTTTCAAGCCACTGAAGGACTTTTATTCACAGGACTGCGACCAGTGGCTCATTAACCACCGTGGATATGTAATTACGCAAGAATGTATCACTGAATTGTTTGGAAACGCTTATCGAAGGACGGCCACAATGACGAAGGCAACAACGGCGTTCAAGATATGTGGCATTTATCCAGTCGATCGTCACATATTCACGGAAGAAGATTTCCTGCCTTCGGCTGTTACAGACCAAAGTGACAAATTTAATGATGCATCCACAGTTGAAACTGGATCTCTCCAGAGCCAAAGTTCGGAGACATCTACAAATGAACCACAACCAGGACCAAGTACCTACGTTTCCCCAAAAGAAATAATTCCTTTGCCAAGAAGAAAAGAGTGCCAAAAAAGGTAGAAGAAAGCAAAGAAGTCAGAAATAGTATCTGGGACCCAATTCAGGAAACAACTGGAATCCCGATCAACAGAACAAGAAATAAAGAAACCAAAGAGGAAACTGTTTGATTCTGATCAAGCAAACAAAGAGAAAGCAAAGCAAAACTTAAATACGTCTAGGGAAAATTCACAAACTTTTCACTGTCCAGGCTGTACAGAAAAATACAATAATCCACCAACAGAAGACTGGATTCAATGTCTCAAGTGCGAGGAGTGGTGGCATGAATCCTGCTCTTGTTATGAAGGTTCTGGATACTTCATTTGTGATCTCTGTTACAAAGATTTTCGTCCGACAGGAATATTTTTGCATGTTTTTGATGACAGGCCCAGATTTATTCATTAGGTCAAATATTGTATCAACAGTAACTATTATATGCCGAGAAACAAGGTATATTACGTTTATGTACGCTATAAATTAAATAAAAGACGAAGAACTAAATGACACATATGTTTTTCTCATTTGATAATAATGCGCAAATTTACCCCACTAGAAATGTACTCTTACCCCACGGTCGGGTAAGACTGCGCATTTGCATTACTTTTTTTACTAAGTGCGAATTACAGTTTAAATTGTTTCTACGTCTTTCGGACCCGTCATATAACAGGCAAAATTCAGATGAAATGCCAGTTAAAATATAGGTGTAATTTGTGACGTTTCCTTCATGATATCGCTATTTAAACCTTAAGTGCGCAATCTTGTCCCACTTTAATGGCGGAAGCTACATGCGATTATATTCGACGCCTCTTTTCTATCTCCCACCCTTTAATTCTGTGAAATATCAATGGAAACTAATGATAAACCGAATAGTTATTCACAGGTCTACCGCCTTCGCGACTTTTGGCACACCATGTATACGGAAATATGGTACGTCTAGTGGAACTAATGTACGTCTTATTATTTCATTTCGCATTATGCACAGAGGAATTAGTACTGTCGTTCTTCCAGTACTTCATCCACGAAGCAACGGGAAGGAACCGTAATATTTGGTACGTAGAGAAGTACCATCTGCATGCAGTGCACACTGGTTTGCAGAGCACGCACGCAATTAGAGGAGAGTTGTCACATAAAGCGGTGCAGATTGTGTCGGCACTGGAGGATCAATGTCGGCGGGCGGTGGGGGCGTGGCCTGCTGGGACGGCGCGTCGCGGTTGGCCGGCCGAGGCGCCGGCGCCACAGAGGGGCGGTGCGACGCCGGGCCAGGCAGCGGCGGCACTCGCCATGTAGCTGCCGTCTGCGACTGCGGCCACGTGGGACGAATGAGATGTCAGGATTCGTACACGGCCTCGCCGCCAGCTCCGAACAGCCTCTCTGGGAAATAGCTGCGGCCACCGGCAACGCTCAGATCGCGGTGAGTAAGTTGCACTTCTTCCTCTTTACACGTAGGGGAGACTCAGCCGACGTATCACCGATTTTACTCATCTTTCGCACGATTATAATACGTACTTAGATGTTACTAATGCTGCTTTAATACGACAGCTTCTCTATTGTACTCTAGAAATCGAGGGTCAAATTTATACGAGCGTGTCGAATACCACACGCGAGAGCGTCGGCGGGCAGCAGTGTTACCCGGTAGGTTACAAGTCTCCCCGTAGGCGCGAGAAGGTGAGCCCCTTGACCCTAAATTTTACTAATGGCATTTATATTTTCCCGTAATGTACCAATTTCCAAATTTCCCCCGCCAGCTGTCGGAGAATAAAACAACATGGAAGCTAGGAGTCTAGTAAGTGCCAAAGGTACTAGAAAATGACAATCATTGTTTAGCGTAGGTTATTTTCCAGTTGTTTGGCTGAGAGCCAACTCACGTGTATAGGGTTGTGGGCTGACCGTCTGCAGAGACCAGTCTAAGTGAAAAAGGCGCACGTTCACAGGCTGACACAACCAGCAAACCCGATACGTTTCGTGAGTCCACACGAGAAACACTCACTTTCCCAAATGTAGGCGGAAACGACTGAAAGAAACAGCATCTCATATGCTCACTCGGCTGTGGGCTGCACCCTTGTGTTCACTACCCTTGAGTTTAGAAGGGAACATTTCCAAGTGTAAATAAACGATCCTAGTGAATCTTCGCGGGTGTGTAGAGAAAGCAAAACAGTGCAATACCTATTTTCTTCTTTGTGCCCAGTTTCATTTTAAGGAGTAGAACACACACCGAAAGGTAATTTGATAATTTAGAGGGAATATCTTCGAAACGATGATCCATAAAAAAATGATTTTACATGTAAGTTGATATGTAATTAATGCAAAATACCCCACCACCATTAATTAATTTTGGAAAGTGAAAACTTATGTTACAATATAAATTAAAGAAGCTTTCAAGCCACACGAACCCCTGTGTAATAAAGTTGGTTTCTGAAGTACCATTTTTGGAAAATAATCTGTACACAAAGTGCTGTAGGAATATTTTCAACATACCTAATTAAAATATCTAAACAGTCATTGCAATACTAATTATTTAGTTTAGTTGTATTTTTCTGATGTTTGGAATTATTATTTTACGTTTTACATTCATGTTTTTTTAGCTTACTGTTTACATACGTGTATTTGGTTAATTAAAAATAAGTCATTATTATGATAGAAAATAATTACAAGAATGATAATCTGCGAAGAAATACTTTAAACATAACATGTTTTTACACCATGCACATCAAATGAACTACATTTCTTCACGTAACATGCAAAGCGGAGAAGACAATATAAAACAAAAGTCAGCACGATTTCAAATTGTCACTGGTTAGCCTCTAAACATTCTGATTTGTATGAGGCATATTTCAGTACATTGGTAAGTCTTGTCGAATAGAACTGAATATGTGCTAATGACTAAAGCTTAATTACATTATTTCTGAAGTGGAGACTGAAATCATAATTACAGTATTCAGCAGAACTAGATCTGAAAGTCTTCCCACAAAGTTCTTCCAATATCAAAAGCTGTATACGTCCTTTGGCTGTACCTGTTCCGTTGAGGTTTTTGGGATTACCAGACGAACGAGTTCCTTGTCCTCAGATACGATGCTCTGAGCGGTTCCTTCACATTGACCACCGCAAGAATCTAATAATAATACAGACATTTCTCCCTCGCTGGGAAAAAAAACATCTTTCACATATCTTTTGATCTGGTCAGGTGTTTGTTTACCAGACCCCGATGCTGCCAAGGATATTTAGGGCGTCAAAAAGCGATTCTCAGATTGTCGGTCCAAACTCACCATTAATTTCTTTTAAAACTATGAAAAAGCGGATCGTCCGTATGAGAAAAAAACGTTTTGAGCGTCGTACCCGAGAACAAGAAACATCTGTTGATCCCAAAGGGCTTGATGGTACAGGTAGAGCCTTGGAACACATACGGCTTTCGATGCTGCAACATTTTTGTGAGCAGATTTTTAGATCTAGTTATGTTAAATGATTATGATGTCAGTCTCCATTTGACGAACAATCCAATCACGTTGAAGTCACTAGTACGTAATCAATCCCCTTCGCGAAGGCTTAACACTGTACTAAAGTATGACTGACACAAATCATGATGTTTAGTGGATCACTTCTGATTATTTGAAATCCTGCTGAATTTTATTTTATATTGTTTTCTCTGTCGTGTATATTACATGAAGAAATTTCGTTTTTTTATGTGCATGGTGCAAAGAACATTATATTTTAAGTATATCCTTACAGGTCATCATTATTGTAATAATTTTCTATCCCAACAATGAAGTACTTATTATTTTAAATTAACAAAATACATGCATGTGAAACGATAAACTAAAAAAAGGAATGCAAAACAAAATAACAATTTAAATCACAAAACAAATACAAGTAAAATAAATAATTGAAATGGCCTGGGAGTCGGGACAGGTTCCATCAGACTGGACAAAAGCAGTAATCACACCAATCTTTAAACATGGAAACAGAAAAGATTGTAACAACTACAGAGGTATCTCTTTAATCAGCGTTGTGGGTAAAATCTTCTCAGGTATTGTTGAAAGGAAAGTGCGAGTATTAGTTGAGGACAAATTGGATGAAAATCAGTGTGGGTTTAGGCCTCTTAGAGGTTGTCAGGACCAGATCTTTAGCATGCGGCAAATAATGGAGAAGTGTTATGAGTTATCTATGCTTTATAGATCTAGAATAGGCAGATGACCGGGTTCCTAGGAGGAAGTTATTGTCTGTTCTACGAGATTATGGAATAGGAGGCAATCTTTTGCAAGCAATTAAAGGTCTTTACATGGATAGTCAGGCAGCAGTTATAGTTGACGGTAAATTGAGTTCATGGTTCAGAGTAGTTTCAGGGGTAAGACAAGGCTGCAACCTGTCTCCACTGTTGTTCATATTATTTATGGATCATATGTTGAAAACAATAGACTGGCTGGGTGAGATTAAGATATGTGAACACAAAATAAGCAGTCTTGCATATGCGGATGACTTAGTTGTGATGGCAGATTCGATTGAAAATTTGCAAAGTAATATTTCAGAGCTAGATCAGAAATGTAAGAACTACGGTATGAAGATTAGCATCTCCAAAACGAAAGTAATGTCAGTGGGAAAGAAATATAAACGGATTGAGTGCCAAATAGGAGGAACAAAGTTAGAACAGGTGGACGGTTTCAAGTACTTAGGATGCATATTCTCACAGGATGGCAACATAGTGAAAGAACTGGAAGCGAGGTGTAGCAAAGCTAATGCAGCGAGCGCTCAGCTACGATCTACTCTCTTCTGCAAGAAGGAAGTCAGTACCAAGACTAAGCTATCTGTGCACCGTTCAATCTTTCGACCAACTTTGTTGTATGGGAGCGAAAGCTGGGTGGATTCAGGTTACCTTATCAACAAGGTTGAGGTTACGGATATGAAAGTAGCTAGGATGATTGCAGGTACTAGTAGATGGGAACAATGGCAGGAGGGTGTCCACAATGAGGAAATCAAAGAAAAACTGGGAATGAACTCTATAGATGTAGCAGTCAGGGCGAATAGGCTTAGATGGTGGGGTCATGTTACACGCATGGGAGAAGCAAGGTTACCCAAGAGACTCATGGGTTCAGCAGTAGAAGGTAGGAGGAGTCGGGGCAGACCAAGGAGAAGGTACCTGGATTCGGTTAAGAATGATTTTGAAGTAACAGGTTTAACATTAGAAGAGGCACCAATGTTAGCACTGAATAGGGGATCATGGAGGAATTTTATAAGGGTGCTATGCTCCAGACTGAACGCTGAAAGGCATAATCAGTCTTAAATGATGATGATGGTGATGATGATGATGATGATGATGATGATAAGAGTAATGAATGTTTAGAAATTTTAATTAGCTATGTTGAAAATACTCCGGTAGCACATTGTGTACAGCTTAATTTCCGAAAAAGTATTTCAGAAACCAACTTTATTACAAAGGGATGTAATGAGGCTTGAGAGCTGCTTTAATTTATCTTGTAACAAAAGTTTTCATTTTCTAAAATTATTTAATGGTGATGGAATATCTTGCAAAATTTCAAATTATTATAAAAGTTGATTATACAGTTTTCAAGAACATCAATTAAATACCAATTTTTATGTGGAAAACATTTTTTATATCTCATCATTTCGAAGATATCCCTCTAAACTTAAAATGCCAAATTAGCTTTCTGGGTATGTTTTACCCCTTAAAAGTGAAACTGTGCTCAAACAAAAATTGTGAATTTCACTAAAACTGTACACGCACGCCAAGTTTCATCAAGATCGGTTATTGACACTTGATAATGTGCCCTTGTTAGTGAAATTGTGCAGGTAGTGAGTGCACGTTACTATTTTATACTTTGTTGGTTAGGAAGATGTCAAAGTGTGAGAGTTTGTCGCTGTTATAGTTAAAAATCAGTTGCTTAGCACACGAAGATTTCAGTTTTTTGGGCGAATGCTGTACAAATTTATGGTATGTTAAAGCATTACCCTAAAAAAACCACACGATAACCAAAAAGCTCTACTCACGGTCATACAATACCAGTGAAAATTGCCAGGTAAAATGAGACTTACGGTTCAAAAAACCAACCTGAGAAAAAGCTTCATAACACACAACTCAGTACGATTACGATTTAGCTATTTCCTAGAACATTTCTCTAAATTCACCCATTCTGGTGTCTATAAGCCATAGCTGCGAGAAAATATATGTAGGAAGGACGGTAAGCAGTTTTCTGGAAGAAATAGAAATTTTCACATATTTGACGAAACATCCTAACATTATTTACAACGGACAGACCGAACTAAAAAATACGTTTGTCGAAAATTTCACCAATATTTTCATAAATATTTAGTGCTGAAATACATTCTTTGTTAGAAACTTCATTAACAAAGATAATAAGCTACAATTTTGAAACAAAATTAGCTAATTTCGCTAGTGAAATTCGTCGTAAAGATCCATCACATTTTGAGAACAACGATGATGTGTATACCTACAACACTAGAGGGAAAAATGACTTATTACCCGTTGTTAAAGGTCTCAATAGTTCAGAGAGGGTCGACCGGAGTGGCCGAGCGGTTCTAGGCGCTACAGTCTGGAACCGCGCGACCGCTACGGTCGCAGGTTCGAATCCTGCCTCGGGCATGGATGTGTTTTATGTCCTTAGGTTAGTTAGGTTTAAGTAGTTCTAACTTCTAGGGGACTGATGACCTCAGAAGTTAAGTCCCATAGTGCTCAGAGCCATTTTAGTTCAGAGAGGAGTTCAATACGCAGCAATAAAATGTTTTGATCATTTTCCAAGTAATATAAAATGTCTGACAGGTAGCGAAGCAAGTTTTAAATCTAATTTAAAATTATTTCTCCTGGACAACTCCTCCTACTCTATTGACGAATTTCTACCTAAAAACTGGAAGGCAGAAAAAAAACCTTGTTTTTAAGTGTAGTTGCACGATTAAGAATAAAATGATAATATGTTAATTAATGTTAACAGTAAACATGTATACATATCCTGTAAACTGACTTGTTCCACATCATTTCGATAAAAGAATCGTTGAAATGAACTGTGGAACATGTAACTAACTATACGCTATGAAATAAACAACTCAAGCAATAGCTTTGATGTTAAGCACATTGCGGGGTAGCGCAGTGGTTACTCGCCTTAGGAAGGACGACGGTTCAAACCCGCGTAGCCGCCCGGTTCGAGACGCTTCAGTCCGGAACCACGCGACCGCTACGGTCGCAGGTTCGAATCCTGCCTCTGGCATGGATGTGTGTGATGTCCTTAGGTTAGTTAGGTTTAAGTAGTTCTAAGTTCTAGGGGACTGATGACCTCGGATGTTAAATCCCATAGTGCTCAGAGCCATTTGAACCAAACCCGCGTCCGGCCATCCTGATTTAGGTTTTTCCTCATTTCGATAAATTGCTTAAGGCAAATGCTGGGATGGTTTTTTGGAAAGGGCACGGACGCTTTCCTTCTTCGTCATTTCCTAGTCCGAGCTTGCACCCCCTCTCTAATGACATCGTTGTCGACGGCACGGTAAACATTTATTTCCTCCGCCTCCTCCACATTGCCAGCGACAAGTACTTAATATCCAAAGCTAATATGCTGATTAACTTTGTCTTATAGGCCTAATTAGGTAATTATGTGATTGGTGTTGGCAAACGTCTTTGGCATATGCTAGGAGAGCCGCCCCCCCCCCCCCCCCCCCCGACCTCCAAACTGGACGCGTACTGCTCTCAACTGTTTTTCCTAATCTTCCACCAAACACTTGCATCTCTACAACGAATCATTTTCCTTCGGAACGGAACAGTAATGATAGTCATTTTGGTACATTCGTGGTGCTGTATAATAAGGAGTCGTGATGAAATTAATATTTATTTATCGATATTATAAAGTGTATATTGTAACTAGAGTGTACATTATTGAAATCAGGTCTAGCCTGGTATGAATTTACTACCATTCGCGTGTGACTGCTTTAGATTAAAATGGATATACTTTTTGTTGCATAGATCCGCAGAGTGGGAATCTTCAGGGAAGTAAAATATCTCATACAACAAGACTACTGTTTTATACACCAAATACAACTGGCATCCAATATGAATGTGGCAAGAAGAGAAGTAGTTGTTATTACTGAGGTGGATCGCTTGCACGAAGCCTTTCCACAGGGGAAAATACGTTTAGGCAAATTAAGGTAAAAATTACGGAAACGCCGATTAGCGACAATTAAACAGCTTAGTTAAAGAAATTATACATCCGTATCGTGAGTGTGAAGAGGATCTGCGTTAGTGCACTACAATGTTCATTTGCACTGATCTACTTCTTAACACTGGCCTAGTCCTGAATCCAATGAGCAATAGCTAACGTAACTAGCACAATGTTCAGTTGGACTCTTCCGGGGACGACTGTAGGTAAATCGTGATCCTATCTTCAGGCACAGTGTTGAGACTGTCGAACTAAACGTCTATACATATTGTTGAGCGGAGATTTGCGTCTGCTTATATCCGGATTTGGCAGAAGGATGTCCACATTGCAACTACCATGGCGTGCAAATTTAAGGGCGGAAGTAACTTTCGCATGATGTCTCGCTGTCAAGTCACATAGCTCGACGAAAGTTGGACCATACGTAGTAAGAACTCCTACAGTATAGTACAGAAGGTAAGTGAAGGAAATACGCAATCTGTGGAACAGAAATGACGCATTTACGGAAAGATAACAATTGCCCTGAAAACATCGGAACTCGTGATGGTCCCCCTGGATATTACAAAAGACGGTACACGATGGGGTGTGTGGTAACCAGAGATGGCAGCGCATCCCACGCTGGCCACAGGGAGTTCTTGGGGTGGAGTGTTCCACGCCTCCACCAGGGTGGTGGGTAACTGCCGGATGGTCGTTGCTGCATGTGGACGTCTCCCCTCGGCATCACACTCGGGCTCCGTGTGATTTAAGTTACGGCTACGGCCAGACCAGTCGATCCGCCGAATATCCTTCTCCACCAGCGCTGATCGATGCGGTCGTGCATTCTCATTCATAAAAATGAAGTGAGGGCGTAATGCACCCCTGATAAGACGCACTTGGGGAAGGAATACAGTGTCACAGTCGCGTTACTGGTGACTGTACTGTGTTCGGGGATTCGGAGGTGGCTGCGCCCATGCAGCGTTATGCCTCCCTACACCAAAATTACTGGACCACCGAAACGACCACGTTCGACAGTGTTCCTCGGTGCATTACTTGTTCTCACCTCTCGTCGTATGAGGGTAGTAATGCACGCAGGAACATTGCCGAACATGGTCGTTTTGATGGTTCGTGTGTTGTGGGGCCGGCCGCGGTGGTCTCGCGGTTCTAGGCGCTCAGTCCGAAACCGCGCGACTGCTACGGTCGCAGGTTCGAATCCTGCCTCGGGCATGGATGTGTGTGATGTCCTTAGGTTAGTTAGGTTTAAGTAGTTCTAAGTTCCAGGGGACTGATGACCACAGATGTTAAGTCCCATAGTGCTCAGAGCCATTTGAACCATTTTTTGTGTTGTGGTGTGGGAGGCATACTGTTGCAGGGCCGTAATGACATCCACATCTCTGACGCTGCACTCTTTTCCTTCTCTTCAGGGATGCATTAGGCCCTGACCTAATTTTTGTGAACGACAATCTGCGACCGCATCGAACGGCGCAGGTGGAGGACCTCTGGGAACGAAAAGATATTGAGGGAATGGGCTGGCCTTCTACTTCCCGCGGCTTAAATCCCAGTGAGCACGTGTGGAATGCGGTGGGGACATGTATTGCAACATGTCCGCATGTACCGTGGTGATCACACACCCTCTTAGAAACCGAAACCGTGTACCGCCGTTCGCAGTGTTCTGGGGACCACCAGGAATCGCGGTGATTTCAGCGTAATTATTGCCTTCGAATAAAAAGTGTCATTTATGACTGTCTCGTTGCATATTTCTTTCAATTACCTTTTGTAACACACTTTAGCAGTTATTCCTATGTACGAATCAAGTTGCATCGAGCAATGCTGCAGCGACACATCGTGTGAAAATCACTTTCGTCCTTAAGTTGTGCACACCAGTGTGTTTTCCTTCGTAAGACGGAAGCAGACCGTGGTCCGCGTTGTGTGTGTCCCCTGCACCTTCCTATCACCATGAATCCACCACAACGATTATCATTATTATTGTTATTGTCCCTTTCCGAAGAAGCGTGATTCGTTGCAAAATGGCTCAAATGGCTCTGAGCACTATGGGACTTAACTTCTGTGGTCATCAGTCCCCTAGAACGTAGAACTACTTAAACCTAACTAACCTAAGGACATCACACACATCCATGCCCGAGGCAGGATTCGAACCTGCGACCGTAGCGGTCACGCGGTTCCAGGCTGAAGCGCCTTTAACCGGATTCGTTGCAGCCAAACAAGTGTTTGGTGGGACATTAGGAAAAAATGGGAAGATTCGAACGCAGTACAGGCAGATCTCTAGTGTTCGGTAGCATTAACGCCGCTGCCCGACGGCAGGTGCTCTAAATGAGATCGTGGTTCCACAACTAGCTGAATTTTCAACTTTAATTTGAGTTGCTGTAGTTTCGGCTGTTTCGGCAGTAACACAAATAAAGATTACAAATTCAGTCAGTTTTGAACCACGTTGTCACTGAAAAATTTCGTTGTAGCTGAGAACCCACAAGCCGCAAAATTAGTGTCTTAGTATTCTACAGGGGCCTAAATCATTGAACTCGATTTCTCGAGAACGACTCAGAAGCGTTTCGTACTACAGCACCATTTCTTACATCAAACGGTGCGAAAAAGGAGCAAAGTCTGTGATCCATTGAGTATATGATTCCCTTGTGAGTGGAAATCATCCAATAACGATTTTGCCTCACGAACAGAATTAACTTAATCAGTTTTTTATTATTATTTTATTTGTTATTTTTTTGTTATTAGTGCGACCCGTTATTGAGTACTGTTCGCGTGTTTGCGATCTCCACCAGGTCGGATTAAAGGAAGACATCAAAGTAATTCAGATGTTGGCTGCTAGATTTGTTACCGGTAGGTTAGATGAGCACTTGAATATTAAGGAGCTGCTTCGTGATCTCAAATGGGAATCCCTGAAAAGAAGATGATGCTCTTTTGGCAAGACACTACTGCGTAAATTTAGAGAACCGACATCTGAGGGCGACTGAACGATTCTACTGCCGCCAACGTAGATTTCGCGTAAGGATCGTGAAGATAAGAAAAATTAGAGCTTTTAGGCGGTCATTTTCCCTCGTTCCCTATGTGAGTGGAACAGAAGGAGAAATGAATAACAGTCGTACAAGGTACCCTCTGCAATGCACCATGAGGTGATTTGGGGAATATGTATGAAGATGTAGACGTACCAAGTAGCAAGCACATCGTAACCCCTTCACATCAGCGTTTGCCATCAGAAAACGCCCCGCATCATTCTGTGTCTTAGAGCAACGTTGGTCGGAGAATGGTAGCAGCCGGACAAGGGAATTACTGCCCCATGCGCAGCTGCCGTTAAGACCACAGTTTGGAGTGGGAAACATGAACTGGTAATGAATGGCGTCGTGTCGTGCTCAGCAATGAATCGCGGTTGTGCTCTACCCTGAGTGACCGTGGCGCCGACCTGGGAAGGGATCCCATTGTCAATGATATGGAGAGGCACAGCGGTGTTACTTCTGGGGAGCCTCAGTATCACGTCGGGTCTCGGCTGGGAACTCTCGACGACACAACGGCTCGTCACAGACATCCTGCGTCCTCCCACGAGACAATACCGCGGTGCTATTTTTCAACAGGACAGTGCCCGCCCACAAATGGCACATGTCTCTGTAAATAGTCAGTGTGATGCTGAAGTACTCCTGTGGCCATCTGATCCCACATCTGTCCCCAACAGAACATGACTGAGACCAGCTCGGACATGAACGCTGTTCCAGTGCCAGTACCCAAAATATCAAGGGCCTGTTACAGCAGTTGTGTCCTAGTTTGCCTTAGGAAACGGTAGAATAGCTTTACGACACTCTTGCCAACCGAATTAGTTTATGGATCGAGGCGAGAGTGGGTTCAACGCCGTACTGATTAATGGACTCGTACTGTAAATTCGATTTTGTAATCACTGAAATTACGTCAGATGCCGGCTCAATATGTATAGTTTCATTACGTTTATTCTCCCGTTCTGAGTCTTTCAATTTTTTTGTCAGGCAGTGCCTCTGTTCCTCTGAAGGCATATAGTAGAAGGGGCGGCAAAAAGTTTCCGTTTGAGGGCGCTGCTGCAGCGTAGCGCGACTCCGTTGCGGGTATACAAGCACCGATGTGTAGGTAAGGGATTAGCGTGGCATTCGTGTCTTTCCGACCTGAGTTCGATAAACACGGAAACATCAACTATGGCGACGTTATTACGAAATGCATCCAAGAAGGACCAACGTGCACTTAGTTATGCTTTTCCTGTATGCCGAAGGACAAACACCGTTAGACATCCATAGGAAACTGAAGACAGTGTATGAGCCAGCATGTCTGTCGAAAACCAGGGTTGTGGAACGGTGCGGGACAAGATGTGCTGATGCTTCATGATAACGCACTTCCCCATTATCTCAAAAGTCGTAAAGCAGAAGTTACAGCAACTGTAGAGGGACAGACTGGAGCATCCGCTCTACTGTATACAGTCCTCCTTAGAGTTGACGATTCCTGTCGGACGACCCAGTTACGGACATCTTGACTGCAGCAGAGCACCGAGTTGTATCATCAGCCTGCTACGTCGGTGGGACAATTGTCTCAATGCTCACGGCGATTTTCCCCAATTGGCGTACTGATACTGAACTGTACGAGCTTCGAGAGGAAACTTTTTGATCGGCCCTTATTTAACAATGAGCAACTCAACACATAAAACTATTATTACTTAAAGCGTCATAGTTCAGCACGAATATTCTAGTACGCGCTAATCACCGGGCGATTTACGAATTTGAAATATTGCCTACGTCTATGTTGAACACTTTAACAAGAAGTTGTTTATGTATCTGCGTGTGGTTATATCGCTTGTCGCTAATAAGGTTGCCACATTCGTTAGTCATTCGTTTCCCAAAGACACCATATTCTGCAGTAATTTCTTGGTCTTACGGTATCGTAGGAGATAGTCAAAATAAACATCGTTCAGGGCTTCTTCGGTGTCTCAGTCATAGTAGGGAAATGGAACCGTATTGAGTCGGTATACGGGGTGAATCTCCCGTGATTATATCTAAGGCTCGATGTTGTCATTTGGAAATACTGTTGCAGTTTCTTTTATCATACCCAGGATGTGGCAAAATAGGGACAAATGATGCATAATCTCTTCTCGTATTTTCGTGTAATAGGTTTAGTCGTCATTTCACTGATTTATTCTTTGGGACTTGATGGTGCAGTGGAAGTTTTACGGTGGTAGCTTCTTGTACATCATTGATCCAGAGTACACTGCTTTCTTAGTCCAAGCACCGACTTCTTCATTGACCTTAATTCCACTGTGAGTTTCATCCACAACATGATGGTTTTATTCTGGCTTGAAACGTCCTGTGAGTTTTCTGAGATAGTTATAAACAATAAATACTTCCGTTTTTGTTAGTATGGTGCTACAATAGTCTTGTTGAGTCTGATCATACCGTAATCCTGCCCTCCGAGAATTCCTTTACCGTAACTGAGTCCCTCCAGTGTTGCTGTGTGTTCAGCTGTGAAGGTAGATGCTTTTACCGTAGGCTCAAATCTACCTGCTCGTCTAGTCACACTATCGAAACATCAGTACATTTCGATGCTGTGGGACACTGTTACGACATGCTTCTGGCGAGAACCTTTTCACTGATTTGACAACAGGTGAAAGGGGTATATGTACGAATACTTGGCTCAGCTGTGGTGTTTAGACACCTTGTCTCCGAACACCACAGAATCAGAAAGTGGTACTGCTTCTCTGTAGCGGTACGACGAGCTGTGACGGACGTGGCTCGATTGCAACCCAAGTCTGAGTCTATGGCTGCACAATTGTTTTGTCGGAGTCGTATGTGAACATGGAGACGCTACTGAAAAAATACGTATGCAAGAAGAAGAATTAACAATTACAAGGTACATTGCTGGCCATTAAAACTACAGCACCGGGAAGGATAAGCAGTTTTGAAATTCTGCTTATTGTGTGTTTGCAGTATAACAGGAAGAATGCGAGAATAAATCTGCAGATTTTGGACTATACAGGATGCAAAACACACAAAATACAAAAGTACACAGTACGCCCACTCCTGAAAACAACAGTAATACTAATCTCGCTGGGGCATCGATACGACATGGGCTCGGATGAGAGGTAGGGGTACGTCATTCCATACTGCTTCAGTTTTATACCAGAGTTCATCAATTGCGGTTCCTGGCGGGCGGAGGCGTGCCAGACTTCGGCAACATATTGTCAGACGTTTCCAGCGGGTAGAGTTCTGAGGACGTGCTTACCTGGCAGAAGTTGGAGGTAGGTCAGGAGAGCACGGGAAACATGCGTTATCGTGTTCAAAAATAACGTCACGGAGACCACGAAGATAGGCATTGCTACTGGCATTAACTTATCAGAAGTACATCGCTTCCTGCCGAAATTACCAACCCTCCGAACCAGGGGTGATCGTCTTGTGTACTCAACGGCACGCCTTACTATCGCGCCCGTACGACGACGACGAATGAAGTGAACGTTTGTTCTCCTCAGAACCTCCAGACGGAAACGTCCTTCGTGATGCTATACGAAAGGCCAGGACTCGTCTGAAAGACGACGTGCTGTCGCTGTGCGGATCACTGTCAGTGCGCCTGCCTCTGCTGCCTGCTGCCGTGTCAAAGGAGCTGCAATAGTAGTCATCGTGTTTGTCAGTCCAGAAACCGTCGGATTGTCCCCGTGGATACTTGTCTCGTGACAAACAATCGTAATGCTGACTCGTGGTAAGTGGCGTTGCTGTACGATCCTGCACGGCAGAGCGAGCAAAACTTCCGTCCTCTTGGGTGCTGCGTGGTGCCGTTGAGGTACTGCATCGTGTAGAGTATGATACTCCTGGACCGATCGTTTTGATATTTACATGACAGTCGTGGCATCCCGACCAACGCGAGCAGCGTAACTACGACAAACCGCAGTCTCGACCGGGGGCGATCCCGCCGCTGTTGAATATCGACACGTGCTGCTAAACATTTCTCCTTGTTACACGAGGCATAAGACGATTTTCTCACAAACAAACAACGTTCAAATGCGCACTGCCTAGTCGCATTAATGTGGCCACTTGTCAAAAGCCTGAATCACAACTTTGCATTAGGGCCAGAGGTGTACCGACGTATTATTGACTTGCTCAATCTGTGAAACTCTTTCTCTTGACTATATCATCCAATTTTTCTGGAACTGTAATAATTTATCTGTACATTTACATCACATGTACCGATTTAAGTCCCATTCGGATAATTCCTTGACGGCCGAGGTGGCCGAGCGGTTCTACCCGCTACAGTCTGGAACCGCGAGACCGCTACGGTCGCAGGTTCGAATCCTGCCTCGGGCATGGATGTGTGTGATATCTTTAGGTTAGTTAGGTTTAAGTAGTTCTAAGTTCTAGGGGACTGATGACCTTAGAAGTTAAGTCCAATAGTGCTCAGAGCCATTTGAACCATTTCGATAATTCCTTCGTGGTGCGTTGGTTTTCTTTTCTTTTCTTTTTTTTTTTTTTTTGTCGGAGTGTATGTCGTACTCGGTTATACTCAAAGCTTTACTTTAAAACTAATTTATCGACAAGATATTCATTAGCCGTAGTGTCATCATTATCTTCATCGCAAATCATAAAAATATTTGGTAACAACGCCTGGACTTTTATGTTACCGCTTTTTGTCACCGTTTCAGAGCTGTTTCTTAGTTCAGCAGCTTCTACTGTATTACCTCTAGACGATTCTATTCTTACTAGCTTTTGGATATCAATCAAATACATGAATACGGTAGTGAAAGTTTCCTACAACGGCTTCGCTGGAAAGCTTGGTTTCATACCGAGGGTGTAAGAATGTGAAATTCCTCTAAACTTCTTCAATCATGAGGCGATTTGTGACAGCTGGGGAGACAGCAACGTTCCTCTACAGCCCAGGGTATACGACTGATAACGTTGTTCTCCTGTATGAGTCTTCGTTTTTCAGGAATGAAGTTTCAAAACTATCGTAGCCGGAATCAAAGTCGAAGTTGCAGTTTTAATCTCAAGGTCGACCTTTTGGATCCTGCGGTGAAGGTCATCTACATCCCTAATCCTGGTACTTTCTGTACAGTTTGTGTTATCCGCAATTGTTGTTTCAGGAACACCTTTCCTTGCTTCTTCCAACAAGGCTAATTAAAAATGGGGAACACAGCGTTATATTTGTTGCGGTTTTTCTTATAATTTGGATGTAGTCGCCTCTAAACGTCATGTGCAGACTGCTTTACATTGTTCTACTGTTGAAAATTTTCATTGAGAAGTAAACGTCTATGTACACTATTGACATTATCGTCTTACCCCTCCGTTTCCGCCAATATGCGGGATGCTGCACCTAACTTTTTCCCCTCAAATAGCTTTTGTCTCGTTAAGGATATTTTAATCTCTTTTCATCTAGATGAATCGTTGTGGTGGTTATTAAACAAAGGCCTACGTGGTTTTACAGCTTCACTGCTCACCGAGCTTTCTTAATGTAACAGTGGGATTTTTGGGCGAAACAATCATATCTGTATAATGCCTTTCTTGGTCGTACAAGATATACGGAGTAAAAATAATACGTAAAACTCACAGCTGTCTGTGATCGCAAGTATTTGTTTTAGCGAATGACTTGTTTCATCGCAATGATTAACTTCAGATAGATCTAAAAGGGAATGTAAATATTTATGAATTACTGAATTATGATAAATTATCAACATTAGAAGTAGTAGCGTGATTCACATTGCCCGAGGAGGAACTAACATACATACCTGAAGTTAGTAAAAGAGACAAATAAAACATATAGCTAGGATTGGTATCGTCATATGGTATAATTACGGTAAGCAATCACGGCCCGTAATGTAGGGTCGTTATTAGAACACTGTACTTACAGCTGTAGTACAAATAACTTAGGGGTCTTGGTCTCTAGGTATCGCTGAACGTCACCACTTTGATCAGTGGTTTGTTACAGAGAAAGGTATAGAATCTTTCACATTCTGCATTCAACAAAACTGAATAAGCTAGACTGCAGTTAAAAAACGGCTAGGACTCGAATATGGGTCCACAGTAAAATGTTAGTTAAAATTATAAATGCTAGCTCCCAAAGATGCGACGTATACACTGCACAACAAAGTCAACTGAAAACAGCATCTCAGAGTACGAAGAAAGCCACAAACACACAAAAATACATGCTATATGAGATGTCGCTGCGCCCATTTGACGCCGAAAGTTTTCCTGAGATTGGCGTAAACATCACGTATCACTTTCTTTAGTGACACTAGTTTCGCGTAGAGTACTGTAGATTTCTGGGCGGTGCACCATTCAAACGGACGCAATAACACGACAAAAATCCAGATAAAGTATTTTCCTCTTACTTTCTCGCCAGACCTACAAAACAGTTATATCACTTAGTATATTTTAAACTGATCTGCTACTCTGAAAGAAAAAAAGCCATAGCTCTGTTTAAAAAAAGAGTAAACACTTATACCTCACTGATTAATGAAGTTGTGAAAATACCTTGGTCCCTGTTCCACGAAACTCTAGACATCATTCGTCTCAGTGAGAAGAGATTACACATACCTTTGAGTCGAACGTTATTTGAGGTGAAAAAGTTAGACGCCTAACGATTTTAATGCTTATTGTGATGTGTTATCATTCAAAGAGTTATTTTGATAATGTCGACTGGAATAAACTCTTTGAAATTCCGAAGGTAGCAGGGATGAAATATATAAGATGCAGTGAACGAGAAATTATATACAACTTATACAGAAACCGAACAGCAGTTATAACAGTTGAAGAACGTGGAAGGGAAGAAGTAGTTGAGAAGGGAGTGAGATACCGTTGTAGCCTAAGCCAGGTTATTAAATCTGTACATTCAGCAAGTAGTTCAATTAACCAATGAGAAATTTTGAAAAGGAATTAAAGTTTATGTAGAAGAAACAAAAACTTTGAGGTTTTATAATGATGTAACTCTGTCAGAGACGATAAGGGAGTTGGAAGAGCAGCTGAACGGAATTAATAGGATCTTGAGAAGAGGTTATATGATGAATATCAACAAAAGTCAATTAGATTAGGAGTGAGACATGAAAAGTAATAGACGAGTTTTGCTATTTAAGCTGAAAGACAACTGTTCATTGCCGCTGTAGAGAGGATATGAGATACAGACTGGCAATAACAAGAAAACTATGACGGAAAAAGAGGAATTTGTCAACATCGAACATAAATGGAAGTGTCTTTTCTGAAGGTATTTACCTGCAGTGTAGCCTTGTACGGAAGTGAAACGTGGACGATGAACAGTTCAGACAAGTAGAAAATAAAAGATTTTGAAATGTAGTGTTTCAGAAGGATGTTGAAAATTAAATCGAATAGCTAACGTAGCGGCACTGAATCTTATTGAGGAAAATGAAAAATTAATGGCGTAACTAAAAGAAAGGATCAGTTGATAGGAAACATCCTGAGGCATCAAGGAATCGACTCTTTGGTAATGGAAGTGTGTGTGTGTGTGTGTGTGTGTGTGTGTGTGTGTGTGTGTGTGTGTGGTGTGTGTGTGTATGGTATGTAGCGTGTGGGTGGAGGGGGCGGGGGGATGGGGGAGACGAGTCGTAAAAGTTGTACAGGGAGACCAATGCTTGAGTACAGCAAACAGATAGTAATGTGGATTGCAGGAGTTACGCAGAGATGAAGAGGCTTGCGAAGGTTAGACTAGCGTGGAGAGCTACATCAAACCAGTCCTCACACGGAAGGCCACATCGGCGACAACATATCCAGCCTTTTCCTTTAACTAAAGACTTATTAACTTATAAACTGTCAGAAATCGGAATGTTGTAAGAGATAGTAATTTATTAAATCATTACCTGATTGATTTCAGGCAGTGAGCGATGACTTTCAGTTTAGTACATGAAATGGATTCGCAACTGCGAATGAAGACAACCATCAGCTATAGAATGGACTAGCGACAATGAAAATTTGTGCCGGAGCGGGACATATTTTCATTGTCATTCCATTCTACAGCTGAGGGGTGTCCTCATGAGCAATTGCGAATTCGTTTAATGTATTTCATAAAGGCAGTAGCCGCCGCAGTGGCTGTTCCTTCGGACTTGCGTCGTAATCAGAACAACTCAGGCACTACAATATCATATTAGTCTAGTCTTCCAAATACTGTGAATCAAGACGAAATCTACAGCAATCAGAACCATTGTACATCTACATCTACATCTACGTGATTACCCTGCTATTTACAATTAAGTGTCTGGCACAAGGTTCGATGAACCACCTTCAAGCTGTCTCTCTACCGTTCCACTCTCGAACGGCGTGCGTGGAAAACGAGAACTTAAATTTTTCTATGCGAGCCCTGATTTCTCTTATTTTATCGTGGTGATCATTTGCCCCTATGTAGGTGGGTGCCAACGGAATGTTTTCGCAATCGGAGGAGAAAACTGGTGATTGAAATTTCAGAAGATCGCAACGAAAAACGCCTTTGTTTTAATGATTGCCACTGCAACTCACCTATCATGTCTGTGGCACTATTTCCCCTAGTTCGCGATAATACAAAACGAGCCGCCCTTCTTTGAACTTTTTTGATGTCATCCGTCAGTCCCACCTGATGCGGATCACACACCGCACAGCAGTACTCCAGAATAGGGCGGACAAGTGCGGTGAAAGTAGTCTCTTTAGTAGATCTGATGCACCTTCTAAGTGTTCTGCCAATGAATCGCAGTCTCCACCCACAACATTATCTATGTGATCGTTCCAAATTAGGGTATTTATAATTGTAGTCCCAAAGTATTTAGTTAAATTTACAGCCTTCAGATTTGTGTGACTTATCGCGTAATCGAAATTTAGCGGATTTCTTTTAGTAATCATGTGAATTACTTCACACTTTGTTTTACTCAGAGTCAATTGCCACATTTCACACCACACAGACATTCAAACTAAATCATTTTACAATTCGTTTTGGTCATCTGATGAATTTACAAGACGGTAAATGACAGCATCGTCTGCAAACAATCTATGAGGGCTACTCAGATTGTCTCCTATGTCGTTAATATTGATCAGGAACAATAAAGGGCTTATAACACTTCCTTGGGGAACGTCGGATATTACTTCTGTTTTACTCGATGACTTTTCGTCTATTACTACGTACTGTGACCTTTCTGACAGGAAATCACGAATCCAATCACACAACTGAGGCGATATTCCATAGGCACGCTTGTGAGGAACGGTGTCGAAAGCCTTCTAGAAATCTAAAAATATGTGATCAACTTGACATCCCCTTAGGTTAGTTAGGTTCAAGTAGTTCTAAGTTCTAGGGGACTGATGACCTCAGATGTTGAGTCGCATAGTGCTCAGAGCCATTTGAACCTACTGAAAATCCACGTTAGTGATATGGGCCTGTAATTCAGCGGATTACTCCTATTTCCCTTTTTGGGTATTGGTGTGACTTGAGCAATTTTCCATTTTTTAGGTACGGAACTTTCTGTGAACGAGCGGTTATGTATAATTGCTAAATATGGAGCTATTGCATCAGCATATTCTGAAACTAACCTGACTGGTATACAATCTGGACCGGAGGCCTTGCCTGTATTAAGTGATTTAGGCTGCTTTGCCACACCGAGGATGCTTCTAGGTTTCTCATCTTGGCGGTTGTTCTTGATTGTGTTTAATAACTCTGCTTTAGTGGCACTGTCATCAGTGACTTCACCGTTGTTATCGGGCAGTGAAGGTATTGATTGCGTCTTGCCACTGGTGTGCTTTACATATGACCAGAATCTCCATGGGTTTCTGCCAGATTCCGAGACAGAGTTTCTTTATGGAAATTATTAAAAGCATCTCAGATTGAAACATGCGCTATTTTGATTTCTTTTAAATTTGGCATACTTTTTCCGTTGGGTCTGCAACAGCGATCTGACTCGTTTTGTGTTCCATGGGGGATCAGTACCATCACTTATTAATTTATGTGGTGTACATCTCTCAATTGCCACCGATACTATCTGTTTGAAATCATTCCACATCTTTTCTACGCTTACGTGATCAGATCGGAAGGAGTGGAAATTGTCTCTTAAAAAGGCGTTAAGAGCATTTTTATCAGTTTTTTTAAATAGATATACTTTGCGTTTCTTTTTAATGGTTGTGTGTGTTACGGTATTCAGCCCAGTAGCAACTGCCTTGTGGTCGCTAATCCGTGTATGCGTCATGATACTCCCCATTTGTCCAGGATTATATGTTGCTAAGAGTTCAAGTATGCTTTCGCAACCATTTACGCTTCGAGTGGGCTCATGAACTAATTGTTCAAAATAATTTTCTGAGAAAGCATTCAGTAAAATTTCGGTTACGTTTTATGCCTGCCGTGGGCTTTAAACGTATAATTTTTCCAGCATATCGAGATTAGATTGAAGTCGCCACCGACTGTAATTGTATGAGTGGAGTACCTACACTCCTGGAAATGGAAAAAAGAACACATTGACACCGGTGTGTCAGACCCACCATACTTGCTCCGGACACTGCGAGAGGGCTGTACAAGCAATGATCACACGCACGGCACAGCGGACACACCAGGAACCGCGGTGTTGGCCGTCGAATGGCGCTAGCTGCGCAGCATTTGTGCACCGCCGCCGTCAGTGTCAGCCAGTTTGCCGTGGCATACGGAGCTCCATCGCAGTCTTTAACACTGGTAGCATGCCGCGACAGCGTGGACGTGAACCGTATGTGCAGTTGACGGACTTTGAGCGAGGGCGTATAGTGGGCATGCGGGAGGCCGGGTGGACGTACCGCCGAATTGCTCAACACGTGGGGCGTGAGGTCTCCACAGTACATCGATGTTGTCGCCAGTGGTCGGCGGAAGGTGCACGTGCCCGTCGACCTGGGACCGGACCGCAGCGACGCACGGATGCACGCCAAGACCGTAGGATCCTACGCAGTGCCGTAGGGGACCGCACCGCCACTTCCCAGCAAATTAGGGAAACTGTTGCTCCTGGGGTATCGGCGAGGACCATTCGCAACCGTCTCCATGAAGCTGGGCTACGGTCCCGCACACCGTTAGGCCGTCTTCCGCTCACGCCCCAACATCGTGCAGCCCGCCTCCAGTGGTGTCGCGACAGGCGTGAATGGAGGGACGAATGGAGACGTGTCGTCTTCAGCGATGAGAGTCGCTTCTGCCTTGGTGCCAATGATGGTCGTATGCGTGTTTGGCACCGTGCAGGCGAGCGCCACAATCAGGACTGCATACGACCGAGGCACACAGGGCCAACACCCGGCATCATGGTGTGGGGAGCGATCTCCTACACTGGCCGTACACCACTGGTGATCGTCGAGGGGACACTGAATAGCGCACGGTACATCCAAACCGTCATCGAACCCATCGTTCTACCATTCCTAGACCGGCAAGGGAACTTGCTGTTCCAACAGGACAATGCACGTCCGCATGTATCCCGTGCCACCCAACGTGCTCTAGAAGGTGTAAGTCAACTACCCTGGCCAGCAAGATCTCCGGATCTGTCCCCCATTGAGCATGTTTGGGACTGGATGAAGCGTCGTCTCACGCGGTCTGCACGTCCAGCACGAACGCTGGTCCAACTGAGGCGCCAGGTGGAAATGGCATGGCAAGCCGTTCCACAGGACTACATCCAGCATCTCTACGATCGTCTCCATGGGAGAATAGCAGCCTGCATTGCTGCGAAAGGTGGATATACACTGTACTAGTGCCGACATTGTGCATGCTCTGTTGCCTGTGTCTATGTGCCTGTGGTTCTGTCAGTGTGATCATGTGATGTATCTGACCCCAGGAATGTGTCAATAAAGTTTCCCCTTCCTGGGACAATGAATTCACGGTGTTCTTATTTCAATTTCCAGGAGTGTATTTGAAATGAGACTCAAGTTTTCTTTGACCTGTTCCGCAACTATATCCAATGAATAGTTTAGTCCGATTGTCAGGTATAACCTCTGCCCATACTATTTCGCAGGAACTATCTACTTCAATTTCACTACAAGGTAAACTGTTTCTGGCAGCAATAAATACATCAGCACCAACATTATTTAATCTATCCTTTCTGAACACCGTTAGGTCGTTTGCAAAAATTTCGGCTGAACTTATTTCCGGCTTTAGCGAGCTTTCCGTACCTATAACTATTTGAGCTTCAGTGGTTTCTATCAAGGCTTGGAGCTCTGGTTCTTTCCCTACACAGCTACGACAATTTTCAACTACAATACCGATCGTTTCTACAACTACCTTACTGTGTTTCCACTGTTCAAATGGCTCTAAGCACTATGGGACGTAACATCTGAGGTCATCAGTCCCCTAGAACTTAGAACTACTTAAACCTAACTAACCTAAGGACATCACACACATCCATGCCCCAGGCAGCATTCGAACCTGCGACCGTAGCGGTCGCGCGGTTCCAGACTGAAGCGCCTAGAGTCGCTCGGCCACAGTGGCCGGCTGTTTCCACTGTATCCACTTCACGGATCGGAGGTTATGATTCAGTAACAGTAAATGGGGTAACAGTAAATCGTTATGTTTATTCAGCATACAGTACACAAGAAAGCAATGTTAAGACACAGCTATGTGTTTCGAGAGCTACGGCTTATCATGTGGCTGCCCGTGTTTAAATCATCAATCAGACATACTTGAACATATGAACATACATTCTTTAACGTATGTACCTTTACTTAAAATTCCTCCCTTGTTCACATTTTTAGGTGCAGACTCGAATTTTCAACGCAACCCGGTTTCCGCATTTTAGTGGCCAACATGGCAAACGTCGTGATTTTGAGTTAGCCGTGTCTCTAAAGTAATACAGGGTAAAGCGTGTATTCATGTGATTTTTGGGACATACAATGCTCCATACCGTTACCTGTTTACTTTTGCAATACTCTGTGTTCATTTGCCGCAGTAATTGACGGGAAGTGATCTAGTGAAACGAAAGTGTTGTAGGCCCACTGCTGTTCTTATCTCATAAATGATTTAGGAGTCAATCTGAGCAACCATCTTAGATTGTCTGCAGATGACGCTGTCGCGTAACACCTAGTAAAGTCACCAAATGACCAAAACGAATTCCAAGATGATTTAGACGACATGGTACGAAAATTGGCAATTAACCCTACACAGTAAAAAAAAGTGTTGTGTCCCAAACATGAACACTAAAAAAAATCTGTTAAATTTCGACTGCACGATAATTAACACAAATTTGAAAGTTATAGATTCAACGAAATACCTAGGTATTGCAAATACAAACAACTTAAATTGGAAACAATTGGAGAACCAAAGACTGCGTTTTATGGCAGAACACTTAGTAAATGCAACGAATCTGCTAAAGAGCTCATCTACACTACGATTATACGTCCGCTTGTGAAGTACTGCTGCATGGTATGTGATCATAACCCGAAAGAATCGATGGAGCACATCGAAAAAAACATGCAAAGTAAGATAGTTCGTTCTTTATTATTGCGAAACATGGGAGAGTATATCACGGGTATGATAGGCGAGTTGGGGGTGACAATAATTAAAACAAAGCCGTCGTTCGTTGTGATGATATTTTTTCACGAAATGTCAATCACCTACTTCCTCCTCTCTCTATGAAAATATTTCTTTTCATCTCCTCTACATAGAGAGAAATGACCATCGTAACTGAGTCAGAACTCACACGGAAAGATTTAGATGCTCATTTTCTCCAAGTGCTGCTCGAGAGCGGAACGATCAAGAAATAGTCTCAAAGGCGTTTTATGAACCCTATGCCCAGCACTATCGTGTGATTTGCAGAGGAGTTATGTAGACTCTTTACACAGAGTTTCACGTGCCACGCGAACACTGTGTCCGGCATTGCACGGTGATTATTACAAGAGAGGCTCCGACCACCACAGTCCTCTGCCATTAGCACGTGGCATAGCTGAACAAGAGTCGAGAACAGTTTTGGAAAGAATTCCGAAAAATCGTTGTGCCATTCAGCACTTCGCACTGGACTGTCAGCTGCATCTGCTAACTGAGCAGCATCCAAACGCAAACTGAAGTCCTAGCAAGCAACGCTAATTCTTTGACTGCCCAATTCAGATACTGTTGCTCTCCATCAGTGCTGCAGCTAGCTATCGCAGCGCGTGCTTGATCCTGATACGCCGTTTGTTTTCCCTCTGATGAAGCTTGGTTACAGTAATACATGATATCACAATGCAATCGACGTTGCAGTTCTGAAAATTATCATCAATTTCCATAATTTAAAAGCAGGAGTGTGCCTCACAATTAATGCAACACGAATTCCTGGGCCGATGTTTTTCCACAATTTATGATAGCTATGGAAACAATATGGGGTAACTTTCCCTCAGAGAACTAACAATTAACCTAGCACACTCGAGTAAATAACACAGGAAGAAAGACTGAGATTAATGAAAATCCACTAATAAATTACTTCTACAGCAAATATTGACACTGTAGATGGTGTGTTGGACACGGATGGGAACTGTCAAGATGCGCCGTATTAAAACTCGTCCGAGTTTCCCAAGTGATTTATTATTTCCGGCTACAGTGCCCCCGTTCCTCTCGAGCTGAGTCACCGGGCCCCGCAATGCTGAGGACACCACTTTGCTGTCTGCGAAACGGCTCGGCACGGAATGGCTGCCTCAGCGACCCGTGCAGCGCACTGCTGTATGTCGGCCTCGTGCGGCCGCGGAGTTGAGCCGACATCAGGCTGCGGCGGCAGTTGACTCAGTGGTCTCAGTCCCTTCTGCCTCAGTGTCACCTGCTGGGAGCTGCAAAGATCCCATGGCATCCTTCTTCGCCAACCTGGCTAAGATCGCAGTGACGACAAGCGCACGTGATCCAGCATCTGAACCTGCGGCCCTCGGCTCGGGATGCCTCCGGTGTGTGTCGGGACCAACAAGACTGTTGTGAGCCGTGGTGTGGCCCGCCACTGGCTGGCTGTGGACCCCGCGTTGGACTCAGACGGTCGAACTGGCGACCTGCCGTGGACTGGAACGCTGGCGCCCCATCTGCTGCCGCATGTAGCCAGTGGTGTGACAAGCCCTGCCGTCCAGGAGAGCTGTCACACTTGAATACCTTGTTAGTGTACCGGCGCCTATTTATACGCGGCTGTGCGCCTCTGTTTTGCTAATGCGCCGCTCCGACCCATGTACTTATAACACCTAGGTAGGCCAGTGGGCCTCTTCTGCCTGTAACTTGCACCATGCACACCGCTGCATTTACTCTTTTCAGCACGGTTACGGCCCTGTGGCCTCCATTCTACTTTGCAACCGCTGGTAGCATAACTTACTGTCAACAGTCCCGCGACTGGCTGTAACTCGTGTGCTCAGAAATATTGCCCCAAATCTAAGTTTTTCCTGGCTTAAATGGTGGTGCCACTACAACACAAATAAACTTTAGCCGGCCGCGGTGGTCTCGCGGTTCTAGGCGCGCAGTCCGGAACCGTGGGACTGCTACGGTCGCAGGTTCGAATCCTGCCTCGGGCATGGATGTGTGTGATGTCCTTAGGTTAGTTAGGTTTAAGTAGTTCTAAGTTCTAGGGGACTGATAACCACAGCAGTTGAGTCCCATAGTGCTTAGAGCCATTTGAACCAAATAAACTTTAAAATAAGTAACTGAAGACTAAAACTTTATAAACTATTGACGAACAATTTCAACAACAGTCCATCACACGTGATGTTATACCAACTTCCAACTTCCAATAAAGTTCCAAAAAAAAAAAAAAAGTTGTGATATGTTGTTCACACACCTGTCGTGTGCTTTGGTTTGGTAGAAAAAGGTAGGTCCAGAAATTCGTATTTGTCTATAAGTATTACATTCTGTGCAATGCCGACATACGGCTTACACCTGTTCTTATGATTTTTAAGTGTTGGAAATAGTTCAAAGTGTAACATAGTCCAATTTACTTACATTCTTCCGTCGGATTTGCGAAACTAGGTAAGCGGCGATTGCATAGCGAGGCTGTTCGACTCAAAATAACAACTGAGTGATTCATTGCATTCCGTGCCAGAGTTCTGTTCCTATGCAGCTTGCACTACTTACAAGGGGAACCCCATCACAGCCCCCCCCCCTCCCCCTCACATTTAGTGGTAAGGTGGCCAGTGGACAGCCCGTCAAAAACTGAACACAGATCAAGTGTGAAAACAGGAAGAAGGCGTACTAAACTGTGAAAAAAGCAAATAGAAACAATGAACGGCCCAAGAAATGCAATATGAAGCAGGCTTTAACGGACAGAGTGTTGTGGTTCAGTAGCCATGGTGATAGACTGGCAAGCTGTGATCGAACTTCCTGTGTGCCATTTTTTTCTTTTTTTCAAAACTAGACATGATTGTCCTAATGGGATTTCCACGATCGTTCTTTAAATAAAAATATGGCAATTCAGTCTTTGATTGCTATTTTTTATTTTCAATGACCGGTTTCAGGCTAGCTGCCCATCTTCAGATCTGTTAGACAAAGTTAAAAATATAATTAACAAGAGAGATACATTTACTGATAGAAATATCTTAGTTTACAAAAAGAAGAAATTTTGGAATGTATTAAATACCAACATACCATATATTGCAGTTACAGAGTAACTTGTCAGTACAGAACTAACGGTTCACTGTCATAACTAAAGTAAATTTTAATCTGTTAAAAGCTTATATCGCAGTTTTGGAGAAACCTGATTCGAAACAGTAAAAAGTGCCCTCTACCTATAAGAATTGTGCATATGTTCTTTTTTCACCATACATACTAATGGCGAATATACTTTTTAATAAAACATTTTTTTTTCTTTTTTTTTGAGTGGGCCATGGCCTGAAATAATTTACACTAATGTAAAATTTTTTTTATAAAGAAAATTAAAAATATAATTAAAGTATAGATATTCTTTCGAGAATGTGCGTTTCCTCTTCTTTGTATTGATTGGTGGCGGAGAGGAATGTATACGTGGTGGATAGGGTTTCATACAACGCCACGCCAAGTCCTGTTCCGCCACGCCCAATTCACCTCGCCGCCAGTACGCTGAGGGCCGTTCCGCTGCAGCTTGTTCTTACTGGAGCGTGCTGTTGCATTCAAGAGTACGCCTAAAAAGCCGGCCGGTGTGGCCGTGCGGCTCTAGGCGCTTCAGTCTGGAACCGCGTGACCGCTACGGTCGCAGGTTCGAATCCTGCCTCGGGGATGGATGTGTGTGATCCCTTAGGTTAGTTAGGTTTAAGTAGTTCTAAGTTCTAGGGGACTGATGACCACAGATGATAAGTCCCATAGTGCTCAGAGCCATTTGAACCATTTTTTGAGTACGCCTAAAACAGGTCTTTAAGAATCTCATAATAACTTCTGTGCATAAAATCACTTTGCTCATTAAGTAGTAGATCTGGGTTTTTTCTTTGATTAGCGTATATTTCAATCTCTTCGAGCACGTTAAGACTTTTTGGAGCTTTATGTAGCACCTCCATTTGTTCATTTATATTACTCACTTTATGTTTACTATCTTTTACATGCGCTCCAAATGCTGTCCGATTGCTATGACTGCAATGTTCCCTGTATCGAATTTCAAAATTCCGCCCTGTCTGCCCTGTAACTGTCGCATTCAGCTCAGTTGATCTTATACACTCCGGAATTGTTGTATTTCATTTGTTTTGTCGTTGCTGGTTTATGTCTTAATCTATGTGCCATTTGCCCTTCATTCTGGAATGCCACAGCGATGTTTTTTGGAAAGCATTTAGCAATTCTTTCCGACACACGCACTTTGTATGTCATGGTGAAAAACTTCTTCTTAACTTTAATTTTCCTAGAATCATTATTGATACCCGTGGATTTGTTTTTGATCTTGTTAAACATACGTGTAACATCTTGTGTCCTGTATCCAGTAGCTGCTGCAGCTTTCTTAATAATACCTAGTTCTTTCTGCAACTCATCTTCCTTTAGTGGCAATCTCAGGGCTCTGTTGCACATTGCATGAAAGTAGGCTCTTTTATGCTGTTCCGGGTGGTGCGACGTCGCTTCTAAGATGTTGTCGGAACAAGTGTCTTTCCTATAGACGCCGAAAACGTGCCTACCTCCCTCCTTTCTGACGGTTAAATCTAAATAGTTCATCGCCACATTGTTCTCCATTTCTAGCGTTAATTGAATTTTTGGATGCTGGTCTTTTAAAACTTTAGTCATTTCCTCTACTTCTTCTTTTTTCCCTTTGAATAATAAAAATAATGCCGTATTAACTTCTCCTTAATTTCTGGAAAAGAGCTGAAAACTTTGTTCTCAAAGTCATTCATAAAAATTTCAGCTAAAATGCCTGATAGACTGTTTCCCATAGCTAAACCTTCATCTTCAATAAAAATCTTATCGTTAAAGATGAAACTATTAAAACTCAATGTGAACTCTAGCATATCCACGAGTTCGACGATTTCACCCATGCACAGTGACCTATTTTTTATCCGGTTTTTCCTAATAATTTGCAAATTTTCCGCAATTGGTATATTAGTGTAGAGGTTCACGACGTCCAATGAGGCTAGGATGGCGTCCTCTAGAATTGCAATGTCCTTCACTACGTTCGCGAAACACACTATTTTTTACGTTGTAAACTTGCTGGTATTTATATGCAGATTTAAGCTTACGGTACAAAGCCTTATTCGAGAGCTCATTAACTGCTTCCTTCCCATTACAAATAACACGCATTGGTTTGTTCTCCTTGTGCAACTTTGTTTGCGCTCTCGCTTCAGGTGTTCTTGGATTCATCTTTACTAATCTAGCTTTTTCACTTGGAGTGAACAAAAATTGTATTCCTTCTACTCTAGCTTTTAAATCTGTCTGTAACTTCTTTGTTAGATCTTTTTTGATTTCTTTAGTTCCATTTTCTTGAAAAAACTTCATTGTCTTATCTACATAATCTTTTTCGTAAATCACAACTGAGGTACTGCCATTACCTGTTTTAATTACGATTGCGTTGTTAGAATCCAGTTTTAAGTTAATTTCTTTCACTAACCTCAGCTCACTATATTTACCGTTACGTAATGTTTTCTGGCATTCAATTGCCTCTTTGGCTTTGATGGCGATACATGTCTCTTGGAATTTAGTTAACTTAGCGTCCCTACAAAAATGGTTCAAATGGCTCTGAGCACTATGGGACTCAACTGCTGAGGTCATTAGTCCCCTAGAACTTAGAACTAGTTAAACCTAAGGACATCACAAACATCCATGCCCGAGGCAGGATTCGAACCTGCGACCGTAGCGGTCTTGCGGTTCCAGACTGCAGCGCCTTTAACCGCACGGCCACTTCGGCCGGCTTAGCGTCCCTACATGCTACCTTCACTTCTGCAATCATTCTCTTAATGTCTCGATCTTTCAAGTTCGTTCGCGGATTATGCTTAAGTCCCTTATCCAAAAGCTTCTGCTCTTCATTAGAAAAGACAATATCTGTTAGGTTAACGGTTCTGTCATAACATTTATGTACATACTGTACTTTATCTGTTTCCCTCTGTGCATTTGCTTTTGCTCTACACAGACTAGTAATTTTCTTGTTATGTCTCTTTATGATTTCGTCCCTATGTACCTGAATCCTTGCTTCAATCTCATATTCAACTTGTGTAAATTGCAGTGGCGACAATAGGTTACCTAACGTCATATGTAAGTCGAACGCTAGCTTATTGAGATTGTCTTTCTCGATGTACCCTGACTTGATCTTCTGTCTTATCCATGACTGTTCTGCTCTCCTCTTAACTTTTCTGGCTGAGATATTGCTATTATTTATCTTCACCCTAGCGTACTTCGGTACAACATCTGACTGCAAACAGTTCTTCTTCAAATGTATTTTTAAATTTACTTTCATAATATTAAGCTTAGCTTTAAAAAATGTTTTCACATCTCCCACAGCCTGACTAGGCACATATTTATCAAAACTAGACATGATTGTCTTAATGGGATTTCCGCGACCGTTCTTTAAACAAAAATATGGCATTTTTTATAAAGAAAATTAAAAATATAATTAAAATATAGATATTCTTTCGGGAATGTGCGTTTCCTCTTATTTGTATTGATTGGTAGTGGAGAGGGTTTCCCTACGTCAGAATGTATACAACGCCACGCCAAGTCCTCTTCCGCCGCGTCCAATTCACCTCACCGCCAGTACGCTGAGGGCCGTTCCGCTGCAGTTTGTTCTTACTGGAACGTGCTGTTCGATGGCTAAATTGAGTACACACTCAAAGGCCAAATAAAAAAATAAATAAATAAATAAAAAAAAGAACGTGCTGTTGCATTCAAGAATACGCCTGAAACAGGTCTTTAAAAATCTCATAACTTCTGTGCAGAAAATCACTTCGCTCATTAAGTAGTAGATCTGGGTTTTTTCTTTGATTAGCGTATATTTCAATCTCTTCGAGCACGTTAAGACAGAGACTTTTTGGAGCTTTATTGAGCACTTCCATTTGTTCATTTATATTACTCACTTCATGTTTACTATCTTTTACATGCGCTCCAAATGCTGTCCGATTGCTATGACTGCAATGTTCCCTGTATCGAATTTCAAAATTCCGCCCTGTCTGCCCTGTAACTGTCGCATTCAGCACATTTGATCTTATAGACTCCGGAATTGTTGTATTTCATTTGTTTTGTCGTTGCTGGTTTATGTCTTAATCTATGTGCCATTTGCCCTTCATTCTGGAATGCCACAGCGATGTTTTTTGGAAATAATTTAGCAATTCTTTCCGACACACGCCCTTTGTATGTCATGGTCTCAAACTTGTTCTTAACTTTAATTTTCCTAGAATCATTATTGATACCCGCGGATTTGTTTTTGATCTTGTTAAACATACGTGTAACATCTTGTGTCCTGTATCCATTAGCTGCTGCAACTTGCTTAATAATTCTCGAAAGAATATCTACATTTTAATTATATTTTTAATTTTCCTTATAAAAAATTTGTACATTAGTGTAAATTATTTCGGTTCATGGCACACTCAAAAAAAAAAAAAAAAAAAAAAAAAAAAACATTGTTCCATTGAAAAGTATATTCGCCATTAATACGTACGGTGAAAAAATAACATATGCACAATTCTTATAGGTAGAGGGCACTTTATACTATTTCCAATAAGGTTTTTCCAAAACTGCGACATAAGCATTTAACAGATTAAAATTTACTTTAGTTATGACAGTGAACCGATAGTTCTGTACTGACAAGTTACTCTGTAACTGAAATATATGGTACGTTGGCATTTAATACATTCCAAAATTTCTTCTTTTTGTAAACTAAGATATTTCTATTAGTAAATGTATCTCTCTTGTTAATTATATTTTTAACTTTGTCTAACAGATCTGAAGATAGGCAACTAGCCTGAAACCGGTCATTGAAAATAAAAAATAGCGATCAAAGACTGAAATGCCACATTTTTCTTTTTTCGCTGTTCGCTGCATTCAAATTTGTGTCTGTGCCGAGGTGTAACGTCCATTTGCAACAGCAAGGTGTAAGGAAGGGACCGATAATTACAATTGCTTCAGCACAACTACTCTATTAGCTGCCGAAAGGAAGTAGCTTTCGAATGGGAATCGCAAACATTTCATAACAAGGCATCAAATCAGCCGAATCCTCCACCGGAAAACACGTCTGGCGTGACATTAGTGGCAGTACGTGTGTCATATGACAGGAATCTCTTACTGCTGCACCTAATTTGTACGCCTGATAAGTGAGTAAGTTAGCCTCTCTGCCCGATTTATATGTTCGTAGGTATGTGAATGTGATCACTCCCAAGAAAATGATGGAAAAAATAATAGTTTGTCACATAGTCTGCAACAGTTTCGCAATCACACAGTTTCTCTGTGCTCTGTGAAAACATATGTTTTTAACGTTTTTGAAGTTGCGTCCCGTTTTGGAAGTTTTCGCTCTTCAATTCCTTTTCTGTTTTTTCTTTTTTTTCATTTCTGTTCTCGCTATTCATCACGTTTGCTTGCGTCGGTAACATTTTCTTACCACATGACTCATATTCTATAACCGATGTATCGTATGGCAAGTGCCAAGAGTATAGAAAGGGAACAAACATTTCAGTGACCGGACGGAGAGCTCATAACGTAAAATAAAATAAATAACATGGCGCTCTGAACACGTTTCGTCCGCTTCACAGTTCACCACTGTCAGCAATTGACCACGACGCCACCGCTGTTTAGTTACGCTGAGTATTTCCCTTGTTGAGCGTGGACCGTTCATTGTTTTTATTTTATTATTTTTTTTCACAATTCAGTACACCTCCCTGTTTTCATGCTTCATCTGCGTTCAGTTTTTGATGGGCCATCTTACCACTAAATCTGAGGAAGGGGGTGCGACGTTGCGTTTCCCTTGTTAGCCCCCACATCTCCCCGTTTTCTCCTTTAAGGACGATCAGTCGCCCCCCTGTATTGATCTCGCGTCGGTAATTGTAGAAAGCTTTATGCACTCTCAAGCTCAGAAAATCTGAAGTTACCAGGGACAAACTACAGGATGCGTAAGGTTATTAATAACTTGCCAGAACAAGGGCAGGTTTGAGAACGTATTTCCACACAACCGACTTGTCATTTGGCGGCCCCTATTATCTGTCGCACACTTTGACCCGAGTCACCTTTCGCGACTAATTGTGATGCGCAATGTATATAGATCTTATACTTATGCACCCTTAGCTACCCTCTCAGCTTGATGCCCCAAGCGACTGCTACTAACTGTTATGTGTTCTGTACGGAAGTCACTAAGATGTGGCGTCTCTTACGCCCCTTTGAGTATAGCACCCTAAGCGGAGGCTTGAGTCGCTTGGACCTTAAACTGGCCCTGCACAAAACAATATACTCTAGTTATAAGAGTCAAAGAACACAAGATACGAAAACGTATCCAACTCCAGCAGTACTGCTCTTGTTCCGTGACTGTAACCAGTTTTATTAATCATAGCGAACCCGGCAATGCTTCGTAATTACTAAATATGTATGGGAACTACACGTACGTCCTAATCTCCTTCTCCCCCTCTTTCTGCCAGTCTTTTCCTCCCCCTCTCTTTGTCCATCTCTTCCTCTTCTCCCTCTCTTTATCCATCTCTTTCTCCTCCTCCCTCCTCTCACTGTCCATCTCCTAATAGCTTCCCGCAACTCCCAAATCTCTCTCCATCACCTCTTCATCCATCTCTCTGTCCATGCCCACCTCCCACCAACTCCCTCTCCCTTTGACCTTTAGCGTTGTTTATTGTTACTGCAAACGAAACCTCGATTGGAAAACGTAGTCACTTAAAATGAAAGGGTAAATCGGTTCTGATCATTTATATAATGGACATAGGAGAGACCGCCCCAGCTGCTGGATCTGTGAGGATAGTAATTTCAATGGCAATATTTCTCATAGTTTTAATCTGTGAACGGGTACGATTACAAAGTTTCGTGTGATTCAGATTCCACAGCAGTATTCTAATCATAAGTCAATAAGCCGTAGATACAACATTCCTCTTTCCTCTTAATACTGCCTGCGACGGAGAAGACAAAACAGCACACCGTTTTGTATACAGTTTTTGTTTAATATTATACAGGGCGAATCACTAAAATTTGCACCGCAGTTATTGCGGGAATGGAAAGTGCTGTCGATGTGCGATTTTCACAGATTGTATTGTTAGCCAATAAACTAGTTGCAACAATACTTAGAAAATGTACGTTTTTTTTAATGGAACAACAGCCATTGACACAAAAAGACTAAAAGTAGGATAATTAGAATGTCAGTGGTGATTGTTTCAGGATTCTAGTGCGGGTCGTTTACGAGATATCCACACCGACACGTGTACAATACATGTGGTAGCACACAAGTGCATACACTAGTTATGTGTATTCTGACCAGTAACGAGACAACTGACCATCACAGGTTGTGTCCGAAATGACCACCGGCGGCGGCACTACACGATTCCAGTCTGGTGTGCTAGCATTTCAGTGGAGATGTCCGAGAAGGCTGCAGTAATACGTCGTTGCATATCATCGGGTGTGGTTGGTGTGTCCTTGTAGACAGCGTCTTTCAGCTTTCCCCACAGGAAGAGTGTACAGGTGTCAAATCCGAGGAACAGACCAGCCGAGGTACAGGTTGTCAGAGTCCAATCCAGTAATTCGTGAAGACATGCTGTAGTACTTCGTGCAGTGTGGGCTGGACAGTCATCATATTAGTATTACAGGTTCCTCTTACTCTCCAGAGGCAAGTCTTCTGGCATGATGTGATAGGAGGCTGCGATACTTGTCCGTGTTCAGTGTTCTATGAAAAATGGACCTATGAGCTGATAGTTCACTGTCCCACATCACACGTTTAAACTCCATAGACGTTCGAGTTCCACCTGACGAAGCCAGCAGGATCTGTGAATAGCCAGTAGTGCTTCGCTCGTTTACCTCTCCGTGATTGGTAAATGTGGTTTCATCACTAAACAAGATATACGATACATCTGGAGTATCCTGTCTTAATGCCCGCGCACACAAGTTAACACGATTCCCATAATCGTTTCCATGCAGCTCTTGATGGAGAGAGATGTGACGGGGATGGAACTTACATTGACTCGCACTAGAACCGTACAACAAACTTGCCCACTCTGCCACTTCCCCTTGCAACTGCGCGGGAGCTAACGTGAGGATGGACTGCAACAGCAGCAAGAACATTAATTTGAGCCTCTTGAGTCGTCACTTGTTTCCTTCTTACCACATCCACGTAACTGATTGAAGAGGTAGATGGATGACGGTTGACGCCTATTGGCTTATCTTGCCGCATACGCCGTACATGAATGAACTGCATTACACCTTGGGCAGGTCGGCTTTTTCTGCATTGGTATTCCCATCGTCCACTCAAGAACTATTGCTTGGACTGTCAGACACTAACTGACTAGCAAGTCGCAACGCACTCAATGAACACACAAACACACTGTAAGCAAAAATAACATCATCATACCTCGCAACTACGCATGCTGTATGGTACAAAGACGTGTCTGTGTGGAAACTTACAAAATAAGATATTTCATAAACGACTCGCACTAGAAACCTACAACAAACACCACTGACCTTCCAATTTACCCTATTTTTAATTTGTTGATGTCAATAGGTATTGTTCCATTTAAAAAAGTATGTTTGCATGAAAAATACATTTTGTAAGTATTATTACGATCTGTTTGTTGATTAACAATACGAGCCCCTGAAAACCGCACTCTGTGAAAACCGCACATCAATAACATTTTACATGTCCGCAATGTCTACGGTGCGATCCCCCCAGTACACAAGGAGAAGGGATATATGCGAAACAAACAATTTGTCTAATGTATTAAATGGCCTGATATCTAATTTAAAATGGACTGCGAGAAACGAAGTAAACTGCACTTTTTCATAGCGCAATATTTTCTTTCTCGCAGCCAGTTTTAACAGAAATTCTGTACATTATTGGTTTAAAAAATATATTGCCAACGTCCGTTTGAAAGTTAGCAGAGTATCGTGTAACAATTTGAAATAAAACAGTCAAGAACTTTTCAAAATTTTTGCTAACAACGTTGTTCCTAATATACACTGCTGGCCACCGTAAATGCAACACCCTGAAGGAAGCATCCGAATCAAGTGAAATTTACACCATGGGTTTGCAGCGATGAGATATGCAACTGATTAGAATTTCAGCGCAGACGCACATCACGCGCGCCTGTGGCGCCACCTCATAGCGCCATTTAAGGCTTGGCGATTTCGACGAGTGTACGTTCGGCACGTGCGTTTACCTTGTGATTGTTTCACAAGACGATCAGTTATGCCTCGTAGACAACAGCGAACATCTTTTGATCAAGTATCCGAGTTCGACAGAGGAAGGATAGTGGCTTACCGAGATTGTGGATTATCATACAGAGAAATCGCTAGTCGTGTTGGACGAAACCAAACAACTGTAATGCGGATATGTGACCGTTGGATGCAGGAGGGTACGACGGACCGACGTGGTCGATCGCATTCACCTCGGTGCACCACTGCACGTGCTGATAGGCAAATTGTGCGCATGGCAGTGACGGATCGCTCAGTGACATCCCGAACCATAGCACAGCACATTGCGTCTGTAACGCATCATCCAGTGTCTGCGCGTACCATTCGACGCCGTTTACAGCAGAGTGGTCTGTCCGCAAGACGTCCATTGCTTCGTCTACCATTGACGCAGAACCACAGACGTCTCCGTCGCCAATTGTGTGATGACAGACGGATGTGGACGGCAGAATGGAATGACGTTGTCTTTACTGACGAGGCACGCTTCTGTCTGCAGCACCACGATGGTCGGATTCGAGTGTGGAGACACCGTGGAGAGAGGATGCTGGACAGCTGCATTATGCACCGCCACACTGGTCTTGCACCGGGTATTATGGTATGGGGCGGTATTGGATATTACTCTCGCACGCCTCTAGTACGCATTGCCGGTACTTTAAATAGCGGGCGCTACATATCCGAGGTGCTGGAGCCAGTTGTCCTTCCTTACCTTCAGGGCTCGGCCACAGCCATATTTCAACAGGATAATGCGCGACCACACGTGGCACGCATTGTCCAAAGGTTCTTCGTCAATAACCAGATTGAATTGCTTCCCTGGCCGGCTCGCTCTCCGGATCTTTCGCCGATAGAAAACATGTGGTCCATGGTTGCTCAACGAGTGACTCAGATTACATCCCCAGCTACCACACCAGATGATCTTTGGCAACGTGTGGAAGCTGCTTGGGCTGCTGTACCCCAGGAACACATCCAACGTCTCTTTGACTCAATGCCGAGACGTGTGGCAGCGGCGATCTCCAACAATGGCGGCTACTCTGGCTACTGATTCTGGCAGGAACCACATGTCACAGACGTCTGTAAACGTAATCAGTTGATGCTTGGTCAACATGTTATCTACAAAATAAATCTTGTTGTGCTACCTCTTGTCTTTCTTGGTGTTGCATTTACGATGGCCAGCAGTGTATTAAGTATATTTTTATTTATTACATACACTTAAAAAGTACAACCAGGGTCTGTCCAAATGTTTATTGTAGCATCGTGTTATAATTTTAAATAAACTGCTGAAGAAGTTTTTGAGGTTTTTGCTAACAACGTTCCCCCTTTACCTGATACATATTTGTTTACCATATACATTTAAAAATGTGTAGCCTACGTCCGTCCGAAAGTTTGTTGGAGTGTCGTGTAAAAATAGGAAATAAATTGGTCAATAACTTTTAGAGATTTTTACTAACAAAGTTTCCACTTCATGTAATACATACATATGAACCATATATGTAGCCTATCGCCATTCGGACTTCTATTACAGTATCTTGTATAAAGCTGAAGTAAACCGGTGAAGAACTTTTCGTTATTTTTGGTAACAACGTTAAACTACAGCTTGTCTTTAAGTAGTAGTGTATAGATTATGTAGGTCTCAGGTCCAGTCATCAGTCGGTTCCACATTCTATTCTACCTCTTCCCTTATCTCTGATAGAGATCTGTTAATGCGAAAAGTTTGACTTGCAGCGTGCAGGATATGACTGTTGTAATACATCAAACTTAGAAACTGCATTTTTTTTGTTTTGTTTACAGGCTGGTTACGTTTTTCTGTTTATTCGCAGTCCCAGGGCAAATTATTGGCTATAGAATGTGAATAGCAAGCAATATAAATTAGACAGCCAGTACAACGTAGACAACAATTTATCTTTTATGTACTACTGCTATGCCAGTGCAGAACGTGTAAATGTTTAGTTTTCAAAAATCAGCTACTGTGAAACAGTTTTTTTCCGATTTTTTGTTTTACGGTTTCTACATGTCAGTACAGGAAGACGTTTTCTGGATTTCCTCTGTATAAAAGAAAGCTATTAGATCAACAATGAATCATCGAATGTATTTTGTGCGGGGAAGAAAAATATATATCAAAAACTTGCAGGTTTAGAACGATGAGTATTCCAGCACGAAAGTTTTATCACTTCAGAGCCTCTGAAAGAAAGCGTATGAATCTTTTTCTGGTCGATTCCCATTATGTTTAGAACGCCAATAGAACCGCAGTAAATTACTAATATTTCACGAGTCTTTGCTTTCGTCAGATACATACATTGCTTCATACCAGACTGTTGAGTTTACTGCACAGTAAATGTATGACAATGCTGGAATAATATTAGCTTTAGCTACATAGCAAAGCTTGAAGTTTTGCTTTGGTGTCAGTTGTTAGATCCAAGTCTTGTAGTCGGTAGGTGACTGAATTCCACCGTTAAGACGTTAATTGCCCAAGGCGCGTGCTGTCTGAAAAGACATGGCGGTGCCTGAGCGTTGGCCACACTCTATAATTCAAGACATTGATGCTCACCTTGGTGACCAGACACTGACGTAAATATCAACACCACTCCTCTCTTTCGCTCAAATTTTGAAAGTTGAAGATTCTTACAGTTTCATGATTCGAGACGGCGGTCTCTTGCTCAGGTACCGACGCAACATCGCGCGTTAGTGACTTCATCTGAGGAGGCGCGTCCAACAATAGCATACGAGGGTCAAACGAAAAGTCATGAGCCAACTATTATTAAAAATATTGATTGCTGCTTTTTAGACAAGCCATGGACATCATCTAAAGTGGCACAATTTTTTGTCACTTTTCATAATAGTCTCCATTTATTTGCACAGATTTTCCCATCATTTATACGTTTGAACTTTCCGCAAAGAAGAAGAACGTTGCGGCTGCCGGAAGATGTTGATACACCACGGTGGCCGAGCGGTTCTAGGCGCTACAGTCGCAGGTCGCAGGTTCGAATGCTGCCTCGGGCATGGATGTGTGTGCTGTCCTTAGGTTAGTAAGGTTTAAGTAGTTCTAAGGGACTTATGACCTGAGCAGTTGAGTCCCATATTGCTCAGAGCCATCTGAACCATTTGATTCACCATTTTCTGGATGTCCGTCAGCATCTCATAGTGGTGGCGCAACTATTGTTTCACGAAAGCGAAAATGTGGCATTCGGAGATGGGACTGTAGGGGGGCATGTGGAAGGCTTTGCCACCGAGATATCCTAATTTTGCCCAAAGTGTAAAGCCGCGCCACAGGATGATCTACCGCAGGCACGTATCGTGCAAAGCACGTGAATGTTGCAGACAACATTTATGGCACGTTCATATTCAAGACAATGCCCCAGAAGACAGCCATCTGCAATCCAGAAAACGCTGCCCATAATTTTCCCAACGGACCGCACTGTCATTGGTTCGTTCTTTGATGGCGAATCCAAATAGGGCAATTCCATACTTTTGCGTTTTATTTTAGGCTTACAGCGATGGACGTAGTTTTCTCCACATGCCACAAGCTCGTCCAAAACTAGTCTTCTTCATTTCCGAAAGTCTGAAGAAGCCTCCGGATGATAGTTCTCCTCCGAACTTCATGGTCTTTGGTCAATAAATGTGAGACTCAACAGGCACAAAGTTTTTAATAAACATAGATTTCAATCATTTCCTGCGCTGATTTCTTTCCTGAAGAACCGACAAACGGTATGCAGTATTGCACCAAGACGTGCTGAATTTCTGCCTGTAAATAATTATGCCGCGGAACAGGTATTGGGACGTTAAAATCTGTCTACGCTAGCATTGTGCACACAACTCCATCACAGTTACCACGACAGAGGGAAAAAATGGCATCCTGAGCTCTCAGCTAATCAGCATCGGAATCACCATCGCCCAGTTTCTATCTTTAAGGAGGGACGTTCCTCAAAAACACACTATTTAAAAGATGCGCCAGATACACAATTTTGAAGTATGTTTTATATGAGATTCCTACCTTTACTGTTAAGTTTCTTAGGTTATATATATATATATATATATATATATATATATATATATATATATATATATATATATATATAACTTTTTTATGGAATCTAAGAATTTTATTTTCGAAAAAAATGTATGTCCCTTTTTCTCGGAAACAATTGAAGAGGTTTCTACAAAATTTTCTCGTTTTAACCGTTTGAATATACTAAGCTCCTCTCATGAGGTTTTTTTTTGAAAATATCGAATAGGAGAATTTTAATAATTTTTATTATAATTCTGTAAGTACAATATAAAATCCATACAAAATTCCGAGCACTTTGCCCCATAGCTCATCTTACACTCAGAATTTCAAAATTTACTCTAGAAAATTCATTTGTTGGGTATATAGAAATAAGTGTAACAAATTTCATAGTTCTAGCCTTCAAGTTCAGCCTAACGTTTCTTCTTACGCCACTTCTTCAGAAGGCCCCAGATTTGTACTCAGGGTGCTCTTTCTCTTCAAGACTTCTATTCTCGTATCTTTTTTCTGCCCTCTTTCCTTCAACAGTTCTCCAACTGACTTTTCAGCTGCAGAGAGGTGCTGTAAATCTATGTTTCTCAAGATGTCTTGAGTCAAATGACCTATCTTAAACCCCTTCTTTCTAATACCTTCGTCCTCCCTACGTTCCTGTCATTAAACGCAAATACTGCAAGACAAGTTGCAACTGTAGCAAATAAAAATGTCGTTTTAGGGCATCCTTCCCATATGAGTGAATCTACATCTACATCTACGTGATTACTCTGCAATTCACAGTAAAGTGCCTGGCAGAGGGTTCAATGAACCACCTTCATGCTGTCTCTCTCGAGCACTTAAATTTTTCTGTGCGAGCCCTGATTTCTCTTATTTTATCGTGGTGATCATTTCCCCCTATGTAGGTGGGTGCCTACAGAGTGTTCTCGCAATCGGAGGAGAAAACTGGTGATTGAAATTTCATGAGAAGATCCTGTCGCAACGAAAAATGCCTTTGTTTTAATGATTGCCACTCCAATTCACGTATCATGTCTGTAACACTATCTCCCCTATTTCGCGATAATACAAAACGAGCTGCCCTTCTTTGTACTTTTTCGATGTCATTCGTCAGTCCCACCAGATGCGTATCCCACACCGCACAGCAGTACTCCAGAATAGGGCGGACAAGCGTAATGGAAGCAATCTCTTTGGTGGACCTGTTGCAGATGGCTCTGAGCACTATGGGACTTAACATCTATGGTCATCAGTCCCCTAGAACTTAGAACTACTTAAACCTAACTAACCTAAGGACAGCACACAACACCCAGCCATCACGAGGCAGAGAAAATCCCTGACCCCGCCGGGAATCGAACCCGGGAACCCGGGCGTGGGAAGCGAGAACGCTACCGCACGACCACGAGATGCGGGCAGACCTGTTGCACCTTCAAAGTGTTCTGCCAATCGCAGTCTTTGGTTTGCTCTACCCACAATATTATCTATGTGATCGTTCTAATTTAGGTTATTTGTAATTGTAATCCCTAAGTATTTAGTTGAATATACAGCCCTCAGATTTGTGTGACTTATCGCGTAATCGAAATTTAGCTGATTTCTTTTAGTACTCATGTGAATAACTTCGCACTTTTCTTTATTCAGGGTCAATTGCCACTTTTCGCACCATACAGATATCTTATCTAAATCATTTTGCAAGTCGTTTTGATCATATGATGACTTTAGAAGACGGTAAATGACAGCATCATCTACTAATAATCTAAGACGGCTACTCAGATCGTCTCCTATGTCGTTAATATAGATCAGGAACAATATAGGGCCTATAACACTTCCTTGGGGAACGTCGGATATTACTTCTGTTTTACTCGATGACTTTCCGTCTATTACTACGAACTGTGACCTTCCTGACAGGAAATCAGGAATCCAGTCGCACAACTGAGGCGATACTCCGTAGGCACGCAGTTTGATTAAAAGACGCTTGTGAGGAACGGTGTCGAAAGCCTTCTGGAAATCTAAAAATATGCAATCAATTTGACATCCCCTGTCGATAGCACTTATTACTTCATGAGTATAGAGAGCTAGTTGTGTTTCACAAGAACGATATTTTCTGAATCCGTGCTGACTATATGTCAATAAATCGTTTTCTTCGAGGTACTTCATAATGTTCGACTACAATATATGTTCTAAAACCCTACTGCAAATCGACGTTAGTGATATAGGCCTGTAATTCAGCGGATTAGTCCTATTTCCCTTTTTGGATATTGGTGTGACTTGAGCAATTTTCCAGTCTTTAGGTACGTATCTTTCTGTGAGCTAGTGGCTGTATATAATTGCTAAATATGGAGCTATTTTGTCAGCATACTCTGAGAGGAACATGACTGTTATACAATCTGGACCGGAGGCCTTGCCTTTATTAAGCGATTTAAGCTGCCTTGTTAGGCCGAGGATATCTACTTCTATGTTTCTCATCTTGGCAGTTGTTCTTGATTGGAATTCAGGAATATTTACTTCGTCTTCTTTGATGAAGGAGTTTCGGAAAACCGTGTTTAATAACTCTGCTTTAGTGGCACTGTCATCAGTGACTTCACCGTTGTTATCCTGCAGTGAAGGTATTGATTGCGTCTTGCCACTGGTGTGATTTATGTATGACCAGAATCTCTTTGGGTTTTCTGACAGATTTCTAGACAGAATTTCGTTGTGGAAATTATTAAAAGGATCTCGCATTGAAATACGTGCCATATTTCGAACTTCCGTAAAACTTTGCGAATCTTCGGGATTTTGCGTTCTTTTCAATTTGGCATGTTTTTTTCGTTGCTTCTGCAACAACGATCTGACCCGTTTTGTGTACCATGGGGGATCGGTACCATCACTTATTAATTTATGTGGTATATATCTCTCAATTGCTGTCGATACTATCTCTTTGAAAACATTCCTCAACTTTTCTACACTTAAGGAGTGAAGACTCTCTCTTAAAAAGGCGTTAAGAGCATTTTTATCAGCTCTTTTTTTTTAATAGATATGCTTTGCGTTTCTTTTTGATGGTTGCAGGTGTTACGGTATTGAGCCTAGCAGCAACTGCCTTGTGGTTGGTAATCCCTGTATTCGTCACAATACTTACTATTTGTCCAGGATTATTTGTTGCTAAAAGGTCAAGTATGCTTTCGCAACCATTTACGCTTGGAGCTCTGGTACTTTCCCAACACAGCTACGACTATTTACAACTGTTATACCAATGGTTCCTGTATCTATTTTCTTCCTGTGTTCAGCCTGCACCCTTTGTGACTGAAGCCCATCTAGTGTTTTCCCGAGACCCTCGAAACTAAAAAACCGCCCAGTCCCTTCGACACAGCCCCCGCTACTCGTGTAGCCGCTTCCTGTGTGTGGTGGACCCTTGACCTATTGAGTGGAACCCGGAAACCCTCTACCTGATGACGCAAGTCAAGGAATCTGCAGCCTACAGGGTCACAGAACCGCCTGAGCCTCTGATTCAGACCCTCCACTCGGCTCTGCACCAAAGGACCACAGTCGGTTCTATCGACGATGCTGCAGATGGTGAGCTCCGCCTTAATCTCGGAAGTAAGACTGGCAGTCTTTACCATTTCCGCTAGCCGCCCGAAACCAGACAGAATCTGCTCCGATCCAAAGCGACACACGTCATTGGTAGCGACATGAGCCATCACCTGCAGTTGGCTGCACCCTGTACTCTTCATGGTATCCGGAAGCACCCTTTCCACATCCGTAATGACTCCCCCCCCGGAATGCACACAGAGTGCACACTGGCTTCCTTCCCTTCCTGGGCAGCCATGTTCCTAAGGAGCCCCATTACGCGCCTAACGTTGGAGCTCCCAACTACCAGCAAACCCACCCTCTGTGAATGCCCAGACCTTGCGGGCCGAGAAGCTTCCTCTGGAATGGGGTGGACGACTGCATCCGGCTCAGAGACATCGTCAGCCACAGGTAACGCCCGAAATCTGTTCGTGAAACGAAACGGGGAGGCCCTACGATCGCCCCCCGGAAAGTTTTTCGCTGCCTGCCAGACTTTGGAATGATCTCCCACTCGACCACCTGTGAGGGGTCAACCTCAGTGCAGATAGTAACCGGGGAGGTCACAGCAGTGGACCGATCGGAGGACACGTGGGACGTGCTCGGCGTCCCTCGCATCCCCGCATCCAATCCCCCACAGCGACGCCCCTTGGCAGCAGCCTCAAGCTGTGTGACGGAAGCCAACGCAGCCTGAAGCTGCGAGCGAAGGGTCGCCAGCTCAGCTCGCATCTGTTCACAACAATCACAGTTCGTATCCATTACTGCACTCCTCCTGCTTGAAGCTCGTAAAAATATGTAAAAAGCGAACGGTGTACTCGTCTTAGTAGTAGCAGGAACTAGCGATCTACTCTCTCTGACGATCTAACTGAATTTAGGCTCATTTGGATTCTAGGTTTTGCCATTAATACACTGTTTTAGAAGTTAAAGATCGGTCAGAAAACTGTTAGTCGATTTGACAAAATCCAGGATACAATTTGGAAGCCTCTCCTTGTGAATGTAGGGGTCGGTATCCCTCTGAGCCTGTACATATTGAAGTATTGCTTTAAAAAATGAGTGTGGCAGGAAGGTCGCTTCACACATTTGTTTTTAAAGCACTTCGGATGCTATTTCACCATTAAAATTTTGCGAACTTATTGTCCACGAGTTCTACTTATAAACAGAAAATAAACGGGAAACTGAAATTTTCCGTCGTTTTCCTTAACGTCCCTCCTTAAAGGGTGATTCCAAAGGCTGTGTGCAAAATAAAGGAACTGATGGAGGAGTCGAAATACAATAACTTTGGAATGAGAACTTATGACTCTGGAAATAACCCTGAGCCAGTGAAAGCTTTTGAATGTCAGGAACAACAACAACAAACACGGTTTAAGTTGTGTGTACCTACAGTTGGATGCAACTAGACAGAGCACTCTTGTGGCTGGTTCAAGTGGCTCTGAGCACTATGGGACTTAACTTTTGAGGTCATGAGTCCCCTAGAACTTAGAACTACTTAAACCTAACTAACCTAAGGACACCACACACATCCATGCCCGAGGCAGGATTCGAACCTGCGACCGTAGCGGTCGCGCGGTTCAAGACTGTAGCGCCTAGAACCGCTCGGCCACACCGGCCGGCGCAGACTTGTCTGTGCAAGTACTTGGCGTGCTCAGTACCATATATCTTAGGCGGTGGCTCGGAAGGGATGGTGCAGTTGTATAGCCGTCTTGCTCTTCTGATATGTCAGCTATTAATTTTGGTTGTGGAGACATATCAAAAACCTCACGTGTGTAACTCCATTTGCCGACGGAGAAACGCTTCTCGGAGTATAACTGTAGTTTGTAATGATGTCTGGATACTTGATAGAGTATGTAAGATTTTATACCTATACTGAATGTGGTGGTCACCATTTTGAGCACCTTCCGTAATGGACAATATTGCTGAGTAAATAGTACGTCATCTTTACTGAAACATTAAGGTGCATGGGCATTAATTGCCCTTGTTGTTCCTGAAATTCCAAAGTTTTCACGGTTCACGGTTCAGGGTTACTTCCTGAGCCATATGTTCGTATTCCAAAGCTGTTTTATTTCGACTCCTCTGTCAGCACCCTTTGTGCATAATCTTTTGAATTACTCTTTATATAGCCTCTCTACTTAATTAAATTACACAAGCTGGTGCAGCACGATACAGACTCGTTGACATGTCAGAGGAAGACAGTAGCCCCTTAGCAAGCGGTGTAAGGTCCCCATTTTATCCTCGAAGCTCGACGCTGACTCTGCCTTTTACATTAAGGTGGTGGCTAACTTCTGGCGTACTGAACTCATTTAGAGAACGTGCCGAGGATTACAATGTGTTTGTTTATTTTGGAGCTGACAGTAGTTCAAATTGTGCTTTGTTGCCCTGACTGCATCCCTGTAATTTAATGGCCAGTTCTCAGGTCATGGGCGGGGGTATTGTATCAAAAATGTGTCTGTAATAAAGTTTCTGAAAAAAGCTGCAAATATCCTATCAGTGCTGTCAAGATTACAAAGGGATGAAATGACTGACAACTTGTTTTATAACTTCGTGAACTTAAAATTATGCACTTCAGGAAATGCAAGAACGTACTGTCCCATGAAGATAACATTAATGAATCACAGAATCTGTCAAATAAAACAAATATCCTTGTGTAAAAATTTGTGGTGATATGAAGTGGAATATTCACATAAGCTCAAACGCAGGTAAAGCAGGTGACAGACTTTGCTTCATTGGGAGCATACTGGGAAACTACAGTCCATCTACAAAAGAAATTGCCTTCAAAACGGGCATTCTACCATCGGTAGTGGTTCGAGCCAAAAGCAAGGGCTCGATGCCAAAAGACAGTTTCCGCAGTATTATGCAAAGCCTTTGGTCCACTGGAATGATAACAGGACCGCCTGCAGCTGCAGCACTGATTGGCCGAGGGGCAGACTGACATCCTCAGCGCCAGATGGCGCGGTTCGCACTCTGGATGCCGTGACTCGACACAGCCGGTGTGCGCCCTGCTCTCGTACCAGTCTCCTGCACTACCGCCTCGCACAGCTTCGTCGCCCGGCCTGAAATGCTGCTGTCGCAAGATTGACCCACCATCGAGTCGAGCTGGGCGTAGCAAACGTCGCCTTCTTGGTGACCACTCTTCGCCGCCGAGAGCCGACCAATCAGCGCTCACCTGTATCGAGCTGCTTGTGGCCATCCTGCCTCACCAACCTCCACCAGGGAACACTCACACCCTCTACATGTCCCAGAACGTTGCTCAGGTATGTGGGACATACTTTATAATAAACAGGATTAACAGAGTTTATTGGCCGTATGCAAAGTAGGAGAGCACAAGTGATCACACGTTTCTTTGACTCGCACGAGAGCATCACAGAAATGTTGCAAAACTTGAACTGGCAGACGCTGGAACAATGGGGCCAGCTATCTTGCGAAAGCCTACTTACAAATTTTCAAGAACGATTATTAAGTGAGTAATCTAGAAATACATGACAGCCCTCTGCGTATCGCGAAGATAGATAAGACTAATTACAGAGCGCGTACAGAATATCCGATTGGAACGAGAATAAATTCTAATATATGGTACAGTGATAAGTAGTACCTTCTGCCATGTACTACACAGTAATTTGAAAAGTACATAGGTTAATGCATAGAATACCACAGGGCTTGTATAGGGAGTATCTTGCGGTTGCCGTTTATGTCTCTCTCTCCTTTCAAATGCACACAAACACGACGATACAATGATTCATCATTACGGGCTTAACGATTTAAGCGCCTCAGCCGGATCATTGTGGTCCGTGAACAGTGATGAAGATTTGTAGCAGCAATCAGGCACCACTTCACAATGAGAAAATGCTGAGAAGACGAACTTAGGGATGTTTAGACGATTCCATGAAGAATTCCCCCCCCCCCCCCCCCGCCCACACACACAAACACACAGTTCTTGTCAAAAACGGACTGGTGTTTTGTTGCCAAGGAACTAGTTGTTCTGGAGATTAGCAAAACTAAAAAAATTACGGAGATTTCCACCTTCGATTTGCTGAAGATAATATCATGCAGTACACCTGCAGAACTGGCCTTGCATCATGTGACATTATTGGCAGGGAGCTCCCTGTATAGTGGCCTAACTGGAAAAGTGGCCACGATGGCAGATTCTTTTTGTCATATAAGAAAATTAATCCTTAAGTGCAACCGTTAGCTAAGATGACTATGATATCGTAACTACAGTTTTTTTGTGGTAACGTTGTAGATAATAGTAATGGAGAAGGCACATGATATCACTGGAGCGACATGCGTACGAGCACACTCTGCATTGTTGCCAGATGTATCCAATATGGCGGCGATGACTTCATCCAAGATGGCGGCGTGTAGACTTGGCAACAACGCATGACGTCATCCAAGATGGCGTCTATGACGTCAGCTGATGATGCAAGTACCATTATCCAAGATGGCGGCTTTTGGCGGGAAAGTGCCATGCCTCGTCCCCCAGAAAAACGGCGAGAAGTTCAAATTCCAACAGGATAATGCATCACACCACAGTTATGTCAACTAAGCTAAGAAAATCATGGGAAGATAAGTCACCTGGGCTACCCACACTAACCTGTCACCCGACCGCCACTTCTTCCTATGAACTGGCGGCAAGTTTGAATTTTGGTGGTAAAGAAAGGTCAATTCGTGTATCTCTACTAAGCTAAGAAAATGGCTCAAAAGAAAGGACACTTGGACTAACCTCAGTCATCCAATCACCACCTCCTCCTAAGGATTCGTGGGAAAAGGACTTGGACATAAGTCTTTATTTAAACAACTTCGTGCAGTACAGCCATCCAATGTGTTCACCACGAGGTCCGGACTCCAACTAACTTAGTACACAGTGCCACCACCAGAGGGTGCTCTCATATGTGACATAATCCAAGATGGCGGGAAACAGTGTGTTTGCAGGAGGTCCAGACTCCAACTGACATAGTACACAGTGCCACCACCAGAGAGCACTGTTGACTAGGTGGCTGTCATGATGTCAGCTGATGATGTAACTATCGTTAGACCTGTGAGGTCACAGACACACTGGTATGGTTCCCACCCCAAATCCATGATGGCAGCAGTGGGAAATTCAAAAAGTGATATGATCCCCTCCCAGGCAGGAAATTCAAATATTTTCATATTATAGCTAGTTCCACGCCCACCTGGACTTGGAAGGAAATAGTTAAAGTCTCCACCATGATCCTCAACCGTCCGCCATGTCCCCTTAACAACTCATGTTGGCGGACTAATGTGTACTAATGTGCACAAACATGTACTAACGTGCTCAGTGCATGACATCATCCAAGATGGCGGCTGTGACGTCAGTTGATGACACAATTGCCACACCCCCCTGGTGAGAAGTTTGAATTTTGATGGGAAGATAGGTCAATTGGGCTACCTCTGATACCCTAAGAAAATGGCACAAAAGAAAGTACACTTGGACTACCTCCACTAACCTAAGTGACCTGACTGCCACCTCCTACTAGGGATTTGTGGGAGAAGGACTCAGCTTGCACTGGGCTGGTGGAGAGAGGAAGAAGTGTTCTTTATTTATTTTATAATAATTTATTTAGGGATGGAGTATATTTATTACAGTGATACAAAACACATGCTCGGACATGCTTGGAGCCACGTCACACAGTGTACAGACATGTGAACCACTAGAAGACTCTGCAAACATGCTTGCTAATCGTCAACTGTCAAAGTCATGCACCTGTCTTTATTTAAACAATTTTAGCCACTACCGCCATCCAGTGTGTTCACCACGAGGTCCAGCCCAATTGACCTAGTGCACAGCACCACCACCAGAGCTCGCTGTCATCCCTCTCATCTGTTCAACCGCTTTCTCTCTATCGTCATTCTAACAGGACACCTCTGATACGTGGATACCGACATCACAGATGCTGTTCCGCCACTCATGGTGTGTGTGTGTGTGTGTGTGTGTGTGTGTGTGTGTGTGTGCGTGTGTGTGTGTGTGTGTGTGTGAGTGTGTGTGCGTGTGTGTGTGTGTGTGTGTGTGTGTGTGACATGCATATGGACTTCACAGAAAGTGTTATACATAAACTGTTCCACCGCTCCTAAATAATTCAGTACATTGATGTGCAGACACGAAGTCGTAAACTGTCAAAATGACGCACAGCATAGCCTACAGATCTGCTCGCAAAATAATCCAACAGATGCGTGCAAGCACCCTCTGCCGTCCTCTGTACACTAGACCACACAGGAGGTTAACGGCAGCCCCCACAAAGTGACCCAACCGTCAGCTGTGAAACCACACACAGACGCCCTGAAGGTCCCGCATGCAGAAGGTGGTGGCGCCCCTACCATACTTGACACCTGAGAAATTGCTTGCGAAATACGTGATCACCTAGGCGCCGGACGCCTCTTTCTTCGAGAATACAGTCACAGTTATACTGACGTCATAGAACTCCAAGGTGAGCTCACGCAGCCCCCATATGCGAGACACCTCCGGGCAGCACATGTCTTTACCATTGATGACGGAGTAGTTACAAACCTTCGCAAATGCGTCTAACAAGGTTCTCAATCTTATACTCGTGTCACATCACTGTGTAAGATGTAAGAACCGAGTAGACCTCGCAGAAATTGTATAGTGCCCCAGAAATAGTTACGCTCGCTTTCTTGATGTCTCAGCTTGTGTGCATGAAAAATCTTGCCCTAACAGATCCTGGTTACGCAAATAACGCAGAATAACGTCGAATGCAGTCTTCCTTGTGGACCTGACTTGGTACCCACTCCATCACATGTTACCCTTCCTGCTTTCAACACACACAAATGTTCCCTCCGCTATGTATAAGCTCCTATATCCCAGCACACAGGATATGAATGAATCGAGCATTATGATTGGCTCTTATCGAATTTACCCACCGAATTACTGATGCCGCCGGTATCGAAACACCATCCACCTTTTCTTTCTTTCTGCAGATGAGACATTCAGTGGTAAAATTATTTTGCACAGATCGCTAAATTGCACTGACAGTTAAACCCGCAAAGTTGTCTACTGATCATCAAATACATACGAGACTCACAAGAATATTGGAAGTCAGGAGGGTATTTATCAGTGTAACTACAATTAAATATTACTATTGCTGCTACAGTCTGACACCAATCGATGTACAGGTAATGTCTCCTCTTGACGACTGTGCTTCTGCCGGCCGGGGTGGCCGAGCGGTTCTAGGCGCTACAGTCTGGAACTGCGCGACCGCTACGGTCGCAGGTTCAAATCGTGCCTCGGGCATGGATGTGTGTGATGTCCTTAGGTTAGTTAGGTTTAAGTAGTTCTAAGTTCTAGGGGACTGATGACCTCAGAAGTTAAATCCCATAGTGCTCAGAGCCATTTTTTTGACTGTGCTTCTAGAACGAATCTCAGTATCTGTAGCGCACATTATTTTCCACTTAAGGAATCTTTCGCAATTATCGATGTGCTGGATCTATATGCCCCTCACGATAGGACACAGTCATCCTCTCTAGTCATACCATATCATATAGCAGAGTAATTTTACAATGAAAAATGTACATTTTACACAATGTAAGCCATAGTAACTTTACAATACAATATATACACATTTTACACAAATAATGTAGTTATCCTTTATATCTGTAGAGCACCTGAAAAATTTTTCTTTCTTTCTTCAGACGTGACATTCAGCAGCAGTAAACTGTTTTACACTGATCACCATAGTACACCGACAACTAAACCTCGCAAAGTGCCATACATATTGTCAAATATGGAAAGACGCTTACTCAATTACACTGCTCTTCCACTGTGGACAGGAGCTTTAATATTAGAGAGTGAAACTGATATCCAACACAGCAATATATCACCACATACTGTGTCGATGTAGTGAACATGTCATATCCTCCGCCATACAAAATCATTCCTTTTACATCAGAGCACCCTTCAGCGGACCGGAGTCGCTCTCAGAACTGTTCTACAAATTCGGGATCGTTTCCGTGCGTCACAAACGCGTTACTGTTTCTGCTCTAAACCTGCTTCCTTCCTTGCTCGCTTTTCTATGCATATCTCCAGACTCGGGAATTACAAGAACACACGTATTTTTGCATGGTTCACCATAACATTAGACCATTTTCGCGGTACTTCTCGATATCAAGCACTAGGCACCATCCTACCAATCGCTAGCGCAACATAATTCCCAAGATATACACTGGAAATTATTTCTCCACAAACCCAACCTTTAGTGAGGTGCAGCGTGCTGTAAACCACTGAGTAACTAGAAACAAACAAAGGAAACTCATATTTCCACTCTAGAATACTGATACACCGATGTTGTAACAGATTCCAAATCATCCCTATAATTTACAAGCCAGCTAAGGTCTTTCCCATGTCTAGAGAACAGGCAAACGTGTCTTCCACATGCTAGAAGCACACACCACAATCGATCTTCTCTCAACTAAATAGAGGCGCGAAATTTGTAGAAGCAGTCAACCAAACAATTTACATGGGAGGGAATAACGGGCCAGCGCAAACGTACCTCCATACACAATCTTCTCAAATTTCCACTTGATCACAAAAGCTGCTCAACACATACTAAGTGTTACTTCGTTATTCGGTCTTCTAGACGACGGAAAAGTTAACTCACATTCCTACACTCCAACAGACCTCTGCATTCGGATGGCTGCTGCCATTAACAGGAAACGTGAATCATTCCCACCAAAGGCCATGTATGCACGGAATCATTCTAGAAAACTGGTCACATGTATGTTCTGTCATTATACTTACAATTAAATGTTACGATCGGGGTCTCAATCGAACGAAATTCGACAATGAGCCAATTATCAGAAATACACCCTGCTGAAGGCTGTGGCTCTGGAAATGGAAATATCTGTACCTTCCTTACTACTGGACATAGTCATCTCCTTTACACATATCGGAACACAAACACATACATTATAAGACTGATGCTCAACTGCGACCATATCACGCCCCCCCCCCCCCCCCCACTACTACTAAGTATAATACTTGACCAATAAATGTTTCCACATGTTGCAAAATAGTGCTGACCGAAAATCAACGATGGGTGGGCATGTCTCTTAGGTTTTTCTTGCGAGTGCTACCACTGTGTCTTAGAAAGAGAGACGTAATCGGCCAGATGTTAAAAAACCCGTTCGCAACAACTACTGTATATTACCATCACAAGCAGTCTTGGTTCTACAGTTGTACGCAAGTATCCAAGTATCCCCCCCCCCCCCACCCATCCCCCACGGACGATTCTTTGGACCCCCATCTCTCGGTGTCTAGTGTAGATGTCATTTTCAAGTCTAATAACATTTTATGGGAGTTTGCGTTGTGTGTATCTGAGGTGGGGCGTGAGGATCAGTCCGATATTCACCTAGTAGCAGGTGGAAAAGCGCCTAAAAGTCAAATCCAGGCTGGCCATCGTCGTTAATCTGCGAGGTGGATTCGATCTGGGGCTGGCTCACCGCCTCGTATTCCGGAAGCGTGCGATTTCGTAATATCGGCTATCCAGGAGGGTCGCGGTTGAGCCGGAATATTTTCTTAAACTATTGAATTGCGTCTGCGACCTCTAGCTGTGGATAAAATTAAAGAGAATTATATTTATTACAGCCCACTGAAAGCTGACATAACGCTGCCAGAGAAAATATGGCTTTCTAATAAATAATGAGACGCTTATTTTCAGTGAGACGTATTAAACTACACGTATTTAAGGCAGTTTAGCATTTACAATGCCACCCACTTCTTTGCGTAAACGCACACACACACACACACACACACACTTCAAAAGCAACGAGAACAGCATGCCACATTTAAAAGACCATAAAATCCCCAAGATTGGAGATGTTTTACAGAGGTTCGATATACATCGCAGATTTCAATGCGAGATGCTTTTAATAGTTTCTTGCAGAAAATCCAAATCTCGTCGTATGTTAAGAACATCAGCGGCAAGACACAATCAATACTTTCACTGCCTGATAGCGATGGCAGCGTTAGCGATGACAGTGCCACAAAAGTGGAGTTACTAAATACCGTTCTCCGAAATTTCTTTACCAAAGAAGACGAAGGAAATATTCCTGATTTATAATCAGGAACTGCTGCTGACACGAGTAACTTAGAATAGATATCCTCGGTGTAACGAAGCGACTCAAATCACTTAATAAATGCAAGTCTTCCGGTACAGAATGTGCACCAGTTAGATTCCTTTCACAGTATGCAGATATGATAGCTTCATACTTACTAATCATATACAACCTATAACACCTATGTACGTACTTTGTGCCAAATGTGACGTTAACATACAACCTCTGCAAGTAATTCTGAAGTTTGACTGTGTGTTTACCTAATGGACAGAGGGTATCGAACAAGGATTGCTGACTATGGCAGTTAATAGAAAGCTGAAAGACTAATTTTGTAAGTAATGAAAGTAGGAAAGTTCACGTAAATGAAATACTAAACGGTTGCCAGCCTAATTAGGCATAATACATTGAAACATTAAGTTTAGAGAAAAATAAACATGGATTGCTGAAGAGACTTCCATTAATGCTCCCCTTTTAAACAGTGCAATGGATACACACAACTAACGTACGAACTATGTAGTGGCTAGCAGTAGATAACTTTTTACACAAATCAGCAAACGTAGGGAACTAAATAATACTTCACTCATGGTAATAAAAGTTACTATTGCAATCATTAATTATTTCAGTACTGGTTCAACATTAAGATGTTACTAAAGACACACTGGACTGAAATTGGGCATGGAAAGAGTTCTGATTTCAGCTCACACATACATACCACAAATGACATTAAATAATCCTACACTTATACTTATTATGCCTTCATTATTACCAATGTCACAGATTTCTTTTAATAGCGACCAAAAAAAAACTATCTTTAGTTTGACTTGCTTGTAGTGGAAAAGAATATAGTGGGGACCCATAAACTGTCATTTACTCTATAGGTAAATTCTGTAATTACATCAGAGACAATTGCATTACACTAATGTGGATTTCTAACCCCTCTTGAATTGGTTTATATTTCAACACTATATAGCAATTTACTCAATTAATATTTTCAAATAAAACTTCAGAAATTAGTTCCTAGTAATAGTTACAACAAAGTAAAGTTTCATGAAAGTTCAAATTATGTGCCTCTTTCATTACCTGTGAAACAGACGGTTTAAGTAGTATCATTTATACACTTTAGCACTGAAACTTTGGCACATTCAAAGTAGAAACAAATCACTGATCAGTCAGAAACAGGATACTCGGTCTTTAGCACGTTTAGGATGGGACCCTGCATAGGTTTCATGATCAGGGCAATGTCAACGTTCCGACACATATTTTTATCACTGAAATTATTATTGAAAGAAACACAGAAATGTTCTGGTCCATACTAAAATACGTATCTGATTTCCTAAAGTTAGCGGAGCAATGGCGCAATAGTGGTGGCAGGCACGTGGCGGCCATCTGGTCTCACTTCTTGCAGTTTAAGGCTCTTTTCAGATTTCTTCTTGGCGACGTATCAATCATTTCAGAGCCATTCCATAATACAAGAGCACCATATTACAGCCGAAACCACATCCGAGGCAATTTCAACGTAAATCGGCTTCCGAATGCCTCACTTGGCACCTGCGGTGTTGACTGTACAACTGCTGGCCACTGCTGCGTAATGTGCTCTCTTTCTCTCTTGCCGCCCAGATTGACAGCCAAATCCACCTTTTCCCGCGCGCCAAGCCCCTTCCGCAGCGGAGGCGATTGCCTACACCTTTTCCTTTATATAATACAACAAGTATGAACCAGTATTCAAAGTACAATTTCTCTTTTACGAGCATATATATTTTATGAATTTTTATTATTTTTAAACATTATTAAATCTTTACAACATACACATCATAAACTTCCAGTTTCCCTCTGACAGTTCAACGATCTTAACTAGTACAGAACAATCACTTCATAGTTAAATACACATAATAACACTGTATAAACTACTTAAATCGATAATGGTGTTACAAACCATTCGCTCGACGAAAGATCCGTGCCTAAACACTGGAAAATTTCCAGGTGACACCAGTAGTTAAGAAATGAAACAGCAGAAATCCGCTGAATTACAGATTCATATCAGTGACGTCGATCTGCAGTAAGATTTTGGAACGTGTACTGTATTCAGCCATTATGAATTACCTCGAAGGAAATGATCTATTGAAAAATAGTCAGCACGGATTCTGAAAAATATCGTTCTTGTCCAACACAACTAGTTGTTTATTCTCGTGAAGTTACGAGTGCTATCGACAGGAGATCTCGAATTGATTCCATATTTCTGGACTTCCAAAAGGTTTTTGATACCGCTCTTCACAAGCGGCTTCTAATCAAATGACGTATCTGTAACCGCCTGCTTAGCTGAGTGGTAACGTGCTTGCTTTCCATGCAGCGGGACCGGGTAAGGTTCCCGGTCGGGTTGCAGCAGATTTTCTCCGCTCGTGGATTCGGTGTTGTGTTGCCCTCATCATTCCATCCTCATCACCGACTCCCAAGTCGCCCAGGGCGGTGTCGACTGAAATAAGACTTGCACTCGGCAGCCGAATTTCTCCGTATGGGGCCTCCCAGCCAACAATACCGTACGCTCATTTCATTTTTTTTTTTTTTATCCATGGAGTGTCGTCTGAGTTGCGACTGGATTCGTGATTTACTGCCAAAAAGGTCACAGTTCGTAGTAACTGAGGGAAAGTGATTGAATAAAACGGAAGTAATATCTGGCGTTCCCCAAGGAAGTGATATGGACCCCTTGCTGTTGCTGATGTCTACAAAAGATTTGGGTGGGCCAACTTAGATTGTTTGTAGATTATACTGTCGTTTGTCATCAGAAGATAAAAAAATTGTAAAATGATTTAGAGAAAATATCTGTATGACACGAAAAGTGGCAATTGTCCCCAACGCCAACTTGTGCAGAATCAGCTGCTCATCGGTGTCCGCTCCCCACCCTCGCGACCGGGAGCCACTCCTCCCAGCAGCGCCAGACGGCCAACAGACGGCGCGACCGAAAGACCGAAAGATAGCACGAAGTGCCCGCACGCGAGCCACACGGCTGAGCTATTATAAAGACATTGCTTTCGAGACCAGTTCTGTGTGTAAGGGCTGAAAACAACCAGTGACCTCTATAAGGATCTACTATATTACGTAGTGCAAATTACGGTTATCACAATCACCTACAGTTTTTGATCAAGCTCAGAGGTTAATACGATTGATCATCTAGAGAAAGTTGAAATGCCACCTTATCTGTATGCAGAGCGAAGCATCTGTGACCGAAAAGAAGCAGATATTAGTTTTATGTCCGGTGTGTGACAGGCCGCAGACATTGGCGTGTCGAGCTACGGGGAGTTGGCACCGTACTCGAGCCTGTGGGACCACCATCACCACCACCACCACCACCACCACCACCGGCACGCGGGGGCGGCGGGCGTGGCAGGCCCAGGAGCCATGGTGGGCTACCCGGGCGCGCACCCTGACCTCATCGGCTTCGCGTCCGAGCTGTGGTCGGCTGCGCCGCAGCACCGCGCGCAGTGCATGCTGCAGCAGAGGTGACTACAGGCGCTGCAGTCATCCACTCTCTTCCGAATGCTTACATTTATCAAATTGATTGTATTACACGTAGCTGGTTTGAATAGGAAGAAAAGAATACAAAAATTTGTTCTCAATAATTCAATGATTCAAGCAAAGAAAATAGCAGTGGCCGGTAATAAACCACGAAGGAAGTCCCGCAGGGCTTGATTTTTGGTCGACTCCTACTCCTTAGATACACTCTAAGACAAAAAGAAAAAAGACGCACCACTAAGGCATTATCCGAAAGGGTCTAAAAGAGGTAGACGTGATGTACATGTACAGACAAACAACTGATTACAACTTCGGAAAAATTGGATGACTTATTCGAGAGAAAGAGCGTCACAAATTGAGCAAGTCAATAAAGCGTTGGTCCACATCGAGCCCTTATTGAAGCAGTTCTTCTGCTTGGCATTCATTGATGGAGTTTTTGGATGTCCTCCTGGCGATACCATGCCAAATTATGTCCAGTCGGGGCGTTAGATCGTCAGAATCACGAGCTGTTTGGAGGACCGTGTCCATAAGCCTCCAAACGCTCTAAACTGAGGAGAGATTCGACGACCTTGCCGACCAAACTGGGTTTTGGAAGCTCCCAGACAAGTACTAAAAACTCTGTGAGCAGGTGGGCGTTATGTTGCTGAAATGTAAGCCCAGGATGGCTTATCACGGCAACAAAATGGGGCATAGAATATGATCGACATACCGTTGTGCTGGAAGGTTGCCGTGGATGTCAACAGGAGTCCCGGAATGGCTCCTCAGACCGTCACTCCTGTACGATTGGAAACAGTCAGGTTGGGGTCCCGCCGCGACTTCAGACACTCCTCGGCCTGGATTCTCTTTGTCTTCATGGATGAGTCACAACTCCAACTCAGACCCCATGACCAGCGAAGACATTTCTGGAGAGTCCCCGGGATACGAACGTGACTGGCACCCGCCATACGGCCAGACGACCAGGAATGATAATCTGGGGTGCCATTTATTTTCATGGGCTGTCACCCTTACAGCACAGCGGTACATCGACGATATTTTACGTCCCGTTTTGTTACCCTTCATGGTAAGCCGTTTTAGGCTTATATTTCAGCAAGATAATGCACTCCCACATACGGAAAGAGTTTCTACTGCTTGTGTTCCTGCTTGCCAAACCCTACCTTGGCCGGCAAGGTCGCCGAATCTCTCCCCAGTTGAGAAAATTTGGAGCATTATGAGCGGGGCCCTCCAACCAGCTCGGAATTTTGACCATCTAACGCGTCAGTTGGACATAATTTGGCACGATATCCCTCAGGAGGACATACAACTACTGTATCAATCGATGGTAAGCCGAGTAACTGCTTGCATAAAGGCCAGGTGCGGATCAAGGCGTTATTGACTTGTTCAGTTTGTGAAGCTCTTCTTTCTCTTCAAGAAATCATCGCTTTTTTTCGAAACTGTAGTCGTGTACATCACATCAACCGATTTCCGTTCCTTTTTTTTTTTCTCTTAGAGTTTTCGTTAATAAACTTTCTAGTTCCCGTACATAGAATAAAATTAGTACTTCTTAAGACTATGATTACATAAGCGGTAAAATTAATCCTGTTAGAGAGAAACCAACAAGAAGAAACTGTTAATAACGTTTTTCAAATGATTAGAAAACCTTCCACCGTAACTCGACTCTATCTTTTTCTTTTTATTTTCAAAAAAAGAACTTCGTATTGTTTAGTTCTGTTAAACCACTAGTGTACCATAAGAAATTGATGTAGCACATGAGCAGGAATCAGTAAATAGGACAGGACGTCACAACCGTTTGGGTGCAGATATCGATGAAAATTTGCATTGGAAGAATCGTATTACTGCGCTGCTCAAACATCTAAGTTCAGCAGTCGTTGCTCTTCGTATAATTGCTATTTTTGGAAACAAACAAGTAAACGTTTTAACATATTGTGCATACTTCCACTCACTGACTTCTGATATTATCTGGGGCAACTCACCATTTAGCTCGAAAGTACAGATAGCACAAAAGTGAGACGAGCAGCAGGAGTAACATGTGATGTTACCGACAGTCATCTTGTAGACGCCTCTTCAAGTAGTTGGGTATTTCAACCGTCCCTTCAAAATCTATATATTGACTAATAAAATTCGTCATAACAATCAGTCACAATTTAGAAGAATATTAATTAATGTCCACAGCTACAACCCTGGAAGAAAATATGACCTGCATTACTCATTGCTAAAGCTGTCAGTTTCTCAGAAAGGGATTCAGTCTGCAGCCGTAACAACCTTTACTCATTTTACCAATGACATAAAATTGTTGACAAGCAGCAAAGAAAATTTTAAATCTCGCCTAATTCATTTCTTCTGAACAAACCCTATTTCATAGACAAATATTTGTTAAAAACTGGTGGCATGCTTAGCTGAAAAACAGGTTGAAATAAGTCGTTCTCAAATTTAAGTCTGTCAGTAGGTATGGTTATGCTTTCACTTATTAAACTTACTCCAGTATACTATTTAGTAGCCTGTATTGCATATACCCTCACGCTTCAAGAAGAATGTAGTAATTCCAATTCCAAAGAAAACAGTTGCTGACAGATGTGAAAATTACCGAACTATCAGTTTAATAAGTCATGATTGCAAAAAGCTAACATGAATTTTTCACAGAAGAGTGGAAAAACTGATAGAAGCTGACCTCAGACAAGATCGGTTTGGATTAAGGAGAAATGTAGGAACACGCGATGCAATACTGAGCCCACGGCTTACCTTAGAAGACAGATTAAGGAAAGACAAACCTACATTTATAGCACTTGTAGACTTGGAGAAAGCTTTTGACAATGGTGACTAGAATGCTCCCTTTGATATTCTGAAGGTAGCGGGGGTAAACTACAGGGAGCGAAATGCTATTTACAACTTGCGCGGAAAGCAGACGGCAGTTATGAGAGTCGAGGGGCATTACAGGGAATCCGTAGTTGCGAAGGGAGTGAAGTAGGGTTGTAGCCCATCCGTGATACCAGTCAATACGTACCTTGATCAAGCAGTAAAGGAAACCAAAGAGAAATCTGGAATAGGAAGCAGGGAGCAGAAATAAAAACTTGAAGCTTGCCGATGACGTTGTAATTCAATCAAAGACAGCAAGGACTTGGAAGAGCAGCTGAACGGAAGGGACAGTGTCTTGAAAGAAGGATATGAGATGAGCACCAACAAAAGAAAAACAAGGATAATAGAATGTAGCTGCATTAATTCAGGTGATGCCGAGGAAATTAGATTAGGAAACGAGACACTTAAAGTAGCAGATGAGTTTTACTATTTGGGCAGCAAAATAACTGATGATGGCCGAAGTAGAGAGCATATAAAAAGACTGGCAATGGTAAGAAAAGCATTTCTGAAGAAGAGAAATTTATTAACATCGACTATAGATTTAGGTGTTAGGAAGTCTTTTCTGAAGATATTTGTCTGGAGTGTAGCCGTGTATGGAAGTGAAAGAGGGACGATAAACAGTTTAGACAAAAAGAGAATAGAAGCTTTCGAAATGAGGTGCTACAGAAAAATGTTGGAGATTAGATGGGTAGATCACGTAACTGTTAAGGAAGTACTGAACAGAATTGGGGAGACAAGAAATTTGTGGCACAGCTTGACCAAAGAAGGGATCGGTTGATAGTACACATTCTGCGACGTCAAAGGATCACCATTTTAGTAATGGAGGGAAGTGTGGGAGCTAAACATCGTAAAGGGAGGCCAAGAGATGGACACAGTAAGCACATTCAGAAATACGTAGGTTGCAGTAGTTATTTGGAAACGAAGAGGCTCGCACAGAACAGAGTAGCATGGAGAGCTGCATCAAACCAGACTTCGGATCGAAGACAACAACAACAACATCAACAGCAACAATCGTTTATACCTAGTCTGTAAACTGACTCATTCCATATCATTTCGATAAAAATCGTGCAAATGATCTAAGGAACATGTAATTAACAGAAAATCATCAATCTCTACGCTGATGGTGTTCAGCGACACAAAGCTACTGAAGCTGTCACAGAGAGTAAAATCAACACTCAGCGAAAGCCATCCTATCACGTGCCTGGACCGTCGTAAAACTTCAAATAGGGTACAAGATCACAAATACACTCTACAGGCGAGATATACAAATCGATAAAATTAGCCCAATAACTAGAAATATTCATCTTGAGCTTGAAGCTCTTCTGTCCGTGTTGGCTTACAGATTGATTTGTTTTCGGAGAGGGTCCACCTTGAGCAGAACACAATTCTTTATTTTTCTTTTTATTGCCCAAACATGTTTCGCTGAAGTTTCAGCAACATTGGTAGGTCTTTATCTTCTATATAACAGGAAAAATGCTTTTTAATACTGGTAAAAATATAAATTTAAGTTTTTTAAAACAGTATTTACATATTTGAAAAACAGACATAAATTTTATATATGGCGGTGAGGTATATATAAAAAGTTATCTGTTTTTTAAATATGTAAATTTATATTTGTACCAGTAGTAAAAAGATTGTTTCTGTGTGTGTGTGTGTGTGTGTGTGTGTTTGCAATATGTTTCACTTACTTAGTCTGGTTTCCCTACTATCTGCAGAAAAACTGAAACACACACACACACACACAAAATCTTTCACATTGTATAAGTTAATGGTAGGCATAACCATAACATATCCAGTCGTAAATTTTCGAAGTAAATAATTGTTCTAAATTAAGTTCTATATGGTTTGCAGATGACAAACCGTGAAACAAAACAACTTCATTAAATTACATAAAATACAGGAAATCCACAGCATGTGATGACAAGGTATATAAACAAATTTTTGTCTGATTTTCAAATATGTAAATACTGTCTTTAAAAACTCAAATTTATATTTGTACCGGTACTGAAAAGCATTTTCCTGTTTTATAGAAGCTAACAAAAAGCTCACTGATGATGCCTAAACTACAGCGGAGCATGTCTGGGGAATAATAAAAAAAAATTGTGTTCTGCTCAAGGCAGACCCTCCCTAAAACAGATCAGCTAGGAATATTATTCGACTAAGCACTTTGAGAACCTTTACAAGGACTCCCAAATCCAATAGTCTGCAAAACGATATTCCAATGTAGGTTCTCGTTGGTTCATATTAACACCCCAGTATCGATTTTTGTAAATGTGGCTGCCAGATTTCAGCTCGTACAATCGGTTTATGCTTTATGTAAACACATACTCTGCTTCTTTTGAGCCATGACTAAGTTATTAACTGGATACCTGATTTGTAAAATATTTGTTAACGTTGACGAGATGATTTTGTGTGGGGTGAAAGAAAACAAGATGTACTGTACTGACTAGGAAGTTATTCAATTGAAGAAAAGCAAGTTCCATCTTTATTAGATGGGAAGAAATACGCAGTAAGCAGCTAAGGGTTTTCATTTCATTTTAATTTCATTATAACGAGCTGCTTGGTCACCGATGGTATCTGTTCTTTCGGACAGAATTTAGTATGTAAACAAACGTTCATTCGTTGCGCAGGAATGGGGATATATCTTCACTCCGTTGGAAGTTTTCTAGCCATTCAGAGCCTCCAAAATGTTAGAGTGCAGTAATCACTTTGCACTTCTTCCTGCTTTGCGCGTGATGTAGGTAGGTGTAACAAAATAACTTCGCTCTCACTATTTGGCGTGGATAGGATTTTCAAGGACCCCTCCTCGAACGACCTCTTCTTCCTCCTCCACATCTTCCTAAAGAGTTCACAGACATTCGTGAGGAAATTGTACTCTCTCTGTATTAAAAAATCCCGAAGGGCTTGATAACCTCACTTCATCGTGTTCATGAAATATGAACAACTGTTTTGGGGAGACAATTCTTATACACAATTCATGTTCATAAAACGGATTCAGACGCAACTTGTAACCACGACTGCCCAAAATTGGTGTCCGACTATCGATTTTTGCCTTCCGTATGAGGTGTGTCACGTTGAAATGCGCTACGGTCGCAGGTTCGAATCCTGCCTCGGGCATGGATGTGTGTGATGTCGTTAGGTTTAATTAGTTCTAAGTTCTAGGCGACTGATGACCTCAGAAGTTAAGTCGCATAGTGCTCAGAGCCATTTGAACCATTTTGAACGTTGAAATGTAGTTAGTAGCAATTAAAATAGTATGATGTCGAAATATATTAGTAAAACGTTAAATCCTCCTTGTATTGTATGGAGCTGGGGACCTAGAAACGACGGAGAGGCTTCGTCCCTGCCCTAGCCCTCAGTGGTACACAACGCCACAACAGGCTACAGCAGTCCACCCACCCCACCGCCATCACACACCGAATCCAGGATTATTGTGTGGTTCGGCCCCCGGTGCCGGGGACCTGCACGCCTTCCCGTCCGGAAAGCAGTGCGTTAGACCGCACGGCTAACTGGGCGGGCTTAAATCTGCCTTACTTAAACAGAACACAAACTTTTCGCCTTACACGCATAAAACTGTCGTTCGCCTTGTCAACTAAGGAGCAACAGCCTTCGTAAATATAAGGGGTAGTCAAATGAAAACGAGACAGATGAAAAAAAGTGAACTCGTTGTTATTTCAAAAGTAATCACCGTAACTGTTAATACATTTACCCCACTCTGAGACAAGACGGTCAATACTTCCAGTGAAAAAATGTTTTCTATTGCATACGGAACCATGATGGTATCTGTGTGTGCATCTCTTCGTCGGAAACAAACCTACGGCCACGAACGTCTTTTTCCAGGCTAAAAAAAAATAAAAAAAAAATAAAAAAATAAAGAAATTGTGTGAGGAGAGATCGGGACTGTGTGGAGGACGTGTATGGGCTTCCCACCGAAACTTCTGCAGCGTACTCGAAACAACCTCGGTAACATGTGAGACAACAATATGGGGATTGTGAGTCCGCCTTGGCGCAAAACACTTTTTGTTATTTGTTTACTTATTTATTCCCCAAACTAGTTTCAGCTACAATATCGCCATCATCAGTGGGTTCTTTAAATCCTATTTATTGTTCAAAAATGGTTCAAATGGCTCTGACCACTATGGGACTCAACAGCTGTGGTCATAAGTCCCCTAGAACTTAGAACTACTTAAACCTAACTAACCTAAGGACATCACACACATCCATGCCCTAGGCAGGATTCGAACCTGCGACCGTAGCAGTCGCGCGGTTCCTGACTGAGCGCCTACAACCGCTAGACCACCGCGGCCGGCCTATTTATTGTACATTGATCTATAAATCAAAAGAAATTTACAAGTTCATTTGTGAAACGACTGCCCCTCAAGATGTCCAATTTACTACCGTTAATTTCAACAGTTAATTTTTTTTAACGCTTAACATCATCTAAGCAGACGCCATTACATCATCGTCATCCACTGCAGCCATTCTACAAGAAACTTTGATGAGAAACCAGAAATAGCCTACATTGAATCCTAAATGAAAGTAAATTGATAAGTTTGTGTGGAATGGTGTTCCTTGAAAACCTAAAATTTAATCTATTGGCAGATCTCGAATTTCAGTGTCTAATGCAATTTTTTATACCAAAATATCAATTAAGCAAATGTCATGTCTTTTTATTTTCAGTGCGTATTTCTATTATGCATCGTTAATTATATTCAGTAGTTTACAATAAAACTCATTTTACAAAACTGTTGAGGCTTACAAGGATGCCGCTTGTTGACACTTAGCCTGTTGGGTTTTGTCTCGGTATCTTCGGCCGACGCTTACTTCACTATTTTTCTGGCGTTTCGCCAGGACGAGTAGCTAGCACTATTTAAGGTTCTCCCTCCATTCTGGTGGGGGACTGGACTTCCCGTGTCACACAAATTCGCTCACCAGGAAAGCTCGTTTCATCGTGTCGTCTGCCGCCAGCAATGAAGGATGAACCAGTTACGATGCCAGCTACTCGTGCTTAACTGATGTCAAATGAAGATCCTGAGACAAAAGCCAGCAGCCAGTATGTCAAAAGTAAACTGAAAATTTCACTCAGTCCTGTAATTACTTAATTCAGAAACTATAAGCGTGCAAATAACAGCTCCAGCCTCCTCGTGTTATGTGCAGATTCGGGTCTCACTCGGCCGTATCTGGCACATCAGCTAGCACGGGTAGCCACAAGAAACCTCGCCGGCGGGTGGCCACCATGGCGCAACGCAGAGCCGCCAACATCCGAGAGCGTCGTCGCATGTTCAACCTGAACGAGGCGTTCGACAAGCTGCGACGCAAGGTGCCGACATTCGCGTACGAGAAGCGCCTGTCACGCATCGAGACGCTGCGGCTGGCCATCACGTACATCTCGTTCATGAGCGAGCTACTGACGGGCGGCGTGGGTGCCGGTGCAGGCGCAGCCGCCGCCAAAGTCTGCGCGCCAGCCGACTGTGCGCGCGGGGCTTCCCCGCTCTACTCGGCGGGGACTCCCCGCGACTACCTGCCGTACTCGCTGGTGCGCCAGGTGAAGCACGTGGCCGCCAACTAACGCCGTCTCACCCGCTCAGCAGCCGGGCGCGCCAATCTGAGTGGGCTCGACTCACCTACCGGAACACAGAACCCTGCTATCGAGTGAATCTCTAGACTCTTCGGATATGATGAGAGGAACTTGGACACCGGAGTTTTCCCCATATCTCACGTTTACCATAATCACTGTTTCATCCAGAGCAATTATAGTTGAAATGACTAACGCACGTACACCAGTACCAAGGATTAAAAAAATGTTCAGATGTGTGTGAATTCCCAAGGGACCAAACTGCTGAGGTCATCGCTCCCTAGACATACACACTACTTAAAATAACTTATGCTAAGAACACACATACATTCATATATCGGGGGAGGACTCGAACCTCCGGCGGGAGAGGCCGCGCAACCCGTGACATAGTGCCTCTAACAGCGCGACCACTTAGTGTGGCACCAAGGATACCTGGAGGCAATAGAAGACTATATCATTTAATTTAATTTATTTACTTATTCATTTATTTATCCTGGCACGATTAGGACCATTAGACCCTCCCTTACATCTAACCACACTCTTCATACTCTACATTATATTCATTGTGATGCACATGTTATAAATAGTCTCCCATATAATATGGAGCCTATCAATAGGAAAGAGAACATAAACAGCGTAACCAGTAATAGCTAGAGCAGAAAACAGGATTTACATTCATCTATGAACACTCATATATTATAGATAAAGGCAGGTAGATTTAAAGTGTGGGCTCTGGCAACAGTGGATCTGAATGAAGGTGTGGGAGATGGGAGTGAAAGAGAAATTTGATACAACAGAAGTAATGAACTGTGTGTGAAAGGAAGTGAAAGATAAAGTAAGAGAGAAATAACCGTTACTGGGAGAAGATGTGAATATTTGCTTTGCTGCCTGACAAAGAGAAACGACTATGTAACCATATGTTATTGTTTAGGGTAAAGGTAATATCGACAGAATTGTGTGCTTCGATTTTTCTTAAAAACAGCAGGACGCTGAATTCTACACGGGATGTGAAGTACCTTGTTGCAGAGGTGGGGCAGCAGCAAACTGGAGAAGGGATTTGGAAAAGTTGTTCTTTTATGACTGGGCACAGATAGGATACTAAGTAAGAGAAACTTTTTCTTGCAGTTATTGTGAGATGATAGGTATCTGAACTGTGGTACAAAGTACTGGAATGCACCCAGATTAGAGAGACAATGAAGTAGACATACGCATCGTCAGGCACTCACTAACTTGACTGACTGCAACTGCCCCAATGAGCGTACGACAGACGCACAATGTCAAATGCGTGGATGTTGTAGGTACAACTACATCGTTACACCTAACCACTATTATGCCAATGTTGGATACATCGTGACAGTGGAGGTGCGGTAGAACGAGTGCCTGTAGAATTCATGTCTTGTGGAAGTATGTTCAGAAACTTATGCAGAGCATAAAGGCAATCAAAATTCTTCCTGGACATAACGACAATATTTTCTTCCTGGCTCATACATAAGGAACAGCAGAGGGCCTATAATACTGTCTTGTAGAACACCAGATTTTACTTCAGTTACTGCGAACTGTGAGCTTTGTGACTGGAAATCACGAACCCAGTCGTACAACTGCGACAGCACAGCAGAGACGCTCAGTTTGTTTAGAACCTGCTTGTGAGGAACAATTTCAAAAACCTTTTGGAAATATAGACTCAATGTGTGAACGGATAGTTTTCTACGAGGCATTTCGTAATGTCCGGACACAATGTATGTTCCAAAATCCTAAAATATATCATTTAAACAGTAGCAATGTACAGTACAGTTGATGTTTTCATAATATCTGTGTTTCAGATCTGTTCTAAAAGCTGCTTATTAATGTGGCCAATACCAAAAACATTGCGATCCACATAATTTCTGTGCTTAAGACCACAATTTTAATAATGAAGACATTTTATTGAGTTTTCTTTAACACAGAATTTATTTCAAAAGGAATCTTATGCTTAATTTTGCTGTGCTGCACACATCAAACTGCGGAAAAGATACTGATCAGCCAACCACATTTAAAAATAAAAATTTCGACAGTACTTGCAAAATTGTAGTTCTGGTACACTTGTAGCGTCTACAGACTATTACTGTTTTCGTCTCAGAGTGCATAGCATCACAAACTATTAAATATAAATAGTTATAAATTTTAAGAACTCTCTTTTTCCAGATAGATTTCTCAATAGGTTTGCTCAGAAATGGCAACAGCAATTGACTCTCCAATGGTATGATTTTCCGAAAGTGCAGTGAGTAAGATGAAACTAACACTGGTACATATGTGTGCAATATGTTCTGTCCAGCACTCACGATCGCACGATTCATCTTCCGTATAGTCCCAGTTTTCAACCAATTACAGGTTCCTTGGTATCTGGGGACGGTACCGTGTTCAGCTGGTCGCAGGTTTCGCTGAGGTGATTCATTTACAGTAGAGTAAGATTAGATGTGACTTCCAGATATCTAGGAGCAATACAGTGCTCGGTCCGCATGTAGCAGAACGTAAAAATGACCTCTTCCGATATGCCCTGAATGAGTACTTGTCGAGGGTGGGCTATTCCAGCTCAAATCGGACGAAAAATGAGAAAACTGACCTCATATTTTTTGAAATCCTTAATATTTTTACATGTGTCATTTCCTGTAAAGGTAAACACCCTTCATGCCGTTATCTCTTAATGTTTTCTACATTTAGAGTTAAAATTCGGTAAAATTTTCGTTATTTTCCGAACGCGCCTTTTTGTCTGCCGCATAGCTCATGAACAGTTTATCGGATTTCAGTGAGCTGCGTTTCATTTTGAGGCTGACTGTCTGTTGTTGATTTCCGTATACAAGAATAACATAAAGTAATTAATACAGTTTTCAAAAAATATTTATTCGTGTATTAAGCATAAACACCATTTTCATAAAGATTAAAGTTACAGAGGCTTGAACTTCTTTTTATTGTACATTGATTTCTATTTTAAATTTTTAGAAAGCCATAGTCTGACACGTGGAAAAAAATAATTGAGTTACAAGTATGTAAGCTCGGGCTATACTTAGGTTGCTATGGACTGCAGTGAAGCATAAACAGCAGGCGATCGGCTGTGGCTTCGTCATGATTCATAAAATGTAGCGCAACCAGCTGGGTTGCAACTTCTTCTGTTTGCGTTTTATTTTTTCCACGGCTCCACATTGAAGATACCACAGATATATTTACTATTATGGTTTTTAAATAGTGTTGTACGATATGGCACAGTTTTTATTTCATTTAAAATTGCGTTTTCCAGTAAAAATATGAAACATGATGAAAACCACATAAAATTTATGTTATAAAAATACCACACAAATACCAATTGAAAATGTACAATAGGATCTTTAGTTTGAATTTTATTTAAGGATTTTACAATGAATAGTTTCCGAGCGACGGGTTTCAGAATCGCGCGTTATGGTAATTTTGACCACTAAGAAAATCCGGAAGCATTTGTTTATCACTGCTGCGACTTTTCAAAATATATTAACGTAAGATCCACTTTGGATAACAGAAAACTGAACCCTGCTGTCCGAACTGAAATGGAATTGCAGTATGGGGAAAGTAAGCAAGGAGGTTAAAATCAAAGTTACGAAAATTCTTTATTTTCTTGCCATATGGGTGGGGTTATTGACTGCAAAGTAGTTAAGTACGACCGCATTAGTGCGCTCAGTTCACATGTAAGGGCAAGACCTCTTATCCAACGCAGGCTAGTCACCGTTGTTTTTAATCAAATCATGTTTCCCTTTTCTCTTTTTTTGGCATGGTACGTCATCAACGTCGCCATTCTCATCGACGGCATCAAGTATTACACCAACTCTGGTTTTCTTTTGACTTGAGCATTTTGCCCTATCCATATTTTCTATAGACGAGCGGTCTTCCTTCTTCCTTATTTTGGTTTATAATTCAACAGAGACTTGGGTGCACGGAATTCTTGCATTCTTATTACATGCTCTTCCCATTTTCTCCTGTACCTAATTATTTCTTCATTCGGATTAAATAAGTCTAATTCGCTCCACAGATTTTTATTTATTTCCCTATTCATTAATGTTTGGCCTGCTGCTGCTCTCAGATATCTCATCTGTACTTTTGGCCTGTAGTACACCAAGCGTCAAACATTAACAACCATATAAAAATATTGATACTGCTTTGATTTTTCATAGTGTAAGCAATGTATCTCTTCTGCTTTTTTTAACATCACGTTTGGTTGGATCACGTAGGTACTGGAATTTCTGTAGCTTAATACTCACGTCATCATTTGATGTGTATGTAAGATAAATATCCTTCGATAACAATTTTTGCCATTTATTTACAATAGCAACAACACGCAAATGGGTGACAGAGGGAACATTTGTCAAAATCCTTTTCTTATTTCAGATTACGCCATCCCATTAAAATTTTTAATATGTGTTCTGCCATACATACTCTGTATTACTCTTACTAAATGCTGCAGAATGTCCCTGCCCAGTACCATTATATGTCGAGTATAACTGGTTTTGCTATTACGCCTACTATCTTTGCATACATTTTATGTGCCGTGAATAGTTAACGTAAACTTCCGTAATTTGCTGCTTTTGAATATAGGATGCACTCACTACTGCTCTCTCATCTCTATCTTTAAGAATGTCACAAATTCAGTTTCATTATAAGAACAATTTTTACACTGGGGAAATGTGAAGAGGTATCCCGTACACACCGCCTCCTTAGCGAAGCTCGCTAGTGTGGTGGCAATCATCCCAGAGGTGGACGAAATTTTCGTCACCAGAATTTGACTGACATCGTCGAGATGAGAAGGTTGCGTGCACCTCAGACTATGCAGCAATTTTCTTTATTTCGCATCCAGCTTCTAATAGATTTAGGGGGTTTGTCGTGTTGGGACCCTCGGAGCTATTAAGGAGAAGAAAGTTATGTGCCATATTCAGCCGTAACAACACAACACAACACTTCCTGAGCAACAGTCACAGCCAGCTGCACAATTTAGACATGCGACTTCATTGACATGTTGGAAGAATTCAGGGGCACGTCAACTTCACGAGTACGAGGTCAGGAATGCAATTTTCCTGAAGTTTAGCACTCAGTATGAAACTGACTCAGAGTATGACTGACAAAGTATTTGAAAGTTAGGCATAGGCCTTCAGAGTTTGTCATAAAAGTCCACTCTTCTTCATAATATCGGTCCAGTGCTCCAAAAGTCAAATAAATTCAAACTGTCACATCCTCAGTCTACGGAAGACTACATTTCAGACTGAATTGTTCACTTTCTCCACTTATTTTTAGAAAATATACCTGTTTAATTAAAGCTTTCCAAACACGATAGGCCTTCTTGACTTAAACTGAACCACTGATAAGCTCTCCAGACATGGAGGTCATAGCAGATAAATCACTAAAGCTGAAAATCAAATCTAAGACATTTCGGAACTTCCCTCGAAATAAACACTACTTTGCAACCATAGTGACTTTAGTTTTATGGGTGTTAGGCCGTGGTACAAGGCACATTTCTCTAACTTTTCGTCTTCCAGATCAGAAGACATCATCAGAGGCTACAAAGACACAGATAGCAGAAAAACGTAAACGCAACGGCCGGTTTGCGACCTCATCAGGCCGCAGCCAAGGATCGCAGAATCGCGCCGAGGTGTGTTATGCAGTTTGTATTGGGGAAGAGTTCTCGCTGTTTGCTTTGTTTGGCACTAAAGGCCTATAACTTGTCTAATTTCAGTCCTTTGTCTTTCCCGTTGAATTTTTATGGCCTCTCTGTACATCCTAACACAGCAGTGTTTGTGTATAGATGAAAACATAGTATCGGAGAAACGAATTTGGTGGTTACCTAGTTCCATTGCATGATCTGGTACTACTAATTTATCTTTGTTTCCCAGACAATTGCTCTCGTCTTCCCTAAGGCTGTTTCTAATGCTTCTTTTTGTAGATCCTACGCACACACGGCCGCATGCGCAAGGGATTGTATATACTCCTACTGTGGCAAGCGGCAGGCGTTGGTCCTTTACAGTATTCAAAGAATCGCAAATCTTTCTTGTTAGTTTAAACGCTGTGACGATATCACGTCTTCACACTTATCTGCTGATGTGATATGTGACTTGTTTCACGAATGGGAAGAAAGCTTTCCCTTTAGTTGGTTCCTTTTCATTAGAAACTACAATTCAGCAGATGCTTAACAAACCCGACGGAACTTTAAGCTACAAAGTCTACAGGAAGGCAACTCACACGTATAGATACCTTCACAGAAAATTCGACCATCGTCATAAACAAAGAAGAGGAGTCATCAAAACATTGGTGGACCAGGCTAAAAGAATCTGTGAATCACAGTACCCGGTGGACGAGCTCGATAATTTAAGAACTGCTTTCAGAAGCAACGGCTACTCTGACAAAAAGAAAAACAGAGCACTACTCTCTAAAACATCTAGAGCTTTTAGTGATAAAGAACCAACTAAACAGAGAGTTTTCCTCGCATTCGTGCAAACTGTCATATACCCATGAGCATAGTGCGAGTACCAAGAAGAGACGCTATCGACACAGTGTTTAAAACTGTCACTCGTCACCTCAGCAGAATACCAAGAAGACACAGTGTTTAAACCAACAAAAGAGGAAGGTACGCGAATATTTGAACACTGAAAAGGACCTTGGCCTGCCGCTTGCCACAGCAGGAATATACGAAATTCCTTGCACATACAGTCAAGTGTACACAGGAAATACAAAAGATGCATTAACACTCGACTTCAGGAATGCAGGAGCAGTTGTTTGGGAAACACGGATAAATCGATTGTACCAGATCATGCAATGGGAGCAGGTAACCACCGACTTTGTTTCACCGACGCTATGGTTTTATCGATACCCAGTCATTACAATGCTAGGATGTTTAGAGAGGCCATAGAAATTCAAAAGCACAAAACAACTTTAACAGAATAGAAGAAGAATTGAAATTAGACAAGTTGTGGGCCTTATTGTTAAATTAAACAGCGCCAACTCTTCCCCATTGCAAACTTGGTAAGAGACGTCGACACGACTCCGCGATCTTAAGCAGCGGTGTCATAGCGTCACGAACCGATAGCTTTGTGTATACGTACAAACAGTTCGGCTTTCTGACAATGGGTCACATGTTCTCGCTCAAATTATATTCATACATAGCGCAGCTAATAGAGCAACAAAATATATATACGATATAAAAATTGTAGCTGCTATGGATTATTAGAATAGGAGATATCACTCGTCAATGCTACGATGAGAATACTGTAAGTAGGAATTATTTATTACACAAACAGATTATTTGAGACAGATAGTCAATAATATGACATGAAACACTCTGTAATAGTTTATTTACTTGTTTAGGTAAAAATTATGCAAGTCAGCAATAACAGCAGGATCAACGTATAGAGAGGCCTCACAGTGTAAGCAGGTTGGCCACACTTCTCGTGCAAACACTCTTCCGTTAATCCTTCTTCGAAGCAGTACTACAAGTATGTTTGAAATTTACCAGGAAAGTCATTGGTGCAGCCGCGCTGAAGAAATGCAAATTTGATTAGGTTGGAGAATCGTGCCGCCGAGAACTGGAAATATACACACGCTTGAAGGTGCAAGAAGTGGTCTTTATAGCATATGTTAATATCATTATCGTGAGACACCATACTTGTATCTGTGACAAATTTCACAAAATTTTTGTATTTACGTGAGCAGAAAACGTCGGTAGGTTACACAATGCCAGGGTACTTTGCTGGAATCAGCTTCTTGATGAATTCCACTCCTTAAGGGACTCAAGAGTTGTATAGTTCGTCATCTCTAATGCCTGTCCAGTAGTTAATCAAAAGAAGGGCTTTAGTTTTTTCTTGTATATCTGGCCACATTTCTAGGAAGACTTTTAAATCCCTCTTCGTCATATTAGCAGATTTTATAGCAAACGCCTTGATGGTCAGTAAACTTACATTCATATTTGCAGGAAAATGGCCAGTGGACTCCGATACAAGGACATACAAATGGGGTAGCAGCGTACCATCTATCACAATCCCGGCCATTATCAAATAAGAGCGTGTGAGTCCTGCTAAGGATCCAACTGCACCAAAGAAATACTTCGCTTCAATACGAGACTCCGTCCAGGTCATAACTCTTGATCAAATCTTGATTGGACTGCATTAATTATTTGGTCTGGTGACAGACTTTTTCCTCTATGATACACGTGATTTTTCTCACGACTTGACAAGCTTTTTCTTGAATGTCTGTATCCCCTTCAATCAATCACTTGCTAACGTTGTGGGTTATTTTGCGACAGACAGTCTTATTCCTCTATTTAAAATTCTTTACGCACGAGTTGAAAGCTTTGAACTGCAATGAAATGCGAGGGTCAATTTTATTCTTTATTTTCAGTGCCCAAAGTCTCAATGTGCAGTCATCTATTACTGCGTTATTCTGTCTATTACAAAATGATCACGTAATGCACGATTTATCATATCCAGCATAATTTTTGGGCTTGACTAACGAAGTTGTTTTAACGTGTTTTCGAGGTCTTGTAACACAGTCTTGCTCTTTATTTTCCTTTTCTGTGTCGAGGACGACACAGACCGGGAGGATCAACGTTTCCATCTTTTTCCCTTGGTTGTTTTGTCCATATCTTGTACGCATCAGCCAGATATCCTTCTGGAAACTTCTTTCGTTTTCTTGGAGCTGATGTCTTATACGATGAACCGCTGCTTTCTTGGAAATCCGCCACTGTTGACATTGTTTCATCCCTCACTGTCATGGCCCAATCATTTTCTTGATGTGATGTCTTCATCTAATGTCTCTTCATCTAATGCCTCTTCGTATATGAAAAGTGTAGTAACCTCTGCTATTGCAGCAGCCTCTTTTTTTAACTGTTTCTTTATTTGTTCATAAATAACACGCTCTTCTCCTGTAAGTACTTCTTCTGCAATACCAAAGTACTCTACCAACAGTTTCACAGTTTCTGTCTGTTTCGTTGTCCAGGGTGTCCACGGTAATACGCTTACTAACTCCGTAAATACGCTTCCACGCCACAAACATCATCTGATCAACAGACACAAACACATCTGACATATTGTGACCACTGCGCTGCTTGCAGAGCGATACGTAAATGGAGGGCTTGAAATGATTTGTCACACTCATGGACTAGCCCAGATATCACAATCTTAAATACAAAGTAACGTTTCTTCTTAACCATCTACGTCCACAAGTCACTTCTCGGGAGATGCCACATACCAACATTAGTCTCTTCTTATGCTAGGAAGCGAGGGAAATTAAATATCATTGTCCATCCTTGGCTCTTTCTCCTCATTATAGGGGCACCTACTCGGTATACAGAGTACGGCAGAGGTATAGACTACTTCTAAATTTACTCAGGTTTTCGCCGAAACAAGTCACGTTCCCTGATGAGTCCCATTTAAGTTTCTGAACATCTCTGACACTCATTACTATGAGATATATCGAACTTTTACGACCTCCGAGTAGAGCATTTCTGTATTCCTCTGCGTCTTTCGTTAAGCCTACTTGATGAAGACGTCAAACGCAATATTCGTACCACTGTATTTTATACGCTTCCTTAACAAATGTGCTGCGCTTTTCAAGCATAGTTTCATCAATTCTTAGTATCAAATTTACCTTCATACTACTAATTTCAGGTATTCGTTCCTTTTCATATCGCTTTTTAATGTTGTCCTGAGGTATTTAAAAGGTATAAAAGGCAAGATTTTAAACATGGCTTCGAGATTTTAAACATTGCTGAAACAGCAACTGTCGAAATTCTTCACGGTAAATGATGACAGCCAAAACAGTTGCAGGATAAAGATTTATTAAAATTCTTGACCACGGTTTCGGCATATCTAAATATACCTTCATCAGAAGTAAAATAAACCTGAACAGGAAGACACTTTCATTAGCAAAAACTTAGCATCGGAAATGAGGAAGAAAAAACACTATAGCTGAAGTAACCGTAAAATTACCGGAGTATTACAAGCACAAAAACTTTTAGTCACTTACTAAAATTACATACTGCAATGATTGTTTTATTAATCTCCATTGCAGGAGTAAGTAGGAGTAGTAAGTGACTAAACGTGGAGTTATGGGGGTTATGCCACAATAACGCAAAGTGAGGAAAAACAAAGGGAGTTAATACATCTGCATGAATTTAGTTTCGACAGGGCAATGTAAATAATTTAAGCGCAGAAAAAGGATTCCTGAGGGTATACCCTGCTCTGATTAACATAACAATCTTGAGAACGAGTTTCTGCCAGTGAATTTTGTTTCATCGTATTATTTTCTAGACAGATTCATCACGGCGCGCAAAACAGTACATAAGAGGCTGTAAATCTACAAAGTGAATATTTCTTGAGGTGTTGACGCTTGTCACGCTTAATATACTAATAATATAAATCAGTCCTTTGAGCTTCAGGCTATCCTTAAGCTTCGTCTTTTAAAGTGACTAATAAAATAACTGTTTGTGAGAAATATTAACAGCAACCATTAAATAAGGTTAAAATTTATTCAGGTTACTGCAGAAACAAGTGTTAAACGGTTTTTGTTTAGCGTTTGGTGTACTTTTTGTGTAGACAATCAGTAGAAAAGATTACTACTAATGCACACTGTCGTGTCACAAATACTATTCTGAGGAAGATACACTGATACTTGAAAGTAATCTTCCTTGCTCATCTTATTAATTTATTAACTTACTTTATTTTAATCTCATTATTCAGTGTGAAACCTGTTGGAAACAGTGCAATTATTGCGAATTGTGCTTAATGACAAGTTTATAAACACTCGTTTGTAACAGCGTATGCTGACATTCGTTGGCATCCTCTTTTGTCACGAGAATTATAGTGTTGCGACAGGATCATAAGAAAAACTGAAAATGTAGTGGTTTCTGAATTCAGCTCTGTCTTACGTCTTGTCACAAAAGAAACAATTAAAAGGGTAATTCCTTGACCTAAAACAACGATTTTATTACCATAAGTCTAAATCTATTCGTAAAACTTAACAGTAAACATTACAGTGCTATAGTTATACGTATATTCATATATGTAATGACAAATGAAACATGTAATAATAAATATATACCGATATATACAAAATATTTTTTCGGGCGATGATGTCAATTATTGACATCATCACTTGAAGATGATGAGCAGATACTATGTCAAACCACGGCAGAAATTCAGTGACGTCACTAGTGCGCCTTAGCAAAATGACATAGGATTCCAATAAGTCTCGGCTATAGTAAGTGAAATCTTAAAATGGCTTACCCTGGTTTACTCGCTGGACTAGTACCTGCGAAACCAGAGTGTGGTCGTTAGTTACACTCGTCATCATTAAATACGAGTTTCTAGTGAATTTTGTAAATGTTATTTTCTAGTGGTTACGACAAGTGAAAGAACTGAATTGTAACACCTCTTCAGCTTCAAATGTTAAGAAATATAATGAAGTTTACTTGTATTGTACTAAAATGGAAACGTTGTTAGGTGTAGCCACAAATCTGCTCTCTTGTTATCTGTAGTGTTGTATTGTGGTACCATTGAACAGCTGCAAATAGGATGAAGAAGATATCACTTGGAAAAGAAGCACGACATTTATAGTACCAAAGAATAGTTTTAGCTACCCACTACTCTTTAATGATATACTCTATTAGAATTGATTGTTATTAGTCTTAGATGAGTAGTACTGCGCTAGTAATGCTACCCCGTAGCGTACTAAAGGTATTATCAGTACTTAATGTATCAGATACTCATGTTATGAGCTGCATATATCTTAAATATTACTCATTACTAAATATTTTCCACTTATGAATGAGACAATAGGTATCTCTCTACCACAGGAACAATTGAGATACAGTTATACATTATTTGTTTGATTGAACTCAACAAGTCCCCTTTTTTAGCTAACACAATAGAGTGTACTTGTAAATTCCAGTGTACTTATTTATGTACACAGAAAAGGATGTATGTGTTTCTGTACATGTCACAGCAAAGCTCTTGATTCAGCTCAATAAATTCCTTTCTTTAGCTAACACATTAAAGTGTATTTGTAAATTCCTAAGTACCCGTCTGTGTATATAGAAGTAGATATATGTGTTTCCGTATACAGGTATGTCACAACATAGCTCTCGAACACTTGAAGCAATTTCAACCAAAATTAGTACACGTCTGACTTAATGTTATGATACAGTTGCCATGCGGTTAATAAACCCCCAAGAACCCATATTTTTGGAGGTGAGAAACTGGTGACATCTAAGCACGATTTTGTAACGCCTGGAGCAATTTCATCCAAACATGTTACATAGAAAAACAGATAAGACGTCCCTAAAACACTTCAGGATGTAGAAGGGGTATGAAGAAGGTGTGGAGCGATGACAAGTAAAAATAATCGAGAACGAACCATATTAGTATCGAATCCGTAGTTGTTGGGGTTGCTTGGCTCACTGACGGTAGTCCCCATGACATTTAACCCCTAGGTATGAAGCTGGCAGCAAGAATGGGTGATATGAAAAGCGTAGTGCTGGAACGCTGGGAGAAATTTCAACCAAACTTCGTGCATAAATGACTTACTGTCTGAACGAAAATAGTATGGATCTAGGATACAGTGAGAACTTTCAGCCAAACTTGGTACACATATGGCTTACCATCTGAGAAAAAAAGGAGTGAGTAAGGCACCTCTATATGTGGGGATTATCTCTGGAACGCCTGAATCAATTTCTACCAGACTTTGTGCAGGTACGTATGATGACTTACTGTCGGGGGGGGGGGGGGGGGGGTGAAGGAAATACAGGGTTGAAGGACAGGGTTCAGGGGAGGCAGCCGTAGCACCGTTAGGAGTAGAGGTGGCGTGGGAAGGAGGTGACATGTTAAATCAAGGAAACTACCAATATTAGTGTCTAATCCGTAGATATTGATGTTGTTAGGCAGTTAATTGTCAGTTCTGGTCATCTTTCACCCCTAAAGGTTTAGTGAACATGTCGGTAGCGATGGCAATGTGACATAAAAATAATCGAAAGCGACGAAAATTAGTGTCGATTCCATGGTATCTGGCATTGCTAAGCTGAATAGTACACGTTACATTGACTGAGTAAAAGAGAGAGGGGCGTTGGAACAGGGTGAGATGGGAAACAATCGAAAATCACTAATAATAGTGTCACATCCAAGAGCCTTCGTGGGAGTAGTTGACTGATAATAGTCACGAATACCTTTTACCGCTTTTGCGGAGGTAGGAGCGGGAAATAGGATGTCGTAAAAATAAGTTAATAGGTAACGCCGAATGATATATTAATGTCAGTTGACTATCTCAAAAAATATACTGTTAGGATGAAGAATCCTCTAGTATATAATCTCTTAGGTCCATTGTGGTACAAACGTCAAGTTCCTGGGACAGTGTGATTGAGGAGTCTGTCAAAATAAAGTTGTTGGAAAACCTAACAAAGAGGAACGGAGGTTTCAGTTTAAACAAGGCATGGCATCTAGCACTCATTTTATTAAAATCTCATCGGCTATTCATCCACCAGAGATGGAAAACGCTGAGAGAAAGTGCGTTTCACGGAATAATAGCGTTGGCTCAGAAAAAACAAATGAGCGTCGAAGACCGTATCGAGTGCCGGAAGTCGAACTCGGCTATAAACAGAGCCGCGGCAACAATACTTAAGTCTTAAGACACAAAGGAATTACAGACATTAACTTCGGGTGGGTACTGACTTAAATCAATGAGGAAAGTTGAAATTTGACGCCGGACCGGGATTCGAAAACGTGTTTTCTGGTTACTAGGGAGATGTTCTAACTACTAACCTATCCACATGCAAAGATCAGCACAATTGCACGGACTATCCTACCACACCTCCCGTCAGACCCAAATTGTCAACCTATCCACACACTACTAATGTAGTGCCCCTTGCCCATTATCCTCATTACTCGCGGCATTTCGCCGGTTCTCGTAAGAGTTCGATCTTGGCCGTCCTCGTCATAATTATATATATGTTGTCTCTGTCCTTTCCGATATGCCCGAAAGTACAGAAACCACGTATACATGCCTCAGTCTGATTGGAAATCAGGCAGCGATTACACACAACTACACAGTTCGCAGCAGCTGGAAAAGACGTCCTGGTCCATCATCGAAATAATGTGCATACAAGTGGAACTAACAACTGGACTGAACAACCGGAAGCACACCATCAATCCTCTAGCATATTAAAGGATGGACGGAGATGAGAATAGGGTGACGTGTAGAAATAATTGAAAACCAACTACTTTAGAGTAAGATCCATAGTTTTCCGGGGTCTCTGGGCTGATAGGTAACAATACTACTGACATTTAACCTTAGGGGTGGAGGCGGCGGTAGTATCGCATGATATGTGAAGCATAAATGTAGAGCGCTTGGAGCAAACTGACTCACACTTGGTACACATGTCATTAAGTGGCTCACTCTGTGATATAATATACTGTACTATGGAACTGGGACAAAACTAGGAACCTTACAAAAATTGCTACGGAAAATTAAGGTTTTCCCAAATGAAAGGATATGCTCCAAGGTACGACACGGTCATGTACGTAGGAACAAATATTCAATTTAAAAATTAAAAGCGTTTCCATCGAGAAAATCATGTCAGTACTGTAATTAGTCGTCTATCTGTCACATCGTTTGTCTACCACACACCGACAATCAATAAGTGAAATCAAATCAAACAGAAATATTATCAAGAACCAGTTACAAGTTAAATACACTTTGATATCGAAGGTATTGGAAACTAACATAAATTTCTATTTTCAAGACAAGTAAAATTGTTAAGACATTAATGAAACTCAGGTAAGTTGCAAAATCTCATATTCCATGGTAAAAGATCTTCTGTTTGAAGGTACAAGATGGTGCAGGACCGGCCACATCAGTGATCGACTGACTAGCTGTACTAAGGGCACGGTGAACCGGCCGCCGGTCCCCAAGTACTGATCGTTAAGTCGGCATCTACCGGTACTCTTTCAAAGTGATACCACCCTCATAACTGCCTGAAGAAGTGTTGCTGTTCCACCTGTGTAAGCGGATGATTAATTAACACTTTGACTGCCGGCCACGTAAACCTTGCCGGTTCTTAGGATGCCTGCCATCGTTATAATTTTTCATTATCTTTATCAAGAATTATGAAATATAGTCCCAAATTACGAATACAATTGTAGTCTTGCTATACGATTTACTAGTGATATATGAAAATTTGTGTCGGACCTGATTTACCCGAATGGTCTCCTTCACCACTTTGGCAATCCGTGCACGACTCAGTCAGATTTTGCTCGTCAGATTGCCACGAAATACAGACAGCACCCTACTGTGTCTCATGCCAAAGTAAGGCAATCTGACTAGCAAAAGCTATGTCTCTCCCTGTGCGGGAATCATATGATTCGTATGCTAGCACTATGGAACGGAGACACTAGGACGTGCCGAAGTTTGGGGCTGGCCGACACAAGTTTTCGTTTGCTACTAGTAAATCGTATAGCCGATGTACAATAGTATTCGCAATTTGCGAATATATTTCATAATTTAATATGGCTGTCAATCGTCAGCAGTGTCTGAAGGAATATTGCATCGAACTTAAGAGACACTGCGAAATATAGACTCTGCGCCACTGTGTTTTATCAAGAACACTAGTCAACATTTAACTGTGATACTAACCTTTTATGAAAGCTTGACACTACTTCTTCGCTATTTTATATATGTAAGTTCTTACGCACATCTTTCACATAGTACAGTATAGTTCTTATGTGTGATAGACTTTGTAACAAGGCTTCTTGCACATGCGTATTTTGCACTAGGTGCAATGGTATGTATTACCTTTTTTTTTTTGCAGACTTTCCTGTTTGCCTATACCAAAACAAAAATTTCATTGTTCACAAAACGAAGAAGCAGAAAAGAACTCCATGTTTCAGTGAACGTTTTACAAAATCACAAAGAGAAATTCTCACTTGATGTTTGACACGGCACTCCTTGCACACGTGAGGATCACCACCTGAATCTTCGATATTGTCACCTTCCCTACCATTGCTAACTAAATCTTGCTCCAATTTACTCGAAATGTCGTCGTCAGCAGGACAAGGTAAAGCCGTGTATTTCATTCCTTTGCGTACTGAACGGCTGCCACTCTCCAGCAGCTGAACTTCATACATCAAATGGCTGTTTTAGAAACAGTGGAGACTGATCGAGCTCGTCAACATACGTGGTTTCGAGTTTAAAGGGTGGAGAAATTGTACTCCGCCACTTGTCGGAAGCAAGAGTCCATCGAAATTTTCGCGCGTCGTCATTTCACAGAATTGCCAGTCAAAGATTTTCTAACAGTAATTGTGCTTATACTTAAATGCATTATGCAAGACGGTCACAAACGTTTGCCAAATGTTTTGCATGTCATTTCTTTCTACTCATTGCTTTGCGTTTCAAGAGACTTAATTTGATTTCATATTCCTTGCTATACACTTGTACTGTATTTGAAGATGACCGTCTTTATAATAAAGCATTCACGAATCCATGTTACTTTCCTCTGAAATTTATATCATGTCAGCTGATGGGTACGAGGCACATACGCCAACAATTTATCAACACTGGATGACAAACAAGATAACATTCCCCTTCTCACACCCTCTAACCCCGCAGTAGCAGCGCTACTTACCCCCCCCCCCCCCCCCTGCTCTTGAAGGAAAATGCCCACTTTTCCTAGGTCGCCGCAGAATTCAGGAACGTCATTTAAAATGCATCGTATCTTAAAATAATATTTTTTCTGTAAGTATTTTTGTTTGCCACTGAGCAGGAAAACCACACTCTTAAGACGCTCTTAACGCTAGTTCACGTTTTTGAATTCGGCTGCTATTTTCTAGAAGAATGTTGTTATAAAACATAGTTAAGAACCGATGACTTGACTGGGATCGCATGCAGCCCGCGTGCCGCAGCTGAACGACCACTCATTCACGTGTTATGTAACTAGTTTTAAAAACACATAGGATTTTACTTGCCGTAAAATTCTGTAACTGAATAATTAGCAATATTTTCCACATACCCTTAATATATGTACAACACTTAAGTGCGTAGCAACTCGAAATATTTACAAATGTTGCACCACCCCATGTCCAACAACAACAAAAACTGTGGAAAATAGCGGAAACTGCTGATGGCGGTCTCTGATGCGCATTCCTTCACGTGATTCGAAAATCAGTCACTGGGCTGGAGTATCGACCAAAAACCAAGTATACTTCCCAGGTACACTATCCTCTATATAGGTGCCACACTCTCCCCTGCCTGAAGTGTTTCAAAAGACGACTGCGTCAAAACTACAAGGCATACATAAAAATGTACATACCAGTAACTCCGTTAGCAGTAAAATTTTCTCATTGCACGTCGTTTGCACAGTAATGGTGATTTATAAAGTAGGGTAGTAACTTTGCTTTATAAAATTTATGAAGCATAGTTACAGCAAGTTAAAGCATATAACAATAATTTAGTTTCATTATTTGTTTTTGTAAAATCTTTATGAAGCATAGTTACAGCAAGTTAAAGCATATAACAAGGTAATTTATGTCAATAAAGTATAAAGCACGCTTCTCACCCATTCAAAATTCCCAGCCTGTTATACCTTAAAGCAGCATCACCAACCCATTTCTGATTCCTGCAAGAGATTAGGCTTGGTGTTGGTGTTTTGCCCTTAAAGAGCGCATTTGGACTAAACTACAAGGCCAGCTCCTTTTGCTGCCTTCCTTGCTGCCCAAACTTCCCTCATTCGCTCGCTGTGTTTCTGTTTCCGGTCCTCTGTCCATGCTTCTTGTCGGCTTTGTGTCTTCGGCTTCATCTTGATTGCCTTTTTGGTTGCCCATATTTCTTTCATCTTCTGGCTGTGATCTTGCTTGCGTTCTTCGGTCCATTTTATGCTTGTTCGTTTGTCACATTGTATCTCATGTAGTTTACTTTTCTTAATGATGTTTCTGAATTTTATTCTGTCGTTTATTGTGTCTGCTGTTATGTTGAGTTGGTTCAGGTCGTTTTCTACCTCTGCCACCCATTTGTTGTTTCTAGTGGTTACCCAGTCAAAGATCTGTTTGGTCAGCCTGTGTGATGGCATTCTGTATAGGTGTCCATAGAATTGTAGTCTGCGTTTTCTAATCTTTTCTGTGATTGTCTCCTTATGTTTGTACAGTTCCTCTGTAGGTTTCTTGATCCATATTCCATTGTTGTTAGTTGCGCCAAATATTTTCCTAAGTATTTTCCGTTCTACTTTTTCTAATTGTCTGATACGTGTATGCCCTAGGATTAGTGTGGTCTCTGCTGCATATAGTGCCTCGGGGAGCACCACCGTGTCGTAATGGCGTAATTTGGCTTTTTGTGAGATATTCTTGTTGTAATGATTCCACACTACTTTGTATGCCTTGTCCAGTTTAGTCTTTCTTTCTTCGTTTGAGTCTCTGTTATGTCCACTCATTTGTAGTGTTTCACCGAGGTATTTGAAGTTTGCCGTTTTGTAAATCGTGCCATACTTTGTGTTCAGAGATGAGAGTTTCTTTGTGCTCATAAACTGTGTCTTTTCATAAGAGATCTGTAGTCCAGTTTTGGAAGCGATTTCGTGCAATTTTTCAATAGCGTCTTTTGTTTCCTTTATACCTTTCGTGACAATCGCCAAATCGTCTGCAAAAGCCAGGCATTTAATCTGTAGGTTTCCTAAGGTTATCCCCTGTTGTGATGTTTCCCATTCTTTTATGACCTTATCTAACACGAGATTGAAAAGGAGAGGTGAGAGGCCATCGCCTTGTCGGACACCTGTGCGAATTTCAAAGGGTTCTGATAGTTCCCCACAGAACTTTACTTTGGAGGTCGTGTTGGTTAAAGTTTGCTCTATGATAGCCCGTGTTCTGTTGTCTACTTTGTATTCTGCTAGAATTTTGAAGAGAGTTTTCCGGTCGATAGAGTCGTACGCCTTTTTGAAGTCAACAAAGGTAATGATCAGGTTCTGTTTGTGTTGTAAAATCATTTTCAGGTTCCAAATTTGTTCCGCACAAGACCGCCCTTTACGGAAGCCTGCTTGGTATTCCCCAATCAAGTGGTCGGTTCAAAATGGTTCAAATGGCTCTGAGCACTATGGGACTCAACTGCTGAGGTCATTAGTCCCCTAGAACTTAGAACTAGTTAAACCTAACTAACCTAAGGACATCACAAACATCCATGGCCGAGGCAGGATTCGAACCTGCGACCGTAGCGGTGTTGCGGTTCCAGACTGCAGCGCCTTTAACCGCACGGCCACTTCGGCCGGCTAAGTGGTCGGTCTGGCATTCTAGTCTGTTCAGTAAAGCTTTAGAGAGGATCTTGTATGTGACCGGTAGTAGGGATATTCCTCTGTAGTCTTGTCACCTTTTTTGTGTAGTGGGTGTATCAGGGCAGTTTTCCAGTCGTCAGGAATTTTCATGGTCTTCCAGATGTCTTCCAAGATCCTGTGGATGTCTTTGGTGAGTTCTGGGTCTTGTAACTTCCAGATTTCCGCGATGATGCCATCTTCTCCTGGTGCTCTACGATTCTTGAGTGACTTAATTATTTCTTTAACTTCTTCTAGAGTTGGAGGTTCACTATCTGGATTGTATGTGCTCGTTTCTGTCATTATTTCTTCCATAGGGGGGTCCGTGTTGAGCAGTTTTTCAAAGTACTTTGCCAGAATGTCACAATTGTTTTTGGTATTGGTTTCTAGGGTTCCATCCGGCCTTCTGAAGCACAAGTTGGGTGGTTGATATCCAGTCATATTTTCTCTGAACGTTCTGTAGAAGTTTCTTGTATTGTTCTTCATGAAGTCCGATTCGATCTCTGTCAGTCGCCGTATGTCATACTGTCGTTTTTCACTGCGAATGAATTTGCTTGATTGCTTCTGTGTTTTCAAGAAGTTCATCCAGTTCTCTTGGGATTTATGGCTACTAAAATACTTTAGAGGAGTTCAGGATTGACACAAAAACAAGGTCAGTTGTTCAACAGGCATTAACAGATACAACTTCCACAGTTAAATTCATGGGAGAAACATCAGAAGCATTTCATATCCATACTGGTGTTCACCAAGGAGATGGAATGTCCCCCCTCCTATTTAACATGGTTCTGGAAAAAATTGTGAGGACATGGGAAAAGGAAATAAAAGGAATCATCTTGGGATTAAAAAGAGCAGGCAATCAGGGTGAATTGTCTGGCTTTCGCGGACGATCTTTCCATTCTAACTAACAATAGAGAGGAAGCCAAACTTGCATTAGAAAAACTACACGAAATCTCACAGAAAACTGGGCTACAAATCTCTTACGAGAAAACAAACCTGAAGATAATCTCCCCATTACTACTGAATACGGGAAAGTGGCACAAGTTGCCCACTTCAGATATCTGGGAGAGATAATCCAACCATCAGGACTGAACTCAATAGCCAATAAAGATAGAATCTCCAGATTACAAAAATCATATAAGCTCACTTGGAATCACTATAATAAGAAATCTATTTCTGTCAATGTGAAACTGAGGCATTACAACACAGTAGTCCTACTAGAAGCACTTTACGCTGCGGAAACTACAGTGATTGATGGTCATGCGAAGATCAGAGAGATTGAAAAGCAGGAAAGAAAAATTCTGAGGAAAATATATGGACCAGTGTTTCGGGAAGTAATTTGGATGAAGAGGCCAACTAGAGAGATTTACAAAGAAATAAAAACAATAACAGACACCATTAGAAAGAGAAGGATGAAAATTTATGGACATATCCGCAGGATGAATAAAAGCAGGCTTATAAGGCAAATATTTAAGATAGCAAACAAGAGCAAAAACAAGACAAATTGGATCACTGAAACAGAAGAAGACATTAAAGAACTGGGGATCACACAAGACAACATAAACAATAGAGAACAGTTTAGAAACATCATAAAGAAACACACTCTTAAACAAGAACACACGGAGAACAGAACGGGAAAAAGATGGTCGGAAGAACGCAAGAGAGACCACAGTGAACGTATGAAGAGAATTTGGGAAGAATGAAGAAAGAAGTAGAAATCATGACTACTCTAGTTCACTCGCTCTCTTAAAAGGGAATAATCGGAGAGAGAGAGAGAGAGAGAGAGAGTCAGTTCAAGACATATACTAAAAGTGCTATCTTTTTACCCATTCTCGCACACCAAAAGGAGTTTGTCTGGCGTTCTCTCTCTCTCTGTCTCTCGCTCTCACACACACACTCACTCACTCACACACACATAATCGTACTTTTCAGTGCTGATTTTTCTTACACACGGGCACCCTGCGAAGATACACGGCCCATTCACATTAATGTAATCGCCACCATAATCGATGTGAGTATGCAGTAACCGCTCACAGACGGAAGATGGCAGCACTAGCAGTGGAAGGTATACAGGATGAACATCAATAAAACCGACAAACTGCAGGGACGAATTCCTGACAGGAAATGGACGAAAAAGGGTCCTATGAACATGTGTCCGGAAATGCATCGTTGCAACGGTAGATGCGCTGAAGAAAGACAGTTCCTCTTCCGTTCCTCTGCCGTGTGTTCCTTGCGTGTTGCACGCTGTTATTTACGCAGCGTACTGCAAGCAGCAGAGTGGACCGGTATTCATATCGGGAACAAGCCGGGATGGTGTTTGTGTTCGGCTAAGCAGATGGAAATGGTCGAGAGACAGCAAGGTTATACCAAACAAGTACCCTCACAGACACTAACCACAATATTTCTAGCCCTTTTTGGGCGTTTGAGTGATCATGGGTCCTTCCAGACAGACGAACGCACAAGAAGGCGGTGGAATGTGCGTACATTTCATTTATTGCATATACCAAAACCCGTTGCCTGTTTTAAAAAGCAGCATTTTAGGTGTTACAGTACATTGTTCCAGATTTCTAACAAACTTTTTAAGCACTAAAACAAGAATAATAATAATAATGAGTTAGTATTATTATAAAATGAACATAATTTGAGAAAAAGAAAACTGAAACAATTTGTTTTATTGAAGAAGAAGCTAATAGATGATAAGAGAGGTTTTTAATAGAATATATGCACGTCATGGCTGTTCTAGATGGGAGGGCATCGGAACAACTTCGAACCAGTCCCAGACGGAGAAGCAATTTGCTTATATCTAAGTACAAATTGTACTGAATTATGTTATTTAAAATTTTTCACTATACATAATAAATTAGTATACATTTCTCATATTAATTTTACTTTTATAGTGGAATTTCTAGTAATGAATTATGTAAAATGATCTATTATGTGAAATATACAGCTCAGAAGGCATTTGACAGTAATATGACATTCTTGAATAATTACTGGCAATGACATGGCTTTTCTTGTGGGTGTAGAGCCCCGGATGTTCTTCGAGCCTCACATCCCCTGGAAGTCTTAGCTCAGTGTATTTCTGTAATGTAAGCCATTATGAAATTAAGCTTAGCAATCATTTACATGTTACTTATAGTTACAATCCTTATACATTTCATATCTTTGGCTAGTGTTCTATATATACCTTTATCTTTTTCATTGTTTTATTATTTACTTTGACATTGTTCTGTATATCCATGTTGTCTTGATCTGAGTTTGTTGAAGCATTCGAGCCAGTGGTTGTGTTGTTGTCAGAATCGTTTCATGTATAGTGTTGCCTTGTAGGGTGATTCCCTATTCTCCGGCTCATGTATGGTTGTTCCTGCCTGGATGCTGTGTGGAGTGATTTTGAAATTTTGTCTGTGCTGGTGTTTAGTTCTAACCAGTCATTCAGCTGTCTTACCCTTTGTCGTGTGCCACTGTCGTGCTGTTGTGATCGTATGTATCTAAAAATGTCACATCGTAATGTGCTGTGTTCCGCTATGCCGATTTCTCCACACGCGCGTATGCCTGTGTCACTTAATCCAACACGATGGAGATGTTGTGGGTACAGTCCATAACCGTGCGTGCACCAGATTTGGATGACCAGGTTCTACAGCATATTGAGACAAACCCTTGTACAAGCTCCAGGTAAGTGGCCTGCCAACATAGCGCAAACCAAAGTACGATTACATGTATCCTGCATGACAACTGTACTGTCCCTGTAACCTGCAATCCCATGGAGGCCATTTTGGACATCTGTTGTGACGTGGATGCAGTGCAGCTCCATACTTTGTTCTGGGACGATTGGTTGTCGTTGCACGCACATCACCCATTTCCGGACACATGTTCCTAGGACCTTTTTTCCTCCGTTTCCAATCAAGAATCCATCCCTGTAGTTTGTCGGTTTTACTAACATTCACCCCGTATAAAGTCATGGCATCGGTGGCCGGGAGACCCCTCGCGGGGCGGTTCGGCCGCCGCTCCACAAGTTCTTTAACGCCACTACGGCGTCTTGCGAGTGAATGAGGATGAAATGATGATGAAAGACACACAACACTCAGTCATCTCGAGGCAGAGAAAATCCCTGAGCCCGCCGGGAATCGAAGCCGGTACCCTGTGCGCGGGAAGCGAGAACGCCCGCAAGACCACGAGCCACGGACCCGTATAAAGTGTTTTGGGGGGACACGAAAAACAGTGTAGTCATTGTAATGCGGAAACAGACCGATTTATCTGACGTCCAAAAGGGCACGATCATTGGCTTTCGGGCCAAGGGTGGAAGCATTTCCGAAATGACTTAAGTCTGTAAACTGTTTGTGTGCCACTGTGGTTAAAGCATTCCGAGCATGATAAAATGGAGCTATTGGAAAGCGGCACCGAGGCAACTGTGATGCAGCGTGGGCCATAGATGACACGGGTGAATGACGGTTGTGGAGATGTATGCGGACGACTAGACTTTCAACTGTTGAGCAATTAACTGCCCAGATGAACCAAGGGCTACCAACATTGTCTCCTCAACGACTATTCAGCCAACGTTCCTGTGTATGACCCTCTGCAGCAGGCGCCTGGCTCCTGCACTCATGCGCTGCCTTTCCAGATAAATCACGTTTTATGCCCCATCGCATAGATAGTCGTTTGCGTGTACGTTGTGAAACGGCTGGAAGCAAACAAGTAGGGAGTGTTATTATTTGGGGAATGTTTTCGTTGCCTTCCTTGGGCGATTTCGTCAGTCTGGAAGGCACAATGTATCAAAAGAAGTATACGTCTATTCCTGGGTATCGTTTCCACCCCTGCATGCAGTTTGTTTCTTATCAGCACGATGGCATCTACCAGCTGGACAATACAACGTGTCACACAACGCGAAGTGTGCTTGCGTGATTCGAAGAGCACCAGGATGAGTCTACCGTACTCTTCTTGCCACCAAATTCCCCGGATTGAACCGCAGTTGGGAATGTGTGGAACCACCACGATCGGTTTGTTCGCGCCATAGGTCATCAGCGGAGAAACCTGACCGTGACACTGGAGTCTGCGTGGCTCCAGATACCTGTTGGTACCTTCCAGAACCTCACTGATTCTCCTCCTGTACGTCTCGTAGTGGTCCTCTCTGCAGAAGGTGGGTTATTCAGGTTGTCACATTAATGTGACTGGACAGTGTATTTACTGTATCTAGCAATCGATCTGTAAAAACATAGCTGTTATTGACACACGCAGTATTGTAGACGAGGAAACACTTTGACGAGGTGACTACTGCGGTGTCTGCGGCGACCGCGCCGCCTGATCTGCTGGGAACGTTTCAGTTTGAATGCAAAAGGGGAGTTCTATTTCGACACTGTCGGTCCGTATGGGTTGGTGTGCAGAGACGCTGCTGTGCTTGCCTAAGACATTAAGACAGTTTCTGTGCTTCATTCTCAGATGTCGTGTTATAAATGTGTGCCTGTTTTCTGGTTTGTAGTGCAACACTTGGTGTAGTGGCATTTACAGCATTTCTAGATCTTTTATGAGCACTTATCCATATAAAAACTATACACTCGTTCCCCCGATGATGTGTGCCGTTATCAAAGCACTGCGCAGAATCAGTTTTACATTAATCCATCCGAATATTAGGACAATTGAATTCATCCACCATAGTGTGGTGAGCCCTTTACAACACTTTCTCATGCGTGCGTAATTCTTTTCGTTTAAATCTTTCACTTGAGGTGATTTATTGTACCACTTGTTCCATACACGGATGTTATGTGTGTCACGCCGTAGTGGCTTTAAATGCAATTATATTTTCTTTATAAAAGCTTCTGAAGTTTATCTGTGATCCCTTGCCATTATTTTAACCCTGTCGAACCTGAATTTTTCTGAAGGAAGTAAAATTTCTCTTTATGTTGCAATGCTCTTAGGTGATTTTTAATGGCTTTTAGATAGAAGATTTATACAAAATATATACCTGTTTCCAAAACATACTTTGTACACTTGGCTTCTTTTTATACACTAAAATAACTAATCACGAAGTATTCTCTATTGTAATAAATAGTAAGATGCTCACTCAATAATTATCAAGCAAAATAACAATAACAGTATTCAATTGCACAGTGGAATATAACGAACCAACAACATCCGTGCATACTGGTGGCCACGAGCTGCTGCGCACTGCTACCCTGACTTGCTGGGATTTTCATCCTGATGCTCAACGGTTGGCAGCACTTGTGCATGATCAAAAGGTTGATCATTGACAAATGTGTGCCTCAGGTTTCCATTGGAAAAAAATACTTCTGTTTCTGTTAAGACACAGAGAACGTTCATGGAGGCAATTGTAGCCAGAGGATCTGAAAGGGTTAAAATTTATATCTTTACCCCTGGATATGCACTTTGCAATTAGCATCGAGTTATCTCACGTAATTTTATAGGATTCCGACCTTCAGCAGAAATGCCAATTTCCCTTAAATATTCCTGCAATCAACATACATGTTTCTAAAAACTGCAGACTGTTGTTGCTTAGTCTTTTTCTCTGCATGTTGTACAGGCCAGAAGGTACGTTAGCAGTTGGAATTGCAGAAGGAGAGCTGTCAGTTTATCACTTTAGGTATACCGTGATTGCCTTGTGTCTTTGAGTTTTAGATTTCTCAGTAGAATATCTAGGCTAACAAACTGAGTATGGAATGCACACTGCACAAAACTTGGCTTCAGGCTGATTTAATTACACATTACTAATGTTAGGCCACTCCCTTATCACAACTTAGTATGTTCATAGCAATCAATCAAGTGTTCATTCGTGCTCATTATTATTACACTGTGCAAAGTAAGCTACTTTTACTCTCCTCTTGTTATACTCCTTTAGAAAACGGTCACCCCTCGGGTCTGGAGGTCAATTTGAATCGAGGTTACACAGGTAAGGTGGTGTCGTTACAGGTGTTGGGGGCCGAGTACCGAGTGTTCCAGTTTTACTTCCGATGAAGTCAGTGAAACACCGATATTTGTAATAAAATTTTATTAACACAATTACGACAACGAATATAGTGCCCTACGGTGAGCAGGAAAGAGTCCAGACTGTTCTCTCGGCGTCGGAGAGGAATGGTAGGAACAGCACCCTGGCTGCTCACGAAACCTGTGGCCGATCAGGCACAGTGCCTGACAGTGTGGAGACATGGGAGCCAGTGAGGCGGCCCGCGAACATACCTCTGTGGATACGATGGGCATCAGCTTTCTTCAGCACGGACGCGTGCTTGGACCTGTACCCACATTACCTTCCGGATGGCGGCTGTCGTGAAGGCAGAAGCCCAGGGCTCCCTCAGATCATGCAAAGTACAGACAGGAAGGCGATACGTGTACAGCACTCACGTGCAAGCAGAAGATGGAGTCGGTTTGGCCCTTCACCGGAGCAAGGCCAAGCCACAGTTGTGATCTGTCAGTAGTGGCAGCCTGGAGTAGTGAAGTCCAACCACAGCCTGCAGGCTGCAGTCTTGAAGTCTTCCCACAGGCAGCAAGCACCACATCACAGTTTGCCTCCAGAGTTCACCTGTAACTAGTGAGACTATTATTCCGTTGGGAACAGTGATTCAGACAGAATGACCAGATACGGAGGAGGAGATGTCTGAAACATGGGTATTTAACGCCAGACATCACGTCATCGTAGCAGGTTAGGTGCCCATTTTCCCTCGTTTAACCTGAGGTGTCAGTGGCCAGGACCGCACCGTGGTGTCTTAATAGCGAACTGGTTTCCCTGCCTCTTCATTTCTCACGAGTACTACATAGTTCAGTCACATTAATGTGACAACCTGTTAACAGCCTGAATAACCACCTTTGCAGGCAGACTGCTGCAAGATGTTCAGGAAGAGAGTCAGTTAGGTTCTGAAACGTGAAAAGAGGGATGTGGAGCAATACCGATTCCAGTGTCGTGGCTAGTTGCTTCGGTTTCCCGGTTGAAGATCCACGGTGTAAACAGCGCGGTCGCGTTCGTCCAGTAGATTCTCGATTAGGTTTAAATCTGGGAAGTTTGGTGACCAGGGAGAATGGTAAACTCATGCTGGTGCCCTTCAAATCGAGCACGTACAATGCGAGATGTGTGACATGTTACATTGTCCAGCTGGTAGATACCACCATGTTGAGGAAAACCGAGCAGCATGTAGGGGTGGACATGGTCCCCAACGATGGATGCATATTTCAACTCATCCACTGTGCCAGGGAATGCCACGTAAACGTTCTCCAGAACATCACGCTCCCTCCTTGTTTCCTTTCAGACGTTTCACAACATACACGCCAACGGCCATCTGTCAGATGGAGCATAAAACGTGATTTATCTGAAAAGGCCACCTGTCACTGCTCGGTGGACGTCCACTTACGGTACAGGCGTGCAAATCCGAGCTTTCGTCACCGATGAACAGCAGTCAGAATGAATGCATGAGCCAGGCGCCTATTTATGAGGTCCATACACATCAACGTTCACTGAACGGTCATTGAGGGGACACTGTTGTTAGCCCCCGATTGATAGGGGCCTCCAGTTGCCCAACAGTTGCACGTCTATTTGCCTGTACACATCTCCACAGCCGCAGTTCATCTCTCTCGTCCGTGGCCCATTGTGCACCACAGTTGCCTTGCGCCAGTTTTGGATAGTGCCATTTTGCCATGCATCGTAAACTTTAACCACGGTTGAAGCCTTAGACATCCTGGAAAGCTAGTGATCATGCCCTTTTGGACGTCACATAAATCACTAAGTTTCTGTATCATGACAATAACTGCACCTCCCAGACACTGTTTATATACCCTCCACTGCTAGTGCTGCCACCTGTCGTCTGTGAATGGTTATTGCCCGTTGATATCGATCATAGGCGGTGGCCACATTAGTTAGACTGGACCGTGTAGAACGCCTTGGATTGGCGGAGCTCGGATGATGCATGTCATTACTCCGTATTGCAGAGTTTTCAGAACTGTGCTCTTGGTACTGTCATTCTGGACCATTTGCACTCCTTGTTGCGGCTCTGCTAGCTGTGTAGCAATGAGCTACGAGCGTTGCCTTGCTTTTACAATGTCGACATTCACAGCGTGTTCTAGATTATGATTGTGACGCTCTATATGAGTCAGACTCGGTTAGTCAGACTAGCGTAGAAAATTTGTGAGTGCACCCAGGAACAACAGAAGTATCGTAGTCAGACAGCGTTATCTTTTCATTCTGCACATCTAAACTTAATGCAGAATAGGGCATCTTATTCAGGGTCTGTTTCAAGGTAGGTATTGTATGTAATCTGAATATAAAAATGAGGTTACAGGGCTTACAAAACACACACACACACACACACACACACACACACACAAACATACTAGATAATTCAGCACAAGAGTCTATAACTCTCTATGGTGTTTGTTCTTATCTATCGTGTATCGCTGTTCTATTGGCACTAACGTATTAGTAGAGAGTTTACTGCCTTTTGCGTAAGTTCTAGAATTCCACATTAGAAGTAGATTTTAACAATTTTGTGTCAGTTACTTATTTAATGTTTCAGATGTTGACTTGAAGTGGAAATACTGACTAGACCCAAGCAGGTAAAACCGCCGTTTGTGTTCTGAAACAGACAACGAAGAATGGCGTGCTTTCGGCTGTTCAGCCGAGTTATTGACTCCATTAACGCATAAACAGAATCAACAAATCGGCAGAACACCCGAAAGTATGCCATTAATAAATGAAATTGAGAAAACCTGCGAGATCACACTAACGACGTTTTATTCAAAGCCAGCTTGTGATGTCACCGTTAAAAATTAAATAAATTTTTTAAATAATCTTTAACTTTGCTTTAGGGTATTGGTATGTTGAAAAATTGATATTAGCAAATAAATGCGTAAAAGTGTTATGTTTGTATGCAAAACTCTTTGACATAAAAGAATTACTTCATATCGAATTGTTAATTGGATAAGGAAAATGTTATTGCCATTCAATGAAAAAATTGTTATGACTGTAACGACCTCAGGGCAAATTTTCAAGGTTAATTTGTGAAACAAATTTACAGAATAAGATGAGGGGAAGTACAAAGAGTTTTACATGACCAGTTGTGGAGGTGACCTTGGCGAGAGGAGCGCCAAGGAAAAAGACGGTGGAAAGAAAGGCAGTTGCGTGGGAGCCTTCACAGCGTGTGTATTGGGCTGTGATAGGTCCGCTAAAGTGAGCCTTATATGGTGCTAAATAGTGCAACCAAATATTCCGGCGGCAGCGGCTTTTGCGCCCCAAAGTCGTCTCCAGTACGTATCAATTCGGAAAGCAAGATTATCCGAATAATTTTATGGTGGAATCTGGCCGACGCTCCAACGAGTAAAGATGGCTGCTGCTTGTGACGTGAAGAGCCGACCGAAATTGTTGTACCAACAGTAGTAGGAGCCCGCCAGCACGCAACGCTAGGCAAGCACTAATTTTATGCCGGCCATTGTGGCCGAATGGTTCTAGGCGCTTTCAGTCTGAAACCGTGCGAACGCTACGGTCGCAGGTTCGAATCCTGCCTCGGGCATGGATGTGTGTGATGTCCTTAGGTTAGTTAGGTTTAAGTAGTTCTAAGTTCTAGGGGACTGATGACCTCAGATGTTAAGTCCCATAGTGCTCAGAGCCATTTAAACGATTTGAACCATTTGAACTAATTTTATAGACTTGTTTGATCTCAGAACATGTAAGAGGTTACAGTCAACTTACTCAAAAATGGTTCAAATGGCTCTGAGGACTATGGAACTCAACATCTGAGGTCATCAGTCCCCTAGAACTTAGAACTACTTAAACCTAACCAACCTAAGGACAGCACACACATCCATGCCCGAGGCAGGATTCGAACCTGCGTCCGTAGCGGTCGCGCGGTTCCAGACTGAAGCGCCTAGAACAGCTCGGCCACACCGTCCGGCACAGTCAACTTACTTTGAAACGAAAAAGTAGAAGATGCGCAAACTTACTCTCCGAAAATTTCTGCCCCAAGTTATCACCAGTCCTGTTTTCAGGTCATGTTTGTTGTGAAATGACAGTTTGAAAGTTAAATGGCTTGTTTGTTTCATAGTTCAGTAAGAGGTACGATAAGTAAATTCATTGTTATTACGAACTGCTTCATAGTAGAGAGAGACATTCAGTCTAAGAAATTGCTTTGGTTTATAACACCATCTTTAAATGTGGTCGCCTTGTTCAAAGAAATAAACTACAGTCCATTGAATAACATTAATGTTGCTATACATTTTGCTGTATCCTTAGTGGATAAGCAGAGCAAAAGTGGGGATTCAATTCGAGGAAGTTTTCCAGGATGAGAGGATATGCAACACAAAGCAAACAATTAGTAATAACTTGTATTAAGAGAAATAAACAGATTACATAACTTGTGATATGTTGAGGTACTGGATACAATGTTCATTTCTCCTCTGGCTAGCTGGTGTACGTCTGCTGTACGGCTGGTCGTCTTCTCAGCAGGGAGACTCGGTACTGTTCTTCTATTGGCTGCCGAGTGGCGAGGCGCACTCGTGGCGGCCCGCACCAACTTTGCTTCCAACCTGCGTTTCTTCTCGTGGCAGGCGCAGTGTCGCAGCTATCGATACTACACATTTAAATTTGCTTTGCTTGCTAATTCATGATTTACGTAACAAGTTTTTCAAAATTAAAGATGATTGCCACTTGGCCAGTCACAGTTTGCTTCCATGTTGTTTCGAAGTAAATACACGAAATAATAATATATATATATTACAGCCATTGAATAATATATATATTACAGCCATTGAAGGGCACTGTCACCACTAAAAGTAATTGAAAGATAAACGTTTAAATATTTCAAAATTGCACCTTCAGAGCTGGCGACCGAAATTAAAAAATTTTAGAAATAGTTTTTCTTACAGTGGGCCTAACTAAGGTAAGGTTTCGAGTCAGCTGTGGTGTGCTGCTGCGGTGTGGATGGATCTGATAGCATGTAGGTCAGACATTGTACAATCCTGTGTGTCCCCTGAATTTGTGCATCGAGCCCCTTCATCCACATCGTGCTTTAGGTAGAAGCCCACATTGAATGATCGCCTTTCAGTGTAAAGTCCATTAGGTTACACCGGTCATAGGTTTTGTTGAACATAGACAGTTTATTAAAAATATTTGCAGTAACATTTTACAGTGTAAAGTTTCCGTTAGCGGGGGTGAGTGAACGGCCGTCTTGTGGCTTGAGCAGCCGAACGGGGCCGCGGAGCCACCGTTAGACCGTTAATATTGTTTGTGCCAGTGTCAGCTAGGCGTCAGAGGGGGAGCGGCCGCTACCCGCTTCCAAAGGGCGTTCGCTTTCGTCCGGAAGGCTGGCACGGGACTTTCACTCAGCAGCAAACAACCAATGTTATTATGTCCACTGAAAATGTATCTATTTAACCAAAATTAATAGTAAGGAAAGACATACGTAGTTAACAATTTGTTTTTTTCGACTACGTTTCGTAAAGTCAGTACGATTCCGCGCGATTTCGTACGAGAAGTATTTAATACTACTAATCGGTCACACGTGGAATTGGCGCGTTCGGTCACAAGCTCCCGAGGTGACTTCTATCAATAACGAGAGAGAACTACCTGAAATCGATGTTCTGCTACGTGCTACCTACAAATTGAGGGAATAAGATCTACATTGACACACAACAAAATAGAGTGAAGTACATGGCGGAAGATTCACAGTTGCACTAAAGGTCGTAGATCAAATGTTAATACGCCCTCGAGCTTTCGAGAGATCAGGTACGTAATATGATAATGAAGCCCTTACTAAATGAGTCCCGAAAACGCAGACAAAAATTTCGCATTTAAACTGATGGAGAAATTTTGACACTCATGTTTCTAATCAAACTCAGTTATGCCAGTACAGAAACAACTTAACATGTACTTTTACTGTGTAGTCCACAGTCCTTCGTGTGGTGTTTGGGGGAGGATGCATAATTTAGCATTGTCATTTACCACCTTTCTAATTCACAGATGCCATATGGGAAGCGAGACTGTTGATATACCTGTGCATAACCCTGAATTTGTTTAATTTCAACATTGTGGCAGTTACGCAAAAGGTACTTTTGAAGGAAGTGTTATGTTTCTTAATTAGCCCAAAATGTGGACTCTCTGAATTGTTGATTAGGGCTCTCAACTTCCTTTTCGTTACATCTCTCACTGAGTAACTCTCTGACTCTCACACACTACCTAAGTAAATCCATGAACAATCATGCAGCTCTTCTCTGTATCTCTTCTATCTAGGCAAGAGTTTATTCTTGAGAGTGATTTTAATTGATTCTTGGAACCCCTGAGAAACAGACGTCAATGAGAAAATGTTGGAAAACAGTACTATTAAAATTCAGCACCATTCCTCGATAGAAGGCTCTGTGGTCGTGAGTACAATTCAGTCAATTTTTTAAATTAATTTTGGTGACCATAAATAAAGATATGTGCAATGGAACCAACGTCATAAATGCTTCATTGGTCACTGTCGTCACTTAGGGCATAATCTTTAAACCAGAAACAACATACTTCACGAGAGAGTTCGTGTTCAGCACAACCTAATATGAAAATCTCATCTTATATATAGATAAAACGGTGTAAAAATTGAACCTCTCCCAGAAAAATACAACCGCTTTGTGGAGCGATAAAGAAAATGTTACACTGACACATAGCACGAGTCTACACATCAGACTATGATGCTGGGGACCATGGATACTTATAATGTTTATTGGAGTAATGTCAGCTCTTTCATGTGCGGATCAGAGAAGTCAAAGAGATTAATATCCGAATTATCGCAAAAATGGTCGATACTCATTGAAGCTACACTCCTGGAAAATGAAATAAGAACACCGTGAATTCATTGTCCCAGGAAGGGGAAACTTTATTGACACATTCCTGGGGTCAGATACATCACATGATCACACTGACAGAACCACAGGCACATAGACACAGGCAACAGAGCATGCACAATGTCGGCACTAGTACAGTGTATATCCACCTTTCGCAGCAATGCAGGCTGCTATTCTCCCATGGAGACGATCGTAGAGATGCTGGATGTAGTCCTGTGGAACGGCTTGCCATGCCATTTCCACCTGGCGCCTCAGTTGGACCAGCGTTCGTGCTGGACGTGCAGACCGCGTGAGACGACGCTTCATCCAGTCCCAAACATGCTCAATGGGGGACAGATCCGGAGATCTTGCTGGCCAGGGTAGTTGACTTACACCTTCTAGAGCACGTTGGGTGGCACGGGATACATGCGGACGCGCATTGTCCTGTTGGAACAGCAAGTTCCCTTGCCGGTCTAGGAATGGTAGAACGATGGGTTCGATGACGGTTTGGATGTACCGTGCACTATTCAGTGTCCCCTCGACGATCACCAGTGGTGTACGGCCAGTGTAGGAGATCGCTCCCCACACCATGATGCCGGGTGTTGGCCCTGTGTGCCTCGGTCGTATGCAGTCCTGATTGTGGCGCTCACCTGCACGGCGCCAAACACGCATACGACCATCATTGGCACCAAGGCAGAAGCGACTCTCATCGCTGAAGACGACACGTCTCCATTCGTCCCTCCATTCACGCCTGTCGCGACACCACTGGAGGCGGGCTGCACGATGTTGGGGCGTGAGCGGAAGACGGCCTAACGGTGTGCGGGACCGTAGCCCAGCTTCATGGAGACGGTGGCGAATGGTCCTCGCCGATACCCCAGGAGCAACAGTGTCCCTAATTTGCTGGGAAGTGGCGGTGCGGTCCCCTACGGCACTGCGTAGGATCCTACGGTCTTGGCGTGCATCCGTGCGTCACTGCGGTCCGGTCCCAGGTCGACGGGCACGTGCACCTTCCGCCGACCACTGGCGACAACATCGATGTACTGTGGAGACCTCACGCCCCACGTGTTGAGCAATTCGGCGGTACGTCCACCCGGCCTCCCGCATGCCCACTATACGCCCTCGCTCAAAGTCCGTCAACTGCACATACGGTTCACGTCCACGCTGTCGCGGCATGCTACCAGTGTTAAAGACTGCGATGGAGCTCCGTATGCCACGGCAAACTGGCTGACACTGACGGCGGCGGTGCACAAATGCTGCACAGCTAGCGCCATTCGACGGCCAACACCGCGGTTCCTGGTGTGTCCGCTGTGCCGTGCGTGTGATCATTGCTTGTACAGCCCTCTCGCAGTGTCCGGAGCAAGTATGATGGGTCTGACACACCGGTGTCAATGTGTTCTTTTTTCCATTTCCAGGAGTGTAGTTAGTCCCTCAACAGTTATAATACTCGTGAAAATGATGTCCAGGCATAACGAAACTGACGCTAAAAATTCTTCAAATATACAGCGAATAAAATAACTTCATTCACTCTTCATTTTTGTTGGAATAGTTGGGAACTATCAATAGCCTCACGAAAGACGCTGTACGGGGATAGACAACACTATCAGAATAAATAAAGTGGCTGAAACTACTTTCACAAAGTTATGGAAAACTGCTTTTTTCCACTCAGCTATTTTTATTGTTTTAATTTATTTTCAATCGATTTCAAAGAAACTACGGCTTTAGTTTCAGGAACTTTAGCACTGTTACCGATGTAATATATCATAGAAGTATACTTGTACGCTAGTAAAGTCCCCGTACACGATCAAACAATTTGTCAAACATTAGTATGTTTTCAGATGAGTTCGAGTCTCGTTCCAGCACAGAGTTTTAATCAGCCAGGAAGTTTTACTATGGTTGCCAAACATTTGACCGTGAACGGTGCTATTTGACGTGTTCGTCCAGCATACATCATGTTTGAATTGTTTGCAAGAACTTTTAATTGATGGGAAGCTTGCCAAGGTGGCTGACATTGTTTGTGTCGATGTTTCTCCACATATGGTTGGTGAAAAATTATAATTTATTTCACTGTATCATGAGTATCCATAACTGTGAAAACCACAGTCAAGGTGTAAAGTACATATATAGAACTGTAAACAGATCCGAGCCAAAGCTCGACATACTTTACATACCAATAATAATGGAGATGTAACCCTTGTGCGCAATTTCTGGTTAAGCAACTGCACAAGGACAATTATAAATTTAAAAATTACACGGTCGCCACCACCTCAAGCACTTCCTAACAATTAAGAAAAGACCGAACTGGAAATTATCAGTTTAATTAAACTAAGAATTTAAAATATAACAATGCATTTTTTTCAAAGAAACTAACAAGATGAACAGTATTGTATATCGTACATCAATGAGCTTGTTTAATTAAATGTGTATTCCTTAATTGGAGACATTACACCATTCACTTTGATTTTTCCTCCCACTTTTGTCTATCACAACCAAGAAGATTAACTTAAAAAAACAGGGAATAGAATATTAATTTGAAAAGTTGCATCAATGAGAAAGATAAAGGACATTGAATTTTTCTTTTACATAGCACATTTATTTCATGACTGAATTTGATGCACATCCTGTGAATACACATGACTGGTGCCTGAATAAAAGAATTTAACTAAATAATTCATAGAAAATAAGAACAATAAAAATCACACTCACTCGAAAACACTATTATTCTCACGTTCACCCGAAGTTATACTGACTAGATTTTCCTAAACATATTCACTGCTAGAAATTCCACGCCATGATGTCCAAAAGGAACAAAGCAACTTCCGCACTTTTAATTTCAACCACCATCATAGCCGATTTTTTTTAACAAAATAATTATGCCACATTACGAATATACATAACTACACATGCTTCAGTTAAGCTGAAGTACTTGAATATTTCTTGAGTTTAACATAGGGAATTTCTAATTCCACCTACTTCCTATCAGCAGAAATTTTCTCTAGGAGCTATGAACTTTACTCACCAACCGCTAGCTGTAGAGTGTCCTTTCTCCACCGAGCTTCACCTAACTACCGGTGCAATGGAAGCTACCAGAGGGATAGGCTTCCGCCACCAACTTGACAGACAAACCAACCTCAGACTAAAAGCGGTAAACCTCTCTGTACAGGTACTGGGATACTAAGTTGGTCATCGTGGGCTACCCTCCAAACGAAAAGCAAATATCACCTGCTCCTAGCAGACGACAACCAACTCAGCGTCCACCACAAAAGAAACCCAAAACCACACGTAAAAACAATCATTCACTCACATTCATGCACACATAAGGTAGGGTGAAGGGAAAACGTAATAAATACAGGTCATAATTTCCTATGGAGCATAAAAAAATCAAACATAATATCATTTAATAAGCTTTAGTTTGTTTGCTCAGTCTTTCTGGGAGAGTTAATAAATTAAACCACGATCAGGTGGCCGACAGAATAGGAGGCAGGGAATCAAGTCAGACAAGTGTCTTATGAAACATCTCCACAGAGACGTTTCAAAGGTTAAAAATAAAAAGCACTGGCAATTACCAAAAGAGTAGCGGTGTCGCATCTTTCCTACTCATATATTATGGAGGAAGATGTTAAGAATGTAGTCAGTATTCTACGCATGACATAGAAGTGGGAGTGAAAAAGAAAAATCGAAGTCGTCCTTTTCTTTTGCGGACATTGTGGACTATATGTGTCCATGTTCTGGTATTTTAATGAACTGTTCCTAAAGAACCAAGTAGAAGAGAATAAATTCTTGCATACTTGTGTCCCTTTTTTTCAGTGTGAGAGTGAACGAATTCCAGAAACGTTAATAAAAGTATCGTGGTCCATCTGCAGAAATTTGATCTAATCATCTGGTTCTGAGTGTAACATTTCCATTAACAGGTTTTAATGTGTATATTTCTCACTCATTTTAAACCATTCTCTGGACAAGCGTCTTGTTTACTTTTTCTTCTTTAGCTAATGCCAGAAATGCTTTGTCTGCGTTTGGGGCTATTATCACTACTGCCAAATGCTCACGAACAGCAACGGCTTCTGCTTCAAAGTGAGGTTAAACTGACAAATATTGTTTCTACGCGTACAGGATAGTTTGACAAATCCACTGCTAGCTAAGGGCGAATTTGACAAATAACTTTGTTCGCTTACAGGGGCCTTTAATATACTGCAGCATCTTCTAGTGCAGTGTTCCACAACCGGTCTCTCACCACAAGGACGTGACGCAAACATTTACATATTATCATAGGAAATTAATTGATTTTTGTGTTCTTAAAGAAATTAAGTGTAATTTATTTCCTTCGGTTCTGAATAAGAAGGTACTATTTTATTCCTTGATTATGTATTACATGCTGATAACAGTTATATTTTCATTCATATTAAATGTAATTTATTTACTCAGTGTTGTTGTTCTACTTTGCTTATCTTAAATTAGTTGTAATCTCACCTGTACCATTGCACCAGCTATGGCCCTGGGTTGAGAGTACTTTGTAACATCACAACTTTTGAGTACTTCTTGCTGCAAGTACTCTTCCCTGAAATTCGACAGATCAGCAAAAATGTCCCTATCCTATTATTTTTATTGCCTTGTTTTGATGTTTATTCCAGCTTTTAGCGGATTATTACGCTTTATTGCTCATATCGTTCGTTGCCGATGGACACACACATTGTCAGATAAGAATAGAGTATTTTAGTTCAACAATATTGTTGTTATTCCATTCAGTTCTTTCTATTGTTTGGATATTACGTTTTATCACTGATGTGCTGTACAATGGTGCCAATATTGTGATTACTGTACTAATATCTTCTATTACAGTGTTCAACTATTTTTTTGGATATGAATAAGTTCACTGTGTGAAGTGCAAGTAGTGAAACCATCGAGCCTGAAAAACGAAGGAACATTGAGTAGTTGAAACGCAATATAGTGATAATTATTTATCTTACAGGGTTTTGTGGTGTGGTGACAAAAGATACCCAACCTCCAAGTGTATTTGGTGTGGTGAAAACCTCATTTATGCTGCTATGGTTCTCACTAAATTGAAACATTTCTCAACAAAACATCTCTCTCTGTTAGGTGGCCCTGAGCACTATGGGACTCAACTGCTGAAATAATAAGTCCCCTAGAACTTAGAACTACTTAAACCTAACTAACCTAAGGACAACACACACATCCATGCCCGAGGCAGGATTCGAACCTGCGACCGTAGCGGTCGCGCGGTTCCAGACTGTAGCGCCAGAACCGCTCGGCCACCAGCGGCCGGCCTCTGTTAGGTAAAGATGTGAATATTTTCGTCGGCTGTTGCAACAAAACGAAACAAGCGCACCCCATGACTACGTTGGTACGCGTTTTGCAAAAAGTACAGCTACAAGGTAGCCCAACTTATAGTAAAGCACAAAATACCATAAACGATAGCAGAAACGTTGTTAATGGTCGCGTGTAAAGAAATGGTAAACACAGTTCTTGGTTCAAAAGTTCCCACAGATATTTCAAAAATTCCTCTCTCTGCTGAGACAATCATACGCCAAGTTGGTGACGTGCCCAATGACATCGAAGACATTTTGAAGGAAAAATAATTGTAAGTTCTCACTCCAGAGTCCACCGTTACTAGCGGTTGTGGACAACTTATTTCTTCCATTACGTATGTTGATGGGGACTAATTGCAAGCAATAGAAGTAAATCCTAACTTACAAACCGACCATTGCCACATTCACCGCGAAACCATTGTTGCTAACTCTTTGCCATCTCTTCTGAAAATTGTGATGGACGAAATAGTAAAATCCATCAACTTCAATAAATCGCAGCCCCTCAATATGCAGCTTTTTAAAGTGTTGTGTCAAGAAGTGGGATCACAGCGCACTACACATCTGCTACATTCTAAAGTGCGACGTTTATCTCTCCTACTACCAACACGAATGTTTGAACTTAGAGATAAGGTACTTCCATTTTTGGCTATTGAGGGGCATGAGTATGCTCATTTATTTGCAGATGATCGAGGTTGGCATATTTTTCGTACATTTAAATGAACTAAACAAAAAAAAATGCAAGGCAAGAAATAAATATTCTGACTAGGACGAATAATATTCATAGATTTATTGATAAGTAAAATTGTGGACACAAACAATTGAAAATGAATCGCGTCATGTGTTTCCACCTGCATAGTCCTTACTGAAGATAATATGGCGTTTACTGACTTAACTAAGGAACATTTAGTACTCATGCAGTAGAATTTCAAAAAATGTTTTGGAGACTGTGTTGAAGATAGTGACTGGGATCGTGATTCAAAACATCTTCCGGGTAATTTAGGTTTCATCTTACAAAAGGAACCAACATATGTGAAAGCGGGCAAAAACATTGTAATCAAAATTTTTCTAAGTGTCTTTGGGCACATTTTAGTTGTCAATAAGAAGTCGATACATGGCCATTCCCGAGACCGCAGTTATTGTGTTATTACCATATTTAACTACATATTTGTGTGAACTGGGCATCTTGATGCTGACTTTAAAACATCAGAGAGAGGGAGAGAGAGAGAGAGAGAGATGGAGACTCAGCTCCATCGATGAAGAAATGAAGCTTGCTCTTTGTCAACAATTCCGCCACAAGTCAGCCAGCTGTGTCCATTTAAGCAGGCTCAAGAATCACACTGAAGGTACTTTAAAATTCATATTAGAAAAATCTATTTTCTACAGTGAATTAAAGTTAATAAGTTGATAATGAATGAGACTATTCTTATTTTATAATAATAATTGATTACATAATTACATAATAATTCGTAACTATGTTAAGATTCACATGATTTTTTTTGGGACAGAGATTTTAGTGTGCTGTCTTGAGTTTAGGCCCACCTGCATGAGCCGAGAATAATGGAAGTCTGTAAAACACTGCTCTAGTGTGGTTACTATAAGTCTGATACCACAATAGAGGATGCTGGGACACATTAATAGGGTAAACGTATCGTGATGTATCCCACCAATAACAGTGCTCAAGTGTCTGAAGATGAGGCCATACCTGCTTTGAAATCGATTGCAAGTAAATTTAAACAATGAATACAACTAAGATGAAGAAAAATAGGATGAGAATAGTCATTGTTCTCTACAACTAAGTATTCTATAGTTGATGTAACAAATTTACAGCGTTATGGAACTGATAAAACTTTCAGAAAGTATTTTGTAAAGTCAACAACCACATGGCCTCTAGATAGCAAATGAGGCTTTCTGAGCTTCTCAAAGTGTATTTACAAACAAAAATTACTGTTGTTTCTACATCACAGTACAGTCTTATTTTTAATGCAACATGTAGAGTTAAAAATGTTGTGTAAAAGCCAAGTACCGCTACCTGTTATAGCCGTTTCTTATAGGTACATTCTATCATTTATTGAGCAATGATGAATCACCACTCAGTTGAAATAATCTACTTATTTATTAGTAATTAAATGAAGATAAAATGGAAACTGGAATTAAGGCTTCAAGAGAAGTCCAAAAATAAGTCCAGCAAGCTTCTAACTCATTCTGATGTGTAATAATAGGACCAAATGGGCGTGGAAAAACAATAGAATTGATTCATAACTGTCTCTTAGCTCCTGGTTAGTTGAGCTAGGATAAAAAAAAATATGTATACATTTCCTCCAGACACTTAGAGTAATCAAAGTACCAAGAGCTTGTAAGGCAGTATAAAAAGATAAAGAAGCAACAGGTGACTCATTAACTTCATTTATTAGTGACAACAATGATATACCATTAGATTAACGTCAAGATAATTCACTTCTGACATGTAACAACTTTGTATTTTATAATCAAGGTACTCTAAGAGAGTAGACATAAATGAACAGACTGCTTTTATTTAATTCAAATATATTCTAAAGTACTGAAGTAATTAGTCAGTGATAATCTCAAGTTTTTTAGATGTATTTAGACAAGATGACACTAATCTACATCACGTTTTTTATGTATTTGTTGGTGGTGACATGAAGTTCGAGACATTCAAAGTATTCTGCACAAACTGTGGAACTGATAACTTTGGTTTGATTACTGTTGATTTAACATATCACACACATGATGAAAAATATTGAAGTAAAATACACACACACACACACATACACAAACAAACACACACACAGACACTAACAGTTAAAATTAATGACTTCATTATCAACAATCCAAAAGGCACATGTTACTTAATTAGATGTGTAACTAACTAACCACATACATTTTGTAAGAGTAGGAAATATGAAAAAATTACGAATATATTAACTAATAAATAACCATTTGAATTGCATCTGCCTGCACGTTCCTACTGTGGACCTGGTACCAAGTTAAAGGAAAGAATGGAATGAGGAGGTATCAGTCCATTGGATGTATGAATATATCTGACATTGTAAGAAGGAGAGAGCGATCCTAAGGAGATAATCAAATATAAAATTATAAAAAAATTGAAAACTTTCTATAATCTTTTCTTTAATTTTCAAAAATGTTCTGTATATTATCTCAGTCACTTAATATTAATATCTTTTTTTCCTTTTTTATGAAATGATGACCAGTTTCAGTAGATTAGCTTCATCTTAGGATCTGACAACAGGCAAACCAAGAGAAAAACTTCCATAAGTAGCATGTTATGTAACAATTGCTACTGGCTTACTTTTTGAAAGATTTTACAGGGAATTTACATACTATAAATATTACTATGAATGCACTAGCAGCCTACAACACAGTTGCTTTGTCTATAGCGTTCTAATTTTAAATCTGTTATGTACAACTTATAATGAACACAAGGTCAAGTATATTACATACTGACAAACAAATAAGAATAAGAAATTATTATTTAGAAGAAAAACTAGTTTGTGAAATATATCATGCTATCTGTGACAACAATTGAAACAAAAGGCCTGTACAGCATTGTAAATACTCTATTCATTGAGTTAATATTAAGTGATATTCATAAAATGTATAGAACATTCTCGAAAAGTTGGAAAGTAAAAAAATTGTTGAAAGTTCAGTAATTTTTTAATTTGGTCTTTGATCATTGGATGAATCATGTGAAATACATATATTGCATGCAGTGATCATAAGGATTTAGAGCATAGATATGAGGCAGACAGAGAACTTCAAAAAATGACAATAGAAAGACTGTATAGTACCAATGCATCATTTGATGAAAAATTAGCTGCAACAGCAGTTAGAGGTATAATGTGTGGCAAGAGAAAACTAGGTAAAGGATGTTGATTTTAATAACAATGTATGAGTTCTATACTATTTTAACATATATAAATGAGAAGTTTAGCACAGATTACAATGTGCTACCTACCAGTGCAGGATTTAAAAAAGTTGCAAAAAATAGATATACACTATAATGGATAAAGTAATTTTGATACAGAAAAGCTTGCTACAAAACTAAAAATTAAGATCTTTCATAGTGTTTATATGATTAATGAATTACCTATTTGTCCTACAGAAGATGAATGCTGAGTTGCTCATTTTGATGCTTCAAATCATAATTGCACATACTGCATTTGTTAATATGAAATACCTAGTACAAAAATTGTATATGATTCATTTATTGATACTTTACCAAAATCTGCACTGTGGCAAATACAATACTATGATGAAATCATGTGTGTTCATTTGTAAATATTAGTTCAAAGGCTGGTGTTAGATGGTTCTAAATTCAGCGATATTTTGAATGTACTAAATGGTTGTTTTTGGAAACAAGACACAAGGACAAGTAAAAGAGGAGTTAATTACATCTCAAAAGCATAAAAAATAAAATCAACATGCATAAAAAGTAAGTAAAGCACTAAAAGTAAGTAAACAATATTGTAATGAATTGAGTAATATGTTTAAATTAATTGGAAGTTATATTGATTTTAATAGATGAGATTATTGGATGTAAATCAGTCAAATGATGAAAACGATTTAGTTAACAAAGGATATTTATCAAATGAATTAAATAACCTTTTCTGTTGGCCGAATATTTTCCCAGTGGTTCACCATTCTACAACTTCTAATTTATCCAGATTATAGTTAAATAGCGGATAAAAGTCTTTAGTTCATATGCCCTTCCCATTTTATGTATCCTTTCCTCGAAAACAGCTTTTCCCAAAACACTTTCTTGGGTTCTACTCAAACGATATAAATTTTTTAATCTTTTCAATTTGGCCAGTATCTGTTTTCAGAAATTTTCATGATTTTTTTAATGTTTGTAAAACGTATGTTTTTCTGCACAAAATCCTAAGCTGGATATCACACTGACATTTTTCATCAAATAATCTTAAAATAATAGACATATATCTCAATTTAATATTTTGGTGAGCTATTGATTTTCGTAAGGAATTAGATGTTTCTGCAGAAATTTTTATGCTGGCCTGTGTGGCTATTTTTTCTCAGAGATTAATTTGTGTTGCAACAAGTATCACATTTTCAGGAACTATAGCAAATACTTCTGCAAATGTAAGAGAGTTTATTCCAATGTTTTTGCATAAATTTCAATTTATCTGCTGTTTCTGTAACCGATTCATGAATTATATTTGCTAATTTAGACTTTACACCAAACTACTGGATTACTGTATTTTATCATTCTTTCCTTCTCATCTTATCTGGTAAGTCTCAGATGACTTTCCTGTAACCCTCCCCATTTCCTAAGCCTTGCCAGCCCCCCTTCTTCATCCCTCTGCCTTTATCTTCAACCCTTCTGCCAGAGAAAGGAGTCACTGGCTCTGAAAGATTGCACATTTTCATAAATTTTATATCAGTTCAATGAAATTTTAATTCTTAGCAGATGAATTGTTGACAAGCTTTCTATATGAAAGGTCCACGGGAAAAAGGGGTTAAATAAAAATGACATTTTAGGTGATTATAGTTTCAGAAAGCTTTCTACAAGCTGCTTTTATTGGGTTTTGTTTCATGGAAAGAAGGGGTATATCTCAAAATGACAGAGGTTTAAAAATATAGTGTCAATGGGAAAAAGGAGGTAAGTCAATGAGAAACTAGGAGAAATGGTGTTACTCAGTTGGCAGCACTGATCGCAGCTGTTGTTTATGTTCCATTGTCTATGATTATTAGGTGTTGGGTATGTGCTGTTGGAGAGGTTAAGTTAGTGCTTTGTGTGTTGTGTGAATTGTTTAGTTTGTTTTACGATTTAACTGAACTGTGGAAGTGAACATGTAAAATGAAGATGAGGAAAGTATCACATTCAGTCAGCTGTCACATTCAATGAAGAAAAGGTAGAGCACACATCAACTTTCCGACGTGAGAAAACAACTTTTATCATCCACCCATGAATTAGGGCCAGATTGTAATGTTCCAGATTGACACGTTTTCAGAGTACCACTGACACAGAACATGGGTATATTATATCTAATTATAATAAAACGACTGTGAATGAGCAGAAAGCTTACTTGGCAGGCCCAATGAATGTTAATAGTGTATTGCAAAAGAGACCTAGACAACCAGGAAATGAAGCTAAATTTCGTGGCAACAGTTATTCATATCGTGTAAACGTGAAGAGGGAGAATTCTGTCACTGAAGTAAATGTTTGTTCTAAAGTCTTTACATCTTTTAATGGAATATCTATAAAAATTAGAAGTAATACAATGTTATCTGAAAAAAGGTGTGAGTCCAAGGGATGGTCAAAGCCAACACTCTAATCGGAAACATCGTGTGACTTTGGAGGCACTTGATGCAGATCGCCAACACATTAGTTCATTTAAAAGTGAACGAAGCCATTACAGCTTGAAAACCTCTAAAAAAAGTATACCTCTCAGTAGATCTAAACGTCAGTAAGATGTATAATTTATTTAAGAAATCATACCCTACTCAATCTGTGGAAAATTTAGACTTTTTTCAATACGGAATTTAACGTCGGTTTCGGGTACACTAGAATGAACACTTGTTACTGTGATAGGAATGCTGCCGAAATTCGAGCTGTTGAACATGCTTTGAAATCGTATGTTTTATATTCGTAAGAGAAGTCCTAAAGCAAACTTCAGGGCATCAAGGGAATGTGAAAGTTTTACTATGGATTTCCAGAAGAACTTACCTATCCCTAGCATCACAACTAATGGCATGAACTACAAGAGACAGTTAAGGTTGTGTGTGTTTAATAGTCATATATTGTCAACCAATGAATCATATTTCTTCATGTATGATGAAACACTAGCCTACAAAGGGTCTAACGAGGTCTCTTCCTGTTTGTTTTATTTTGTGACGACAATTCTTGATCCATCTGTTAGAAAATTATATGTATTTTCAGACTCTTGCAGCGGGCAGAACAAGATTTGGACTATTTTCCACCTGCTGCATTATATCGTTGATTACATCAAGAGACCTGAACACGTCAAAATGACTATTCCAACCTGTGGACACTTGTATCTCGAATTTGATCGTAACATGGCCAGTATCAATCAAAAAATGGGTGGAAATGCCAAAGACTGGACAGAGGAAATAGAGAGTGCAAGAGCAAAACCCTCACCATTTCATGTTGTCGAAGTAGACTGGGAGTTTGTAAGAGACTGGTCTACACATCTTGATCAGTTATATTTCAAGAAAAGCCTATTTCCTTCTAGACCAATAAGAGAATTAGTTGCTGTAAAAGAGCATCCCCGATTCTTGGAATACATAAGTACATTCCATGGCCATTGAGATGGCCATGTTATCAACAAAACACTTACAGTTCCAACAGAACAGCCTCAGCGTCAAGGAGAGTTCTTTCTACCTGACTATGCATATAAGGGCGAGTGTTTTTTGTTTCATTCTTATTTTTATCATCATTTTTATTGTATTATTTACTTAAAACAGCTTTTATTTTAAATTTTGTAACAACTACACCTACCTTTACTTTTTAAGAAACCTGCAGGAAGGTGTTTTTGTTGTAGGTGAACAGCCTATTACCTATGAAGTATGCAGACCTACAACAGTGAAAGACTTTTTACGGAGAAGAGGCTAGGCCGTTTTTTTTGTCAGCTGCGAAAACTGGAAAAAGAACAAAAGCGTAACAAGAAACTGTTACATCAAGATGACACTGTTTTTCCAAAACCAATAAGTGCATGTGCTAAGAAGCAGACCAAGAACAGAAATGAATTAACAACGAATGAACATAGCTTACAAAGAAACTGTTTGGGACTACAAAGTTTTGTTCTATTTATAAAGAATTAATTGTAGTCTATAATTTTCTATCCTATGACTTTTATGTTTTTTGTAACTAAAAAATTTTTGCACATTCACTATTTACATTTTTAATGACATCTTGAATAGTTAGTTCTTATTCTACTACCTTCAACAAAGTTAACGAATTAGCGAAATTTACTGGCATTATTCCTTTATAATGACTTACCCTCTTTTTCCCTATAAAAAATTTAAGTTATTCGATATAATATTTTCTGTAGGTTGTTACAGTACATTTACATAAAAACCTTATAGAGGTATCTAACAACTGTAAGTGAGGCTACACTAAACATACATTTCAAGAGGATTGGCTATAAATTGCATTTGGTATAGAAAGTTTGATGTTAAACTCTTCTTTCCTGAAAAATTAGGAACTGACTTACCCCCATTTCCCGTGGACCCTTCATATGCTTTAGAGACTACTGAATCCGAATTTTCAATGTCATACCAAACTTGATACATACAAAATTGGAGAAAATATGGGAATTTAACTTTAGGTTTTTCAGATACAGTTCGCATATGAAAATGAAAATGATTAAGTTTCCAACAAAATACATCTTCGTGAATTTTTCGCCAGCATGACCATAGGGTGTGTAGTGCATGTTGAAATTAAAATAATTTTTGGCGTATTTTGTGGGAAATTTCGTTTCCGAGTTAGAAGCGCACAACCAAAAAAGTCAAATTTTTTTTTAATTCTGTCCATTTTTCATCCATATCCTGTCCAAAATGTTGATGAGACTTAAAATTCGGATTCGTCAGCCTCGAAAACATTTAGAAATCTTGTTACAAAAACCAAAAATGTTCTGCTATTCGGCCTTCTGAGTACCACTTGACTGGACTCTATGAGTTTCCTCCAGCTGCCACATGCTGAGTGGTTTTTTCATCGATCCTATCATATTTTATGTATAGTTCTTCTGTCAACAGAACTAAAGACATCTTTTAAATCAAGAAACATTATTACAGTAGCTTTTGAATTCTGTAATCTGGAGTGAATAACTGATTTCGGATTAAATATTTGTTCAGAACATTATCTGCCCTTCCCAAAACCTCCTTGATTGTCTCTTAAGTGCCTGTCCAGTGTTGTTTCTACTCTGTTTAGTAAAATCTTGGAAAATATTTTATTTGTCATGTGTAGCAAAGGTACTCCTCTGTAGTTGTTAATATCTTGCCTATAGTCTTTCTTATATAGTGAATGTATCAAGCCAACTTTCCACTCTCCTGTTTTTTTCTGGTTTTCAGATTTAGTCAATGACTTAGCTCATTTTTATTTTTGGTAAAGAACATTTCAAAATATCCACTGTAATAGATTATTGCACCAACTTTATTGCTTTTTAAGTTTTAATTACACTTTCAATTACTTTGCTAAACAGAGTTAAGTGTTGTTCTGCAACTTGATGAGTGTTTAAGAATTCCATTTCATGGATTGATTTTGGATGATAATGAAACCAAATTTTAATATTGTTATTTTGCTTTATATTGATATTAACATAGATCATATAACTGGTCACCTTTATGTAAATAATGATTGGTCTCTATTGATTTCATTACATCTACTGTTATTTACTTTAATTTAATATACTCTTCAAATTTCTCTTTTAGTTGTTGTCATCCTCCTCCTTCTAGCAAAGGAATGCCTACAGAATTCATTTTATATGAGCACATATTTTTTATAGATCTAGTTATATTAGATGCTTCTATGAAGAGAGAGATCAGTATATTACATTATTTATTCTTATTTGGAATATGATAAGTGAGAATGATGAAATTGAATTCATTTTCATATGACATTTAAAATATAGTAACTGATGTTAAAGTAAAACATTGCGGATGTAAATAACATTATATATATATATATATATATATATATATATATATATATATATATATATATTCCGTAACATTAATAGGAAGCATCAGAAAAACAAGCTATCATTGTGTGGATAGATAAAGGCCACATATCAATAATTTTATATGAGGCTGACTACATACAGAAAGCACATGACTTTCTTTGCATCCCTATTTTTCTGTCTACTGTCACATTCTTATGTTAGTTAATCGGTCAATGTGATATAGTGGGTACAGCAACTTTTCACACACACACACACACACACACACACACACACACACACACACACACACACACACACACACACACTCACACACACTCACACATGTATATATATATATGAAAAATTTGCGTGGGTGAATATATATATATATATATATATATATATATATATATATGTGTGTGTGTGTGTGTGTGTGTGTGTGTGTAAAAGTTACCTGGGTGATTAAGTATGGAATGAATACCAAGACACGTTTTTGATGGAGAATATAGGATGCAGTGTACCATCAGCAAATGCAGAGCACAGAGCAGCATACACGAAGAGAGAACTAAACTTGTAAACCAGACTAGCAATAGTACTACCATTTGATCAAAACACAGCCTCTTCATTGGCGGCCCATACTACCACTGTCATAGAGCAGGCTAAATCTGATAACCCCACAAAGAAGAACTCAATGTCTTCAGTGGTGGCCCAAACTACCACTGTCCTAGAGCAGGTTAAATCTGATAACCCCACAAAGAAGAGTTCCATCTCTCAAATGCTGAATAAAGCCATTGCACTAGAGCTTGCCACAGTAAATAATCACAGAAATATCTCCATGTGTGAGACCAATCCATTTTACGCAATATTAATAGGGAGCTTCAGGAAAATCAAGTCATTATTGTGTGGACAGATAAAGACCACACATCAATAATTTTATACAAGGCCGACTACGTACAGAAATCACGTGACTTTCTTTCCATCCCTATTTTTAAACATATTCATTTTATCCCAAAACTAAGTTCGTTGTGGATATTAATACAACTCTTAAAGAAACAGGTGTTTTATTCACCCTATTTCTTTAAAATAAGTAAACAAATAATCTGGTAGCGATGAATATGAGAACGTCCTCATTCAGAGGTGTGGTGAAGCTACATAAGCCACAGTCTCCTTCAAGCTCAATTATTTACTCTATTAATGCCCCAGATTACCTGTTGGCTAAGGAATTGTATAGGTTCTTCAATATGCATTATTTTTCCTGTGCTGATAATGCCATTAAAAATAGAGAGGACTTAATTAAACACCTCAAACAAGTGATTTTAACCAATGACACAATTCCAATAGGTCGGGACATTGTAGCCATATATGCGATTCTCCGATTACAGAGTTGACTCCCATCATTAAACCTAACTTAAGGCAATAATCTCGTCTAGATTCACAAAAAATCAAAGAATTCCTTCACCTGCTCAGAATCGTTCCGGACCATAACTACTTTGCTTTTAAAGACATCATATGTCGACAGACTGACGAATTAGCCATAGGATCTCCCATTGCCATTACAGTGGCTACCATTTACATCAGTCACAGCAAACATCAGTATTTTTCAACCCACCCCAACATCTTGTAACCTCCTCCTCCTTGCCACTTCATATATTGTCCACATTAAGCAATAAGCAAAGTCTTTTATGAAGATTTGAGAGGAGTGAAGATTACAATAAACTTTCTAGTTTTCATAGCTTGTAATGTTGATTTGACTACAGTTCTTCTTGTATAGGGGTCTGATTCTTGAAGCTGAAAATCTCACATTTCAGTCCTCGCTGTTGGATTGAAGTAAATAAATTTGAAGATTGTTGTTGCAGAATTTTTTGCTTTTATGTAAAGATTGATTTTTCACATTGACAAAGCCTAAATTACATTGTTCACACAAAAATACTCTGATCACAACGAGGCATGCTTACAACTCTCACATTCTGCCTAAATAATAATATTCCAACGGTTTACAAGTTTTCTTAACAAATGAATTTCTTCTGTCTTTAATTTCTATTATTATGAATCCAGAAATATAAATAATAAACAGCACAGGATTGCATAATTAATAATAGAAATTTTAAGTGTGTATATATATCGTAATTTGAAACGTTTCTAAAATAAATAATTTTAACTGTACACTCAGAACTAGTACTTATCGATTATAACATCGAGACTACAATTTTTTATAAAGTAATTCCTTTTTATAAATTATAGCTTGAAATATAGCTGTGTATAAAATTATATGAAAGTTTCAAAAAAAGCAAGTGAGATAATACTGACACGTCCAAAATTCGAAAAGTAATACTGGCACCAACAACTATTGTTGAGAAAAGTAATGGTAGATGAGGATGTCCCATTACAACCTTTGAGGAGCAGTATTTTACAAAAGGTACATCGATGATGTCCTACTTTTGTTTAGTGGGACTGAAGTCTTTTCAACAAGATTTTAACAAAATGCACCCCTTGATTCACACCTGTCAGTGTAGAAAAGAAACTTCGGCAACAAGAGACTACACTCTCGCAATCTTAAACTTTATTTCATTTATTCAAAAATTCTACTGTGGTATTCAAGTTGTTTCGAAAGAAAAATGCAAACGAAGTGTAAGAAACATAAAGACCAATTAAATTGGTCTAGACAGTGGCTGATTAAGGGAAGACCGTTTTTGCACTTACATTTACTCTGCAAGATGCAGGGCAGCGACTGTCATAATTATTTGTAGCTGGATTTTTGGAAACATAATTAGCTTTGATGCTCATAACTCCTTTTCTAATATGGAAAAATACTTGTACAGGGAGAAAAATTTCTTCACATGGGGGGTTCACACAGACGTTAAGCTTCCTGACTATATGAACATACAGGGATCCAAAATTTTCTAGTGACATTTCAGAACAAGCGTTGAGTGAAATCACACGAAACACATGCAAAGCTATTTGCACTGTCCTGAAGAAGGGAGGCAGGTAAAGTACTTCAGTTCAGTAATATATTAGTTTAAACGGCTTTAGACATGTTTGAAACTTAGCATAGTTTAAGAAGTTATAGGTGCAGTCAATGAGTTATAGGTTATTTTGTTTCCGGTTCGGGATTGTCAGTCTCCTGTGTGAATTCTACCAGCAACGTCTCACGAATTTTTGCACAAGAATATAAAACTTTATTCTGAACTCTGGATAGGAATTAGCAGTCTGGATATTTTACTTCTATTACTGTGATGATGAGTTCTATAGCTCCCCTCTAATTTAGTCTTGTTATAAAGCACATGTTACATTAGAATAATTTAGTTACTTTGGTTAGCTCTTTACATGAAACAGTTTGCAATTGATTAATTTTTTTGTAACTGTTTCCCCATTTGCCATAGTGTCAATCACTTGTATTCTCTCTAACAAAGTATTATAAGCAGGTGCCTTCTTATGTTGTGCACTATATTCCTTACTCTTAGTTTTCCACAAACTCTTATACATTTCAATAAATTCAACAATAATTGCTCTACAACACTTGTACATCTTCCATTTCAAAATTCCTTGCACATACATAGGTGAGAAACACTAAACTGAACAAACAGCTGACTAAAACACATTTCTGACATTTCTTACATTTTGTACGCCAATTTTATGGTATGACTGTAAACAACTATGTCCACGTTTTTTTTTTTACTTCAGTTTTCTTATGCTCATTCTTTTGTGTCTTTGGCTACCTCGATGGGTCACTGAGATTTAGTGCTATACTTCTTTTGAGGCGGCTTACATATTCTTTTCCTTTATGCTTTAGGTGTTATACTCAACTTGAGATCTTGTTAGTTACTTGATTAATGTCATCTAGGGGATATGACACATATTACAACAGTCGTCTTACTTGCATGCCAATAGTTGGTAGCAAGCAGTCGCTGTCGCAACTTTAAAGTCGGCTTCTGTGAAACGTGCACATCGTCACCTCCACGCTGCATCGATGATAAACAATGGCGTTCGTCAAGCACTATTTTCATTGGCACTACCACTGCATTTCTACATGCCCACTTTCATGCCAATACGTTTTAGACACACAGCCGATGCTGTAGTTCTCAGATCGTCTTCTGCTGGGTGGTGCATATCGATATGAGCATGCTGTCTCCATGGGAACCACAGTCTAACATAACAGTCGCGACAATTCGCCTCGATTTTGTTGCCTACTGCGTCAGCGGCGCCCCAAGCGGCCAGTAAGTTAAACTGTGAGTTCAGAGCGATCGTTAAAGCGAATAGACGTAGAAAATGTCAGAAACGTCACAAATGTGTTTTAGTCAGCTGTTTGTTCAGTTTAGTGTTTCTCACCTATGTATGTGCAAGGAACTTTGAAATGGAAGATGTACAACATTGTTGTAGAGCAATTATTGTTGAATTTATTGATTTCTACAATGGTTTTTTGAAGTAGGAGCGTCTGTATCGCAATAAATTGCAGCAACAACAGGGAGAAGACACCACAGCTGTCTTTTTTTTTCGGTTTTCTAAGGATCATGAGAGGTATATACCATCATGTTACTAAACCGTATCGTCAGGGCTCACTTACAAACTACATGTGTATTAAAGATTACTGTTTCGTCTTAGGAGCAGAAAATGCCTAGTTAATAGCAGCTGAGAAGACCTTATGAAAAAGATCCAGTTTACTTGTATAATAAAACAAAACCAGTTCATGGACGCAGACAATATAAACTCGTGTGGAATGCAGTACCCACACTGTTTGACATCCCAAATGAGCCACCTCAACTGACGATGAAGAGGAAACTGCCACAAAGATTCGAAAATCCATCTAAAGCTGTAAAACAGTCCTACGACACAGAAGCAGTCAGTTCAACTCTCCATGTATCAGTGCCAGATTCGTGTGAACATCAACACAGACCCGCTTTGGCGATGAAGTGGTTAGATTAAGTGCAGCTGTTCGTGTCTTAAAAAAGCGTGTGAAGTGTCAGAATGTGCAGATCGAGCGAAACTATTACGGAACAAGGAAAGTGCCTACAGACAGATTGTTTGAAAATAATTCAGATATTTGGTTTTTCGTGATATGTAATGTAATCAGCTCATTATGCAGTACCCACACTGTTTGACATCCCAAATGAGCCACCTCAACTGACGATGAAGAGAAAACTGCCACAAAGATTCGACAATCCATCTAAAGCTGTAAAACAGTCCTACGGCACAGAAGCAGTCAGTTCAACTCTCCATGTATCAGTGCCGGATTCGTGTGAACCGTCAACACAGACCTGCTTTAACGATGAAGTGGTTATATTAAGTGCAGTTATTCGTGTCTTACAAAAGCGTGTGAACTGTCGGAATGTACAGGTCACTAGACGTCGAGAAAATCTATTACGGGACAAGGAAAGTGCCTACACACAGCGACAGAAACTGTATCAGAAGAATCAAGTGAACAAGAACAAACGAATGTTGAAGATTGTAGGATCCTGATATTTAAAAAAAAAGATGTGCTTGACTTGTTGTTAAGCCAGATTAGCATGCCACTGAAAGATAAACGTGCTGCAAGACGGAAAGGCGATAATAAGCTGTTTGCTCTAGATTTATTATATTACAGCACTCAGGCATACAGGTTTTTGTCAGAATGTTTTATGCTTCCATCAGTGCGTACATTACAAAGGTATGTGGAAGGCATACAAATAAAATGTGGGATAAGTGACAATATATTCCATCTTTTAAAGCAAAAGGTGCAGCATTTCTCTGATAATGATAAACTAGTGAATATTCCATTGCATGAAATTTCTCTAGTGGAAAATTTAACATATGACAACACTTCTGACAGTGTTATTGGTTTTGAGGGCTTGGGGTTCACATGCACAGCTAAAATTGCCAACAGTGTGTTAGTGATAATGACTAATGGCGTTTTTTCGTGTATCGAACAACCATTGCTGTACTGTTTTTGTAAAGTAACAGTAGGAGCTAAGCATTTGACTGTTATATTTTATGAAGTAGTCAGAAGACTTAAGGAAACTGGCTTGGTTGTGAAGGCTTGTGTGACTGACCACGGTTCAAATTTTGCGGACTGGACAAAGAGACTGGGAATTACACAAGACAATTCAAGTTTGATATATGAGGAGCAGAAGATCTACTTCTTCTATGACACCCCACATAAAGTAATAAATGATCCACATCACTTAGCAAACTATGTAAATGAGCAGTTTTCAAGTACTGCAGAGAAGTTATAGCAAAAATTCCCCCAAACAAATATAACACCTGTAAATAATGTTGCACTAAATACAATGATGTTACTTCCAACCACAGAGAATGAAGTCAGTAAAACGATTAAAAAACTAAAAAGTAAAAAGTCAGTAGGCTTAGATGAAGTACCAATGTGTGTACTGAAACAATGCATAGGGATTATACAAGGCCCATTAACAAGTACAATAAATGAATCCTTCACATCAGGGACATTTCCAGAGCAGTTAAAATAGGCAAGACATGTACCTTTGCTTCAGTAAGGTAATGCAGAAGACATAGAAAAATATTTGCCCACTTCCCTGCTCAAAAATAATAGAAGCAATTATGAAAGACAGATTAATGAATTAACGGAATAAATACAATCGTTTAAGCGAATCACAGTTTGTTTTCCGAAGTGGCAAAAATACGGAGTCAGCTGTAGTAGACTTCACAAAAGTTGTCCTTGATGCTCTTAATAAAGATGAGTGTGTCACAGGAATATATTTGGACCTTTCTAATGCGTTTGATACAGTCGACCACAAGTTTCTATTAAATAAATTAGAAGCATTAGGAATAAGAGGGGTAGCTAATGACTGGTTTTGATCATACCTAACAGATAGGGTACAAAGAGTAGAGATAACACATACTTCAAATACACTCCTGGAAATGGAAAAAAGAACACATTGACACCGGTGTGTCAGACCCATCATACTTGCTCCGGACACTGCGAGAGGGCTGTACAAGCAATGATCACACGCACGGCACAGCGGACACACCAGGAACCGCGGTGTTGGCCGTCGAATGGCGCTAGCTGTGCAGCATTTGTGCACCGCCGCCGTCAGTGTCAGCCAGTTTGCCGTGGCATACGGAGCTCCATCGCAGTCTTTAACACTGGTAGCATGCCGCGACAGCGTGGACGTGAACCGTATGTGCAGTTGACGGACTTTGAGCGAGGGCGTATAGTGGGCATGCGGGAGGCCGGGTGGACGTACCGCCGAATTGCTCAACACGTGGGGCGTGAGGTCTCCACAGTACATCGATGTTGTCGCCAGTGGTCGGCGGAAGGTGCACGTGCCCGTCGACCTGGGACCGGACCGCAGCGACGCACAGATGCACGCCAAGACCGTAGGATCCTACGCAGTGCCGTAGGGGACCGCACCGCCACTTCCTAGCAAATTAGGGACACTGTTGCTCCTGGGGTATCGGCGAGGACCATTTGCAACCGTCTCCATGAAGCTGGGCTACGGTCCCGCACACCGTTAGGCCGTCTTCCGCTCACGCCCCAACATCGTGCAGCCCGCCTCCAGTGGTGTCGCGACAGGCGTGAATGGAGGGACGAATGGAGACGTGTCGTCTTCAGCGATGAGAGTCGCTTCTGCCTTGGTGCCAATGATGGTCGTATGCGTGTTTGGCGCCGTGCAGGTGAGCGCCACAATCAGGACTGCATACGACCGAGGCACACAGGGCCAACACCCGGCATCATGGTGTGGGGAGCGATCTCCTACACTGGCCGTACACCACTGGTGATCGTCGAGGGGACACTGAATAGTGCACGGTACATCCAAACCGTCATCGAACCCATCGTTCTACCATTCCTAGACCGGCAAGGGAACTTGCTGTTCCAACAGGACAATGCTCGTCCGCATGTATCCTGTGCCACCCAACGTGCTCTAGAAGGTGTAAGTCAACTACCCTGGCCAGCAAGATCTCCGGATCTGTCCCCCATTGAGCATGTTTGGGACTGGATGAAGCGTCGTCTCACGCGGTCTGCACGTCCAGCACGAACGCTGGTCCAACTGAGGCGCCAGGTGGAAATGGCATGGCAAGCCGTTCCGCAGGACTACATGCAGCATCTCTACGATCGTGTCCATGGGAGAATAGCAGCCTGCATTGCTGCGAAAGGTGGATATACACTGTACTAGTGCCGACATTGTGCATGCTCTGTTGTCTGTGTCTATGTGCCTGTGGTTCTGTCAGTGTGATCATGTGATGTATCTGACCCCAGGAATGTGTCAATAAAGTTTCCCCTTCCTGGGACAATGAATTCACGGTGTTCTTATTTCAATTTCCAGGAGTGTACATTAATATAGGGGTTCTTCAAGGTAGCATATTAGGACCAATATTGTTCCTAATATAAATCAACTACTTCTCCAGTAGTCTTACTCATGGCGAAAAAATCCTCTTCACTGATGACAGCAATATTATAGTCACTGAGAAAACATGAGAACTGCTTGCTGAGAAAGCAAATGAAACTCTCAAGGAAGTTTATGATTGGTCAATAAGTAATAAAGTGACATTGAACATAAAGAAAACTAATGCCATGAATTTCAATCTGAAGAGGAAAAATGACAATGTTAAATTAAATGTAGATGGCACCTCTATAGACTGTGTAACAAATGCAAAACTTCTAGGAATGAATATTGATTTTCAGTTGAAGTGGTGTGAACTCACAAAGATACTTGAAAACAGAATGTCATCAGCATGTTATGCCCTTAGAATCCTATCATCAGTGTGTAACATGCAGTGTCTTTTAGTTACGTATCATTCATATGTACACTCAATTCTTAGCTATGGCATTCTTTTTTAGGGAACAATTGCACAAAATATGAACACAGTTTTCAAACTCCAGAAAAGAGCCATAAGAATAATAACCAAAAATACACTCCTGGAAATGGAAAAAAGAACACATTGACACCGGTGTGTCAGACCCACCATACTTGCTCCGGACACTGCGAGAGGGCTGTACAAGCAATGATCACACGCACGGCACAGCGGACACACCAGGAACCGCGGTGTTGGCCGTCGAATGGCGCTAGCTGCGCAGCATTTGTGCACCGCCGCCGTCAGTGTCAGCCAGTTTGCCGTGGCATACGGAGCTCCATCGCAGTCTTTAACACTGGTAGCATGCCGCGACAGCGTGGACGTGAACCGTATGTGCAGTTGACGGACTTTGAGTGAGGGCGTATAGTGGGCATGCGGGAGGCCGGGTGGACGTACCGCCGAATTGCTCAACACGTGGGGCGTGAGGTCTCCACAGTACATCGATGTTGTCGCCAGTGGTCGGCGGAAGGTGCACGTGCCCGTCGACCTGGGACCGGACCGCAGCGACGCACGGATGCACGCCAAGACCGTAGGATCCTACGCAGTGCCGTAGGGGACCGCACCGCCACTTCCCAGCAAATTAGGGACACTGTTGCTCCTGGGGTATCGGCGAGGACCATTCGCAACCGTCTCTATGAAGCTGGGCTACGGTCCCGCACACCGTTAGGCCGTCTTCCGCTCACGCCCCAACATCGTGCAGCCCGCCTCCAGTGGTGTCGCGACAGGCGTGAATGGAGGGACGAATGGAGACGTGTCGTCTTCAGCGATGAGAGTCGCTTCTGCCTTGGTGCCAATGATGGTCGTACGCGTGTTTGGCGCGGTGCAGGTGAGCGCCACAATCAGGACTGCATACGACCGAGGCACACAGGGCCAACACCCGGCATCATGGTGTGGGGAGCGATCTCCTACACTGGCCGTACACCACTGGTGATCGTCGAGGGGACACTGAATAGTGCACGGTACATCCAAACCGTCATCGAACCCATCGTTCTACCATTCCTAGACCGGCAAGGGAACTTGCTGTTCCAACAGGACAATGCACGTCCGCATGTATCCCGTGCCACCCAACGTGCTCTAGAAGGTGTAAGTCAACTACCCTGGCCAGCAAGATCTCCGGATCTGTCCCCCATTGAGCATGTTTGGGACTGGATGAAGCGTCGTCTCACGCGGTCTGCACGTCCAGCACGAACGCTGGTCCAACTGAGGCGCCAGGTGGAAATGGCATGGCAAGCCGTTCCACAGGACTACATCCAGCATCTCTACGATCGTCTCCATGGGAGAATAGCAGCCTGCATTGCTGCGAAAGGTGGATATACACTGTACTAGTGCCGACATTGTGCATGCTCTGTTGCCTGTGTCTATGTGCCTGTGGTTCTGTCAGTGTGATCATGTGATGTATCTGACCCCAGGAATGTGTCAATAAAGTTTCCCCTTCCTGGGACAATGAATGCACGGTGTTCTTATTTCAATTTCCAGGAGTGTATTAGTCGAGCTCATTGTAAAGATCTGTTCAGAACACTCGGGATTTTAACTGCTCCATGTGAATACATTTGCCAGTCAGTTGTACACATCAAAAATAACATTGGTAATTACTGCACAAACAGCTCTGTCCAAGACATTGCAACTAGGGATAGACTCAACTTACATCTACCAAGAAAAAATAAACATAAAACTCAAAACAACATTTTCTACCAAGGAATGACACTGTACAATAAATTACCAAAAGAGATAAAAGATATTGCAAAAATACACTTATTTAAAAAGGCAGCTAAAACGTACCTGTTATGCAATACACTTTATACATTGAAAGATTATTTAGCTACATCTACATCTACATCTACATGGATACTCTGCAAATCGCATTTAAGTGCCTGGCAGAGGGTTCATCGAACTACCTTCACAATTCTCTATTATTCCAATCTCGTATAGCGCACGGAAAGAATGAACACCTACATATTTCTGTACGAGCTCTGATTTCCCTTATTTTATCGTGGTGATCGTTCCTCCCTATGTAGGTCGGTGTCAACAAAACATTTTCGCATTCGGAGGAGAAAGTTGGTGATTGGAATTTCGTGAGAAGATTCCGTCGCAGCGAAAAACGCCTTTCTTTTAATGATTTCCAGCCCAAATCCTGTATCATTTCTGTGGCACACTTTCCCATATTTCGCGATAATACAAAACGTGCTGCCTTTCTTTGAACTTTTTCGATGTACTCCGTCAGTCCTACCTGGTAAGGATCCCATACTGCGCAGCAGTATTCTAAAAGAGGACGGACAAGCGTAGTGTATGCAGTCTCCTTAGTAGGCCTGTTACATTTCCTTAGTGTCCTGCCAATAAAACGCAGCCTTTTGTTAGCCTTCCCCACAATATTTTCTATGTGTTCTCTCCAATTTGTGTTGTTCGTAACCGTAATACCTAGGTATTTAGTTGAATTTACGGCTTTTCGATTAGACTGATTTATCGTGTAACCGAAGTTTAACGACTTCCTTTTAGCACTCATGTGGATGCCCTCACACTTTAAGCTGTTTAGCGTCAACTACCACTTTTTGCACCATTCAGATATTTTTTCTAAATCGTTTTGCAGTTTGTTTTGATCTTCTGATGACTTGATTAGTCGATAAACGACAGCGTCATCTGCAAACAACCGAAGACGGCTGCTCAGATTGTCTCCCAAATCGTTTCTATAGATAAAGAACAGCAAAGGGCCTATAACACTACCTTGGGGAACGCCTGAAATCACTTCCGTTTTACTCGATGACTTTCCCTCAATTACTACGAACTGTGACCTCTCTGACAGGAAATCGCAAATCCAGTCACATAACGGAGACGATATTCCATAAGCACGCAATTTTACTACGAGCCGTTTGTGTAGTACAGTGTCAAAAGCCTTCCGGAAATCCAGGAATACGGAATCGATCTGAAATCCCTCGTCAATAGCACTCAGCACTTCATGTGAATAAAGAGCTAGTTGTGTTTCACAGGAACGATGTTTTCTAAACCCATGTTGACTGTGTGTCAGCAGACCGTTTCCTTCGAGGGAATTCATAATGTTCGAACACTATATATGTTCTAAAATCCTGCTGCATATCGACGTTAACGATATGGGCCTGTAATTTAGTGGATTACTCCTACTACCTTTCTTGAATATTGGTGTGACCTGTGCAACTTTCCAGTCTTTGGGTACGGATCTTTCGTCGAGCGAACGGTTGTATATGATTGTTAAGTATGGAGCTAATGCATCAGCATACTCCGAAAGGAAACTAATTGGTATATAGTCTGGACCACAAGACTTACTTTTATTAAGAGATTTGAGTTGCTTCACTACTCCGAGGATATTTACTTCTACGTTATTCATGTTGGCAGCTGTTCTCGTTTCGAATTCTGGAATATTTCCTTCGTATTCTTTTGTGAAGGCGTTTCGGAAGGCTGTGTTTAGTAAATCTGCTTTGGCAGCACTGTCTTCGATAGTAGAGGAAAGGCGCCCTTAGGTTCATTTTCCAACGAACGTTGTTAGCAAGTGCGTGATTCTTTGTGTAAGATGGCGAAATTCCTAATGTGCGATAGTATGGGGATCCAAATACGCGACAGTGTCTCATATTACGATACCAATCGCATATTGGAAGAACTCGTTCTCTCACGATTTTTTATATGTAATTTACGCATTACTATCAAGAGATAACAATATTTTATCATTTATTGTAGTACAATTTTGGCAACTGCGTTTATTTTAATTCGATTAAATTATCATAAGCAGGGATTACTTTGACTAGTCTTGTGATCAGAAATTGGAATGTTTTCTGAAACTTGATGGACGGTGCACCTGCAGGATCAATATCAGCTTGTCATCCAAGTGGCTGGATACAAACTCACATTTTTACTCAGTGGTTTGGTCATTTTATGAGTCATGTAAAGCCATCTTCAAATGACCCTGTCATTTTGATTCTTGATGGGCATTATTCCCACACAATGAATCTCGATGTGTTAGATAAAGGACGTTAAAACAATGTTCATATTGTATGTTTGCCACCTCACTCAACGCATAAAATGCAACCACTTGACGTCGGATTTATGGGGCCTTTGAAAACCTACTATGTCCAAGAGATAGAAACGTGGTTGGCAAGTAACCAAGGTCGTGTTATCGCCCCACTATTAATAGCCAAGTTATTTGGGGCAGCTTACAACCGAGCAGCAACAATGGAAGCATCTGTGAATGCCTTCAGAAAAACAGGTCTCATCCAATGCAACAGAAACATCTTTAGGAACATGAATTTTCAATTCATCGCCATGCTTACGCCCTTCAAGAAAGAGATGCCAAAAACGAAAATGAAACTCTGATGATGATGGTCAAGCTGTCAGCCCGGCAGACATCGCAAAACCACCTGGAGTTAGTCAAATAGGTCAAACATCGCGTTCGTGCTCTGCTGCGTTACTAACTTCAACTCCTTATGTGAAGCAACTGCAAGAATCTAAACAGAAGAAATCAGAGTCTGAAGCTAAGAAGGCAGCGAGAAAGTTATTTGGGGAGAAGAGTGGAAAATCTTCCAATCGTAGACCTAAAGCAGAAGAATCGTCTAGTGACTCGGCATCCGATGTCCATCTTGATGACAGTGCGGATTCAGACAGCAGTGATGACGATGACGCAGTGTGTCTGCTCTGTATTGGGCGCTTTTCTGAAGGCAAACACGGGGAGAAATGGGCACAGTGCACGAAATATTATCTCTGGGCTCATGAAGATTGCGGTGTCACAGGAGACAATTTTGTTCGCCCGGGATGTCGTAAATATAAACCTAAGTAGTGTGAAATGAGTGAAGGATAACAGAAATGAATGAACATGTAAAAATTGTATATTCACATGTCATTATTATGTGTGTCCCCCCCCATGAACCATGGACCTTGCCGTTGGTGGGGAGGCTTGCGTGCCTCATCGATACAGATAGCCGTACCGTAGGTACAACCACAACGGAGGGGTATCTGTTGAGAGGCGAGACAAACGTGTGGTTCCTGAAGAGGGGCAGCAGCCTTTTCAGTAGTTGCAAGGGCAACAGTCTGGATGACTGACTGATCTGGCCTTGTAACAATAACCAAAACGGCCTTGCTGTGCTGGTACTGCGAACGGCTGAAAGCAAGGGGAAACTACGGCCGTAATTTTTCCCGAGGGCATGCAGCTTTACTGTATGATTAAATGATGATGGCGTCCTCTTGGGTAAAATATTCCGGAGGTAAAATAGTCCCCCATTCGGATCTCCGGGCGGGGACTACTCAAGAGGATGTCGTTATCAGGAGAAAGAAAACTGGCGTTCTACGGATCGGAGCGTGGAATGTCAGGTCCCTTAATCGGGCAGGTAGGTTAGAAAATTTAAAAAGGGAAATGGACAGGTTAAAGTTAGATATTGTGGGAATTAGTGAAGTTCGGTGGCAGGAGGAACAAGACTTCTGGTCAGGTGACGACTACAGGGTTATAAACACAAAGTCAAATAGGGGTAATGCAGGAGTAGGTTTAATAATGAATAGGAAAATAGGAACGCGGGTAAGCTACTACAAACAGCTTAGTGAACGCATTATTGTGGCCAAGATAGATACAAAGCCCACACCTACTACAGTAGTACAAGTTTATATGCCAACTAGCTCTGCAGATGACGAAGAAATTGAAGAAATGTATGATGAAATAAAAGAAATTATTCAGATTGTGAAGGGAGACGAAAATTTAATAGTCATGGGTGACTGGAATTCGAGTGTAGGAAAAGGGAGAGAAGGAAACGTAGTAGGTGAATATGGATTGGGGCTAAGAAATGAAAGAGGAAGCCGCCTGGTAGAATTTTGCACAGAGCACAATTTAATCATAGCTAACACTTGGTTTAAGAATCATGATAGAAGGTTGTATACATGGAAGAACCCTGGAGATACTAAAAGGTATCAGATAGATTATATAATGGTAAGACAGAGATTTAGGAACCAGGTTTTAAATTGTAAGACATTTCCAGGGGCAGATGTGGACTCTGACCACAATCTATTGGTTATGACCTGTAGATTAAAACTGAAGAAACTGCAAAAAGGTGGGAATTTAAGGATATGGGACCTGGATAAACTGAAAGAACCAGAGGTTGTACAGAGTTTCAGGGAGAGCATAAGGGAACAATTGACAGGAATGGGGGAAAGAAATACAGTAGAAGAAGAATGGGTAGCTTTGAGGGATGAAGTAGTGAAGGCAGCAGACGATCAAGTAGGTAAAAAGACGAGGGCTAGTAGAAATCCTTGGGTAACAGAAGAAATATTGAATTTAATTGATGAAAGGAGAAAATATAAAAATGCAGTAAATGAAGCAGGCAAAAGGGAATACAAACGTCTCAAAAATGAGATCGACAGGCAGTGCAAAATGGCTAAGCAGGGATGGCTAGAGGACAAATGTAAGGATGTAGAGGCTTATCTCACTAGGGGTAAGATAGATACTGCCTACAGGAATATTAAAGAGACCTTTGGAGATAAGAGAACCACTTGTATGAACATCAAGAGCTCAGATGGAAACCCAGTTCTAAGCAAAGAAGATAAAGCAGAAAGGTGGAAGGAGTATATAGAGGGTCTATACAAGGGCGATGTACTTGAGGACAATATTATGGAAATGGAAGAGGATGTAGATGAAGATGAAATGGGAGATACGATACTGCGTGAAGAGTTTGACAGAGCACTGAAAGACCTGAGCCGAAACAAAGCCCCCGGAGTAGACAACATTCCATTGGAACTACTGACGGCCTTGGGAGAGCCAGTCCTGACAAAACTCTACCATCTGGTGAGCAAGATGTATGAAACAGGCGAAATACCCTCAGACTTCAAGAAGAATATAATAATTCCAATCCCAAAGAAAGCAGGTGTTGACAGATGTGAGAATTACCGAACAATCAGTTTAATAAGCCACAGCTGCAAAATACTAACACGAATTCTTTACAGACGAATGGAAAAACTAGTAGAAGCCGACCTCGGGGAAGATCAGTTTGGATTCCGTAGAAATACTGGAACACGTGAGGCAATACTGACCTTACGACTTATCTTAGAAGAAAGATTAAGGAAAGGCAAACCTACGTTTCTAGCATTTGTAGACTTAGAGAAAGCTTTTGACAATGTTGACTGGAATACTCTCTTTCAAATTCTAAAGGTGGCAGGGGTAAAATACAGGGAGCGAAAGGCTATTTACAATTTGTACAGAAACCAGATGGCAGTTATAAGAGTCGAGGGATATGAAAGGGAAGCAGTGGCTGGGAAGGGAGTAAGACAGGGTTGTAGCCTCTCCCCGATGTTATTCAATCTGTATATTGAGCAAGCAGTAAAGGAAACAAAAGAAAAATTCGGAGTAGGTATTAAAATCCATGGAGAAGAAATAAAAACTTTGAGGTTCGCCGATGACATTGTAATTCTGTCAGAGACAGCAAAGGACTTGGAAGAGCAGTTGAATGGAATGGATGGTGTCTTGAAGGGAGGATATAAGATGAACATCAACAAAAGCAAAACAAGGATAATGGAATGTAGTCGAATTAAGTCGGGTGATGTTGAGGGTATTAGATTAGGAAATGAGACACTTAAAGTAGTAAAGGAGTTTTGCTATTTGGGGAGCAAAATAACTGATGATGGTCGAAGTAGAGAGGATATAAAATGTAGACTGGCAATGGCAAGGAAAGCGTTTCTGAAGAAGAGAAATTTGTTAACATCAAGTATAGATTTAAGTGTCAGGAAGGAGTTTCTGAAAGTATTTGTATGGAGTGTAGCCATGTATGGAAGTGAAACATGGACGATAAATAGTTTGGACAAGAAGAGAGTAGAAGCTTTCGAAATGTGGTGCTACAGAAGGATGCTGAAGATTAGATGGGTAGATCACATAACTAATGAGGAGGTACTGAACAGGATTGGGGAGAAGAGGAGTTTGGGGCACAACTTGACCAGAAGAAGGGATCGGTTGGTAGGACATGTTCTGAGGCATCAAGGGATCACCAATTTAGTATTGGAGGGCAGCGTGGAGGGTAAAAATCGTAGGGGGAGACCAAGAGATGCATACACTAAGCAGATTCAGAAGGATGTAGGTTGCAGTAGGTACTGGGAGATGAAGAAGCTTGCACAGGATAGAGTAGCATGGAGAGCTGCATCAAACCAGTCTCAGGACTGAAGACCACAACAACAACATTATTATGTAATAAAATAATTAAAGCAAAATATTATTACTGTCTCATATAAGGAAACCTTGATCTCATTTCCATGAAATGCCTTGTTTGTGAAGATTTAATAACTACTCTGAAAGATTGTTTATTACTGCAAATACGATAATTGTATGATAAAATTAAATAATAATTATTACCATCATAAAAAATACAATTGCATTTACTTTTAGGTCTTTCAAATGGGTTTACAAAAGTGTGTCTCATATTAGGCACCTTTCCTCTATATCCATTGTTATCGCACAGAGAAGACATTCATTGTTTCTTGCCGCTAACATACTTCACATACGACCAGAATCTCTTTGAATTTTCTGCCAGGTTTCGAGACAATGTTTCGTTGTGGAAACTGTAATAGGCGTCTCGCATTGAACTCCGCGCTAGGTTTCGAGCTTCTGTAAAGGATCGCCAATCTTGGGGATTTTGTGTCTGTTTAAATTTGACATGTTTGTTTCGTTGTTTCTGCAACAAGAGTTCTAACCCGTTTTGTGTACGAAGGAGGATCAGCCAGTTTATTTGGTATAAACCTCTCAGTTGCTGCCGATACTATTTCTTTCAATTTAAGCCACATCTGGTCTACACTTATATTATTAATTTGGAATGAGCGGAGATTGTCTCTCAGGAAGGTGTCAAGTGAATTTTTATCTGATTTTTTTGAATAGGTATATTTTCCGCTTATTTTTCGAGGATTTGGGGATTACAATATTCAGTCTCGCTACGACAACCCTGTGTTCACTAATCCCTATTTCGGTTTTGATGCTGGTTACTAACTGAGGATTATTTGTTGCTAAGAGGTCAAGTGTGTTTTCACAACCGTTTACTATTCGCGTGGGTTCATGAACTAATTTCTCGAAATAATTTTCAGAGAATGTGTTTAGCACAATTTCAGATGATATTTTATGCGTACCTCCGGAATTAAACATGTATTGTAGTCAACATATAGAGGGCAAATTAAAGTCACCACCAACTATTATCGTATGAGGCGGGTACGTGTTTGAAATCAAACTCAAGTTTGAAACTTCCTGGCAGATTAAAACTGTGTGCCGGACCGAGACTCGAACTCGGGACTTTTGCCTTTCGCCGGCAAGTGCTCTACCGACTGAGCTACCCAAGCACGACTCACACCCCGTCCTCACAGCTTTAATTCCGCCAGTACCTCGTCTCCTACCTTCCAAACTTCACAGAAGCTCTCCTGCGAACCTTGCAGAACTAGCACTCTTGGAAGAAAGGATATTGCGGAGACATGGCTTAGCCATAGCCTGGGGGATGTTTCTAGAGTGAAGTGAAGCTGTGTGGACGGGCCGTGAGTCGCGCTTGGGTAGCTCAGTCGGTAGAGCACTTGCCCGCGAAAGGCAAAGGTCCCGAGTTCGAGTCTCGGTCCGGCACACAGTTTTAATCTGCCAGGAAGTTTTGCAACTGCATCATCTGAACTGGGAGCTCGGTAAAAGGATCGAATTATTATTTTATTCCGGTTGCCAACAATGACCTCTGCCCTTACTAACTCACAGAAAGTATCTACTTCAATTTCGCGACAAGTTAAACTACTTCTAACAGCAACAAACACGCCACCGCCAACTGTATTTAGCCTATCTTTTCTGAACACCGTTAGGTTCTTCGTAAAAATTTAGGCTGAGCTTATTTCCAGCTTTCGCCAGCTTTCAGTGCCTATAACGATTTGAGCATCAGTGCTTTCTACTAGCGCTTTGAGCTCTGGTACGTTCCCCAACACAACTACGACAATTTACAACTGTTATACCAATGGTTCCTGTATCTATTTTCTTCCTGTGTTCAGCCTGCACCCTTTGTGACTGAAGCCCATCTTGTGTTTTCCCGAGACCATCTAACCTAAAAAACCACCCAGTCCACGCCACACAGCCCCTGCTACCCGTGTAGCCGCCTCCTGCGTATAGTGGGCACCTGACCTATTCAGCGGAACCCGAAACCCAACCACCCTTTGGCGCAAGTCGAGGAATCTGCAGTCTACACGGTCGCAGAACTGTCTGAGCCTCTGATTCAGACCCTCCACTCGGCTCCGTACCAGATGTCCTCAATCGGTCCTGCCGACTATGCTGCAAATGGTCAGCTCTTCTTTCTTCTTGCAAGCAAGACTGGCAGCCTTTACCACTTCTGTTAGTCGCTCGAAACCAGAGAGAATCTCTTCTGATCCAAAGCAACACACATCATTTGTATCGACGTGAACAACCACCTGCAGTTGGCTGCACCCTGTGCTCTTCGTGGCATCCGGGAGGACCATTTCCACATCTGGAATGACTCCACCCTGTATGCACACGGAGTGCACATTGGTTTTCTTACCCTCCTTGTCAGCCAAGTCCCTAAGGGGCCCCATGACACGCATAACGTTGGAGCTCCCAACTACCAATAGTCCCACCCTCTGCGATTGCTCGGACCTTGCAGGATGAGTGGTTTCCTCTGAAACAGGACAGGAGACAGCATCCGGCTCAGCGACAGTGTCAGCCACAGACACCTGGAACCTGTTTGTCAGACAAACCAGGGAGGCCTTACGTGCGGTCGCCTGGGAAGTCTTTCGTCGCCTGCTTCGCCCCGGGGCGACCTTCCACTCGACCACCGGTGAGGGGTCAGCCTCAGTGCGAGCAGCAACTGGGTTGGCCACTGGTGAGGACCAATCGAAGGACTCTGATGCGTTGGACGTCCGTTGGATCCCCACAGCCGGCCCACAACAGTGGTGCCCATCCACTGCAGCCTCAAGCTGTGTAACCAAAGCCATCACAGCCTGAAGCTGAGAGATTAGTGTCACCAACTCGGCTCGCATCTGCACGCAACAATGGCAGTCCCTGTCCATACCAAATTCCGTGGAAAACTAAACTATGCAGATAAACGAACTATCGGCACGTGCTGCCCACCTCTAATGTAGACCCTGACGAAAACGCACGAACTGTGTCTAGTAATACGCAGATATTCAAGAACCGAACTACCGAAGCACTCAGGGAAACTAAATAATTTGCCCCTGATAAAAACAGAATCTCAAGAAACTAAACTATTAAAGCACACAGATGATATAATAAAATTCACTCCTGGTTAGGAACTCATAAATGTCACAAAAGCGGTTTACTTATCTGTTGCTGCATCTGTCGCGGTCGGCTACTACTGTTACTACTGCTAAAACAGAGTAGGGGTTTGATAAAAAAAGTTATACAAATAAATAATAATAATAATGATTATAAAATATCCAACATTTCACATAACACCTTCACTTTATGTTTTTTTTCCTACTTTTTTTCCTTTCTAGAAATACTTACCCCAAGCTATGCATAGCACAATACTAACACCTCTTCCTCTTTCTGAGCTCAACATCATGCTCATTATTTGTAAAACAAGTATTGTATACCAGGAGTAAATCTAATGACTGTCTCTAACTAGAAGTCTGTAAATATATGTGTTTACGAATTAGCTTATTTTAAATTGGTCTAAATTTGTAAATACTTTGGCATGTCCTACATTCTTGTAAAATAAGATCTACGGATGAATGAAACTACTACTACTACTTTATACAGCATAAGACACCTATTTCTTCATCTGCTATTAGTTTTCGTGTAACCATTCCGGATACATTTTATTAAAACAACCATTTTACGTCCTGTATGCCTGATTGGATACCACTGATGTAATTTGGTGAACAGTGGGCGGAGTAACACGTATTTAAGCAACAGTTGCATTGCTCCTCTTAGTAGTTAGCGTTTGTGAAGTCGTAGCACCTGCTCCGTTTATCACCCGCGTCTATCATCATGCGTATAATTTCTTTCATTGTTTGTTGTGAAAGAGGTATTTTTATATATTATTGCTGTTGTTCTGTTGTATGTTCTTATGTCATTGGTAGGTCTGAATATGGTCTAAAAGAAACCGAAACCGGTAAACTCGTAAAAAAAGAAGTTTCTTGTGGTCGTGACTGTTCATGTTCATTTTTAAATAAAGGGACACACTAAAAATGAGACCATTACAGCAAGGTAACACAACTGCTAACCAAAAGCCGCCGACTCAGCAAGGCTTGCATAAGATAAGACGTGAGACAAATTTTACATCATCAATAACTAGCAAACTGGAATTTAGTGAGGACACATAATAACGCATAATAACGCGTCCCAGTCATGACTTAAAAAGTAGATATACAAACTTATACTAACAAAAGACTTTTACAGATGTACAAGGTAGTAACTGGGTGGATCTTGAAGTCTTCACTATGGGAAATAGACATCTACATCTACATCTACATTTATACTCCGCAAGCCACCCAACGGTGTGTGGCGGAGGGCACTTTACGTGCCACTGTCATTACCTCCCTTTTCTATTCCAGTCGCGTATGGTTCGCGGGAAGAACGACTGTCTGGAAGCCTCCGTGCGCGCTCGAATATCTCTAATTTTACATTCGTGATCTCCTAGGGAGGTATAAGTAGGGGGAAGCAATATATTCGATACCTCATCCAGAAACGCACCCTCTCGAAACCTGGACAGCAAGCTACACCGCGATGCAGAGCGCCTCTCTTGCAGAGTCTGCCACTTGAGTTTGCTAAACATCTCCGTAACGCTATCACGGTTACCAAATAACCCTGTGACGAAACGCGCCGCTCTTCTTTGGATCCTCTCTATCTCCTCTGTCAACCCGTCCTGGTACGGATCCCACACTGATGAGCAATACTCAAGTATAGGTCGAACGAGTGTTTTGTAAGACACCTCCTTTGTTGATGGACTACATTTTCTAAGCACTGTCCCAATGAATCTCAACCTGGTACCCGCCTTACCAACAATTAATTTTGTATGATCATTCCACTTCCAATCGTTCCCTACGCACACTCCCAGGTATTTTACAGAAGTAACTGCTACCAGTGTTTGTTCCGCTATCATATAATCATACAATAAAGGATCCTTCTTTCTATGTATTCGCAATACATTACATTTGTCTATGTTAAGGGTCAGTTGCCACTCCCTGCACCAAGTGCCTATCCGTTGCAGATCTTCCTGCATTTCGCTACAATTTTCTAATGCTGCAACTTCTCTGTATACTACAGCATCATCCGCGAAAAGCCGCATGGAACTTCCGACACTATCTACTATGTCATTTATATATATTGTGAAAAGCAATGATCCCATAACACTCCCCTGTGGCACGCCAGAGGTTACTTTAACGTCTGTAGACGTCTCTCCATTGATAACAACATGTTGTGTTCTGTTTGCTAAAAACTCTTCAATCCAGCCACACAGCTAGTCTGATATTCCGTAGGCTCTTATTTTGTTTATCAGGCGACAGTGCGGAACTGTATCGAACGCCTTCCGGAAGTCAAGGAAAATAGCATCTACCTGGGAGCCTGTATCTAATATTTTCTGGGTCTCATGAACAAATAAAGCGAGTTGGGTCTCACACGATCGCTGTTTCCGGAATCCATGTTGATTCCTACAGAGTAGATTCTAGGTTTCCAAAAACGACATGATACGCGACCAAAAAAACATGTTCTAAAATTCTACAACAGATCGACGTAAGAGATATAGGTCTATAGTTTTGCGCATCTGCTCGACGACTCTTCTTGAAGACTGGGACTACCTGTGCTCTTTTCCAATCATTTGGAACCTTCCGTTCCTCTAGAGACTTGCGGTGCACGGCTGTTAGAAGGGGGGCAAGTTCTTTCGCGTTCTCTGTGTAGAATCGAATTGGTATCCCGTCAGGTCCAGTGGACTTTCCTCTGTTGAGTGATTCCAGTTGCTTTTCTATTCCTTGGACACTTATTTCGATGTCAGCCATTTTTTCGTTTGTGCGAGGATTTAGAGAAGGAACTGCAGTGCGGTCTTCCTATGTGAAACAGCTTTGGAAAAAGGTGTTTAGTATTTCAGCTTTACAATTGTCATCCTCTGTTTCAATGCCATCATCATCCCGGTGTGTCTGGATATGCTGTTTCGAGCCACTTACTGATTAACGTAAGACCAGAACTTCCTAGGATTTTCTGTCAAGTCGGTACATAGAATTTTACTTTCGAATTCACTGAACGCTTCACACATAGGCCTCCTTACGCTAACTTTGACATCGTTTAGCTTCTGTTTGTCTGAGAGGTTTTGGCTGCGTTTAAACTTGGAGTGAAGCACTCTTTGCTTTCGCAGTACTTTCCTAACTTTGTTGTTGAACCACGATGGTTTTTTCCGTCCCTCACAGTTTTACTCGGCACGTACCTGTCTAAAACGCATTTTACGATTGCCTTGAACTTTTTCCTTAAACACTCAACATTGTCAGTGTCGGAACAGAAATTTTCTTTTTGATCTGTTAGGTAGTCTGAAATCTGCCTTCTATTACTCTTGCTAAACAGATAAACTTTCCTCCCTTTTTTTATATTCCTATCAACTTCCATATTCTGGGATGCTGCAACGGCCTTATGATCACTGATTTCCCGTTCTGCACTTACAGAGTCGAAAAGTTCAGGTCTGTTTGTTATCAGTAGGTCCAAGATGTTATCTCCATGAGTCGGTTCTCTATTTAATTGCTCGAGGTAATTTTCGGATAGTGCACTCAGTATAATGTCGCTTGATGCTCTATCCCTACCACCCGTCCTAAACATCTGAGTGTCCCAGTCTATATCCAGTAAATTGAAATCTCCACCTAAGACTATAACATGCTGAGAAAATTTATGTGAAATGTATTCCAAATTTTCTCTCAGTTGTTCTGCCACTAATGCTGCTGAGTCGGGAGGTCGGTAAAAGGAGCCAATTATTAACCTAGCTCGGTTGTTGAGTGTAACCTCCACCCATAATAATTCACAGGAACTATCCACTTCTACTTCACTACAGGATAAACTACTACTAACAGCGACAAACACGCCACCACCGGTTGCATACAATCTATCCTTTCTAAACACCGTCTGTGCCTTTGTAAAAATTTCGGCAGAATTTATCTCTGGCTTCAGCCAGCTTTCTGTACCTATAACTATTTCAGATTCGGTGCTTTCCATCAGCACTTGAAGTTCCGGTACTTTAACAATGCAGCTTCGACAGTTTACAATTACAATACCGATTGCTGCTTGGCCCCCGCATGGCCTGACTTTGTCCCGCACCCTTTGAGGCTGCTGCCCTTTCTGTACATACCCGAGACCGTCTAACCTAAAAAACCGCCCAGTCCACGCCACACAACCCCTGCTACCCGTGTAGCCGCTTGCTGCGTGTAGTGGACTCCTGACCTATCAAGCGGAACCCGAAACCCCACCACCCTATGGCGCAAGTCGAGGAATCTGAAGCCCACACGGTCACAGAACCGTCTCAGCCTCTGATTCAGACCCTCCACTCGGCTCTGTACCAAAGGTCCGCAGTCAGTCCTGTCGACGATGCTGCAGATGGTGAGCTCTGCTTTCATCCCGCTAGTGAGACTGGCAGTCTTCACCAAATCAGATAGCCGCCGGAAGCCAGAGGGGATTTCCTCCGATCCATAGCGACACACATCATTGGTGCCGACATGAGCGACCACCTGCAGATGGGTGCACCCTGTACCCTTCATGGCATCCAGAAGGACCCTTTCCACATCTGGAATGACTCCCCACGGTATGCACACGGAGTGCACATTTGTTTTCTTCCCCTCTCCTGCTGCCATATCCCTAAGGGGCCCCATTACGCGCCTGACGTTGGAGCTCCCAACTACCAGTTAGCCCACCCTCTACGACCGCCCGGATCTTGCAGACTGAGGGGCAACCTCTGGAACAGAACAAGCAGCCATGTCAGGCCGAAGATCAGTATCAGCCTGAGACAGAGCCTGAAACCGGTTTGTCGGACAAACTGGAGAGGCCTTCCGTTTAACCCTCCGGAATGTCTTTCGCCCCCTGCCACACCTTGAGACGACCTCCCACTCTACCACAGGTGAGGGATCAGCCTCGATGTGGGCAGAATACCGGGCAGCCACAGTCGTAGTCCGATCGGGGGATGCGTGGGACGAGCTGGCCGTCCCCGACAAACCCCCATCCGGACCCCCACTGTGATGCCCATTGGCAACAGCCTCAAGCTGTGTGACCGAAGCCAACACTGCCTGAAGCTGGGAGCGAAGGGATGCCAACTCAGCCTGCATCCGAACACAGCAGTTGCAGTCCCTATCCATGCTAAAAACTGTTGTGCAAAGAACGTCTGAACTAATCTACAGAGAGCACAAACAAATCGACACAAAATTTAAAAGGTTATTAAAATACAAGATTGCCTATTAAACGCCGTAATGCTGCTACTTGCGCACTGCTGACACACTGCTCGGCGGAGGAAGGAGACTACGCGATTTTACACTATTCAGGTACTAAAACGCGATGCTGCAACTCTCAAATACCATAATACGCCCGAAATTTATGAATTAAACAATGCAAGTACCAAAAACACGCAAATAAATTAAGAATTTAACTATGTAACAAATAAGTCAGCTAAGAGTAGACGACTTGCTGCTGCAGCTGCTTATCCAACGGCGGCAGGGAGCACACTGCCATTTAGTAGTTAATCCTATTTACTATTTAAAGGCCACTAAAGCAATGGAGGAAAGACTCACAAAGTTAAGAATGCATGTATAACGTACTATAATGAGGAACCAGAAGGAGAAGGAAATGATGTGGGAAACTGCTTCAAAAAAGAGAAGTCAATCAATAGAGCTGCGCGCTTAAGCGAAGTTCGTTCATTCAAAATGCACTATGGATTATGGTTAATGCAGCGAATAATTTCTATTTCTTCTAAAACATTTAAAACAGCGCCCTTCTGCTGAATATACAAAATGCTGCAATCCTTGTTTATATCTGAGAGGGAATGAATATGGACTTTCAGGTGGTTGGTGAGTGCGGATTTAAAATTGCTAATGTCCATATCCTCTACGAACCGTATGCTAACGGAGCGCCCAGTTTGGCCTATATAAGCAGAAGGGCCTCAGTACATTGGATGCGGTAGATACATGACCGCGCGTAGCGATTGTCTTTTCTAGTTTCGTGGTGCTTCATTAGATGTCCTATCATACTGGGGGTACCGAAAGCGAGTAAAACCCGCGCTTTTCTAAGCCATTTAACGATCCTATCAGGTGTAATACCTATGAATGGGATGATGCAAAAAAAATTTTTTTTTTAAATTATCATTACTAGTATGACGGATAATCAGGCACCGACTGTTAAAAGCGACTTTCGATTGCATTTTCTGGAGAAGAACATCAACATCGTTCGGTTGGTAACCATTAACATGTGCTATAAATTCAATGATAGTCAACTCATGCTGGTAGTTTGGTTTTGAGAGGGGGACTCTAGTCGCGTGGTAAAGCAATGCACGGAGAGAAGCCATGCTATGCTGCTCTGGATGACCAGAAGAGCAATTAATACAATCGCCTAACGTTATTTTCAAATATAAAAATGAGAGTGTAAAGCCAGTGTAGTATTCTGCTGCCCTGCAGGGAGCTGTGTATGTTTTCCGTGATAGCTCGGTGCTGTTTGCTCCGTGAGGCCTAGTAAGGTTCCATGAATGCTACCTGTAGTGGCCAACAAGTAGTCCTGTTTGGCATCTGACGTCACAGCCTACAATGCGGGAAATCTCAGACAGTACCGGTTAACTCTCGAGACCAAACAGAACAACATAGTTAAAATTGTGACAGAGCCGCGAAACTATGTATTGCTAACCTAGCAGGTGAGAGGAAGAAAAGTCAATAGATTATAAAATTCTCATTCTCGGTATAAAAGTAAACTGTAATTTCCTCAAATACATTGTTCGAAACCCACTGCAATTCTTATTTCACTAGTTATCGATGGTTGTTCAATGTTATATTATTTCATTGAAAATATCAGTAGTTAGTTAAATATAGCGCTAGGTATGAAAGTTTCACACATTAATCGTATGGCGAAATACTCTCCTCTTTACATACTATCATTTGCCACAATCTTGTTTCGATATCTGAAGCCGTTTATGAGATATGAGGAATTCTGTGAATATTTCATTCTGGCTTTTCCGCTGACACCCGAATTCGGGATGCAGTAATTTACATACAATCCATTTTCTGGAGATTGGTGATAGATAGCAATATCCTTCCAAGTTTACAGAATAATTCAATACGTTCACTACATTTCATACACAGAAACATGTGACCTAAAGTGCACCAAACGCAAATTCAAGGCGACCTCTATTTTTCAGTGCCGACTCTCCGAAATTCTTGCAGTTGTTTACTTAATGTCACAACAAATACAACCATTAACGAAATGATAATGTTGTGCATCATGAAGATGATGAGTTAAACTATGAAATATGCAAGAATCAAATTTTCTCACTGAATAGTTTCTTTACAGCCGTCCTAGAAAGATTGCAGTGCGGCCGGCTTGTGCACCTTGCCGTTCAGCCAACTAGCTCCCATGACCACGTGAGGTTCAGCAAGAAAGGTAACCGTCATCCCCACCTGCTAACTGGCAGCCACGTGTGTCATCTAGAAAACGTATGGAGAACCTTACTCAGTGTTACATGGGCTTAAGCTTAGTCGCTTCAGGCTGCAAGAACAGCGTGCTAGCCCTACCTGGCCGCCACGGCTAAAGCCCATCTTATATGCAGTAAATTTAGCCAGATGATACACATGACAGCTGCTATTGCCTGTTGAAGCTCTCACACAGTGTATGAATCAACACGGAAGCTAGTTGTTGGCTTCACTCCATAAAAGGCAAGGTGTGCAAGCCAGCCGAAACGCATTTTCTCAAACGATTGTGAAGAAACTATTTGGTGAAAGAACTTCATCCTCATACATCTCATAGCTTAATTCGTCAGGTTCGGGGCGAAATGTCTATCATTTCCTTAATGGTCATAGTTATGTGATATTTCAGGATTAAGTAAACTACTACAAGAATTTCGGAGGGTTTGCAGTGAAAAATAAAGGTCACTATGAATTTGCATTTGTTGCATGTTACGTCACATGGTGCTGCATGTGAAATGTAGCAAACGTATTAAATTATTCTTTATACTGGAAAGGATATTTCTATCCATCACGAATCCTGATAAAGTGGATTGTATGTAAAGTGCTTCATTCCGAACCTGGGTGACAGTGAAAAAGCCAGAATAAAATATTCACAAAATTCCTTGTATCTCCTAAACGATTTTGAACATCGAAACAGGATTTTGGCAAATGATAGTACACAAAGAGGAGAGTATTTCACCATATGACTAATATGCGAAACTTCCGTACCTATGGCCATATTCAAGCGGCTACAGATTTTTCAATGAAAAAATGGATCATTGAACCACCATCGATAGCTAGTGAAACGAGAATTGCTACGGGTTTGGAATAATATATGCGACGAAAGTGCAGTTTACTTTCATACCGAGAATGAGTATTTTTTATAAACTTTTGATTTGTCTTTCCTGCAGTTGCTAGTTTAGTGATGCATCTGTTTCTTTCAGTAAAATACAGTAGTGATAATAAATATTCGTCCCGCTAACATTCTAATGTAGTTGAAACTGCGATAGAACTATGAAACACCATATTACTAAACTACCAACTAATGATAAGTCAATAATTTACGAAAATGTCCTCTCTCGGTATAAAACTGAACTGTAATTTCTTCAAATATGTTGTTCGAAAGCAACAGCAAATTTCACAAGCTATCGACGGGGGTTAAATGTTACATTATTTCATTGAAAAAACCTGTCGTCCCTTGAATATCGTGCTAGATATGGAAGTTTCACGTATTAATCACTTGGCAAAATACTCTCCTCTTTGCGTATTATCATTTGCCAAAATCTTGTTTTGATATCTGAAACCGTTTAAGAGAGACGAGGAATTTTGTGAATACTTCATTGTGGCTTTTTTCTGCTTCCGTGTTCAAGACGAAGCACTTTACATACAATTCACTTTCTCGAGAATGGCGATAGAGAGCAATATGCTTGCAAGTTTAAAAAATACGTCAGTGTGTCAGCTACATTGAGTATTCACAGCGTATGGTCTAACCTCACCAAATGCAAATTCATAGCAACCTTATTTTTCACTGCAAACTTTCTGAAATTGTTGCGGTAGTTTACTTAATACTGAAATATCACATTAAATATGACCATTAACAAAATGATAGTTATGAAGCAGAAGAATTAAGCTATGAGCTGCACGAGAATCAAATTTTTGTACCAAGCAGCCAGCGGGCACGTGGCGCTGTCCAAGGTTTCCCGCCCTATAGGCTATCACGTCAGACGCCAAACATGACTCCTGATCGGCCACACGCAACAGAAGCTCTTTTTCTTCCTCGAGGTCAGCTACTATCACAAATATCTAGCGAGAGGTAGAGACAACACAACAACAAGATTAACTATTGTGGAAAAATTCGAACAGGGACCTTTCAATGGTATCTTGACATTAAACTCATGATTTCATGGTATTATTTAACTATCTTTATGTCATGGTATTATTTAACTATCTTTATATCCCCCCCCAATGAACCATGCACCTTGCCGTTGGTGGGGAGGCTTGCGTGCCTCAACGATACAGATAGCCGTACCATACGTGCAACCACAACGGAGGGGTATCTGTTGAGAGGCCAGACAAAAGTGGGGTTCCTGAAAAGGGGCAGCAGCCTTTTCAATAGTTGCAGGGGCAACAGTCTGGATGATTGACTGATCTGGCCTTGTAACACTAACCAAAATGGCCTTGCTGTTCTGGTACTGCGAAAGGCTGAAAGCAAGGGGAAACTACAGCCGTAATTTTTCCCGAGGGCATGCAGCTTTACTGTATGATTAAATGATGATGGCGTCCTCTTGGGTAAAATATTCCGGAGGTAAAATAGTCCCCCATTCGGATCACCGGGCCGGGACTACTCAGGAGGACGTCGTTTACATGAGAAAGAATACTGGCATTCTACGGATCGGAGCGTGGAATGTCAGATCCCTTAATCGGGCAGGTAGGTTAGAAAATTTAAAAAGGGAAATGGATAGGTTATAGTTAGATATAGTGGGAATTAGTGAAGTTCGGTGGCAGGAGGAACAAGACATTTGGTCAGGTGAATACAGGGTTATAAATACAAAATCAAAAAATCAAAAAATCAAATAGGCGCAATGCAGGAGTAGGTTTAATAATGAATAAAAAATTGGAGTACGGGTAAGCTACTACAAACAGCATACTGAACGCATTATTGTGGCCAAGACAGACACGAAGCCCACGTCTACTACAGTAGTACAAGTTTATATGCCAACTAGCTCTGCAGATGACGAAGAAATTGATTAAATATATGAGGAGATAAAAGAAATTATTCAGGTAGTGAAGGGAGACGAAAATTTAATAGTTATGGGTGACTGGAATTCGACAGTAGGGAAAGGGAGAGAAGGAAACATAGTAGGTGAATATGGATTGGGGCTAAGAAGTGAAAGAGGAAGCCGCCTGGTAGAATTTTGCACAGAGTATAACTTAATCATAGCTAACACTTGGTTCAAGAATCATGAAAGAAGGTTGTATACATGGAAGAACCCTGGAGATACTAAAAGGTATCAGATACATTATATAATGGTAAGACAGAGATTTAGGAACCAGGTTTTAAACTGTAAGACATTTCCAGCGGCAGATGTGGACTCTGACCACAATCTATTGGTTATGAACTGTAGATTAAAAGTGAAGAAATTGCAAAAAGATGGGAATTTAAGGAGATGGGACCTGGATCAACTGACTAAACCAGAGGTTGTAGAGAGTTTCATGGAGAGCATAAGGGAACAATTGACAGGAATGGGGAAAAGAAATACAGGAGAAGAAGAATGGGTAACGTTGAGGGATGAAATTGTAAAGGCAGCAGAGGATCAAATAGGTAAAAAGACGATGGTTAGTAGAAACCCTTGCGTAACAGAAGAAATATTGAATTTAACTGATGAAAGGAGAAAATATAAAAATGCAGTAAATGAAGCAGGCAAAAAGGAATACAAACGTCTCAAAAATGAGATCGACAGGAAGTGCAAAATGGCTAAGCAGGGACGGCTAGAGGACAAATGTAAGGTTGTAGAGGCTTATCTCACTAGGGGTAAGATAGATACTGCCTACAGGAAAATTAAAGAGACCTTTGGAGGAAGGAGAACCATTTGTATGAATATCAAGAGCTCAGATGGAAACCCAGTTCTAAGCAAAGAAGGGAAAGCAGAAAGGGGGAAGGAGTATATAGAGGGTCTATACAAGGGCGATGTACTTGAGGACAATATTATGGAAATGGAAGAGGATGTATATGAAGATGAAATGGGAGATATGATACTGCGTGAAAGGTTTGACAGAGCACTGAAAGACCTGAGTCGAAACAAGGAGTAGACAACATTCCATTAGAACTACTGACAGCCTACATTCCATTAGAACTACTGACAGCCTTGGGAGAGCCAATCCTGACAAAACTCTACCGTCTGGTGAGCAAGATGTATGAGACAGGAGAAATACCCTCAGACTTCAAGAAGAATATAATGATTCCAGTCCCAAAGAAAGCAGGTGTTGACAGATGTGAAAATTACCGAACTCGATAAATCGTACAATTCTCAAGGCTGTCAGTTCAACTAAGTACCTGGGTGTTAAAATTACGAACAACTTCAGTTGGAAAGACCGCATAGATAATATTGTGGGGAAGGCGAGCCAAAGTTTGTGTTTCATTGGCAGGACATTTAGAAGATACAACAAGTACACTAAAGAGACAGCTTACACTACACTCGTTCATCCTCTGTTAGAATATTGCTGCGCGGTGTGGGATCCTTACCAGGTGGGATTGACGGAGGACATCGAAAGGGTACAAAAACGGGCAGCTCGTTTTGTATTATCACGTAATAGGGGAGAGAGTGTGGCAGATATGATACGCGAGTTGGGATGGAAGTCATTAAAGCAAAGACGTTTTTCGTCGCGGCGAGATCTACTTACGAAATTTCAGTCACCAACCTTCTATTCCGAATGCGAAAATATTTTGTTGAGCCCAACCTACATAGGTAGGAATGATCATCAAAACAAAATAAGAGAAATCAGAGCTCGAACAGAAAGGTTTAGGTGTTCGTTTTTCCCGCGAGATGTTCAGGAGTGGAATGGCAGAGAGATAGTATGATTGTGGTTCGATGAACCCTCTGCCAAGCAGTTAAATGTGAATTGCAGGGTAATCATGTAGATGTAGATGTAGATGTAGAACTATCAGTTTAATAAGTCACAGCTGCAAAATACTAACGCGAATTCTTTACAGACAAATGGAAAAACTAGTAGAAGCCGACCTTGGGGAAGATCAGTTTGGATTGCGTAGAAATGTTGGAACACGTGAAGCAAAACTGACCCTACGACTTATCTTAGAAGAAAGATTAAGGAAAGGCAAACCTACGTTTCTAGCATTTTTAGCCTTAGAGAAAGCTTTTGACAATGTTGATTGGAATACCCTCTTTCAAATTCTGAAGGCGCCAGGGGTAAAATACAGGGAGCGAAAGGCTATTTACAATTTGTACAGAAACCAGATTGCAGTTATAAGAGTCGAGGGGCATGAAAGGGAAGCAGTGGTTGGGAAAGGAGTGAGATAGGGGTGTAGCCTATCCCCGATGTTATTCAATCTGTATATTGAGCAAGCAATAAAGGAAACAAAAGAAAATTTCGGAGTAGGTATTAAAATCCATGGAGAAGAAATAAAAACTTTGAGGTTCGCCGATGACATTGTAATTCTGTCAGAGACAGCAAAGGACCTGGAAGAGCAGCTGAACGGAATGGACAGTGTCTTGAAAGGAGGGTATAAGATGAACATCAACAAAAGCAATATGAGGATAATGGAATGTTGTCGAATTAAATTGGGTGATGCTGAGGGAACTAGATTAGGAAATGAGACACTTAAAGTAGTAAAGGAGGTTTGCTATTTGGGGAGCAAAATAACTGATGATGGTCGAAGTAGAGAGGATATAAAATGTAGAATAGCAATGGCAAGGAAAGCGTTTCGGAAGAACAGAAATTTGTTAACATCGAGTATAGATTTAAATGTCAGGAAGTCGTTTCTGAAAGTATTTGTATGGAGTGTAGCCATGTATGGAAGTGAAACATGGACGATAACCAGTTTGGACAAGAAGAGAATAGAAGCTTTCGAAATGTGGTGCTACAGAAGAACGCTGAAGATTAGGTGGGTAGATCACATAACTAATGAGGAGGTATTGAATAAAATTGGGGAGAAGAGGTGCTTGTGGCACAACTTGACTAGAAGAATGGATCGGTTGGTAGGACATGTTGTGAGACATCGAGGGATCACCAATTTAGTATTGGAGGTCAGCGTGGAGGGTAAAAATCATAGTGGGAAACCAAGAGATGAATACAGTAAGCAGATTCAGAAGGATATAGGCTGCAGTAGGTACTGGGAGATGAAGAAGCTTGCACAGCATGGAGAGTGTTGTGTACATAGTTCCGCGTAGTCAGCGCGTACACAACTTTCCCGCTAGAGCGCGCCCCGCTAGGCACAACAGCGCAGGCGCAGCGCTCATCCATCTCCGCACTACGAGATGGCGCTGTCTTAGAGACGGACCAAATTCTGCTTCCGCCGATCCGCGTATTAATATGTAACACAGCCAATGAGATTGCTGCTAACGTAGAACCTTTTCTCCTCGCAGACCACATTCGCGCGGTGATACTTGAATGAGCGAGGTATTATAACGAGTGTACAGACCTCCGATTAGTCAGTCTGCATCAGTCTGCATTAGTTTGCATTAGTCTATAGTCAAGTTTCTGTTTGCGCCTAATAAGATTGTCATATTCCCGTACATAGCTATGAAGATAAATGAATAGACACTTTGTCAAGTATCAGAGATATGTGAGAATAAGATTAACGTACCAAGACCAAAGGAACTTCAGATTGTCAATTGTAAATAGCCTCCAGAATAAAGTTAAGTAATGTTTATGCCTATTATTATTTTAATAAATGTGTGTGAAAATTAATCAAGTTCTGTTTTTAAAGTTGGTCACCGTCGATCTGCTACTCTAAGCGTGCAAGTGGCATTTCTATCGTCTGACCTAACGGCAGAAGATAAACAAGCCACGATAAGACCACGAGACATATTGCTGACACTCGCTTACTTCGTTAGAGTGACAAGTCAAATAATCTGATGGTGTGTGTACCGAAGGTCTTACAGTACGCACACCACAGAGAGTTGCATCAAACCAGTCTCAGGACTGAAGACCACAACAACAACAACAACATCTTTATACCTGAATTGTTTAAGAAATCCTTTCAATTTTTGAAATGCACTTTTCTTTCAAGACTTTGCTAGAAACGGGAGCAGAACTGTTACCGTAGTTAACTGGTGAATCAGCCTTAGAAGCCACATTCCTTGCCTTCCAACTGATATGTCGATCCAACCATATGTACCCAAGTGTGATCTGTATCAGTTTTGAATCAAACAATTCTCCACTGTTCCGCCTTTGCAAGTTGATTCTCTTAGCTGTGCGCCCCCTCTCCCTGCCCCAACCGTTCCGTGTAACAGTACGAACTTCCGCAGATGACAGCAATCGGTTCCATGTTCAACACAAAGAAATCCTAAGTTCAAAAAATTATAATTTCTCCGAAACTTGTAATCGGATACATAGACAGAAAGACCCATTATTGCATGACTACACGGTTGCAGAAAAATCACTGGAAGCAGTTACTTCCATGAAATATCTAGAAATTTGCGTACAGAGTGATTTAAAGCAGAACGACCGCATAAAATTAATCGCAGATAAGACAGATGCTAGACTGAGATTCATAGGACGAATCCTCAGGAAATGGAGTCTGTCAACAAAGCAGATAACTTACAAAAGTTCCATTCGACCAATACTTGAATATACTCGTCAGTATGGGATCCGTAGCAGATAGGATAGATAGAGAAAACAGAGAAGACCCAAAGAGGAGTAGCATGTTTCGTTACAAGCTGATTTAGTAAGAACGAAAGTGTTACAAGATCAACTCTCTCCAGTGGCAGACACTGCAAGAGAGGCCTTCTACATCACACTGTGGTTTACTGCCAACAGCATACTTTCCTAGAAGAGAAAACAAATATTTTGCTTCCTCCTGCGTTTATCTCGAGAAAAGATTATGGAGATAAAACTTCAGAGAGTAGAGTCCACACAGAGGCTTACGGACAAGTGCAGAGTGTAGATGTAGATGTGTGAGACGCCGTTGAAATAATCCCTTATGGAACTACGATACTAACAGCCGAAGTTACTGCATTTAAATCAAGCGAAATTGATATCGACATCTCTGCAACTAATATAGCTGTTAAAAGAAACTATACATTTATTGACGACTTTCACAAAATTGCTTTGGGCCAAAGGAGAATGGCGGTATCTTCAACGGTTCAATATATGTATAATCAGCTGCTCGTTTCGGATCTGACGCACCACTCGCAATAAGGTGGAAAATTTTTTGTGATTGCTACGAAGCCACCAATAAGGTTGTTAAAAGAGCTTTGTAACGTCAGCGAGATCTAGGCGGCCGTAATTAATGGTCATCTCAGGCTTGTTGAGAGTGATACATTCTTTTGTTCTCTGGCGTCTAATATTATTAATTTTACGTGGGTACCGCTGACACAATTGTGGGTCGGCAAGTTTAATTATTTTTACCTACTGGACTGCATCATTAGTCCTCTCAAAAATATTTATGGGCAGGCTATCATTTTAGAATGCTTAGCGACAGTTAACATTCGAGTGTTCTAGCATTAATAACAATTCGCATTGTGACGATGGCTCACGTACTGTGAAGGGATAAAAACAATATTGTACGAGGAAGGTCTCTCACCGGGCAAGCCGAATGAAGTACACAAATGTTGAGTATGTGGAGGCTTTAAAGTCATTACGTAAATGGATCTGTTTAATAGAGCTGCACAGAGATTGCGTTTGTGAGCTTACAGCCATCCCATTGTGGCCAATGTTTGAACATTTATGAAACGTCCCCTTTTTGAAGAATTTTACAAGACTGTGCTTAACCTGACACACAATATTTTTAGCGCAACGCAATCTGACTATCAAAGATCCCTGCAAAAGAATGGCCCTGAGTAACATTAAACTATACCTTTCACAAATCACTTACCTCACAAAAATCTTCATTACTCGAACTACTGCAATACAGCGAGCGCCACTACTGCCAGCTAAATAAAAGATTCAAACTACGGAAGGCACTAACTACTGATAGGCATAGTTAGCAAATGAAAGATTTTGATAGAGAACAAACAATGTATTTACCTTAATAGTCATAATATATATAGCAGTTCATGACAAATCACAAAACTCCGCCATCTCTCTCCCTACATCCACCACTGCTGGCGGCTCACCTCCAACTGCGCAACGCTATGCGCTGTTCACAGCCAGCTGCCTAACACTACAATGGCGAGTATTACAACAATGCAAAGCAGCCACAGACTGCACACAGCACAGCCAGTGATTTTTATACAGAGTTGGCGTTACCAATAAAAAAAACCTAAACAGCCTACTTACATAGCCCCCATGCTGCCCACAAAAAATTTTACAAATTGTTTTGGGCACTGGGCAATACATATTTGTTAAAATTTTTCATAATCGTAATTACAATAACAAAGAAATCAAATGCACACACTTATTGATACAATGTTTGTCAAAAGCTAAAATTTTCTCACTGTCCATAAAGATAGTCCTGATCATTCATCATAATAGTAATTACAGTTTTTTTTCACAAAGTCTCATTAGTAAAAGAAATTGCACACAGAAGTAGTGGATTTCCATGCAGTCTTGAAGAAGTAGTGTTGTCCTTCCAATGGAAAGACAGTGCTGACTCTTGACATGCTGACAGGTAATGGGCCACAACAGAGCAAACCCACAGCGGAGTCAATCGAAGTTTTGAAGAATATCGTTTGGTAGGTCATCACAGAGAAGACCCACTGTAGTCCTGGTAGAGATTACGGTATTGGTGGGCCATCAGAGGCGCAGACCCACTGCAGTCCTTGTAGAAATAATGGTACTGGTGAGTCAGGAAAGACGCAGACCCACTGTAGTCCTTGTAGAGATTATGGTACTGGTGGGCCACCAGAGGTGCAGACCCACTGCAGTCCTTGTAGAGATGGCCAGCAGCCATCTGTTGTGACTGTGCAGGTGCACAATCACCATTAAAGAGTCTTGCGGATAATATAGCAAGTCCATAACCACCACTTGTGCACTCACAAAGTTTTTGGAATTGTCCTTAGAACCAGCAATGCTGTTATCCAGTCCCTTGCTGAATTATTAACACACGTGCAAACACTAGCAGTCCCTACTTCTCACATATTGTCCATATACTATGACCAACAGAAACGTGTGCAGTGAAATGGAACTTACAAGTTACTTAATTTGATGAACTGGTGTCAAGTACAATTTTATAACATAAGAACACAATAACAAAGGTACAAAACACATCATTAAAAACATAATAATACAGATAACATTTGTAGTAATAGGGGCTTTACAAAAGAATAGAAATAAACATATACATCAGTGTTACAGGAATTATGACATAAGTAAATACATAAAAGATCAGAATAACTTTTGAAGAGCAACAAAATAGAATAAATAATGTCTCAACATCTTTACAAAGTAAATAACATAGTATTAGGAAAATTCTACAACATAGCTCTCATCAGCTAAACACATAAAGACAGGAAAAACACAAATACACAAGGGTACACAAACATATAGAGGGATGACACAAAAGGAAAGGACAGGGTTTGTTTTACTGCAGTATTTTGCATGGAGATCTCCCTTTGTTCATCATTATTCCCAAAAGTACTATCTAAGCCGGCTTTCTGTATTCTGTTCACATCCTCTTTCAAAATAGTTTTTCTCCACTGTACACTACCTTTTTTTTTTGGCCAAACCATTTTCTTATATCTTCTTAATGCACTTCTTCCAATTCATCATAGTTAGTTTCTTATATAGTCTACCCCCTCTTAAGCTAACTTAAATCTACTGAGCTCAGATGCTAAACTAAGGGACGAGGCAATGCAGCAGCACAAAACAATTAACACAAACATCAATGACAAAAAAATACAAATGCAAAGCAAGCAGCATAAATTACAACTAATATAAGGCAATGAGCAGCAAACAAGAAAAATAAATCGGTAGTAAACTGGCTTAGCAGAGTAATACAAATTAAAATTCAGTAGCACTATGCCTGGCAAACAGCAGCTTATATCTAAACATGACATAGCTCAAGCAGAAAAAATATTACACTAAAAATGGCCATGTCTAATACCTATGTCACATCTTAACACTAGAGTGATGCATCACGAGAACTTACACTAGCAGATAAGTTACCAAATCGTAAAGAAATTATTTATGCAATTCCTGTGAAGGGAAATGTCTTTTTGTGCTCCCTCATTTTTTTGGAAATATATCACAAAACTATTATTTACTGGATCTGTAGACAGAAAATATTTATATTAGTACATCTATTAAATTTTATTTTAACCAATGCTGCAGTGCAGCTAGAAACTAGATATCAAATGAAATAAGCAACTATGTACAAAGCAAAGCATACGAACATCGTTCAATAACCATGTGGCATTTCATAAGTAGTAAAAAAATCTCTCATCTAGAAAGACAGTAGTCATAATCAGGTGTGTAGACAAACTATTTCTTGTCATTTCATTAGGCATTTCAGTAAATATCAGAAAGTACGATATGTTTCCAAGTAATTAGCGTGTCGTATTTGCGATGCTTTCTACAAAGGAATGTCAGAAGCGAGGTTAATGGCCTCCTTTTTTTTCACCTAATGGCTTTTTCTGCAGGCGGCTGGCCCAGCTGGGCGCCACAATGCATTATGTCAAGGTCACTTACCTTTCTTACTGAAATATTTACGACAGCAGTTTCCGCTACAGTGGCAGTCTCATATAAAAAAATTTCACAGGTCAAGAATTTGCGTTACAAATCTGTAGAAACAAAATCCTGTAAATATAACAGTGTCCAAAAAATTTTCGCCGGCATTGTGATACATTCACGCATATACACACATTTCATAACTCTTAAAGTACGATTCTTGGTTTCCAACATCCCTTTTCACAAGTCAGAGTCCCTAACTACTATTCATTACTCCTTACCTTATTACACATAAACATATTCGTCGACACGTCAATCTTGCGACAACACTTCAATATTTCATCATAATAAATGCATAGCATAATCAAATTCCTCATATAGCATCAGCTTATTGATCATAAACATACCTCAGCAGCATAATACACATCGTCGTCGTAAAAATAACATCATAACACCTCAGTCAAATCTCAAAAACGTCGTAGCTTTCTGCAATAATTTCAAAACCTAAAAAAAATTCTCTGCTCATGTCAAAAGTGTCATCTGCCTCAAACGTACTTTAAAAATCGTGATCCCATACCAAATATATCATTCAAAGCTCTCATAGTATCACAATGGTTCCAAAAAAATATGAACAGTTCACAAAGTACAAACAAAATACAATTTCATAAGTGTGAAGTTACCCAACTGTGAAATTGCGTAAACATCTGTCACTGACGTAGTAAAAAAAAATGTTTATCTCTCAGTTAAATGATCAGATAGCTGTGTAATTTGTGTGTTACAGAAATATGGTACTGATGTGTAAAGTTGTATAAGCAAATACCATATTAGCTAGGGCTCCTTGTGCTTGCCAAACACATGGTACACAAAGAAAGTGTGTACCCCCCTGAGGATTAATGTAATTATACCCTCAGGTGTTACAGATTACAGCAGTGGAATGAAATGTATCACGGAAAACCTTTGTATCACTGTACTCCAAATATCTTTAAAAATAAATATTTTAAGTACAAAATTAATTACTCAAATACGTGTACTGTAGCGCTAAACTGTGCGTCATGTTGTAAGATAATCTCTGTGGAAGTCTCGTAGTTATCGTCCTCCGAAAGCTAAATTCTGCAGAAGTCAATGTACCTACCTCATGATAAACAAAAGTGAAATGCTTTGCGTATAGATATCTTAGTTATTACGCTTATTGCCGTGATGAAGAAAGAACTGTGCTGTAACGTATTGTTGTGCTACGGAAAAGGCTGTCTCATTGTAGCTATACCACAAAAGTTACTACTAAAACATGTTTTACTTTCCAGAATAATTCAGAAAAAACTGTGCAGATATAAAACAGATACAGCACAAAAGCAACAATGTAAATTGTGTCACACATTAGTAGCGTCGTGATATAATTGTGTAGCTGTCAAATAGACTAACCACTGTGTCACCTGGTATCTCTCAGAAAGCACCTTGAATCCATAATGTATTTTCAAGTAAATCAAAATGTTGCATTAAAATCTCATTAGCAGAACTGGTAAATGTTCTAAGTATGTGAGCCTTATAGTCGTTACGTAAACGTGCAACTAACAAGCAAGAATGTACACACACAATAACACTGTGTCGTCTGTTCACAATAACAATGCATTCGTAATTTCTGTTTAAATAAGTTCTCTTGGTTCTTCACTGGATATTTAACTTCAAACATTGTTGCATATTAACAGATTCTAAGTCTGACAAAGCATACTAGTAATGTAAAGTGAAAAATTTTATAGCAAAGACTAAGTTAAAAAGCAGATTATCTTTCAATAAACGGTTTTACATGTGAAGTGTGGTGCTATCCTTTACTCTTCATAGTACTCACAGTTTGATTTGAATGCAATTATCATGTTGTATACGTCGGTAAGGAATGCTAAAATTTTTCTCAAGGTTAGCCTGTATGCTATTTTTCCCTGAGCCAGCCGGCGCAGGTGGCTGCCTGCGGTGCGAGTCATTGTCTGCCTCTTTGTTGGCGCGCGTCGTTATTGGGATTAGGAGATCTAACTTCTACAAATTCACCTTGCCGAGAGGGCCCTGCCCTGTTTAAATCCCGCCAGTTCTGATGCAATTCAGGTGTTGTGTCTAGACCATACAGCCTAGACACAATGCTGTAGCCGATAGGGCACGCAATGCTAACGCAGACGGGCGTGAAGTCGGGAACATGAGACTTATAAATGAATAAGAAGAAAAGTACGTAGATGCTTGTTACTTAACTTTTAATTAGTCCTTGGAATACATCTCTCTTGAATATTAGTAAGCTATAGGCACTGATACAAATGGCGCCTTGCTAGGTGGTCGCCAGTTAACTTAGCAGAGGGCTATTCTACTGACTATCTCTCGGCAAATGAGAGCAAGGCTTAGCACGTCCAATCGCTAGCTATGTTGTCCGTACAACTGGGGCTGAGGTCTCCTCAGTCTCTCGAGACCTGCCTTGTGGTGGCGCTAGGTTTGCGATCCCACAGTGGCGACACGCGGGTCCGACATGTACTACAGGACCGCGGCCGATTTAAGTTACCACCTAGCAAGTGTGGTGTCTAGCGGTGACACCACATCAGGTCTGTCGTTACGATCATATCGTCTGTCGTCATGTCGGTAGATTCCATAGTTTCTTTCTTGTCGGTCACGTGGTGGAGAATTTCTCCCGGAATCGTAACTGCGCGCTGGACCGTTGCGTCTAAAGTTATTCTGTCTCCCTTGATAATAACTATTTTGGTTCCCAAATTGTCTGTTTCTCTGATTGTCTCTGTGATAGTCACTACCGCGGAGAGGTGATCTTTCCCTGTAATTATTACTACTCTGCCAACGGTTGTCATACGGGTGGTGTCTGTTTTGGTCACGATATGTGTTGTGAGAATAGCCTTGTCGTGTCCAGTTATTATTTCTTTCATCGCGGAATTGTGACAGATGTGACCTGTAATTGTTGTGCTCCTGTTTCCGCGTTCCCCGATTGTCAGTGTCAATTTCCAGTTCTTGTAACAGTCCCTGAAAAGCCTCAATGTCTTCTTTGCAACGTCCTGCTAAAATAATATGTCGTAAATGTTCAGGTAATTTGATTAAGCAAATGCGGATGAGTTCTGAGGGGCTGTATGGGTTTGACAGGTACTGATTCTTGTGCAACATGTCTTCAAAATATTTCACAAGACTGGAGAATTCAGATTGTTCGAAATGTTTCATCATTATGATGCCATGTTTTACTCGGTCTTGTGTGGCTTGAGACCAATATGCTGAGAGGAAGGCATGGTAAAATTCTCCTTCACTGTGGCAATCGTGAATGACCGATCGCATTCTTACGACTGGTTCATTCTCTAAGTAGCCACACATAAATTCTAATCTGTGTTCTAACGACCAGTTGGGAGGAAAACAATGAGAGAATTGATGGAGCCATGCTTGTGGATGAATGTCGTTGCCAGAACTCTTAAATGTTTTGAATTTACGTGTAGTAATGAACAGCTTATAGTCAAAATCATCGTGTCGGCGAGTAGCATATCGGTCATTGTTACGTCGTGTCGGCGGTTCCATCTCAAAATTCTGTGCACCTTGCCAATTTCTTTCATAGTTTCCGAAATGCCCTGTGTTATTATTTTGCGGCTTTTCCGTATTTCTAAGTCCCTCTTCCCGTGTTGGAGCGCGAGTGTCCTCTGAAATACGTAATTCTTGTACTACTTGTGCCAACTGACCTTGCACTTCCCGGATTTCTCTTTTGTACTGTGTATTGATTTGATTTTGATTTTGTTTGAATTTTCTAATTTGTTCATACTCTTCAGTGTCCGTGAAGGCTACAGGTCTTGTGTCATTCAGATCATCATCTACCTTTGTAGATAAGTTAGTGAACTGATCTGAAAGTTCGGCTACTTTCTCCGATAGTGTATTTATTTCCTCAGTGTGTTTTTCTGAACCAAGTTTCAGAGTATCCACTGTGTCCTTTAAGTTTTCCTGAGTTTTTGCAAGTTGCGTAACCGAATCGGTAGATGCAACTGAGTCAATTTTAGCTTGCAAGGTGTCGTGATTTTCATGAACAATGGTTTGCAGTTCTTTTATGGCTGCTTCGTGATTCTGTAATGCATTTTCATGCCGCGAAAAATTGGGTTGAAAATGCTCACAAATTTGTGTTTTTACGTCATTACAGACTTTTTGACATTTCGATTCAATGTTATGTAACTCACTAGTTAAATCTTCACGTGTTTGTTCAAGTGTGGTGTCTAACTTTTGAACCTGTTGCTCTGTTTGTCTCTGGTGTTGTTCCATTGTGTCTAACTTTTGAAGATTTTGTTCCATTGTGTCTAACTGTTGCTGTGTTTGTCTCTGGTGTTGTTCCATTGTGTCTAACTTTTGAAGATTTTGTTCCATTGTATCTAACTGTTGCTGTGTTTGTCTCTGATTTTGTTCCATTGTGTCTAACTTTTCAAGCTTTTGTCCCATTTGTTGCATTAATTGTAATAACAATGCACTGGTGTCTGGAACATGTTCCTCAGTGCTTTTCAGCAGTGAATTTGCACCGGCAACATTCACATTTTGACAAGCGGAAAATGTGTCTTGACTCATTTGAGAAAACGGTGAGAACCCAAAACCTGAGTCTACAATATTTGCAAAATTGTGTCCTGTCATTCCCGATTCCTGAGGCGAGCTGTTACCGACCGATCGATCGATAATGCTTCCCTCTTCACTAATTGTTTCACTGTCTACGCCATTGTTTGCCGCCCGCTCCATTTCCCTATGCACAATTACCAAATTACTACTTTGATCATTAGTTAATTCATTACTCGGTGGCGCTAACACACTGCTTTCGTTTTCAGTGTCATTTCTCAGTTTACTTTGGAGCCTAGTATTACGTTTTTCACACGCCATTATTGTCACAATATTTCACACATCAACACAGAAAAGCACAATTTGAAGAGCAAAAATAAGAGAACACATTAACATAACACTGAAAATAATATCTAGTTAATTGCAAGCGCAGCTGCGAAATACTTGCTGCAAATCTACATACATGCCACAACTGTTTTACTGTACAACAATGAAAAACTACAACTACAAAGGAGATTCTCTCTACAATTACGCGCTAGCAATAAACAAAAGCTACACTAATTACACAAACTATAAGAAAAAATCAGAAGATTCCAGTGAGGTATCCTCGGCTAAGGGTCGACATATGAAACGTCCCTTTTTTGAAGAATTTTACAAGACTGTGCTTAACCTGACACACAATATTTTTAGCGCAACGCAATCTGACTATCAAAGATCCCTGCAAAAGAATGGCCCTGAGTAACATTAAACTATACCTTTCACAAATCACTTACCTCACAAAAATCTTCATTACTCGAACTACTGCAATACAGCGAGCGCCGCTACTGCCAGCTAAATAAAAGATTCAAACTACGGAAGGCACTAACTACTGATAGGCATAGTTAGCAAATGAAAGATTTTGATAGAGAACAAACAATGTATTTACCTTAATAGTCATAATATATATAGCAGTTCATGACAAATTACAAAACTCCGCCATCACTCTCCCTACATCCACCACTGCTGGCGGCTCACCTCCAACTGCGCAACGCTACGCGCTGTTCACAGCCAGCTGCCTAACACTACAATGGTGAGTATTACAACAATGCAAAGCAGCCACAGACTGCACACAGCACAGCCAGTGATTTTTATACAGAGGTGGCGTTACCAATAAAAAAACCTAAACAGCCTACTTACACATTTAACGAAGCGAGCCAGCGTTAGTAATTATGCAGCTGAGGCGTTGTCGCTGGAGCTAGTCTTCGTTGCCAACACGAACGGCCGCCATTCAGTCAGTTGGAGTCACGGTCTGTAGCGAGACAGTGCCGAATTAAAATATCGACACATAACTAAGGCCGCAACACATCCGCCAATACAGTAAGTTTTGTTATAATATGAACTGAATACCATGAAGAATCGTGCCAATGTATTTTTGTAGAAGTGTGCTGGATCCTGTAATATTTGGAAAATCCTGTTGCCTGCATTGTACACGATCGAGAATCATTCTTGAGACATATGTAACGGAATCGACGTGAAAAATTCAGTAAAATTTCCATACTGAACTGTGCCTCTAGAGGGCAAAAGTCAACTGAGAATACGCCTCCGTTATTTGCATACAGTAGTTCTGTACTAGAATATTCAGTAATATGCAGAACGTAAGAGTTGAATAATTAATTATCAAACATACGTCCTTGGTAAGCCCAAAAGAGTAGGCCGAAAGCCATGTCGACATGCAGTGTTGTTAGTATTCCATTTCTTACAGCTTTTGACTGTCGCTACGTTAGTCTTACATGTACAAGATCGTTGTCGGAAGTCGGTGAGCAGGCGAAAACGTCGCAACCTGTTATCTGGTAGCTCCTCGCTGCTCTGGGGACCGCTGCTTCTCTGAGATACTGAATACTGATCATGTCTGCAGACATACAAGCGGTAGTGACAAAATACAGCTGAAGCGGTTATTAATATTCAATATGAATATCAAGTGTGCCCGTTCTTGCGAATAAGAGCCGGCACATTTGATTCTCCATTTCATTTAGAATGTAAATGTCTACCTTTGTGTTCTAATTGTTAATATTTATGTTCGCAATTTTTTAGTATTACAAAATTTGGTTATACAGTACAATATGGTTAGCAGTTTGAGTGTCTGGTTAAGAAACTGCATTTAGCGTGATTGAGGAACAACGATGTGGTTGTCGTTGCCATCGGGATGGTCGACCTTGCCTCTCTCCATTGGGGTGCTTCATTTCGGACAGTCCCCTTGCTTCTCGCCATAACTGTAATTCACAACAAATGCTGAGACTGATGACCCAGCATTTCGATACATTATGCATTGTGAATTACAATCATGGTGAGAGGCAAGGGGACTCATCGAAATGAAGTACCCCAGTGGCGAGAGGCAAGGGGGCTCACCAGCATCAAGTAAACCATTACATCTACTTTGTTGTTCCTGGATCAGGCTAAATTTAGTTTCCAACCAGACACTGAAACGGCTAACCATATTGTGCTCTACAATCAAATTTGCAACACTAAAATACGTTTCTAATATAAATGTCAGCCGTTAGTACACAAAAGTTTAGTTACATCGTAAAGGAAGTGTGGAATCAAATGCGTCGGTTCTTAATTGCAAAAACAAGCACACTTGATATTTGTCAATTACAGCACCATCAATCACAAATGGAAAACAGTGTTTTGAGTAAACCGTAGGTATTTTTTGGCGTAGAATCCGAATATGCGATAGAAATGAGAGGTTCCCATTTGAAAGTACAAAGTTGACCGAGCCCAGCAAGAGGGGTTGTTAGGTGACCATCTGTGGCACAGACAGATGTCCATTTTTTTTACTGAATTTGGCCACCTATGGACCGCAAAACTTCTTGATTTTCTTCTCTTCTGCTCACAGAACCTCTTCATTCTTTCGCTTCTTTTTTTCTCTCCTCCTCGGGAATGGTCCGTTTGGACCTCCTGTTAGGTGGTTTCTCTTGAAATGATTTTATGCTGTTAACTCTGTTTCTAAATCTCTTCTACTGTGGACCCTCTGTGGCGTAATTTCAACTTCTGCAGCATCCCTCTTCTTCTCATCTACCCATTTAGATGTGACCTTTAACCCTACGATGTAGCCGAAAATCCTTTTGGTCAGTCTGCATTCATCCATCCTAAGCACGTGTCCATAGAACTTCAAGCTCCACTTCCTCATTGTGTCTGAGATCTTTTCAGTGTACTTGTAGAGGTTTTTTCCTCTTCTTCCAGTTGCCATCAGTAGAGTTTTGTGATCCGAATACTTTCCTCAGAATCTTCCTTTCTTTGTTTTAGAATTCTTGAAGCTCCCCTTTTTTATTTAAAATAAGACACTCCGAAGTGTACAATCCTTCAGGTTATACCACGGAGTTATAGTGGCTGATTTTGGCCTTGTAGGATTACAACCGTTGGTTGTACTTGTTATGTGTCAGCTTGTAGGCCAGGTCTAGTTCTCTGGCTCTTCCTTTGTTTGCCGTCTTATCTAATCCGTTGGTTTGGATTCATTCCCCCAGGTTTTTAAACTTCTCTCTCCTCTTAATCTTCCCATGATTTACTTCCATTCCTCTCTCATTTCGGTGCCTGTCTTTTCATAGGAGATTTGAAAACCAGTTTTTTCTGCGATTTCATGAAGACTCTCAAACGCCATTCGAGCGTGTTCTCGGTCGTTGGCTAAGAGAACGAGGTCGTCGGTAAAAGCTATACACTTGATTTCCAGGTTCTATCTTTCCCTCCCGAAGCGTATTCACCTTATAACTTCCAAATTCAGAGTCTCTCTAGAGCTCTTTTGAGTAGAGTTCAAGAATAGGCTGACCACCTTATTGGAGAATACCAGGCTGGTTTCCGGCAAGGAAGATCATGCGACGAGCAGATATTCAACCTAAAAAGCATTCTGCGAGCAAGAGCTCTAAGAAGCCACACTATGGTGATCTTTTCAAAGGTTCTTCGCAAAATTAGCAGCACTTTAAAACAGTTCAAGAGCTCAGTTTTCTTTGTTGCTAGTAACTTTACTACCATCTGTACGTTTAAAACAATTATTTTTTTGTTAATACCCCTGCAGCTCCTCTTCGAAGGTTCGATAAAACTCCCTGGTGTTGAACTTTATAAATTCTTCATCCAATTTTGTAACCCTAAATGTTTCGTATCTCCTTTTTTCAACTCTATGGTCTTGGTTGCTTCTTTCCTTTCACTTCATTTTTCCTCGGTTTTGTTGGAATTCTACCTCTTGCAGGGTTTTAATCTTCTTTCAAGTGCTGCATCATATATTTCATTCCACCACCTGTGCTTCCTTTCTCTTCGACTGTTTCCCAAACCATGGAATGCTTTGATCAAGGATTCTCTGGTCTCTTCCCAGCTGTGTACATGCATGTAAGAGAGGTTTTCAAGATATTTACTTTTTTGTTTGTGTCTCTGTACTGATTCTGGCCTTCTTGCTTGTTATCGGCTTCTGTCTGTCCGACTGGAATCTTACTTTGATGCCTGAAAGGTATAGGTTTGATTCGATGTTGGCACTTTTTCTCACTTCCACATTCAGGATATGTTTATGATTTCGGGTTGTTATTGCGACATGGTCGATCTTTTTCTTTGGTATTGTCTTGAAGTATGCAGACGTTAGTTTCAGGCTGAATTGTCTGCAAAATACGGCAAGTCTTTCACCATTTCTATTTGTTCTTCTGCATGTCGGATAGTCCCCAAGACTGTTCCATATATATTTTCTCTGCTCCTTTACAGATATTACCTTTCCACCGGGAACATTCCTTTAAGACTTGTCGTCTTCAAGATATTTAGTTGTCTGAAGTTAAAACAAGCACCTTACATATAAGGTGGCCAGACAAACACCGCCAAACTTTAGGGACAGGTTCCTTACACCAAAACAAGGAAAAATGTCTAGTAAACAAGGGCTCTAAAGCACATATCTTAAAAGATATGAGCACTTGTTCACCTTAGATACTATGAAACACACACCTTCTAATGCAAGCTCTGCGCTTTTGCTGTGTTGGAAGGAGGTAGTATAGACAACAGTAAAAATGTCTAGTAAACATGAGCTATAAAAGGCATATGTTAAGAGCTATGAGCACTTATTCAGTAGAAGAGATGTGTTTCACACTAGCAAAAATGAACAAGTAAGTGCTCATAGCTCTTAGGGCATACATTTTAGACCTCATATTTACCAGGCATTTTTTTCTTGTTATGCTCGATGCTTCCTCCTCCCAAAACCTGGAAAGCAAAGAACTTGAAGTAGAAGAGATCTACAAAATTGTTGAGGCTTTCTGTTTCATAGTATCGAAGATGAACAAAAGCTCATACCTCTTAAGGTACTCATTTTAGAGCGTATGTTTCCTAGATATTTTTTATTTATTTCTGTATATGGAAACTGTTTTTTCTTTTTTTACTGGAGAGGTTGATAAATATTTGACGAGATGGTTGATGTCTATTGGGATATCTTGCCGCATACACTGTACAAGAATGAACTGCATTCTTCTTTCACTCTCCATACACCGCGAGCATGTCGCCTTTTTCGCACTAGAATCCCGCAACAAACACCACTGATATTCTAATTTACGTTACTTTTAGATTTTTAGTGTCAATAAACATTGTTCCATTTAAAAAGTGTATGTTTGCACAAAAATACACTTTCTAAGTATTGTCACGATCTTTTTATTGGCTAACAATAAGAGCCGCTGACGACCAATCCATTCTGTGAAAACCGCGTATCAATAGCACTTTCCATTTCCGCATATATACGAAGGTAGTTTGAAAAGTTCTCGAAATCATCACGAGAGGTCAGCGCTAGCGCGACGAGCTGTTCACGTGATATTCATTGGACTGTTGCCTGTAAATCAACACTGACGTGCAGGCAAAACAATCAACACGACACGGTATAAACGCGGGAGTACCCCAGGGAAGCATCCTAGGGTCCCTACTGTTTAACCTGTACATAAACGATGTCCCAGCCACACACAACACAATGATGGCAATCTACGCGGATGACACAGCCATCCTTGCGCAAGATTGGAAACCATCAAACATTACGTCACGCCTACAGACTGCACTCAGAGTGGCCGAGCCTTGGTTGGAGAAATGGCGTGTTAGAGTAAACTTCGACAAGTGCGAAGCCGTTCTGTTCACTAGAAGACCGAAGCAACTGCGCAAACACCGCTACTGCAGACCAATAACTCTACATGGACGTCCAATACGTTTCCGCGAGAAAGTCAAATACCTCGGTGTCTGGCTGGACTGGAAATTACTCTGGGGGGACCACATACAACACATGACCAACCGAGCTGGGGCGAGGCTCAAACAGCTCTATCCTATGCTCAACAGGCGTAGCACACTGAACAGAAGGGTGTCGAGGTCCATGTACATGACACTTATCCGACCCCTGATGACGTACGCAGCTCCTGTCTGGGGATACGCTGCGCCTACACGCCTGCGCCGTCTGCAGCTCATACAAAACAAAGTACTCAAAATCATAAGTAATGCTCCACGATACACACGCATCGCGGACCTTCACCGGGAATACCGACATGAGACTCTCACGGAGGTAATCCACAAACTCACCACAAGACTATACAGAAACTCCAGACATTCGCAGAACCCGTTTATTCTGAATCTGGGGAACTACGACCACAACCATAGAGGGAAACATAAAAGACCAAAAGACATACTTGTAAGGACATAACATCTATGGCCAAGCATACGCAAACATAACGGCACAGGCGAGCCCCTGTTAATCAGACGTCATTACTGGATATCCAGCTGAAATACACTGCCGAATAACTGGCACCACACAGGGAAGCCGTACCGTACACTGCATGCAAACAAGCTCCACACATCCCCCACACAGTGAGATGATCTATGGCCGATCTCCCACTACTGTATAACGATCTTGATTGTTCCAGGAATGTAGCAGCTGCAGCAACTGGGACACATCACCATCGCTTGTCACGGTAATGATGCATGATACCTATACTAACAAATCCAACCTTGCATGAGCTATCGCAGCTAGTAAGCCACTACTGCTCTTACTACCCATCCCACTGTCGCAGAGGTTTTTTTCCCACGGCACGAGCCATGGCACATTTTTCCCTCTGCTCTTCAAATCGCTACCCTCACTCGCGTTTCGTCCACTATCTATCACCTGATGGACCGTGTTAATGCGTAGCCTTACCCAGACGCACGGACAACATCACAGCCCAGCATCCTGTGATCCACTTACTAGACAACTAACATGTTTACGGAGGTGACAGTAGAACTTTTGGTTTGGTCACCACGTTGGTGCGGGCGTGGAGGGGCCCCATCTCTTATAAAAAAAAATGTAAACTCTTGCCACATCTGACATCAGTGCTCTGCGAAGAGAGCTGTGGCGGTGACGTGGCTCCGTTGTTGTTCCCGCGTAGTTATTTGCGAAGATGGAAAACAACGAGGTTCGAGCAGTGACTAAGTACTTCGTAAAGAAAGGTATGAAAGCAAAGGACATTCACACCGATTTCCAGAATACACTGGGGGACTCTGCTCCTTCATATTCAACTGTTGCCAAGTGGACAAATGAATTTAAATTTGGTCGTGAGAGCTTAGATGATAATCCGTGCAGTAGTCGGCCAAGATGAGTCACTACTCCAGAAATCATTGCAAAAGTGCACAAAATGGTCATGGAGGATCGCTAATTGAAAGTACATGAAATTGCTCATGCTTGGAAGATGTCATGTGAAAGGGTATGTCACATTTTACCTGAATAATTAGAAATAAAAATATTATCTGCAAGGTGGGTGCCGCAGCTCTTGACGCTGGATCAAAAACGCATAAGAATGGACATATCGGAACAATGTTTGGCCCGTTTTAGGAGAAACGAACAAGATTTTTTGAGCTGGTTTGTAACCACAGATGAAACTTGGGTGCACTACTATACCCCAGAGACAAAACAACAGTCAAAGAAGTGGAAACATGCTTATTCTCCACCACCAAAGAAAGCAAAGACAATTCTTTCGGCGGGAAAGGTCATGGCATCAGTGTTCTGGGATGCGAAGGGGATTCTGTTAGTAGATCATCTCCCCACTGGGCAAACAATTACTGGAGAATACTATGCTAAGCTCCTGGAGAGATTCCAACAAAAGATACGTGAAAAAAGGCCAGGTTTAGCAAGGAATAAAGTCATCTTACATGAAGACAATACGCGCCCGCACACACGTGCCGTCGCCATGGCAAAATTACACGAACTAAGGTATGAATAGTTGCCACAGCCCCCTTTTTCACCTGATATGGCTCCATCTCTTCCCAGCACTGAAAATTTTTCTCGGTGGACGAAGATTCACTTTAAACGGAGAACTGATAGCCGGAGTTGACAGCTATTTCGCAGGCCTGGAGGAAACTCATTTTCGAGATAGGATCAAGGTACTGCAACATCGCTTGACCAAGTGCATTAATCTATGAGTAGACTATATTGTAAAATAAAAAAGTTTCAGTGATGTAAATACTTTTTTTCTATTCCGTTCCGAGAACTTTTCAAACCACCCTCGTAAGTTTGAATCACCTAAAACCTGCACCACAGATACTGCGGAAATGGAAAGTGCTATTGATGTGCGGTTTTCACAGAATGGAGTGGTAGCGAGGGGCTTGTATTGTTAGCCAATAAAAACATTGTAACAATACTTAGGGAGGCTATTTTTGTGCGAACATACACTTTTAAATGGAGCAATGGCTATTGACAGTAACAAACTTAAAGTCAGGGTGTTTGTTGCAGGCTTCTAGCGCGAGTCGTTTACGACAAATCGTATTTTGATAGGTTTCCACAGCGACACTTGTTTGTGCCATTCAACCTGTGTAGTTGCTAGGGACGATGTTGTTATGCATGCTTACTGTGTGCTTGTGTGTTCCTTGAGTGCATTGTGACTTGCTGGTCAGTTCGTGTGTGATACTTCAAGTAGTCGTGAGTCTACCATGGGATTTACCAATGCAGAAAAAGGTGACATGCTCGTGGAATATGGGGACTGTAGGGATAAAGCAGTTCGTTCTTGTACAGTGTATGGGGCAATATATCCCAATAGATGTCAACCATCTCGGCAATTATTTATCAAGCTCTTTAACCAGTTACGTGAATGTGGTAGTGTAACATCTAGACAAAGTAACACAAGGAAACAAGTAACGACAGAGGAGGGGGAAATTAATGTTCTTACTGCTGCTGCAATTGATTCGCACATTAGCTCCCATGCAATCGCACGAGGAAGTAGTTGTCAGGCAAGTGTCCTATGCATTCACCATCACCATAGCATCCGTCCCTATCACATCTCTTTTCATCACAAGCTGTATGGAAACCATTTTGAGAATCGTGTTAACTTCTGTACATGGCCATTAAGACAGGATACTCCAGAGGTATCATGTATCTCGTTTAGTGATGAAGCCACATTTACTAATCATAGATCAGGCAAACAGCAGAAACATGCACTACTGGTCTGTAGACAATCCCCATTGGCTTCCTCAGGTGGGTCAGCATCCGTGGAGTGTAAACGTGTAGTGTGGGATAGTGAACCATCAGCTCATAGCGCCGGTTTTCATAGATGGGACACTGAACATGCACCAGTACCACAGCCTCCTAACAGACTATCTTCCACAGATGCTAGAAGACATTCCTTTGCAGACTAGGAGGAGCCTGTGGTTTCAACAAGATAGCTGTCCAGCCCATAGTGCACAGAGTACTACAGCATGTCTTTGTGAACTGTTTCCAAACTGTTGGACACTGAGAACCTGTACCTTGGCTGGCCCATTCCCTGGATTTAGTGCCTGTAGAGATTTTTACTGTGGGAAAGCCGAAAGGCGCAGTCTACAAGGACATACCAACTACACCCAATGATATGCAGTGATTTATTACTGGAACCTGCTCGGACACTTCTGGTGAAAGGCTAGCACCTGTGCAGCAGTCCTTCTGTACCAGACTGGAAGCGTGTATTTCCGCTGCCAGTGATCATTTTGAACACAATCTGTGATGGTCAATTGTCTCATTACAGGTCAGAATCCACATAATTAGTGTATGCACTTGTGTTGTCCTTCTGTGAGTGCTATCACATGGATAGCGTAAGTGTCGGTGTGGGAAAATTTCAAAATATGATATCTCGTAAACGACTCGCACTACAATCCTGCATGAAACACCACTGCTATTCTAATTTACTCTACTTTTAGTCTGCTAATATCAGCAGGCACTGTTCCATTTAAAATGTGTGTGTCTGCGCAAGAAATATATTTTTGAAGTATTATTACAATCTGTTGATTGGCTAAAAATGCCCTTCGCTACCAATCCATTCTGTAAAAACTGCACATCAATAGCACTTTTCATTTCCACAATATCTGCGCTGCAGGTTTTAGGTGATTCGCCTTGTGTATGCGTAACACCCTTTATATAAAACTTCAAACGCTCAACTCTCTCTAAATCATATATACTGAAGAGCTAAAGCAACTGAGCAACTTGTACACCTGCTTCATTTCGTGTAGGGCCTCCGCAAGCACGCAGAAGTGCCGCAACACAGCGTAGCATGCACTCGACCAATGTCTGGAGTAGTGCTGGAGGGAGCTGATACCATGAATCCTGCAGGGCTGTCCGTAAACCCGTACAAGTACGAGAGGGTGGAGATCTCTTCTGAACACCACGTTGCAAGGCGACCCAGATATAATCAATAATGTTCATTTCTGGGGAATTTGGTGGACAGTGGAAGTGTTTAAATTCAAAACAGTGTTTCTGGAGCTACCCTGTAGCAGTTCTGGACGTTTTCGGTTTCGCATCGTCCTGCTGGAATGGCGCAAGTCCGTCGCAATGCGCAATGGACATGAATGGATGCAGGTGATCAGACAGGATGCTTACATACGTTTCCCTGTCAGAGACGTATCTAGCCGTATCAGGAGTCCCATATCACTCCAAGTGCACACGTTCCACACCATCACAGAGCCTCCACCAGTTTGAACAATCCCCTGCTGACATGCAGGGTTCATGGATTCACGAGGTTGTCTCCATACCTGTACACGTCCATCCGCTCGATACAATCTGAAAGGAGACTCGTCCGACCAGACAACATGTTTGCAGTCATCAACAGTCCAATGTCGGTGTTGATCGGCCCAGGCGAAGTGTAAAGTTTTCTGTTGTGCAGTCATCAAGGGTACACGAGTGGGCGTTTAGCTCCGAAAGCCCATATCGATTATGTTTCTTTGAATGGTTCGCGCTCTGACACTTGTTGATGGCCCAGCATTGAAATCTGCAGCGATTTGGGGAAAGGTTGCACTTCTGTCACGCTGAACGATTCTTGTTAGTCATCGTTGGTCCCGTTCTTGCAGGATCTTTTTCTGGCCGCAGCGATGTCGGAGATTTGATATGTTTTACCGGATTCCTGATATTCACTGTACACTCGTGAAATGGTCGTATGGGAAAATCCCCACTTCATCACTACCTCGGAGATGCTGTGTTCCATCGCTCATGCGCCAGACTACATCACCACTTTCAACCTCACTTAACTCTTGATAACTCGCCACTGTAGCAGCAGTAACCCATCTAACAACTGCGCCAGAACTTGATGTCTTAAATAGGCGTTGCCGACCGCAGAGCTGTATCACAGTCTAACATTAGACTGTGGCTGTATTCTGCCTGTTTATATATCTCTGTATTTGAATGCGCATGCCTATACCAGTTTCTTTGGCGCTTCAGTGTATATTAGTAAAGGAGATGTCTGACTGTGCTCCAGCTGGCCACCACGTAACCACCTCTCATGCCTAGGTCTGCTACATCAAAAAATACCTACGTTTTAGTCAAACCATTGTTTCCCATTGGTGGATGTTATAACCAGGAATAACACAATAACCTCTTCAGTCTGGTTTATTAAATCACAAATCACTTTTTAACAATTATGTTAGCCAAGCGTCTACCCAGGCTCACACTCAGAAGTAATGCAGAATTAAAGTTTGGTTATACCAATGTCCGAATGTGTATGGTGGGGTGCACGTCCCGTAATTATTTCTAAGTCCAGTGAAGTTCAGTCTCTCCAAGTGAAGTCGCAAGATTTCCGCCGAGCAGCCAGGTAACCTCGAGTGGTGCGGCGAGTCATCCACAAGCAGCTGGAACACGGCGTACTGCACTTCCCGATGAGAACTGTCGTTTGCGGCGGCGGCCGGGTTTATATAAGGCTTGCTAGTTAATGGAGTCGTCTGCTGGGGTCGCTGTTTTCCAGGGAAAACCAATCGCAATGTTTCCTGGCGTAGCCAATTGCTGGGTGCTGACAAACGCGCGCGCGCGAAGGCGGCCAGCAATGGTAGCCGCGAGCCGCCCGGAGAAGTGCGGCCAGCGATGTATTTCTCGGCCACCTAAGGGAGCGTGCGTGTGAAGACGGCCAGCGATAGAAGCAGCGGGCCGCCCAGAGAAGTGCGGCCAGCGATGTATTTGGCGGCCGCGTACTGGAGCGCGTTGTTCGGTGTTTGTTAGAAGTGGTGTATACCACAGTGGATGGTGCTGTAATTGACTTATCAATTGCGCCTTGTAAATATATAAAACTGCAACCAGTCACATTTTTAAATAGTAACATCTTCAGGCTCATCTCCAGATGGTTTTCCGAAGTTACGTATCTATTTCAAACATAATTATGGGTGCTGGCTTGCGACAGTATGGGCTGCTTTCTTTCGTCAGTATCCATCTGCTTCCATTATGATGGCCAGTTGACACCACAACACACACTTTTACATAATATTTACGAATATGAACTGTAATAGTGATTTATATACCTAAATAGTTCACTGGTTTAGATAACTGGTTTACTTACTGATCGTTGAAAACATTAAACCTAAAACATATAATCCATTTTATTAATTAATACACTCAACAAAACCCAGAGAAATATTAAATCGAAGACAAAGGTAAAATTTAAAAACTTCATTAATTTCGTTTTCTTTATATTTTCTCAGCCAAAATCGACACAAAACACATCAAAAATTGTGTAATCCTGTTGTTACCGTAACTTAAAATTCGCGTAACATAACCAATCATTTTTTTGCTAGCCGGCCGGTGTGGCCGTGCGGTTCTAGACGCTTCAGTCTGGAACCGCGTGACCGTTACGGTCACAGGTTCGAATCCTGCCTCGGGCATGGATGTGTGTGATGTCCTTAGGTTAGTTAGGTTTAAGTAGTTCTAAGTTCTAGGGGACTGATGACCACAGATGTTAAGTCCCATAGTGCTCAGAGCCATTTGAACCATTTCAACCATTTTTTTGCTGTTTTTCAGGTACAATTCTCTGCACTCCCTACACAATATACGAATACTTTTTTTGATTCCTTTGTGTCATCGGGGTCGTCGGGATCTGAAACGTTGTGCATGATAAGTCGTTTGAACGAAAATGTAAACAAAACAGAATTGTTTTCAGTTAGTTAAAACTGTTATTTGATTTTTGCGGAAAGTATTGCTAACGAAAAAATGAGTGGCACATGTACGGGATTTCATTGAGGTATGAATCCCGATCTGTATGGGAGAGTCGCCGCACCTCACAAATTCATGGCCTTGATAACCAAAATGAGCGCACTAGAGAGAGTCAAAACACGACCAATAGAACTTGCTGTTAATACAACTACTCAAACATCTGAAATATTTCACTGTTTAGAATGTACTATAAACTAATCACGATGTTGAAAAGATTTTGAAGGGATATTTATAGACTTATCTCAGTTAGTTCCCCAAATCTTTTATAAAACTTCCTCGGTCGATACGTAAATATTTTAGTGGTGTCCACTGAGCAACTGTAGTGTCGATACTCCCACACTGTATCGGTGTTTGCTGAAACTACGAAGCGTGCGCAATGTATACCACATGCGGCGCCTCTCTCGTGCTTGCCCTTCATTGTATGGATAGCCACCTGATCGTTTTGTACTCATTCTCTGATATCTTGGTTTGTAATTAGATCTCTTCTTGTTCAGCCAATCACTAATTTTACATAGTGCGACGTAGGAGAAAAATATTTTATGTACTACACAACACAACTAAAGGATACATTCTTTTCAAAACCTCGTAATTGTTTCCCAATGTGACGTGTAAGGTTGAAATTTGACTCAAAGGTGTCCACAGCCTCTATGTGATGATGCAAAAGCGAGGCGCTCTAGGGCGTCACCCCTGGGCTGGTCAACGCTTCAGATAGGAAGATGTCAAAACACGTGAAAGAAAGGCCAGAGCTAATAAGTTCATGTCAACTGTAAAGTGGGTTAATGATGCCACATTGGCACCAAATTTCACCACAATTTTGTTCAGCGCCAATGTGGACGTTTCACACGATGGGAAAGCCGTCAACCTAAATATTACCTACAGTTCACCCCTTCTTTTGACGCCTTTGCGATGGAGGTCATAGCACTAGCCTGCAAGTTTGCACCCAGTACAACACTATGCTCACTAACTAGCGTTACCCTCCGGGAGGAATTTTAGTTGTTTTGGCCTGTGTTTTCCTTATAAATAGAGGATGTACCACAGTAACTCCGTACAATTGGCAGTTAATAGAAAACTTAACAGGCTTTATTTTGGAGGTAATGAAAGTAGAAAAGTGCATACAAATGAAATAACAAACGGTCGCCAGCCTGATTAGGCATAATAATCTGAAACATTATGTTCAAGGAAATTGTACATGAGCAGCTATAATAACCTTCATTAATAACCTTTGAAAACTGCATTGGATACACACGAATACAGGCAGACGGCAGTTGTAAGAGTCCATCGGCATGAGAGGGAGGCAGTGGTTGGGAAGCGAGTGAGACAGGGTTGTAGCATATCTCCGATATTATTCAATCTGTATATTGAGCAAGCAGTAAAGGAAACAAAAGAAAAATTCGGAGTAGGAATTAAAATCCATGGAGAACAAATAAAAACATTGAGGTTCGCCGATGACATTGTAATTCTGTCAGAGACAGCAAAGGACCTGGAAGAGCAGCTGAACGGAATGGACAGTGTCTTGAAAGTAGGGTATAAAATGAAAATCAATTAAAGCAAAACGAGGATAATGGAATGTAGTCGAATTAAATCGGGTGATGCTGAGGGTATTAGATTACGAAATGAGACGCTTAAAGTAGTAAATGAGTTTTGGTATTTGGGGAGAAAAATAACTGATGATAGTCGAAGTAGAGAGGATATAAAATGTAGACTGGCAATGGCAAGGAAAGCGTTTCTGAAGAAAAGAAATTTGTTAACATCGCGTATAGATTTAAGTGTCAGGTAGTCGTTTCTGGAAGTATTTGTATGAAGTGTTGCCATGTATGGAAGTGAAACGTGGACAATAAATAGTTTGGACAGGAAGAGAATAGAAGCTTTCGAAATGTGGTGCTACAGAAGAATGCTGAAGATTAGATGGTTAGATCACATAACTAATGAGGGGGTGTTGAATAGGATTGGGGAGAAGAGAAGTTTGTGGCACACCTTGACTAGAAGAATGGATCGGTTGGTAGGACATGTTCTGAGGCATCAAGGGATCACCAATTTAGTATTGGAGGGCAGTGTGAAGTGTAAAAATCGTAGAGGGAGACCAAGAGATGAATACACTAAGCAGATTCAGAAGGGTGTAGGTTGCAGTAGGTACTGGGAGATGAAGAAGCTTGCACAGGGTAGAATAGCATGGAGAGCTGCATCAAACCAGTCTCTGGACTGAAGACCGCAACAACAACAACATAAACTTTTTATATTCTCATTAATATGAAAATATCTGATTTCTTTAGTAAAGAGAATATACCAAATATCTTTTTGGTGTGAGAAGGATATGATGGGAAACCCATAAACTGATACTGTCTCTTTAGCCAACTCTACGATAATTTCAGCTGTTAAGTTCAATTCTATCATAATTAATTATTAGTCCTACTGGGAATCGTTTAAATTTTCATCTTTCAAAGCATATTATTCAACACTGTACTCGAATAATCTCAACAAAATCATTCATGATAGCAATCAAGGCTAAAGTACTTTTCAAAGAAGTTTAATTTTGTGTGTTTTTTCATCAGCTGTGAAGCAGGTATTTTAGACAGTAATTTTTATACACTTTGGCACTGAATTATGGCACATTTAACACACAGAAAGAAATCATCGTTTTCTTAGACACAAGATACTCAGTTTTCTGCACACTTAGGAAAGGATGCTGCATCGGTTAATGATCTGGATAAAGTTAGGGTCCAAAACACGAGTTTATAGCACTTCAATTTTTATTGCAACTGGTCCCACGCTCTTGAAGTTTAGTGCTCTTTACAAATTCTTCTAGGCGACGTATTTTTCTCGTTTTAGAGCCATTACATAATACCAAGAACACCATCCGACAGCCGTATCCACATCTGAGGTAAGTTTTAAATATAGATTAGCTTCCAAATGCCTCACTTGGCACCCTTGATGTTAACCGTACAGCGTCTAGCCACTGACTGCGTAGCGTGCTCACCCAGTAGCCGCCCAGATCGACCGGCAAAACCACCTTTTACCGTGCGCCAACCCACTTCTGCAGTGGAGGGGTTCCTCACATCTTTTATACTACACAGTACAAATTCCCTAAGCAAAAACCAGCATTCCAAGTACAATTTCTCTTTTATGAGCAGACATATATTATAGAATTCCATTATTTTTAAATATCCTTTAGTTTTTTTACAATACTTATATTACAAACTTCAACTTTCCCTCTGAGAATTCAATGACCTTCATTAGTAAAGAACAACGACTTCATACACTCCTGGAAATTGAAATAAGAACACCGTGAATTCATTGTCCCAGGAAGGGGAAACTTTATTGACACATTCCTGGGGTCAGATACATCACATGATCACACTGACAGAACCACAGGCACATAGACACAGGCAACAGAGCATGCACAATGTCGGCACTAGTACAGTGTATATCCACCTTTCGCAGCAATGCAGGCTGCTATTCTCCCATGGAGACGATCGTAGAGATGCTGGATGTAGTCCTGTGGAACGGCTTGCCATGTCATTTCCACCTGGCGCCTCAGTTGGACCAGCGTTCGTGCTGGACGTGCAGACCGCGTGAGACGACGCTTCATCCAGTCCCAAACATGCTCAATGGGGGACAGATCCGGAGATCTTGCTGGCCAGGGTAGTTGACTTACACCTTCTAGAGCACGTTGGGTGGCACGGGATACATGCGGACGTGCATTGTCCTGTTGGAACAGCAAGTTCCCTTGCCGGTCTAGGAATGGTAGAACGATGGGTTCGATGACGGTTTGGATGTACTGTGCACTATTCAGTGTCCCCTCGACGATCACCAGTGGTGTACGGCCAGTGTAGGAGATCGCTCCCCACACCATGATGCCGGGTGTTGGCCCTGTGTGCCTCGGTCGTATGCAGTCCTGATTGTGGCGCTCACCTGCACGGCGCCAAACACGCATACGAACATCATTGGCACCAAGGCAGAAGCGACTCTCATCGCTGAAGACGACACGTCTCCATTCGTCCCTCCATTCACGCCTGTCGCGACACCACTGGAGGCGGGCTGCACGATGTTGGGGCGTGAGCGGAAGACGGCCTAACGGTGTGCGGGACCGTAGCCCAGCTTCATGGAGACGGTTGCGAATGGTCCTCGCCGATACCCCAGGAGCAACAGTGTCCCTAATTTGCTGGGAAGTGGCGGTGCGGTCCCCTACGGCACTGCGTAGGATCCTACGGTCTTGGTGTGCATCCGTGCGTCGCTGCGGTCCGGTCCCAGGTCGACGGGCACGTGCACCTTCCGCCGACCACTGGCGACAACATCGATGTACTGTGGAGACCTCACGCCCCACGTGTTGAGCAATTCGGCGGTACGTCCACCCTGCCTCCCGCATGCCCACTATACGCCCTCGCTCAAAGTCCGTCAACTGCACATACGGTTCACGTCCACGCTGTCGCGGCATGCTACCGGTGTTAAAGACTGCGATGGAGCTCCGTATGCCACGGCAAACTGGCTGACACTGACGGCGGCGGTGCACAAATGCTGCGCAGCTAGCGCCATTCGACGGCCAACACCGCGGTTCCTGGTGTGTCCGCTGTGCCGTACGTGTGATCATTGCTTGTACAGCCCTCTCACAGTGTCCGGAGCAAGTATTGTGGGTCTGACACACCGGTGTCAATGTGTTCTTTTTTCCATTTCCAGGAGTGTAGTTACATACACACAGATGCATAGTATAACCTGCTTACAAACGATATTGGTGTTACAAGGTCAGAATCGCCAAGCTCAGAGTTTAAATCTTATGGTTAGCCGAGAAAACATTTCAGAGACACCGTTGCTCAAAATCAAGAAGAAAGGGCATCAGAAGGTGGCATAAAAGGTGTGAATGGAAGCACCCCTTCCCTGGGGTGTTGATTCCCACACATGTAGCTGTCGGAAACGACCGTTCGCAGTGTGATGAACAACAGTACTATGTTCTTCACAACGGTCGACATTGCCGACTCTACATGGACGATTCAATTCTCTGTAAGGACATCCTGGGTCTGCAACCTCATTGAACGTGAGCTAACCCCTTCGGAGAGTAGGGCGACTGCAATTTTTGCCCTGGTATAGAGGGTGTGGGGGATGCAGAGGGTGTACAACATGAACACATCCGCAACTAAAATGGCAAAGGGTCCAGCGCTCCTGAGAGCAGTTAACCCCTTTGAATGGGTACTGAATCAGTTGCGTGCCCTCAGACACAAAGCACCAATCAGGTAAATGGGTGTCGAAGTTTCTTTACAGGTACATTTCTGAAGAGCACATTTTTAAAATACGTTGTTGGTACCGAGTGTGTTGTCGAAATAGAGGGACTTTCGAGGATTCCTTGCTGTTTTATTCGTGCATGTGTCAGTGGGGAACCCCGATGTTATCACACCACAAGAGGGCTCGAAAATGGACTGAAAAAACATAAACACCCTTTGCTGCTTCGGATCACATTAAAATTTCGTGGAATGGTTTTGAATGGTCCCTAGTGGTTTCAGCCTCTATACCAGAGCAAAAATTGCAGTCGCGCTACACTCCATAGGGGTCAGATCACTTTCAATGCAGCCCCACGTTGTCCTTACGGAAGGGCTGAATCGATCGGGAATTGTCATCAGTATCGAACGTTGTCGACAACATCGTACAGTTCCTCATCGCACTACGAACTGTCGTTGTCAGCTACGAACTGTGTGAAAGTAAACACCCCAAGGGAAGAGGTGGTTTCATTGACAGCCCTTATGCCACCTCCTGACGTCCTGTCTTGTTCATTATTAGCTGCGATGTCTCTGAAATTTTTTCTAGGCCACCCATAAGAAAACCGCGTGATTTAAATCCTGGGCTTCGCGATTCTGACCTCCACTGTAGAGACGTCTAAAGAAGTGGTGAAATGTTGGTAACAGGTGCGACGACCTTTCCAGCTGGTGAGACGTCCACGATGGCGCCGGGGAAAATTGTGATGAAATTTGGTGCCAATGTGACAGCATTAACCCATCTTACGCCTCACATGCACTTCTGAGCTCTGGCCTTTTTTCGCACTTGTCGACACCATGCTGTTTGAAGTGTCGCCGAACCCGAGAGTGACGTTGGAGGGCGCCATGCCTTTGCATCATTGTAGAGGAAGGTTGTAAATACCTTTGAGACAAATTTCTAACTTATGCGTGGCAATCTAAGACAATCATTGGCTTTCGAGAAAGTGATCCTGTAATTGTGTTGTGCAGTGTAACTTACAATCGATCAAAACTCTGGCGTCTGCCATTAATTCCATGTGACAATATATGGTCTCTATGATTATGCGTACCTCATCAACTGTCAAGACGTGATCTCGCGTTGCTGTAATAATTGCAAATTTTTTTTATCTGTAGTCATGTAGCTATTATTAAAATTTCAGAAATGTAGGAACGTTGACTTTTGGTGATACGTAGTAGCTACATCTTCAAACTGCTGCTCGTAACTGCTTAATTGAAGAACAGCGATAATGACCACAAATCTGATCACATGTAAGTACACCAGTCATACTCTGAAACTCAACTTAATAATTCACAAGTCTCAATGTTAATCATGGTCAAATTTTCAACTACATTCAGTGATAGTAGACTAATAAAACCGTCACAGAAATCTATCAAACTTTGAAGTAGCTTTACTGTATCCAAATTCTAAGTTCAGAACTCATGGAAAAATGTTCAAGCTCAGAATGAATAACGTTACACCACTGAAAGTGTACACACACTGCTGCAAACTATAATTAGCTGCATGAAATTTTATAATTCCTTCGGTTTTCAGTTGGAGAGTTATTAAGTAAAGAATCTATACTGACTGAAGCATGTCTACGAATAATCCTGTTGGGGACATTTTGCAGTTTTTAGGAAATCGACAAAAACTGTAATTCCAGAGAATTATTGCAAAATAATAATGTAATAGCATATATATATTTGTGCATACAGATTGTTGAAAATACTTGGCTGTTTTTTTAAATACCCTAAGTATAGTTTTTTTGAAAATAAGTAAGTATTAAAGTGGAAAAACGCTGCTGTATTGCAAAGGACATGCGGTATTATTCCAGAGCATTCTAAATTCTGCTGTAATGATAAAGCTGTCTAGAATCCAAAAGTTGTAGGAAAAAATTATAGCAAGATACATAATAATATTTATTGTCAACTGACTACTTTGGTCTTCAAAAAAGTAACAGAACATGAGTTTTTATCAAGTTGAGACAAATCTGGTACATTAAACGCAGTTGCCACACTGTAGGTTTTCGTAAGAAGTCCTGTACTTTCGCTCCATATATTTTATCATGTCCAGTAGATCCCTTTTCTTCTCCTTACAAAGTTTCAGTGCACTGTTGTAGGGCAACCGAAAACCAGAAGGCAACGGAAATTTTTTTATTAGATGTTCACAACCATATTTTGCTATATAATGTCTTTCCTCTTGGGCAAAGCACGTTGTGACTACGATGCACGCTTACGCCTCGAGGATCGTCACTTTACAACTTCAACCAGATTACGTCAGTAATTTTCAGAATAGCTTGCTTTTTTTAAAACCAATCAATGGATCATATGTCCTTGAAGCCTCCCATCATCATCTCCTGCATGGTCAGTTTTGAGGCATCGAGAAAGGCCTCAGCAATAACGTGCTTCCATTGTGAAGGACCGATAACTTTTGACACTTCCCTTTCTTTCTCGATCGTTGTGCAAGTTCCTGTCAAAAGGTAGGAAACTATGACCTGATCATAAAAACTTCTGTTGTATTTCTGTAAAGTACTTATACTTGCAGATGACCAGATAGAAGTAAAGCGCTAAAACTCTTTAGTTATTGTTCTGCCCGACACAGCGGTCAGACCATACAAAATGTTTTAAGCCACCATATTGCATTCGTTATTACTTAATATGTGTAGTGCATGCCATGAATATAAATACACTCCTGGAAATTGAAATAAGAACACCGTGAATTCATTGTCCCAGGAAGGGGAAACTTTATTGACACATTCCTGGGGTCAGATACATCACATGATCACACTGACAGAACCACAGGCACATAGACACAGGCAACAGAGCATGCACAATGTCGGCACTAGTACAGTGTATATCCACCTTTCGCAACAATGCAGGCTGCTATTCTCCCATGGAGACGATCGTAGAGATGCTGGATGTAGTCCTGTGGAACGGCTTGCCATGTCATTTCCACCTGGCGCCTCAGTTGGACCAGCGTTCGTGCTGGACGTGCAGACCGCGTGAGACGACGCTTCATCCAGTCCCAAACATGCTCAATGGGGGACAGATCCGGAGATCTTGCTGGCCAGGGTAGTTGACTTACACCTTCTAGAGCACGTTGGGTGGCACGGGATACATGCGGACGTGCATTGTCCTGTTGGAACAGCAAGTTCCCTTGCCGGTTTAGGAATGGTAGGACGATGGGTTCGACGACGGTTTGGATGTACCGTGCACTATTCAGTGTCCCCTCGACGATCACCAGTGGTGTACGGCCAGTGTAGGAGATCGCTCCCCACACCATGATGCCGGGTGTTCGCCCTGTGTGCCTCGGTCGTATGCAGTCCTGATTGTGGCGCTCACCTGCACGGCGCCAAACACGCATACGACCATCATTGGCACCAAGGCAGAAGCGACTCTCATCGCTGAAGACGACACGTCTCCATTCGTCCCTCCATTCACGCCTGTCGCGACACCACTGGAGGCGGGCTGCACGATGTTGGGGCGTGAGCGGAAGACGGCCTAACGGTGTGCGGGACCGTAGCCCAGCTTCATGGAGGCGGTTGCGAATGGTCCTCGCCGATACCCCAGGAGCAACAGTGTCCCTAATTTGCTGGGAAGTGGCGGTGCGGTCCCCTACGGCACTGCGTAGGATCCTACGGTCTTGGCGTGCATCCGCGCGTCGCTGCGGTCCGGTCCCAGGTCGACGGGCACGTGCACCTTCCGCCGACCACTGGCGACAACATCGATGTACTGTGGAGACCTCACGCCCCACGTGTTGAGCAATTCGGCGGTACGTCCACCCGGCCTCCCGCATGCCCACTATACGCCCTCGCTCAAAGTCCGTCAACTGCACATACGGTTCACGTCCACGCTGTCGCGGCATGCTACCAGTGCTAAAGACTGCGATGGAGCTCCGTATGCCACGGCAAACTGGCTGACACTGACGGCGGCGGTGCACAAATGCTGCGCAGCTAGCGCCATTCGACGGCCAACACCGCGGTTCCTGGTGTGTCCGCTGTGCCGTGCGTGTGATCATTGCTTGTACAGCCCTCTCGCAGTGTCCGGAGCAAGTATGGTGGGTCTGACACACCGGTGTCAATGTGTTCTTTTTTCCATTTCCAGGAGTGTATATGAAACAGGAGTTTAAAAGTAAACATACAAGTACTAAATGTATACAGAGCAGTACCGCTTTACTACTTTTAATAATATAGCAGTACTCAGACTGTGTATTATCTTTTCGTCGATGGTAACTATAGAAGTGGAGGTAATTTTATTCATGTTAGATATTTTTCCTGTAAGATAGACATAATTTTTTTTCCTGTAAGATACACATAATGTACGTCGTTAGAGCCATGTACTCACAGGGCACATACGTCGCTGTACAGAACACTTATGTTACTCTATAGACACACACCCTTTTACAAAACCCATACAGCCATACAGCTTAATTCCACTCACCTACGCTGGACGCTGTTTCACAGGAACTACCTTTCCTTTTCGTGGTTTATGTTCCAATCCAATATCGCGAAGTCTTTTTCTCTTAATGTCCTGCCAATTACCGATGTTAATTTTCATTTTCCGCTGCTTATTTGGACGTTTCAGACCACTTGCGGTAAGCCTCACCTTGTTACACTCCGCCATTCTTGTAACATACAGCATTTCTCGCGTAGAGGCGCGTAAACTGCGTGAGTCCCCTCTCTGTTTAGTGCTGTCCTGGGACAGCAAACTGGTCAACTGTTACATCAGACGATACAGACTGTCGTTTATAACATTATTCCATGGGAATCTACAAAATGTCAAAATGTGCCATACAGCGTTATTCGTGTGCACACCATTTCATGAAAAATCTCTGTGCTTCATCGTTACATGAAGCGGCTAACTTGTCAGTTAACACGGGTAAAATATACAGGTGTGCAAGCAGATCAATGTCAATAATGACCTATTAGAAGTAATACAGCTTGCAGGTTACACTAATTTCACGCCAAACTGGATTGGAAGATGGACAATTATTATTATTTTTTTTTTTTTGCCGAAAGAGGGGTTGTCTTATTGTCATCAAATTGCGATCTAGACAATTAGAAGTTTTTAAATAACTTTTTAAAAAATTGTATGTATAAAAAAATCTCGTTTAGTTCTCTGAATCATTTTCAGGGAAGTTATGCACAGTAAGTGTAATATGTTATGAGAGATGTTGTAATAGATGACAATGATACAGTGTGATGAAATATCACATATACATCATGCCAACAAAAACTGACACAATATAATGCAGCTATATCAGGCACCAGGACGTTGTTGAAATTTCGCGTTCCCATGTACCCCTTTAAGTGCTCGCACCCCTCACCCCTGTCACTCTCTGAAAGATTTTACATTATTGCTTATCTCTTTTATTCTCACATTTGTTGACATCATATTTATTTGCTCTAATATCCAAAGAAATACAATGTAAAAACAGTTATGAAGTAATAGGCCTTTAAGATTCTTGGTAAACAAGGAAAAGACTTTATATTTTATTTGTGTTGGAAAACTTTATGCTTGATTTCCTTGATGAAAAGGGCTTGCTATTTTCATGATGGCAAGATTTCTGTTCTGTGAACATAGTGATTCATTTTATGTCTTGTACTTTGAGTATGGGCCTTTAATGTTTTGCTGTTACTTCTATCAGACTTGGATGATCTCAATCTATAGACCCTGTTAAGACGTGAAATAGATGATTATTGGAAAAAGGGCTCTAATACATGAATCTGTAGTTCTGTAATGTTCATTGCTCTTTTCTGAGTGAGAAAAAAGCCTGATCATGGTGGAGAGATAAACCACAACATGAATTATGCTATTAAACTTGTCGTCCTACAGTGTCAGCAGTATCTGCTCTCATGCTGTCTTATGTACCAAATTACTCTTAAATCCTGTTCTTAGGCATCAAGGTTCACGAAAGTTGTAATTAATCCCCTGCCACAATAAATTTTCTATATTCCTTTAAAATAGCACTTAATTATGCAGAGCAGCATAGCTCTGAGAACGTGTGGCTAAAATTTTATTGCTATTTTATTTTTTTGTTAATATGTATTAATGAAACCAAAATATGGTTCAAATGGCTATGAGCACTATGGGACTTAACATCTGTGGTCATCAGTCCCCTAGAACTTAGAACTACTTAAACCTAACTAACCTAAGGACATCACACACATCAGTGCCCAAGGCAGGATTCGAACCTGCGACCGTAGCGGTCACACGGTTCCAGACTGAAGCACCTAAAACTGCACAGCCACACCAGCCGGCTAACCAAAATAAAAGAAAGGTGTTTAACACTAGAAGAACATTGGATTATGGCCTACCTCGAGGAACCAACCCATCATTTTGACAAGTGTAGTTTTATTTGTCTCTTTAAAAGTAGTAAACAAATGGGGATGGATAACAATTTCTTTTATACTGTCCATATGATTTACCAGGATACAGCTTTACTTTTTTAAAGAATTACATGGCACAATGGAGATTTTATATCTAATAATTAAGCCAAATATATATGATAACAAAATGTCAAATGGATAATTTCACTTAGCAAAAACATGTATTTTAAAATAAAATTTATAATAGCACAAATGTTTTCTGTGAAAACATTTATCCCTGATTTCTCGCATTCAAAGCCACTTCACGCATGGTGCCACCTAACAAATGGGTACTCAGTGTTTCCTAAATATGGTTGTCAAACATACTTGCCACCCTTTGTGCGTAGATGCTTTCTCCTATTCTTCCCTTTACATTCTCCAATTTGACAAATCTTCCAAGTGTTCCTATGCTGTGGTACAGTATTAGGAAGTGTGTATTGCACCATTGTGACCTTATATGCTGAAGTAAACTCTTCTGTCAACTTGTATATAAACTGAAGTCTCCTTACTTATTCACTTGTTCCTTCTATATAGAGTACTGATGCATTAATAACTACTAGTTCAGATACACTGAATAAACACACAAGGGACTCAGTAACATCCATATTTCATAGTGCTGTGTCAAGCCATTTGATCAATAGCGTCAGGACTGTACTTGGTGCTACTATAGTAAACCAATGACTCTGGTAGCTTTTTAGGATGTCATTCATTAATAGTAACTTTGTTATGCACTAAACTCCAAAGAAGCACATTTTGTTCTTTATCCCCTAATCTCATGTTAGAGTCATGTACCTGTCTTGTGAAGCATAGTTGTGTGGAAAGATGCTAAAGCAGATTTTGCTGACTGAGGAATTTTCCTTCTAGATTTTTTCACTGTGCCTGAATGTTTGTGCTCTTACGTTTCAAAAATCCTGCAAGGCATTTGGTTGTGAACAAATTGTCATATACAATATTTATTCTTGCAGAAACAAAGGGTAGTATAAGACACGTTATAACGTGCTCTGCAAGAGGAACACGTATGGGGTGCTATTAATCTTTGCCTAGGAAAAGAAAATCATTCACCAGATACCTAGATTTTGTTCAAAATTTATCTGGTTTATTGCTCATATATTAAATGAAAGAGTGTCTAGCATTGTGTGGAAACAGTTGCTCATCCACGCTGGTATTTTCACTTGAAATGGAACACTGCAAGGAAATGGCAATGAAAGGATTCCACACAGGGGTAGCATGTGCAAAGTGATATATCCTTACTATTTGGGAATGTGTGTCCATTTCATTAAATTACATAAATGTAAAATTTTAGTGAATTGTGTTCCCAAAAATGTTGATCCCTATGTATTCGACAATAAGGATTTCAATAGAAAGTTTTTTGCTACATATATGACTAATAAATGCATAAGTGATATACTGGCTTCTATTGCATCGAGGTCAATGGTACTATCATCACCAAGCAGTGCTTCATGTGCTCTATTTTCTGTATGCTTCGGTACGTTTTGAACCATGCTGTCATAAGTTAGTAATAACCTCCATGCATTAAAATATTTACCTTTTCTGGCAGACCGCTTCACATAGCCTCTAGTTCCCAGCGGCACCTTCAAGATGTATTGCCATGGTTGTCTGTTTCACTACTCCCAATAGAAGGTTTTACTTTCACCTGAGTTTTTCCTTTCCCTCTGCCATGAACACTTCTTTTGCTATTAGTGAGGTAAGAACATACTTGTTTAACATACCTGAAAGTATATAGTACAGTAATTCGGTTACAATATAAACAATGAACTTCAAATTATTATACAGTGGAATGAACTTAGTAAACTTCTATAACACTTTCCGAAACGTGAGTTGAAATAAAACAGTAGTAATAACAATAATAATAATAATAATAATAATAATGATAATAATAATAGTATAAAGATTATACAAATGTGCCTGCTGTAAATAATGCAACATTAGGTTACCACCCTCTCAGTGGCCTATTCCCGACCAGTAGGTGCTCTGTAGCTGTCTGAAGAGTCACTGATTTCTTCAGTGGAAGGGATATATTTGTCATCATAAAAATAGTTCGCAGTGTCCTATTCTTATAATTCACTGATATCACAAACATTATGAGGATCTTTAGATTCGCATTCATCATCTGACACTGAAATCAAGTATTTTAAAACTTGTTCATCAGGTGAACCACGTTTTGGAAACGCCATTGCAAAGCAACTCAAATTCAGTCAACGTGGACTGTACCACTTGAGTAATAAAGCTTCCTTCCTCATTGACAGAAGGTAGGCAAAATGCCATAAACAACTAGTCAAGATGTCAAACAACAGCTGTGGACAGGTCCAAAAGCTATTATTCACATATCCATAGTAGTCAAAATGATGGATACCAATCCTTGTAGTAGGAGTTCATTGTGTCACTTTTCAGAAAGGTCCTGAATGTTTAATTCATTGCAGATGCATACCTCAAACATTTTTACTACAAGTCATAGAAAATAGGAACTTCAGACCAAACTATTTACAAGAAATATGTCAATCAAAGCAGAGCACCCATCAAAATGTTTGGTATCATCCTTCTAGTGATAAGGTTATAAAAACCTGTTCACAAAATATATCATACATATCAACAAACAAAAACATCAATGGTAAAACATGATACTCTGCCAGTCTATAACTTACTAAAGAGGACATTCTGTAAATGTAAGATGTCAAAAACACACAGGATAATATAAAACCCAGAGAGGGTACCAGACAGGTGACAAAACATGTCTTATGATCTGGAAACATGTTTCACAGAAGGCAGATTTGTAAAAGAAACCATTTATCCGTTAAAGTTGTCAAAATATTTGAAATGTGAGAATCATCGATCTAGCAATAGGCTGTAGTATGTTTTACCTTTAGTATAAATCTTTCTCTTAGAATTCTCTCTGTGTCTGGCTCAACAAGCTTAAATTTCGTCGAGTGGCTATACATCTGACATATTTGAAGCAAACTGAATTCCCATTTTTTTACTGTGGTCAAGGGCTTCATCTGCTCACTCGCAGCCCCTCGAAATTGCGAGCTTTATTTTTTCTCAAAAAATAGTAAACAGTGATGATTTCTGTGTACACTGACAAGAACAAGGACAGTTTTAATCGAAATGTAGTTAAACTTTTATAGACAGATAAAACTGTAAGAAGACTCAGAATAGGTTTGTCCACCAGCTAAAATTTCTTGTTGGTCACAAACTGAAACTAAATCAATGCAATTTGAGCAGGCACCACCTGAAGATTATGGAGTAATCTTCGAAACACATTGTGGTTAGCTAACAGAAACAGTGACTACTGCAGAAATTCTGTACTTTTGTTTGTATTTTAAGCATACAGTCTCAAAAACAGACCACTATGAATAAAAATATTTAAAAAAGTATGCTGCAATTAATTCATATAATTCAATAATTTTCCTGTAGGCAGTATCTATCTTACCCCTAGTGAGATAAGCCTCTACAACCTTACATTTGTCCTCCAGCCATCCCTGCTTAGCCATTTTGCACTTCCTGTCGATCTCATTTTTGAGACGTTTGTATTCCTTTTTGCCTGCTTCATTTACTGCATTTGTATATTTTCTCCTTTCATCAGTTAAATTCAATATTTCTTCTGTTACCCAAGGAGATATGATACTGTGTGAAGAGTTTGACAGAGCACTGAAAGATCTGATTCGAAACAAGGCCCCAGGAGTAGACAACATTCCATTAGAACTTCTGACGGCCTTGGGAGAGCCAGTCCTGACAAAACGCTACCATCTGGTGAGCAAGATGTATGAGACAGGCGAAATACCCTCAGAATTCAAGAAGAATATAATAATTCCAATCCCAAAGAAAGCAGGTGTTGACAGATGTGAAAATTACCGAACAATCAATTTAATAAGCCACAGCTGCAAAATACTAACACGAATTCTTTACAGACGAATGGAAAAACTAGTAGAAGCCGACCTCGGGGAAGATCAGTTTGGATTCCGTAGAAATATTGGAACACGTGATTAAGGAAAGGCAAACCTACGTTTCTAGCATTTGTAGACTTAGAGAAAGCGTTTGACAATGTAGACTGGAATACGCTCTTTCAAATTCTGAAGGTGGCAGGGGTAAAATACAGGGAGCGACAGGCTATTTACAATTTATACAGAAACCAGATGGCAGTTATAAGAGTCGAGGGACATGAAAGGGAAGCAGTGGTTGGGAAGGGAGTGAGACAGGGTTGTAGCCTCTCCCCGATGTTATTCAATCTTTATATTGAGCACGCACTGAAGGAAACAAAAGAAAAATTCGGAGTAGGTATTAAAATCCATGGAGAAGTAATAAAAACTTTGAGGTTTGCCGATGACATTGTAATTCTGTCAGAGACAGCGAAGGACTTGGAAGAGCAGTTGAACGGAATGGATAGTGTTTTGAAAGGAGGATATAAGATGAACATCAACAGAAGCAAAACGAGGATAATGGAATGTAGTCGAATTAAGTCGGGTGATGCTGAAGGAATTAGATTAGGAAATGAGACACTTAAAGTAGTAAAGGAGTTTTGCTATTTGGGGAGCAAAATAACTGATGATGGTCGAAGTAGAGAGGATATAAAATGTAGACTGGCAATGGCAAGGAAAGCGTTTCTGAAGAAAAGAAATTTGTTAACATCGAATATAGATTTAAGTGTCAGGGAGTCATTTCTGAAAGTATTTGTATGGAGTGTGGCCATGTATGGAAGTGAAACATGGACGATAAATAGTTTGGAAAAGAAGAGAATAGAAGCTTTCGAAATGTGGTGCTACAGAAGATGCTGAAGATTAGGTGGGTAGATCACATAACTAATGAGGAGGTATTGAATAGGATTGGGGAGAAGAGAAGTTTGTGGCACAACTTGACTAGAAGAATGGATCGGTTGGTAGGACATGTTCTGAGGCATCAAGGGATCACCACTTTATTATTGGAGGGCAGCGTGGAAGGTAAAAATCGTAGAGGGAGATCAAAAGATGAATACACTAAGCAGATTCAAGAGGATGTAGGTTGCAGTAGGTACTGGGAGATGAAGAAGCTTGCACAGGATAGAGTAACATGGAGAGCTGCATCAAACCAGTCTCAGGACTGAAGACCACAACAACAACAATTCACTAATTATAATAATAACAAGACAATTAAGTAATTTATTGGCATTTCATTTTTATAGTGTTATTGGCATTTCATTTTTACAGTGTGTTAACGGGCATTCCATTTTTTCTACTGCTTTACAGATCTTTAAATAAAACAAGACGGTATATAGTTGTCTTACAAATTTACTTCTCTGTTCAAAAGATTTCGATTTATGTAAATGATTTATTCCGCTAATAAAATAATGGTTGAAGCGCAGCTACGTAAGTTTCGTATTATGGATTTCTTCCCCAATCTCAATCGCTGTAGGCCAATCACCGCTTATAAACAAGGGACTTCTCAATAACTGTAGAGAAGTGTTCTTGTATGTCTTAATTTCACAAAATTTCGTAAATAGCTATAAGCCTTTGTACAATAAAAGTGTAGGGTCAGAGTAAATTTCCTTATTTGCTGAGAATACTGTGATATTTTGCCAGTAGTTTGAAGTACTAAAAGCTCCTTCAAGACATCCATTACATTTTCAAGACGTAACATACAAAAAACTGCATGACATGCTCTTTTTACAAAATAGCAACTGATTTTTCTGATAACACTATTCTTTTTTCGAGTTGCATACTAAGTTGCTTTGACCACTTCTTCAGTAGCACACTCTCAGCTTGTAGTTCGTAATGTGCTATCAGTAGCAGTGGTAGTTGGCACCCCTGACGCCGACTACGAGCGCTTTTCGCTTGCTGTGTTGAAATGGCTCTGAGCGCTATGGGACTTAACATCTGAGGTCATCAGTCCCCTAGAACTTAGAACTACTTAAACCTCACTAACCTAAGGACATCACACACATCCATGCGCGAGGCAGTATTCGAACCTGCGACCTTAGCGGTCGAGCGGTTACAGCCTGAAACACCTAGAACCGCTCGGCCACATCGGCCGGGTGCTTGCTGTGTTACGAGATAACTAATTTAGCTAGTAATTAATTGATTTTGCTGTATATTCTATAGTACTTACACGCATTAGTGCCAGATAGATTTGATAAATTGAAGGTTTAAGTTTTTATTTGCGTCTGAATAGGAAAAGCGAAGTTCCTGTTTTGGACAGTTTCGAGTGTACTCAAACGTTTGTTTACATTCTTAACTGACGTTAAATACGCGGGAATATCAATTACGCTAGTGTACAATAGTCAATATTTACATTTATTAGTGTCTTTTAGACTCAATACATTGAAGGTAGCAGTTTTTATACGTTTTATTAGGTCATTTTTCGCCTATACGTAAACGTTTGTTTACATTATAAATACTAGGATTAATCAGTTTAAGTTAGTGTACAATACTCAGTATTCACGTTTATTAGTGTCGTTTAGACTCGTTACGTTGAAGGTAGCAGTTTTTATACGTTTTATTAGGAAAGGTGATACTGACAGTGAATTCTAACCTCACTTGAATACGTTTGACTGGCGCAACTTGTGAGCGTTAACAGTTAAGCAAACGTAAAATACGTGGTAAATTAGTGTTACACTACAACATCTGAGTAAATCTGTGTTATAATACAACTTCTTCTGAGCCCTTCTTACAGTCTAGTTTGCAGGAAGCTAAAACTCACCTCGTCGTCTGCTCAAATTCCTTAGCTTGTTGTGGGCTTTAGTGATCGTGTACTCTAAGCCCATCGGATCCTATAAAGTAGATTTCGTATTTGTGCTTTACATTTTGAACTCTTATTGTTAGTTAAAGGTTTTGTCTTGTACCTGCATCTGTCATTGTACAATACTCAGTAGTTACGTTTATTAGTGTCATTTACACTTGATACATTGAAAGTCACGGTTTTTATAGTTTTATTAGGTCATTTTCGCATGTACGTAAACGCTTGTTTACATTATAAATAGGAGGGATAATCTGTAGGTGTAGCTTACCATATGTTACTGTTCAATTCTTTAATAATAATCACCAGATAACCCTTAGCAGTTTACTGTAGATCACTGTTTTTCTCTTCAATATTCACTAGATAGTCCCTAACAGGAAAGTAAGCACCAGATCTAGCCTCTACCATACATTTTTAATGTTTTTCATTGTTGAGTGTCCTTTCTGCCAACTAGAGTGTAGCTGTTAACCTTGTGTGGAGGTAGGTTTCCTTAAGTTTCTTATAGTAAATCACATATTAGCTAGATGGATAGGGACTGTGTCTGTTGTGTGCGAATGCAGGAGTTGGCTACAATCCAAACGCAGCTGGAAGCGTTGTTGGCCACAGTCAACAGGCTCCAGAGTGCGACCTTGAGGTGTGATGGGGATGGGGTGCCTGGGGCAGCATCTGCTGTACTAGATGTGCAAGGAGGGATGCCACAGCTCTCTGTCACTGAGCTGACCTCAGGTGCAACTGACCCGGCTGATCCACTCTCACCTCAGTGTGGGTGGCGAACGGCGTCGAGGTCTCGAGCCTCAGGGCGAAGGCTACATGAGGGACGCAGGATCCTGCCAAATCCCATGCACTTTGCTAATAGATTCAGTGTGCTCTCTGATGGGGGGGGGGGGAGGTTGAGCCCAATCAGAATGCACCTTCTGCCAGTGTAGTGGCCACTTCTTCAGTAAGGTCCCAACAGGCACGTGGGGATAGGGGCTTGTTAGTTATTGGGATCTCCAATGTTAGGCAGGTCATGGAGTCCCTCAGGAACATAGCGGCTAGGGTGGAGAAGAAGTCCAATGTACACTCGATGTGCTTGCTGTGCTTGCTGGGGGGTTCCGAGGAATTCCTTGGGTCCTTTCGATGGCTGGCTAAATTGTCGAAGGCAGCCTCCATCTCTCGAGGAGTGGAAGGCAAGCTGATAATTTGCAGCATCGCACCCAGGGTGGACCGAGGTCCTCTAGTTTAGAGACGAGTGGAGAATCTAAACCAGAGGCTACGTCGACTCTGTGACGAAAATGGTTGTAATTCCTCAACCTACGCTATAGTGTGGAAGGTTGCAGGACGCCCCTTGATAGATCAGGGGTGCACTACACACAGGAAGCAGCTACGTGCGTAGCACAGTACTTGTGCGCACATGGGGTTTTTTTAGATTAGGTTCCTCCCCACAGGAGACAAACTGTTGGCCTGAAAATTACCTGTTCATGACACTGATGTGCATGTGTCAAGTGTAAATTTTGTTAGTTCGCCTAAACAGGTCGTTCCAAAGCATTTAAATATGCTTAATTTCATGGTAGTAAATTGTTGAATTGTCTATAGCAAGATCCTCGAGTTCTTCTCCGGAATAAACAGTAGTAATGCCAATATTGTATTAGGTACCGAAAGTTGAAATCAGACATAAATAGCAGTGAAATTTTTAACTCAGACTGGACAATGTTTAGGAAGGATAGGACTGATGCTATGGGTGTTGGTGTGTTCATTTCAGTTAAAAGCTGCTTAAACACTGTTGAGATCAATACTGAGTTGGACTGTGAAATTGTCTGGATAAAGCTGTCAATCAGACAAGGAGTGACCATTGTATTAGGATGTTGTTATAGACCATCAGCATCCACAATAAACGTCGCAGAACGTTTGAGAGAATGTCTTGAGTACATAGGAAACAAATATCAAATTATCCATTAGTTATAGGTGGAGACTTTAATCTGGCGTCCATTGACTGGAAAAATTACGTGTTTATCACAGGGGGCAGAAGAAAAGACCCATGTGAAGTTATTCTAGGGTCGCTCTCAACATACAACCTTGAGCAATTGGTTAGAAAACCATCTCAATATGGGAACATATTAGATATCTTGGCGACAAACAGACCTGATCTTTTTGAGGAAGTTAATTTAGAAAAAGGTATTAGCGACCATAACGTCGTTGTGGCTTCTTTGTCAGTGGAAGTTGCAAGAAAACCAAAGAAACACCGTAGAGTTTTCTTGTTTGTGAAAGCAAATAAAACTGTCATTAATGAATATCTTCATAGTCAGCTCCAATCATTCACCGCGGGACACAAGGATATTGAGCATCTTTGGTCGGAATTTAAAAGTATTGTCCACCACTTGCTAAAGAAATATGTGCCTAGCAAAAATACAGGAGAGGGAAAGGATCCATCCTGGATCAACAAACATATTAGGAAGTTGCTGAGAGAGCAGAGAATTTTGCACAGTCGTTTTAAACGTAGTCACTGCCCCACTGACAAGCAGAAATTACGCGAAATGAAAGCAGCTGTCAAAAGGTCAATTAGAGATTCTTTTAACGAATTTGAAAGCAATATTTTATCTACAAATTCTAAAAATAACCCAAAAAAATTTTAGTTCTACGTAAAATCTATGAACGCTACAAATAATTCAGTACCTTCTCTTGTTGACAGTACGGGTAATGTAATGGACGATGGTAAACAGAAGGCCGAAATTCTAAACCTAGCTTTCAAAAACTCATTTACGGTTGAGGACTGCAGCACCATTCCCCCTTTCAAATATCGAACAAACGCAAGGATGGCTGACAAAGTGTTTAGTGTATCTGTGATTGTAAAACAGTTAAGATCCTTAGACGCCAGGAAGGCATCTGGCCCAGATGGTACCCCCCTAAGATGTCATGTTGACTATGCTACAAATATAGCACCATTCTTATCCATCATCTATCAGAGATCATGGAGCAGCGGAAAGTTCCACGGGACTGGAAGAAGGCCCAGTCATAGCAATTTATAAAAAGGGAAGAAAATCGGATGCACATAATTACCGGCCAATTTCACTGACATCGATTTGTTGTAGAATCATGGAACATATTTTGTGTTCAGACATAATGACCTTTATAGACTCTGAGAAGCTCATCTGCAGAAACTAGCACAGTTTTAGGAAACAGCGGTCATGCGAGACACAGCTGGCCCTCTTTGTGCATGATATACAACCGGCTCTAGATACCGGCACGAAGGTTGATGCGATATTCCTCGACTTTCGAAAGGCACTGTCGCTTGCTCCAAAAAGTGCGCGCTTACGGTCTATCCGATGACATATGTGGTTGGATAGAAAGTTTTCTAACAGACACAGAGTAGTATGTCGTCCTGAATGGGAAGACATCAACAGAAACAAGCGTAACATCAGGTGTTCCCCAGGGCAGCCTAGTAGGTCCTCTGCTTTTTACGATTTACATAAACGATCTGGTTGATGGTATTGACAGTGGTATTAGACTGTTTGCCAATGATGCTGTAGTCTACACGAAAGTAGTATCACACGAAAGTTGTGAACAAATCAATGAGGATATGCAGAAAAATGTGTGGTGTAGTGACTGGCAGTTATCTCTCAATATTAGTAAGTGCAACCTACTGCGTATAACAAAGCAAAAATCCCCATTAATGTACGAGTACAAAATAAATGCCCAGTCTTTGGAAGCGGTAACATCCGTCAAGTGTCTGCGTGTGACTATTCGAAATGATCTCAAATGGAACGATCAGATTACACAAGTAACGAGTAAGGCGAACTCTAGATTGCGGTTTATTGGTAGAATCCTGAAGCGATTCAGTCCTTCAACAAAGGAAATTGCTTACAATACGTTAGTTCATCCAGTCTTACAGTACTGTTCGTCTGTATGTGACCCTTACCAGTAGGGTATGATTCAAGAGATTGAGAAGGTCCAAAGAAGAGCGGCAAGATTCGTGACTGGTACATATAGCCATCGCGAGAGCGTTACAAATCTCATAGATAGTTTGAAGTGGTACACACTTGCAGATAGACGACGCGCTAAACCGAAGGGGCTGTTCACTAAATTCCAAAATCCGTTCTTCGCTGAGGATGTAGAGCATATATTATTATCATCACCTTTCAAATCGTGCATGATCACCATTCAAAGATAAGGGAAATTAGAGCTCGTACTGAGGCGTTCAGACAGTCGTTTTTCCCTCGCGTGATCCGCGACTTTGGCGCGAATAGTGGCCTCCGCCACACACCGCTTGGTGGCTAGCGCAGTATATGTGTAGATGTAGATCAGTCTTTTCGAACAGTCATGGTCATAAACAGATATACTAAACACTGAAAGGATGGCATTCCACCATACGTTTAAAATAATAATTTTATTGCGTGAAAATATAAATTATCGATATCACCATAATAAGAACATGGAACAAGTGCTATTGATGCCTGATTAATAGTATGCAGGTTCTGCTGGGTTAGTATGGAGGCGAGATGTGGGTGCCTGGATGTGTTAGGAGAAATGTTGTAATGAAAACGATGAGAAGAAAATTAACATTCACATTTGGCATTTATTGTCGCGAAGCCATTATGTTAAGAGATACAGGTGACGGGTCCTACAGCGTCAGGAGACTGCCGTAGCCAGGCTGAAGGCGCGATGCCGTAGGACAGAAGCTAGGAAATACAGCTAGCAGGGTGAAGAGCTGGTATGCAAGAGAGGGGCTGTGTGTTTGGGGCGCTCCTCGCAGCCCCTTCCGCGTCTTTCATGAGCCATTTACCAGCTGGCAGAGAGGCACCTCATTGTGTCTCACGGTCAGCAATGCTGTCCCCTGACAGCAGTACACACTTTGGGAACGCTGCCTAGGTGAACAGAGAATGGGCAGGTGTGTATCAAGTACATCTAGTATGCACCACCTCTGGTCCAGCCATTATTTTATCACAGGACGCATTACCAGAATCATAAATAGAATGGGATAAAAAATTTCCCTCAGTCTTTTAGATATTCCTCTCATTACGACTGCTCATCACACACACCAGCACTATCTTGCAAACAGTTGACAGTTCACCTATTGGGTAGTGGTCGTAAGATTGTTGTTGTTGTTGTGGTCTTCAGTCCTGAGACTGGTTTGATGCAGCTCTCCATGCTACTCTATCCTGCACAAGCTTCTTCATTTCCCAGTACCTACTGCAACCTACATCCTTCTGAATCTGCTTGGTGTATTCATCTCTTGGTCTACCTCTACGATTTTTACCCTCCACGCTGCCCTCCAATACAAAATTGGTGATTCCTTGATGCCTCAGAACATGTCCTACCAACCGATCCATTCTTCTAGTCATGTTGTGCCACAAACTTCTCTTCTCCCCAATCCTATTCAACACCCCCTCATTAGTTATGTGATCTACCCATCTAATCTTCAGCATTCTTCTGTAGCACCACATTTCGAAAGCTTCTATTCTCTTCTTGTCTAAACTATTTATCGACCATTTTTCACTTCCATACATCGCTACACTCCATACAAATATTTTCAGAAACGACTTCCTAACACTTAAATCAATAATTGATGTTAACAAATTTCTCTTCTTCAGAAACGCTTTCCTTCCCATTGCCAGTCTACATTTTATATCCTCCCTACTTCGACCATCATCAGTTATTTAGCTCCCCAAATAGAAAAACTTCTTTACAACTTTAAGTGTCTCATTTCCTAATCTAATACCCTCAACATCATCCGACTTAATTCGACTACATTCCATTATCCTCGTTTTGCTTCTGTTGATGTTCACCTTATATCCTCCCTTCAAGACACCATCCATTCCGTTCAACTGCTCTTCCAAGTCCTTTGCTGTCCCTGACAGAATTACAATGTCATCGGCGAACCTCAAAGTTTTTATTTCTTCTCCATGGATTTTAATACCTACTCCGAATTTTTCTTTTGTTTCCTTCACTGTTTGCTCAATATAAAGATTGAATAACATCGGGGAGAGGCTACAACTCTGTCTCACTCCCTTCCCAACCACTGCTTCCCTTTCATGCCCCTCAACTCTTATAACTGCCATTTGGTTTCAATCCAAATTGTAAATAGCCTGTCGCTCCCTACATTTTACCCCTGCCACCTTCAGAATTTGAAAGAGCGTATTCCAGTGAACATTGTCAAAAGCTTTCTCTAAGTCTACAAATGCTAGAAACGTAGGTTTGCCTTTCCTTAATCTTTCTTCTAAGATAAGTCGTAAGGTCAGTATTCCCTCACGTGTTCCAACATTTCTACGGAATCCAAATTGATCTTCCCCGAGGTTGGCGTCTATCAGCTTTTCCATTCGTCTGTAAAGAATTCGCGTTAGTATTTTGCAGCTGTGACTTATTAAACTGATAGTTCGGTAATTTTCACATCTGTCAACACCTGCTTTCTTTGGGATTGGAATTATTATATTCTTCTTGAAGTCTGAGGGTATTTCGCCTGTCTCGTACATCTTGCTCACCAGATGGTAGAGTTTTCTCAGGACTGGCTCTCCCAAGGCTGTCAGTAGTTCTAATAGAATGTTGTCTACTCCTTGTTTCGACTCAGGTCTTTCAGTGCTCTGTCAAACTCTTCACGCAGTATCATATCTCCCATTTCATCTTCATCTACATCCTCTTCCATGTCCATAATATTGTCCTCAAGTACATAGCCCTTGTATAGACCCTCTATATACTCCTTCCATCTTTCTGCTTTCCCTTCTTTGCTTAGAACTGGGTTTCCATCAAAGCTCTTGATATTCATGCAAGTGGTTCTCCTTTCTCCAAAGGTCTCTTCCATTTTCCTGTAGGCAGTATCTATCTTACCCCTAGTGAGATAAGCCTCTACATCCTTACATTTGTCCTCTAACCATGCCTGTTTAGCCATTTTGCACTTCCTGTCGATATCATTTTTGAGACGTTTGTATTCCTTTTTGCCTGCTTCATTTACTGAATTTTTATATTTTCTCCTTTCATCAATTAAATTCAATATTTCTTCTGTTACCCAAGGGTTTCTACCAGCCCTCGTCTTTTTACCTACTTGATCCACTGCTGCCTTCACTACTTCATCCCTCAAAGCTACCCATTCTTCTTCTACTGTATTTCTTTCCCCCATTCCTGCCATTTGTTCCCTTACGCTCTCTCTGAAACTCTGTACAACCTCTGGTTTAGTCAGTTGATCCAGGTCCCATCTCCTTAAATTCCCACCTTTTTGCAGTTTGTTCAGTTTTAATCTACAGTTCATAACCAATAGATTGTGGTCAGAGTCCACATCTGCCGCTGGAAATGTCTTTCAATTTAAAACCTGGTTCCTAAATCTCTGTCTTACCATTATATAATCTATCTGATACCTTTTAGTATCTCCAGGGTTCTTCCATGTATACAACCTTCGTAAGATTCTTCCTTTTATTTGGCAAAGTAAAGATAGTTGGTTTTGCCTTGGACAAAAGTCATTTCTAGTCATTTTTTCATACATATACCTCTCTTCAAAATGGGTTGAGCAGAGGTAAGTGGCTGTAGTCAGAAACCAGTTGTCTCGTTTCATATTCAGAATCCATATTTTTCTTAGCTCAATGTCTTGCAAAGGAAACATGTAATTATTGAAAACCAAATTACTTTCCTGTATTTATATTACGAACGCTTACAATTCCAATATGCTCACTGGCTCTAACTCTTCGACTGTGCTCAACGAACTGAGTTAGGGCTGCCTGGTGGCGCTGCGTGCTCGATGAACGGCACTCGGGCTCGCAGTTGATAGCATTCGGCGTGCTCTGCAACGTGAATTTGGAGTTTTACACCAGCCACATCGGTCAATTTGATATTTTCACATTCGTTTTTGACGATAGGTTGTTAACAAAAATAATTAATGAGACGAACATACGTGCTGAACAGATTGTATGTTGATATGTGAGTTCACAGAAACAAGGATCTCATGTGCACAGATGGGTACCAGCCAACAACTGAGATTTCTATTCTTTGTTCCCAGTGCTGTTCCTACAAGACATAGTTCAGAAATCCGATTTTGAAATGTATTAATCAAGGAAAGAAATTCTTGAAACATCTACTTTCTGAAAATTGTTCAGGTGTTCGCTCCTCTAGTAAAAATCTTCATAAGACTTTTAAAATAAATCAATTGTAACATGCTTAATTTCATAATACACAGTCCTGCTGCCAGAAACTTCGAATTTTTTGACAACTTACAATCGCAATAATCACTTGATTTGTGAAAAGTGCACCGAAACTTGTCAGACAATGCTGCACTGCGAGAAAGCTCCGCGAGGCACAGGAATAATTACGCAGATGGGAACCGATAGTGGCGCAAGGTACAGTCTGGTCAAGGGGTTAATAAACGTTAAAAATCTATTTAAGTTTTTATCCATACTTACTTTTAATACAGAATATTTGTTTTTTTTATCGTTTCGATTTGTGCAATCGAATGCTGGAGACACTACAGGCTGTTTAGTTTATATTTTGTTACACAAGTTTTTCAGAAAAACGAAGTATTTCATTACTAACAGAACAGCTGACATTTCAAACACAGACAGTCTACTAGCTTCTCATAATGTTTTCACGACACAGGACATGGCGCCCAAGTTAGTGTAAGTTGCCACAAGGAGCACTATAAATAATTTCTTAGCCATTCTGCGAAATTCTAACTTATTGGTCTGGATCAACAAGCAACTACTAACATTAAGACGGCCTCCATTTCCACAATGGTCCGAACATAATGAGAAGTCCAATGAGTTACATTCAGGCTCACCAATTCCCAGTTTTAATTAAGTCTGGAGAGACAGACTAATTCTCATAATTTCAACTTTTTGTACAGTAAAATTATTATTAAAATCTTGTAGTGGAAGTTCATTCTTTTAGTACTTAGTATACCTATTCATGATGACTACATTTACTGCCTTCCAAGTCCAAAACAGCTGAAAGCACACTATGACAGAGTACAAGCAGACAGAGACTGTGCTACTGAAGAAGTATATAAATCAACTTGGTATCCGACACAAAAGAAGAATAGTGCAGTCACAAACTTCAGTTCCCGCTTCGAAAAAAAAAAAACTGTGATTCAGTTTATGATCTGTTAAATGGTGAAAATGTAAAGGATCTCTTGAAACAGCTTCTGGAACTCGAAGTTAATGGTAAAGTATCGCAGTATTCTCGGCATAAAAGGAAATTGAGTGTGACGCTACATTTTTATTTTACTAAGGCAAACTATTTACGAAACTTTGTGAAATCATCTCACCCAAGAATATTTCACTGCCATTTACAAGAAGTTCTTTACTTACAAACAGTGACCACCTTCTTACAGCAATTGAATTTGGGAAAGAAACGCATAATGCGAAACTTACAAAACTGATCCTCATACATTATTTTATCTGCAGAAAAATCATTAATGTACCTCTAAAACTTTTGAGAAGATAGATAAATTTATTAACACAACAAATAAGGCAAGCTATTTTTAAATTTAAAGCTCAGTTAAAACACATGTAAAATAGAATTTCAGCGAAAACAACATAAAAATTGAATATTAATGAAAACACTGTAGAAGTGAAATATGAGTAAAACATTGTAAAAAACGAAATCTCAAATAATTTTATTGCCTTCTATCTCGTCGACATTAATATTAAAGTTGTTATTATTGAGCTACTACTGGTGACACACAATCTTTTAAAAATACTCTCGTTCGTAGTTGAGTTTTTTTTGCGGCTGTGACTATGCTATTAAAGTACAAACAAAAAAAAAAAAAACAGAATTTCTGCACCAGCCACCGTTTCTATTAGCTAAGCACGAAGTATTCCGAAATTTACTCCACAATCTTCAGGACGACCAACAAGAAGTTATCATGAGTAGACAAATGCATTTTGACTCGTCTTGCATTCTTATCTAGATGAAAAGGTTTATCCATATTTTAACCAAAACTTCCCTTGTTGCTTTTAGTGTACACGAAATCACTCCAGTTAACTGTTTTTTTTTTTTTTTTGAGAAAAAATGAGATAGCCTGTACTATTTGAAGTTCGTTAAAGGCAATTTGAAGGCAGTGTAACAAAGCAGATGAGGCCTCTTACTACAGAGAAAATGGCACCCAGGAATTCAATTTGCTTCAAACATGGTGGACTTGTAGCCACTCCATGAAATTTAAACTTAATGACCTGGATCCTATGCCATCATCAAAATGTGTATTTTGTGCTGTGCATGATATACGTAAGTCTCTACGCTTAAAGACTGTGTACAAGCTTCCATGCCATGTTCAGGTCTTACCCACATACTTGGTGATCTTGACAACATAAAACAAGTTTCTATGTATATAATTTATTTTCTGGAACGTTAAATACGAAGCCATAATGGAGGATACTCACAACTTGTTGCACACCATCGACAACGAGATTCGAGGAATTCGCGATGAAGTCAAGGTTTTGAAGCTCTCTTTTCCTTCAATACAAACAGTGAAAACACTGCAGTATAATGAACTGAACATCATAACATTTCAAAACGCCACGGTAGTTAGACAAACACAAACAGTAGTATGAGCTACACACCACAGTGCAATGGATATTTCCACTACGCCAGGAAGTGAGATTAAGCCAGACTTGACAATGTCGACTGTTCTGATGGTTTCTTCAACTTCATGTCGACACCTGCAAGAACAATAAACTGTCGATCTATCAGCTCAAGTGGTTCTTTTGTGCCACATTTACAGTGAAGGGCCCTGCCATTTGTGCCCAAACACACAAATCTGGTGATTTCATGTACCAACAAGTCACCAAAGATCACGAAAAATTTGTGATAGTTATAAGCAGTTTGGACAAGCAAGTGATTGCATTAGTGTCCAACATTATTATCACATCAGCAGTTACCTTGCCTTAAAAACTGAATTAATTGCCCATTGCACCGAGTCACTTGACCAAAGGCTCAGACAAGTTTTGTATCAAGAAAACCAAGGTGGCTAAGCCCCTTCAGAATTTTGGGCGGCATCTAAAAGGTACGCCGGCCGGGGTGGCCGAGCGGTTCTAGGCGCTACAGTCTGGAACCGCGCGACCGCTACGGTCGCAGGTTCGAATCCTCCCTCGGGCATAGATGTGTGTGATGTCCTTAGGTTAGTTAGGTTTAAATAGTTCTAAGTTCTAGGGGACTGATGACCTCCAAAGTTAAGTCCCATAGTGCTCAGAGCCATTTGAACCATCTAAAAGGTACGATAAACACAGTTCCTGACAAATTGTTGTTATATGTTTGGCAACAGCACCTACCGTCACAACTGCAAGTAGCAATGGTAGTGCATGAAGGTCAGCCATTATACAAGTTACCGAATGTGACCGGTAGAGTGTGTGTCATCAACAAACGATACATAAGCCGACTCCATACGGAGGGTGCCAAACTCAGCCAGAGAGATAACACCACAATGCGCCACCATCATGCCGCAACAGTCGCCGAGCGTTCCTGAAAAGCTCCACAGTTTATGCACCACAGCTGAGATGCCGGTCAGACAGTTTCGAACACAGCGGCAATGGGGCGGAATATTAAACAGCCCAAATCCAGACATACTACAGTGCCTCAGCCACAAGATTACACGCAATCCTAGGGCAGTTTAGTTAATGTTTGATGGTATCTCGGACATTTCGGTCGACATGCTTTGAAATACACTAAACCATGCACCTACTCAAATGACAGTCATGATCTGGATTAGGCATATCACAAGCTGAACAAAAAGAAGCACCAGCCATGAGTACAAAATAATCACCAGGCAGAACGCTATCATGAATCAAACTGCACTATGACAGTTGAACGTACATGGCAGGAGAACAACATTGACACAGGCCCCTCAAAAACTTCTGCTGTCACACATCCAGCCTTGCCACAACCGTCGCTTGTAAGATACAGGCATATAGGCATGACTTTCTTGGTTGACACCGGCTCAGATGTCAGCTCTCTCCCAGCCTTGTGCGTACTTGACAATAAGTCAGACGAACATTCATTCCTGAAAACAGTTAACAACTTAGTGATCTCCCTCCATGGACACATACACTACTGGCCATTAAAATTGCTACACCACGAAGATGACGTCCTACAGGCGCGAAATTTAACCGACAGGAAGAAGATGTGATATGCAAATGATTAGCTTTTCAGAGCATTCACACAAGGTTGGCGCCGGTGGCGAAACCTACAACGTGCTGACATGATGACAGTTTCCAACCGATTTCTCATACACAAACGGCAGTTGACCGGCGTTGCCTGGTGAAACGTTGTTGTGATGCCTCGTGTAAGGAGGAGAAATGCGTACCATCACGTTTCCGACTTTGATAAAGGTCGGATTGTAGCCTATCGCGATTGCGGTTTATCGTATCGCGACATTGCTGCTCGCGTTGGTCGAGAGCCAATGACTGTTAGCAGAATATGGAATCGGCGGGTTCAGGAGGGTAATACAGAACGCCGTGCTGGATCCCAACAGCCTCGTATCACTAGCAGTCGAGATGACAGGCATCTTATCCGCATGGCTGTAACGGATCGTGCAGCCACGTCTCGATCCCTGAGTCAACAGATGGGGACGTTTGCAAGACAACAACCATCTGCACGAACAGTTCGATGATGTTTTGCAGCAGCATGGACTATCAGCTCGGAGACCATGGCTGCGATTACCCTTGACGCTGCATTACAGACAGGAGCACCTGCGATGGTGTACTCAAAGCCGAACCTGGGTGCACGAATGGCAAAACGTCATTTTTTCGGATGGTTCAAATGGCTCTGAGCACTATGGGACTTAACTTCTAAGGTCATCAGTCCCCTAGAACTTAGAACTACTTAAACCTAACTAACCTAAGGACATCACACACATCCATGCCCGAGGCAGGATTCGAACCTGCGATCGTAGCGGCCGCGCGGTTCCAGACTGTAGCGCCTTTAACCGCTTGGCCACCACGGTTTTTCGGATGAATCAAGGTTCTGTTTACAGCATCATGATGGTCGCATCCGTGTTTGGCGGCATCGCGGTGAACGCACAATGGAAGCGTGTATTCGTCATCTCCGTACTGGCGTATCACCCGGCGTGATGGTATGGGGTGCCATTGGTTACACGTATCGGTCACCTCTTGTTCACATTGACGGCACTTTGAACAGTGGATGTTACATTTCAGATGTGTTACGACCCGTGGCTCTACCCTTCATTCGATCGCTGCGAAACCCTACATTTCAGCAGGATAATGCACGACCGCATGTTTCTGGATACAGAAAATGTTCGACTGCTGCCCTGGCCAGCACATTCTCCAATTGAAAACGTCTGGTCAATGGTGGCCGAGCAACTGGCTCGTCACAATACGCCAGTCACTACTCTTGATTAACTGTGGTATCGTGTTGAAGCTGCATGGACAGCTGCACCTGTACGCGCCATCCAAGCTCTGTTTGACTCAATGCCCAGGCGTATCAAGGCCGTTATTACGGCCAGAGGTGGTTGTTCTGGGTACTGATTTCTCAGGGTCTGTGCACCCAAATTGCATGAAAATGTAATCACATGTCAGTTCTTGTATAATATATTTGTCCAATGAATACCCGTTTATCATCTGCATTTCTTCTTGGTGTAGCAATTTTAATGGCCGGTAGTGTACTACTGACTATCGCTGTAGGCCTCAATAAGCCCTTCACGTGGACATTTGTAGATGCCAACATAGCCAAGCCTACATTAGGTGCCGATTTCCTTGCAGATTATGCATTAATAGTGGACTTGAAGAGGGCACAACTATAGAGCACAGTCAATGTCAGCACATTAATTGGTATACAGAGCCTCTGGTTATAGCATGGTTCAGAGAACAGAGAAAACCAATGCCTCGCCTGGCATCAGATATGAGCAAGAAGAAGGGAAACACTGTCGCTTCAACTGAAATGAAATTTGAAACCCCAGATTATAATCTGAAATATCTTTCACATTTATAGAGTAATTAGTGTGCTTCACAATCTACTTTTGACTCTGTAAAGAAGAAATATCAAGAGGAGAATAAAAAAATTAGAAGTTACTTGAACAAAATCAAGAGGAAGCCCGGTGTGTACAAGATCCCTTGCCACTGTGGGAAGGCATATATAGGTCAGACTATCCGGACCATTCAGGACCGATGTGTTGAGCATCAGCGGCACACACGGCTGCTTCAACCCGAGAAATCCGCAGTGGCGGAGCACTGTCTCACCGAGGGACACAGAATGCAATATGATGCGACACAAATGGTTGCCCCTGCATCTCGCTATTGGGACTGTGTTTTAAAAGAATCAATAGAGATTCGTTTATCTGACAATCTTATTAATAGAGACAAGGGTTATCTTTTAAGTAAGACTTGGGACCCGGTGTTATCTGACATTAAAAAACAACGGTCTGCGTCTCAATCGTCGGAATAGAATTTTTTTAAAATCTCTTTTATTTTTGACAGCGATATCTCGATTTCGCCTCTTTCCACCACCGGCGGCGCGGCATGTTTACTGCACTAGAGGGCAGCTACGGCACCTTCTCGCGCACGCGTTGTGGGTCTTCAGCGGCCTATATACGGGCTGCCGCTTGCGCTGGGAAGTCAGTTCCGGCGAGATTGTGCACCAGCGCTCTCACCTGATGATGGCGGCCAGTTGGACCGCAGAAATATTGTGTCTTGAAGACGTCATGATCCGGCTGCATACCCGAGAAGAATATTTTCAAGATTAAATTCAGATTGTCTTCCAGGAAAAATGACTGGAAAAGGTAAAGACGTATAAAAATTGAAAAAGGAAAGTGCTCATTTCTGAAAATCATTTGAGAATCACGAAGTGAAGTCTCTGAAGGATTTACGGCTACCAGCACAGAATAGTGGTGTCAAACACAATGCCATGCATTATATGGATTCCTAACTGGGTCAACCTGTTTCATAGTGTGTTCGCAGAATTACCCCAGAGTGTCTCACAGAAACAAAGGCAATATTGAAATAAGTGCTCCAAGGTTGGATAATCTGTTGCTCCAACGGCCCACGATCTTCACCTTTGCACATTGTTTACAAAGGAAATGGCACCCCTGTAGTGATTACCACACTTTAGATGCCAGGACAGTACCAGACAGATTCCTTATGCCAAACATAGATTTTACATGTGCGCTAGGTAAAATGGACGTTTTCAACATCACAGACTGCTGAAAAACATACAACCAAATTCTGGTGGCGCCTTGTAATATCCCAAAGATGACGGTAATTATGCCCTTTTGTCTAGCCGAATTTTTTTTATCTATGCTGTTTGGCTTCAGAAATGTCGTATGGATATGACAACGCCTTTTGGATGAGGTTTTGAAGGAGTTTCCATTATTCAGGGCATACCTTGATGAGAATCTATCGTTTCCTCCAAATGACATCCTCTGCAGAACTCAGTTGGTGCAGCAGCTGCATGGTCAAGTAGCCAGGATCCAATGGCTACATGCTTTGCACCACAGCAAAAACCCTGTATTCGTCCACAAAGCTTTGGATGACTATTCACATCATGCTCCATACAGATCTCACCAGGTCGTTTGTTACACTATAATCTGGGTTTGAAGCACCCCTGTTATTGCTTTTATTAGATTTTGTGTGATCTACTGAAGTCGCCAAACAGTTAATTATTATGAATATATGAGCGTGTACTTAACGGATGAAAGGCCATCGGTTTTTCTGCTGTGGTTACGGGGGTATTTCAACAGAGTGCAGCTGTTCTGAGTCGGAATAGTTAATGATTGAAAGTTTTTCTATTATTAAAGACCACAAAGGTTGCGGTATACAAACTGATGTGTATCTTCTATTAACACACAAATTCTGAGGCAGTTGCTAACTTCGCCTTAAACATTTAATTACGGTTATATCTGTCATTGGTTGCTGATTTTAAATACTTTGTCACACGCAATCATGATGGTTAACGTTCACAACAATCCTCACTGCAAACCATGGTTATTGTCGGCCGACGCGGTTGACACGAAACACGTAATTCAGCGCTTGTCACTTTTGGTTTTATATCACTCGCGAATCGATATTGATGAGGGTCAACCCCACGATGATAAGGAGACACGCTCATTTGTAACATTCCGGTGGATTTACAATTCACTCCTCAGTTGGCACACCTGCCGCTGACATCGTACTCAGCTCGACCACCATTCTTGCCCGTCTTCCCAGTACTCTTTCACTCAACACTAATCTCACTGCCTCCTGCAGCGCTCGACAATCGACTCCTGTCTGCTATCGGCCTGGGTGTCGGATACTGATATCTATGTTCTTAGTATCACGGATCTCTTACAGGTTTAATGCTTCCTATTAAAATTAGCCACTTTTTAAACACATTTTCCTCAGGTAGGGGATATCAAGTCTAACACTATCAGAAGGACACAAGAGCTCTAGTTCAAAATGAAGTATACCATTTCAGTCACATCCACACACAGGGAAACCAAATGTAACACTATCATAGCAGACAGAGGAACGAATGTTTGCAATATCATCTGCCACAATACGTACATGGGGACGCATGGTGATGCTATGTGTGATTTACAGATGGAAGTCTAGTGCGTTCGCCCCTTACTTCTCGGAACTGAATTGTTGCCTTTCTTCTGTGTCGATCTCAAGTTCTAACATTTGTGCTATACACAGTACATAATAATGTGACAAGTGGGTAGGTTTAAATGCTAGGTATAACAAGAATCGTAAAACAGGATGCCAACTAATTTTGTTTTATTTCAAAAATCGCAATATTAGTAAGACAATTTCTAGAGCCAGTCAATCGTTAATACTCATAACAACATTCGTGGTCATTAATCATTAGCTTCCGAGCACAGCAAAAGTCACAAAAATATTTCACACTCTCTTAGAATTGACATGAGATTCCATAAATATGTTTCCCTAAGCAACTTAAACAATTAATTCCGTCTTTAAGCAGAGTAGCACTTCGTACACTAGCTGGTGTGTTGCCACCTCGAAAACCGATTGTAGACTGCCTTGAATTAACACAACATCGCAGAAGTACGTCATCCGAGGCAATTTTTCAACAAACTGTTCCATCTTTACATGAGATCAGATTTTATATACGGATTCATGTATTACCTCCCCAGAAACCAATCGCAGACTGGCACTGAGCTATCATAACAATTCGGCGCCTGCCTTCTCATGTCGCACTTGTGATTGGTCCATCCTTTCCATCAATAAGCGCTGACAGAAACTAAAATTTGTAGTTAGCATTTCCTTGCGAACTGAGTGATACTGAAATTATTATTAACAAGTCCTCAGTGCAAGTAACATCAGCATGTTTGGAGCTGTATATTGATATCTAAACAGTAAATACAAATAATAAAAGATTCACTACTTGGTGCCAGAGTCGTAGGTGAATCTGTTCCAGTGCGATACGACTCTAGCTCGAGTTACCATTCTCACACTATGTGAGCATCTGGCACATCATATGATGAGTCTCTCTTGTGATCTTATCCACTCACTATACTACCATAATAAAATCTTCCTATACTGTGTAAGTTCCCTACTTTGTGTTACTGTATGAAATTTAGCCCAAATTTACCTCCCACTCTATAAAAAGCCTATGTATTACCAAAACCATGTACCCACAAACTATTATCCAGCTTAAACTTATATGCTAACCTTTAACTAAATGGTGCCTAATTTGAATTGACCTGTAAGTGGTCTGAATACAACACGTCTTTATATTAAATGCACAACTGAAGTAAAACAATTATCTGGCTCTAATCAAAATTTCTAATCACCTCACAACTTGACAACATTGTTGCAGATTTCTCAAAAGCACAATAGCAGACAGCAAGCAGGCAGTGGCTAAGCTAGATTTCTGTTTTTGCAAAAATTTCCAAACAGCATTCAGAATTTTGCATACCACATGGTGCAATCTTGTAATGTATAATGATAAACCTTTTTGAAACAGTGTAATGGGGAGAGTAATTACTTGTATGAAATGATATTCCAAGACAACGATTTTAGAATGAAGTATAGGTGATCTTCACACATAACATTGGTCTGAACAATACTATGCTTAACAAAGTGATTATGATTTAAAAAGAGTACAACGTTAACGCATAATTTCTATAAAAACAAAACAACTTAATCAGTTGATATGTTCTGAGCAAATGAAAAAAATTAACTAGCTGACCATAATCATTCCAACAACCTATGATTTAAAAAGAGTGCAATGTTAACACATAATTTCTATAAAAACAAAACAACTTAATCAGTTGATATGTTCTGAGCAAATGAAAAAATTAACTAGCTGACCATAATCATTCCAACAACCTATGATTTAAAAAGAGTGCAATGTTAACACATAATTTCTATAAAAACAAAACAACTTAATCAGTTGATATGTTCTGAGCAAGTGAACAAAGTTAACTAGCTGACCATAATCATTCCAACAACCTATCTGTGCAGTGCTGCAGTCTTACCTTAAACTTCTATTTTAAAAAAATCGCCTTTCAATACATATATCATATTCATCCTTGCTGCCCTTTATGATGAATCTTTCTCCATCCAACACATATAATGACAAGTCAACACAGCACTGCTAAAGATGTCCACAACCTACCAGACTTCAACTAAGAATGTATCAGACTTCACAGTGGAAAGACTGCGCCACAACAAGACCATAGATTATTAAATATAACCTGCGCTCTCTCTCTCTATCTCTGATATGCACATCAATAACTTACAACACTCAAAAGGACCTGTCCACCTTACAACTGTGCATTAAAACATAGCAATAAAACGTAATAAACATTGGCAGTGATGTGGTATAAACACCATATATCGCCCAACATGAATGTCTTTTGGGAGAATCTAATTTTGAAAAAAATAGAAAATTTTAAAAATAAGAAATAACTCCAATCCTACTAGGTTCTTAACTGTACTTTTACATCAAATTTCCCTACTATTTTTTATCTTCAATATTTCGAAGTTCATTTAGTTCTTAAGGTGCTCATCCCACAGTCGGAATCCAATAATGTCTGTGTAATACAAAAACAATAACGTCCTCCAAATTTATAATATTTACAAAATTGTTTCAGTATATACAGCCTTTTAATAATACATTTCAGTGACAAAGTTATTGGCCTTGTTAACACTACAACACCATTATGACTTTTTACCTGTTTTCTATGGCCAGTTGCGGAATTACATCATGATATGCAGGTGGCTGGTGTCGTCCTGGTGTCAGTGACACCTCTCTCTATTCCACTTGTACATTTTGATACATGCAAGATACATTAAACAATACCAACAGTAGACACACATAATATTACAACTTCCTGATAAAACCAAAATTACAAATTTATGAATTATATGAATGGGTAATAGTCTAAGCACAAGAACTTGCTGTATAATTACAAAATATTAATCTTCATCTCATAAGCAACTAGGCCCCAAGTTCGTTTGTAAGCATTAAATAACCTCTTATAATCCTCTGCACACTTGACAGTGATGTGTCATTCATCTACTACTTTGTCAAGTGTTGCAGCAAAGACCTTGCCATAACAGCTGGTGGCTGGTAATTCGTCGCCCTGGGCACCTTAGCCATGTCTCCAGCACCACTATTACACAATAAAAAGATTTAACAGTCCATATGCTGTGCCACACCCAACACCAATGCGTGATTCATCTACTGCTCAGTCAACACTGTGACAACGACCTTGACCTTGTCTCAGCAGCTGGTGCCTGGTAATAAATCAACCTACACGCATTAGCCATGTATCCAGCACTGCTATTACATGCTCAGTTGATCTGACAGCCCATGCTTTCTGCACTCGTTCTGTGAATTCTCTCTCTTATTCTAAACCTGTAATACATACTCAGTCCATGGTCAGAACATTAAAACGGCCACATAATAAACGCTAAATTAATAGGTACACTTCTAACAGTCTAAACAACTACATATTGTAATCATCTAAAGCTTCTCATGCTACTATGAGATGACCAGAAGCCATTGTTTGAAAGGGCTATGTTGTTGCAACTCAAACCAGTAAACATAGTCTTTCCATATAACATAAATTTCAGAAAATATTTCTCTGATGCCTTCTCAATAAATTTAGCACAGCTTTATTTTCATAATAACCTGTTAATATGATCTATACGATCGTAAACTACGGCACTAATATCATTATTCGAGCAAATAAAGTTATACTTTATATTGCAGATTTTAAAGTCGTTTTTCTGGTTTACGACTTCAAAAACAGTATTATCTTTGTGAAAAGGCGATTTATTTTTATACTACACATCCATGTCACCTGCATTTTTCATTATTCCATTACTAAATCCCTATGCACAACAGTTAAATTCATTTTCCATTACTTCATCATTAATATTATTCTATTTACCTTTCTCACCACATTTTTCCACATATCTAACCCGTATCTCTGCTTCAAACATTTCTGTTTTGATGTTTCCATTTACGACATCTATGTCTCACATTAATTCATAACCCTCATCCTTACTCTCTCCCATTTCATTCTCATATTCTTGTACTTCATTTTCATCACAAATAACCTCTCCTAACGTTTCCTATTTAATATTTAATTCACCATTTTCAGTATCCAAGTTCCTAGACATTAACGTATTTTCCTGTCCATCAATACAGAATTGATTTTTGCCAATTCAGTTTTAATTTTCTTTCTTAATTCATCATACTATGTGGTCAGCTGATTTATTCACTCATCACTTTTATCTAATAGATCTTGTCTAGTTAGTTTTAATTCATCATCGGCTTGTTTCATGGTGTTAGATACACCTTCCCTAGTTTGATTTAACTCATCACTGATTTTTTTACTGGTTTTTAATAGATCTTCCCTAATTTTTATACTGGTTATTTTTGGATCCATACGAAATTATTTTGACAAACCATTTTCTATCTTATAAAAGTTCTTTGAGATTGTCTCATTTTGCATAACAACAACTTAAAATCACACCCAGTGTGATTCCCAGAATTGATTTCATCATCATTGCTTGACAGTTCTGTTAATTCAGCATGTTTTACATTAACAATAATCTTTTGTTCAACATTTACATCAACATTATCATCATCAACTATATTATCAATGTGATTTACACTGTCACTAACATCCTGTTCCCATTTACATCAATAGTTTCGTCATATGCTACGTTATGAGATTCACTCAATGGTAGTAAATTACTATTGTCATTATTAATTCATTCATCAGTATTGTCCTCTATGTTAGCAACATCTGCTTGAGTGGTGCTCTCATCACCCATACTGTCATAAGTACAATCCATGTTGTGCCACTAGTAATTCACAATACACAAAATATACAAATTCTAAAATTGCAAGATGAAATCCCTGAAATCACAACAAAAGTTCATTCTTTAATAATTTTGTAAGAACAACTTACACTAATTACAGTGAAGTCAGGTGCCGCCTCCACGCTGTCACAAAACCCGCTGTGCGTGTCGAGCTGCCAATCCAATTGCATCCCCTGTCAGACGCCAGTATCACTCCATGCGCAGCCAAAGCCGCCAGCTTCTAGACGCTCCCGACAGTCAGATTTTGCTGACTGTACTGCCTCCAGGCGCCGGTGCTGTTTCACTACCGCCGTCGCACTCGAAGTCGTGCACGCCATCCGATGATGACGTTATCTTAACTTTCCCAGCTCCACTCACAGTATATGAGCCGCCTTCAGTTTAAGATCGTTGCAATTACCATCCATTCATAGTTCGTAAAATCCGTTTTACATCCACAGTTCAAAACCATTGTAGTCCCCCAACTTGCATCGTCCATGACAAATAACATCACGTCTTTTCAATAGTCATATGGGAATCTTTACATTCATTGTTCACAGTGTCATAATTCAAGACAAAATACAAATTAACAGTTCTCTTAGAATATGCACTGTTCAAAATTCCTCTCACTTCATTTACATCTACATGGATACTTCGCAAGCCACCGTACGGTGCTTGGCGGAGGGTATAATTTACCACTATTTGTCATTTCCTTTCCTGTTGGACTCGCAAATAGAACGAGGGAAAAACGACTGTCTGTATGCCTTTGTATGAGCTCTAGTTTCTCGTATCTTATCTCCGTGGACCATATGGGCAATGTATTTTGGCGGTAGTAGAATCATTCAGCAGTCATCTTCAAATGCTGGATCTCTAAATTTTCTCAATATTTTCTCAAAAAGAACGTCGCCTTCCCTCCAGGGATTCCCATTTGAGTTCTCGAAGCATCTCTGTAATGCTTATGTGTTGTTTGAATCTACCGGTAACAAATCTAGCAGCCTGCCTCTGAATTGCTTCGATGTCTTCCTTCAATCCGACGCGGTACAAATACCAAACACTCGAGCAGTACTCAAGAATAGGTCGCAGCAGCATCCTACATGCGGTCTCCTTTACAGATGATCCACTCTTCCTTAAAATTCTCCCAATATACCGAAGTCGACCATTCGCCTTCCCTACCACAGTTATCACATGTACGTTCCATCTCATATCACTTGCAATGTTATGACCAGTTGACTCTGTCAAGCAGAACACTAGTAATACTGTATCCGAACATTAAAGGTTTGATCTTCCTTCCTACTCATCCATATTAACTTTTATTTTGCCACATTTCTGGCTAGCTGTCATTCATCACACCAACGAGGAATTATGTCTAAGTCATCTTGTATCTTCCTACAGTCACTGACCTTCGACACCTTACCGTACACCACAGCATCATCAGGAAATAAACGCAGACTGCTGCCCACCCTGTCAGTCAAATCATTTATGTATACAGAAAACAACAGCCGCCCTGCCACGTTTCCCTGAGACACTCTGGACGATACCCTTGCCTCTGATGAACACTCGCCGTCGAGGGCAACAGAATGAGATCTATTATTTAAGAAGTCTTCAAGCCACTCAGATATCTGTGAACTTATTCCATTTCCTCGTACCTTTGTTAACAGCCTGCAATTGGCAGAGTATCAAATGCTTTCCAGAAATCTAGAAATATGGAATCTGCCTATTGCCCCTCATCCATATTTCTCACCAAATCATGTGAGAAAAGGACAAGCTGAATTTTGCACGAGTGAAGCTTTCTAAAACCATGCTGATTCGCACATAAGCTTCTCAGCCTCAAGAAAGTTTATTCGAACTGAGAATATGTTTAAGGATTCTGCTGCAAACAGAAGTTAGGGATATTGGTCTTTAATTTTGCATGTCCGTTCTTTTGCCCTTATTACATACAGGAGTCATCTGCTCTTTTTCCCATTTGCTTGGGACTTTGCGCTGGGCGAGATATTCACGATAAATGCAAGCTAGGTAAGGGGCCAATGCCGTATCTTATTCTTTGTAAAATCGAACTGGGATTCCATCCACACCTTTTGATTTATTTGCTTTCAAATCTTCAGTTGTTTATCTACACTTGGTATGCTTATTACTATGTCGTCCATATGGGAGTCTGTCTGATGGCCAAATGATGGTATATTTGTATGAGTCTCCTGTGCAAACGATTTCTTTAATGTGAAATTTAAAACTTCAGCTTTCGTTTTGCTATCTTCAACTTCCATACCAGACTGGTCAACAAGGGACTGAATGGAAGTCTTTGACCCGCTTAGCAATTTTACACACAACCAGAATTTTCTCAGGTTCTCTGACAGATCTTTTGCTAAGGTGTGACGGTGGTAATTGTATGCTTTGTGCATAGATCTTTTCACAGACGCACAAATATCTACTAACTTTCGCTTCTCGTCATTTAAGTGTTCCTTTTTGAACAGAGAGATCAACAGCCTCTGCTTCCTCAGCATTCACCGAATTTCGTCATCAAATCATGGTTGGTCTTTTCCATCCATTACCCACTTACTAGGCTCATAACTCTCCAGACTGCGATTTTCAATCTGCTTAAACTTTTCGCACAATTCCTCTACATCTATCTTACTGGAACTAAATGATGCTAATTCACTGTCTAAGTCAGATGTTAATAACTGATTTTCTGCTCTATCTAGCAGAAACACTCTCCTGGCCTTCTTGACTTATTTATTAACTTTCGTAATCATAATTGCTATAATGATACCAGGATCGCTAATCCCTGTTTCTTTACTGACATTGTTGATAAGGTCCAGCCTATTTGTAACTATGAGGTCTCTGATGTTTCCTGTTTGTTTGGCCTGCCGAGGTAGCTGCTCAAGACAATTTTTCAGAAAATGTGTTCAAAAGTATTTCGCATGTCTGTCTGCTGTAACTCCCCACAGTGAACCCACAGACATCCCAGTCTATATTCAGCAGGCTAAAGTCGCTTCCAACCAGTATTGCATGCTATGGATATTTATACTCTATCGACTATTTCTTAGAATTACTCTAGAGCTGTTGCAGCAGAATCGGGTGGCCGGTAAAAACATCCAGCAATTAACTTGGTTTCATCTGCACCTGTGATATGCGACCAGATGACTTCACAGTCATACTCGACTTCGACTTCAGTAGAGACAATATTTTTATCTTTAAAATAACCGCTGTTTAAATGCATTTTCCACATATAAGGGATACCAAGTGTGACACCATCACATGAGAACTGCAAAAGCACTTGTTCAAAATGCAGTCTGCCACTTCAGTCACATATCTACACACAGGAACGCCAAGTGTATCACTGCCACAGAAGACAGGGGAATGAATGTTCGAAATATCGTTTGCCATAATATGTACACAGGGACACACAGGTGACGCTATGTTTGATTTTTATTTTATTTATTTGGTATGCGTATTCCATTGATCCGTACATGCGAATGATTCGCCTGGATGTGGAATGTGTCAATACAATTGTACAAATACAATTAATGCTACAGAATAGTAATATAATACAATAATATAGACATTAATATATATTACTTTTTCTCATTTACAAGCTGTCATTTAACTAGCATAGCAATTCACACTATAACATTATAACTATAACATTAACATAATATTGTATCGTCCATCTAATAACTAAGAGACTAAATACATCTATTATTAAGGGATGCATTACTTCTGGAAAAGAATTCATCTAAGGAGTGCAGTGGATGGTCTGGCAGGTATTTTTTAATGTGCCTTTGAACAGCATTTCATTTTCTCTTGTACATTTAATATAATTAGGCAATGCATTAAAAGTCTTTATAGCAGCATACTTTACTCCCTTCTGTACAAGTGATAAATTTTTTAGTTCAATATGTAGATCATCTTTACCTCTAGTATTGTAGTTATGGTATGAACAATTTGTTTCATACTGAGCATAGTCTTTATTAACTACATTCATCAGAGAGTATATGTACTGACATGTTGTGGTCAGAATACCTAACTGTGTGAAAAGTTTTCTACATGAGATTCATGGAGGAACCCCACATATGATTCTGACTGCTCTCTTCTGATCAGTTAAGATTTAATTGAGGCTGGTGAATTTCCCCAGAATATTATTCCATAAATCATTAATGAGTGAAAGTACCCAAAGTAAGCTGATTTTAAAATGTTGATGTCCCCAAAATGAGTAATGATTCTTAGAGAAAAAGTTTTTGATGAAAGCCTTTTTAGAGTAAGGGACACATACTGTTCCCAGTTGAGCCCACTGTCAATGTTAAACCCCAGGAGTTTAGTGGAGTGCACCTGTCCTAGTTCCTGGTTGTCAAGGGCTATTACTATATTTTCTAGAGTTTTATTTTTTGTGTGGAACTGTATAAAATTAGTTTTTTAATATTAACTGAAAGAGAATTAATTGAAAACCAAGCTGTAACTTCTCTGAGTATATCATTAACATCAGTCTCTAGATCAGCAGTAGACTTACCATGTACTACAATGCTTGTATCATCAGCAAAAATTGTGAATTCACAATTTTTACTAATGGACAGGAGTAAATCATTAACATATATCAAAAACAACAAGGGTCCAAGGACAGATCCCTGGGGAACTCCATGATGAATTTTGCCCCATTCAGAATCCACTAGATCAGAAAATCCTTTGTTGCAGCCGTTTAGAACCACATTTTCTTTCCTGTTTTCAAGATATGATTTTAGCCAGGTACCTATAGGCCCTTTGATTCCGTAATGATAGGCCTTCTCCAAAAGTATCTTGTGGTTTACACAATCAAAGGCCTTGGAAATATCACAGAAGACACCAACTGGTGTCTGCTTACTATTAATAGACTCCAAGACATCATTTGTGAGTGACTATATGGCATGCTCTGTGGAAACCCCTTTTTGAAAACCAAACTGTCTGTAGTTAATAATATTAAGTTTATCAAGTTGTGCCACAATCCTATTATACACTGCCTTTTCAAGAACCTTTGAAAATGTTGTTAAGAGAGAGACAGGACGATAATTTTTGACATCTTTAGCATCGCCAGACTTGAAAAGAGGTCTCACAATGGCATATTTCATTCTCTCTCAAACAACTCCCTCATAAAGAGATGTGTTGCAAATGTGAGCAAGTACTACACTTACATAATTACTGCAGACTTTCAACAGTTTACTAGAGATGTTATCTATACCTGAAGATCCTTTACTTTTCAATGAGTGAATTTTTTTTATTTCATTAACAGTTATCTGTGTTACATTTATATCATTAAAACATTGTGGGAGGTTAAGTTTCAGAATATCTGCAGCTTCCCTTAGGTCACCACAGCAACCTATTTGAGAGGTGACAGTTAGAAAGTGGTTGGTAAATGTGTCTGCTATCTGTTTACTATCAGTTATTTCCAAATCGTTAATTTTTAGGACAGCAGTTTTTCCATTGTAAGATGGTGCAGTACCAGTTTCCCTCTTTATTACATTCCAAATCGTTCTGATTTTATTATTTGAACAATTAATTTCAGATTGTATGCACATACTTTTAGATTAATGACTTTAGTTGAAATTTTACAGTATGTCCTATAATAGTTCATCTGGAGGGGATTATTGGAGTGTTTGGATATTATATACAGTACTCTTTTTCTCTGGCATGATATTTTTATGCCCTTGGTGAGCCATGGTTTTCTGCTTGATTGCCTGTTCTGTAGTCTGCAGACCTTTTTTAGAAAGACACTTCCAAATATACCTGTTAATTCATCAGTAAATAAATTATATTTTGTATTAACATCATTTGCAAGATAAACATACCTCCAGTCAGTTTCTCGAATGCATAATTTGAATTTTTGGATATTTTCCTCATTCGTGTTTCTAAAGGTTTTCCACTATGCACTAGCTTTGCTCTGATTTGTATTAAAGTTGTCAATTGTGAATATTTGCCCATCATGATCAGAGAAACCATTTATGACTTTTTCAACTTTGATGTGATGAGTTCTACTCATATCTACAAAGATATTGTCTATTAGAGTGCTGGAAGTGGCAATAGTTCTTGTGGGAAAACTGACAGTGGAGACAATGTTGTAGGTATGTATTAAATTTGCAAACTCTCTCTTAGAAGATGAGCTTTCTAGGAAATCTATATTAAAATCTCCATTCACTATAATGATCCTATTTTTCCTTGTGATATACAATAGCACAGAATCTAATTGGTTCAAAAATGGCTCTGTGCGCTATGGGACTCAACTGCTGTGGTCATCAGTCCCCTAGAACTTAGAACTAATTAAACCTAACTAACCTAAGGACATGACACACACCCATACCCGAGGCAGGATTCGAACCTGCGACTGTAGCAGCAGCGCGGCTCCGGACTGGAGAGCCTAGAACCGCATGGCCACCGCGGCCGGCACAGAATCTAATTGTTTCATGAATACTTTAAAATTACCAGATGGAGCCCTGTAGACTGCTACGATTACCAGTTTCTTGTTAGCTTCTACTATTTCTGTGACACATTCCTCAAAGTCTTTCTCTACACAATATTTCTCTACATCTGTTGTATTAAAGGACAGGCTGTTTTTCACATAAATAGCTGCCCCACCTTCGCACGTATGCTTTCTACAAACTGAGGTAGCTAAAACATAGTTCGGAATATTGAGCATTTCAATGCCAAAAGTGACATAGTGTTTTGTCAGACAGAGAATATGAACACAATTTGCGCCTGTTGGTTCATCAATATTTACAATAAACTGGTCTAACTTACAGAGCAGGCTTTGAATATTTTGGTGAAAAATTTTGAGCTTATTTTTAATTACATGTGGTGCTGCCGCTTTTGGGACTGAGTTTTATTTCTTTTGACATACCAGTATTACAGGAATAGTTTTCTGCAGGGAAGGGGGAGCTGTTGTGTTGGTGACACTCACATTTGTTGTTATTAACTTCATTACTTACATTCTGATTGGAACCTCCCCCTTCTGCCTCAGTACCATAAAAAATCCCCATTTGCAGCTGAGGACTTCCTTGATCACAGGCACATCCTATGTGGAGCAGCTGCAGTCACTACTGTGCTCCTTTTTGCCACAGAGGGTGGATCTCCTGTTGGTGAGGTTTCTACACTGTCAGCTTGTACACTTGATCCTGTGGGGGTTGGTGTTGCTGTTTCTGCCATGGATGACTGTTCTTCCTTCTTAAATGCTGCTGCTGCTTCACAAGTTGGTAGTGGACTGACTTTTCCCACTTGAGTTGTAACTGATAGTGCTGTCTTGCTTTTGTATAAAAGACCTGTTTGTGTTGATTCACATACAGGTGCTGCTGAATATGAAGTCTTCTCTTCAGCTGTTCCATTAGGTTTGAAAGAGTATTTTGATGACACTGTCTGTATTTCTTCCAATGGTACAGTTTCAATGGGCAAAGGTGCTTTTAGTGTAATTGGAGGAGTGGTGTTTTCAAATAGTTTGAATGTTTCTGCTAATAGTGCTTTAGCGAGTACACGTTTTCCTAACTGGTTCCTGTGCATTCCATGTCGAGTAAAATGGTTTCTCTCTTCGGAATTACTGTCCAAAAACTTCACGTCATTGAATGCTTTGCATACCTTTTGGAACATTCTGTTTGTGAATTTGATTTCATTATTTACACATGAACTGTTTATTAGGTCATGTCTGTGTGGGATGCTAAAGACGATTGTTTTTCTTGGCGGCATTCTTTCCTGTGCATTTCGCAATGCTGTGATTGCATTCTTCGACTCATTTTTATAAACATCGTTAGCTCCAGCAATAATTACACAAACACCGTTTGGTTGAGGGTTTAAATCTTTAATTATTTGCTGGAAAGGGGCCCCGGGTTTTACTGTGGAAGTAACGGAAAATTTAGTTTGCATATTCATAAGAGTAGTGGCTAAATCTCGTCCATGGCTGTCTGCAAAGATACAAACTTTTGGTTTTGTTTCGTCTTCTCTCAATAATTTCATTTGTCGGCGTTTCTGTTGTGCAATGGGTGCCAACGAGGTTTTCGTAACTATGGAAGATATTGGAGCACTTTGACTTTCAATAACGGTTTCTTTGAGAGTGTTGTAGGTTTCACTTGGCACATTTTTCACGAAAGGATTAAAATCGACATTCAAAGAGTTAATTAACGATTCGATGTCATTGATATATTTTTTAGCTATTGCGAGTTCTTCTTTCAGCACATCAGAGATGAGTTCTTCAGTAGCAGCATTATACATCTTGAGTGCACTTTTTCGACCACTGCACTGAACAAAGCCACATACACAAATCGGATTTATCACTTTTCTGTTCTTCATACACGATAGATGGATCCACATATGTGAGAAAGAGCACAAACGGATACCGCTGTGAACACTGTTTTGGCAGACTATGCACTTTAAACTGAATGTAATACGATTTTCTACGGCGCGATTTACTATTGCTTGCATACTCGACGCCATTTTGACATGTGCAGATTAAAGTGAGTGTCTCCGCCTTCTACCACTCACAATTGAGCTGTAGCCAGCTCACTTACCTCACGTCTCGTAGATGTTGCCCCAATTGGTTTCTTTTCCATCGGTCACGAGCTCTTGTGCATAAACATTGCCTAATAATGTGACAAGTGGGTAAGTTTAAATGCTAAGCATAATAAGAATCGTAAAATGTTAAGACGCCAACTAATTTTGTTTTATTTCACCAATCGCAAAGTTATACAACGATTTCTAGAGCCACTCTATCGTTAATACTCATAACAAGATTCCTCAACATTAATCATTAGTTCCCGAGCACCGTAAAAGTCACAGAAGTGCTCCACTCGATGTTAGAAACGATATGAGATCGCACAAATATGTCTTCCAAGGAAGCTTTAACAATTAATTCCGTTTTTCAACAAACGTTTCGTCTTTACATGAGACAGATTCTGTACATGGATTCATGTATTACCTCCTTGGAAACCGATCAGAGACTAGTATTGAACTATCTTAACAGTTTGGTGCCTGTCCTCTCATGTTGCACTTGTGATTGGCCCATCCTTTCAATCAGCAAGCACTGACGGAAGTTGATATTTGTAGTAAGAATATCCTTATGAACTGATTGATTCTGAAACTATGAATAACAAGTTCCCAGTGCAAATAACATCATAAGAATGGTTGGAGCTGTATATTAATATTTAAACAGTAAATATGAATAATTAAAGATTCACTTCCTAGTGCCTGGAGTAGTAGATGAATCTCCACTGTTCCTCTCTGCTCCAGTACAATATGGCTCTTGCTCGCCTGGTCGTCCTCATGTTGTGTGACCATTAGGCACATCATTCAACGAGTCTATCTTGTAATCCTACCTACTCACTAGCTTCCCATAACAAAATCTTCCTATACTGTGCATTAAAACATAGCAACAAAAACGTAATTAACATGGGCAGTGGTGTAGCATAAACGTCAAACGCTGCTCCAGGCACTGTATCCTGCCTCTTTCTTTTGTTATAGCTATGAGGTGACACTGTGGGATCTTGCAAAATGACAAAAACACCGAGGTCTCTACCGAGTGAGTCAAGCCAGCATGAGTCCTACCTCCATTCTCATAAGACTGAATACCAAAGCCGCAAACCACACCATGCCAGGAGCTGCCTGGACAGACCTCACCTGGAGTTGCTATCACCCACTATCACCCAGTGGCCACAGTGTCACTGCCACCAGCAGCTGCACCACCAAAGTTGCAGCCAGCAGTCTGCAAAAGAATCAGCCAGCAAATAAAGTTTCAGTTCCTTTATATTCCAGATACTCCACACTATTTGGGGAGGTGGGGGCAGGGGGGGGGGCTGTGTAGGAATAATCGATCTAGCAATTGATTTTAGTACATATCACCTTTGGTACAAATCATTGTCTTTCAGTTCTCCCTATGTGTCTGGATCCTATATTGTCAAGAAAACATCTGTTTTATGGATAATAAAATTAATTCTGCACACTTAAAGTCTAGGTACATTGTTCTATATGGTGTTCAAGTCTTGCCCACAGAAACAAAATTTTTATTCCACACTATTGACCAAATTTGTCTGCTTAGCTACCTTCAAGTGAACATTTATTGAATATATGTTCATACACATGCCATTAACAGATCTTACATTATGCCATTAAAGAAGCAAGACATCAGAGAATCCTCCAAGTTGAGTGAAATTCTCTAAGCCATACTAAAAAATAATTCAGTTTAAATCACACACTCTTATGTCCAGAATAACGCTGAAGTACCTGGTATTAAACGTTTCATTTCGGTTTTTGGGATGCCGATTTTCTTGGAATATTCTCTCATGTTTGATTTTTTATTGTGCATAATTTGTGATCTACAAATGCCATACACACGTGGAAACGAAAATGTAGATTTCAAATTGAGCAAACAGTTAAAACTAGAAAACACTGCAGAATGAAACACTTTGTTTCAAACAAACTGTCCATCTCAGTGGAAAAGAACAGTTCATTTAAATGGATTGACAAACTCAGCATAAGAAAACAGTTCATTTAGTGGATTAACAAAAGCCAAATTAGTGTAGCAAACTAACAAAAATAAATAAATATGCTAATAACACGCAAATAAAATAAAATCAGAAAACTGAAACTAATAACATGTTATTTAGTCTTCTGTGGTTATGTGAATGTATTTTAATTCACATGATATCTTCCAGTCACAGAAATCTGGTTTGTTTTCATTTGACTTGAGTGCTGTACATGATGTAAAAACTGTAAACAGCAAAATAATGAAACACAAACACAGATCATGTAGAGACTACACATATTACACTCTGACAACTATACACATGCTCAAATCTTGCAACTTCAGAGTACCAGAAAAAATTTTCTTGATGAATATCGTTGCTTCTTGCTACCAGATAAATGCTGCTTAAACAGCAAACACCACACTCCACATAGCCAGAATCTGGAAAAGGCGCTGTTCAAAAAATGATTTATGCTTTACACATGTGTGTGATCCACCTGACAGCTGCTCAAGTGGATCTAAAGACGATTCACACTTGACCAGAAAGAACAGGATGGAATGGAATGGAACATCAAAACATTCCACAATGCGTTTCAGATGGCAGCATTCACATGAGATGGCTCAGAAACAGGGCCCACAGCAGGTTATCATGCCAGTATGGGCAAAATATTTTTCCTGTACATGTGATACAGATTTCTTGAGGATATTATTGTCTGCTCTTCATATCCTCGTACTGGTTTCCACAATGCAGTTTTAGTAGCAGGTCAATGTTATGAACGTAAACAAGCTAACAGTGTAATTACAGTAAAAGTTGTTATTAATATCATAGATTTTATATTTTCTCACAATTTACATTATTTTCTGTTGATCTCGCCACATGCCCCATTATTTCAATAAGTTGTTTCTTGCCTTTTAATTTTCGGATGTACAACATTTTCCATGTTTTGTGCTTTTGAACCACTGCCATATGCTTCAACATCGATTTTTGTGTGAAATACATCGTGTTCATGCACACAAACAACCAGTAAAATAATGCATAACGTAAAACTATACATTTTGTTACAGAATGTATATCATTTTGGGTTATATGACAAATATAGGTGGTATTTTAAGGGCACTTTCAAAATATGTCCGCAATGTTATGTCATCTAACTACTCTAAACTGAAGTAAATAATAACAAACAGCATTTGAATTTGTTTCTCCTCTTAAAGGAAAATCATGTAATTCAGAAAACAATACCGAAAAAACAATTTATATCAGCTTTCTGCAGTTAGTTTGCGATAATTTCGCAAGATTTTCGCTGAGGAATTCTTATGCACCCTTAGTTATGTTGGCCAATACATTAACAAAATTACTTCACTTTTCAACTGTATCTCTCTGTCATTCGAAATATATATGCATTTTTGCAGATTCGTGAAAATTTTTGAAATCGTTGAATGGGCAGCTAATTAATGCTCCATGATGTCTGCATGTTTCATACATGACTAGAAAGGTACATAAAACTTACAAAGCGCACTTTTAACTGCTTTAGAATAAACCAAGCATGGCTATACCGACACCAGCTGAAGTGAAATGCGTCTTTGTGTCATCTATGTCATTCCTGAAATATTAATTTTTGTCAGGTTGCATCGATTCTATAAAATCTCATGCTATAGAAATAGTAAATCCCCCGTTTCTCAATCCAGTTTCCGACATCGGAAATTCTAAGCAGGAGACTACTATAGTTTTCATCAAATCACTTGAAGCCAGCCGGCCGAAGTGGCCGTGCGGTTAAAGGCGCTGCAGTCTGGAACCGCAAGACCGCTATGGTCGCAGGTTCGAATCCTGCCTCGGGCATGGATGTTTGTGATGTCCTTAGGTTAGTTAGGTTTAACTAGTTCTAAGTTCTAGGGGACTAATGACCTCAGCAGTTGAGTCCCATAGTGCTCAGAGCCATTTGAACTTGAAGCCAGTAAATGTACTGGCTAGGTCAATATTTCCTCCACGAGATTACTGCGATTTTCAAGCGAGCTATATGAGTTTGACTTGCCCTTTTCTTGTGATATTATATCGCAAACAGCATAATTTTCACTTTCGGTTTTCACTCGTTCATAAACAACAAACAATTTACGAATATCGGTAGTTTTTTCACTCTATTCACTATACTTTTGCATCTCACAATATATAAAATTCTAAGCAGACCACATTCATGTACCACTGCTTACAACTCATGCCTGACTGCTGGAACATTGAGAGGCAACTTCATTCACTGCCGACAACATTCTCAAACCTTACCTATCAGTTGAGTTTCATGACAGCGAATTGCAGAAACGCCCATATTCATGTTCAGTGGTCATGCAGTGCAAATGAACACCACTTCAGAAAATGAAAGGAAGTATGGCACAATATTCTACTTTAAATTAGCTCCTGACAGTTGTTACCCATTATTTGAATTTTGTAGAGTGTGTTTTGTCATGCAACTGTTTTGTTACACCAACAGTCATTTAAGGTTCCTGTAGATGTGCACAGTTAATGATGTGGGAAGAGGGAGGATGACTTTTTCATCCCATAGGAATGCAACATTGCCAAAACATAGCTCTCACCATGGATATCCTTCCTAGTAGGACCATGCATACATGTGGTAGTTGATAGCTTAATTTGATTTCATTATATCTTATTAGTAACATAAGTTGACTGAGATGAAATCTTTCTTTTCTTATGAGCTACACATTACTCACAAGTACTACCACCCCAGTATACTATGAAAGTCAAATTGGTCTCATTGTCAGGGGATGAATGTAGGGGAGCATATGCAGGATTCCTGTATCACGATTCTAGGCAAGGTCCTGGTGGAAGTGGTCTGTTATTGCCTTCCTCCATCCTGTTGTAAAGTGTCAAGAATGAATCTGTGTTCTGTGGATAACTGATGAGTTCTTGAGAGTGTGGTGTTGGATTTGAGTTGTTTTGGGGGAAGGGAAGGGAGAGGTTGAAACCTGATGCTGGTATGTAGTGTAATCCTCTCAAATAGCACCAAGGCCATCACAGACTATAAAATCCCCATCCGATGGATGGATCACCATCAACAGTGTCACAAGTCCTCACTTCATGTGGCAATGCAGAGGAGTTCGGAATTCAGTCCAGGTCATTGACACACCATCTCTCCACCCCTTGCTGGTCAAATACTGGGAGTGAAAATTTTCCACTACTATGATTCGAGGTGGCATATCTCAAGTTGAGTGCCACCACAGAGGCGTTATATGAATGTAAATTTAATTTTGCAGTTTTTAACATTTAGGTACCGTACAGAATTTAATTTTTCAAGTATGATGTCACTCTTGGTCCACCTCTGTAGCTGATTGGTCACTCCATTTGTTTCTCACATATTTGGAGGACTAGAACAATGTGCACTCAAACCTCATGATAGCAGTTGAGGATCTACTTGATTGAGAAATAGCGGTACCATGGTCTGTAAAGTCTGTGAAACGCTTGGGAGAGTGGTGAGTGCATGCTCCTTCATACTACTTTTGCATGACGCCGGATGCCAGAGGATGACACTGTGTATGGTCGACACTGCTCGATCTCTAGAGTTTAGTTTCTAGATGTCATTTTTTAAGATTTTACTTAATTTTTGTACATATTTGTTTTTAATGTCCAATTATGACACAACAGCGCATTCTTTTAATGTCACGAGGAACAAGTAATGCACGTATCTCTAGTTAAAAGGCAACAACATCGCTCATGTTAAAAATAAATTCATGGTTTATCTGCTTGCTGTCATCGTCATATCACTTACAGTTGTGAACTTGTACCAGGTATGGGTACTGATAGAAAACTATTTATATTTTACCGAACATAATGTCAGTTTGTGAAATACCGATATCTGTGTGGCGATTTCTTAATTTTGTTTTTAAAACTAAAAGAAAATATCGAAGTAATTGCGCCAGTCGCTTTAGCAAACATCGAAAAAAAATTTCTACAGGCACATGTTGTCTGACAACAGATTTTCCCTCACCTTTGAGACCCTCTGCATGCTGACTCTCATGCATTGCAATACCACTAAAATCATTATACAACAATTTTCATAGATATTCAAAGAATCAGATTTCTTCAGGAAGAACACAGAGATTTTTTTAATTGGTTAACCTCTTCGTAATTTCAGTTCCCACCTCTTACAAAATTTTTCGTTGCTATAGTTCTTTTCATAATTTACTTTATTATGTATGACATAATTTTACATCATTTTAGAGACACTTTTAGGCCATTTCAGGGATAATTTTCCAGGTATTTTACGTCATAAAAATGATCCCTATGGTTACAGGATCGCTTTCATATTCAATAACCAAATGAATTCTCACTAGGGGCAATTACTCTCACTCCCCCCACCTTCCTCCACGAGCCCATGGTCGAAATTTATTGACGTTGACGTTAGTGGCGAGCGATGGAGGGCGGGGGAGGGACGAGAACTGTGTCGTTGTCCGTTGTCCAACATTGGAAGAGAACTTATTTTCGCCATCGTCACTCATTTAATAGTAGTGAATTTTGTGCTTTTGCGTCTGCTTGGTCTTTATTTTGTTGTTCTGCTTTGTTCTCTCGACAAAATATAAATGTTCTGTCACGACTTGGGTATTTTTTCTATAGAATGTTCTTCCGCAAGAGAGGCCAGATACCTGAAAGCGAAAAATGATCTAGGTTTTCCAATACTTCTACAGAGGAAAATCCAGATACCGTGTATGAATAAGAACGCAAATTTGATGAAGTAATTTTCATTAATTAAGCTTTCCTAGCAGTGTAAAAAACAGTTCTATTGAGGAAGAAAAACACAGTTATTTTGATGCTATTTAGTACTTAAAAAACGCGTTCAACAAGGTTAACAGGTTCGATGTATTGCATTTTAAATATTGTTTGGTCTATTTTTATGTTTTCTCTAGTAAATAACTAATGATGTTTCGAAATGTTTGGATGACACTTTCTCTCTTCGTCCACTTTTCACCAATTTAGGATACAGTCTTAGTCAAGAACACTCATTGTGAAGCTAGCTTTGGTTATTAATAAACATTATCATTGCTAGTTCCTTTATTCTGATACTGTCTCATGATACTGTGTACCATGAATGGTATTTCGTAACCCCACCTTCACCATACATTCCGTACTGAGCTTGTCTGCCTCCACAACCGGGTGGTCAGCATTGGTGGTTGCCATACTTAGAATTTTTCCTTGGTGGGTAGAGTGGTGTGGGGTGCACTCAGCCCTGCGATGCAACTTGAGCTGCTTGGCCGAGCAGTAGCGGCTTCATGGTCTGGGAAGTCTGTAAAACGCCTGGGAGAGCAGTATACTGATCACACGCACAGTGTCCACATGGCGCTACAGGCCAGAGGATGACACGACGGCCGGTGGACATCTCTTGGGCCTTCGCAGCCCAGACGAGGAGCTCGTGCTGAGCTAAGTGAAACAGTCATGTCTGACGTTCTATCTAGTGCGAGCTCGTCAGCAGTTGACGGTGTTGTCGCTTGCTGTTCTCTTCCGTTGACGTATACAGTGAATTAGCCCTCACCCACCCAATTATAGAGGTCCTGTGTGAACTCCAAATCAAGGTGCAACTTCGCCATTTTACACATGAACTAATCATTACCATAGGTAACGAATTTAGCGATAAGTTGCTTCAGAATAAATCCTTGGACCTAACCGTACTGATGATTGACCTCCGGACCTTTAAATTAGTAATCAGTTTTTCGCCCATTTTGACACCGAAGCAGATACGCTAATCCTATAGAAAATCGCTAACATTGTTACGAAATACCTTCTAATATGCACAGTGCAGTGGCTTGGGGAGTAACAGGTAGATGTAGAGTGACTATCAATGTACCGAGTCACAGGCGATGTATCTATGTATTGACAGAGAGAACACGAGGAAACAAACAGCGTTAATATGCATCAGGACGAACTTAAGGAAATCGTATTTCGATCACAAAATAGGCATCAATATTATTTCCTGTCGAAAGAATTTATTGCAGAAAACTATTTTCGGCAACAGTTGTGCTGTTAAATTACAAATAACGTATGGACAATATTGTTAATTTCTTTCACTTGATCAGAAACTAAAATGAAAGCTCAACTTAAAATTTGTGCAAGTGTCCAATCGGCGAGTGTTTGACGTATCGACTTCTCTTCTGCGTGGTTGGATAGCGCTAATTTTAAACGTATCTGTGGAATGTAGTAGGTTTGCAGGAACTTGCCATATTTGGTGGACTTGTACGGTTCTGAAAATAAGTAATTGTTTAAAATATCTGCAAGATGGTGGGGAGGTTTGCGGCAGATTTGTTGCCATTCGGTGCAAGTGAGCGTATGTTCACATTTCTACGGTTGCGATGGCGGAGGAAAGGAAGAAACCCAGAGACAACGATGTCGTCGAAAAGTACCGCGACATGATAGCTGAACGGCGTTATTTGGGTGCAAAACTTGCTGAAATGGAAATGGATTTGGAGGAACATCGGTAAATATGTGTTTATCAGCCAAAGGTATAATAAGTATCTTGCAAATTGCTGTATCTAGCAAATAGAAAACTTTTGTTCCAGGCTGGTGACAGAGACACTGAAGGGAGTTGACAGTTCAAGAAAATGTTACAGAATGGTCGGAGGTATACTGTGCCAATTAACTGTTAAAGATGTGTTACCTATTCTTGCCAGCAACGCTGAACAAGTACGTACATGCTTAAAACATCACTTTTGAATCTTGTGCCAGCCCCAAGTTTATTATATTTCTATTCTACATAGTGCTATTTACTGCCAAGTGTAATTGTCAGTCCAATAATTGTTATATACAATCTACGTCAGATGAATACAATATGTAGATAATAACATGGATTTCGAAAGTTGAGTAATTAGTTGTTTTATGGACTATCTGGCTTACATTTGATAGATTCATTAAGAACAAGAGGTAGCCACATGGCGCATCATTAGTGCATTGCTTATCTTGTGAGATTAATATCCATTTTCACGGTTTTTCATTCTATGTGTAGTGCAACTATGCCTGGAATTTTTGTCATCAGATTGACACTACTTTGGTTTTTGTTACTGCAATGTACAGGAGTTATGTAAAACTAAAATCATAGGCATATTGTTAACATTTTCATCCTTGGCCTCAAAGTTCGTTCAAAGAGGAGGTAATCTTCCAAAGGATGAGAGCACCAGATGAAAGATGAAGGCCATGGTAAAAGTTGTACTGGATTCCCCTTCCATTTTTCACTATGGTGCGGACTTAGGAATTAGGCTTTATTACTGGTATTTTTGTTACCACAACCAGATTTTCTGCATTCACATTCATTGACTTCGCGAACGCCCAAACAAATTGCCACCTTCCAACCTAACTGAGAATTTCGGGCACGGGGTCCAGTACGCAACTTTAGCAGGAGACGATTTGAAACAAATGACTCAGAAAATGACAGTGTTTAACTCTCGTACTGACAAATTTTTATGTGTACTGTATTCCACCGTTGCACTGTGTTGGTAACTGAATTCCAGAGTAGAGTCCAAAACTTTCATTATATTTGGTAGTTGAACAGCAACAGGATCAAACTTGCATACACATAGCAGTTTCTTGTTATCATACAAAATTCTTATTTATTACTTAATTTTTATAAAATTAAAGACCTTTTGGTGTAGAGTTCCATGTGCAGTCTTAAAAATAAATAGCTGGTATCTCTATGAATCCACCTACATCTTTCTGAAACATCGTAAATGTTTACATATATGTTGGCAACATAATTCAATGTTGGGATTGGGGCATATGGTATCAACATGGACCTGAACTTTCAATAAAGTAAGTTTGAAATGTTTGTGTGTTGGGCTGTGAAGTTCACACTCTTATCCCTTATTGTAGAAATAAATGAGCATGTCAGCCCACTGTTTCCTCTGTTGTGATTATCACAGTCTTATGTTCTGTTTTCCTTGTGTAAATAATTATACCCTGGGAATACAGACTTTGATAGAGTTGAAAAAGAGTATTGTTATGATCTACTTCCTTTAGTATGGGATGAAAGGGTCATGAGAACAAGAATATAATTTTTGACCATAAGAACTGACAGAAAACAATAATAAAAATTCGCAGGACTAGCAGCATCTCAAAAGACAAGATTCCATTGTTATGGGTGAGGCAATTTGCACTTTGTTTCTTGATAATTAAAAGGTAATATAACAGTATTAATACAAATAAATTAAAGAGTGGTCGATGAACATATGAATAGTTGTTCCACCTTCCCTTTAAATCCAAGTATCAGAAATTTGCGAAGTCAGCTGTTTATCCACTTTAAAATCTTGTTACAGGTGGGACAGCAAATTGACCCACCAACATTTCACAAGAACTGTGAATTAAACACTTAGTGTGTTGAACACATTGAATTCGCACTATTAAAACAGTTCTCTGTGGTTAAATATAAATAAATGTAACATTATTAATATTTACTTACAAAAATTACAATAGGAGACCATCACAGGTGGGACAAGAAATTGTCTCGGATGGGGCTCATGAAGTGGAAATCAGTTTTATCGTGAGAGGGCAGAATGGGGCGCTCCGTTAAACTCAAGGACTTCGAATGTGGGAAGGTGATTGGGTCATATGTCTGTATGCGACCTTGTCTGTTGACCGACAGAGACCGCCGCCATGTGAAGAGGGTCGTAATGTGTAATAGTCAGACATCTATCCAGACCATTAGACAAGAATTCCGAACTCCGTCAGGATCCACTGCAAGTACTATGACAGTTAGGCGGGAGGTGAGAAAACTTGGATTTCATGGTCAAGCGGCTGCTCATAAGCCACACATCACGCCGGTAAATGCCAAATGACGCCTTGCTTGGTGTAAGGAACATAAACATTGGATGATTGAACAGTGGAAAAATGTTGTGTGGGGTGATGAATCACAGTACAGAACATGGCGATCTGTTGGCAGGGTATGGGTATGGTGAATGCCCAGTGAACGTCATCTACCAGCCTGTGTAGCACCAAATGTAAAATTCGGAGGCGGTTGTGTTATGGTGTGGTCATTTTTTTCATGGAGGGGGTTTGCACACCTTTTGCGTGGCACTATCACAGCAAAGGCCTACATTGATGTTTTAAGCACTTTCTTGCTTCCCACTGGTGAAGAGAAATTTGGGAATGGCGGTTGCCTCTTTCAACATGATCGAGCAACTGTTCATAATGCACAGACTGTGGCAGAGTGGTTACATGACAATAACATCCCTGTAACGGACTGGCCTGCACAGAGTCCTGACCTGAATCTTATAGAACACCTTTGGGATGTTTTGGAAAGCCAACTTTGTGCCAGGCCTCACCGACTGACGTAGATACCTCTCCTCAGTGCAGCAGTCCACGAAGAATGGGCTGCCATTCAAAAGAAACCATCCAGCACCTGATTGGATGTATGCCTGCGAGAGTGGAAGCTGTCATAAAGGCTAAGGGTGGGCCAACATCTTATTGAATTCCAGCATTACCGATGGCGATATGCTAAGCACTATGCCACCCTGGACAGTAGCTAGGCACAGCTGCACGGACTACCCTAGTATGCCTCACTCCTTGATGCTGACGTGCTGTCCAGTGTAGTTAGAGAGCTTCTGCAATGCTATTAGTTTATGGGGAATATCAAGAGGGCTGAAGTGTGAATGGGAATTTGGATTGAGAAGGGGTGCATGCTAGGGTAGTCTGTGCAGCTGCTTGAAGCCACTGAGCTAGGGTTATGTAGCAGTTAGCATAACTACCTACTGAGTAGGAAACTTGGGTTTGAATCCCATCCTTGGTACAAATTTTCATTCATTGCTTTGGTCTGCATGTATACATCATATATATTTGAGACTTGAAAAGGTCTCTGGAAACACATAGTTTTATTTTATCTTTCTAACATGTTTGATATCTTGATTTGGGAGTATAGGAAGAACTTGTTCACTCTTTGGTGTCTCAGATTGGCAAAAGAGAAAAAGGACCCACTATCAATTCAGGAAAACATTGTATACAGTGTGTGTGTGTGTGTGGAATAGTGTGTGTTAGAATGATTGAATGATCAGTCGACACCAGTATCACTGAACATAAACTGCGTAGTAGGTTGGGGCAGGTGGAGAAATTGGCAGTGGCGGAACAGACACCATGAGGGACTGATAACATAGTAAACTTTGTCAAAATGGAAGTTCTTGCTGTAGAGAAGAACTATCACACCAGCTTGTTCAGAGAAGCTATAGAAATATACAAGATGATAGCTTCATGGTGAACAGATCCTGGAGTCCATGGTGAACAGATCCTGGAGTCCCCTGCTGCAGCAAATGACCCTTGCATGTAGCAAGGGGAGAATCTCAGCGGAATGGCCATGAAAAGGCCCTTGGCTGTTGGCGTGTCAGGTACATATCATATGTGGCCACAAGGTCAACTCCAATCCATCACCAGCAATGGATGTTGGAGCTTTGACAATGCCAGCCACTCATGTTGCCAAAGAAACAGAGACTGAGTGAGGTGGCGCAGTGGTTAGCACACTGGGCTTGTTTTTGGGAGGGCGGTGGTTCAAACTCACATCCGGCCATCCAGATTTAGGTTCTCCGTGATTTCCCTTAATTGCGTCAGGTGAGTGCTGGAATGGTTCCTTTGAAAGGGCACGGCCAATTTCCTTCCCCATCCTTCCCTAACCCGAGCCTGTGCTCTATCCGTATTGACCTTGTTGTTGACAGGACCTTAAACACTAACCTCCTCCTCCTCCTCCAGATTTAAAGACAGAAACCAGCAGGCGGTTTGTCAACAAGTGGCCACAAAAGCCTTAACAATTGTATAATTATATGCCCAAATCTGTGTGAATTCTATCTTGAAATTTGAAACTTCAACAAAATAAATGTTCTTGTCATGATTGTTTGGCGTTTGTTCTGACACTGCACCTTCAAGATTGTCTGTCTGTGTAGGTCTTAGAAATATGATTGTTTATCACTCATCATAATCTTACAGATAAGAGAATGTACACTGGGTGTAAGGTGAAAAATTAGATTTCAGTATCTGGATATTCTTGGTTAAAAAACGGAAGAAAGCAGGCTTCCTTTACTGTCATGTTCTTTTAACATTTCTGCATGCTAACTCTTTTCACAGTAGCTGGTTCTACAACAGACTTGACGTCCTTCATACTAGGTAATTCCTTGCTGATTTTACTTGTAAGTTAACAAGATTATTTCTTGTCTTCTAAGAAAATCTGCTTGTTGCCTTTTTAGACCGTTTTTCCCATAGATTTTTTTACAGCTGCTGATTTTTTTGAAGGCTCGGAAGGAAGCAGTTTCTTTACCAAAGAAACATCTTTACTGAGGGAGACATTTACACCGATGAGCTAAAACAATGACTGCCTGTTTGTGTGTTGTTTTGCTTTTCAAACACAGTACAACACTGATATTGCTTGACATGGATTCTATAGGTCCTTGATAGGTTTCAAGAAGTATGTATGAGGCACCACGTGTCTCACATAAGTGTTGTTCCAGTAAATGCTATTGGTAGGTGGGGATACACTACACATAGCCTGCACCTGAATAGGATGGGGAAAAATAAGTTAGGTTCTCCATTAACAGAAACTGTAAGGGGGTCCACAGTCACACAAGGGGTGATCCCTCTGGTTAATGGGTCCAGGCAGACAGGGTTTTTAGGTTAAATCCAAAGTCCAGACAGATGACAAGATAAATAGAATAAATAAACTTCATGTACAGTAAATAGGGGTAAAGCTAAGGCAGTATCAGTTTACTTCATCAAAATATCAGGGGAATAAAAAATAAAGTAGATGAGCTATTAGTGTGTTTAGATGATCTCAAAAATAAAAATGAGATTGTTATACTCTCTGTCTGAACACCAGGTAACTGTGGGCATGGATAGTGTCAGTATAAGTGGATATAATTTAGCATCTTACACTTCTAGATCTAGGATGGATAGCGGAGGAGTTGCCATTTTCATAAAACAAGCGTATAAATGTAAAACTGTAGAAGTAAGCAAATTTTGTGTTGATTAGCACTTTGAGGTTTGTGCATGTGGACTTCAGCAAGATAATGTAGTATTGATATTAGCAACAGTGTGCAGGTCCCCATTAGGAGACCGGGAGCTGTTCATAAATGTTTGACACTCTATTATGCTGTCTGTCAGACAAAAAGAAGTAGTTATTAATCTTTGGTGATTTCAGTGTAAACTTTCTAAGTAATTCTGATAGGAAAAGTGAACTAGAAGTGTTATTAACAACAGATAACTTAGAATCAGTGGTCCATTTTCCTATATGTATAGCTCAAGACAGTAGCATTTTAATAGATAATGTATTTGTACAGAAAGAGGATGTAAAACACACATGCTTTCCCTTTGGTAAATGGATTGTCAGACCACGACACACAACTGATTAACTTACAAAACCTAACAGGGTGTACAGTTCGGAAACCATTAAGTAAAAGTGTGAGGTCGCTCAACCCAGTATCTATAGAGCACTTCAGAGAAAGCTTAAGAAATGTTAATTGGGGAGGTTATATAATAAGCCAAATGCTAATGATAAATGCAACATATTTCTTGATAAATTTATATTCCTTTTTGAACATTGTTTCCCAAAGAAAATTACTAAATGTAGCACCACACACTCTTCAAAGAAACCTTGGATTACTACAGGTATTAAAGTGTCTTCAGAAAGAAAAAGAAAACTATATGAGACAGCGAGAACTAGTAAAGATACAGAAGTAGTTAATACACTAAAAAAATTATTGTAACATACTGAGAAAAGTTGTAAGGAAATCAAGAAATATGTATGTTAGAGAAGAAATTAAAAACTCCAGCAATAAAATAAAATCAATATGGAATGTTGTTAGAAGGGAGACAGGAAAAGTAACCACTGGGGGAGGTAGCATTACTATGAAGGAGAATGAGACCATCCTAACCAGCTAATGTATTTAACAACCATTTCTTAAGTGTAAGAGAAAAAAATTGGTGAGAAGAGTTCAAAAGAAAAAGCCAGGCAGTACATGGAAGAGTCTGTTTTGAAAAAAATTAGTCAGATTAAGTTTCACCTAACAACCTCCTGTGAAATAAGTAAAATTATTAAATCTTTGAAAAATAAATGTTCTGTTGGAGTATATGACATCTCTAAGATATTAAAACAATGTGGAGCAATTATTCTGAGTCGCATATATAATGCATCACTAACTCAAAGTATTTTCCAAGACAGGTTAAAATATGCCATTGTCAGGCGCCTCTACAAAAAAGGGGACACGACAGATGTCAATAATTATTGGCCAGTATCCTTGCTTACAGCATTTTCAAAAATCTTCAAGAAAGTAATGTACTCAAGAGTGGTTAGCCATTTCAACAGTAATGGGATACTTAGTAAATCACAGTTTGGATTTCAAAAATACTGTTCCACTGAGACAGCAATATAAAATTTCACTGTCCACATAATAGAGTCTTTAAATAGTAAAATGTCACCAATTGGAATTTTCTGTGACTTGTCCAGAGCATTTGATTGTGTGAACAATGACATTATGTTACAGAAATTACAATTCTATGGTATAAATGGAATAGCATGTGAGTGGCTTAAGTCATACCTACAGAACAGGAAACAAAAAGTTTCTTTATATGGGTCAAGTGATTTATTTAAATAAGTTTGCCACTTCATCTAACTGCAGTGAAATTACATTAGGTGTTTCACAGGGTTCAATCATGGGTCTGTTCTTCATATATGTGATCGACCTCCCTTCTTATCTGAAACAAGAAGCTGAACTGACACTGTTTGCTGATGATACAAGCATCATTATTAATCCAATAAAAGAAACTCCAATTGAAATTGATGCAAATAAGGTCTTTGGAAAAGTCATTAATTGGTTTTCTGCAAATGGGCTTGCTCTAAACTTTGAAAAAAAAAACACAGTACATCCAATTTTCTGCTGCAAAATGTACAGTTCCTTCAGTAAATATAACACATCAACAGAAGTCAGTAGACAGGGTAGAGCATACTAAGTTTTTGTGTGTTCATATAGATCAGAATCTTAATTGGAAAATTCATATTTTGGATCTTCTAAAGCGACTAGGTTCAGCAACTTTTGCAATCAGAACAATTGCCGATTTTGAGGATATAGAAATTAGTAAGCTAACATACTTTGCATACTTTCACTCTCTGATGTCATACGGAATAATATTTTGGAGTAACTCAACATTTAGACAAAAAATATTCGCTACTCAAAAGAAATTGGTTAGCATAATGTGTGGGGTTCATAGTCTCACATCTTGTAGGCATCTTTTTAAAAGATTGGGAATTCTTACAACAGCCTCACAGTACATTTACTCACTAATGAAATTTATTCTCAACAACATGGTACAATTTAAAAACAACAGTGACATTCGTGATTATAATACCAGAAAAAAGAAAGACTTACACTATCCTTTACTCAACCTAACTTTGGCACAGAAAGGGGTAAAATATGCTGCTATAAAATTTTTTGACAAATTACCAGATGTGTGACAGACATCAGTAACATCTTCAAAAATAAAAATAAATTGAAATCTTATCTCCTTGACAACTGCTTCTATACTGTAGATGAATTCTTGACTAGGAATAAATAAGTCGATAAATATAGTATATGCATTTTGTGCCATTTAAGGGAATGGGCTAAATAATAGGGATATTAATCTGTTACTCTCTCTCTCTCTCTCTCTCTCTCTCTCTCTCTCTCTCTCTCTCTCTCTCTCTGTGTGTGTGTGTGTGTGTGTGTGTGTGTGTGTGTGTGTGTGTGTGTGTGTGTGTGTGTGTGTGTGTGTTAAAAAATCTTGTTTCATATGTGCATTTCTTGTGCACTTGACACATTCCACATCATAACGGCTACTGTACCGTGCGATTGACCAGTGGAACACGAAACAACTAAGTCTATTCACAAGTCACTAAATTCCCACGAATTATGGGGTGGTGGGTTGTGGGCACGTAGCTGGTGCCCAATAAGTGTTCCAGTGATTACAGATCAGAGCATTTGCTGGCTAAGGCATCAATGAGAGTTCACTATCATGCTCCTAAAACCACTGAAGCATAATTCTGGCCTTGTCATGAAAAGTTACCCGGCTGGAAGATGTCATCCCCATCAGAGAAGACTTCAACCATGAAGTGAGGCAGGTGGTCCACGATAATGTTCACATAGTTAATTGTTGTCATGGTGTCTTGGAGAACTACCATAGGACCTATAGAAGCGCAACTCAATGTACCTCATGGCATAATTCTGCTCTCAGCGGCCAGCAACTGTGGTGCGGTGCATGTTTCAAGCAGCCATTTGCCTGTGTGATGGTGTGTGAGGACCCAACTGTCAACCTGGTGTAACAAGAAATGCAATTCATTTGACAGGTGACATATTTCTATCGCTCCACGGTGGGTACTCAGTGATACTGTGTCCACTGCAATCATAACTGACGATGTTGTCACGTCAAGACAGGAAGACACAGGTGTCGTGTGATGTGGAGCTTCATGTTAATGGCCTTTCATAGGTGTGCTCTGGAAGGCTTGCGCCTGCACCAGCCTTGTACTCTATCAGATCTGCCGCTGATCGCTGCCTATCCTGAATTACACTGTGGGGGATCTTCCGATCTCTGCCATCTGTGATGAGATGTGGAATCCAATGCCATACGCTCTATTCGTTATTCCACTGACCTTCAACCACTTTCCATAAGTGCTCATGACAGTAGTACGCAAGCAGGTGACCAGCTTTGCCATTTGAGATTCTCATTTGCAGCCACAGCACCGCAATAATGTGCCCTTTGTTAAAACAGTATTAGTGTAAACCATTAAGACCCTAGTTACACCAACCAGTATAACTTAAGAATGACAGAAAATCGTTTAGATTTTAGTAATAATCCAAAAAACTGTCACGGATGGAACACAATTCCTTGCAACGTTTATACATGGTTATTTACATATTAAACACTGCTTTATGGCTCTCTAGGTATTTTATTGGGTTCTCTCACTCCTAACCTAAAATCAACAGAATTACTATAATTGCTCAGTTATAGATTTACCGTTCTCATGTTTTTCGTCATTAGTGGGACGCTAAATGCATAGCTGTTTTTGCGAATTAGGTGTACACTTAATATCTTACCTTTCTTTAAATGTTGAAGTTAGTTCAAAAGATAACTTAACAACTGTAACAGCAACAGTGGGTGCAACTTTAAATTTAAATAGCTTCCAGTATAAAAAGCAAACTTTTGTCCTCCATCCTCGTCTACAGAAGTGTCAACTTTAACTGTATTTCCTCAAATAATTTTGTGACGGATATTTTCAGGACAACGAAATTTAACTTTTGTTGATTCAAGAAACTATGAGATAAATATAATTACAAATAAAATTAAAAACAAAATCTTGGGCTCAGTATCAGTGGTGATACGTTTGACCCAGTTTTGTTATGGAAACGGCAACATTTAGATAGAATTACTTACATCCCACTGCAAATGGGAGTTAAGTTGTGGATCAAATACAGTTACACATTGTCAAACATAGACATCTATTGCAGCCAACTTCTGTAAAATATGCTATTAGGTTGGTGAACGAGTACATAGTGTTTTTGCATAAGTTCAATAAACACAACAGATACCCATTACAGAGACTTTAATTGTCAATAATATACTCTCCTTCACTATTCACAACAGCCTCCCAACACTGGGTACTAATCACGTGGTTTGGAGGTGAAGGACTCGTCGAGCCATGTTCGGAGTGCATTCTCATCTGGAAAGGAAGTTCCTCGAAGGTTGTTCAATAGAGCAAAAAGGGGAAAATCTGAGAATGCAAGGTCAGGTGAATAAGGTGGATGTGGAATGACTTCCCAACTCAACTCCTGTATAGTGTTTTTTGTCAGTCTTGCAGAATGTGGGTTGGCGTTATTATGAAGTAATATAGCTTCATGCAGTATTCCTTGTTGTTGATACCACATTTGTTAAGAGTAAATGTCAGCAGTGACGGTTACGCCTCATGGAAGCAGTTTGTAGTACACCACACCACCAATGTTCCACCAGATGCACATACCGAGCAAGGTGGCACAGTGGTTAGTACACTGGACTCGAATTTGGGAGGACGATGGTTCAAATCCACATCTGGCCATCCTGATTTAGGTTTTCTATGATTTCCCTAAATCACTTCAGGCAAAGGCCGGGATGGTTCGTGTGAAAGGGCATGGCTGATTTCCTTCCTCATCCGATGCGACCGATGATCTTCCTGTTTGGCCCCTTCCCCCCAAATCAACCAACCAACCAGATGCATAACATTATCTTTTGTGGGTGCAAGCAGGTCTTCGTATTGGTAGTTACTGCTTTGTTTGAGCTCAACCATTCCTTTTGTTTGCATAAATATACCACTTCTCATCACAAGTAATGATGCAGGATAGGAATGGTCGGTGTTGTTTAAGAGTCAATTTATGACGAGCAAGCAGAGATGCACATATGGCCACCTGCTGATTTTGTGATTTTTGGATTAGAGCATGCGGTACCCATCCACCACATTTTTGGACCTTCCCCATTGCATGCAGTGGTGGAATGATCACAGTTAATCACATTTGCCTGTTCTCAAATACATTGATGTGGATCATAGTGGATTAATGTGTTTGAACTATCTTCATCAAACCCTGAAGCTCTTTATCAATGTTGAGTCACTAATGTCAAAAACAATAGTCCTTAAAATGAGAAAATAATTTTTTTGCCGTGCTGTTTCCAGTGGCACTATCCACATACACAGCACAAATTGTTCTGGCTGTCTGCACTGCTGTCACCCCTTTGTCCAACTCAAACAGAAGACTATGTCGGCAGTGTTCAGACTTCTCCACTAGGCACTCCATTTTCTAGCATATACAGCTTCACTCACTATCTCCAAGTGACAATGTGTAAACTCAAATATCAGCAGTGAACTACAAATAAAAATGACAATTGATAAATAAACCCATAGTAACCATACAAAACCAAAATTTTATGAATTTGTGCATGAACCTAATATAAGAAATCATGACCAGTGCAGACTGACCTACACTGGCAATTATAGGATTATTTCTAGTTTATTTTGTGTATGTGTGGGAATAGTTGCCGAGAATGAGCTACTTTGAAGAAGAAAACAGGCCACTTCTCTTACACTGCTTAGGTGCTGTATGCTCTGACAAACACATTTATGCAGTGTGTGGGAGGAGGAATGGTAAATTTTCAGAGATGTGGGAGGAACAATCATTCAGAGCAAAAACACCTACTAGACATGGGGTATAAAATGCATTCCTGAAGAGCTATAAGCACTTGCTTAGCTTAGGTAATGTGAATTGCTTATCTTCTACTGAATAATTGCTCATAGCTCTTAAGGTATGCATTTTACATCACATGTTTACTAGACTTTGTTGCTCTTAGAAGGGCTGTTCCTGTCATATCCCTGATTATTGACCATTTCTCCTGTGACACCTTGTGTAACTACTGATTTCAGACACCATCTGTGCTGTCGTATTTATTGGAAAAGTTAAAAATATGTTTAATATTAAGCATTAGTATTAACTGCAATTTACATTTCTGAGATGAAATGTTCAGATAAATTGTAGGAAGTATGTCTCATAAGGCAGTCTTGTACTTTGTTTTTAAATACCCATGGATTTTCAATTTTGTTACTGATTTTGCATCAGAATATAAAGTTCTTTTCTGAACCATTGGCCAGTAAGCATGGTTTGTGTGGAATGTATTCTTCTATTAGTTCTATGATTCAGAGTTTCTAAATTCTCTTACATTATTTATTACAAATACCAGTAAATTTATTGCCACATAAATGTAAGAATCACAAGGTCCATGAAAATATTTGGGTATCAACTTTATACACTTTTCAGTGGCATTAATGTGACCAAAGCCAATGTTAGACATCAACGTGCCGTAACAACTCAGACGGCAGGTGGGTGCACTAGCAGTGGAGGGTATATAAAGCGTGTCGGGAGGGATGTGGAAAACAGTGCAGTCGTTGCAATGCAGAAATGGAGTGATTTATCTGACATCCAAAAGGGCATGATCATTGGCTTTCGGGCCAAGGGTGGAAGCATTTCAGAAAAGGCTTAGTTTGTAAACTGTTCTTGTGCTCCCAGGTTTAAATTATGCAGTGCATGGCAAATGGCGCTATCCAAAACTGGCACTGAGGCAGCTGTGGTGCACCACAGGCCATAGATGGCAAGGGTGAACAATGGCTACAGAGACTTATACATGCACACAGACATACCATACAACTATTGAGCAACTTACCCCCAACACCAGATGGACCAAAGGGCTACCAACAGTGTCTCCTCAATGACCTTTCAAAATGTTCAAATGTGTGTGAGCTCTTGCGGGACCAAACTGCAGAGGTCATCGGTCCCTAGACTTACCCACTACTTAAACTAACCTATGCTAAGAACACACACACACACACACACACACACACACACACACACACACACACACACACACACACACACACACACATGCCTGAGGGAGGACTCGAACCTCAGGCGGGAGGGGCCATGCAGTCAGTGAAATGAAATGGTGCCTCTAACTGTGCAGCAAATGACCTTTCAGTGAATAGTACTGCATATGGGCCTCTGCAATAGGCATCTGGTTCGTGCTTCCATTCTGATGGCTGTTCATTGGCGATAAAGGCTGAAATTTGTATATCAGTATGGCAACTGGACATCCACTGAGTGGTGACTGATGGTGTTTCCAGATCACTTACATTTTATGCTCCATTGTACTTATGGCCATTGGCATGTACAATGGGAAACATCTGAAAACAAATGCCCTGCAACAATCATTGGAAGGGACTGGGCTAGAAAAGGGAGCATTATGTTCTGGGGAATGTTTTCATGGCATGCTGTGGTTGATCTTGCCATTCTGAGAGGCACAGTGGATCAACACAGGTATGCATCTATCCGTGGAGGCCATGTCCACCCCTACATACAGGATGAGTTTACCGTACTCCCCTCACTACCAAACTCACCGGATTTAAACCTAGTATAGAATCTATGAACATAGATCTGGCTGTATGCACTGTGAATCCTCATCTGAGAAACCTAATGCAGCTGGCCATGACACTGTAGTCGACGTGGTTTCACAGCCCTGTCAGTACCTTCCAAAACCTAATTGATTCTCTTCTTGCATGACTCACACTAGTCCAAGCTACAAAAGGTGGTTATTCAAGCTTTTGGCAGCTGGTCACAATAATATGACAAGATAGTGTGTATACTCTTACTTCATGGTCAATCTGTATCAAGTTATTGAATCTGGAAGATGCTCCCCACTTGACCTTCTAGAGTTGGACAAAATTAGTTTGTAGGCTTAATGTGCCTAAGGGACCTCCACGAATGTCTGTAAAGTCTCAGCTCCATCTGTATTTCTGTGTAGGTACTAGAGTTGCTTTCCCAAAGACCACTCTCTTGTTAACTGGAAAACCCAAAAAATATTCTCAAGTGTAGCAAGCCATTGTTTGACATAATGGGATTCTCCGACCTGTCATCCCCTTACTACTATTTGTGCAGAACACAGAAATAACTGAACAGAAAGCAGTGGCCATTGGCCAGCATCTCTTAAAACTTATTAAAAATTTTGTCACGAGGAAATTGCCTGGTATGAAAAGAAGGAATAGGTAGTGAGTAAAGGATACTGGAAACATGAATGTTTGTCAGTGCATTTTCTATATGCCTGTAAACAATTCAGTAACAGAAGAAAATTTCTACAGCTGCATTAACCATGTTATCTGCCTCAAAAGTTAACAAAAGTACCAAATTTTATCTGTATCTGACACCATATATCTTGAAATTGACACATGATTGTAAGATTATTTACACCACTGGAAAGAGAGCATTTAAGGCCACCAGAAAACAAAAACACCTATTTCTTGTTGGTGTCATTGCAGTCAAGTTGCAAAGATTTGGTGTACATTTGTAATAAAAAAAATTATAAAAAGAAATCCTTGTGTTGCTGCATCGTGGCCGTGCTGCTATGTTGCAATTATTAGGTAACTCCACTGCCAAGGGGCAATGCCTTATAGGCAGTCAAGGTCAACCATAGGTGGATATCTTTACTAATATTTCCCAGCCTAAATATGAATAAAGGATTCCCAAGCCACAGTTGGCCCTCTTTCAGGCTTCCAAGCCATAATTATCCCTAATTCAATTCTGACATGAACTATTCACAGAACATCGGTAAATAATGAATTCAATCTTAGGGAAGATCAGTTCGGTTTCTGGAGAAGTGTTGGAACGTGGGAGGTGATGTTGACCCTAAGTCCTATTTTAGAAGATAAGTTAAGGAAAGGCAAATTTACATTTACAGCATTTGTAGTATTTTGCTAGGCAGCAATTCATATGGGTTGTGTACCAATATTAGTTTTACATTCTGATGTATAGAGTACACAGTGAGTGTGGACCTTCTGGCATCTACAGTCATACCACTGTAGAAGTAATTTAAAAAATTTTGTAAATTTTGCTTCAGGTCCGATTCGGTTTTGATCATAAACGATTATTTCTTCCAAATAGTTCAGTAGCAAGTACTTTTTCTACTGTAATTTTTCTCCATCTATTTGAATGGCACCAGGCCATTTTGCCTGGATGAATTCTTCTGAATTCTTGAGCTTCAAATAATTCTATAACCTTTTCCATATATTTTGTGGAAGCTTCTGTTGATGCACTCTCTTTGACTTTGCCAATATTCCTTTTCCCATCTTCAACCTCTTTGCTTCATTGAAACATCTTCTTAAACACAGGATTCTTCCATATTCTTCTTAATATACCAGGAATTAAGGTCAAAACATGATTTTTTTCCCCTTGATGATTGGCTGTGTTTAACTTTAATTTAGTTGATCATCTGCTTGTAATCAAAATAGTTAAAACAAATAAGACAATGATCCCAATAGGTTTCTCCAATTGACTTTGATAAAGTCCACCAACTATGCAGTTTTTGTTGAATCTCTGAATTCCGACAGAATGCATCACAGATGCACATTCTTACTTGCACAATACCATAACACCCAAACACGTTAGTGAGCCTGATAGGTGGCATGAACAGGGCATATAGCTATCAAAAATGTCTTTATTATGATTAAGAAACAAGGACCATTTGACAAGGTGTCAACATTCCCACATTCAGAGACAGTGCTTAGAAGTGAGCTACTTTCAGAAACAACTGCAAAAAAAAAAAAAAAAAGACTGCCTACTTGAATGAGACATTGGGGGCATTCTCTGCTGCAGTGGAAGAAATAATTCGATTATCTCAAGCAGAGATGTGACCCCATGCCACATAATTATGAATATTGATATCAGAGAACTGCTGGAGGGATAGTCTGAATAACTGAGCAACAGGAAGTTAAACATGCACAAATTACAGTCGTTGCACATCACTGCAGATTTAATGATTGTAAAGTGTTTCATTTTTATATAATTGAACAGAGCCAGTATTTGTTTTCCTTATATAAAGGAAAATACATATGTCATTGTTCACAATTTAATGTTCTTGCTTTCCACATTTAAATTTACCGCATTTCTATTACTTTAAGGAAAGTCACTATCTGCAGACCTTTCCATACCCTTCTAACAGTTTCATCCTCCTTCACCAAAGACGACGAAGTAAATATTCCAGAATTCCAATCAAGAACAACTGCCAAGTTAAGAAACACCGAAGTAGATATCCTCAGTGTCGCAAAGCAGCTTAAATCGCTTAATAAAAACAGGACTTCCAGTCCAGATTGTATACCAGTCATGTTCCTCTTAGATTATGCTGATACAATGGCTCTATATTTAGCAATTATATACAACCGCTCGCTCAGAAAAATCCATACCTCAAGACTGGAAAATTGCTCAAGTCACACCAATACCCAAAAAGGGAAGGAGGAGTAATCCGTTGAATTACAGGCCCATATCACTAACTTTGATTTGCAGTAGGGTTTTGGAACATATACTGTATTCAAACATTATGAAGTACCTCAAAGAAAATGATTTATTGACACGTAGTTAGCCGGATTCAGAAAAAGTGTGCTTGCGATGCACAACTGGTGTCGATGGTCCAGCAATTAAATAAAATATAAGTTGAATACCAGGGAAACAGTAGATTCCTACTTCATGTAATTAGTTATGAATCACAACATAGCTCGTGAGATATTCACTTGTGATGCATACTACGTCTTCACTGCAGAAGCCACGGAAACTCGCAAGTGCACAAGTCGGCACTAAGAAATATTTCTGTCTCCCACTACCATGCGCAAAACTGCTCCACTCTCCGGCAAGTCATTCCCGTGACTCTGCATCCGTCGCACTGTAATGTCCAGGACTCTCCCATGTCCTGTGTGCCTGTCCCTCGTGCCGCACTGTTCAGAACTCCCCCTGTTCTCTCTGGAAAATGATGCTACTCCCCAGCCTCCATAAGTCTCTCCACGTGTCCTTTTTGGAATGATCCCTGTGATTGGCTGGAGCACTCCCGCCATGTCTCAAAGCCAACGCACACTCTCAAACATATTGAAACACATACGAAATATTGGATTTATATTTCAATAACTTGAAATTAAATGACTATTCCTATGGCTGGACCATAAACATGCTCTAACACACATTATTAAATACATAAACAAATCAAATAAACATATATCGAAGGAATAGAAACAAAAGGTAGGCCTGTAGGCTAATGTCTCTGTGCTTTCTAAAACACACTAAATGTTTAACCAATTTCTTCATTAATAGTATATATCGGATATAAACAAAGACATAGATGAATAAATATATTTATAAGCATGCTGTTACCGTTTTTTTTGTGTAATTGTGAAGTACTTGTGGCCTGCCGCAATAAGTAGTAATACGCCACTTTGACCTCCAATAACTTGTGTACTTTAAGTTACATGCCTGAAATTCATACCAATTTGGTTTACACTAATAGCTTTCTAAAGACATGTTGATAGACAAAATCGGATTAACTGTTTAGATTTTGGAAATTTGTTGCTGGATGTTACTTGTATAATTTAATTTATTCACACACTAAATTTTGAACTAATAAAGGTATTGAAAATCTGATAACACCATCACAATCGTCATGCAAATAATGGTAATGTACATGTTTCTTTTTGAGGTATCATGGTTTATCTGGCTACTGTTAATTTCTATACAAACTGTGAAATGTCTGCCATTAAGGTTCCACAAAGTCCGACATCTTTGGCACTCTCGGCATAAAAATCTCTTTCATTGACACAGCGTCATCAAGGAATTCCCAACTACGCGGTCGGCTAGCAACCACGTGGTCCAGCTATTGTGTGGCATCACACGGTTGCTAACGAGCATCCTGTATGGCTGCCCCCAACTCCGAACGTAGAATATTTCCAGGGTGCCACAACTCACCCGTTACCTCACAGGCTGGATTCGTGATGTCCTGTCAGAAAGGTCACATTCGTAGCAATCGACGGAATGTCATCATGTAAAACAGAAATAATATCCAGTGTTCCCCAAGGAAGTGTTATAGGCGCTCTATTGTTCCTGATCTATATTGACGACATAGGAGACAATCTCAGTAGCCGTCTTCGATTGTTTACAGATGATGCTGTCTTTTACTATCTTGTAAAGTCATCAGATGACCAAAACGAATTGCAAAAGGATTTAGATACGATATCTGTATGGTGCAAAAAGTGGCAATTGACCCTGACTAAAGAAAAGTGTGAAGTTCTTGACGTAAGTATTAAAAGAAATCTGCTAAATTTCTATTATGCGATACGTCACACAAATCTGAATTTTGTAAATTCAACTCAATACTTGATTACAATTACAAACATCCTAAATTGGAATGATCACATAGATAATGTTGTGGGTAGAGTCAACCAAAGACTGCATTTCATTGGCAGAACACTTGGAAGGTGCAACAGGTCTAGTAAAGAGACTGCTTACACCACGCTTGTCCGCCCTATTCTGGAGTATTGCTGTGTGGTGTGGGATCCGCATCAGATGGGACTGACGGATGACATCGAAAAAGTACAAAGAAGGGCAGCTTGTTTTGTATTATCGCGAACTAGGGGAGATAGTGCCACAGACATGATAAGTGAATTGGAGTGGCAATCATTAAAACAAAGGCGTTTTTTGTTGGAATGGGATCTTCTCATGAAATTTCAATCACCAGTTATCTCCTCAGATTGCAAAAACATTCTGTTGGTACCCACCTACAGGGAGAAATGATAATCACAATAAAATAAGAGAAATCAGGGTTCGCACAGAAAAAATTAAGTGCTCGTTTTTCCTGCATGCCGTTAGAGAGTGGAGTGGTAGAGAGACAGCTTGAAGGTGGTTCATTGAACCCTCTGCCAGGCACTTTATTGTGAATAGCAGAGTAATCACGTAGATGTAGATGTTAATTAGAAAACAGTACACTATATCAAACTAATCACAAAGTGAACTTTGAACACAATTCAGCAGTATTGATTGGAAATTTTTGATTCGTGTGCATTCAAAATATAGCAGGAGATTTTAGGCACTTTCTTTCTTCTCTATATGTATAATGTTTCTGAAGCACACTTCCTGAAGATCTTTGTATCCAGATGTATCAAACTTATAACAGGACATTCAGATCTGTAACCTATTTGAACTTCTTGTGCTTCCCATTCAACCGGAGCAAGTTGGAGACAGTGAAATAGTGCAAAATCTGTCTCTGGAAAAACCTGCTTCAAGACTATGACTAGATTTACTACAAATGTGGTCACTCATGAAAAGAAAACAAGATTCATAGACCCTGCCTGTCAACTCATTTAAATCTACATTTATAACAGTGAAAACAATCAATTATTGACAAAATTATTTAATTGGGATAGGTAAAAAAGTGTACTCGCCAAGCTGGGGCAGAACATACAAATAAAAGATGGTTGTCAAGAAACTGAATGTGGGACCTTAGTTTAGATAGTGCAGACGAATGGATTACCTAGCACATAAGGTAGTAAAGAGACAACGAAAAAGGCTGAGAAGAGGGTTACATAAGAAGGAATGATGGCCACATGGGCTAATATAACAACGCAAACAATCAATTATTGACAAAATTATTTAATTGGATAGATAAAAAAATCTACTCACCAAGCGGCGACAGAACACACTATTAAAACTAAGGTCCCACATTGAGTTTCTTGACAACTGTCTTTCATGTGTGTGTTCTGCTGCCAGGTAGTGAGTAGACTTTTTATACATCTATATTTATATTACACAAGCCACCTTGCAGGTTGTTTTGGTGGAAACATTGTCTACTTTCCTCTGCCATCACATTCACAAATGATGTGGCTGTTGGTAAGCCAATGTATAAGCTCAACTTTCTACAGTAAAAAAAAAAATGCTGTTGTGGATATTTTGTTAGTATGTGGAATTTTTTTATTGCTTGGTTCTTCTTGAAAAATTGATTGTTTGGATTATAAAAGGAAGCGTATCCATGACTCGGGATGCTATCTTGTAATGTGTACTGCTGGGGAACAGTTTTCTGAACAGTGTGGTGCTAAAATAATTGAATTGGATGCCAAGATAGCTTCCTTGAGAATGAAAATGAAGACTGGTTCTCTAATGAGCTTGTCATTCATAAGATGTTTAAACCTAATATATGTTTTTCCTCAAGGAATTGTTTGAGCATATCTGTTGGGCACTTGTATTATATTCAACTAGTCAATGACCAAGCACACAGCTCTTTTTTGAATCTTCATTCTCTGTGAAGTGTGGCACTGTCACGATAGAGAAGTCTACTGTGATTGAATCATATTTGACATGTGATCAACTGACAAAAAAACAATTACTTTGTTACATAACCATGATGATGAAAGATGAAAAGTCTTGATAGATGTCATCATGAATGGTGCTCATGTATGTATTGTAAGAAAATCTGTCTTGATCACACTTCATTTTTTGTCAGCAATTGTTCTAATACAATTTGGCAGACTGCATCTGATAATGGTGGTTGTCTGCCAAAATGCGTTGTAATAATAATCGATGTGGAAAAATAAAGTGAGACTCTGACTGTTGCTTAACTGTATAAGTTTATAATCAGTTTCTATTGTTGCAGTAAACATCTATTCATATCTTTAAGGATTGGACAAAAATATGTAAACACTGCGAGAAATACATGCTTGAACATAAATGCAGATGCCAGCCAAGTTTACAGGTTGTATATGACTACAAATGGTGCCTGGGCAATGTTGCAATGCATTACAAGTGTCAGTTGTAGTCAGGACAACGTTCTGTGTAGTTGCAAGTATATTATATCAGAGAAAAGTAAATTTGAACATAGGTGAATTGTTGGTGCTTGTATGATGGGTGCTTCCATAAAAATGGGAGCCGAAGTGTTTGGTGTTTCAAGAGACACTGTATCAAAGATTTAAACTGCCTACAGGGAAAGCGCGGGATCATCATCAGCTAAGTCACAATGTGGACAAAGCTGTGTGTTGAGTGATTGTGACTGATCATCATTGAAGAGGATTGTGACAGGAAAGAGGAAGACAGCAGCAAAAGTCACTGTAGACCTAAATGTTGCATTCGTGAATCCCATCAGCACCAAGACAACACAAAGACAGCTCCATAAGCAGGGAGTTCAAGGACGAGCTGTAATTCCATAACTACTCAAGAGTGATGCAAATTCCCATGACAGGAAATCATGGCGCTGAAGCTGTGAAACCTGGGCTACAGAGCAATGAGGGGGGGGGGGGGGGGGGGGAAGAAAAGTTGGTCAGATGAATGTTGGCTCACATGGTTTCCAACTTCTGGCTGAGTTTATGTCCCAAGAATGGGACATGGAGGGTCCTCAGTGATAATTCGGGGAGCTATATAGTGGTATTCCATGGCCCAGTGCTTGCTCTACAAGGTCCCATTACTGCCAAGGGTTATGAGAACATTTTGGCTCATCAACTCCATCCCATGCTACAAAGTTTGTTCCCTAATAGTGATGCAGTGTTCAAAGATCAGGGCCTTTGTTCACACGGTTCCTATAACTCACAACTGGTTTTGTAAGCATTAGGTTGAATTGTTGCATCTCCCCTGGCCAGCACAGTCACCATGTCTCAAAGTTATTGAGCTGTTGTGGTCTACTTTGGAGAGAAGAGTGTACTATTGCTACCATCTCTGTTGTTGCCACCTGTACTTGTAACAATTTTGCAGGTAGAATGTTGTAAGGTTGCCTTCAAAACCATACATCACCTATATTTATCCTTTCTGAGATGACTGGAAACAGTTTTGAATGCCAATAGGGTTCCTACACCATGTATGAAAAAATGAAACATAAAATTAAAGATTATGATGTATTTGAAACATAAGCCGACAGTAAAAATAGTACACCTATTAAAAAAAAAGGCCAAGTGTGAGTTGGACTCTCACTCTGATGGTTCCTTATAAATTTAATTATGTATATAGATACTTCACCCATCCCAGGATTCAAGAATCTTGACCATTTTTGCCTGTTAACAATATCATTACTGGCAAGATATCGGTCCTGGGAATTCCAACTCTTTCAAGAATGTTTTAAGCTTAAATTTTTTGTGTAATTTTTTGTCTGCTATTGTAATTCCTGAGGAAATGGGTCTTAACAGATGGACAGACTGACAAACGACAAAGTGGTCCTATAAGGGTTTCATTTCTACTGATTGAGGTACAGGACCCTAATGAATCTGTCATACTGTGGCAGTATTTTAAATAAATAGGGCATGTTTATCTCTGCTGATTCTACCTCATAGTGCGTTCAAGAATGTGTCTGAGTTTTTCTAAGTCACCTCATTAACTGAGTTTTATGTGGGTGTTTCACCTTCAGTTGCATTGGACACATTCACCTAGATATGTTGTGATCTTCAGTCCAGAGACTGGTTTGCTGCAGCTCTGTTACTCTATCTTGTGCAAGCTTCTTCATCTCCCAGTACCTACTGCAACCTACACCCTTCTGAATCTGCTTAGTGTATTCATCTCTTGGTCTCCCTCTACGATTTTTACACTTCACACTGCCCTCCAATACTAAATTGGTGATCCCTTGATGCCTCAGAACATGTCCTACCAACCGATCCCTTCTGCTGGTCAAGTTGTGCCACAAACTCCTCTTCTCCCCAATCCTATTCAGTACCTCCTCATTAGTTATGTGATCTACCCATCTAATCTTCAGCATTCTTCTGTAGCACCACATCTCGAAAGCTTCTATTATCTTCTTGTCCAAACTATTTACCGTCCATGTTTCACTTCCATACATGGCTACACTCCATACAATACTTTCAGGAAAGACTTCCTGACACTTAAATCTATACTCGATGTTAACAAATTTCTTTTCTTCAGAAACTCTTACCTTGCCATTGCCAGTCTACATTGTATATCCTCTCTACTTCGACCATCATCAGTTATTTTATGACCCCATTAATGGGTAACCATTGATAAAACAATAATAGAGATTTCCATTTATTTATTTATTTCTGCACATTGTTAAATTCTTTTGTGTCAAGTAAGCTGCTAGTGCCCACATAAAGTGTCAATCTGTGCTGGTCTTTTTGTATTTTGCTACAGTTTTCTGGTATCAAGGCTTCTTGTAGACACTAGCTTCATGCACAAGGAACCTCATTGAGCTTCCACAGTGCTATCCAGCAGCTTCTTTAGATGTATTGCGAAAAGTAGTGATTCTGTAAAAATTCCTTTGGGTTTACCTGAACATACTTTCACATAGTGAAGGGAGACGAAAATTTAAGTCATGGGTGACTGGAATTCGACAGTAGGAAAAGGAAGAGAAGGAAACGTAGTAGGTGAATATGGATTGGGGCTAAGAAATGAAAGAGGAAGTCGCCTGGTAGAATTTTGCACATAGCATAACTTAATCATAGCTAACACTTGGTTCAAGAATCATGAAAGAAGGTTGTATACATGGAAGAACCCTGAAGATACTAGAAGGTTTCAGATAGATTATATAATGGTAAGACAGAGATTTAGGAACCAGGTTTTAAATTGTGAGACATCTCCAGGGGCAGATGTGGGCTCTGACCACAATCTATTGGTTATGAACTGTAGATTAAAACTGAAGGAACTGCAAAAAGGTGGGAATTGAAGGAGATGGGACCTGGATAAACTGAAAGAACCAGAGGTTGTACAGAGTTTCAGGGAGAGCATAAGGAAACAATTGACAGGAATGCGGGAAGGAAATACAGTAGAAGAAGAATGGGTAGCTTTGAGGAATGAAATAGTGAAGGCAGCAGAGGAGAGGATCAAGTAGGTAAAAAGACGAGGGCTAATAGAAATCCTTGGGTAACAGAAGAAATATTGAATTTAATTGATGAAAGGAGAAAATACAAAAATGCAGTAAATGAAGCAGGCAAAAAGGAATACAAACGTCCCAAAAATGAGATCGACAGGAAGTGGAAAATGGCTAAGCAGGGATGGCTAGAGGAGTAATGTAAGGATATAGAGGCTTATCTCACTAGGGGTAAGATAGATACTGCCTACAGGAAAATTAAAGAGACCTTTGGAGAGAGGAGGACCACATGCATGAATATCAAGAGCTCAGATGGAAACCCAGTTCTAAGCAAAGAAGAGAAAGCAGAAAGGTGGACGGAGTATATAGAGGGTCTATGCAGGGGCGATGTTCTTGAGGACAATATTATGGAAATGGAAGACTATGTAGATGAAGATGAAATGGGAGATATGATACTGCGTGAAAGGTTTGACAGAGCACTGAAAGACCTGAGTCGAAACAAGACCCCGGGAGTAGACAACATTCCATTAGAACTACTGACAGCCTTGGGAGAGCCAGTCCTGACAAAACTCTACCATCTGATGAGCAAGATGTATGAGACAGGCGAAATTCCCTCAGACTTCAAGAAGAATATAATAATTCCAATCCCAAAGAAACCAGGTGTGACAGATGTGAAAATTACCAAACTATCAGTTTAATAAGTCTCAGCTGCAAAATACTAACGCGAATTATTTACAGATGAATGGAAGAACTGGTAGAAGCCGACCTTGGGGAAGATCAGTTTGGATTCTGTAGAAATGTTGGAACACGTGAGGCAATACTGACCTTACGACTTATCATAGAAGAAAGATTAAGGAAAGGCAAACCTACATTTCTAGCATTTGTAGACTTAGAGAAAGCTTTTGACAGTGTTGACTGGAATACTCTCTTTCAAATTCTAAAGGTGGCAGGGGTAAAATACAGGGAGCGAAAGGCTATTTACAATTTGTACAGAAACCAGACTGCAGTTATAAGAGTTGAGGGGCATGAAAGGGAAGCAGTGGTTGGGAAGGGAGTGAGACAGGGTTGTAGTCTGTCCCCGATGTTATTCAATCTGTGTATTGAGCTAGCAATAAAGGAAACAAAGAAAAATTTGGAGTAGGTATTAAAATACATAAAGAAGAAATAAAAACTTTGAGGTTCACCGATGACATTGTAATTCTGTCAGAGACAGCAAAGGACTTGGAAGAGCAGTTGAACGGAATGGACAGTGTCTTGAAAGGAGGATATAAGATGAACATCAACAAAAGCAAAATGAGGATAATGGAATGTAGTCGAATTAAATCAGGTGATGCTGAGGGAATTAGATTAGGAAATGAGACACTTAAAGTAGTAAAGGAGTTTTGCTATTTGGGGAGTAAAATAACTGATGATGGTCAAAGTAGAGAGGATATAAAATGTAGACTGGCAATGGCAAGGAAAGCGTTTCTGAAGAAGAGAAATTTGTTAACATCGAGTATAGATTTAAGTGTCAGAAAGTCATTTCTGAAAGTATTTGTATGGAGTGTAGCCATGTATGGAAGTGAAACATGGACGATAAATAGTTTAGAGAAGAAGAGAATAGAAGCTTTCGAAATGTGGTGCTACAGAAGAATGCTGAAGATTAGATGGGTAGATCACATAACTAATGAGGAGGTATTGAATAGAATTGGGGAGAAGAGGAGTTTGTGGCACAACTTGACTAGAAGACGGGATCGGTTGGTAGGACATGTTCTGAGGCATCAAGGGATCACCAATATAGTACTGGAGGGTAAAAATCATAGAGAGAGACCAAGAGATGAATACACTAAGCAGATTCAGAAGGATGTAGGTTGCAATAGGTTCTGGGAGATGAAGAGGCTTGCACAGGATAGAGTAGCATGGAGAGCTGCATCAAACCAGTCTCTGGACTAAAGACGACAACAACTACTACTACTTTCACATCTGAAGATTGTTTTCTCTGTTGAGAATCAAATAGAGAGAGCTGTGTTAGCAAGTTTTCAAACCAGCCGGAGTGATGTTGATATTCCATTTCCTAAAATTTTGTTGATTATGGAAGCCAAATTGATTCCTGTAGAGCTGATTTTCAATCTTCCCCATCCACCTCTTATCCTATTAAGTTTATGATACTCAGAGTGCTGTGATAGTTCCTTTGGGCATATATGTTTCATTGTTACCTTAAATAATTGCTCTGTACTGTATACAGTGGTTGTATTAAACTGATTAAATATTTGATCTGTAGTAAGAGATGTAAGCCTTTTCTTCATGTCCTGACACTTACAAAATATAGAACAGGGAAAATGAAAGTAACTCTAGACACTTATTTCATAGTACAAATGTGTAACCATTTCTATTGTCATGACAACCACCTTCACATATGTGAAAAGAAGAGATTCTTTACTTGGTGTATATAGGTACCTTGTGAAGCAAATGGAGTTTGGAAAAATTTTCCAGTTTTCTACATATAGAACTTTTCCTAATTTCCCAACTGTAATATGATGTTTACAAGTTTTTTATATGTTTGAAGCCATTGATAACCACATTCCACCCATAGCCTCATATTCTCACTGGGATCCTTATACAGTTAAAATGTGTGTGATTGTATGGTGTCAGTCACTATGCTGGTTGCATAGTACAGACAAATAGTTGCTATTATGATAGCTACTGGTCAAAGCTGATGAGTTTTATTGTGTTATTCACTACTTCCACAACTGACTACTGCTATCTGCAAAGTAATTAGTAGTCAGCATATCTTTCTTGGGACGTTTTCTGTGGGTTTAAGGCATGCATAACACACAGGCCTTAAAGAAGGGTGTGTAGAAGGTAGAGAAAACACAAAGTATTCTTTGGGGGGGGGGGGGGGGCTGATGAAATGGTGAGTACGATGATCAAACTAATAGAAAATAGTTGTTGTCCTCTGAGAAACTTTGAACTACAGTCAGTCATGTCTGTTACACTTGTATGACATATATTACTAATTTATCAGAGAAATAAAATGATCTGTGAAGAATGTTCCACAATAGAACCATACGTTCATATGAGGCAATGTCTGTATCGTCCCATTCAGATGTAGATAACATCAGTTTAGTGTTAAGCATTCCAAAATAAGAACTTTTATGATGGTGCAGTATTCCAATTTATCAATTTGAAGAAAGCACACAGAACAGAATTACAAAATTGTTCTGCAAATAAAGTTAAACATTAACTTAAAAGTATGTGGAGTGTGTAGTGATATAGCAGACACATTTTGTCAGTATCATTGCCATCTTCAGTGTTAGTTGCAGATTTTTCTCCTTGACATTTTCATAACAGTACCCACATGTGTAATAGAGTTGACTTGTATAATTTCATTTTCCTGTGCCCCTGGTGTAGTGTGTTGCTGAACTGAAAATTTTATTCATTGTAATAGTTCGTTAAGCCAAGAAAATTTTGTGACTGATAAATTTATTTTGCAGAAATTCAATTTTGAGTGGGTAATATATTTGTATTTTTTTTTTTAAACAGTTGGTGAAATTCATTGAAGATGTCACTGATGATGTAAAGGGAAAGGATAAAGAAATAAAAGCATATAGACAACAATTTAGTGGTGACCTAAAGGAACAGGATCATAGTGCTGGAGAGATTACGGATGGCCCAAGACATCGTGCAGGTGGTGTTCTTGTTGGCAAATCGTAAGCCAAAGCATGTATTTAAACGTGTGTTAATGCAAAGTACCTGGACACTATGCAACATTTATCATTTCTCTTGCAATGAAATTGATGACTGTTGTAAATAATAATAGCCTACAGGCATTGCTTTAAAATTTTGTTGGAGGTTTTTATGCTGTTCTTTTGTTTTATATGAATCTGTGTTAATTTCTCTGTTAACTTAATTACAGAAATGATTGTAAGATACCTTCAGTTACTTTGCATCCAGAAATAACTTTAAGTAGCATTATAAAACATTTTAAAGTGAACCTAGTCGTAGGTTGCCATCTGTCTTCCACCATCAGTTACTTCTGTGTATACCGTTACTTCATTTATTTTTACACACTTTTATGTTTAGCTGTCATTTTGAGATTTGGTGGTTTTTGTGTTGATTAACTGTGTTTCCACAATCATTAAATGCTGAATAAAAAATAGTATGTGGTTTTATTTTCGAGTTTTACAAAATACAGTAATTTCTCAAGCTTCAGCCCACAAAGTAACATTTTAAATGATAATTTTCATGTTTTTGTGAATAGAATTATTTAAAACATTGAAATGTGATCAAGATACTCTTTACTTTGTAGCATGAACATTTTGCAGAGCTATTGCAGTGATCTTGAACGTAATTTCTACAAAAAAGGGTGAAATACTTCCAGGGAATAGTTTTGAGCTGAAAACATACTTTTTTTTTCCTATCTGAAATGTGAATAATCTTAGATTAAAGTTAATTTAGTTTAGCCGAATGCGGTGTACAGAAGTATTTTAGCATAAGATATGAAAAAAAATCTTAGTGTACTCTGTAATAGCATAGCAGCAACATGATACTCATCGGCAATTCATTTGCCAAAGCAAGGTATTTTGTTAACAGTTTATGGAGGTTGGTTTAGACACCACGTTGTTTTACTATTCAGGATCTTAGTGGAGAGGAAATGGTTTTTTTTCCTCTGGCCCCAGAGCTACAGACAGTTTTAATAATCTGTCAGTAGCGAGTAATTTAAGTTTGAACACTTTCTTTGTGGATAGCACACAGTTTTTAACAATATCATTTCAGTGAAAGTTTTGTGAATGTCAGATGTTGCTCAGTTGAGACTTGTAATATTCACTTATTTGTAACAGTAACTTACGTAATTTATCTTTTTGTACTGGTACTTTCCCAGGCACTTAAATATTCCCCCTTTAAAACCATATATCAGAAAGGTAGGTTTAAATCTGCTGTAAATTTTTTAAAAAAAGGATGATGTGCAATAGAATGAGTATAAACTTATTACAGAAGCACTTTCCCAGTGGCAGACAATTTGGATTTCTCAAAGAACTGTCAACAGAACAGCAATGTTGGCTGATGATATACTAAAATAAATAAATAACAAATTATTACCTTTGTGAATATTTTTGACTTAGCCAGGGATCTTAACAGCGTGAACAATGTTATTCTAATGAAAAAGTTACATACTGCAGAATAGTACATGCAACGTGAAATGTAGAAAGGTAGAATAGCTCCATGTACTAGAAGTCTACTCCTTAAATAATTGGAAACTCCACTGTTGTCCTTACAAAAATTATTACATTGCTAAAACTGTTAGTTTTGTCTCAGGGAAAAAAAAAAAAACCATGATCCAACCACTAAATGTTGGAAAAAAGTGCTTACACAATCCAGGTAACTTTTACTGTCTCATACCCCACTGCCCCCAAACTCGGAGCACAACAAAAAATCCCAATCCTGTCACCCCAATCAGACCCATTGTTATCTCCAAGAACACATCAGCAAAGCTTCTCAATTATTAATTAATATCCCCAGGGAATTTTACACTTTTGGGTCCCCATATTCTATAAAAAAATAGGTGCCTAACAATTTTTATTAAAGAGAAAAATCTCCAGAGAAGCTAGATTTGTCTTATTTGACATTGTTATGTTCACAAATATACCTGTCAAAGGGACAATCGAAATTCTTTGAAGAAACATTATTAAGCAAAAAGTAACCTTTCTGGAGAGTTCAGTTGATTTACTTAAACTACAGCAGTTTGTACATAAGAAGATGGCTGTTGGCGCAATGCGCAGTAGCAAGGCGCAGTGTATCACGTGATGCTCCAACCAATAGCATAATTTTGCATGTGCATCAGGATGCATGCAGAATGTTCCATGTTAGTTTAGGTATGGGGAGGTATTCATTATGGGTGACAAAAAGCAATTATTATACATATTGTGTTAAGAAGTAAAAGCAATAGTTCTCTGAGCGTATAAATTTTGCTAGGCAGATTCAGAAGCAGAAACATTGACCAGGTGTAGTGCTCACTCCTGCATTGCCAGTTACCAGGGTAGGTGTGTGGTGTGGAACCGACAGAGAGCACAATTTTATATATATATATATATATATTAAAAACAAAGATGATGTGACTTACCGAACGAAAGCGCTGGCAGGTCGATAGACACACAAACACACACACAAAATTTAAGCTTTCGCAACAAACTGTTGCCTCATCAGGAAAGAGGGGAAGGAGAGGGAAAGATGAAAGGATGTGGGTTTTAAGGGAGAGGGTAAGGAGTCATTCCAATCCCGGGAGCGGAAAGACTTACCTTAGGGGGGAAAAAAGGACAGGTATACACTCGCGCGCACACACACACATATCCATCCACACATATACAGACACAAGCAGACATATTTAAAGACAAAGGGTTTGGGCAGAGATGTCAGTCGAGGCGGAAGTGAAGAGGCAAAGATGATGTTGAATGACAGGTGAGGTATGAGTGGCGGCAACTTGAAATTAGCGGAGATTGAGGCTTGGTGGGTAACGGGAAGAGAGGATATATTGAAGAGCAAGTTCCCATCTCCGGAGTTCGGATAGGTTGGTGTTGGTGGGAAGTATCCAGATAACCCGGACGGTGTAACACTGTGCCAAGATGTGCTGGCCGTGCACCAAGGCATGTTTAGCCACAGGGTGATCCTCATTACCAACAAACACTGTCTGCCTGTGTCCATTCATGCGAATGGACAGTTCGTTGCTGGTCATTCCCACATAGAATGCATCACAGTGTAGGCAGGTCAGTTGGTAAATCACGTGGGTGCTTTCACATGTGGCTCTGCCTTTGATTGTGTACACCTTCCAGGTTACAGGACTGGAGTAGGTGGTGGTGGGAGGGTGCATGGGACAGGTTTTACACCGGGGGCAGTTACAAGGATAGGAGCCAGAGGGTAGGGAAGGTGGTTTGGGGATTTCATAGGGATGAACTAACAGGTTACGAAGGTTAGGTGGACGGCGGAAAGACACTCTTGGTGGAGTGGGGAGGATTTCATGAAGGATGGATCTCATTTCAGGGCAGGATTTGAGGAAGTCGTATCCCTGCTGGAGAGCCACATTCAGAGTCTGGTCCAGTCCCAGAAAGTATCCTGTCATAAGTGGGGCACTTTAGTGGTTCTTCTGTGGGGGATTCTGGGTTCAATGGGATGAGGAAGTGGCTCTGGTTATTTGCTTCTGTACCAGGTCAGGAGGGTAGTTGCGAGATGCAAAAGCTGTTGTCAGGTTGTTGGTGTAATGGTTCAGGGATTCCGGACTGGAGCAGATTCGTTTGCCACGAACCGATCACCTGCCACCCTACCTAAAACCTCTTTTCTCATCACCTTAGCCAGCTTCATCTTGACCCACAACTTCTTCACTTTTGAAGGCCAGACATACCAACAATTAAAGGGAACAGCCATGGGTACCAGGATGGCCCCCTTGTACGCCAACCTATTCATGGGTCGCTTAGAGGAAGCCTTCTTGGTTACCCAGGCCTGCCAACCCAAAGTTTGGTACAGATTTATTGGTGACATCTTCATGATCTGGACTCACAGTGAAGAAGAACTTCAGAATTTCCTCTCCAACCTCAATTCCTTTGGTTCCATCAGATTCACCTGGTCCTACTCCAAATCCCATGCCACTTTCCTTGACATTGACCTCCACCTGTTCAATGGCCAGCTTCACACGTCCGTCCACATCAAACCCACCAACAAGCAACAGTACCTGCATTATGACAGCTGCCACCCATTCCACATCAAACGGTCCCTTCCCTACAGCCTAGGTCTTCGTGGCAAACGAATCTGCTCCAGTCCGGAATCCCTGAACCATTATACCAACAACCTGACAACAGCTTTCACATCTCGCAACTACCCTCCCGACCTGGTACAGAAGCAAATAACCAGAGCCACTTCCTCATCCCATCGAACCCAGAATCCCCCACAGAAGAACCACAAAAGTGCCCCACTTGTGACACGATACTTTCCGGGACTGGACCAGACTCTGAATGTGGCTCTCCAGCAGGGATACGACTTCCTCAAATCCTGCCCTGAAATGAGATCCATCCTTCATGAAATCCTCCCCACTCCACCAAGAGTGTCTTTCCTCCGTCCACCTAACCTTCGTAACCTGTTAGTTCGTCCCTATGAAATCCCCAAACCACCTTCCCTACCCTCTGGCTCCTATCCTTGTAACTGCCCCCGGTGTAAAACCTGTCCCATGCACCCTCCCACCACCACCACCACCTACTCCAGTCCTGTAACCTGGAAGGTGTACACAATCAAAGGCAGAGCCACATGTGAAAGCACCCACGTGATTTACCAACTGACCTGCCTACACTGTGATGCATTCTATGTGGGAATGACCAGCAACGAACTGTCCATTCGCATGAATGGACACAGGCAGACAGTGTTTGTTGGTAATGAGGATCACCCTGTGGCTAAACATGCCTTGGTGCACGGCCAGCACATCTTGGCACAGTGTTACACCGTCCGGGTTATCTGGATACTTCCCACCAACACCAACCTATCCGAACTCCGGAGATGGGAACTTGCTCTTCAATATATCCTCTCTTCCCGTTACCCACCAAGCCTCAATCTCCGCTAATTTCAAGTTGCCGCCACTCATACCTCACCTGTCATTCAACATCATCTTTGCCTCTTCACTTCCGCCTCGACTGACATCTCTGCCCAAACCCTTTGTCTTTAAATATGTCTGCTTGTGTCTGTATATGTGTGGATGGATATGTGTGTGTGTGCGAGTGTATACCTGTCCTTTTTTCCCCCTAAGGTAAGTCTTTCCGCTCCCGGGATTGGAATGACTCCTTACCCTCTCCCTTAAAACCCACATCCTTTCGTCTTTCCCTCTCCTTCCCCTCTTTCCTGATGAGGCAACAGTTTGTTGCGAAAGCTTGAATTTTGTGTGTGTGTGTGTGTGTGTGTGTGTGTGTGTGTGTGTGTGTGTGTGTGTGTTTGTTTGTGTGTCTATCGACCTGCCAGCGCTTTCGTTCGGTAAGTCACATCATCTTTGTTTTAAGATATATATATCTGTGTGTGTGTGTGTGTGTGTGTGTGTGTGTGTGTGTGTGTGTGTGTGTGTGTGTGTAACTATCTCTCTCTCGATAAGATCTACCAACAGACGCAAGGCTTAGCTATGGTCAACAACATGTCAAGCATCCATATTCATCAACCAATTGGAAAATAAATTTTTTTAAAGGGAAAATAAACTTGGCAGAAAAATAGTTTGTTGTTGACACTAATTGTATTAGATTGTACAAAAGATGAACTTATTGTATTATTTAATTCACACCATAATAAAATAAAAATCACAATAGAACCTGTAGCAAACCAGTCCATAATTTTCTTAGACATAACAATTATTAATGAACAACAGGACCATAGCTTAACTGCCGGCCGTGGTGGTCTCGCGGTTCTAGGCGCGCAGTCCGGAACCGCGCGACTGCTACGGTCACAGGTTCGAATCCTGCCTCGTTCATGAATGTGTGTGATGTCCTTAGGTTAGTTAGGTTTAAGTAGTTCTAAGTTCTAGGGGACTGATGACCACAGCTGTTAAGTCCCATAGTGCTCAGAGCCATAGCTTAACTTCACAGAAATCACTTCGCTGGCTTTGGAGTTCCCTGTGCATGTTAAATCGGTGGATATCATTATGCTATTCTTCTGTTATGCGACTTATAGTTCACAGGGTGTACACAGCCTGGGACAAGCAGAAATCTGGGAAAAATGTAGGAATTTTTTTGTAGCCAGGAAAACAATGTTTTAGAATTCTGGAAATTTTCATTATTTAGTGTTCAGTTAAATTTTTGTAATTTTGATTGATAGGAACTGATAGTCTAACAGAGAATTTTACCTTAGCCCACTAATGAATGATAATACACAGCAATAAAACCTAAACAAGAGAATGACATAAAAAAATAAAATTTTAGTTGCAAAGGAAATGCACCATTTAGAACACAAAATACAGTGCACACGCAAGTGTCTGCAGACAGGAAAATGGGGTCTAAGGCTTTAGGACAAAGACCATGCAATACTACTTAACAACAAAATGCTTTCGATGAGTGTGACATCACAATTGTTCACATTTCTAATAGTTCATGGGAAAATATTGTGAATGGTAGATAGAGAAGCATTACTTTCAAAGAAAATTTCCTTTTATGCAAGATGAATTACATTATCTGTGAGAGAGTGCAATGAATTTCTTAAGTCAATGAGTGTTTGACTCTCATTCAAAACTTAAAACTTTGGGGGCAGCCTCTTAGAAAAATTTTGGGCCCAAAAGACCAGTTATTTATGCCATTATTTGAAGTTTCACTGGCACATTTTTGTTTGATATATTTTAAAGGGTAACACAAGCTAAGAGAGATCAATATTATATGTGAAAGCTCAGTTTTTTGTAGCTATACTGTGTGTATATAAATTTAAACGAACAACTTTTCCTGTTTGTGTATTTATGATACTTAAGTGATGTTGCTGTTGGCTGACTACATAAAGTGTCCTGTGCTCTGAATATCTGCTGTCATTGGCTGGCAAGACCACATGACACAAGCTAGCAAAAGTTAATCGCGCAGCGCAATTTCAATTTCAGTGTTTCAGAAGCTACTGCGCTGTATTTGGTGGAATTAGTATCTATACTTCCATAATATGTAAACTGCAGTTTATATGTTGCTCACACATCAATGCTCTTTGCAAGCCATGATGTTTTTGTTGGGTTTCATTTCCTAAAGTGCCAGGGAGTTCTCTGCCAGTGTTAAAAGCCTTTACCATTCAAAGGATTGACAAGTTTTACAGCTCCAAGAGAACATATATTGTCACTTAACATGGAAAAAATGTTCTTTCACCTGGGAAAAGCCATATTTTTCACTCTGAAATCTATGAATTCTTCTTCTTTCCTTGTGTATACACCCTGTGCTCATAAAGAGAATATCACTGCATATTGTGTTTTTGTATTTTTTGCTTTTCTTTCTCTTACGTTAATATCTAAATATCTTGTGTTTTAAAATTTTGTCATTTATGTACTAAAAGCATCTTTATGCAATGTGTCCCAATTAGAATGGTTGATATTCAGAGATGTGACAGGATTGATGGTTTGAAGCAAAAAAAGTCTCGTAAACCTGGCTCTAAAACACGTAGCTTAAGAGCTATGGGCCCTACTTCAGTGGTGGAGATGAAGTGGTGCTTGTAGTTCTTAAGGTAGACATTTTAAAGCCCATGTTTGCTAGGGTTTTTGCTGCGATTGATTGTTCCCATTATATCCCTGAATATAGGAACTAGGCCTAAGCACAATGAGAAACTCAGACAGGAGAGTACTCCAAATGTTAGAATAAGGAAAGGTTCTCATAAAAGTATAATTAAAAATAATGTAAGTATATTTCATCAAAATATTGGGAGTTTAAACAATAAAATAGATGAGCTTCTGGTTTGTTTAGAAGATTTAAAAGCTGAGGATGAAATAGATATACTATGCCTGTCTGAGCATCACATTGTTACTGATATGGATAAGGTAAATATAAGTGGATATAAGCTCTCTGCACACGTAATTAGAGAAAATATGGAGAAAGGAGGAGTTGCCATATATGTCAAAAGTTATCATTGTGCAAAAAGTATAGAAGCAGAAAAGTTTTGTGTAGAGAAACATATAGAAGCATGTGCCTGTGAGCTTAAATTAAATAAAGGCACATTTATAATTGTAACTTTATATAGGTCCCCATCGGGAAATTTTCATTTATTTCTGAAAAATTTGGACTCCTTGTTGTGCTATCTGTCAGACAGGGGGAAGCAAATTATTATTTGTGGCGACTTCAATGTAGATTCTCTGAAAGAGGGTAATAGGAAAAATGACCTTGAAGTATTACTCAGTTCTTTCAATTTGATACCCGTTATTGATTTTCCTACTCGGGTGGTAAAGGATAGCAGCTCACTGATAGATAACTTCTTTATAGACCAAGATAAGTTTAACCAGATAAATACATAGCCTGTTGACAATGGTCTTTCTGATCGTGGTGCACAGCTAGTTACAATATATGACATAGCTCCATTCAGCAGTACTAAACAGTCCTCCAAAGTAGTACATTCAGTCAATGATTTAACAATTGCAAATTTCGGGGAAAGCCTACAGCAGTTAGACTGGGATGAGGTGTACTGTGAACCTGATGCCAATTTAAAATATAATTTATTTCATGACACTTTTGTAAATGCATTTGAAAACTGCTTCCCCAAGAAAATAGTTAAATATACTCGTAAGAAACCATGTAACAAACCATGGCTTACTAAGGGTATAAAAATATCTTGTAACCGGAAAAGGGAAACGTATCTGACAGCAAGAAAGAGTAGTGACCCAGAAACTATCAAACATTATAAAAACTACTGTGCTATATTAAGAAATGTTATTAAAAAACCCAGAAGTATGTGTGTCATGTCTGAAATCAGCCACTCTGATAATAAAATTAAAACAATTTGGAATATTATTAAAAGAGAAACAGGTCAACCAAGAGCACAGGAAGACAGTATTACCATCAAATTGAATGAAAACTTTACGAACAAAAAGTCAGAAGTTGAAAATATTTTTAATAATCATTTTCTAAATGTTGTGGATATAGTAGGATCCAGGTGTTGATTAGAAAATGCTAGGCCGTTAATGGAAGAGGCCATACCTATGCAATTTGATAAGTTGAAATCTCACCTACTTCTCCCTCTGAAATTAGGAAAATAATAAACTTGCTTAAAAACAAAAACTCACATGGAATTGATGGCGTTTCCAGCAAAATACTAAAAGCTTGTTCTCAACAGATACGTAAGATTCTCAGCTGCCTGTGTAATAGCTCTCTGGAACAGGGCATTTTCCCTGATAGACTGAAATATGCTATTGTTATACCTTTGCATAAAAAAGGGGATAGATCTGATGTCAACAATTACCGTCCAATCTTCCTTCTAACAGCTTTATCCAAAATTTTTGAGAAAGTAATGTATTCAAGAGTAGCTTCACATATTTGTAAAAATGAAGTACTAACAAAATGTCAGTTTGGTTTCCAGAAAGGTTTTTCAACAGAAAATGCCATATATGCTTTCACCAATCAAATTTTGAATGATCTGAATAACCGAACACCACCCATTGGGATTTTTTGTGATCTCTCAAAGGCTTTTGATTGTGTAAATCATGAAATTCTGCTAGACAAGCTCAAGTATTGTGGCATGAGTGGGACAGTGCACAAATGGTTTAACTCGTACCTAACTGGAAGAGTGCAGAAAGTTGAAATAAGCAGTTCTCATAATATGCAAAGATCAGCACATTCCTCAAACTGGGGAACTATCAAAGAATGGGGTTGCACAAGGGTCGGTCTTGGGTCCTTTGTTGTTGTTAATATATATTAATGACTTGCCATTCTGTATTCATGAAGAGGCAAAGTTAGTTCTCTTTGCTGATGATACAAGTATAGTAATCACACCTGACAAACAAGAATTAACTGATGAAATTGTCAATAATGTCTTTCAGAAAATTACTAAGTGGTTCCTTGTAAACGGACTCTCACTGAATTTTGATAAGACACAGTACATACAGTTCCGTACAGTAAATGGTATGACACCATTAATAAATATAGGCCTTAATCAGAAGCATATAGCTAAGGTAGAATATTCAAAATTTTTAGGTGTGTCCATTGATGAGAGATTAAATTGGAAGAAACACATTGATGATCTGCTGAAACGTTTTTCAGCTACTTATGCAATAAGGGTCATTGCAAATTTTGGTGATAAACATCTTAGTAAATTAGCTTACTACGCCTATTTTCACTCATTGCTTGCATATGGCATCATATTTTGGGGTAATTCATCACTGAGGAATAAAGTATTTATTACACAAAAGCGTGTAATCAGAATAATAGCTGGAGTCCACCCAAGATCATCCTGCAGACATTTATTTAAGGATCTAGGGATATTCACAGTAGCTCTTATGAAATTTGTTATTAACAACCAAACCCAATTCAAAAGTAATAGCAGCGTGCATAACTACAATACTAGGAGAAAGGATGATCTTCACTATTCAAGGTTAAATCTAACTTTGGCACAGAAAGGGGTGAATTATACTGCCACTAAAGTCTTTGCTCACTTACCAAATAGTATCAAAAGTCTGACAGATAACCAACAAGTATTTAAGAAGAAATTAAGACTTTCTGAATGACAACTCCTTCTACTCCATAGAGGAATTTTTTGATATAAATTAAGAAAAAAACCAAACAAAAAATTATAAAAAAATAAAAAAGTTGTTATATTAACTTAATTATGTTTTTAAATTAACTTAATTATGTCATGTATTGGAAAATTTGACTTGTTCCACATCATTACGAAATATCGTATTCATGATCCATGGAACTAGTATTAATCTAATCTAATCTAATCTGACCATTCCTCTTGGGACATCCTGCATAAGTGTCATTTACAAAGCATCAGTCAGCCATGAAAACTGAGAGTTTGGTCATTGTTTTTAGTCGGTTATGGTTGAGCTCTTAAAGTGCATAGTTTCGGTGTCTAGTAATCATCATGTTAAGTTCCTGTATGTCAGTGCAGTTGCTATGTCATTCAGCTTGTTCATTTAGTCAGTCATGTTTGAGCACATGAGAAGTTGTTACCACTTTTGAATGGGTGTTAGACCACTCACAGATTGAGAATTACTGATCTGTATTATACGACCTGTCAAAATTATTACATAAAAGCTGATCATCATTTGTTTAAAGTAATAAAGGTAAATGAAGTAGAAATTAAATTTGTCAGTGTTGTGATTAATTGTCATCAACTGGTTCAGTTACCCAGTAATCGACAGAAAAAAATTGGTAAATGTGAATATACATGGTGTAGGTGAAAAGTTATTATTAGTAAAGGGGCATCTGTCTGTACTAGAAGTGGCCACCACCTAACCATCCCTCCTGCATGGCACATTCAACTTCTATATTTTCAAATGGGAACCTCGCATTTTTATTGCGTATTCAGATTCTACACCAAAAATATGTATGGTTTGTGCAAACCATTGTTTTCCATTCATGGTGGAAGGTGCTTTAATCAACAAATATTGAGTGACCTATTTTTGTGATTAAGATGAATGCATTTGATTCTACATTTCATTTACGATGTACATGTAAACCTTTGTGTTTCGATGGTTTTCAGGCTTGAAACTTAGTGTTAAAATTTGAGTGTACAGTAAAATATGGCAATATGGTTAGCCATTTCAGTGTCTGGTTAGAAACTACATTTAACATGATCGACAAACAGTAATGTGGATGCAGTAGTTTCGTGTTCTCATCAGGATGCTTGATATTGGTGAGTTCCCAGAGTGCTCTATTTTGGTGAGTCCCCTTGCCTCTCACCATTTGGTGCTTGATTTCAGTGAGTACTGTATTTACTCGAATCCAATCCGCACTTTCTTTCCGGTTTTTGTAATCCAAAAAACTGCCTGCGGCTTAGAATTGAGTGCAAAGTAAGTGGAAGTTCTGAAAAATGTTGGTAGGCGCCGCCACAACTAACTTCTGCCGTCGAATATATGTAGCGCTACACAGGCATGCTTTGCAGGCACAAAGATAAATATTGGTGCCAAAACCTCTGCATCAGTAAATAAATTTTTAAAAAAAAGGTGGAAGACAAGCTTTTTTTCCTTTGCCCCGAGTTTCGACCACTGCATTTTCATAAGTTATCCATCAAAGTATATACAAATTCTGTATTGTTCATCTTCGAATGTTGCAGCGTTTCAATGTACTACGAAAATACGACTGGCAAGACTGTTAGGGATGTTTGTCAATATGGCCAACTCTACATTCTGATTTTTTTCCTACCTGTGAGAAGAGATGGTTGCTAATAGGAACTTTTATGAATTGTGAATCACATGCAGTATTCTCTTCGCCATAAGAATAATACGAATATAAACATTTTGCCATGTATTCTTTCGTGTTTGCTGCTATCTCATTTAAATTGTCTGCCTAATAACTACGAAACTAGAGTGAGACAAAAGCAAATGCGGAAGAATATACATATCATGTCATGTTTATATTCGTATTATTCTTATGCATAATAGTGATACAGTCAGAAATGAAGCACGGCAATTGACTAGATTTTTAAATCTAAGATGACTCTAATTCCTGTGCAGAATGTAATGTACTAAAGAGGCATCTGCAAAGATTTTCAAACGGAGAAAAATTTTCGCTAAACTCTCGTTCAGAACATCTTCTATCATACGCAGTCTATTATTTGGTTCTTGTTGATCATTATCAAAGAAAGCAGCAGTGTCAGTAACAACAAATAGCAGTCTCTTGCCATTGTTTCGCTAATGAGACGATTTCTCTCTCTCTCTCTCTCTCTCTCTCTCTCTCTCTCTCTCTCTCTCTCTCTCTAATTCTAAGTGGCAATAGCACGCACAAAAGCAAGTCGAGCTGCGACAGGCCGTAAACACTCATTATCAGAATGCGACAAACAATGCGTGATATAGTACAGTAATGCATCTTCAACTTAGAGTGACGTAAACACCTATAACAAAGAGAACAACACTTATCAGATCAAAGAAAAATAAGCAATCAATTCAAACCAGACGAAGCACATGGAAAAAGGAAGGGTACCCGTATAAATATGGATGGAGCGCCTGACACACAGCAATGGCTACCTGGTAAAGCTTAACTTCTAAGCTTAAGACTCGAACCAAACTACTGTAGCTGTATCGTCATTCATTCTACCTAAATTGTCTCTCATATTACAATGGACCAACTTTGTTTCGATTTGGAGGTGCGGCCTAAAACTTTTCTCTCCCCTCGAATTTCGAGTCTCAAATTTCAGGTGCAGCTTAGATTCGGGAAAAATTTTTTTGCCTTGATTTAGAGTCTTATTTTTCAGGTGCGGCTTGGATTTGAGTGAATATGGTATCCATGGCAGGTTTGCCTGTCACTGCCACTTCAGGGACATTTTAACTTATTACAATGGTTGTGGTTTGTATTCTGCCAGTAGCTGCATAGTGGCCAGCATGAGAGGTACGACAGTTGGATGGAAACACCCTGATGGCAGGGCTCGATGTCATCCACTGAAATCACACTCTGATCGCTTGTGGAGACTCACCACAATCAACCCTATAGGTAACATAAAGTTATGATACCATACAAGTAAGTTTATTTGCCAGAAATATCACCATCTAGTTGTATTATTTGTACTGTTCAGTCACATTTGCCACTCTCAAGTAATGTTTCAATATCAGTATCAATTGTTTTGAACACCAAGGTTTATATTTAAAATGTAAATGAAATATAGAATCGACTGCATTGGTTCTTAATTGGGAAAACAGGCACACTTGATACTTGTTGTTTACAGCACCATATACCACTAATGGAAAGCAATGGTTTGAGTAAACCGTACATATTTTTTGGCATAGAATTTGAATATGCTGTGAAAATAGAGGATTCCCATTTGAAAATACAAAACCCACACAAGAGGGGTGGTTAGGAGGTGGTCAGTTATAGCCTAAACAGATGTCCCCTTTACTGATGTTAACTTTTCACCTTCAACATTTTTTTGTACAATGCACTGTTTGAGATACTTAGTTGTTTCAAGTTAAAACAAACACCCTTTGTATGACTTGAGAGACATCTACAACAGGTCAGTAACTTTACAAGTAGGTTCGTGGCTTTCATCTTGCTGCAGAACAGAAAACAATGTGTTTCAATTCTATGTTCATCACGTAGCAGTATGTACTCAAAACTTGTAGTCAGACATGTACCACAGGGTTCTATTTTGGGACCTTTGTTTTTAATTTACACAAATGATCGTCAGCTTGCATTGTTGGAAAGTAAAGATTCGAAATGTTTGCTGATGAAGTTAAAAGTATAGGAACAATTAATACTATCAGCCCTCTTATAGATAAGACGGCTAAGAAAATTGTCAGAAAAATCAGTTGGTGGTTCAAAGTTAATCATCTTCAAATTATGGCAAGACTGAATGTAGGATAAACAGTTCTTGTATAAGGTGTTCTTCATACTGATGCAGCAGGAACAGTGCTGTGACTGCTGCAACATTTAAAATCACATCTGAATCTTGTGATGCTTATTTTAAGAGACAGCCCTTAATAATGATGTCATGCAATGGAGATTTTTAGCAGTGCAATGTCTCCTGCAGTACTGTCACCAGATTGCTGCAGAATGCATTTCCCACCACAACAGCATGTAGCTGCGCTGCTACATGATCTGTGCGCTCACCATGCACACACAGGAACTAATTCTTTCTCAAGCAGTTTTTGAGGAAAGGAATTGTTAATTTCACATCTTAGTCTCACAGTGCTGTTTGACAGTGGACTAGCAGGCTTTTCAATAGGGGTACGTTGTTAGGCAATCAAAATTTAACAAACCCATTTGTCAAGTTTGCGTTGAAAATTCAAAAATGCAACCACCGGCTCCTTTGCCTGGTGGGTTTTGTCAGGGGTGCCGAGCCTTTTAGCTTATGTGGGCCACATTGGAAGAAAATGAGTATTTCTGGGCCACACATAATAACTTTAACACAAAAACGCTGAGAGATAAAAAAGGGGGGGGGGGACAGGGAAGGAGGGAGGGGGGGGGGGAGAGAGAGAGAGAGAGAGAGAGAGAGAGAGAGAGAGAGAGAGAGAGAGAGAGAGAGAGAGTTATGGTGGGAGTTTAAAGTGGAAAATATACATTTTATCATAACTTTACATAAACAGAATTTTATGGAGTTTTATCATCTATTGTGTGATTTGCACTTGAAGTTTAAGGTAATAATAAAGTAGCAATGTGTTAAATAATGTTCAATGCCTGATTTTAAATGGAAAAGTGATTTTAAAAGATAGGGCCATGTAGGATTAATTCAGCTTTTGACTGAGTGATGAAATAGAAACTTAAGGTGATGTAATCTAATGGTGAGTAATTTTGTTCTGATTCTAATTCATATTCTGTTTACAATATTATGAGAAGGAAAATTGCTACTCACCATATAGTGGAGATGCTGAGTCGCAGGTAGGCCCAACAAAAAGATTTTCACAATTATAGCTTTTGGCTATTGGCCCTTTAAAAAAAAAAAAAAAAAAAAAAAAAAAAAAAAAAAAAAAAAAAAAAACCGCGCGCGCGCGCGCGCGTCTGCAGTCTCGGGCAACTGAAAGCAGAGAGAGAGAGAGTGTGTGAGTGTGTGAGTGTGAGTGTGTGAGTGTGTGTGTGTGTGTGTGTGTGTGTGTGTGTGTGTGTGTGTGTGTGGGGGGGGGGGGGGTGGGGGGGGGGGTTGTTGATGATGATGATGATGATGATGAAGGCCAATGGCTGAAAGTTATATTTGTGAAAGTCGTCTTTTTGTTGTGCCTATCTGCAACTCAGCACGCCTGCTATATGGTGAGTAGCAATATTCCTTCTCATAATATTGTTACATTCCATCCTGGATTTTCCATTGTTTGATTTATTCTGTTTACAGTGTGTTCCAACCTTCTGTTGGACGTGGTGTATCAAATTGATCACATTGCTTATTCACATGATTATTTATTAAATTTAGTTATCAACACACATTATAAATGGAAAGTATCGTTAAAGAAAGACAAAGATGGCAGAAGAGTACAACAGCATAAAAATATTATTCAGTTTTCTTATTTTCAGTGATGGACTGTGGTAACAAATGAGAAATTTTATTGCAGTTTGTGCAAAGTTTCAATGTATATCAAACAGATGGACTTTTGACGTCTTTTGCAACAATATTTTGTCAGTATTTTCTTTACTGTGCATATATTACACCTTTCCATTGTGATCCCAGTTCCTTTTTCTCCATTTCTGCTTCTGGCTTCTGATTCTTCTTAACACATTGGCCTATGATGTTGTAGCACCCAGTGGAAGATTCCTGTGAATTTCTGAAGTGTCCAAGCTTCTTTGAACCAAGTGAAGTAGAACTAATGTATATGAGAGTTGTTTTGAAGAGCATTTTCTTCTACATGTACATCCACATCTACATGGCTTCTCTGCAATTCACACTTAAATGCCTGGCAGAGGGTTCATCGAACCATTTTCATACTACTTCTCTACCATTCCACTTGACTGGTGCTTGGGAAAAAGGAACACCTAAATCTTTCCATTCGAGCTCTGATTTCTCTTATTTTATTATGATGATCATTTCTCCCTACGTAGGTGGGTATCAACAAAATATTTACGCATTTGTAAGAAAAAGTTGGTGATTGAAATTTCATAAATCAATCTCACCGCAAAGAAAACTGCCTTTGTTTCAGTGACTGCCACCCCATCTCGCGTATCATATCAGTGACACTCTCACCCCTGTTGCGCGATAACATGAAACGGGCTGCCCTTCTTTGCAGTTTTTCGATGTCCTCTGTCAATCCTACCTGGTAAGGATCCCATACTGCACAGCAATATTCCAGCAGAGGACGGACAAGTGTAATGTAGGCCGTCTCTTTAGTGGGTTCGTCGCATCTTCTAAGTGTTCTGGCAACAAAGCGCAGTCTTTGTTTCGCCTTCCCCACAATATTATCTATGTAGTCTTTCCAATTTAAGTTCCTCGCAACTGTAATTCCTAGGTATTTAGTCGAATTGACAGCCCTTAGATTTGTGTGATTTATCGTATACCCAAAATGTATTGGATTTCTTTTAGTACCCATGTGGATGACCTCGCACTTTTCTTTGTGTAGTACCAATTGCTACTTCTCGCAGCATACAGGAATTCTCTCGAGATAATTTTGTAATTGAAATTGATCGTCTGATGATTTTACTAGATGGTAAATTACAGCATCATCTGCAAACAATCTAAGTGGGCTGCTGAGATTATCACCTAGATCATTCATGTAAATCAGGAACAGCAGAGAACCTATGACACTACCTTGCGGAACGCCAGATATCACTTCTGTTGTACTCGATGATTTACTATCTATCACTATGAACTGTGACCTCTCTGAGAGGAAATCACGAATCCAGTCACACAACTGAGACGATACTCCATATGCACGCGATCTGATTAATAGTCGCTTGCGAGGAATGGTATCAAAAGCCTTCTGGAAATCTAGGAATATGGAATCAATCTGAGATCCCTTCTCGACAACACTCGTTAGTTCATGGGAATAAAGAGCTAGCTGTGTTGTGCAAAAACGATATTTTCTGAATCTGTGTTGGTTATGTATCAATAAGTCATTTTCTCCAAGGTGATTCATAATGTTAAAGTAAAGTATATGCTCCAAAATCCTATTGCAAACTGAGGTCAGTGATATGGGTCTGTAATTCAATGATTTACTCCTATTTCCTTTCTTGAATATTGGTGTGACCTGTGCTACCTTCCAGTCTTTAGGAACATACCTTTCATCAAGTGAGCGGTTGTATATGATTGCTAAGAAAGGCGCTACTGTGTCTGCATACTCTGAATGGAACCTGGTTGGTATACCACTGGACCGGAAGACTTGCCTTTCTTAAGTGATTTGATTGTTTCGCAACACCTAAGATACCTACTTTTATGTCACTCATGCTAACAGCTGTTCTGGTTTCGAATTTTGGAGTATTTGCTTCATCTTCTTTCGTGAAGGAATTACGGAAAACTTTATTTAGGAACTCGGCTTCAGTGGCACAATCATCGGTAACATTTCCATCGCTATCACGCAGTGACAGTATTGACTGTTTTTTGCCGCTGGTGTACTTTACATATGACCAGAATATCTTTGGGTTTTCTACCATATTTTGAGACAATGTTTCACTGTGGAAACTATTAAAAGCATCTCGAATTGACATCTGCACTAAATTTCAAGCTCCCGTGAAACTTGGCAAGTCTTGGGGATTTTGTGTTTTTCTGAATTTGGCATGCTTTTTTTCGTTGCTTCTGCAGCAGTGTTCTGACGTGTTTTGTGTACCATGGTGGATCAGTCTTGTCTCTTATTAAATTATGCGGTATGAATCTATCTCTATCTATTGCTGTCAATACTGTATCTTTGAATTTGAGCCGTATCTGGTCCACACTTACATAATTAGCTTGGAAGCAATGGAGACACTCTCTTAGGAAGGCATCAAGCAGAATTTTTATCTGCTGTTTTAAATAGATATATGTTGCATTTATTTTTAGTGGTTTTGGTTGATATGGTTTTAAGTCTCGCTACAATGACCTTGTGTTCACTAATCCCTGTATGTTTTCGCAACCATTTACAATTTGTGTGGGCTCATGAACTAATTGTTAGAAGTAATTCTCAGAGAAAGCATTTAGTACAATTTCGGAAGATGTTTCCTATCTTCCACCGGCTTTGAACATGTATTTTCACCACCAAATTGAGGGTACATTGAAGTCTTCACCAATAATGACTGTATTAGTGGGGTACTTGCTTGTAATGAGATTAAAGTTTTCTTTGCACTGTTTAGCTATTATATCATCTGAGTGGGAGGGTCAGTAGAAGGAGCCATTATTTTGGTATGGCTGTTGAGTATAACCTCTACCCATAGTAATTTGCAGGAACTATGTATTTCAACTTCACTACAAGATATACTACTACCAACAGACACAAACACACCACCACCTACTTCATTTAATCCATCCCTTCTGAACACAGTTTCTGCCTCTGTAAAAATTTTGGCAGAATTTATCTCTGGCTTTAGCCAGCTATATGTTCCTATAACGATTTCAGCTTCAGTGCTTTCTATCAGCACTTGAAGCTCTGGTACTTTTCCAACACAGCTACGACAGTTTACAACTAGAATACCAACTGTTGCTTGGTCTATTCTCATTGTTTCTTTGCCCTGTACCCTTTGAGACTGGAGCCCTTTTTGATCTCTCCCGAGACTGTCTAACATAAAAAATCCGCCCAGTCCATGCCACTCAGCCCTTGCTACACGTGTAGCCGCCTCCTGTGTGTACTGGACATATGATCTATTTAGCGGAACCCGAAACCCCACCACCCTATGGTGCAAGTCGAGGAATCTGCAGCCTACACGGTCGCAGAACCGTCTGAGCCTCTGATTGACCCTCTACTAGGCTCTATACCGAAGGTCCGCAATCGGTCCTGTCAACAATGCTGCAGATGGTGAGCTCTGCCTTCATCTTGCTAGCAAGACTAGCAGTCTTCACAAACTCAGATAGCCACCGGAAACCAGAGAGAATCTCTTCCGATCCATAGTGACACAAGTCATTAGTGCTGACATGAGCCATCACCTGCAGTTGGCTGCACCCTGTACCCTTCATGGCATCTGGAAGGACCCTTTCCACATCTTAAATGACTCCCTCCCAGTATGCACATGGAGTGCACATTGGTGTTCTTCCCATCCTTAGCTGCCATATCCCTAAGGGGCTCCATCACCCGCTTAACATTGGAGCTCCCAATGACAAGCAATCCCACCCTCTGCGCTTGTCCAGACCTCTCAGGAAGACCGGTCACTGCCACAGCAGGTGAGGCCGCCCTTGCTGGCTCAGAAGTACTTCCAGCAGTGGGCAGTACCTCAAACCAGTTATGGAGGCGTAAGGGTACAGCCTTACGGCCAGCACAAACTTTCGCCTTCCGCCCAGGGATTTGCGACCCCACCACGGTTCGCCAATCACCGTCGGGCAAGTGACGACCGGCAGGGAAATCCGAATCGGAGCGTGCAGTGGCATCAGAGATCCCAGGCCATGCTACAGGTTTCAGAGGCGCCAAAGCGCTCGCCTCGGGTGTCCCAGTGTCACCGTGGCCCAGGGCAACAGCCTGGAGCCTGTCAACCATGGCCATCACAGCTTCCAGCTGTTCACAGATGGTGGCCAATTCCCCCTGAATCCGTACACAACAGGTGCAGTCCCTATCCATCCCTAACAATTTTTCCCCCCTCTCTTTTATCTCGCAAGCTGTTCAAAACCAACAAATGACTGACGACTACGGAAATTTACACTATTCAGGTACTAAAACACGATGCTACAACTCTCAAATACTATAATATGCCCGAAATTTATGAATTCAACTATGCAAGTACCCATAAACACTCAAAGAAACTAAGAATTAAACTATAAAACTAATGAGTGAGCTAAGAGTTCGACTTGCTGTTGGCTGCTGCTTATCAAACGGCAACAGGGAGCTTACTCAAATTCTGATAAAATTCTCATTGTTGCCACAATAAATTATTTATGCATTGATTCCACTTGTATTGATCGTTGCAAAAAAAATATAACCATGCGCCAACAGCAAACATTTTTTTGCAATGTTGTACGAAGCCGTCAACTTATCCATAGTGTCGATCAACTCCACCCATGGTGCTGCTACAAAATGTTAAAAGGGATGACATCCATGTATCCCCAGTGGCAGCATCTATTGATCTATCTTCATGCAAACTTGATGATGCCAGGATCCCACACTTCCCCTCTTTAGAAACATAGGAAACTTAAGAGTACAGCCTTTCTGGAAGCCAAAAGGGAACTGTGGACAGCCCTTACTTTACTGGTAGTATACGCCAAAGGAATTCTGTGCTTGTTTTTCTTCACTGTTCAAAAAAAAAAAAAAAAAAGAGGAAGATTTTTCCTTCATACCTCTTCTAGCAAATCAATAATAGTGAACCAGCTGTCTGCTGTCAAATTTTGACGTGACTGATAAATAGGCTCACACAGTCACAGAACAAAATCTGAAGTTTTATTGCCTTCTGGTTGCCATCCAGTGTGCACTTCCAAATTATTCAGGTAACATACTTGCAAATCCTCAAGAGCATATGCCTCACTTCTATATTTGTTTCATTTGCTAGGTATATAGTGGCGAAAACTGCATCTTGTATAGAATCCTTCCATTTTCTCATCTACTGTAACATTTCCTCTGAGCGTATGGGATTTCTGGTGGTCCCGTACAAACAGAGAAAATATTTCCTGAATCACTGTTATCTTGTCTAATTATCTTTCATTATAAGTCACATGACTGGCGAATGCAAGGCACAATGTAATGAATTTCAAATGTTTTATATTTGTTATGAGGTGGAATTTTTCAGTGCCATCCCCACCAGTTCCCCACAGATCTACATCTACATCAATATTCCACAAATCACACTCAATTGTCTTGCAGAGGGTTCATTCAACCACCTTCACAATAATTCTCAATTATTCCACTCTTGAACAGCATGTGGAAAAAATGAACACCTGTACCTTTCTTTGCAAGCTTTGATATCCCTTACTTTCCTATGATGATCATTTCTCCCTATGTAGGTCGGCATTGGCTAAATATTTTCACATTCGGAGGAGAAAGTTGGTAATTGAAATTTCTAGAGAAGATCCTGTCATTACGAGAAACGCCTTTGCTGTAATGATCTCCATCCCAAACCCTGTGTCATGTCCATGACACTTTGTCCCCTAGTTCTCAGTAGCACAAAATGTGCTGTGCTATCTGGTGATGATCCCACACCACGCAGCAGTACTCCAAAAGAGGATGGACAAGTGTAGTGTAGGCAGTCTCTTTAGTAGATCTGCTGCATCTTCTAAGTGTTCTGTCAATAAAATGCTGTATTTGGTTTGCCTTCCTCACGACATTTTCTCTGTGCTCTTTCCATTTCAAATTGTTTGTAATTGTAGTTCCTAGGTATTTAATTGAATTTATGGCTTTAGCTTTGATTTATCGTGTAATTGAAATTTAATGCAGTGCTTTTGGGACTTGTGTAGATGACCTCTCACTTTTCATTATTTAGGGTCAATTGCAAATTTTCACACCAAACAGATACTTTTCTAAATTGTTTTGCAATTTGATCTTGTCAGGACTTTACTAGGTGGTAAATGACAGTGTCATCTGCAAACAGCCTAAGACTACTGTTATGATTGTCTCCTAAATTGTTTATATTGATAAGGAACATCAGAAATCACTTCTGTTTTACTCTGAATTTCCATCAATTGCTATGAACTGTGACCTCTATGACAGGAAATCATGAATCCAGTCACATAACTGAGACGATATTCACACAATTTGATTACAGGCCGCATGTGAGATCATCTACACTACATCTGTTCTTTTGTTAATACAAGCTAAAAATAAGACTGATGATGGCTTCAGTTCAGTAACATCTACAGGTTTTACATCTCTCTCTCTCTCTCTCTCTCTCTCTCTCTCTCTCTCTCTCTCTTTCTCATACTGAAATGAAGCTTTGAAGCTCTCAGTATACTGGTTTGTATAAAAAATGATAATAGACAAAATGCCATCATCTAAGAGGTAATTCGAGTTCCAAAGGTTTTCTTGCTACTTCTGCAACACCTATAGATCCAGATAACTTCTGAATAGTATTGTGAGTCCTGAAACATACACTCTGTGATGGCGGAACTTTATTCCATTTTGTCTCTTAACTCCTTCCAATATAGGAATGGTAGTTCCCCTCAAGTGCTTCTTCTACATCTCCAGCTTCATCTTCTGTTTCTGAATCTTCCTACCAAACATCAGCTAAGACATCACAGACTGTGTAGACTTTGTCGTCAGAATCCTCTTGAACTTCATTACTGTTCTCTTCAAACAACATTCTTCAACACGATTTGAGTCAAGGAGGCTATACATCTTAATGTAGCCTATTGTGATCAACTATATCACATCTAAAATCATAAAATTCGTATAAAATAATGCGATCTGATGCAGTGTATCAATTTGATACTTGATATTCGGACAGCCATAACAGACAGTTAACAGTCCAAAAGAAAGTAAGTGGATTTTGTATTCTAAATTAGCTTCGAACTACTTTGCTAACTTATGTTGATAACCAAAGAAATGATGTGTTGGAATGAAATGTGAACAGATGCAGTGTATCAAACAGAGCAATCACCACATATCTCAACAAGAGCAGTTGTGTTGATAATGAAGCACACAATAATAAAAAGTGTTCAGAGAATCGAAGAGAAGGTACTAGTGAGGAAGCACCAGTGGTGCCAGTTGTTGACAAGTAATTTACAGAAAATTTCAACATGTATCAGTTTGAACAGTTGTGCCCGATGGAATGTTAGCAACATCTCAAAAACTGTGCTAAAGTAATTGCCGGTAATTAAAAATAAATGTAAAACTGCTTTTCATCTAGATAAACCTACAACGTGAACATGTTTAGTACTTATATCTTTGTAAATTTTTGTCACTTAACCACCACCTTGTTTTTCTGAAGAACAATTGAGAACATTGTAAGTTTACCACTATCGTGTCTTCTCTGAGGCTGAAACATGGCTCATCTAAATGAATCAAGCCTTTTTATCTGTTTTCTATTATGGTTAATAATATTTAGTCTCCTGTACAAGTAATAATTAGTTTCTCTAAGCCTTTTTTTTCATTTTTGGTCTTTAATATCTCAGCACACAGTGAGGCTCTTGAAATGTTGGGTTACCATGCAAGTATCCTTCCGTCTTCTATGTATTTGTAACTTATTCATGTACACTCACCATCATTCTTTGGAGTCATGTATATTTGTAGGTATTGTAAAGTTTTTGTTTGGTTTTTGAGATGGCTCTATTCTTGTGAGGTGGAAGCAACCATCTGTTTTGTGATTCGTTGGTTCTCTCCAAATCATGGAAATAGCAAAGAATGGGAGAACTGAGAAGTATTAACTGACCTGTTGGTAGTATTACAATGTAAAACAGTATGTTTGTTAACTCCACTTCTTTCTCGGCTTGCCATCCTTACGCTCAAAGTGAAATTCATAGAACTTCTGTACATGAAGATTAACTCTCCACATGTATATACAAAGAAATTGTGCTATAAATACAAGGGATTTGAACATGACTAATCAGAAATGGTTTTTAACCTCCATCATTTTCTGGAGAAAAATTTCTGAACTGAGGATCAGTATGAGAATTCCTGATAAATAGTGTAACTGTTTTTTAGTGTTTCCGGGTATTTTGATAAGGGTAACATTTCAAAAGTAATTTGAGCTTGATAAGAGAATACTTTCCTTTTTAAATGAGACACCCCACAACTGTGCCAAAGAACTCTAAATTCCTTGTAATAAAAATACTGCTGACCAGTAAAGTAGAAGAGTCTGGTCTTCATCAGACGATGTACAATTGCAACTGACCAGAAATGGCCGGAAAGCAGTGTCGAGGTGCAGTTGATGATAAGCTTCTGACAGTTCAAGATTAGTAAAATACTGGCCTCCAGAAAGTTTAGTGAACAATTCTTCAGGTCGAGGCATAGGGTAAGTGTCGATAAGGCATTGAGCATTTACAGTGGCTTTGAAATTGCCACAGAGATGAATATCACCATTTGGCTTAGCAACGACAGTGACAGGAGAGGACCACTCAATGGAAGTGACAGGAAGCAAGACCGCTGAAGCAGTGAGATGATCCAGCTCCCGTTTGACCTGATCACGAAGGGCCACAGGAATATGCCGAGCCCAAAAAAACTTAGGCCGAGCAGTGGGTTTGAGCGTGATATGAGCTTCAAAGTCATTTGCACGGCCTAACCCAGGAGAAAAAAGGGACGAAAATGTCATCGACAAGGAATCCAGTTGAGCATAAGGAATAGCATCAGAGATGATATTGACAGAGTCATCTATGGAGAAAACAAGAACGCGAAAGGCATCGAAACCAAAAAGATTCTCCGCGTTACTATGGTCGACCACAAATATGGGAACAGTGCGAATGACAGATTTGTAAGATACCTCAGCATCAAATTGTCCCAAGAGAGAAATCTTCTGTTTATTGTAAGTCCGTAATTGCCTAGTGGCAGGTGACAGGATTGGAGAACCCAACTGAAGATACGTCTGAGAATTGATGATAGTGGCAGCAGAACCAGTATCCACCTGCGTGCGAACATCTCGACCAAGTATTTGGACAGTGAGGAATAACTACCCTGAAAGGAAAGAAGTACAATTGACAGAAGACACAGAATCAGAATCAGCATCATGTTCATGAACATCATGTATACGGTCGGATTTGCAAACGGATGACACATGACCCTTCTTTTTTTTGCATTTGTGACACACGGCCCAACGTTGTGGACAATCTTCTCGTGAATGTTTTGTAAAACACTGCGGACATGAAGGAAGTTGCCGTGGGTTTTGCTGCAGTTTCTTAGAGGTTTGTTTATGGTTAGGCCGACGCTGTGCTTCGGAGCGTAGTGCGGCCATGTCGGCTGGTGGGGACACGCCACACGCTTTGTCAACATCGCACAGAGGTTGTATTTCCCCGATGTCACCCCATGCCTCTATTTGTGCTCCAGCGGCGCGAGAAATTTGAAAAGACTGAGCGATGGATAGGACTTCATCTAGAGTCGGATTTGCCAACTAAAGGGCACATTGCCTAACTTCGTCGGGCGCCGATCTGATAATAGCATCGCGTACCATGGAGTCAGCGTAGGATTCTTTGTGGACTTCAGTAACAAATTGACACTTTCTACTGAGGCCGTGCAGTTCAGCAGCCCAAGCGCGATAGGATTGATTCGGTTGTTTTTGACAATGATAAAAGGCAACACGAGAGGCTACCACATGCGTTTGCTTTTGAAAATAGATGGACAGAAGTGAGCACGTTTCAGCAAAGGACAAAGATGCAGGATCTTTCAAAGGAGCCAATTGCGACAACAACCGATACATTTGAGGTGAAATCCATGAAAGGAACAGAGACTTACATGTTTGTTCATCCGCGACATGAAATGCCAAGAAGTGCTGTCGAAGACGTTTTTCGTAATCAGACCAGTCTTCCGCCATCTCGTCGTAAGGAGTAAAAGTAGGTAGAGACAACGACGAGAGATGCCCCACATTTGATGCCGCGATGAAATCACAAATCGCATTTGTGAGAAGCGTTTGCTGTTCTATGAGACCTTGCAATAGTTGCTCTAAAGTAGCTATGGAAACATGGGTCAACGATGGAAAAGAAAAATTCCATCCTCGTCGCCAATTGTAATAACTTCAAGTTGAACAAATATATTTCAAGGAAGACGCAATACATGAAAGTCACAGATCAAGTAAACAGAGTAAGACGTGTGTACACTTTAACAGTCAGATCATAACTGAGTCTAAGTCTAGCGGCCACTAGCTGCCTGGCCGCTTACGTGGTGCTACTGCTGCATGGCTGGCAGACAGCGCCGCATGTAGAGGACGCGCGTACCTGCGCGGCAGCACTTTGAAAGATCAGTGAGTCACAACACCTAATCCCTGTATTCGTCATGATATTCACTATTTGTCCAGGATTATTTGTTGCTATGATTGTCAAGTATGCTTTAGCAACCATTTACACTTCAAGTGGGCTCATGAACTAATTGTTCAAAATAATTTTCTGAGAAAGCATTCAGTGTAATTTCAGATGATGTTTTATGCCTGCTGCCAGCTTTAAATGTATAATTTTTCCAGCATATTGAGGGCAGATTAAAGTTACCACCAACCATAGCTGTATGAGTGGGGTACCGATTTGAAATGAGACCCAAGTTTTCTTTGTACTGTTCAGCAACTATGTCTTCAGAGTCTGGGGGGGGGGGGGGGGGGTCGGTAAAATGACCCAATTAATAGTTTAGTCCGGTTGTCAAATACCTCTACCCATTGTAACACGCCCATTATAAACCCATAATGAACACCCTTTTGTTGCAAAAAAAAAAAATCAGTCATCCTGGCAGCGATGACAGCTACCGACAACAAAATTTACACTCTTGACAGTTTAACAAGAATGTTATGTAAATACTAATGCTTATCATAAAGAAAGGACTGAATGAAAGAATACCTTATGATACGAAACAGAAACCTTAAAGAAAGTATTCAAAAAATTATTATTTACGAAGGTTAAAGCCCAGGCCATAAATTGACCAAAGATAACATTTATACTAGAAGAGAGTTGTAGCTGTAAGTTCGCTGTGACTACAATGTAACTCGGCAATGGAGATGTTAACTTCACTTCTCCCTTGTACTCCTACAATAGTAGTACGCATGTTAATTACTACTAGATTGTTTTAAAACCGATCTGAAGTTTAAAGTTTTACGGTATAGGTTGGAAGCATTAGTCAGAAGTTGGACTGAAGTAAAATCATCTTTACCATTTAGACAGATAATGGGAAAGTTGATATATGTGACAGAAAAATAACTTGTGTGATTGCTGATTTGTGATGGGACTTAGCCTTCGTGATACTTAATAGTCATTGACATCAAAGGACACAGAAAGAGACTGATCGCCAACGTAAACTCAACTATTAGACTTGAGTAGGCAGCAGATAAACGAAGAACTTACAATTGCGCCGCGTTGTCAGAAGCTATCGTCAAAGACAGAATTGCTGATGTTAACAGACGCAATTCCCTGAATGAAAAATCGGCGTGTGTGCTCAGTGTAGGGACAAATAATTACGAAGAACAGTAAACTTTAATTAATAAACAGCAATAAGTTTACACTGAAATACGACGCATTCTGAACATTGCTCAAGGGTATGTTATCCCTGGAATTATGTCGTGTAGTTGTTGAATATGCGACGTAGCGATGCCTTGACGATGGAATAATAATTAACAACTCAATATCCTCACAAAAATCATGATGTGACATTGGCTCTGGTGGTTGATTGATGATTAAAGACATTATATTTTCAATGTTTGAATACTCATTCTCAAACTGGGCATAAGAACTACAGTCAGCAAGTTCGCGTAAACTGAAAAGTCTGTCGCGAACACCCAAAGGACTTTTGGTTATCATTTCAGATCAGGGGAGTCATCGCGTTATTGAGTGGTGCATTCGCTGTATTTATAAGTGGAGAAGATCGATAGACATCGAACACCATTGCTTTAATTACAAGCAAGGGCGGTGCACACACTCCGGAGTGCTGCTCCATCGAGACATTGATATCAGTTTTGAGAGACAGTATCTGAAAAATAACCAAACTGCGTGAGGAGTTTGTTTTTATAATAGTTGCAGATTGGCGTTGTCGTGATCAACGGACTCCATTCCACGTCATCTCGACTGGGACAACCATCACCATCGAGCAGATACAAAACGAGACATCACACCATACTATTTCGCAGGACCTATCTACTTCAGTTTCACTACAAGCCAAACTACTTCTGACAGCAATAAATACTCCACCACCAATTGTATTTAATCTATCCTTTCTGAACACTGTTAGATTGTTAGAAAAAATTTCTGTTGAGGTTATTTCCAGCTTTAGCCAGCTTTCTGTACCTATAACTATTTGAGCTTCAGTGCTTTCTGTTAGGGCTTGAAGCTCTGGTTCTTTCCCAACACAGCTACGCCAATTTACAACTACAATACTGATTGTTTCTACAACTAACTTACTGCGTTTTACCTGCCCCCTTTTAGATGGATGCCCCTTTTTGTGGTTCCCTGAGGCCCTCTAACCTAAAAAACTGCCCAGTCCCTTTCACACAGCCCCTGCTACCCGTGTGTAGTGGACTCCTGACCTATTAAGCAGAACGTGGAACCTACGACCCAATGGTGCAAGTCAAGGAATCTGCAGCCTGCATGGTCACATAACTGCCCGAGCTTCTGATTCAGACCCTCCACTCGGCTCTGCACCAAAGGACCACAGTCGGTTGTATTGACGATGCTGCAGATAGTGAGCTCCGTCTTAATCTCGCAAGCAAGACTGGCAGTCTTTACCATTTACCCTAGCTGCCCAAAACCAGAGTGAATCTCCTTTGATCCAAAGCAATGTACGTCATTGGTACTGACATGAGCCACCACCTGCAGTTGGCTGCACCCTGTACTCTTCATGGCATCCAGCCTTTCCACATCCGGAATGACTCCCCCCGGTATGCACACGGACTGCACTCCCCTTGGCAGCCATGTTCCTAACTGGGGAGGCCCTATGATTGGTCCTTTGGAAAGTTTTTCACTGCCTGCTAGACTTTGGAATGATCTCCCACTCGACCACGGGTGAGGGGTCAACCTCAGTGTAGGCAGTACCTGGGGCGGCCACAGCAGTGGACCGAATGGGGTACACGTAGGATGTGCTCGACATCTCTCGCATCCCTGCATCTGACCCCCCCACAGCGATGCCCCTTGGCAGCAGCATCAAGCTGTGTGACAGAAGCCAATGCAGCCTGGAGCTGTGAGCGAAGGGTCGCCAACTCAGCTTGCATCTGTATACAGCAATCACAATTCCTATCCATTACTGCAGTCACACCTGGTTGAAGCTCATAAAAATATACAAAAAATGAACGGTGTACTCACCTTCTTAGCAGCAGGAACACGAGGTGCTCTGTCACTGACGGTCTATCCAACACTGAGCTATACTAACCAAAACAAACAAAAGCCAGTATGATCCAAGGGTCGATAGCAATGGTGGTACAGTATGCCACATTGTTATTAAAATAAAAGCTTGTGTGTAGTAAGCACTTGAACATGCAAGAAATTACAAAAATAATCTAGTAACTACACAGGTATCTGTAAATAAACAAGTCGCTCCTGCTGGAAGCTTGTAAAATATACAACAAATGAATGGTGTACTCACCTTCGTAGCAGCAAGAACATGAGGTGCTCTGTCACTGACGATCTATCCAACACGGTTTTAAAAAGCCATTCTCCTTGCTGTGTATGGACAACTGAGTCCAGCACTACTAACACCGGACTAGTTCCTGTTAGGCTTACAAGTAGTACAGAGGGAACTGTCACCATAGCTGGAACTCATTGCAGAGCCAAGCAAGGAGAATCTACTGTTGTACAACAACATAGCTGCAGTTTGGGCTAAGATGGATCAGACACATCTTTATGTGTTGATTTGATTTCCAATTATCAATAGTCATACATGGTTTAAGTGTTTCACCATTCACCCTTTCCCAGTAAAGTGGGGGACCTTAGGGAAGTTTGTACAGGTTAAAACAGGCAAAGCATTGCTGATCTCAGGGGATGGGATTGACTTAGTGATGTCATGGAGAGAATTCCAGCATTGTCAGATGGAAAGGGCTACAACCTGCCCAACCAGTATAATTCAGACTGGCACGGATACATGTGAAATTCAGTTATTCTTAGATAAGGCAGACAGCTAGGGTTGTCAGCATAACATCCTAGAGGCATGATCCTAGTTCCAACAATTGGGGCCACACTGAATTTATTCCATGAACAGTATCATAGTGGTGGTAGCTAACTGCTGTGAGCAAGGAAGCTTGTAGGAGCAAAGTGATTTGAACTCATGGCAGTGAATTGATAATTAACAGAACAGCTTGCAACGTTACAGGGCTGAAATTTCACCTGCCAACCACCATTACAAGAGACACCAAGTTAAACATTATCAGTCACAGTTGTACTACACAGATAAGCCACTAAAAGCACTCCCAATGCAAAACTTGGCCTACATGAATGAAACATTAGATTCTGATGCAATCCTTTCCTTGAATTTACCAATAGACGTAGAAGAGGAATGACTTTCAGCTGAGAAGATGCTTCAACAAGTGCAGCAGTACTGCGAGGAGAAACAATGCAAGGTCATGACTATGAGCATCACAGTAATGGGCACATGGGTAGTTTTGACTCTATTTTGCACAGCCTTCATCTACCTTAGATGGAGATCCACTCGTCTTTGTGATCCTCCAGTGTATCAAATACTACTTGACTGGCTGACTATTTGTGCAAAAAATAGAGGATCAGAACACAGTATGTTTCAGGTAAATGTCAATATAGTCATAAAGGATGTGAATTATAGTATGAAAAATGTGTGAAACTTAGAGGGCATGAAACCCCGAGTAAACTGTCGGTACAAGCATTGTTGGTTGCTGAAATGGATAAGAGTTGTGATGGCACAATGAGTGAGAAATCATGTAATGCATATTGGGTAGTTAGCAACAAAAGGGGAAATTTTGTGTAATAATGTATGCAAGGATGAATGGGAATGGTTGTGTAATAGCCAATGCACTAGAACTGTAGAGTGAATGTATGGCTTGTGAACCTTGTGCTTCAAGTCATGTAATTTTAAGATGGAAACTGTAAATAATATAATGTTGTGTTCATGCATGTGGAGTATTTTGTTACAGGCTGGACAGGGTAGAGACCTGTGGTCATGTCACCCTAAAGGGGGAAAATGTGTAATGCCGCTACTAAATTTTGGGCACTACCCAGGAAATACTAGCTCTGTTATGGCTGTGCTGAAAACTATGGGCAACTGATGGGTGGTGAGACAATGGTATGCTGAGTTCATCAATAGGCCAAGCCACACCTCACAGTCCTGGTGATAAAGCAGAAGTGCAGTCCAACAGTGGGATGGGCCAGGGGTTTTCTACATCACTGAGCTACAGAAGTGTTGATTTGTTTGTGGTTGAGAACTGTGAATTGGCATAAATAATGTGTCATTAACCAATATAAATACTCATTGATTGTAGCAGAGACAGGGTCAGTCTAGTAGCACCCACCACGATGCAAGGGCGAGGCCAATCACCTCCTGGTTTTGGGCGAACAAACATCCAATGTCAGATGGGGCCACCACCTCTGCTACACCCATGGACTTGGTGCTGTGTGATGGATGAGCTGCTCCCAGGCTCTTTACAGTAGCAGCCAAACTTCTGACTTTGAGGGATGGAGAGGGGGGGATGTAGTGGTTTGTGTCCAGGGCAGTGTGGTCCTCTGTATTCTGCCACCTGGGTGAGCGTTCTAGCACCCACTATCATCGCCCCGTGGGGGTGAGCTCTTCTTCTGGAACCTGACATCTCCATGAAAATTCTGGTAGATGGACTCACCACTGGTACTTGCTGCATGCCGCCACAACTTACAAACTGGGGCACACATTGCTGAGTTGGGCAAAACAAGTGTCAGCAATGCCAGCTGTGGCTGCCACAGCCAGAAACACCACAAGCAGCTGGCTTCAGTAGTTGTCAGTGAGGCCTCCATGCTGCATGCTTGACAGGGTGTGACATGTTGCTACTGCACTACAAATGCTGTAGTGTAAGTGTAAGTTGAATAAAAGTTTTTCCAGTTGTGTTTTCTAAGCCACCACTAGCCAGCACCACCATCTCAGCCCCAGACCACCCCCACCTCTACACCGTAGTTGTCTCTAAGCTCCAGGCCACAGCAGACTTATTACAATGTGCTGATACTTAACACTAGAATGGCAGAGTTACTGAAATTCCTAAAATGGCAAAAAGGGGTAATCTTGAACACACAAAAATGTATTCACATATGACTTAAAAACATGTGCTTTATTAGTGTGTTTTAATCTGTACCTTTTTACGAGTTATAACCACAATTATTTAACACAACAATTAATACATTTCTTACTTATCTCAGAAAGAAATTTCTAACCAGTTTATCATTGCTCATGGTAACAAATTTCTTAAACTGCAGATTTTCATATACACTGACTGAAATAAAATCACAACACCAGAAAATAATTATTATAGAGTAATGAAATTTCGGGAATACAATTGTCTAGGTAACATATTTAAGTGATTAACATTGCAAGACCACAGGTTAATATAAGCATGAGATAATTCATTTGAAAATGTGAAATGCTAATACATAAATAACCAGGGTAATCACCAGAATGTTTAATGCAAGTGTCAAAATGTGTGTGAATTGTGTTATGTATGTGCCAGATGTCAGTTTGTGGGATGGAGCTCCATGCCTGTTGCACTTGGTCAGTCAGTATAGGAATTAGTGCTGGTTATCGACGACACTGGAGTTGTCATCCAATTATGTACCATATGTGCTCAATTGGAGACAGATCTGGTGATCAATCAGATCATGGTAACACTCCAGGTGCAGTTTCAGTTGGTCTAGGTTGCTGACAGGCTGGTTGTCCCTACACACAGCCATCACTGGCTCCGAGGCAGAACCAGCTTTCATTAGAAAGCACAACAGACCTCCATCCTGCTGTTCCATGAGCTCTCGCTTGACACCACTGAAGTTACAAATGGCACTGGTTTGGGGTCAGTGGAATGCACGCTACAGGGCATCTGGCTAAGCACTGTCCTCGAAGTAACCAATTTGTAACAGTTTGTTGTGTTGCTGTGGTGCTAACTGCTGCTCGAACTGCTGCTGGAGATGCACCAGACCCATACACCAATCACATTGGTCCTCCGTATCAGTAGTGCCACATGGCCATCCACAGCCCAGTCATCTTGCGACCATACATTCTTGTGACCACCACTGCCAGCAATCACTTACAGTTCCTACATTCCTATCAAGTCTTCGTGCAATATCACAGAAGGAACATCCAGCTTCTCATAGTCCTATTACATGACCTTAATCATTCAGTGGGGTGTTGATAATGGCATCTTTGTCACCTTAAAAGCATTTTTGACTAACTTCAACTTACCATGTCCAGTCTCAGAGGTAACTAATGCTCATTACCATTACAGCAAATCTGATTTGCATCCTCATAGTGGTACTGTAAGTGCAAATCTTATGCAACTAGCACAAAATTTGAATAGACATCATCTTTCATATGTAGAAACCCACCTCCCAAATTTTGTTTGTGTTGCACAACCCCTTCTTGATGTTGCAATCTTTTTTCACTGTTTGTAGAATCTTTCAGGCAGATTTTATACATTTGGCCCATATTATACTCATGTGTATTTTACACACGGCTTTGTTGTAATTATTATTCAAGTCACTGGAATCTGCTAGGTGCACTTAGCACAGGTGATTTCTGTTCTACATGCACATGGCTTCGTGATACTTTATACAGTTCTTGTCATGTTGCCCTTCCAGAAGCTGATTTGGCACTTCTTCCAATTTGTAGATCATTTTGGTCCCATACCCTCTTCTCTTGTCTGCTCCTCTTTCGGCTCTTTTGTTTTTCTTGAATTCATTCACCAGCTGAAGTATGAACTTCTTCCTTTGCACTTTCTTGTTCATTACTGTTTTGGAGATGACCGATGCCTTTGTTCCAGCCATATCCAAGATGTAGAAAACATGAGTTGACCATCTCCTAAATGGTATTTTTATGAGTCATTTGATCAACCACATTTACTGCATACTTTGTTGCCTTGTAGAGTAGATTAGATTAGATTAGATTAATACTAGTTCCATGGATCATGAATACGATATTTCGTAATGATGTGGAACGAGTCGAGTTTCCAATACATGACATAATTAGGTTAATTTAACAACATACTTAAGTTAATATAACAACTTTATTTTATTGTGTTTTTTGTTTTTCTTTATTTTTTATTTTTTTATTTTTTTTAATATTTTTTTTCTTAATTTATATCTAAAAATTCCTCTATGGAGTAGAAGGAGTTATCATTCAGAAATTCTTTTAATTTCTTCTTAAATACTTGTTGGTTATCTGTCAGACTTTTGATACTATTTGGTAAGTGACCAAAGACTTTAGTGCCAGTGTAATTCACCCCTTTCTGTGCCAAAGTTAGATTTAATCTTGAATAGTGAAGATCATCCTTTCTCCTAGTATTGTAGTTATGCACACTGCTATTACTTTTGAATTGGGTTTGGTTGTTAATAACAAATTTCATAAGAGAGTGTATATACTGAGAAGCTACTGTGAATATCCCTAGATCCTTAAATAAATGTCTGCAGGATGGTCTTGGGTGGAGTGTTATGATTTCAGGTGTCTTCTTCCCTTCTTTGCTTATTGATACTTCAGCGTACAATGTACTCAGAAGAATTACTTTTGTATTCTTCATTCATTGATATTCAGTCATTGTGCAGTCTGTGTTGTCTGTCTAGCGCAAAATGGTGGTGGACTGTATTTCAGAATTTGACTTCTTTACCTCATCAGGGATTTTACAATAGATCTCGTTCAGTGTACCAACTAATGAAATTTTCTTTTCTTTGAGCTTCTTAGCAAGTTGAAGAGATGTAAAGAAGTTGTCCATTGTCACATATCCTAGTCGATTTCAAAATGGCACCACAAAACACAGAACAACATACTCTCTGACTGGTCACTTCACTCTGTGTGTGTCCTCTTTTCCAAGGTATGGAAAAGCATTACATGTATAGTTTGTGACTACAACAGCAGCAATCCAGAATTTGAGACCACATTTGTTGTGTTTGTTGTGCATGAATTGAGTGAACCTGCATCTTGTTTTGCTAAGTACAATGTTCTCCAGAGCAGTAGGAATGATAACTGATTGTTGTTGTTGTGGTCTTCAGTCCTGAGACTGGTTTGATGCAGCTCTCCATGCTACTCTATCCTGTGCAAGCTTCTTCATCTCCCAGTACCTACTGCAACCTACATCCTTCTGAATCTGCTTAGTGTATTGATCTCTTGGTCTCCCTCTACGATTTTTACCCTCCACGCTGCCCTCCAATGCTAAATTTGTGATCCCTTGATGCCTCAAAACATGTCCTACTAACCGATCCCGTCTTCTAGTCAAGTTATGCCACAAACTTCTCTTCTCCCCAATCCTATTCAATACCTCCTCATTAGTTACGTGGTCTACCCACCTTATCTTGAGCATTCTTCTGTAACACCACATTTCGAAAGCTTCTATTCTCTTCTTGTCCAAACTGGTTATCGTCCATGTTTCACTTCCATACATGGCTACACTCCATACAAATACTTTCAGAAACGACTTCCTGACACTTAAATCTATACTCGATGTTAACAAATTTCTCTTCTTCAGAAACGATTTCCTTGCCATTGCCAGTCTACATTTTATATCCTCTCTACTTCGACCATCATCAGTTATTTGGCTGCCCAAATAGCAAAACTCCTTTACTACTTTAAGTGTCTCATTTCCTAATCTAATCCCCTCAGCATCACCCGATTTAATTTGACTACATTCCATTATCCTCGTTTTGCTTTTGTTGATGTTCATCTTATATCCTCCTCTCAAGACACTGTCCATTCCGTTCAACTGCTCTTCCAAGTCCTTTGCTGTCTCTGACAGAATTACAATGTCATCGGCGAACCTCAAAGTTTTTACTTCTTCTCCATGAATTTTAATACCTACTCCGAATTTTTCTTTTGTTTCCTTTACTGCTTGCTCAATATACAGATTGAATAACATCGGGGAGAGGCTACAACCCTGTCTCACTCCTTTCCCAACCACTGCTTCCCTTTCATGCCCCTCGACTCTTATAACTGCCATCTGGTTTCTGTACAAATTGTAAATAGCCTTTCGCTCCCTGTATTTTACCCCTGCTACCTTCAGAATTTGAAAGAGAGTATTCCAGTTAACGTTGTCAAAAGCTTTCTCTAAGTCTACAAATGCTAGAAACGTAGGTTTGCCTTTTCTTAATCTTTCTTCTAAGATAAGTCGTAAGGTTAGTATTGCCTCACGTGTTCCAACATTTTACGGAATCCAAACTGATCTTCCCCGAGGTCCGCTTCTACCAGTTTTTCCATTCGTCTGTAAAGAATTCGCGTTAGTATTTTGCAGCTGTGACTTATTAAACTGATAGTTCGGTAATTTTCACATCTGTCAACACCTGCTTTCTTTGGTATTGGAATTATTATATTCTTCTTGAAGTCTGTGGGTATTTCCCCAGTCTCATACATCTTGCTCACCAGATAGTAGAGTTTTGTCATGACTGGCTCTCCCAAGGCCATCAGTAGTTCTAATGGAATGTTGTCTACTCCCGGGGCCTTGTTTCGACTCAGGTCTATCAGTGCTCTGTCAAATTCTTCACACAGTATCTTATCTCCCATTTCATCTTCATCTACATCCTCTTCCACTTGATTGTACACTTGAATACGGTAAATTTCTTTGAGACGGAAAAGCTTCTGCTGACAGTTTCAGAAAGCACTGCTAGTGTGAAAGTCAACTTTCCCTAATAAGTATACTAATGTGTTAAAACTCTTACACCACAATGTTCAATCTCCAGAAAATAAGTTATTTCAGTTTGAATTAGTAAATCTTGAACTAAAAATTGATATTCTATGTGTAACTGAACACTGGTTAGACAAAGACCAGATTATGTCAACTGTGATTCCGGGTTACAAGCTTCCCGGTTATTATTGTAGAAGCAATAGTAAATGTGGTGGAGCAGCTATTTTTGTAAAAGATTATTTAAAATTTACTGCAGTAGAAAATTATCAAAGCTTAGCAAGAGACAAAGCCTTTGAGCTGTGTGTTGTTGAGTTGACAGATGTTAATATTTTGATTGTAACACTATATAGGTCTGGGGACTGGGAAATTTTCATTAAAAATTTTGAAAGGCTGCTAAATTTTATAAAGTGTGAGAGAAAGAAAGTGGTTATTTGTGCAGATGTAAATGTAGATTTTTTACAAGATTCAAATCATAGAAATGAAATGTTAAATATAGTCAATAGTTTTGGTTTTAAACACACAGTCAATTCCCCAACTAGAATTACTGATGATAGTAAAACTGCAGGTGACAAAGTTTTTGTAAGACTATGTGACCTAAATTATAGCACTAATGTTATAAATATGGCTTGTAGTGACCATGAAGCTCAGCTCCTGTCTATTGAACTGAAATCAGACACTAAGTGTGGACCAAAAGCTAAAATAGTTGAACAAAGAGACTTCAGTGATGGCAACATTAGAGTGTTTAATTTTATGCTGTCAAGGGAAACATGGGGCGATGTCTTTAGTAAAAAGTTTCCACAATGTATACCTTCACTACTTTCATAAAGCGTTTCCAATGAAAAAAATGAGGATAAAGATAGTAAAAAATAAATGTTGGGTAACAAAAGGCATTATAACTTCCAGTAGAAAGAAAAAAATTCTTCACTGTCTTATTAAGCACAGAAGTACTACTCCAGAATTCAGAAATTATGTGAAAAAATATAACCAAATATTCAGCAAGGTAATAAAAGAAGCCAAAAAACAAAAAAAATGATGAGTACATCTCAAATGCAAACAATAAAATGAAAGCTGTATGGAAGGTTATTAGAGCAGAAACTGGTACAGAACAGTCAACTTCACAAAATATCTCTCTTCAAATTGAAAATAACAGACACTCAGATCCAAAAGAGCTAGCTGAAAAGTTTAAGATGTACTTTACTAATATAGCAAAGCAGTTAATTGAAAATCAGTATGATGATGGACCTACATGCCTACCAAATTATTTAAAATGTTCCTTCAAACAGTCACGGAAACAGAGGTGAAACAAATAATGAGGTCACTCAAAAACAAATATTCACGTGGACTGGATGGTGTGCCAGGCTATGTCTTTTAAAAAGTCATCTGATAATGTATTAAAACCTCTAATATATATATTAAACAACTCCTTATCAACTGGAATCTTTCCCAATAGCCTAAAAACAGCTAAAGTAACTCCACTGTTCAAAAAAGGGGACTCTGAAAATGTAAATAATTTTCGTCCAGTATCCCAACTCAGTGTTTTCTCCAAAATATTTGAGAAAATTTTCTTCAATAGACTACTAAGCTACATTACAAAAAATTCATTACTCTCAGCAAATCAATATGGATTCAGTGAATCAAAGTCTACAACAACAGCAATGTACGAGTGCATAGAAGCTGTGCTTAAAGTATTGGATGACAGGAAAGATGCTACTGATACCTTTCTGGACCTTTCAAAAGCTTTCGACATAGTTGACCATGACTTCCTCATTCACAAATTAGATCAAAAAGGTGTCCGAGGAATCCCAAATCAGTGGATAAGATCTTACCTAGAAAACAGGCAGCAAGTGGTGGTTTTAAGGCATGATGACATTTCAATACAAGGAAATATTATCACAACACATGTCTCCAGTAAATCAACAATAAAGTACGGAGTACCACAAGGTTCTGTCCTAGGACATCTACTGTTCCTCCTTTATATTGATGATATAAATGACTTTATTAAATTGGGAAAACTAATCTTATTTGCTGATGACACCAGCATATTAATAACAGCTGCTGACAAAATCTCATTGGAAGCAGCAATAGATACTGTAATGTCCCAAATTACTAGCTGGTTTCAAAAAAATAAAATAATAATAAATAAAGAAAAAAACTGTCTTTATGAATTTCCACTCTTCTCCACATGTGCAAAACTTTGTTACAGTACCATACCTTGAAAATACGTTACTGAAGTCAGTTACTGACACTAAGGTTCTAGGCCTATGGGTACAACATAATTTAAAATGGGACTGTCATATAAAAGAACTTGAGAAAAAACTTTCAAAAGCTTGTTATGCTCTGTGTGTGTTAAATAAAAGTACAAGTAAGTCAACAGTTATTCAGGTGTATTATGCATACTTCCATGCACTACTTCGATATGGGCTAATCTTCTGGGGAAATTCAGCCACCAGCATAAAGATCTTTAGGGTGCAGAAAAGAGCAATCAGGGCTATCTGCAACCTAAGAAAACTGGAAACATGTAGACCACATTTCATCCAGATGAAAATAATGATCCTACTGAGCCTTTACATATATGAGTGTATCCTGTTCGCTAATGAGTATCTTTTAAACCAAACTGGACATCTTCAACAAAATAAGCATATACAGTCACAACACAAGAAACACAAATAATATCCACATGTCTCAGTGTAGAACAGCACTGTACCAAAAAAATGTATCACAGATAACAGTTCAGCTATATAACAGTGATTTAAAATCGCAGCAACATATTTTTTTTTTTTAAACATAATCTTAAGTCATTTCTAGTGGAAAAATGTTTTTACTCTGTAAAAGAATTTTTAAATTACAAAAAATAGCCTTGTAAACAATGATTATGTAATAATGGTTAAATTCAAATTGCTATATTTGTCACTTGCAATTTATGATTGTTATCTGTAATTAATTTTGTCTCTCTCTCTCTCTCTCTCTCTCTCTCTCTCTCTCTCTGTGTGTGTGTGTGTGTGTGTGTGTGTGTGTGTGTGTGTGTGTGTGTGTGTGTAATGGACCAATAAATAAATAAATGAAATGAAAGAAAATGAAACACCTACAGCCATCCTTATTATGTCGTTTATTGTGTGGCTACAAATTTAGTGCTCCAGTGCACCATCTTCAGGCCTTACCTGTTGCTGTATACGTGATGCATCAGTGGCCAACATCTGTAACTAGTTTATGCGGACTACATTTAACCGTGATGTTGTCTACATAAACCAGTTATAGATGTTGGCCACTGACACATCATGTATGTTGACCCTCCTAGCAACAGCTAAGGCCTGAAGATGGTACACTGAAACTGGTAACCATACATAAATGACATTATAAAGATGGCTTTAGGTGTTTCATTTTCTTACATAAGTGAACGGCCAAAGTCCTTAGACCTCCAGTCACAAGGATGGACGTGCAAAAACAGCTTGCCCTTTTCTTATGTGATATCCTGTGAACTATACATGATAGGCAACAGGCAGATTCCTAGACTTCAGTAAAGCCTTTGACATGGTGCCACCCTGCCAACTATTAATGAATGGAAAAAAAAAGCATACAGAATAGGTTCCCAGGTATGTGAGTGTTCTTCAGAGACAAGGGTGTTGTCAGGAGTAGCCAGGGAAGTGTGATAGGACCGCCGTTTTCTGTGCCCATAAATGATCTTGTGGACAGGGTAAGCTACATTCTGCAGCTGTTTTCTGATGATGTTGTGGTTTACAGAATGGTGTCATCATTGAGTGAATGTAAGAGGATACAAGATGACTTCAACAAAATTTCTAGTTGGTGTGATGAATGGCAGCAAGCTCTAAATGTAGAAACATGTAAGTTAATACAGATAAGTAAGAAAAATAAACCCATAAAGTCTGAATACAGCATTAGTAGAGTACTGCTTGAAACAGTCACATCAATTAAATACCTAGGTGGTACACTGCAAGGCAGTATGAAATGGAATGAGCATGTAAGGATTGTAGTAGGGAAGGTGAATGATCAACTTTGGTTTATTGGGAGAATTTTAGGAAAGTGTGGTTCACCCGTAAAGCGGACCGCATATAGGACACTAGTGCCACCCATTGTTGATTACTGTTTGAGTGTTTGGTATCCACACCAGGTTGGATTAAAGGAAGAATTCAGAGGCATGCTGCTGGATTTGTTACTGCTGGGCTCAAACAACATGCAAGTGTTTTCACATGGGAATCTCTGGAGGGAAGGCGACATTCTTTTTGAGCAATGCTACTGAGAAAATTTAGAGAATCAGCATTTGAGGTTGACTGCAGAACGATTCTCCTACTGCCAACATATATTTCACATAAGGACCATGAAGATAAGATTAAAGAGATTAGGGCTTGTATGGAGGCTTATGGATAATAATTTTTTCCTCATACTATTTGCAAGTGGAACAGGAAAGGAAATGAGTGGTAGTGATACAGAGTACCCTCCCCACATGCCATTTGGTGGCTTGTGGAGTATGTATGTAGATGTAGATGTAGATGTAGATGTTTTTCATGAATTTCGTGCAAATTTCAGATACAAGAGCAAAATTTGTTGGCTGGCCAGTGTTCAGCTCAAGTTAATTTTTCATTGAAACAGAAAAATCGAGGAAGCTCCTGACACCTTTCCCTGGCCATAATGTCCTTGATGGAAGTATGCAGACATACCTTTTGTATAAATGTCACCACAAACAATTTGACAGTTATCAATTTTTCCATTTCCTCAAGTGACACTCGTTTTTTAGTACTACCATCTGGTTCTGTGTGAGATATACAACTGCTTCATCAAAATTAAGATGTAAGGTGCTGATGACAGGGCCCTCTACTTGTCGGCAAGCGTAAATAGTGGAACCACATCTCTCCTTTATGATGTTCACAGACAACCTTTTTGCAGAAACTGAAAAATTGGTAATCTCCCACTTGGCTCCATCTTTGGTGACCATCTTTCTAAAGCCATTCAATTGGGCCTACTGTGATGAACGAGGTGAGATTCGACATATAACAGTATTTGTATCCACCTCCTCTAATCCCTTATTGTTCACAATGTCTTCATCGTAACTTGTGTCTGGTACAAAATCCTCATCTTCATGAGCAAAGACAGTTTTCAATTCAACATTGGAATTCTCTAAAAGGCATAACATTTCTTCAACAGAAACTCAACACTGATATGTTGAAAAACATCTTCTATCAACAAAGAATATTATCTGAATGACATGATGTAAACAGTGGCAGATTGGAATGTGTACATGCCAAGCCCCAACAATGATTGACAACAACTGTGCATAATTGTTGATTGTTGTAGCATCAGTGTTAGATTAGTGGAGGTGTAGCAGTATTTGTTAGAGAACAGCCCAAAGTAAATAAATTAAACCATCTAGATCTGTATAAGATTGAAGGTTTGACTGAAGTGACAGGCGTTGAACTCCATATCGAAGGATGTGGAAAGGGCACGGTGAAACAGAAAATTATTGGGATTTATCGTCCACCAAAATCAGAGGTAGGGTGTTTCATAGATATTTTTAGTAGAGTAGTGGGACACTGTGGCTCAAACGAGGTAACAATACTTGATGACTTGAATATAGAGGCAACATCTTGCAATAACCATAACAGCAGGTTAATAGATACCCTTAACTCCTATAATCTTATGAATGCAGTAAATTTAGATACAACAGTAATTCAGTCTACTTCTAGTAGAACAGACTACATAATACTAAGTAAAGAGGTAAAAGATAGTATTAGATGCTGGATGTGGACTTCCACTACTCGGACCACAAATGTCAATTTGTAGATTATGAACACATGAGCATCCAATAAAGGACTCGGGTCATAGAACATAAAAGAATGCTTAAAGAGAAAAACATTAATGCTTTTAAAAGTAAACTAGCATCTGAGGAATGGCAACTAGTTCTTCAGCAAAATGGGTCCGAATACAAATGGGCCAAATTTTATGATATTATTTTACAGTATCTCAATTTTTACTGCCCAGTGAAAGAAATTAAGAAATTAGTAACTTACAACCAAAATGTAAAAAACACCAGACTGACTCTTCCAGCTTACAAGATTAAACTCAGGCAAAATATTGAGGATCTAAGTGTGCTACATAAGTCAACTAAATTGCAAATATTTAAGGATAAGTACAATCAAGCTAAAAAACAATTTCAGGAACACCTCTCAAATTTAAGAAAACAGATTCTAGATACGGAAATAGCTCAGTCAACAAATATAGGGAAGACTTCATGAAATATAATGAATAGATATCGCAAAGCCACCCCTAAGTTGGATGCTCAAATTGATAGAATCCAACATGAAGGAAACCATATTAATGATGCAGATAAAATCTGCAATATATTTAATGAATATTTTATATCTTCAGCTTTGAATCCAGTTAATAACACAGGTCTGATTCAGATGGTAAAGCCTTACCCTAGGCTGGAAACTGCTTTTGAATTTAAGAAAGTGAGTGTGGAGGAAATAGGAAAAATAATAAATAACTTAAAGAATAAGACCTCATCTGGCTGTGATGGGCTGAGTAGTAATTAAAAAAACAATAAGGAATTAGTTGGAATAATTATCCATATGCTCAACAGTAGTATCAGGGAGAACACATTTCCAAATTTATTGAAGAAAAGTAGGTAAACCAGTGCATAAAAAAGGATCGAAAGAAGAGCTATAGAACTTCAGGCCCATATCACTAATACCAATTTTTAGTAAAATATTTGAAATTGTTTTGTTGACACAATGTATTGATTATTTCTCAAAGAATCATTTACAAGCAGAAACACAGCATGGCTTCAGAAAGCATCACAGTACCATTACAGCAATTACTGAATTTCTCCACAAGGTGTGTGATGCCCTGGATGAGGGAATGCAGACAGCAGGGATATTTCTAGACCTTACTAAAGCATTTGACTCAGTAAACCATAACTACTACTAAGTAAACTGAAACTTACAATATAAATGCCAAATTCATACAACTACTGATCACTTATCTAACCAATCGTAAGCAGTGTACAAAGCTGAGTTATGAAATTAATGATCAGATCAAACATTTCCAATCCAGCTATGAAACAGTAAAACAATGTGTACCTCAGAGCTCCGTTTTGGGCCCTTTCCTTTCCTGGTCTACATTAATGATTTAGGAGGGACCTCTGTACTCCCAAGTAATAAGTTATGCAGATGATACCTCACTTTTGTTCTTTTGCAAACCAACTTATGACTTGACATTGGCTGCAGCTGATGGCTTAAGTCAAATAACTACTTACTTCCATGATCAAGGTCTAAAAGTCAATATTAGCAAATCCCAGCTATTACCATTTAAACTTGGTAATTCACACCAAACCTGTATTGGTAATATAAGTGTAATAACTTCAAGTTGAACAAATATATTTCAAGGAAGATGCAATACATGAAAGCCACAGATCAAGTAAACAGAGTAAGACGTGTGTACACTTACAGTCAAATCATAACTGAGTCCAAGTCTAGCGGCTGCTGGCTGGCTGGCTGGCCGCTTAGGTGGTGCTGCTGCTGCATGGCTGGCAGACAGCGCCGCATGTAGAGGATGCGCGTAACTGCGCGGCGGCACTTCGAAAGATTGGCGAGTCACAACACTTCCCCCCCCCCCCCCCCCTTTGAATTTTTTGCACAGGTCTTGATGGAGGTGGCCTGTAGATTGCTAACGTCAATAGGTGTTGTCTGACTGGCCGTAGTCTCGAGGAGGAGGCTTCCCGTATGGACGGAAGTGTCCCCAATGATAATGGGTCGAGATGACAGGAGACGTGGGGGTCGAATCTGCTGGGGCCCCATGCACCAATCTGCCCATTGCGGCAAGTCCGGTTGTTATAACAGGATACATGGGCGATGTGTCGTAGAGTTGCTCCGACAGATGATGGTCATCTGGTTCCTGCATGGGCACGTCTCCTGGTGGTGTCAGTTCTTGTGCTGGCACTGATATGATGGTGAGAGGACTGCATTGTGAGTAGTGAGAGATTCCAGTATCCCGAGCGTCAGGTAGAGCCGAAGGTGGTGTAGCAGCATCCGGAACAGGCGTTGCCAGCACACGAGGCCGAAGCTGGTCCGAATGATGCACTGCAACACCCGTGTCCATCTGGATTTCATACAGGCGTTGGCCACGGTGTCATAAGATGTGGCCAGGACTCCATTTTGGCCACCTGTCATATCCCTGTACCCATACAAGGTCGTTGGCGGTGAACCAGCCAAGCCAAGGCACCCGCGGCCGTGAGGTGGAAGGCCGCAGAAGATGAAGTAGCGTGCGGGGCTGTTGGCCATGTAAGAGCTCAGCCGGGCTGTGGTCGCCCATGGGGGTGAAACGGTAAGAAGCCAGAAATTGGATAAGCGCATCATCAGCAGAAGAAGTTAGGAATTTCCTCATCTGAGCCTTAAATGTGCGGACCAGTCGTTCAGCCTCACCGTTTGACTGTGGATGGAACGGAGGGGCCGGGACATACATGACACCGTGATGGGCACAAAAATCCGCAAAATTGGAAGAGGCAAATTGCGGACTATTATCAGTAACAAGAGTAGAGGGAAGGGCTTCCAAAGAGAAAATGCGAGCTACAGCATTGGTGGTTGCCGCGGTGGTAGGCGACGTGCAACGGACAATGAAAGGAAAGTTAGAGTAGGCGTCAATAACGAGAAGCCAATAAGTACCTAAAACAGGTCCCGCGAAGTCAGCATGAATACGCTCCCAGGGCTTCTCAGGCGAAGGCCACGGTGACAAAGATGGCTTCGGGGCCACGGCCTGTGACGCACAAGGGCCGCAGGCAGCGACCATATGTGTGATTTCAGAGTCGATGCCAGGCCAGTACACATGACAGCGCGCCAGAGATTTTGTGCGAGACACCCTAGTGCCCTTGGTGAAGGAGGCGCAAGACCGAAGCACGCAAAGACGCAGGTACCACAACACACGGCGAAGCATTGTCGGTGGAAAGGAGGATAACACCATCCCTAGCCGTGAGGCGATAACGCAAAGCGTAGTAGTTCTGCAATGGATCAGAAGTCTTAGCGGACGGACGATCTGGCCGACCCTTCTGAATACAGCGTAAAACCCGGGAGAGGGTAGGGTCAGAACCCGTAGCAGCCACCAGCTGGTCCCCAGTGATGGGGAACCCGTCCACAATCCGCTGCTCGGCAACATCCAAACACAAAAGTTCGTCCCTATTGAATGCCAGATCAGGACCCATGGGAAGGCGAGACAGTGCATCAGCATTCGCATGTTGATCTGTCTGCCGGAAATGAATCTCATAATTGCAACGAGACAAGTAAAGAGCCCAACGCTGGAGGCGGTGTACAGCCTTGTCGTGAAGTGACGTCAATGGATGAAACAAGGAAACAGGTGTTTTGTGATCTGTAACAAGATGAAATTTGGATCCATAGAGAAAAACACCAAACTTATGAAGAGCATAAATAACGGCCAGAGCTTCTTTTTCAATTTGAGAATACTTTTGTTGGGCATCCATGAGCATTTTGGAGGCATAAGCAATGGGTTGTTCAGAACCATCAGAAAAACGGTGCGCAAGGACTGCACCAACCCCGTATTGAGTGGCGTCTGTGGCAAGAACGAGATGTTGGCCAGGTCGATAAGTAGCCAGGCACGGGGCCTGTTTCAGCATAGTCTTCAATTTTTGGAAAGCCGCATCGCGTGATGCGGACTAGTGAAAGGGCACGTTTTTATGCAACAGCTGATGCAACGGCTGAGCCACTGAAGCCGCAGATAGTAAAAACTTGTGATAGTATGCTATTTTCCCCAAGAAGGCCTGCAGTTCCTTAACAGATGTAGGGCGAGGATGGGCATCGATCGCAGCGACAGTTTGCTGAAGTGGACGAATACCATCCTGAGAGAGTTGAAACCCCAAGTACGTGATAGATGCCTGAAAAAATTTTGATTTCTGAAGATTATACTTACGACCAGCAGTCTGTAAGACATGAAAAAGTGTGCGGAGATTTTGAAGATGTTCATCAGTGGTGGAGCCAGTGACAACAATGTTGTCCTGGTAATTTATACACCCAGGGACAGTGAGCAATAATTGTTCCAAGAATCACTGAAAGAGAGCAGGGGTGCTGGCAACCCCGAATGGCAATCGTTGGTATTGATAGAGGCCGAAAGGCGTGTTAAGGACCATAAACTGCCAGAAAGCAGCGTCGAGAGGAAGTTGATGATAAGCTTCTGACAGGTCAAGTTTAGAAAAATACTGGCCTCCAGCACGTTTAGTGAACAATTCTTCAGGTCGAGGCATAGGGTAAGTGTCGATAAGGCATTGAGCGTTTACAGTGGCTTTGAAATCGCCACAGAGACGAATATCACCATTTGGCTTAGCAACGACAACGACAGGAGAGGACCACTCAACGGAAGTGACAGGAAGCAAGACCCCTGAAGCAGTGAGACGATCCAGCTCCCGTTTGACCTGATCACGAAGGGCCACAGGAATACGCCGAGCCCAAAAAAACTTAGGCCGAGCAGTGGGTTTGAGCGTGATATGAGCTTCAAAGTCATTTGCACGGCCTAACCCAGGAGAAAAAAGGGACGAAAATGTCATCGACAAGGAATCCAGTTGAGCATAAGGAATAGCATCAGAGACGATATTGACAGAGTCATCTATGGAGAACCCAAAAACGCGAAAGGCATCGAAACCAAAACGATTCTCCGCGTTACTATGGTCGACCACAAATATGGGAACAGTGCGAATGACAGATTTGTAAGATACCTCAGCATCAAACTGTCCCAAGAGAGAAATCCTCTGTTTATTGTAAGTCCGTAATTGCCTAGTGGCAGGTGACAGGAGAACCCAACTGAAGATACGTCTGAGAATTGATGATAGTGGCAGCAGAACCAGTATCCACCTGCATGTGAACATCTCGACCAAGTATTTGGACAGTGAGGAATAACTTCCCTGAAAGGGAAGAAGTACAATTGACAGAAGACACACAATCAGAATCAGCATCATGTTCATGAACACCATGTATACGGTCGGATTTGCAAACGGATGACACATGACCCTTCTTTTTTTTGCATTTGTGACACACGGCCCAACGTTGTGGACAATCTTCTCGTGAATGTTTTGTAAAACACTGTGGACATGAAGGAAGTTGCCGTGGGTTTTGCTGCAGTTTCTTAGAGGTTTGTTTATGGTTAAGCCGACGCTGCGCTTGGGAGTGTAGTGTGGCCACGTCGGCCGGTGGGGACATACCATATGCTTCGTCAACATCACACAGAGGTTGTATTTCCCCAATGTCACCCCATGCCTCTATTTGTGCTCCAGCGGCGCGAGAAATTTCAAAAGACTGAGCGATGGATAGGACTTCATCTAGAGTCGGATTTGCCAACTAAAGGGCACATTGCCTAACTTCTTCGTCGGGCGCCGATCGGATAATAGCATCGCATACCATGGAGTCAGCGTAGGATTCTTTGTGGACTTCAGTAACAAATTGACACTTTCTACTGAGGCCGTGAAGTTCAGCAGCCCAAGCGCGATAGGATTGATTCGGTTGTTTTTGACAATGATAAAGGCAACACGAGAGGCTACCACATGCATTTGCTTTTGAAAATAGATGGACAGAAGTGAGCACATTTCAGCAAAGGACAAAGACGCAAGATCTTTTAAACGAGCCAATTGTGACAACAACCGATACATTTGAGGTGAAATCCATGAAAGGAACAGAGACTTACATGTTTGTTCATCCGCGACATGAAATGCCAAGAAGTGCTGTCGAAGACGTTTTTCGTAATCAGACCAGTCTTCCGCCGTCTCGTCATAAGGAAGAAAAGTAGGTAGAGACAACGACGAGAGATGCCCCGCATTTGATGCCGCGACGAAATCACGAATCGCATTTGTGAGAAGCGTTTGCTGTTCTATCAGAACTTGCAATAGTTGCTCTAAAGTAGCCATGGAAACATGTGGGTCAACGATGGAAAAGAAAAATCCCATCCTCGTTGCCAATTGTAATAACTTCAAGTTGAACAAATATATTTCAAGGAAGACGCAATACATGAAAGTCACAGATCAAGTAAACAGAGTAAGACGTGTGTACACTTTAACAGTCAGATCATAACTGAGTCCAAGTCTAGCGGCCGCTGGCTGGCTGGTCGCTTAGGTGGCACTGCTCCTGCATGGCTGGCAGACAGCGTCGCATGGGACTTTGAAAGATCGGCAAGTCACAACAATAAGTGGCATGAAAAAAGTAGATGCTGACAAATGTAAATTTTTGGGGATATACCTAGATGGGTAGACCATATCAATGTTGTATGCAATAAAAATCAGTAGTTCACTGCACTTAATTAGCAAACTATCAAAATTAGTCCCTGAACAAACATTAAAAACTGCTTATTATGGGACAATATTTGCATATATTAATTATGGAATAGTGGTATGGGGATGTGCTGCTGATAGACACATGAACAGAATCCTAACACTGCAGAAAAGAGCAATCAGGACCATGCATCAACTAGGATACAGAGGCTCATGTAGGGAAACCTTTGTACAACATAAATATCTAACAGTATATTCCTTGTATCTGTACAAATTTGTAACATTCTTTGTGGACCATAAAAATAATGAAACTAAGTGCTCTGATGTGCATACCCATAACACAAGACAAAAAGATTGCTTCTTCAGAAACAGAACTAAACTAAAGACAATAGATCAAAGTCCTTGGATTAATGGCCAGATATGGTTTAACAAACTCCAAAGTGCTATAAGATTCCACAGAGGTAAAGTATTCAAAATGGAATTAAAATCATTCTTAACTCTCAAATGTTTGTATTCACTGATTGAATACTGCTATTAAAATGTAGCTTTTCCCAAATGTAGGCCTAACTCTTCTATCTATATTATGTACGATTCTGAGGTTATTGTCATATATATTATTTTTGTAACAACATGCTGCAAATGCAAATACTTATACTAAGCGCTGTCGGGCATGGTCGGCACTTAGATGGTTGACCATCCAGGCCGCCATGCGCTGTTGCGATAATTTTTCGGGGTGCACTCAGCCTCGTGATGCCAATTGAGGAGCTACTTGACCGAATAGTAGCGGCTTTGGTCAGGAATACCATCTTACGACCAGAAGAGCGGTGTGCTGACCCCACGCCCCTCCTATCCGCATCCTCCACCAAGGATGACATGGCAGTCGGATGGTCTCGGTAGTGTGTTTTTTTTTTATGTAACAACTGTATGTTGCATTATGAAGTTCTGTACCATATATTGCCAAGTGCATCACCCGTAAGTGGCTTTTTGTACATGTGCATTGCAAATTCTTACTGTTTGTACAAAAATTGTATAAAATGCTATATGATGTTTACAAAAGTCACTAATTGGTGACTATATGCAAAAAAATAATAAATAAATAGTAACATTTATTCAGAAGAGAAATTTCAGTGGTGTCAGACTGACCCCTTCTGCCATTCTAGGTATATCAATTAAAATGTCAAGAAAATATAAATATTTTTAAAAATGTACATCAACATAAAGAGGAGAAAAAATTAAAAGAGAGAGAGAGACTGAAGAAGCAGGTAGAAATGGATCATTTTAAGCCCTTCAGCCATTCTACTGTTAAACATTTGTCATGGCATCAGTCTTTGACTTTCAGTGAACAGTGCACAATACTGAGCCTAGTCCACTGCCATTCTTACACTATCAAGGAGATGTGCTCTTACCTCTGGATAGTGCACATGCATGTACTTCTGGCATTTTTAAATTGTCTCTCCAGCATGTTTGGCAACTCCCTGGCAAGTATGATCATGAGACCTTTTTTTCTGTCAGTGACTATGGGTTTGGCATGATGACATCTCTTTCTGCATTACTGCAATATCCTTGATCAGATGTGACAATAGGTGGAAGTTACATGGAACAGAATTTCCTGAGGTGACATACAATACATCTGTAGTCATCTCTATACACAATGGCAGGATTTCATTGCATCTGGAGCAGGAAATATAAGATACTGAAGTAGTTCTAGACAATCTATCAATGAGTGTATAGCCCTGCAAGTACGTTTGTATACAGTGTATAACTTATATGAATAAAATTTCATATTGTCCCATTTATTCAGATTTTTGGCTTTCCACAAGCGTGTTTTCTTGCAACATGTTACAGATGAAGGAAGAGGCTGAAGTAGATGTAAGTGTAGTCAGCACTCAACAGACTTTCTCTAGGAAACCAACTGTTGCAAAAAAAGTAGAAAGTAGGAGGAAAGTTCTGTTGTTAGGTAGTAGCCATGGAAGAGGTGTGGGCCAGATTTTGCAGGAAAAATTAGGTGACAGGTACCAGGTTGCAAGTATTTTCAAGCCCAGTGCATGTCTTAGCCAAGTGATAGAGGATGTAGGATCACTGTGTAAAGGTTTAACAAAGCAGGATCATGTTGTGGTAGTGGGTGGAGTGGGAAACAGTATTGATAGGGATCAGGACTACAATATTGAGTGTGACCTGGTAAAAATAGCATCTGCAATGAACCATACATATGTTGGCTTGGTTCCTACTTTCATGTGGTATGACTAGCCCCAATTGAACAGCTCTGTCAGGAGGATCAATATGGAGCTAGATCAGCTGCTTTGTCAAGCATAAGTTTGGTTCCTGTTGATGGTATTGGTAGGCAGTACTTCACAAGACATGGCCTGCATCTCAATAGGAAAGGGAAGGGTAAACTGGCTGGGATGATAGCAAAATCTTTAAGGGCAGCACTGAAACTCATGTGAGTACTTTTTTAGGCTAAGATCAGTATCCAATCATCCTACATTGATTGAAATTAAGCTTAATGAAAAGTTCAAACAGGCAGGTACTAGTGATGTGAAAATATCACAAGACTCTCATAACAGTGCAGTGAAAAATAATGTCAGTATGTCACTAGGTTCACATAAAACACAGTGAAAAATAATGTTAATATATTGCATCAGAATATCAAGGGGTTAAAAAACAAAGTAGATGAGCTTCTTGTTTGTATAGAAGATTTAGAAACTGAGGCTGGAATAAATGTAATATGCCTGTCTGAACATCATATAGTCACAGGTATGGAAATGGTTAATGTAGGTGGATATAAGCTTTCAGCACATGTAAGTGAAGACACTATGGAGAGAGGAGGAGTTGCCATATATGTTAAACTCAGTCATAGTGTGAAAAATTTGGAAACTAAAAGATTTTGCATAGACCAACACATAGAAACATGTGCATGTGAGCTTAAACTAAATAAAGTCACTTTTATAATTGTAGCCGTGTATCGGTCCCCATTGGGAAATGTTCAACTATTTTTGAAAAACTTGGATTCTTTGTTGTGACACCTGTCAGACAAAGGAAAGCAAATTATTGTTTGTGGGGATTTCAAGATAGATTTTCTGAAAGAGTCAGATAGAAAGCTTGACCTTGAAGTATTACGTGGTTCTTTCAATTTGACATCAGTTATTGATTTTCCTACTCAGGTGTTACAGGAATGCAGCACATTGATAGATAATGTTTTCATAGAGCAAGATAAATTCAATCAAATAAAAACTTTTCCTGTTAAGAATGGTCTGTCTGATCACAATGCACAGCTAGTTACAGTATATGATATAGCTCCATACAGTAATACAAAACAGACCTCCAAAATAGTGTGTTCCATTAACGATTTAACACTTCAAAATTTTAGGGAAAGCTTGCATCAGTTAGACTGGGATGAGGTGTACAGGGAACCCTTTGTGAGTATATTTGAAAACAGTTTCCCTAAGAAAACAGTGAAATATAACTGTAAGAAACCGTGTAAAAAGTCATGGCTTACTAAAGGGACAAAAATATCTTGTAAACAGAAAAGGGAAATGTATCTTATAGCTAGGAGGAGTAATGATCCCGAAACAATGAAACATTATAAAAACAACTGCCCTGTATTAAGAAAAGTTATTAAAAAGTCCAGAAGTATGTGCATTATGTCTGAGATTAGCACATCTGATAATAAAATTAAAACAATTTTGACGATTGTGAAAAGGGAAACAAGGCAACCGAGACCACAGGAAGACTGTATTTCTATCAGACACAATGAAAAGTTTGTTAACAAGAAGTCAGAAGTAGAAAACATTTTTAATAATCATTTTTTAAGTGTTGTAGAGAAAATAGGTTCCAGCTATTCATTAGAAAATGCAAGTCAGTATATGGAAGAGGTAGTACCTACTCAATTTGATAAAATTGAAATTCAACTCACCTTTCCTACTGTAATTAGGAAAATAATAAATTCACTCAAAAGTAAAAGCTCACATGGAATTGATGGCATTTCCAACAAAGTACTAAAAGCTTGTTCGCAACAAATAACTAGGATTCTTAGCCACATATGTAGTAGCTCACTAAAGCAGGGATTTTTTCCAGATAGACTGAAATATGCTATTGTTAAACCATTGAATAAAAAAGGGGACAGATCTGATGCTAACAACTACCACCCAATCTCACTTCTGACAGCTTTATCCAAAATTCTTGAAAAAGTAATGTATTCAAGAGTAGCATCACATATTTGTAAAAATGAAGTACTAACAAAATGTCAATTTGGTTTTCAGAAAGGCTTTTCAACAGAAAATGCTGTATATGCTTTCACTGATCAAATATTAAATGCAATGAATAACCCAGTGGGATATTTTGTGATCTCTCAAAGGCTTTTGATTGTGTGAATCATGAAATTCTTCTAGAGAAGAGTGGCATGAGTGGGACAGTGCACAAATGGTTTAATTCATATTTAACTGGAAGAATGCAGAAGGCTGAAATTAACAGTACAGATAGTCTACAAAAATCAGCAAAGTCCTCTAACTGGGGAAGTATCAAGAGTGGTGTCCCAGTCTTGGGTCCCTTATTGTTCTTAATATATATTAGTGACTTGCCACTCTATATTCATAAAGATGCAAAGTTAGTTCTTTTTGCTGATGATACAAGTATAGTAATCACACCCAAGAAGCAAGAATCAGCTGAGGAAATTGCAAATATTGTCTTTCAGAAAATTATTAAGTAGTTCTTTGCAAATGGACTCTCACTAAATTTTGGGAAAACACAGATTATACAATTCTGTACAGTAAATGCATAACACCATTGATAAATATAGACTCTCAACGGAAGTCTGTTGCTAAGGTAGAATACTCAAAATTTCTGGGTGTGGGCATTGATGAGAAATTGAAATGGAAGAAACACATCGATGATCTGCTGAAACGGCTAGGTTCAGCTACTTATGCTATTAGGGTTATTGCAAATTTTGGTGATAAATATAACAGTAAATTAGCCGTCTATGCCTATTTTCATTCACTGCTTTCATATGGCATCATATTTTGGGGCAATTCGTCATTAAGAGAGAAAGTATTCGTTGCACAAAAGCGTGTAATCAGAATAATAGGTGGGACCCACCCAAGATCACCTTGCAGACATTTATTTAAGGGACTCGGGATATTCACAGTACCTTCGCAATACATATATTCACTTATGAAATTTGTCATTAATAAACCATCCCAATTCAAAAATAACAGTGAAGTCTGTAGCTACAATACTAGAATTAAGGATGATATTCATTATTCTGGATTAAATCTCACTTTGGCACAGAAAGGGGTGAATTATGCTGCTACAAAAATCTTTGGTCATTTGCCAAATAGTATTAAAAGTCTGACAGATAGCCAACCAACATTTAAAAGCAAATTAAAAGAATTTCTGAATGACAACTCCTTCTACTCAATAGATGAATTCTTAGATATGAAGTAGTAACTGAAAAAAATTAATTAATTAATTAATTATTTTGTGTAAAGAAAACTTATGTTGAAGTGACACGTTCCACATCATTATGAAATGTCGTAGTCATGATCTATGGAACAAGGATTAATGTATGTATGTATGTATGTATGTATGTATGTACGTACCTCAGCACAGAAAAACAAGTTGCAATCATCAGATACATTATATGTGTGGGATACCTGTAACACTTTTGATGAAATATGAGACTACAGCGAGGACCATTCCTACCAGCAGTTTGTTAAGTCACTGAAGTGGCATAGTATCTCATCTGAAGGGAATACAAGATGCTCCAATTTTGAATAAAAGCTGGATGGTAGGTCACTGGTATCAAAAGTATTGGACACAATGATAATGTACCTGTATGATTATTCTTCTGTAGACCAAACAAATTTTCTGTAAGAATTATTTGATTTCTGGTGTGATAAATTTGTGATATTCAGCTTGCTATTCATGAGATATTGCATGCCACTCTGGTTGATATGAGGCTTAATCAAAAGGTTTAAATATACGCCTGTAAAAATAAAGTTATGTCATTAATTATTTGTTTGGTTGCAAGAACATGTCTGTAGTCCTAGTACACATCGTAATTCCCAAACCACAGTACTATAACACACTGCTAGAGGAGCCAAAATGAATTAGTGCAGCCCATTGATGAAGTGGAGTATCATATAGCAATTCGTTTTTGGCTGGAGTGGAAATGTTGCAGTTGTGTCAGGCTAACAGAGGCAGCTAAGAAAGTCATCTGGATTTTACAGATGATTTCTGTTGTACAAAAGATAACCTACATCCTACTAAAACTTAAACATCTGGTGCTCAGTGGCCTGTTCAATAATCCAAAGGCTCAGGATTGAGCCCTAGCTGGTGCTAGGATTTTTTTTATAACACTTATCTTTCATTTCAGTTGCAGCAATGATTTTTTAGTGTGACCCACTGCCAACTGTAGAGAAAAGTAAGGTGTAGCAGACTTATAGGTATAACATTTAGGCCGTGTTGGAAACAAAAGCAAGTAGAAAGAAAAGATAATCTTGCTGCCAAGTAGCTGCCATGGGAGGAGTGTACACAACATGATGTATGGAAAGTTAGATGTATAATACCAAATCACAAACACTGTGAAACATGGTTGTAGACCTAGCCAGGTTCCAGAGGATGTATGTGCATTGTACAACAATTTTAGTGAAAAACATAAGTTGTGCAAAGTAGTAGGAGCAAGAAAAGGACTGGCTAATGATTCAGATTACAACATTAAGGATGAGCTGGATGGGATAAGAATACATACATTATACACTAGAGTGGGTTTTTTAAGAGGTTTACAGTGCCATAATCATCCTCTGTTAACACATATACTGGCAGTGAAAACAAAGAGTGGGTGGGTTGCTGTTAACTGCATAAATATCTCATGTCTTAGTTGTACATGTTGCTTCCATTGGGAGGTGGGGATGCACTAACCAAAGCCTGTACCTGAATAGGAGGATGACAGACACACTATGGATCATCCGTCTAAAGAAGAGAAATGATAGTTAATGTGCAGGGCTACTGCCACAGTTCTTGGCAATGGTAGCATTCAGGCAGTACTGAAAACAGCCATTTTCAATCACTTTTGAAAATTCTGAACAGCACTGTCAGTTGTATGTGAACTTCTTTCTTTTGTTGTAGAGTGTAGCGAGGCTTATTGCAAGACATGTAATGGGGACCCAACACACAGTTAAAAGTTTCTGTGATTATTGGAGTTAGGTTAGAATCAGGCTGCAGACAGCCAGTCTTGAGCGAACCAGGACATAACAAAGTCACAAAAATCTAACTATTTTCACAGAAGTAAAGTTAGTTTGCCCCATAAAAACATTAGGGGACTGAAAGCAAGGTAGATTAACTTCTTATGTGTTTAAAAAGAGTGGTAGACGTTATAGTTGTTCTGTGCCTTTCCAAATACCATGTTTCCTGAGAGACAGAAAAATTAAATATAATTAGTTACAAGCTAACACGATTTCCATTTGGGAGAGCTACATGGAAAGAGGAGGAGTTGTCACAAGTATAGAAGTTGAGCACATAGCCAAGAATGTTGAAAAGGGCAACTTTTGTGTAGATTAAAACCTTTAAGTATCTGATTATGGGCTATTACTGCAGAATATGTCATTTATAATCTGCGGATCCCCACTGGGGAACTGTTCAGCTTTTTATAAGAAGTCTAGGTTAATTGGTGAGTTATCTGTCAGATAAGAGGAAACAGTTAATGTTTTGTTCAGCTATTAGTGTAGCTTTCTGAAAAGATACTGACACAGAAAATGAACTGCAAAAATTATTTGCCTGTTACAATCTCATTTCACTAGTGTGTTCTACAAGCCATGTACAGTAATATCAAAATACCCTAATTGATAATGTTTTTGTAGACAGTGCTAATACCTAAATGCTAATGAATAAATAACAACTCATAAAATGAGTAGTGACAAAAAATAATATATTCAATTTTATTAAGTTGAAGCTAAATACAAACATCTCAAATATCTCAAAAATGAGCAGAATGGATAAGTGGGAATGGACAGAGGACAAATGTAAGAATGTAGAAGTATATATCATTAGGGCTAAGATAAATGCCACCTACAGGGAAATTAAAGAGACCTTTGGAGAAATGAGAACCACCTGGGCGATGTACTTGAGGGCAATATTATGGAAATGGAAGAGGATATAGATGAAGATGAGGTGGGAAATATGAGACTACATGAAGAATTTGATGGAGCACTGAAAGACCAAAATCAAGAGAAGGCCCCGGGAGTAACAACATACCGTTAGAACTACTGATAGCCTTGGGAGAGCCAGCCGTGACCAAACTCTTCCATCTGGTGAGTAAGATGTATGAGACAGGCAAAATACCCTCAAACTTCAAGAAGAATATAATAATTCCAATTCTAAAGAAAGCAGGTGCTGATAGGTGTGTAAATTATCAGTATATTTATTAAGTCATAGTGGCAAAATACTAACAAAAATTCTTCACAGATGAATGGAAAAACTGGTAGAAGCTGACCTTGGGGAAGATCAGTTGGGATTATATAGACATGGGAGGCAATTGACCCTATGACTCATCTTAGAAGATAGGTTGAGGAAAGGCAAACCTACATTTATAGCATTTGTAGACATTGAGAAAGCTTTTGACAATGTCGGCTGGAATACTCTCTGTCAAATTCTGAAGGTGGCACGGGTAAAATGCAGAGAGCAAAAGGCTGTTTAAAATTTGTACAGAAACCAGGTGGCAGTTATAAGAGTCAAGGGGCACAAAACGGAAGCAGTAGTTGAGAAGGAAGTGGGATAGGGCTGTAGCCTTTCCCTGATGTTATTCAATCTGTGTATTGAGCAAGCAGTAAAGGAAACAAAAGAAAAATTTTGGGTAGGAATTAAAATCCAGGGAGAAGTAATAAAAACCTTGAAGTTTGCCGATGACATCATAATTCTGTCAGAGACAGCAGAGAACGTGGAAGAATAGTTGAACGGAATGGATAGTGTCTTGAAAGGAGGATAGAAGATGAATATCAACAAAAGCAAAATGAGGGTAATGGAATGTAATCAAATCAGGTGATGCTGAGGAAATTAAATTAGGAAATGAGAAACTTAAAGTAGTTGATGAATTTTGGTATGTGGACAACAAAGTAACTGATGATGGTTGAAGAAGCGAGGATATAAAATGTAGACTGGTGATGGCAAGGAAAGCGTTTCTGAAGAAGAGAAATTTGTTAACATTGAATATAGATTTAAGTGTCAGGAAGTCTTTTCTGAAAGTATTTGTATGTAGTGTAGCCATATATGGAAGTGTAACATGGACAATAAACAGTTTAGACAAGAAGAGAATAGAAGCTTTTGAAATGTGATGCTACAGGAGAATGCTGAAGATTAGATGGGCAGATCATGTAATTAATGAGGAGATACTGAGTAGGACTGGGGAGCCAAGAAATTTGTGGCACAAGTTGACTAAAAGAAGGGATCAGTTGATAGGACTTATTCTGAGACATCAAGGGATTAGCAAGTATACTGGGGGGGGGGGGGGGAGGGGAAGTATTTGGGGGGGGGGGGGGGGTCAAAATCATAGTTGGAGACCAAGGGATGAGTACAGTAAATAGATTCAGAAGGATGTAAGTTGCAGTAGTTACTTGGAGATGAAGAGGCTTGCACAGAATAAAGTAGTATGGGGAGCTGCATAAAACCAGTCTTTGGACAGAAGACCATAACGACGACAAATGGCTGACATGCAGCCACACATAAAAACAAATTATGTATATGTAGCTTGTAAACTGACTTGTTCTTCATAATTTTGATATAAATTCAGGAAATGAAGTATGGAATGTGTAACTAACACTTTATCAACTAACAAAGATGTGTAAGTAGTTGAAGAGTGGAAATGGGAAACATTCTATGTGCCAAATTTGACATGTATCTCTGCTTATACATACCCGATTTCTATCCAAAAACAGTGAAGGTAGTCTGATACCACAAAATTATGCTACTCACATCATCATCACAAAAAATAATGAGACAAATTAGAAAATAAATACTTTAATAAGAATATTCAAAGTGCCATACCAGGAAACTGACTTGTTCTAATTGCCAGTAAGAAAGTTTTACAAGCTGATTCTTGCAAAGAAGAAAACAGTAAACAGCCACTGTTAATAATGCTATTTATTTACACAAATAGTGCCATTAAACCTACAGGTTCATCTTCATATGGCTGTTCACATTTATACAGTACTACTTTTGTTGTTCTGTACATTAGTTGTTAGGAAAGAAACAGCTGAGATCGAATTTAAACAGCAACAAATATAATATAAATATGAAGGTGAACCTGTTGGTTCAAAACCAAGAATGCCACTACTTGTGTGAATAAATAACATTGGTAACAGTGGATGGTTGCTGCTTTCTTCTTTGCAAGAGTGAAATTGTATTTGGTACACAGCCATGGCCTCAAAAAATGTCAGTTTTCAATAAAATAGCAGAAGACAACATTTGCTGCAAATGCCATTAATACTGAGGCACTACATTTTATTTGTGATGATACAAGAACAGAGTCACAGAATTAGGATTTTAGCTAATAGAACTGTAGTTAACAAAAACAACTATCAGACTTTTAAATTTTGGGACTCTACAGGGCAGCACAGCTCAGCACAAAGAACATGCAGCATCTGCTAACGCATGTTTGAAAGACTTCCTCCATGGTATGGCACCTGGATAATGTCTAGGGACATATAACAGAGTACCCAGAACACAATATTTAACTTTTACACTCTTCAACTGAAGTTGGGTTCAGAATTTTTATGCCAAACAGTAAATATATGAAACAAGTTTGAGAAAAAGTCACTGATGCCTAAAAAAAAAAAAAAAAGTACAAAATTCTCTAAATTCTTTTCATTATTTTAAATAAATTTTGGAAACCTACCTAAATATATACACACCACACTTACATGTCTTTTTATAATAAGTTTCTAATGATCTCATCATCAACTGGACATTAACCCCCTAATTTATTTATTTATTTTTATTTATTTATCGATTCATAGACAATTAAATTGGATGTTGTCAACACATAAATACATAAAATATGGACACTGAGATACATAAACATACATAAATAGATACATACATTACTGACCATACTAAGTTACCCATTTGGACATTGTATTTCACTGTTCTATTAAACATATTGTAAAATGCCTCTTAATTGCAGTAATTCATCATGAACATAATTATCAACAAAATATACACAACATTTTAGGTTACCCTTTATGGTATAAAAACACTTTTCTAACAGATAATTTTTAGGGTATTCCTTAAGGCACGTATTTCACTTTTGTCTTTGATCTCCTGTGGTAGTATATTGTACAGTTTGATTCCATTATATAGCACACTATTTTCCAATTTTTTAGATGTAAGTGGTGGCTGAATCTGGTTCCATGTTCATGTAGAGACCTGTGTGTTGGGTACTGATCAATGTCTTTTTTAATGTTGATCACTGGTCACTGTTTGCAATATGTATGCACATGGAACAGTCAAGATTCCCATAGGTTTAAACAACTCAGTGCAGTGAGTTCTCTTGCTACTTTTATCCTAATTTGTACAGCCCTTTTTTGTAGCTTAAAGATTGTTTGTCTATTCTGTTTATTTGTTCCCCAGAATGTCATTCCATAACTCTTCACAGAATGAACACATGCAAAATATGTTGTTCTTGTGCATGAGTTACTAGACACAGAATTTATTATTCTAAGTGCAAAACATGATGAAGCTATTCATTTCCCGAGGGCACTAACATGCTCAGTCCATTTTAGTTTGCATCAACATGCATCCCTAGAAATTATGTTTGTGGTACACATTCTATGAGTTCATCTCTCATTTATAATGAGTTATTTTTAGGTTTTCTGCTCTTGTGGATACCAATACTGTTGGTTTTTTCACATTTGAAGTTAATTTATTGATGTTTACCCATCTACATACAAGTATGAGTGCTTCTTCAGATTTTTCCTTTAGTACATTTGGTGATGTTTCACTGATTACAGTATTACTGTCATCAGCAAACAATGTTGTTTCACTGTGTTTGATACTCTTGGGAAAATCATTGATATATATCAAGAAGAGTATTGGGCCAAGCATACTTCCTTGAGGGACCCACCGAGCGAGGTGGCGCAGTGGTTAGCACACTGGACTCGCATTCGGGAGGACGACGGTTCAATCCCGTCTCCAGCCATCCTGATTTAGGTTTTCCGTGATTTCCCTAAACCGTTTCAGGCAAATGCCGGGATGGTTCCTTTGAAAGGGCACGGCCGATTTCCTTCCCAATCCTTCCCTAACCCGAGCTTGCACTCCGTCTCTAATGACCTCGTCGTCGACGGGACGTTAAACACTAACCACCACCACCATTGAGGGACCCCAATATTAATATATTCTTGGTCAGAAAGGTATTTTATGGCATGGTTGGAGTTTTTTTTGAGAGATCTCTACCTGTTGCACTTTGTTTTTTAGATATGAATGAAACCACTTATTTGCTGCCCCTCTTATACCTAGAGATTCCAGTTTATTTAACAGAATTGTGTGATCTGCTGTGTTGAAGGCATTGCTGAAGTCAAGGAAGATCTCCTTTATCTAGTGCTTACACAACAACATTTGTCAAATGAGCTACAGCTTATTGTGTGTTTGTACCAGGCCTGAACTTTGAGTATTCAAGTATATATATACTTGAATATTTCTGGTATCTCAACTGCAGATTTTTCAGCACTCATTTAACTTTAGGATTCTGTATCTCGGAATGAACAAAAATGGACTTGTACCACTATTGAAATAAGCCCTTCATATAGGCTTGCACTGCTGATTCTTACGAATCTGTATATTGTTGGACACTTTATTTGTTTTATTTCTGTACTATTGGACATAGCATTTTCCATGAGCAACAATTTGGTAATGAGATGTTCCCAAAATTTTCTTATTTTTCTTTATGTATTTGTGGCTCTCTGGTACACAATGTGAGCATTTACCATACTTGTTCCTAAAAGCAAATGTAGTGCTAATTTTGAATACCTTTTGATACCATTCTGTACTGTTGTTGCATATGACACAATCTGATCATTTTTGTCAGTGCCAATTTTTCCTTTGTTATATGCCAGTATTGCCAAAGGTTTCTGTTTTGAAGGATGACTGTGATGTGTAGAATCTGAGCTTGATGTTGGAATAGGTGTATGTTTTGTTGATAATATCCTAATATTGTGAACATCCCTCCATTTTAGCACCACAGTACCACTGTACATGTGCCATCATTTCACCTCTCCTCAGTGAGTACATTACAAAACATGGTATACATTTTTTGTTGTATCGTACAGTTACAATGACATACATTTTGAATTTTAGACCTTTGACTGTCAATTCAGGGCTCATGTAAAAGTTGTAACCAAACGAAGTTTGTCCTTCATTTAGCAATTTAACTGCAAGTGCAATGCAGACGTTTCTGGCTATACCAGCTTGCTTTCTTCTGCTGGTATCTCGTCCACAATATACTTTCACAGACCATGTATACCCTATGGTGAACTACAGTTTGAAAAGTTGTATACCATACTTAAGCAATTTAATTGGTATGTATTGCCTGAACTTTAGTCATCCCCTCGAAGGAACCATTGACTCATCAACTACTGTATCTTTGCCTGGTGAAAAGACTTTTTGATAATTGTCTGTCAATATGTTTAGGAGTGATAAAACTTTTCTAAGTCTGCTACTCTCATCTATCATTTTGTTACTTGCTAAATGCAAGTTTTCTAACAGTAATTCAAAATGATTATGGGACATCATGCTGTCTGTTGACCAACATCTAATGCATAGTGTTTGTACTAGACCCATTCAAATCATCAATCTGATGAAGTTCATAATCCCCTGAGACATGGTGGGTTTTTCAAAACCATCATCTTCAGTCATTTCACATTGGTGTAGATTCTACTCTGTGCATCTGTTAGTCACTGTGACTAAAAGGCTTCTCACTTTGTTATCTAAGAATAGTGAAAGCACTTCACCTCAGTGGCAGATACAGAAAAACCTCAAGGGGGGGGGGGGGGATGCTAAAGATATCTTGAGCTACCGTTACTTTTACTGTAATAAAAAATAATCAAGTCACATTATTAGTAAAAATATTGTTACAAGTCTCATAACAATATTTTTACCAAGAAATTACTATTATTAACACTTCACAATCAACCAATCACTCTCACTCTTGACTGATCTTCACACTTGCACTTGCTACAACTAGGACATTCTTCAGTCTTAATATTTCTGCTTCTGAATGTAAACTAGCTTCCTATTTGGCAAATAGTCCTTAGTGCTATGTATTGAAGGTTCTCTCTACAAGAGACAGTAGAATATTCACAACTTTTCTCAAACAAATGTCAGACAGAATAATGTATTAAGATCACTAGAATGCCCATGACTTTTCTCGTATGTATGTGTTAGCTATCTATGTGCCAGGCAGAAACATATAAAATATGATGATGTGGACGCGCGTGCTACATAGCAAAGTACAACTACCCGATAACACGATTCAGTCAAGTCGAGTGACAAAGGAAACGAATGAATAACATGCAGGCTGACTGGTGGGGGTGGCGTGGGTGTCAATACTGGCCCCGCAGGGGGGCGGGGGGGGGGGGGGGGGAGCGCACCCCACATGCCCCCATATGTATCTGCCATTGCTTCACCAATGCTAATATCAGATGGCAAATCCATCAGAAGCCCATCTTTTCCAGTGAATGCAAATGACTGTTGCCTGTTAGCAAACTCATTCCGCTCGATACTGTCCAATGAATCATCAACAGAGTTCAATTCCTCATCTTTGTCTGCAGCAAGTTCTTCCAACATATCATTGAGGTTTTCACTTGCATGTGATTCCTCTCTATTGAGATCTGAACTTCATGAAATTCTATTTATCACTGTTTGTCTAAAGCACATTACTTCATCATCACTTATCTCCTCACTTTCAATTATTCCTTTACATTGTTCAAGGAACATTATGAGGATACCAAGATCAGTGATGTGTGTCTCAAACACAGTGTGCTTCTTGACTCAGTGACAGATCTGGGATAGCTGCAGTGCGATCACAGGTAGTTCTCTAGCCCAAGTACTTATTGCTTTTCCCATTTGGGAATTAAGCACTTTATTCTTTGTAATGAATTGGACACTCTGTGCCATTAGATCACCAGCACCACACGGGCCTACTCGTGTTGCATCATTACTATTCCTGCGTATTGCTCTCTCTATATTCTGGCCCTCTAACAGTCAGATTTGGGCTCTACATGAAACTTAACTGAATCATGCTGGGGGATGAATGTGTTAAATCTGATGTGGTATAACCATAAACTGAGTGTACCACAAGGAAGAAGGGAAGTCTGTGTATCTTTTCATATGAAACAGTTATTTACATATACAGGGTGGTCCATTGATTGTGAGCGGGCCAAATATCTCACGAAATAAGCGTCAAACGAAAAAACTACAAAGAACAAAACTTGTCTAGCTAGAAGGGGGAAACCAGATGGCGCTATGGTTGGCCTGCTAGATGGTGCTGCCATAGGTCAAACGGATATCAAATCCCTTTTTTTAAATAGGAACCCCCATTTTTTATTACATATTCATGTAGTATGTAAAGAAATATTAATGTTTTAGTTGGACCACTTTTTTCGCTTTGTGTTAGAGGTGCTGTAATAGTCACAAACATATGGCTCACAATTTTAGACAAACAGTTGGTAACAGGTAGGTTTTTTAAATTAAAATACAGAACGTAGGTACTGTTGAACATTTTATTTCGGATGTTCCAATGTGATACATGTACCTTTGTGAACTTATCATTTTTGAGAACGCATGCTGTTACAGCGTGATTACCTGTAAATACCACATTATTGCAATCAATGCTCAAAATGATGTCCGTCAACCTCAATGCATTTAGCAATACGTGTAACGACATTCCTCTCAACAGCGAGTAGTTCGCCTTCCGTAATGTTCGCACAGGCATTGTCGATGGATCATGATAGCAAATATCCTTCAACTTTCCCCACAGAAAGAAATCTGTGGATGTCAGATCTGGTAAACGTGTGGGCCATGGTATGGTGCTTCGACGACCAATCCACCTGTAATGAAATATGATATTCAATACCGCTTCAACCGCACGCGAGCTATGTGCCAGACATCCATCATGTTGGAAGTACATCATCATTGTGTCACGCAGTAAAACACCTTGTAGTAACATCGGTAGAACATTATGTAGGAAATCAGCATACATTGCACCATTTAGGTCACAGTCATCATGGATTTTCCATTGCCCAATATTGCATATTGTGCCGGTTTACTTTACCACTGTTGGTGAATGACGCTCCGTCGCTAAATAGAACATGTGCAAAAAATCTGACATAGTTCCGTAATTTCTCTTGTGCGCAGTGGCAGAACTGTACATAATGTTCCAAGTCATCGCCATGCAATTCCTGGTGCATAGAAATATGGTATGGGTGCAATCGATGTTGATGTAGCATTCTCAACACCGACGTTTTTGAGATTCCTGATTCTCGCGCAATTTGTCTGCTACTGGGCATCATCATTTGTTGCAGGTCGTGGTTGACGTTTCACATGTGGCTGAACACTTGCTGTTTCCTTAAATAACGTAACTATCCGGCGAACGGTCTGGACACTTGGATGATGTCGTCCAGGATACCGAGCAGCATACATAGCACACACCTGTTGGGCATTTTGATGACAATAGCAGTACATCAACATGATATTGACCTTTTCTGCAATTGGTAAATGGTCCATTTTAACATGGGTAATGTATCACGAAGCAAATACTGTCCGCACTGGCAGAATGTTATGTGATACCACATACTTATATGTGTGTGACTATTACAGTGCCATCTATCAAAAAGTGAAAAAAGTGGTCCAACTAAAACATTCATATTTATTTACACACTACACGAATATGTAATAAAAAATGGGGGTTCCTAATTAAAAAAAACGAAGTTGATATCTGTTTGACCTATGGCAGCGCCATCTAACGGGCCAACCATAGTGCCATCTGGTTTCCCCCTTCAACCTAGACGAGTTTTGTTCTTTGTAGTTTTTTTATTTGATGCTTATTTCTTGAGATATTTGGCCCGGTCACTATCAATGGACCATCCTGTGTATGTTTCTTTATGTTTTATTCACCTAAACGTAGTTCATGGTGACACCACTAAATTTTTTATTGATAACTACTGTAATATTCATGTTAGAGTGATTGGGAGGTGGAAGAGTAACCAGCTGGAGAAGACGCTTATTTTGATATGTTGCATGGCAGGGATGCACAGACCGTGGCCTGCCATTGATCTGTTGGGATCCCTTCCCTCACAGTTTGTTCTTGTAGATTTTTTTACACATCTTGTCTTCGTCTCCTTCCTGGAAAGGAAAATGTGTGTCCTTCTAGAATTTAGTTCATTTAAGAATACATTGCTTTAACTATATTTGTTAAATGAAGTGAATATTTGTGAAGGAAATGATGTGAACTAATTATGTACTTTGCTTTCGGTGACCCTCATATAGTCACAGTGAGGGGTTTGCAGCCTGCAGTACTAGAAAGTTTGTAAACCACTGTTGTATGGTAATGAAAAGTATGTATTTGTTGATGATGGTTATTTTAACAACAATTCTGTAAAAAGTCATGAATCTGACTAGTGTAGTCTGTTTTCTGAGGTTTGAAATAGGTAGAGCTTCAGTGCCTCATGGCCTTTTGCTGGCAGCTCTTGCTTGATGGAGGGTGGTAAAGGGAATCGGTGGTCGGCAGTTAGTGGAGATGGAATTGAGACTAAGTTTTCTGAGAGGTAAAACAGTCACACCATTCAACACTTAGAAAATGCATGGGCATAAAACTGGAGCAGCTGCATGGACTGAGTTGCTGTCACACTATTCTCATGCTTGCTTGCATGTGCGAAGGAACTTTGCATTGTAAATCAGAATAACACAGGCACTGCAATATTGTATTTATATGCCAATACCAGGCAAGCTACTTTCAAGTGAAATGTCTTGGCTGTATGGGAGTATAAAGATAATGGATGTACAAGTACAGGTTGTAAACACATAGTTGTGTATGGAAGTATGGGTGTGGGCATGATCTGTGCACAGATTTCCAAATGGTAAGGTGACCACTTTTAATTAGCAGGAAATCTGAGTTTGAGTCCCAGTCCAGCATAAATTTTCATTGTTGTCATTCCATTCTACACCAGATGGTTGTCTGTCTTTGCAACTGCAAATACATTTAATGTATTTACAAATAATAGTGTAGTATAACTGATGATGAAATTTCACTGTACAGTTTTGTTAGGATTTGGACTCTGATTTTGCAACTGGGTTAGCTGAATGTATTAGTATTCCATTTTAAATGTTATTTGACATAGTGTTGTCTATGTTATTCAGTCATCTGTTCCATTTATTTCCTAAATTTTATTTAAAGCATTTTTCACTTAATTGTTTATTTGCATTATTGACTGACTTTATTTATGTGTAACTGATGCTTGTCTGCAAAACTTTTCAATTAAATAGTGGACTGGAATGCAACTGTCACAATGAGTGGCAATCTGGAGTGGGATAGGGAAGGAGGAGGGATAGTAAGGTATGAGTGGGGAGGAGAGAAGAGTGCTGTCTGGCAGAGCATTGAGAGACTAAATGGGGGCATGACAAGACTGCCAGGTGCCATGTCAGGAGGCTGCAGGTCAGAGAGGGGGGAGGTGGACAGGGAGTGAACTGTTTGGTGGAGGGCATGAGGACTGTAGGTTACCACATTACAGTAGATTGAGGCTGGCACAATTTCAGAAGGGGAGAATGTATTGCAAGGATAACACCCATCTGCACTGTTCAGAATAGCTGGTGGTGGAGGGGAGGATCCAGATGACCCACGTTGTGAAGCAGCCATTGAAATCAAGCATGTTATGTTCAGCTGCATGATGTGCTATTCATCCTGGTGGACAGACGGTTGGGAGTCATACCAATATGAAAAAAAAAAAATTGTGCAGTGACTGCAGCAGAGTTGGTATATGACATGGCTGCTTTAACAGGTGGCCAGGCCCCTGATGGGATAGGGTAAACCTGGGACGGACTGGAATAGAAAGTGCTAGATGGGTGGATTGGGCAGATCTTGCACCTGGGCCTTCCACAGGGATATGATCCCTGTGACAATGGGTTGGGATTTTGAATGGTATAGGGATGGACTATGGTGTTGTGGAGGTTGGGTGGGAAATGGAACACCACTGTAGGAGGGGTGAGAAGGATCTCGGATAGGATGTCCCTCATATCAGGGCGTAATGATAGGCACTCAAAGCTCTGACAAAGGATGTGGTTCAGTTGTTCCAGTCCAGGGTGCTACTGAGTGACAAAGGGGGCACTCCTTTGTAGCTGATTCTTGGGGAAGGTGGGAGGATTGGGGGTGTGTGGAGAAATGGCACTGGAGATTTGTTAGTGGAATGGGAGGTAGTGCTTGTCTGTGAAGGCTGTGTCGAGACCTACAGAATCCTGGGCAAGGGACTTCTTGTTACTGTAGATATGCCATCCCCATGTGGCCAGGCTGTATGGGAGGGATTTTTGGTGTGGAAGGGATGGCAGTTGTAGAAATGCAGATACTGTTGGCTGTTAGTGGGTTTAATGTGGACAAAGATGTGTATGGAACCATCAGAGAGGAAGTGGTCAACTATTGTGAATGTATTAATACAAATACACTTGATAGTTTTAGTAAAGGAAATAATAAATAGCATTTAAGCCAATGATATCTATATTTACTGGTCTCACTTAAAGTGTTAAATGAACAATACTCCAAAAATGGATTGAGTTATTCATCAGTTGTCAGATATCCTGTAGGGGTATATGCTTCAAGTAATTTTTTCCTATAAGGATCAGAATCCATGAATAGCAACCAATATGCAAATTTATTCAATCTCTTAAACACATAGTTAATACGTAAATACTGAGTGACACTACTATTTGATGGCACTGTGCATTAAATAATCAACCAATATTATATTTTCTTGTAATTTTCAATGTCTTGTTGATGTACTATACAATATAGCATACCATATGGGTAGTTTTGGTGAAAAACAACTCTGGTGTTAAGTTGGACTAGTTTCATGGTTGAGCCAAGCTTTTCACATCAGAGCACACGGTCACCCTAGTTCTAAGTAAGCGTGTAGCAATAATAGTGAATGTTTTAGCAGGGCTCCTTTGGCTAGATGGTTGCTTGTTTCAATTGATTTTACCATTCAGATAAGAAAAGAAGGAGCACATTATTCACAGTGACTGTTTCAAAACCAGAAGTGGCATTAATATCTGAATAACTGTCATATTCACTCACTTTGACCTTATCATGTTCAAAGTCAGAGAAACATCTCACAGCTTCATTATCATCATGACAAGTTAATTCTGCAGAATTTTCAGGTATTCTGCACCAAAAATTAAAGAAATCCGTTTTCACCTTCCTTATGACTAAGAAAAGATAACATAATATACAAAAAGATATTCACATATAATTTCATTTGCTTACGTACAAATGACAAAGTATTTTGTTTGAGCTTCAGTAGGCTATATCGTGAGACAGACAACACTCACTTGCATGAGGTCAGGTGCAATAATAGAAGGCTACCAATACTTGCAAATAGGTTGTCAGTGGACATCCCAGATCAGGGTCGGTTATAACTGTTTTCTTATCCCTAGATAAGACAAGGATGTCAGATTACACCTTTGGGCAACTTATATTGAAGGTTAGACCTACTTTCTTCACCCCCCTCCATCAGCAAACCATGATCGATCATGATCACCTAGGGGAATCACCACAAGCCTTAGGCAAGTGTGTCACATTACATAAAAATGGCAGTAACACCTCTTGGTCAATGGGAGCACAATAAAATGGCAGGAAACCCAATGGATCAATAGGAATTGAGGTCTCCTCTCCCTCCCCTTTATTATATTATGAATCCAGCAGCCCAAGCTCACCTCATTTGAGATCTGAACTTCATAGTGAGAGGATGATGAAGTGCCAGCAGCAGGAACCAGCCAGCACCCCTATGGCAGAAGATGAATAAGACTCAAAGTATGTGTCTAATAATAATAATATAATTATTACTGTTGTCATTAACAAATATATATTTTAACAGATAGTCATGATTTGTTATTGCTCCAGCAGTGCAATATGTCGGTAGCGGAACTGCTGGATGAGGACACCTGCATACTACTGTCTGCACTACCACAGCAGATGGCCTGTAGCACCACTGTAGCAGCCTCCTCTGTTCAGCTATAGTGTACGCAGCAGCCATCACTGAGCACGCAAAACTGCAGCCGAGACCCCCGTCGAGAGTACTACGTGGATCTAAATGAGTAAATTGAAGTTGAAAATGTGCACATGATAATTCCAAAGTTCAATATTCATCATATAAGTGAGAACATTTAAGCAGTATGATGGGTTGTATAAGAATAAAATGACAGACGAATATAATCATTCCCATACACTGACTGACATTCCAAAGTTCAATATAACGTCACCACAGTTGATACGAATGGTGCGACCGTGTTTACAATTAACATCAGGGGTCCAAATACATACTTAAAACATTTGATTGTTATGAAATTAGATGATATTTACTGTGCAATAACAACTGCTACAGAAAGATTGTGTCATTGGCAGCCATATGTAAGAGCTGCTTACTATGAGCTTGTAGACTATTTGAGCAAAAACTCTGTTACAGTTAACCAAGTGGTGCATGGTATACATTCCTGTATGACTCCTGTGCCATGCTGTGTAACTGTAGAACCTGTAGAGACTGTAGAAGGAGAGTTCACAGATGGAATTCCTATGTGGATAATGCTGCCAACTGGCTCGAATGCCATAAAAGCCAAGTTTAAGGCCTAAAGTTGGCAGTTATTTGCAAAGTTTTCTGCTGCCACTATGCAGTGTGCGTATAGTGAATAAAGCACGGTGTGTGTAAAGAATTATTGTTGTTTCAGTCACAGACCCCCGTCCACTGTCTCCTGTCTGACAGCCTATTCAAAGAATATACAGGATGTTACAAAAAGGTACAGCCAAACTTTCAGGAAACATTCCTCACACACAAAGAAAGAAAATATGTTATGCGGACATGTGTCCGGAAACGCTTACTTTCCGTGTTAGAGCTCATTTTATTACTTCTCTTCAAATCACATTAACCATGGAATGGAAACACACAGCAACAGAACATACCAGCGTGACTTCAAACACTTTGTTACAGCAAATGTTCAAAATGTCCTCCGTTAGCGAGGATACACGCATCCACCCTCCGTCGCACGGAATCCCTGATGCGCTGGTGCAGCCCTGGAGAATGGCGTATCGTATCACAGCCGTCCGCAATACGAGCGCGAAGAACCTCTACATTTGGTACCGGGGTTGCGTATACAAGAGCTTTCAAATGCCCCCGTAAATGAAAGTCAAGAGGGTTGAGGTCAGGAGAGCGTGGAGGCCACGGAACTGGTCTGCCTCTACCAATCCGTCGGTCACCGAATCTGTCGTCGAGAAGCGTACGAACACTTCGACTGAAATGTGCAGGAGCTCCATCGTGTACGAACCACATGTTGTGTCGTACTTGTAAAGGCACATGTTCTAGCAGCACAGGTAGAGTATCCCGTATGAAATCGTGATAACTTGCTCCGTTGAGCGTAGGTGGAAGAACGTACTGACGAAACTAAAATGAGCTCTAACGTGGAAATTAAGCGTTTCCGGACACATGTTCACATAACATCTTTTCTTTCTTTGTGTGTGAGGAATGTTTCCTGAAAGTTTGGCCGTACCTTTTTGTAACACCCTGTATAGCTTCCTCTGCGGGGAGTCGGAGTGCTGCCACTGCCACCCACTGGTGCTCTGCTGCTGCCACCTCTGGGCCGCACACACTGACCAAGTCGATAAGTACTGAATGAGGGTCAGATATGAGGAGCCCATCGAGACAGCTGCAGGCAGGTGGTTTATCAGGTCTCTGATAAATGATTACCCACGAACGTGGATCGACACGTTCACTGAAGGAGTAGTTGCTGTGGAGATGGGCAAGATTTCAGTACAGTTCACAAACCCTGTCAGTACTGGTATGTGTGTCCTGGACCTCTAAAACCTCCACGCACTCCTTTCACTGTGAGTTTACAAATCCAAACTTTGCTTATCCAAAATTACTTTATGTGGAAACAGATAGTTTCATTTACTGGGTGAAAGGATGCCATCCACATGAAGTAATTAGGTACAATCCTGAAACATTCCACACATCTGGATAAGCAGCCCATAATACTTTTGGAATAATCCCTCAAAACAAGAAGGTTATTGACGTGGCAAATGGTTCACAGATTACAGAGTTTGTGAAGCTCAGATCAAATATGTGTGCATACCATACACAGATGCAGGTACCACCCAGAGGTCTGCTAAGTGTGTGCACCGTACGGCCTCAAAGGCTCTCTTGATCGACGATTACGAGAGATGACTCCTTGAAGGCATCGGTATAGCTCCACATATGGTATGCCAGGTAATCTTTCAATTGAGAGACCGTGAGGCACATACTGCACTGAAGCTGAAAGTAGGGCTGCACATCACGATGACAAACAGTTCATTTATGGGGACAAGTTCTGATGTGTGTGTGTGTGTGTGTGTGTGTGTGTGTGTGTGTGTGTGTGTGTGTGTGGGGGGGGGGGGGGGGGGGTCTTCTTCACCTAATGCTGCTAGTCCCCACCTCACATGTATATATACCAAATGTGTGTGGGGGGGGGGGGGGGGTCTTCTTCACCTAATGCTTCTAGTCCCCACCTCACATGTATATATACCAAATATGTAAAAGAAATGATTGAAATCTAAATAGAAATAAATGATCAGAAGTGTAAATACTGCATGTACTGCATGAAATGTAAATATTGTTTGTATTAAATGATGATGAAACCAGTGATAAAGAAAATATAAATAGACAGATAATGGGAAACATAGAATTTAATTTCTTGTTCTTCTTCTTCCACCTGATATTCAAAAGAATTGAAAATTATTGTATATAGAAACAAGCTTTGTAAAAGAAGAACACACTGTGAATAACAAATGATTGTAAATAAAAAAACTGTTAATAAACAACTAATTATTGTAAATGAAAAGATACACTGTGTATATTACAAATAGTATTGTAAAAATAAAAGATGTAAGCAACAAAAGATTGTAAATAATATATTGCAAAAAACAAATTGTTCATAATAAACTACTTATTAATTTGTTATTATTTCCAAACCCTGCCACTATAAAATTGTTGTTGATAATAATTTGTTTATAACAAACCTGGACCTCTCTTCCTTGATGTTCAGACCTTGAATGAAGGGACCTACACATTTTAGCTACTTATAAAGGATGATAAAGGGGAAGGAGGGGGAGCTCTAATCTTATTGGTCCATTGGATTTCCCATCATTTTAATATGCTCCCACTGGTCTATGGGCTACCCACCAATTTTATATAATGTGACCAATACTTAGTTATGTTTCTACTTGCCTAATGTGCATTTGTAGAAGCACATGAGCAGTACTGAGCTATGTCATGACCTCGGCTATAAGTAGTCCACCTAAGGTGCGCAGGACTTGCCCTGGATGACCTTGATCAATTCTTGGTGATTCCCTAGAGGGGGCAGAATGGTGGGGGGGATCACCTATATTATGTTTCACCTCATACCAGAGGTCCGAGCCAGTAGCAGCTTTGATACCCTACTTATACAACAGAATTCTGCCATTTCCGTAGACTTTTACTATGTATTTTATTATTATAGCTATTATTTTTGTTTCATGTGAAGGTAGTAGCAGTACACACTCTTTTGCTACGTCTTTGATAAAGTTAATTTCACTTCGCTGATTGTCTTTTGCCCTTTGTTCGAACTCAGGATGTGAAGATCAGGAACAAAAAAAATCTAGCAAGGGCTATGGAATAATACATTATTGCTGACAAAAAATTCCTATACACACCACAGCAGACACTAGGTACTCTTACAATATGGTAAATCCTGTAGGAAATTATGAGAACAGAATTATGGTAGATCATTTTTTTGTGCTGGGCTGTTGGGAAGAATTAGTGTCACATTCATAAAAATCACATGTCAAATTTTTTCTTGAAGATACTGGTAGATGTGAATTTAACTCCAGCCAAAATTACATCCGAGTATCCTGAGTAAAGCAGGAGTGTGGTATAACCTTAAATAGTAGGCCTAATACAGAGAATTTAATACAGGTGTGAAAATTCTGTAAGAGACTGTTGATATTCTTCCCTATGAGAAACAAAAAGAGCACAAAACTGAATTAATTAGATACAGACCTAGTACTTGAGCTTTCCTCTGGCCAAATAAGCACTGATACAGGGAAACAAAAAGAATTTATACGTTCCTTCATTCCATCGCCATTTCATTAGTCTGCTTGTAAAGTGAGCAACTAATCTCTGCAGAGCCACTTTGTTCTTTCACTACAAAGGCAATATTTGTGCAGATGATAATATCTCAGATTCACCAAGGAGCTCTGCCACTGAACAGAAAGAGCAGTGCTTTCTGTTGCTCACTTAGACTGCAGTAGTTGAAGTAGTTCAAGTGTCTATCGACTTCCTGCCTTGAAGAAGCTGTGGCAGACTGCTCTTTAGGGTGACAGACTTCCAGTTTCACTCTGGGACGTATGCAGTGGGCACTGAAATTGGTAGACCACTTCAATTTAAATATCTAATACTATTAAACTCTATCGAGTGGCTGAACTGGAAATTTGGCCAACTTTGTTATCCATATCATACACATAGGAGAGCTGTCTAAATAGTAACCTTCATTAGCTTACAAATAAAATGCTGGAACAAGTAAGCAGTTTTTTAGAAAAATCTTAAAACTGCACTTTTGCATTATTTATCTTCATAATAGCAGTTATGACTTAAGCACTTACCTCTTGAAAATACAAATGCTGTAATCAGTGACACTTATTATACTGGATGATTCAAAATTATGTTACCATTCAAATAGTAGATATGTGCCTTGCCAAGAAATGCATATTTAAATGAAAGTTGCCATAATTTGCAATTTATGTAGTGGTCTCAACTTTTTCGCCACCATGTGTAACACGTAGAAACCAACAATTAACAGTAGCGTGTAACTTCGCACACTCATTTAATGGGGAATGGAGGATGTCACTTCTCGTTTTCGATTTTTAGGTTACTGATGTTAATTTCCATGTTGTACACACTTTCCTTGACCGTTACCAGAAACCAAACATCACAGGGTGTCAAGCCCGGTGATGTGGAGTTCAGTGCAATGGTCCACCTTGACTGATCCATTGTTCAAGGAAAACCCCAACTGTGAGTGCATAATGCAATTGTGCTCCATCCTCTTTGAATAAACCTATAAATACTATTTGTAATGGAATGACATCAATGGCATACTCTTGCAACATCGTCGAGTAGATTTCTGCAATCACTGTGAAGGTATCAAAGAAGTAGGGCCCCCTTACTCCAGAGGTGGTCACTGGCATGCCAAACCTAAAGAGAGTCATGTTTATGTTCCTGGATTTTATAATTTTCACTGCCCCAAAAAAAGGTGTTGCCTCAGTTAACAAAGCCACTTGTGTGTAACATAGCAGTGAATGCCCGTACTTTGCACATGTCCCGCTCACTCGAAAGTTTAGTTAAAATCTATTAGCTATCAAATCTAACAAGTTTTTGCTCAATTGTTAGAGGTTGAACAATTTGTATGTGATATGTTCGCATCCAGAGGTCATGTTTGGAGATAAGCCACCCATATGCTGAAAAAGCCCAGCCTGATTCAGTTCGAAGAACTCTGCACTACATCTTGCTGTTCGACAGCAACATTCTTTTCAGACTTTCCTGATCTTTGACTTCCTGCATTTCCTTGATAATTGCCTGTTACTGATCCAGTTCCCACAAACGTTTGATAACTACGCTGAGTTGGTAGACGGCTCAGTTGGCTGTGTGCAAATAGATCCTGAAACATTCGACAGACTTCAGTCAGTGAATCATACTATTTGATCAGGCTTGATACAAGTCTTCTTGCCTCCAATGTAAATCAGTCACATAATTTAGAATCTCACCTATATATATATATATATATATATATATATATATATATATATATATATATATATATATACACAACAACAACAGTGAAACTCGTAGCCCTCAGCATTGAATATCATACATGTTTGGTGCATGGCTAATACATACATATTCATTCCATTTGAGTGGTAACATAATTTTAAATCACCCTGTACTATACTTTCCACTGTGCATTTCGGAGGATATAACTCTGTCATCAGATGGATTTATGTCAATTAAGAAGGTGTGGACATATTATACCAATGACTTTTGGGTAGTGTGTGGCATTTTTTTTCCAGTGGTCACAGGCTCCTTTTCCAGACACATTTACATCACACACACCTCCTTTATAGTCAATTATGCAAAGATGGTGTATTCGCTAACATGCCATCTTTGCTTACTTCATAACTGATTGTCATTTCACGTTCTACAAAATCCACAAACAAGATTCCTTTAGTGTCCCAAACAATGGCAGTCACAACCTTGATTGAGGGGAGTTTCTTTTAGGGCAGTTGGCGATGCATTATGCCCTCCGCCCTCCCTCCCCCGCCCCCCTTCACCCCCTCCCCCCCTCCCCCCCCCCCCCCCGCTGCCCCCCTCCCACACACACACACACACACACACGCGCGCAATGGATTACTGTTTTGTCTCTCTTTAGCATGGGAAACCCATATCTAGTCACTAGTAACGTCCAGAGAGGCAGTCATCCATTTAGTTTTGTGATTATCAGAGAGAAGGTTTGGAAATCTGTGAACACAGGTCTCATTGACAACACACCGAGTAATCTACGAAATGTTGTCTGACAGTTGGGATACCCAGAAACGCCGGTTTTCTCGAATTCTTTCACCAGTTTTTTGTACCGTTTCGTTGATGGTTACAGACGCTCGGCAAATTCTGTCATTGTCATGAACATTCGACCTTATATTCTCGAACAAACGTCACAATTGACGCACACCACCTTCACTCATGACATATGGTTCGTGTTCAGTATATATTCCGTGTTCAAAGCGATTGGCTTTGAGACATTTCGCCACTAAAACCGGTATTACAGAATGGATTTCATATTGGGGGAGCGGGGTGAGGGGGGCCCTTATTTTGAGTGACTAGGCAAATGAGAAGCAATATAGCTCCCTTTCTATTGTGGCTCTTTTCCGTGATACAGTGTACCGACTGCGACGTTCCCCCAACTGCTTCCCGAGTTACATGAAAACAGAAGTTACAGTCCGAACGGCCGTCGTATTTCGAGATACATACAGTTGTAACAACCTCTTGAATCACCTTCGGTTTTCATATCTTTCTTCACTCATTGTCTAAACGACCCAGGACGTTTGTCAGGATGTCTAAGATCCGCTGACATGGGAGGAGTTAGTGAACTGTCCGCTTTATCTCGTCACATTAGTTCTTAATGGTTCTGATGTTGGTGGAGAAAGCAATCGAAATGCCCTTCCTCGTGATCGTGACGTCACAGTGTTACGGCAACTCTGACACGCGCCCGCGGCTGCGGTCGTGACGCTCTTCAAGTCAACTTGAAATTACTCCTCCAATTAAAATATGCGTTGGATTGTTATGTCTCCAAATAACCGCCTCATCAGGCTCACAAATGAAATGTTACATTGTCCCCATTTTTCGGCGACATGCAGAATTACTCCTGTGCAGGATAAGAAAACACTGAAGAGAAAATTTTTCGCAATCGTGTTGGAGCGACGGTTAGCTAGGTGGTTTTTACGTAGTCACATATATTCCCGTGAAATATTACTCGTTTAAAGCGGGAACTCAGTATGTGCTATTAAATTAAACAGAGCTAAGATTCGAATTCCTTATTAAATAAATTATGAAAAGTAGTAGTAGTAGTAGTAGTAGTAGCAGTAGTAGTAGCAGTAGTAGTTAATTTATTCACCAGTGTATCAATTTTACTGCCGCAGTGGTAACAGCGGTTACCGTCAGATCACCAAAGTTAAGCGCTGCCGGGCTTGGCAGCACTTGGATGGGTGGCCGTCCGGTCTGCTGAGCGGTGTTGGCAAGCGGGATGCACTCAGCCCTTGCGAGGCCAATTGACATGCTACTTGATTGGGAAGTAGTGGCTCCGGTCACGAAAACTGACAACGACCGGGAGAGTGGTGCGCTGACAACGTACCTCTCTATATCCTCATTGGGGACGCATGTGGGCTGAGTGAGGATGACACGGCGGTCGGTCGGTGCCGTTGAGCCTTCGAGGCCTGTTCGGACGGAGTTTAGTATCAATTTTACTGGGATATTGGACACGTCATTTTTTTAGATTAATCACAAAAACTGTAAGTTACATGTAGAGGAGTTTATAAACTTGATGGTCTGGTTTGACAGAAATGGAGCAGGTGGTCGGCCGTGGCCATATTCTAGGATAGGAAGTTAGGAATCATCATGTCATTTGCCACAAGTAGTTTAGGGAAACCATGAGAGATCTAAATCAAGATGGCCTCATGGGGATTAGAGCATCCATCGTCCCGAATACAAGCTGTCTGTTAACAATACAGCAAATTCGTTTTGTGGGCCTATGTATCTAGTTTACAATGGTATTTAGTTATACATTCTTGCAAAAAATTTTTTCATAATGTAAAAAGCTAGTGCTATACTGTTTGTTCGTTTCTCAAAACTAATCACAACACAGACTAGATACACACTGTCGGCAGGAATCAAGACAGTGACGATGAATTTAAGCCGAAAGTAATGAGGCGAGACACCTGAAAAATCCAAATTTTGAATCATTCGTACGAACTGCCATATATAAAACGAAAGAAAATGAATTGAAAATCACTACAATATAATAGAACTTTAAATTACTTCGAAAATCGAAACATTACTAATAAATTAATGAAATTCGCAAAATATAAAAAAACAATAAATCGAAAGTGAAATTCACTGTATCCCATGAGGCACGCAAAGGACAACAAACAACCCAAGTAGTATTGAATCTGTAAATTCTGAAGTACAAGTATTTTAGCTGGTGGACTTCACAGCTAACAACATTACACCAAGTACTTCCTGGACAACACTGATTTAACATACCATTTACAAGTGTACGTGTAGGTATATATACAGTGGAACAGCAAGATATGCTCCACATGTTGTACAAATAATATTATAGTAATCTTTATTCTCTTGCGAAAGTGACATAGTGCATATCTGTAGGGCAGGAAAGGATTAGCATTTCTCTATTCGGTGTGCAGTTTCATGAGCGAGGTCATATCTACAACCCTGTACAAAATATGTAAGTTCTCTTTTCGTTATTATTTTCTTTTCTTTAAATTAAACAACCATTGGTTTTTTTATTTTTGTATTTTAACTATGTTACACCTGGTATGTGTTTAAGACTCACCAGAAAATCGCTACACGGCCGAAACTGTGCAGAATCCAAAATAAAATATATTTTAATCCAACTAGCGACAGCCAGTGCGGAAGAATGTTGTCAACCTGAAATTGCGCGGCCCTTCCCGCCGGAGGTTCGAGGGACCGATGACCTCAGCAGTTTGGTCCCTTAGGAATCCACACACATTTGAACATTTTTGAACATCCTGAAATGCTATTGATTCTTCACACAGAGACATTACTAAAGGAAATATGTAAGTAAATGGAAGTAAATAAACAAAGAAAAAAGGAGCTAAACTGTCTCAAGTTACAATGTAATACGAACGATACGATAAAAGATAAAAGAATCGTAAATTAAGAGAGCATACAATTTCGAGACTTTGTATGTACCACAATATCGCTGTTAATGCATGAATAATCACTGTTCAAAACTCACGTAAAAACAGCGTGCCTAATTTAGTCAGAATTAAAGCTACCTTTCTTTGTGTGTTTAATCTTGTTGCTGTCACTATTTACACACTGAGCAACAAATGAGCATATGTGCTAGAGAAAAAAAAGTGTTATTTTTTTAAATCATTAATGAATATGATTCATCAACCACCTCGTCAACATGAAAACATAAACACCCATAGGTAAAATACAGACTTCGCCAGAAAATGATGAGTATTACAGTCTTCGGAACGTCGTGGTACTTTAACACCACCACCCGGCAGGAAAGCCAAGAACTTTCCATCAGTAATAAACGGAGGGCAAGTCTATATTCACGTTAACACCTACAGGCCACCAAAATCAGATCCACTGTATTCTCAGTTCACATGCATATTCACTGAAAACGTTGTCACGTTTCCATCTATGGAGAGAGTGTTTGGAGACACCTTTTTCAGACTTAATCACTAATTATCCTTCACATAACTATCGCCAACATAGTTGCTGTTTGCCTTCTGGCGCTGTGAAGATCGGAAAAGCCTGCCGTTTCTTCGATCGATCCGGCACCGCTGGGATTAGGTCCTCCGTCAGCTGTTTTGCTTCGCAGTTGCTTTCGGCCGTGATTTCACCCATTAAAAGCTTATCATCTACTTCGTGGACGCGAAAGTGTAAAAAAAAAAATTGACCAAGTCGAGCGGATATAGTCGTGGGTTGCAAGAATAAACGTGATGTCCTTTCCAATATCATCACAGGAATGTTAATGTGTTACCCATGATGAAACGACATGCAGCAACATCAATGGAATTTTCAAGAAGGCACCTCTACGTGGTAGAAACGGACAAGCAATTGAGATGGATGCCACCTTGCTAACTTCCTGTCGCCGTGCCAATGGTTCGGTGTGGTACCTACTCACGATTTTGTCCGAGTTATATGTCATAAATTTGTAAACCTGTCACTCGTAAAATTATGATCGTTAATCGGGATATTAGAGATAGAAATAAGATGTGACACTACGAATGTTGCCGGCCGCTGGTGGCCGAGCGGTTCTGGGCGCTTCAGTCTGGAACCGCGCGACCGCTACGGTCGCAGGTTCGAATCCTGCCTCGGGCATGGATGTGTGTGATGTCCTTAGGTTAGTTAGGTTTCAGTAGTTCTAAGTTCTAGGGGACTAATGACCTGAGATGTTAAGTCCCATAGTGCTCAGAGCCATTTGAACCATTTTTGAACTACGAATATTATACGTAAAATTTGTTGGAGCTGTCATATGTTACTTTTGCTTTTTATTTTATTTGACACCTTTCATTATTTTATACAGTGATGAGGTAAAGCATTATGAACACTTCCCACTACGAGACTGAGTGGTGCCTGGTGGCCTTAGGAGCACGTGACGAGGTAAGGAAATTATATGAGTAGAGCAGAGGCTAATGAGGAAGCATACGGAGCCTGAATGGATAAATCCACTGACATAAGGGCACATTGTTGTCGCCCGGTGCCTGGCAACGAGCATGTCGGAAACGGCGTAGCTGGTCGACTCTTCGTATGAAGGACGGCGAAATCACGAGTGGGCGACAAGATTTGGGCGTCGACGCCTCATTATAGAAAACGGTTGTCGAAGGTTTGCACAATCTGTGAAATAGGATAAGAGACGATCTGTGGCAGATTTCACGACGGGGTACAACACTGGTTGAGGTACAAGTGTTTGGGAGCACAGTGTTGAGCGTGCATTGTTGAACGTGGGGATCCACAGCAAACTACCCCTACGTGTTCCCACGATGACCCATCGACATCATCAGTTACGACTGCAGTGGAGCGGGATCATTGAGACTCAACCGTGGATCACTGGAAACGTGGTATATCACATTTCTTGTTATTTTAAGGAAAATAGCAACCAGATACTATTTAATATAATATTTACGCCAGTACAATTTTCATGCTTTCACCCAACTTCAGTTAGCATAATACACATTTCATTCTTCAGTCAGTACATCGTTAAAACATCGACTGCTATTTCGATGCTGTAGCTGGTCTGTACAAAATAACAATTCTGTTTAGCTACTAGACTTCGCGAGTTGGATATTTACCATGTATTACTCGTTAGGTGTACTTACTTTCTGCTGGTCTTATGGGTAGGGCCCTCCAACCATCTCGAGATTCTGACGATCTAAAGCACCAATTGGACAAAATTTGGCACATCTGTGAGGAGAACATCCGACAACTCTCTCAATCAGTGGCCTGCATAAGGGCCAATACGTTACTGACTTCCTCAATTTGAGAAACTCTTTCTATCGAATAAATCATCCAATTTTGCCGAAATTGTAATAATTTATTTGTCTGTACGTGTACGTGAGATCTACCGATTTCTGTCCCATTCTGATATTTCCCTCGTGGTGCGTTGTTTTTTCCCCTTAGAATGTATTCGAATGTGAATTGCAATTAAATTCGTATATTCTCGATCGATTGTACGGATTGTCGTTATTTTTAGTACCACGGTTGACTTTGACCTTTATTTTGTTATCTGTACAAGATGTTTTTTATATCTTTTCCTCGAAAAAGATTTGCTACTTGATACGACAGTTTTCCCAAAAATAGGATGCTTACAAAATTGTTCATTAATTGTGATATGGTGTCATTTAGTGTTGCTTTGTTTCTGTGATGTATTAATTTGTTGTTACACAAGGTTGGTGGCCGCTATCGTGCAGGCGAACGGTTGCAGCGCGCCACGGCCGTAAACTGGTGGGTGGCCGTCTACAAGACGGCAGGCTCCAACTACGAGAACATCTCCTTCGTGGTTCATTTCTTCCTCGATGGCGATCGTATCTTCCAGCAGGATAACTGCCTGTGTCATAGGCCAGAATACTGCTACTCGTACAGTGGTTTGAGGGACAATCTAGGGAACTCATATTGATGTCTCGGCTACCAAATTCGCCTGATCCGAACACGATGGAACACATTTGGTACGTTATTGGGCGCCAGCACCACACCCACAAACCACCGACATGTAACGTACGGGAATTGCGTGACATGTAAGTAGACATCCAGTGACACATACCTCTGGAAAAGTACCAAGAATTTGTCAAATCCATACCACTCAGAATTGCTGCCGTATTACGTTTCAGAGGTGAACCGACACGCTGTTAAACGAATGATCATAAAGTTTTGGCTTGTCAGTGTATATGTGACGTACTACTACCTAAATGTGTCCCCTGTCTCTTATACATTCCCATTTATGTTGAGCGACATTAACGTGTCCTTCGTCTCTTACAAAGTGTTCTGAATGACACGAGGTCAAGAGGTCCTGTACACAGTGTTTCGTGAAATGAGGCCATACTGTTGACGGTGATCTGCCCCTCGAATGCGAACGTTGAATCCGACGGCTCCCCTGGTGCTCTTCTAGAGGAACAGGTTAAGTGCTGGCAGTGTGTTTCACTATCTCACTTCTCTCGTCATCATACAACACAAATATCACACTACACAATATAAACACCCATTTCTGTCACCCACAATCAATACGGAACTCTCATACACCACATGGAAAAGGGCCAATGTACGTGAAGGAAGAAAGACCTCTTTATTAGGCGGCTAATATTTCCCCTCGTTGTCCCGTAACCGACAAAGTTACACGGTTGTTTCTTCCTTTGGAATGCGAAAGGGAAGGTCCGTTGAAAATTGGCGGGGGGGTGGGGGGGGGGGTGGGGGGGAGGGAGTGCAAGACAGTGGGGGCAGCTGCCCGTAGTGTTTAGTTTACGAATATGAAAAAGGACCTGTAACGGAAGGGCCCGAATTTTTATGAACTAAAATGCCTGGAAAGTTATCATAAAAATGATGTGTAAACATAGATAAAATGACGTATAGTGATATAAAACATATGTAAAGGGAGCTATAAAATAAGCTATAGCAGTAAATTTTTTTATCGGAGGTTGGAAATGAATTTACAGGAAGAATGATTCACTTAAAATTGCAATGTTTTTCTTTAAGAAGTCTCATTCATTGAAGATGTTCGAAAATTGTTGCATAACCATCTCGAGGTATTGGAGTGTATGACAGTCAGCATACTGAGGTTCTCGAAGGTAAGGGAACGCCTGTTGTCTGACAACACGGGCTTCGACATTTGATGAAACAAATCAAGCGTGCTCTTTGGTACTTTCATCTATTTTCAGAAACGAATCTAAAAAAATCGACGCGTTTATATGTTTTGTTACAATATCGAAAGTTTGGTTAGAGTACCCATATCTGGTGCAGGTTTACAACAATAAATTACGCGACATTGACAGTAAGCAGATGAACCATCAATTTATTTTCAGCATATATGAATACATTCTTTAGAAGCTTTGTTGCGTTTGTCCGACAGACACACGAATTGTTCGTTCTTGCTAACATTAAGAGAATGAACAATTGTATCATAAATGGACGTTAAACACAAACATGTAGAAAATGAAGTAATATGTCAAAAATTACTTCACACTGAAAGAATTAGATTTCCATTTCCATAGCCAGAATATTCGGGATTTTAGTACCTGCGAACAACGTGTAGCTCATAAGGAAGGAAAGATCACATATCAATAAACTCCGGGCATTACTAATAAGCTATAATAAATGAAATGAAGCTGTCGATCGACTGACTAACGAAATTACTCGTGTAGGCGGTCCCATTAAGAATTATATCCCCCGTCGCTTGGTGCGCACATCTATATAAACCTCAAACGGCTATTCGTGTAACAAAACAGCTGCACGACAAAATACACTTGAAAAAAACTTACGCCTTTAAATTTCAAATGATGGTTAACAGATGTCACACGCTAATTCAAAATAACGTATTGTGATATATTTCTCTTTATTTACTGAAGTGGTGTTCATTTGTATTATGTGGCCGTTCATCGTACTTCAATAAAATCCATGCACAAAGCATATAGCTTCTATCCAGTATTGTATCCAGTCTGGTATCGCAGTAGGAGATGACAAGAGGAAGGATGAAGTTTTAAATCTGGCATTTAACAAACCATTCATGCATGAGGATCGCACAGACATACTGTCGTTTGATCGTCGCACGGACTCCCGGACGACACTCATCAGTCGCTAGGCCCATATTGAATCCCAATTCGGTTTTACAGAGAGTACTCTTCGGCGCTGGCCGCGAATCTCTCTCCCCGCACAAATTTCCAAGCTATTGGAAAAAGCGCAGGTGATTCCTGGACATATGAAGAGTGAACAGACTCGCAACATTACAGATCAATATCCTTAACATCGATTTTCTGCAGAATTGCTGAACATATTCTAAGTTCGAATACAGTAAATTTCCTTGAGACAGCAAAAACTTCTGTCAACAAACCGGCACAGATTAGAAAGCATCGCTTTTGAGAAACTCAGCTTTAGCCTTTTCTCGCACGATATGCTGCGAATCATTTATGAAGAACAACAGGCAATTGCCTTGACAGATTTCGTTGGTGGTGAAAAGAAACAGATCCTTTAAGAATGGCCATAGACGTGGTAAAAAAAGGCTCTGAGCACTATCGGACTTAACATCTGAGGTCATCAGTCCCCTAGAACTTAGAACTACTTAAACCTAAATAACCTAAGGACATCACACACATCCATGCCCGAGGCAGGATTCGAGCCTGCGGCCGTAGCGGTCGCGCAGTTCCAGACTGAAGCACCTAGAACCGCTACACTACAAATGGTTCAAATGGCTCTGAGCACTATGGGACTTAACATCTGAGGTCATCAGTCCCCTAGAACTTAGAACTACTTAAACCTAACTAACCTAACGGCATCACACACATTCATGCCCGAGGCAGGATTCGAACCTGCGACCGTAGCGGTCGCGCGGTTCCAGACCGAAACGCCTAGAACCGCTCGGCCACACCGGAGGGCGGTACACTACAGCTGAGCATTCAGCACAATACCTGGTTTTACCAAAACAAGCTGTGGAGACGCCATACCATCACTACAACGCGTATCCGGCTAGGTCACGGCTGTTAAATTATAGGATGAAAGATCAGCCATCTCCGTACTGTCAAGTTCACATAACCGAGATCGAAAACCTCTGTCATATGTTACTTGGGTGTTCACGCTACGACAGACAGCGGTGCAACTTTCTCAGGGCCTTTACCAGAGCAGGAATTCCCCAAGCTAAATCTGTGACGGGTCCGTTTCGATAGCTGACCACAGCGGTCTATGTCAGTATTGCCCTGTTTCTGCAATAAGTGGATATCCAAATATGAATCAGACATAAAGAATCCATCACGAGGACATGTGGTATAGGCACTGTGTTGAATTTACAAAGTGTACTGTGAAGTTTAACTGGTAGAAATGTAATTAATTATGCTAATACTGTATGTACGACAATGTGTACTAAGTCTGTAATTAATCACATTTCTGGCTAAACGGTTAACACAAAAGCCAATAAATAAATAAATAAAACTCATGTTCGGAGCGAGGAGGCGCAATGGTTAGCACGCGGGACACAGCTGGGAGGACAGCTGTTCAAATCAGCTTCCGACCATCCAGATTTTGGTTTTCCGCGGTGTCCCTAAACCGGTCCTAGAAAATACCGGAACGGTTCCTTTGGAAAGGAACGGCCGATTTCCTTCCCCATCCGGGAAACAATCCAAGTTGCGCTCCACCTCTAATGTCGACGGGACGTTAAGCCAAAACACTCCTTTTTTGATTCCAGATTCATAGATTTCCGAAAAGCGTTTCTTAGCGCCCCTCTGCAAATTGTTAATGAATGTCCGAGCATACGGAATGGGTTCACAGACATGTGGGTGGCTCGAAGACTTCTTAATAAACAGATCCCAGTACATTGTCCTGGACTGTGGGTGTTCATCAGAGATGAGTGTATCGTCAGGGAAGTGTGATACAACCCCTCCTGTTCTCTATACACATAAACAGGGCGACTGTTTGCTGATAACGCTGTAGTGCACGGAAAATCGCCGTCGTCGAGTGGCTGTAGGAGGGTACAGGATGACTCAGACGGAATTTATAATTTGTGTGATGAATGACCGCTTGCTCTAAATGTAGAAAAATGTAAGTTAAAACACAGTGTATGTGGTGTGCTGCTTGACACATACACGTCGATTAAATATCTAGGTTAAACGTTGCAAAACGATGTGAGGTACAACGAACACATAATGACGGTAGTAAGGAAGGCGAATGATCGAATTCCATGTTGCACATTCTAACAACCCTACCACAACAAAGGTCAAAATTTAATAACGATTGTGGTGTTGCTCGCGCTCCTAAATACTGCATTTTCGGGCAACAACTAAGTTATTATGTGGCAGGTGTCATTAGAGCACAGTTAATAAAGTCATTTCATGTAATAATGAATAAACTAGGCACTCATCTTCTCGTGTTTCCCACGTTGGTCTCGTAAAATCACGGCTCAATCGTCGAAAATCTAGGTGGTGATGATTCCAAGCTCGGATGCAAAAAGGCCCAGGTTTTATTCTGCTATATTCAAAAGTTTTGTAGATGCGCTTCACAAACCATTCTTGAAGATTAAACCTTTCAAAGTTAGCACAATAGTGATGTAAAAAAAAATCAGCACTCCGAATTTAAGTTACACTTCCTTTTTATTGCTTTTGTTGCAATATCACGTAACACACAAAACATCACTTCACAATACAAAACATACTTGAAAACATCTTCCTCACAGTCACTGTTAAAGTTCACATTTTATAAGCTGACTACAATATGCGTCTTTCCAACATGACGTCCAAGACTTGACTTTTTCAAGGTCCGACTCTCTAACAACTAACTAATAATCGCTTACGCGCCCAAAAAATCAAGAGTTACAAGTACGTCAAAGATCATAGTGACAAAAGAAAGAATACAGATAACAATAATATCATTGCAATATAAACATATCGATGTATCACAAATGAAATCAAATCTGAATGTTGTCTCAGAAATATGTTAAGTAGCTAACAGAAACACAGTAGAATATAGTTGGTATCGAGAGGTTCAGGTGAGGTGCCGTAATGGTTACGTAATTCAAGTACCATTACAATATGTACTGAGCATCGTGAAGTAGCCGTTGATTTAGTAACGGATGGAAGAGAGTGGAGGGGTAAAAACTGTGTAGCTCGAGCGTTATAGCAGTTGTTCGGCTATGAATAAACTTTTCAGGGTAGGTTAGTGTTGAGATCTACACATATCCGAATACCACTGCAACATGTTAAAGTTGGATTTGAACCCAGTAGCGTTGCAGCTTTCTAGACGACGCCGTTGTGCACGTAACGCGAGCAGGTGAGACGGGCCTCAGAATTATCATTGTGGTAAAGGCACAAAGAGTCACACGCAGAGAGCATAGCGGTGTTTGCGCTGGGAGCTGCAGGTGGACAGGAGACAGCCGTCATCCGCGGTCCCCGAGCACAGAGAAATGGGAGGCGACGGTGTTTCCGCTGCGCCGCCCCCGCTACAACCCGCCGCTGTTTTTCCCGCACCGCCTCGCGTGAATACCGCAATGATTACTTAATCACGCTAGCGGTAGACATTCTGTCGCTGCCACCAATTTAGAAAACTGTACATTCACTTTTTACCACAAACATTTTGAGAGAGTGTGTTGTACATTCAGGTTGATTAAGTTGAACTTATGGGTCCAGTATCGACGAACAGTAGTTAAGAATTTGTCGAACCGGGGTTTTGAGGCCACACCTGGCGCCTAAAAGACTTACACGATAAATCACACAAATCTAAAGGCTGTAAATTCGAGTAAATACTTAGGGATTACAATTACGAATAACGTAAGTTGGAACGATCACATGATAATGTTGTGGGTAAAACAAACCAAAGACTACAATTTTGTTGTGGCGTAACAAGCTAGTCACGCCACACTGAGGAGGAAGCCGAAAGGCACGCGTACACACACGCCGACTGGCGTCAAGTCTGGAACAGGATACGTTATGTCTGCTATAAAGAAAATACGTCTGTGGAATATACTTAACTTTTAATCACTCCTTGTGGTACATCTCTCTTGACTATACAAATGAGACTCGTAAGATACATGCACTGATACAATTGGCGCCTTGCTAAGTCGTAGCCATTAACTTAGCTGAAGGCTATTCTAACTGTCTCTCGGCAAATGAGAGCAAAGGCTTCGTCAGTATAGTCGCTAGCAACGTCGTCGAACAACTGGGGCGAGTTCTCGTACGTCTCTCGAGACCTGCCGTGTGGTGGCGCTCGGTCTGCGATCACACAGTGGCGACACGCGGGTCCGACATGTACTAATGGACCGCGGCCGATTTAAGCTACCACCTAGCAAGTGTGGTGTCTGGCAGTGACACCACATTCCTCCCCCGCAAATCGGCGAACGGTCGTGTTATAAGGCTTCCGCCCGCCGTGGGGAGGACCCCATGTTGACGTACGCGATGAGGTGGGGAGCCTAACAACAGGCGAGGCTGTGCCACCCGCACCCGGCCATTCGGTCCGAGGGGAGCTAGGAAACGCCTGAAAACCTAGTCCAGGGTGCACGTCAACATGCGGTGTATGCGCCCGTAATGAGACAGGAGGGGCCGAAGGGTCGACCTCCATTGCGTCGGGGGATCCGACGCGCGATGACGACATCTGGTCCGGAGCGGGCAAGAGTTCCATGGTGGAGGACAGCCGGTCACGGGAAGCGAGCGGCGGCGCGTGACCCAGGGAGGCGCCAGGCGGTTGCAGCGACGCGTCCACTGCGGGCGGCGGCGGCGGGAGAACAGGCGGCGGCGGCGGCGCGTCGCCATGAGGCAAAATGGAAGGCAGCGTCGGTAACACCTGGGGATGAGGCGAGCCAGTAGATGGGTCCCCAGGGCGCTGACCGGACGGCACCGTCGCTGAAAGCAGACGGGGAGCGGCAGAACCCGGGCGACGACAGAGGCGCAGCTGATTGAGATGCCGACGCACCTCACCAGAGGCCCCCAAAACCAAATACATCGCGCGGCCGAGGCAGCGAAGAATGCGCCCTGCGAGCCAACGCCGTGAACCGCGATAGTTGCGATAGAAAACAACGTCGCCAGGAGCAAAAGCAGTAGTCTGCCGCTGCACTGGAACCGGATGCGGCGGATGCAGCAAAGACATCAAGGTTCGATGAGGACGACCATGGAGCAACTCAGCCGGCGAGCGACCATCGCGGGGCTGAGAGCGATACGAGGACAAAAAGAGCAAAATGCGTCCTCCCGAGAATGCGACTCTTTCAACTTCAACATCTGTGACTTGAAAGTCCGGACCAACCGTTCAGCGGCACCGTTTGACTGATGCGAAAACGGCGCGGATGTCAGATGTTGAATACCATTGGCCTTGCAGAATGACTGAAATTCTGCGGACATGAATTGTGGGCCATTGTCGGAAACAATAGTCTGGGGAAGACCTTCAATGCAAAAAATAGCAGACAACGCTTGGATGGTGGCAGAAGACGTCGTGGAAGGCATCCGGACAACAAAAGGAAAATTACTGAAAGAATCGACCACAACCAACCATCGAGCATTCCAGAATGGACCAGCAAAATCGATGTGCAAGCGTTGCCAAGTGGAAGTGGCTGTCGGCCATGCAAAGAATTTCCGCGGCGGGGCGGAGTGTTGTTCGGCACACGCCACGCAAGAAGAGCACAGATTCGTAATCGCAGCATCGATTCCGAACCAAGTACAGTGCTGACGAGCAAGTTGTGTCGTGCGCACTATACCCCAATGTCCGTGGTGAAGAAGCCGTAAGACAGAGGACTGTAACGAACGTGGGACCACGACTCTGGATTGATCATTATCCGAACGCAACAACAAAACACCACGTCGTACAAAAAGTCTCTCCTTGTGAGCAAAAAATCGGCGAACCAACGGATCCTCGATCCATGACTTTGACAAGGGCCATTGCGTAGCAACAAAACGCAAAACAGTAGCAAGGACAGGGTCAGCAGCTGTGGCTGTAGCGACACGACGAAAATCAATCGGAAACGATTCGACCACATCATCGGTTTCCGAATCAATGAACATTCAAGCAAGTTCGGAAGAATCGAATGCTTTATCCTCAGCAACAGGCAAACGGGACAACGCATCAGCGGTTCCGTGCTTAGCAGTGGACCGATACAAGATATCGTAGCGGTACTGCGAGAGGAAAAGAGACCAGCGAATGAATTTCTGCGCTGTACGTGGAGGTACAGGCTTGTTCGGATGAAAAAGCGATGTCAAAGGTTTGTGGTCTGTGATGATGGTAAATTCCGACCATACAAGAAATCATGGAACTTAGTAGCACCAAACACGAGAGCTAAAGCTTCCTTCTCTATCTGTGAATAATTGCAATGCGCAGACGAGAGCAATTTTGAAGCAAAGGCAATAGGACGATTATGCGATCCATCTTTGTGCGCAAGCACAGCACCGATCCCGAAATCCGATGCATCTACCATCAACAAAAGGGGTTTCTGGGGATCGAATGGCGTAAGGCAAGTATTTGAAAGCAACGCCGATTTCAACCGGCGAAAGGCGCGTTCGCATTCCGTCGTCCAGACGAACGGAACACCTTTACGGCATAAGCGATGAAGCGGAGCTGAAATGGAAGAAGCGCGCGGCACAAACCTGGCATAGTAGTTAATTTTTCCCAACACACTCTGGAGCTGTTTTAAGTTCTGTGGCGAAGGCAACTCCTGTATGGCACGGAGGTGCTCTGGACTCGGATGTATGCCTTGTGCATTTATGACATGGCCCAGATATGGTAAGTCACGAGCAAAAAACACATTTGTCCTTCCTCAAGCGAAGACCATTTTGTCGCAAGACCTGAAATAACGTTCGTAGGTTGGCTAAATGTTCGGCTTCTATCTTTCCGGAGATCACAATATCGTCCAGATAGTTCGCAGCAGTAGGGACCGACGCACAAACAGTTTGTAAATATTGCTGAAACAATGCAGGGGCGGATGCACACCCGAATGGCAGTCTTTTGAATCGGTACAATCCAAGATGCGTGTTAACCACCAAAACGCGCTGGGATTCTTCGTCCACTGGTATTTGCAAGTACGCATCAGCTAGGTCCAATTTCGAAAAGTATTTACCCGGGCACAGTTTATCAAAAAGATCTTCCGGGCGGGGCAAAGGAAAAGTTGCAGTCACAAGTTGTGGATTCACAGTTGCCTTGAAGTCCACGCAAAGTCTCAATTTTCCGGAAGGTTTTGGCAAAATTACTAAGGGTGAGGCCCCGAGAGAAGCCTGCACACGTTCAATTACACCTTGAGATTCTAAACCGTGTAATGTTCTTGCGACCTCATCACGCAATGCGTGGGGAACATTGCGCGCTCTGAAAAATTTCGGTTGCGCGTCCACTTTGAGTTCCAAATGTGCTTCATAGTTCTTAGCGCAACCAAGGCCCGGAGCAAAAATGTCTGCAAATTCTTCACAAAGACGAGAAACACTGGCGGAAGGCACAGTCTGAGTCACTGAGAGGACCTGATTTACTATAGACATGTTAAACAACTGAAATAAATCTAAATCAAACAAGTTCACTGCCTTAGAAGAACGAAGAACGTAAAATGACACAAGTTTTGTTTGTCCCTTGTATGTGGCAAGAAGGCTGCACTGTCCTAACACAGGTATCTGCTGTCCTAAATAACTATTGAGCTGAACATCTGCGGCACGCAACGGAGGTTTGCCCAGTTGTTTGTACGTGTCTTGATTGAGCAATGAAACTGCAGCTCCGGTATCGAGCTGGAATGGTATCACTTTGCCTCCAAAGTCTAAGTCTACAAAAAGTTTATTGTCCTGCCGACGACAAAAGCGACTTTCACGTGCAATTTGAACTGATACAGGTACAGAAGCACTTGCGACTGTAAGGGATTTCCGGCGACGTCGACGCACACGTTTTGTGGGACGAACACAGTCACTGTTAGATAAAGTGGCACTGGACGGGGTGGAATTAACGACATGAATGTCCATGGGCGAAGGTCCACGAGCCTGATTGTCCGTGGTTCGATTCCGGCGCGAAGCAAAGGGCCTGGAATGGTTGTGACTGTCTGATCTGAGCTTTTTCTGGCAAACACTTTGAACATGTCCTTTCTTATGACAGTAAAAGCAAATAGCTTGGCGTGACGGGCAATTGTCACGCGAATGTCTAGTTGCACACCGCGGGCATGATTTTAGAACTGCATTGGCATGCTTACGCGGCTGGACTCGTGTTTGCGAGCTAGGCTGCAGCTGCGCTGACGTGCGCGAGGGCCGTTTAGCGTCCCGTGCTGCGCGCCCGGCGGGCCGGTCAATGCGACACACAGCTGGCGAAGTTTCAAATGATTCCTGAGCAAAGTCAAGTGTGTCTTGCCTATCCAATATGTCTATCACTTGTTGAAGGGAGGGATTAACTAGTTTCAAAATCTGTTCCCGTATGCGAACATCAGAAACGTTCTGTACTATTGCATCACGCACCATAGTATCTGAATACGGAAGTCCACATTCACATGCAAAATCACAATCCCTAGTAAGTCCTTGCAATGTTGCAACCCACTCCCTATTAGTCTGACCGGCCGTACGTTTGGTACGAAAGAACGTATACCTTTTTGCAACTACATTAACTGTTTCTTTGAAATAGGCATCTAAAGCAGACAAAATTTCTTTGTAGGACAGAGTTGCTATGTCGCGTCGGGGAAACAATTTCACTATCACACGGTAGGTGGACACACCGACACAAGAAAGCAAAAACGGCTGCCGCTCATTACCTTGAATTCTGTAGGCGGCTAGATGGAATCCAAACTGGCGTGACCATTCTGGCCACGTTTCGTGCGTGGAATCAAAATTACGGAAGGATGGTGCAACGGCGTGTTGTGGCTGCGGTAGCGATGAAACGGCGGCGGCCGCATCGGGGTGCAGCGCACGTTGACCCTGGACGAGCTGTCCAAGGGCATCCAATAACGCCTGCGTCTGCTGATTCTGCAAGCGATAAAATTCGGACAGTACATCTGGAGAATGTGGCGAAGCCATGACACAAGTAAATGGAAGCAATGAGAAAGAACAAGATCCTGATTAATCCGCGTCGCCAATCTGTTGTGGCGTAACAAGCTAGTCACGCCACACTGAGGAGGAAGCCGAAAGGCACGCGTACACACACGCCGACTGGCGTCAAGTCTGGAACAGGATACGTTATGTCTGCTATAAAGAAAATACGTCTGTGGAATATACTTAACTTTTAATCACTCCTTGTGGTACATCTCTCTTGACTATACAAATGAGACTCGTAAGATACATGCACTGATACAATTGGCGCCTTGCTAAGTCGTAGCCATTAACTTAGCTGAAGGCTATTCTAACTGTCTCTCGGCAAATGAGAGCAAAGGCTTCGTCAGTATAGTCGCTAGCAACGTCGTCGAACAACTGGGGCGAGTTCTCGTACGTCTCTCGAGACCTGCCGTGTGGTGGCGCTCGGTCTGCGATCACACAGTGGCGACACGCGGGTCCGACATGTACTAATGGACCGCGGCCGATTTAAGCTACCACCTAGCAAGTGTGGTGTCTGGCAGTGACACCACAAATTTGCTGGCAAAACACTGAGCAAATGCAACAGACGTACTAAAGAGACTGCCTACATTACGTTTGTACGTCCTCTTCTGTAGTACTGCTGTGCGGCGTAGGATCCGCATTAGATACGACTGACGGAGCTCATCGAAAAAGTTCAAAGAAGGGCAGATCGTTTTGTAATGCCAGGGGATAGGGCAGAGAGCTCCACGGATGTGATACGTGAATTGGGGAGGCAGTCATTAAAACGAAGGCGTTAATCGTTGCAGCAGGATCTTCTCATGAAGAATCAATCACCAACTTTCTGCTCAGAGTGTGAAAATATTTTGTTGGTACCCAAATACGTAGGGAGAAATGTTCACCGTAATAAAAAAGAGAAATCAGAGCTCATACAGAAAGGTTTAAGTGTTCGCTTTCCTTGTGTGCTGTTAGACAGTGGAACGGTAGAGAAATAGCTTGAAGATGGTTCGATGAACCCTCTGCCAAGCACTTCATTGTTAATTGCAGAATAATTGTGTAGATGTGAGGCCATCTGCCATTATCGTCATTTACAAATCACTCATCAGCCCCATCGTAACTTAATCCAGTGATGCCTGAATCTCTGTCTCTCCGAAATTCTAAAAATCTGTTGAAACACTAGAAAGACATGCACTCCGCCTCGCCTCCCGGATAAGCCTACCTTCACCAACAGTTTTACACCAACTCATCCATTTTACACATCTTCTTCTCTTTTTCGAGGACGTTATAACTAGGTACATTAATAGGACAACCCAGTTCCAGCACCCAATATTCTAACGATTAATCACCAGTCCATGTACTCGCAAGTGCCGGCACCCAATATCCTACCCAGTAATCACCAACTCCATCCATATTTATTCATCCTCTACATCAATATTGCAGTAGCCACTTCACGTGTGGTGGAGGGTACTTATGGTTCCACGAACTGATGCCCCCCTTCCCTATTCCACTCGCGAATGACGCTTCGGAAGAATGATTGTTGGAAGGTCTCTGTATTACTTCTGATTTCTCTAATTTCCTCATCGTGGTAATTTAGCAAGATGTATGTGGAAGGTAATATTTTGTCCGAGTTTTCCCAGAAAGTACTCTCTTGAAATTTCAATAGTAAACCTCTCCGCGATGCACAATGCCTCTCTTGTAGCACCTATCATTAGAGCTTGTTGAGCATTTCTGTAATACTCTCGCACCGAATAAACGATTCCGCGACGAAACGTGTCGCTCTTCTTTGGATCTTCTCCGTCTCTTCTGTCACTCCCGCTGGACCAGCAATGAAATCTGGCCGAGATGTACCCTCTCTTCCAGCCATAGTCAACAACGCTCCACCTCACACCATCGTTACGTTTTAATCTTTCTCCTCAGTAACTCTTAGTTGCTTCCTGCAGTTCCACAGGGCTCCATTGTAGTAGAGGAAGTTCGGTTATCATAGAATGCCATTTACTTTTGTGAATGTATCTCCAAATTGAACTCATTCTTAACTATCAAACAAACGTTATCATAAATTTCAGCTGTTTGGCAATAAGTATTTGTATTTCTCTGAATAAAATTAAAAAAAAACTTACCACTGAAAAAGCTTTAAAGAAAAGTTGGGCATTAGTATGGAATACTAGGGAAATACGGTATAGGGGTAAAAATGCGGATAATCAAGTAAATTGGAAAAGAAACATATTTAATGTAGAAAAAATACTATTCTGCGACTGCTCTTAATTAAATTCTTAAAATAATTACTTATCAGTAACAGAAAAAATAATTTAGTTTGATAAAAAACCTGTTAAGTTTATTAACTTCAGAATAACGTACTGAAACAATTATTTGTTTATGTGGTAGAGATGATTCGTTTTCATTCATCTATTTTCGGGAGTCACATATGTAATCTTCGTTCTCAGCACCAGCAAAATGAAGGTGGGTCCACATTTTACCACGTATTCCATATTATCCGATACGCCACCTTGGATTTCAAAAATAACAACAGAACGAACAGTATTCGTAGCCAAAAATCGGACAATACATAACGATATACACTATGTGATCATAAGTATCCGGATACCTGGCTGAAAATGACTTACAAGTTCGTGGCGCTCTCCATCGGTAATGCTGGAATTCAATACGGTGTTGGCCCACACTTAGCCTTGATGACAGCTTCCACTCTCGTAGGCATACGTTCAGTCAGGTGCGGGAAAGTTTCTTGGGGAATGTCAGCCCATTCTTCATGGAGTGCTGCACTGAGGAGAGGTATCGATGTCGGTCGATGAGGTCTGGCACGAAGTCGGCGTTCCAAAACATCCCGAAGGTGTTCTATAGGATTCAGGTCAGGGCTCTTTGCAGGCCAGTCCATTACAGGGATGTAATTGTCGCGTAACCACTCCGCCACAGGTCGTGCATTATGAACAGGTGCTCGATCGATTTGAAAGATACAATCGCCATCCACGAATTGCTCTTCAACAGTGGGAAGTAAGAAGTTGCTTAGAACATCAAAGTAGGCCTGTGCTGTGACAGTGCTACGCAAAACAACAAGAGTTGCAAACCTCCGCTATGAAAAACACGACCACACCATAACACCACCGCCTCCGAACTACACTGTTGGCACTACACACGCTGGCAGATGACGTTCACCGGGCATTCGCCATACCGACTCCCTGCCATCGGATCGCCACATTGTGTACCGCGATTCGTCACTCCACAAAACTTTTTTCCACTGTTCAGTCGTCCAATGTTTACACTCCTTACATGATGCGAGGTGTCGTTTAGCATTTACCGGCGTGATGTATGGCTAATGAGCAGCCGCTCGACCATGAAATCCAAGTTTTATCACCTCCCGCCTAACTGTCATAGTACTTGCAGTGGATCCTGATGCAATTTGGAATTCCTGTGTGATGGTCTGGATAGATGTCTGCCTATTACACATCACGACCCTCTTCAGCTGTCGGAGGTCTTTGTCAGTCAACAGACGAGGTCGGCCTGTACGCTTTTCTTCTGTACGTGTCCCTTCACATTTACACTTCACTATCACATCGGAAACAGTGGACCTAGGGATGTTTAGGATTGTGGAAATCTCGCGTACAGACGTATGACACAAGTGACACACAATCACCTGACCACGTTCGAAGTCCGTGAGTTCCGTGGAGCGCCCCATTCTGCTCTCTCACGATGTCTAATGACGACTGAGGTCGCTGGTATGGAGAGCCTGGCAGTAGGTGGCAGCACAATGCACCTAACATGAAAAACATATTTTCTTGGGGTGTCCGGATACTTTTGATCACATAATGCACCACTTTTACTTAATAACTTATGTAGTTTTAATTGCTCGAGTACATTTTGAAAAATTAATGCATATTTTTGAAAACTTACCTGCAAAAATGTTGTCAAATTATGATAAAAATTTTTCTCTGCCGTAATTCGCACGATGCCAGGTGACGAACTGGACTCTACACAGAGCATCACAGGGCCATTTTGCAGTAGTCTGCGCCCCCATGTGGGAGAACCGCTCAACGGATGAGAAATCACAGTATTCCATATTGGCCGACTATTCAATAATAAGCAAAGTTCATCTCTCTATCATTCCATCTCTGTTATGAACATGGTCGTTTCCATGTGCCACCAGCAGCACCTTTATATTACGGCAGCATCAGCATCATCACCCCTGATTAAATCTGAACTGTTGTGTAAAACCATGTCATTCTTTTTTAAATTACAAAAAGTTTTCATGTTGCATATTAAAAACTAGAATTTATTTCCTCTGTTTATTATTATTAAAGCTTTGTTAAATATGTAAACTTTTAATTGAAGAGCGGTTGCAACAGCTGTCAGCCCATCTTCCCTGGGGAACTGAAATGAGAATAAAAAACATGGTTTTGTAAGCTACCTCTTTTTAGGGTGAATTACATTTTCTCTGAAGTCTTCTAAAATATCTGAGACGGGCGCCCGTGTTCCCCACGACTACAATTATGATGGTTGCCCAGAAGGTAAGGCACCGCATTTTTTTCTTCGACAGTTCTTTGCTGAGCATAATGAGAATTACACACACGAAAGAATGGTGTTTTATCTACACACCCTATTTTTCCATGTAGTCTCCACCTCGTTCTATGGCTTTCTTCCAGCGCGAAACAAGGGTGTGTATGCCCTGTCGGTACCAATCCTAGTCCAGAGTGCGGAGCTAGTGCTTCACTGTGTCAATCACCTCCTCGTCGTCCTCAAAATGTCTTCCACATCTTTAATGGCCCAAACGTAGGGCAGTCCTAGGCGGCTAGATCAGGGCTGCAGGGCGGATGGGATAACAATGTCCAACCCTGTTTTCCGATGTGTTCAGCAGTCCTCAGACTTGTGTGGGGCCAAGTATTACCGTGTTGCAGCAAAACATCACCTGGGTTGCTGTGGCGCCGAAGTCGCAGGAAACACGTCTTGAGTTTTCTTAATGTGTTTATGTATGCTTCTGAATTAATGGTACCGCCTCTTGGCATCACATCAATGAGAATCACACCTTCACAGTCCCAGAACACGGTGATCATGACATTACTGGCGGAAGCAGTTGTTTTGAATTTTTTCTTCTGTGGGGAGTAGGAATGGCGCCATTCCATCGACTGTCGTTTTGTTTCGGGCTCAAAATGGTGAACCCAGATTTCATCACCTGTCACAATCCGGGACAAGAAGGCCTCCCCCTCAGTTTCAAAACGTTGCAACAAATCCAGACAGATGTTTTTTGTGTGCGATTTGTGAAGCACCGTCAGACACTGCGGGACCCACCTTGCACACACTTTTGAATGTCCTAGAGTGCGGATAGTTGCATCCACACTTGATTGACAGATGCAGCGCCAACTGCCGAATCTGTCCTCGCGTATGAGAACATCAGCTCGCTGCGACGTGTCAGGTGTGACAGCCGTGGATGGTCTTGGCTCTGAGCACTATGGGACTTAACTTCTGGGGTCATCAGTCCCCTAGAGCTTACAACTACTTAAACCTAACTAACCTAAGGACATCACACACATCCATGCCCGAGGCAGGATTCGAACCTGCGACCGTAGCAGTCGCGCGGTTCCGGACTGAAGCGCCTAGAATCGCTCGACCACCACGGTCGGCGTGGACGGTCTTCCAGGCCGCTGCAAATCGTGGAGCTCCGCCGAAAAGCCTTCTGATGACCTCGCCCTCCGTACCCAGCGACTAACTGTACTTCTGTCGACAGCAGATGCTCTATAGACTTTGCACAAGCATTTGTGAATATTCTCCACAGTTCCTTTCTCTGCAGTGAGAAATTCAACGACGGCAAGTTGCTCGTAACGTGCATCACCTACAGACGCCATTTTGAAACTGTCCTGCAGGTACGCTGTCTGTCGGAAGTGACGGAAACTAGGCGCGCTCACTCAGGAGGCTTCAAATAACACATACGTAACGTTTCGCATTCGTAACATCGTTTTTGACTGATAAATACAATGCGGTGCACTACGTTTTGGGCAACCCTTGTACTATGTTGTTTCACCTTAAATTACTCTGGGCAGAAACTACTAGACATTCGATCACTCATCGGCATAGGCAAACGAAGTCTGATCTCTCTGTCTATTTACTCATATTATAACACAATTTTTAAAATTTTATTCATAAAAAATGGTTGATGAAAGCCTGAGATTGCAGAAGTGTACTGTGAAGTGTCATCTTTGTAAATGATGCGAGTTTCTACATGAGAAGATAACAATAAATCCTAAAGGCACCAGAATAATGGGGCAGCTCACACATCAAAAACAGTACGCATAAAAACGTCATAATAAACGAAAAACGCATTTCATATGCGAATTATTTCCCGAAATTTGTCGCACGGAAAATAAATGAAGGAAAATCGTTACTGGCAGCAGCAACGTAATTTTATAACAAACAAAACCGTTATATTACATTTATTTATGTTTCGAGCCAGCTGCCAATATTAGTACCAGAAGCTGATAGTCTGCATTTTGTCGATGATTCCTAACAGGTTTTAACGATGAAGCCTCCCCGTACACGCGAACGGCATCAAGGGCTACAGGAGTATTTCTCCAGGTCATCCACTGGATGTAAAGTGTGATTCATTTAAGCTGTTCATCTCAAATACTTCTGTAACCTATTAAGATTTCGCATTTCTGTTTTCATCCAAATAGATTTTGAAAGTCCTCATTGAACGTCATGTAGTCTCTTTGTTGTTGTTGTTGTTGTGGTCTTCAGTCCTGAGACTGGTTTGATGCAGCTCTCCATGCCACTCTATCCTGTGCAAGCTTCTTCATCTCCCAGTACTTACTGCAACCTACATACTTCTGAATCTGCTTAGTGTATTCATCTCTTGGTCTCCCTCTACGATTTTTACCCTCCACACTGCCTTCCAATGCTAAATTGGTGATCCCTTGATACCTCAGAACATGTCCTACCAACCGGTCCCTTCTTCTTGTCAAGTTTTGCCACAATCACAGGTATATTAATTTCAGAGATATTATTTTTTGTTATCTCAAACGCAACTATTGTAATTGCTGCTGCTACAGTCACACATCTCAAAGAAATACAGCGGAGGTCCTCTATTGGGAATCTTATACGAATTTTCGAGGAAATTGCAATATTTATAACCTAGAATTTTTCTGTTCTGAACAACAAACCTATTGTCGTCTTACGGTTCAATCCCGTCTCCAGCCATCCTGATTTAGGTTTTCCGTGATTTCCCTAAATCGTTTCAGGCAAATGCCGGGATGGTTCCTTCCCAATCCTTCCCTAAACCGACCTTGCGCTCCGTCTCTAATGACCTCGTTGTCGACGGGACGTTAAACACTAACCAACACCACCATATTGTCGTCTTATGTGGGAATTGGTGTTGGTACCATACAGAACTATCGCGTCTGAAAGGTAGGACGCTCCAACTCGATGCAGATAATAGCGTCTATCTATAAAATATTTGAGGAAAATTTATTTTAAAAATCACGTTAATCGCACTTCGCTACATGGGGACGCACCATCTCACCAACTGGAACGCAAAGGACGTTGCAATTAAGAAAGATTCATCATTTAATTGCGGTGACAGTTCTGCTGTCGTTCCTGCCAGAGCCGTGAAAAAAAGGGTGTTATCACAAGTTAAACGGATTTGTGAAACAGAAAGCTGAGGAATAAAGATTGTGATCTGCATTAACAAATGAACTAACATGAGTTTATTTTCGAGATACTTAGTTACATTATAAAATTACATCAGGAACAGATAAAAGAAGGATATCACAGATAAAAGTGTGCAACCTGAGCATCTCAATTTCTGCAACGGATCGTCCTGTATTGTTCTGTCATTAATGCTTTGGACTCCTGTGGGCTTTCTTTATTTCCGCAACGCTTCTTGTTACTTGCCGAGTGGTTGAGACAATTGCCTGTCATTCGGCCATTCTGATTTATGCTTTCCGAGATCTCCCCAAATTCCTTGAGACGAAAAACCAAGGGATTCGTTCTTTTCTTTCCAAAGTTTAATGTACAAAAGAAAGATTCGCATTGGGTTATTGACAGAGGGATCCTAATGAAAAGGGTTTTAATCCTAATTCCTTCGCAATACCTGGGTGTTGTGTTTTAAGTCCATTTGCTTAGTGTAAAGAAAAGGATGAAAGTGCGCGAAAAGCGATGTTGCGGTTTGTGGAGCGTGATGTAGGAAGAGGGTCAACTCTGTCTGTAAAAACGCCGGTAGAGCCGCCGAGCTACACTTGTAACAGAGTCACTGCCAAGACTTTTGTGCTGCAACGTAGACTACTGGATCACAGTTTGATGATCAGAATTTGTTTAACTTACCTGCCGAGTGCTATTGATGTCAGGTACACGTCACCATCGAAATTCGAGCCGGCCACAGGAGAGGCGTACGTTAGCAGCCTCTACTCGGAGGTGTGTATCACAAACAGTACCCTGTCTGTAACGATCTACGTAGACAGGTCACTCAACTCGAACCTTCGTAGGAGAAATGTATTAGCAGTTGCAATTACAATTAAGCTTCAGCTGCACACTGGTGACGCGTGAAAATTTATACCGCAACTGCGAATGCATTTCTTCTATATCATAAGGTGTACATCGTAGCAGTGTCTGTTCCTTTAGACATACAAGCATCTCTGATGGGCACTGCATAGTACCCCGTAAAATACAGATGCCTAGACAGGCCGCAACAATAATAAATTTCTCTCCTTGCGGCAATAACAGTAGCTCTGCGAGAACAGAACATGGACAGACGGTGACATAACTGTGACGGTTTGTGTCAGTCCGGGAGCCGCGGTCGGATAGCCGAAGCGGTTAAGACAAGCAGTCTGCCTTTGGCAGTAGAGCAGCTCGGACATTTTGTTTACGTCCTGGATGCGCACGCTTGCGATTGCGGTTGTGTTCACTGCACCCTGCTTCACGTGTGTAAACTCTTGAATACGAACACTATGGCACACACTTTCAGAAAGACCGCGCTCAAGTACACGTTCGCTAAATATTATAAGAGACCTAAGACCCATGAAATCGAACGCTTTTTGAGAGACGAAGTGCGCATTAATTACAACGACCTTATTGGCATCCATTTATCGATCGTGAACAGGGTCGTCGAGCTAGTTACAGATGTGGAATGTGACAAAAAAGTGAACGATGTCAAACGGATATTAAAATTTCGACCCTCAGGTGGCCGTACAGACGATCATTAGTGGATCATGCGGGTTTAGGTATCTGCACCATATGGATCTTTCAACTGCCCTTCGAGGTGTTACGACTTCTGCACCACTTGTTAGCAGCAGACGAAGTGGCTGCGCCAAAGACTGAGACGGCGTGGAGTTTTACAATTATTTATTGAACTTTCTTTACAATTTCTCCCTCGTCGTCGCTGCCCAGCCCTGCGGATCCCTCCGCCTGGCTGCTGCTGTGTAGGTTCTCCGACAATGCGCGCAACGCAGGCCAGCCGTGCTCCGCTGAAGCCAGGATGCCCTGTGGTTGAGATGAACTCGCCGCCGCTCGGCGCCCCAGTGCGGGCACGCCCACGGAGCTGCGTCGCCGTGAGGTCAGCTGCCGGCGCCTGCTGCGCCGGCGGCTGGGAAGCCGTCAGTTGCGATGTCCGCGAGCTCCCGTCACGGACGGACCACGTGCCGTGGAGCCGGGTTGCCGTGAAGTCCGGGCGTCAAACCCCGGCGGCGCCTGTCACCGAGACCGCGCTGCGGCCTTCCTGCTGGAAGTTCTCGCTGTAGTTAGTCAGCCGTGGTGTCGACCGAACTCGGGCCGACCTCGAGAGCTGAAGTTGACATCTGGCGGCGAACGGATGACTCCTGCGAGCTGGAACAGACTTCCGGAATCGTCACCTACGAAGATTGAACATTCGGACACGGACCACGTCCGTCCTCAGATCCGAACTGCTTCCCAATGGCTTCTGTCTGTTGCTGCCTGCGCTCCGGCAGGAGGACGTTTTTTACCGTCGGTAGTAGCTTTTTGTTTACTCCTGCAGTATATTGCAGCGTAGGTTAGCGTGCTGGCCTCACTTCCCCTTACTCAGCACTCTCCAGGCTTCGCTCAGCGCTCAGTCTGTGTGCGTCCTTGCGTCAGCCTGTTGGTAGACTGCTGCTGTCAGCAAGGCTATCTGTGCCTGCCTACTTCGCAACGCCTCGGTCGCCGGCGTGCCTCTGTTTTGCCATTCTCCACTGCGTGAAGCAACGCTTACTACATGTGGCCGCAACACTGCCTCTTCCTAAAAATTAAATTCGTCCCCGAATTTACCCTGTACCTAACTCTAGTTCTATCCTATATTCTACTTCTTTGCTATATACATCCAGATTGCCCTGACTCATGCCCTACTGGTGTTCCATTCTACAGGAATCTCATGAAGCGGTCTTGCATTAACATGTTGAATCCTACGTTTTAATAAGACATATACCACACCGATAAATACAATCAACACGGTAATGGTACTGGTTGAAATACCAATGGTCACAATGCTACGTTTCCGCCTGGTATTGTACTCCTCCACACGCCTTAATAATTTCTGCATTGAAATTTGACCTTTCTCCGAATCTACTAGTTTATCTATCGTTTGCAATAGTGTAGCATCCAAGGTGTTGTTAATATACGTCAAATTTTCTCCTGGACCGATGCTGAATGACGCATCTGGCCAGTACAACGTCAGATGAGTATCTGTAACCTTGGTGACTCCCGTGACTGTCGCTGGTAAGCTGAAACGATCACCTACTATTTCACAATTTGTCCCGTTGATTAGCAAACCACTGTCCCGTAATTCCATCTCTGTGGTTGCTGTCCAATTCCCATTGTCATAACACTTGGCTGATATCCTCTCCGCAGCGAATACTGAATACAACCAATGCCTCCCAACTTGCTGAAAATGTGGTGTATTCTCTATTATTCTCCGACACTCCGAAGCTTCTGCTTCTGCCCTAAATAACTGGATCTCACATGACCCCTTGCCCGTGAAAACAACCCATGATGGACAAATGGAAACTGACTCCGTTAGACATCTACTCAACTCTAAACTCGACATACTAGCATGAGTATCCCCCTCCTTAGAAATGAATAAAACCTCGTGTGTCCTGAACTGTACGCCCTTCCCCATGCGCTCCCATCTGACTGGATAAGGATGCACTGTGTAACAATGATACTGTCTCCCCACACTAGTTACTGGAAATCTAATCTCTATATACATCTTAACTAGATCCGTTGTTACCTTAATCCTAGACATATGTTAAAAAAGTGACATACTCGCTTCAGTTATCGGAACTACGTGTTCTACCCCCTCTGGAAACTCTCCCTCTGCCTGCTTCAGACTCCGTCTGAATTTTTCTGGTGACATCAACGTCACACTCACCTGCACGTGCAATGCGTGATGTACTGCCTCTTGCAATTCATCCATCCTCACTCGTGCATCACCAATGCTGTTAACCAGTTCCCGCAGCAATTTAGCCATTTCCAGCTTCCTTTCCACTATATCCAATCGCGTTTGTACCTCTTCCAGATACGTATTCAATAATTTCTGTGTTTGTTCTATATATGCTCGTAATCCTGTAGCCATCCAACGCACCACGCGTGTCACATTCAACAACTCTGTACCGAATCCCTGTATCTCTGTTGTGTGTATATCCACTAACTCCCTTAGCTTTCCTCCCTGCCGCGAATAACTGTTAAAGAATTGTTCAAACCCTCAATATCGTCTCCATCCGCTGTTCCAAAAATTGTTTTCAGCAACTTCCCACCTGCACTCAACGAACCCCTCTTTACTCTCTTTCTCCTCCTTGGAATCATGCTCACGACTTGGCGCAGTTGTTCCCTTATTTCCTTACATGACCTATCCAAGGCCTCGTACTCTTCTTGCACGTCCCGTAATATTCCGTTCTTAGATGCAACTGTTTCCACACTCGATACCACCTCCTGTAGCTGCCGCATCTCGTTCCTTACCTGCAGGATGTTGAGTGCCAGCCGAAGCGTCCACTTGTGACTCGTGAGGACCACATCTGGTTGTTTTCCGAACAACACCCCACTTCGCAACGGCATATCCTGTACCTGGCCACCTTGTGTCAGCTGCCAAAGGACTACGCCCCATACTATCCACTTGTACCCCATCCTGCGTCACCTATAGAATGGAGAGAGAAGGAAAAAACTCCCATCACTACCCCTTAATACCAATAAAATAACCGTAGCCCGTGTACAAAAATAATACACACATGATAATTACTGCTAACTACACATCCCTCGAACGCAGCTTATACTTAATACTCGGTTTACTGTCTGCTCCTGGCGCTTCTTTTCGCTTTCTGGCAGAAGGGGAAGTACATATACACGGATCTACTACCCCCTGGAACGGCTTAACTCCACTAACATGAACCACCATTTTCTTGGTAGGCAATTGTAATTTTACATTGACAGGTTATGTCATTTCCACTACCTGGTAAGCCGGCCGGAGTGGCCGTGCGGTTCTAGGCGCTACAGTCTGGAACCGAGCGACCGCTATGGTCGCAGGTTCGAATCCTGCCTCGGGCATGGATGTGTGTGATGTCCTTAGGTTAGTTAGGTTTAATTAGTTCTAAGTTCTAGGCGACTGATGACCTCAGCAGTTTAGTCGCATAGTGCTGAGAGCCATTCACACTACCTGGTATGGTCCCTGGAACTTGTTTGTGAACTTCTTGGTTCTCCCTTTTGGAACATACGGATTAGCTAGTAGCACCCATTGGCCTACTCTGTACTGTGGCAACTTCCTCGTTGTACCTCCCATCCGCTCTTGTCGTTCCAACGGTTTCGTGTTAGCTCGACTAACTCTCTGCCATACTTCCTTAATGGTTTACGCAAATTACCTTACATCCTCGCCCTCCGCTCCCAGTCTTGGACGAAGCATCTCAAAAGGTGATGGCATCTTCTGCCCATACATCACTTCGTATGGCGACAATCCTGTCGACGTATGTACCTTACTATTGTATGCGCTGGTTACGAATTGCAAGTACACATCCCAGTTGGTGTGTTGACTATTTAGATAGTGACTCAACATCTTAGCGATCGTGCGATGCACTGTCTCTGTTCTTACGTTTGCTTGTGGATGGAATGGACTAGTCCGTAGTTTCTTTACCTTCAGTAACTTACACAGTTGCTTCATCAGATCACACGTGAAATTAGTACCTTGATCCGAGATTAAGGACTGAGGTCTCCCATACCTGAGTAACCAATTATTAACTAAAGCTTGTGCCACCGTACTTACTTTCTGATCTGGTAATGCGACCATGACTAAATACCTAGAAAAGTGGTCAATCACTGTTGTCACATACTTATTCCCTGCTGCACTCCTATTAAATGGACCTAATACATCAATTCCTATTTGTTGGAAAGGTCTGTCTGCCTCTGGTAATCTTTGAAGCTGAATCTTTTGATGGCTCAAGTCCGCACGCTGTGCGCATGGCACACAATTCCTGACGTACTCGTCCACGTCTTGACGTCGTGTCCTCCACCAAAACTTCTTCGCTATCCGCCTATCCGTAGCTTTCCTCCCGCCATGTCCTGAAAGAAAATGGTCATACGCCTGTTGCAAAACTTCAGAGCTTAACGCTGCTGGTACGACGACGCGCGGGCCGCATTTCGTCGACCTGCAAAGTAACCCGTCCTGTACTAGGAACTGCGGTTGCTTTCTGAACAATTGGCAATCACTGTCCACGGCTTGTGCCCTTCTCCACTCATCTTCAGTCAATCCTGTTACTTGTAATACTGCCACTTTGCTGCTCAACGCGTCAGCATTGGCATGTTTCCCACCTGGCTTGTGTATTAGGCCTTCCTCATAATCGAACTCACTCAGTTTCAGCGCCCGTCTCACTAGCCTACTGGCTGGGTCTTCCGCCTTGCTAAGTTGACGAGACGCAAACGCAATCGGATGTTCTTTGCCGTCAATTTCTTGCCCAAGTACAACCCCAAGAGCGTGATTAGACGCGTCACACTGTAGTATAAACTCCTTCGAAAAGTCTGGAAATTTCAAAACTGGATCTGATGTCAGTATTCGTTTCAACTCTTGAAATGCTTTCTCGCACTCTAAAGTCCACTGGAAGGTAACACCTTTTCTTAGCAACTTAGTAAGTGGCCTCGCTATTTCTGCGAACCCCTGTACGAATTTTCGATAATAGCTCTCAAGACCAATATACGATTACAGTTGCTTAACCGTTTGCGGAACCGGAAAATCTCGTACTGCAGAAGTGAGATGACGATCTGTCCGTACCCCGTCCTGACTGATAACATGCCCGAGATAATTTACTTGTGCTGCCTCTAATCTTTTAAACACCTCCTCTAACTGTTCCACATGCTGCTCTTGAAAAAACTATAATGTCATCCAGATACACCATGCATTTTTTCGGTTTCAACCCGCGAAGGACTCCATCCAGCAACCTCTGAAATGTTGCTAGAGCGTTTTTTAGTCCAAACGGCATTCTTTTATACTCGAAGTGACCACAATGCGTCGTAAATGCTGTTTCTTTCCTGTCCTCCGGACATACTTCAATCTGGTGATGACCGCTTCGCAAATCCATAGTGGAGAAAAATTTACACTGCCCTAGGTTGTCTAACGTTTCTGTGATATTCGCAATCGGATATATGTCCGCCACAGTCCGTTCATTCAAATTTCTGTAATCGCAACAAAAGCGAAATTTTTTCGACCCGTCCGGAGTCTTCTTTGCAACTAGGACCACGCTACTAGACCAAGGACTATTACTGTGCTGGATTATCCCATCTTTCAGTTGTTGCTCTATTAATTGCTCTACTACTGGTTGTAATTGTTTCGGTAGTCTGTATAGCTTACGATATACCGGAGCGTGATTCCCTGTCGGAATACGATGCTGTGTTATCGGTGTAGCAGGTAACGTACCCTGTGCTTCAAACAATGCTTTACACTTTAGTAATAACGCTTACGTACCCGAACGATCATTTCCTCTCAAATGATTTACCTTGTCACGAAGTGGAGACGTGCTGACGGTGTGCTTTACATCATAGTCTAGCCTCGAACTATCGATGTCCTCTTCATCCATTAACTCTACTGTGGCTATTACTAATCCCTTCGCAGATCGACATCATCCCGCCCGAAGTTATCTAAACTCACCGGAACCATAAACTGCCCGTTAATGTTCGTTACCCGTGATACACTCCTACAAATAAAGTAGTGCTTTTCGTCTAAAACCTCATTACTCGGTAGTGGCTCTACCAAGAATAACCCCTGCTGTAGCACATTGACATCCACCGGTACCCAGATCAACTTCCCCGTACCTGTTCATACTTTGTCACACGAAACCACCTTTAATGCACTTGTACGCAGTTTAGTTGGTATCACCTTAGCTATCGGTGCACCTTGCGACTCTGAAACATTTGCAACGGCTGTACACATTGAGAACAAGTTCCCATCGAGTTACAGCGTATGTTGCGAAAGGTCAATTTTGGTGTGATGTTTAATCAGGAAGTCCAACCCAAGTATGGCTGAAAATCCCTGTCCCGCAGTTGACAACACCTCCATTTGCTCCCGGAACTACACGTTCCCTGTCTTAAACTTGAGCTGTGCTGTCCCTAGTGCATCTAATTTTTTGTCACCTACTGCGCGCAATCTGTATCTCGGAGCTTCCAATGCTTTCTTGCCCACGAGGTCCACACTGACAACTGATACATGAGCTCCAGTATCCACTAAAACTCTTCACCACTTATCTTTTATCCAAACCATCAAACTACAATCCGCCTCTTCGTGCACTCTCTGAGTACCGCTTTTTACTGGGAATGCCTCCTGACGGCAGAAACACTCACTTTTTCGTTTAACAGTTTTTTACCTGCTGTATCATTAACCCGTTTTTTGGCTTTTCCCTGCCGTGCCTTATGCCCTGTTTTCTGACAATTGAAACACTGCGGTTCCCGACATTGTGCCTTAAAATGACCTTGCTTCCCACAACGGTAACACTCTTTGGAAGACGAAAAACTTTTCTTGTCATTGCTACTTCTAGTGGCGCTATCCACTTCCTGCAAATGTATAGCTACGCGCAATGCTGCTGCTAAGTCACTTGGATTTTCCATCCGTATCCGGAGTGATAATCCGGCGAGACCCTTCGCAAAAATGCGTCTAAAGCTCTAATCTCTGCCTCTTTCAATAGAACTTCATTTGCACTCGCATCTTGCGTTAACTCATACGTGTGCGCATTTGTTCTCCTAATTCTGTCTGAAAATTCTTCTACCGTTTCACCCGTTTTTTGCATCATCCTCCCCAATTTTTCTCTAAAAATCTGGCACTGTATTTGTTTCCTAAACCTTTGCAATAATCCCTCAGCCAACTCTGTGAATGTAGTAGCATCCTTTAACCCTTCGTGGTATGCAGCATAAGTCTTTGCGTCACCTACTAACCGTAACCTCGCCATTTACAAACACATTTCATCTGACCAGCCACGCAGTCTAGCCGTACTATGTACGTCACCGATGAAAACATTCACATCCTCTGATGTTTTAGCCGAGAAGGAAGGTATCAAATTAGCCGCTGAACAAACTGCCACACAAGAAAAAGACAGTACCCTTGCATTCTACACTATCGCTTCCCGAGCCTAATTGAGTATTTTGCAACAATTGTTGCTCCATCCTCTGCATGTGCTGCTTTTGCAACTTATTTTCTTCAATCAGTTTCTTAACTTGCTCTGTCAATGCGACTACGGCGTCACTTGTCCCAGTTGCTCGTGTCTCTGGCGTTTTCCGTGTGGTATACCTCACCTCACAAAAATAAAATTGCATTACCCAGAAGCAAGTTAATTCCTAGCACGTCTAATGGCAAGCCATCTAGACTTACCACATTGCCCCGTTACATGACCATAGAAGCCACACACATCACAAGTGCTTGGTACAGATTTATCGCAAGGAGCGACGTGATCTGTTAATCCACACACTACACATTAAGATGGTACTAAGTTAACGTGACTATAATTCCCACGAAACTGCGATAGGTCTACAGGGCTGCTAGGCCTTTCAAATGACACTCTCACATCCCTTAACGTTACCCTCGACATGTCTAGCTACACAGAAAACATAGAGAAAAGGCACTTACTGGACTCACCCTATTTGGAGTTTCTCGGTTGCTCTGCACGGTGCTAGTCAAAGTCGTCGCGTGGGTCTGCCTGACACCACTTGTTACGACTTCTGCACCACTTGTTAGCAGCAGACACAGTGGCTGCGCCAAAGACTGAGATGGCGAGGAGTTTTACAATTATTTATTGAACTTTCTTTTCAATTTCTCCCTCGTCGTCGCTGCCCATCCCTGCGGATCCCTCCGCCTGGCTGCTGCTGTGTAGATTCTCCGACAATGCGCGCAACGCGCGCCGCTGATCGCACTCGGGAGCCTCAGGCCACCAGTGCTCCGCTGAAGCCAGGATGCCCTGTGGTTGAGATGAGCTAATTGCCACTCGGCGCCCCAATACGGGCACGCCCACGGAGCGACGTCGCCGTGAGGTCAGCTGCCGACGCCTGCTGCACCGGCGGCTGGGAAGCCGTCAGTTGCGGTGTCCGCGAGGTCCCGTCATGGACAGACCATGTGCCGTGGGGCCAGTTTGCCGTGAAGTCTAGGCGTCAGTCCCCAGCGGCGCCTGTGACCGAGACCGCGCTGCGGCCGGTCTTGCCGGAAGTTCTCGCTGTAGTTAGTCAGCCACGATGCCGACCGAACTTGGGCCGTCCTCCAGAGCTGAAGTTGACATCTGGCGGCGAACAGATGACTCCTGCGAGCTGGAACAGACTTCCGGAATCGTCACTACGAAGATTAAACATTCGGACACGGACCACGTCCGTCCTCAGATCCGAAATGCTTCCCAGTGGCTTCTGTCTGTTGCTGCCGGCGCTCCACTATTTATACCCGGAAGGAGGACGTTTTTTATCCTCTGTGGTAGCTTTTTGTCATTATTCTCGCAGTATATTGCAGCATAACTTAGCTTCGCTCAGCGCTCAGTCTGTGTGCGTTCTTGCGTCAGCCTGTTGGTAGACTGCTGCTGTCAGCAAGACTATCTGTGCTTTCCTACTTCACAACGCCTCGGTTGGCGGTGTGCCTCTGTTTTGCCTTTCTCCACTGCGTGAAGCAACACTTACTACATGTGGCCGCAACAGAGGTAAAAAAAAAAATGGAAATTTGTGATAAGGTCTTATGGGACCATACTGCTGAGTCATCGGTCCCTAGGCCTACACGCTACTTAATCTAACTCACACTATAGACAACACACACACCCATGCCCGAGGGAGGACTCGAGCCACCGACGGTTACAACCGCACGGACCGTGACAAGGTGCCCCTGACTGTGCGGCTACTCCACGAGGCTCCCTTTGAGGTACTGGAAATGATGGTGACATTTGCACTAGGAGAATATGGTACGGTGATCAACCACACCTTCGAAAAATATGCATGCTTCACAACTTATCCAGTACTTAATAGTGTTCGACACGTATGCACTGAGTTGACAAAACACATACCCTCTTATTTGTATATCGGAAAGTGCAGAGCTGTAGTGATATATGACAGGAATGAGGACCTGTTCCAGATGCAATAGGATGCAACAGAGGCATCGTAGACACCACCCGACAATACGGACCAGAGAGGGGTTGTGAGTCCTGATACCCTCTACTGGGACGACCAAGAAGACGATACCGAAGGGGCGGAATCGCAGAGTGTCTGGGATGTGATGGTGGTTCCCCGCCACTCAGGTGACTGATGATGGTGGACGACTATATGGAGGTAGCTCCGCCGTCGAAAACGCGGGAGTCCGTGCTGCAGATGCACCCCTTACTCAACTTGACATTCATATCATATACACTAAACCGAAGCCTATAAAATTGGGACTGTCAATATCAACAACATTGGTTGACGCTGAAGCTGCAATTCTTTCGTGATATGTTATAAGCATCTGACATAGATGTCCTGTTGGTGCAAGAAGTATGGCTCGATGCATTCCCTGAGGTATCCAGGTGTCTGACGCAGTAATCACCTTACTTGACCAATAACAATGGCATGGCGATCTTGACATGGAAAGGGTTACCGTCAGCTGATCCCTCGTCCTCGCCATCCTCATGGGGTCTGGTGGTTAGAAATCATGTGACCTGGATCATCAACATCTACGCTCCCTGCGGAATGGATCAGCGAAAGGAAATGTCACAGTTTTGCTCTGCAGATATTGATACTCTTTTTACCTGCAGGTACAACCACTTTCTCCTCGGCAGTGACTTCAGCTGCGTCTTGAATCTGAAGGATCAAACTCCCAATTTCAGTACAGCAAGTGATATGCTGGGACACGAACCGGTGTGACACATGGGAACTGATCCATGGAATACATAAGGTTTCACATTTTGCACCGGACATTCGGCGATTTGTGTTGACCATATTCTGATGAACTACAGGAAGCTACGATTGCTGCTGAAATGAGGCCTACGGCTTTTACTGATCATGTAGCAATCTTGTGAGTTAACGGCCTTCCGTGACAGGGTGGCGCAGTCGAGGAACTTGCAAATTAAACGTTTAACTATTGTCAGATCGAGAGTGTCGTGAGCGAATTGAGAATGCACGGGTCTCACGTGAGTGACGACTCGCCGCATACACAGTGGTGACACTATGGTGGCTGGGATGTGCAAAGCTGGCTTTACGTGGCGCCCTAATTATATATGGCCGACACAAAATGCATTGGTACCAGGACACCGTGGGGTAGTATTATATGGTACTTCATGAGCTGTTTCTCACCATCAGGCTGAAGTTAACCGTGTGAATTATCAAGCTCACTCGACGCAGCATGGAAAGTCTGCCTGTAAGGGCCAAACGCTTGGTCGGTATTGCCAGGGAACCTTCATCAGTACATCATGTGATAGGCGAAAAACGACGATGTCGCTGAACGTTCATCGACACACTCCATCCATACTGTGGATGGTCGGCATCTGACGTCGCAAAAGGGACATAGCCTCAGCGTTCTTGTACAGATTTTGTCAACTGTTCTCTGGTGCCCAGACAGGTCACGTGGTTCTGGATGAGATCTTGCGACCAATACAGGCAAGGCTGAACGACATGGATGAGGAAGTGCTCCTGGAAGCGATCACAGAAAATGAAATATTGGGGACACTCAAAAAAGTGGCAGCAAACAAACCTCATGGACCAGACGGTTTAATCCCAGAATTTTATTGGGTTTTTACCTACCACACGATGCCCCGATGGGTAACGATGTACAGTGAGCTCGTGCAGTCTGATACGTACGTGCCGCTGGTCTTCTTTGAAGGCTACCTTCTCCCAGTACGGAAAAAGTTTGGAGGGCACAGTGTGAATCAACATGGACCACTCAGCCTGCTTAATAGTGACCATACGATCTTTGCTGACTGATGGCTACACAGTTCAAGATGGTTTTGTCACACATATTTCCCCAGATCAAACGTATCTTGGAATAGGCCTACGTAGCAACATACAATCGGCGCTCATTTTTGACAGGATTAATCGTGACTTCCTAAGATCGGTAATATGCCGCATGGGGTTTCCACCAATTTTTATTCAGATCATGTGGTGGCTGCATGACGCGATCCCCAAAGTGGTAGTGAACGGCCGATAGGCGTGCCCTGTACCGATTATGAGCTCGGTAAGACAAAGTTGGCCGCTATCAGTGGCCATCTTCTTTGCGTTAGCGCTTGAACTGCGGACGAACAGCTGTTCCTCGTGCGATGAGCAGAGGAGGTGCGAAGGTCCCTCGATTGTATCACACAGTTGGGAGTCGCGGCGGGCAGTGTTCCGAATACGGCGAAATTGGGGATAATTCCCATTGGACAAGGACTGGATGGGGACCTCTGCCTACCATGAGTGTCGAAAACGTTGAGGTACCTGGGCATTCCATTCACCCGTGATCTACGAAGGACGGCGGTGGCGAGTAATGGGCACCTGCTCCATTTGATGCGCGTTCGGGTGCGAGATAGTTCCTTACGAGTCCTGATATGGTACAACACTTGCAATACGTTAACGTGTATCTTGCGTCGCGGTTGCTATAGATTGCTCAGATATCTCCGCTGCCGAAGGGAATTGCGGATGGTCAGATGTTTCGACAGCCACGGGATGATACTCAAGATTCGTTATACCACTCTCACCACTGGCACGTGGCCTTACTAGCGTCTGCCTTAAAGCTTTGGTCCTGTTCATGTGGCTGATGCTCAGAATACGGCACCGTCGGACGGACAAAATAACACCGGCAGTGAACAACGAACTGTTGCCGCGCTCTTGTGTGCTGACTGTTTCAGTCGGCAACATTTCGCTGATAATTGCTCACTTTGCGACGTTTCAAGTAGGCAATAGCTACGTCCGCCATGAACTGCCGTCGCACAGAGACCCAACGGTACGATATGTTTATTATCTCTTAATGCGGTATCAGGACAGGAACCCGATGAGAGCCTGGTCTAACCTTTGGTGTTCTGTGCTCCACCGTCCTCGAACTCGGCGGCTCGATCCTCATGGTATGTTCTAGCACACCACAACACCGGCCGGGATGCACATAATAAACATGGTTGATTCGCCCATTTGCACATGTTGCAGCCTGCGGGCTGATAGACGCAGATGAACACCATTTAGTGTATGGAAAGGCGATACAAATGTCGACTCTGACGCGCCATGTCATAGCTTTTCGTAGCCGTACCACTTACACAGAGATCACACCGGCGGTAATTCTTTACCCGGATGTGACATACTTCAGCCGATAAAAAAACAATGCAGTCAGCCGGATCGCAGGAATGGCAGTGAGTTGCACGTATGACGACAATGGAATGGAAGTGCTGCAATTACGGATGTACTTACACGAACAACACGAACGAAATATGGAACAAATTATGCCAATTTCTTAAGAAAAGTATTCACGTATCCTCCCAACAGTTAAGGTGTCCCAACTCTGAGGAATGTTACTGCGTGGTTAGCTTCCATTGGATACGCGAATGAATCCTTACGGACAGTGAATTCTGAGAAGCCTACTGACCGTCCTCTGTTGGAGATTTGGATGTTCTATTATTTGCCATAATGTTGCAAGTCAGTTATTTCTGTTTATGGAGCGAGTGCGTAGCTGATTATTTTGTTACAGTTTTCTACCTTTTATGGCATTTTGTAATGCTTTTTTATGTCGTTACTTGTGAAAAGCGTGGAATAAACTTCAAATATGCTGTGTTTCTAAAAAAAAGGTTCGTATTTGTCTTATAATTTTCTGCCTATTATGGCATTGTGGAATGGTTTTATGTGGTTTATTGTCAATGGCATGGAATAAACCTCGAGTATGAAAAAAAAATAGGTGTTAAGGCGACCGCTTGAGTAAAGCAGGAAATTCGGGCATAAATCCCGGTGCGGCAGAAGTTTTCATGTGTCGTCAATAAATTGTGCGGCTCAAGTCTAATGATATTCTTCTATTTCATACAGATGTAGGTCGTAGCAGCGTCTTTTCGACCATTAGTACACCGTAAAACAGACACTGAAAAATAGTCTAACCTTTGTGCCTTACTTTTCATTCAGCTTGTGATACACCCGTGTTTAATGCACCGTGTCTCCTGCTTGAATTAAAAAAAAATGGTTCAAATGGCCCTGAGCACTATGGGACGTAACATCTGTGGTCATGCTTGAATTGGTCTTCATCTTTTTGTATGTATTACTATATAAGTTATAGCTTAATGACGTTTCAAAGATGAAATGCGGAAGTTTTGCAGTTTCAAGTCCTGTAGACATGAAACCCTCAGAAACGGAACACTAGCTTGGATTGGTCAGGTACAATAAAGAAATCTGCTATTTCTTTTCGTCCGCAGCTCGTGGTCGTGCGGTACCGTCCTCGCTTCCCACGCCCGGGTTCCCGGGTTCGATTCCCGGCGGGGTCAGGGATTTTCTCTGCCTCATGATGACTGGGTGTTGTTACGTTTAAGCAGTTCTAAGTTCTAGGGGACTGATGACCATAGATGTTAAGTCCCATAGTGCTCAGAGCCATTTGAACCATTTATTTCTTTTCCATTGAGACTTCCTGGTAACAGCAAGATGTAAATTAGGGAAACTACAAAAACATTAGGAGATGGAGCATCTGAAGGCAATTTAACGAAACCACTCTTTCAATTAGTAGGTTACCGCTCTCATATACCAACATTTTGGGAAATAGAAGAGGTTCCTCCTCTCACGATTCAACAGTCAGCTTGTGTATATGCAGGGTAGTTTTCTTATCGTAAAATAGATGATGTTTTTAAGATCTAGGGCTGTCACTTATGCATTCCAGTCTCGTTAAGTGAGAGCAACGGCTAGTCTTATGTAGCCACGTAGCGTCGACAGAGTCTATAGAACATAGCCGTACTTTTTTAACTGTTTGTTATCACCTGACGCGCTAGTAGGTAGAGGTAGTTTTTTGTATGTTTCTTGTACAAATGCATGAGTTTGCGCTACATACGGTTCACCGAAGAACTGGTATTGAGTGGAGGTTAACATGTAGTGTCCATAATTTGCATTGAATGCTAGACTTTGATTGGCATAGCAGTGGAACATACCTCCGGGCGAAGCTTGCAACGAAGAGCCTAATGTCGTCGTTGGCAGACCCTCCCTATCGTAGCTATCGCTACTGTTGCGGTCCATTAGCTGTATAGCCCATCCATTTCTAGCACACTGACTAGCTTCACCTTTCTCTGCACTGGCTTGTAACCTGTTCCGTCGGAGAGAAACATTGTTTTTACTTTTTCCATTTATATTAAAAATGCCATTCGAACTGTTTTTCTGAACAATGTCTAATGTGTTGTAGACTATTTTAGTCCAATAAAATGTTGTTGACCGTTTTCTATTAGTCGTATAAAGCGGCAACAAAAACTTTACAGTTACGTTATTCTTTGTTTACTACCCCGAGCTGTTTGTCTTTGCCTCCTTAATCTGCAAATAGATTTTGTTTGCACGTATTCTGTGCTTCCTGTTTTTTGTGATTACTTCTGTGATATCTCCAAGAGCTCTTATTTTCTCGAACAACCTTCTCCATACCGTTTTGAACGTTTCAGCAGCATTCCTCCGCATTGGCACTCTCTTGGTGTATCTTTCTGACATCACAGCCTAGACGCTTTACCCACCAAAACTGGGCAAAACTTGCAACAAAAAAGGAAGTGAATTTGTTAATAACCGTGAGGTACAGACTGCTAGCCGTCAGTTGTGAAAGAGCAACGCAATAGTAATGCTGAGTTCTATGAATACTATTTCAGGCAACGTGCCCAATGGAAAATAATTTCTTTTTCAACATGTTATACGAACAGACAGAGATCAAAACGAAACTTTCTGACATTAAAAGTGATGCTAGACCGAGACTTGAACTCGGGACCTTTACTTTTCGAGGCAAGTAGCTCTATCGACTTTTTTCCGCTCTTTGTTCCTTTTTCTATCTTTTTGTTTTTTTCTGTTTTTCTTTTCTATTTTTTAAAAATATTTTTATAGTCTTTTTCGTTTTTTCAGCTTACCCACTTTTCTGTTGCTCTCTTTTTTTAAATAGGAGGTGAGCAGTTAGCTACATGCCAGTGGAGGCAGCGTGGGCAGGGGTCGAAACCCGAGGCCTGGCCACGATGCCTCCCCCTTCCCGTACCTGAATCACTACTGTCTAGTATTTTTGTGGAGGAGAAAGGCAAGTTAAACAAAACATGTTTACTCTTATAATGGTGCCCTCGTAGGGATAAAGAAACTAACTAAATAACAAAAACATTAAAGCATAAATAGAACGTAAAGGCTGCACTTCTGGCGGAACCAATATTTGAAACGACACCCACTGCTACTATCGATCAATATGTCCGTGGATCCTTCTAACTCATTATTTGATCCAGGCACACATTCACGAAGAAAGGATTCATATGATTGTGTCACTTACTCAGGTCTGTTAAGTAAAATTAACATGCACATAAGGTTAACTTCTCTTACCCAGCACCCCGCCCCCCCACCCTCGTTGTGGGGAGGATCTAAGAAGACACTACCCAGATAATCAGCAAAGTATTGGCGGTAGCGCGGGTGAATCGTTCCAATAGGAAAGTCCAAAGTCGAGGAAGTGTTTGTCATCACCACGATAAAGACAAAATATGGTCAAGCTCTTGATCCATATCACTGCATTCATCTTAGTATGTGGATAAAACGTCATATCTGAGATAAGAAGGGATGTTTAAGTCACTGCTGTAGCGGTCGTTTGCTGAATTATGGTTCACATCAGTCCCGCCAACCTCTACACCCCCACGGCGGACCCAAATTCCAGACGGTGTTCATCTTTGTCAGGTAGATGGCACTGAGAACATAACGGAGAATTAGTCATAAACATGGAATGGAGTCTCTGGAGATTCATATGTTTGTGGTTGACCACAAAATACCAGGCCGTTCGGCCATCAGCATCAGGAAGACTGCCACGCACTGAACGCCAGACCACCGTCCAAGCAACCGAATATAGACAGCTTTCAATCGGATTTCAGGAATGGTTTTGCATCATATGACAGTGAACATCACAGGCCCTCTGCATTCGCTCACTCTGCAGGCCACCGTTGACATAACTGAAGCCTACAAAAAACTCCTTTAGGTGAGATAGTGTTGGCGAAATATGCATCACTGCAGTGGGTGGTTCGTGAGAGGCGGGGGCCATATCTTCAATCAAAGTTCCTGTGAAGCTGTGCTGCTGGTGGTTTCACATCTTCATCATCATGGTGGCATATAAAGCAGCTGCCCTAACCCGCACATTGACCATTCCGAGACTGTCCTTTGTGGTAGAGAATGTGAGCGTGTCGTATCGCACTTTGACGATCATTCCCGCACTGGAAAAGTAACCAAAGACTGTTTATAAATTGCGTGCTATCGTCTTTGTGATCGGGAGGACCGTGGCGAGATGGGGTATTCTAGATGCCAGATAGATATTGACATAAGCCACCCACTGTACCATGCTCAAAGTTCGCAGCAAGTTCCTACAGACATCTGTATGTATGACTTGTAGGAGTTCCGTCCGTTGACTGCCACGCGTAAATATAAACCCCAAACATTTGATAATATCCCATAGTGGGTATGGGATCAAGCTCCTTCTGGGAATCCACTGCCAATGACCATTGTTCTAGACTTGTCCAAGTTCAAGTTGCATCTGGCTATGGCACCATATTGGGCAATCCAGTCCAGTGATCTTTGAACTTTGTCTGGCGAATGCACTAAAAGCACCAGATCGTCCGCATGTGCTCGGCAGACAAAGATATGGTATCTCAGCATAAGTCTCTGCAGCCAGAACGTAGTCTGTGTAACAGTGGCCCCATGGCAATGGCATATGTAACCACTGAAAGGGGCCAACCTTGTCTCAGAGAGACAGTGATAGTAATCATGCCCACTGTACATCCATTGACTGTATCCTGTGAAGTCGCGCGACAGAGGAGACGCATGATGATATTTTTGAAGGACTGGGGGAAGGCCAGCTGTGGCAGCACCTTACCAAGATAATCGTGGCATACCCTATCAAAAGTGTGGTCAAAATCCACTGACACTAAGGCACCGCACATGCGACGCTCTTCTGTCAGTGAGATGACATCATGGTAATCACTGAGCGCTGTCTGTAAGTTGCTGTTACCGCCAAGACACGTCTTGTCTGTAGATAAGACTTGGTGCAGGACACCCGAAATTGGGGCAGCCAAAATTCTCGTAAATATCTTGAAATCGCTGTTGAGCAGCGTAAGAGGCCAGTAATGGTTAACTCTCCATCCAGCACATGGTTTGGGGACTGAAATAAGGATACCGTCGACAAAGGCATGTGGCATCTGCATAGCAGGGTCCATCAGTTCTTGGTACATGGTCAACCATTAGGCCATCATAACATCGTGGTATTTACGATACAACTCTATCGGGAGACCGTCTGGGTCCGGCAATTTGTTTGTCGCCCCTTTGCTAAGGGGATCAGCGATGTTCTCCGCCGTTATACGAGGTGCGGCTAGAAAAAAACCGGACTGATGCTGGAAAAAACATTTATTTACAATTATTTACAATTTCATGTTATCTCCTTCAATGTACTCTCCTCCTCGGTCTCTACACCGCTCCATACGAATTTTCCACTGTTCATAGCAATGCTGCAGATCATTTTCGGTAAGTCCATACATTTCTTCCGTCGCTTTTTCTTTTACTGCTTCAACAGTCTCAAATCTAGTTCCTTTCAAAGCTGACTTGACTTTAGGGAAAAGAAAAAAGTCACAGGGGGCCAAATCAGGTGAGTAGGGTGGATGATCTAAGATGGGAATGTTGTGTTTTGCCAAAAACGTCTTCACTGACAACGCACTGTGAGCTGGGGCATTGTCTTGGTGAAGGATCCATGACTTTTTTCTCCACAAATCGTTCCGTTTTCTCCGTACTCGCTCACGCAGGGTAGCCAGGACGCTAATGTAGTAATGCTGATTCACTGTTTGTCCCTCTGGTACCCAATCAATGTGCACAATCCCTTTGATGTAAAAAAAAAAAAAACAATCATCATTGCCTTGAATTTCGATTTTGACATTCGTGCTTTTTTTTGTCGTGGAGAACCAGGAGTTTTCCAATGCATCGATTGGCGTTTAGTTTCGGGATCGTAAGTAAAAAACCACGATTCATCGCAAGTAATAACATTTTGTAAGAAGGTGGAATCACTTTCAATGTTTTCCAGGATGTCAGAACAAATCGTTCTTCGGCGTTCCTTCTGTTCAATTGTGAGACACTTTGGAACCATTTTTGAACACACTTTGTTCATGTTGAAACTTTCATGAAGAATCTGCGTAACACTTTCCTTGTCAACTCCTGTTAACTCAGACACTGCTCTGATTGTTAAACGGCGATCTTGTCGAAGAAGTTTACCGATTTTTTCAATGTTTGCATCAGTTTTTGCTGACAATGGTCTGCCAGTGCGAGTGCCATCACTGGTGTCTTCGCGGCCATCTTTAAATCGTTTAAACCACTCAAACACTTGTGTTCGCGATAAACAATCATCGCCGTACACTTGTTGTAACATTACAAACGTTTCACTTGCAGGTTTTCCTAGTTTGAAACAAAATTTGATGTTAACACGCTGTTCTTTCTGTACACTCAACATTTTCCGACGCACAGACAAAACGTCAACTACTTAAAACAGACGCCACGGGCAGACTGAGTGCAGGAGGCAGATGAAACTCGAGCAGTAGGCGGAGCGAGAGTCACGTGACAGGCCACGCGACTTTCAGCCTTATTGCATTCGTTTTATTGTTTCACCAGTACTAGTCCGGTTTTTTTCTAGCCACACCTCGTAGTGTACGTGAGGGTCGCCATCGCTTTGACATCGAGGGTCTGAGGTATCAAGCATAGGTGTTCATCCATCGCCATAGCATCCTGGCCTTCTGCGGCGTAGAACTGCCGGTAATGATCCAAGAAGGCGTTGGCAAAATCCTTTTGGCCCACCAGGCGCCGGCCATCTGGCATATCCAGGAAGGGGGTCAATGCTCTGTGACATCTGCGAAGTTCGCAAACAATGTGATACATGGGCGGCAATTCATCCCTGATCCGGTCTTGACTACGCACGCGCACAAACGTGCGTTGTGATCTTTGCGTCCAATCTCCGATCCTGAGCCAGACGTCCAGGCGACGATTGTTGGGTGGATATCTCATGCAGTAGCATTCTATGGTGTGCCATTGCCAACACATAGCCTCTTGACCGTAATTCATTATCACACGCTGCACTGCAGGTTTTGCGCAATAGGGCTATCACTGGATCGTGGAAGGAAACGTTGGATGCCGTCTCTCACAGTTGCTCCAGGTATCCACTAAGCTCTGCTGACACTCTGAATCCTCGAGGAGCGCTACATTTATCTTCCATGTGCTCCTGTTCCGCCGTACCCTCTGCCGTGGAAGGGAAATGATGCAGATGTAGGCATCGTGATCTGTAAAGACTGCCACCCATATCTCAGCATCGAGCTTTGTTGCTGTAAGGCCCTGCGAGACATGGACTCGGTCAAGGTGACTCGCTGAATGCATGGTAAGATATGTGTATTCCCGTCTGTTGCCACGGATACTCCGCCATGTGTCGACGAGGCGAAGGTCTTGCACCAGGCGTTGCAGTCCTCTGGATGTACTAAAGTGTGGTATTTGATCCTGTGGTGACAGGCACAACTGAAGTCGCCCCCTAGGATGATATGATAGTAGCGTCCCTCAAATAAGGACGCGACCTCCTCTGCATAAAATATCGAACGGCCTCTCCCATTGTCTGTACTGGAAGGGACATACACATTGACAGTAGTGAAGGCCTGATATGTGATAGCAAGTCCTCGTGCTGACGGTAGCTAGGTCTTACTATCGATCACTATGTCTTCCTTCAGAAGAACGGCCTTACCACTGTCATTATCCGTTCATGGCGTCTTATAAACGTCGTATCCATAAATAGATAGTAACTGGTCGACAAGCACTATCTGGAGTGCGACACCGAAATGCGCCACACGCAACAAGTCACAAAACATATGCAGCTGGACGTCAGAACTGATGATATTGTGATTGATGGTGCCAGTCCGGTAGGCCTGGCATTGGGAGGCGGTATTGTTGGCTCCTGTTTGGAGAGATGGAGGTGGAAGACCAGAAGAAGGCCCAGCTGTCAACAATGGTTCCCCTCCTGTGCCCACTGGCATTTAAATGTCGTGCCTGAAGCAACTGCAACCGCTTTAGCTACTGCAGCAGACGCCACGTCCTCGACATCGTCGGTCGACGCAGGCAGGCTTGTGCTGCGATCATCCCTTGGAATTAACGGGGTGGCTGAAGGCTGCAGTGCGTGAGTGACAGGGTCAGATACTGAATGCATCTGCTGTCCTTCGTGCAGAAGCGTGGCATTGTGAGAGCTCTCATTCGAATACACTGCTGATCGAATCCCGTTAGGGGAACTGAAAATCATATCTTCCTGCGGAGGATGGTCGTCACCGTCGAGATCTTTGTCCTTGTGTTGACGTCGTCCTGCAGGTATCAGACGGACAATAGGCGTTTCTTCCGTCGCTTTGGAGCCCGTTGTTTTCGGACACGAGTGTCGGTATCCGCCAAAGACTGGGGGCGTTGCCATCAGGGACAAAAACGTCGGTTCTCACCACCAAATCTGCTGTGGTCAACCTCTGCCATTCTCTCTTCACATCGCAAAGCCGATGTCGGAGGTTGCTCTGGCAGAGTAGAATGTCCATCTGTAGTTCCCTGCCACTGCTCAGTGTCGACTGAAGGCGACTCTTCTGTCGACAGTCGATGATCAGTTGGAACAGCTTGAAGGGTTCCCAAGTATTTCAATAGGAGTACAGTTAAGTCGGGGGATATCTTCTCCTGTCGGCAGATGCGTGATGCTACGTTGCATACTGCTTGATCTGAGATGTCCCTCTTGCCCGCATCCCGAACAGGTCTTTGGTTGGCCCTCATAAATTACGATGACAGGCCGATGTTCATGTCGGACAGGACATGTCTAGTAAGATCGGTGCTCACCTGGCGCACCGCATCCAGAACGGGGTACGTGGTAAAATGTGCCCATTTTTCCGCCGTATAGCGTATCACAGTGCCATAGGGTGTCAACGCCACGATTACCATCTCTGCTGGCAGCTCAAACGGCAACTCGAACACACGGACCGCCCTCTGGCCGAGACCTGCATGTTCCACTTTCACAAGCCCAATGTGTCCACGAATGTCTCAACTGAAGGTCGCTCGTCCTTTTGAGAATGATTTCACATGCCGCGTCGTCCACCAGTTTCACGTCGACCACGCTGCTCTCGATGGAGAGGTGAATCCCTGTTAGTTCGTGGTAATCGACGTGAAAGTCATCTCGTGAAAATTGTTCAATTTCTAATGCTTTCGGTCGTGCGTACTGAACTTCAATGTCGACTTTCGCTGTGAACATGTCATGGAAGTAGAACTGCACGGAGTCGGCTGTAAACCACAACATGGCGCTTGCGCTAACGCGGCAGGGACGTAAATACGATATCCGGGCCGCTGCCTTGCCGGAGGTAGACTGTGGCATCTCAGCCTTTTTTTTTTCTCTTTATTGTTATTTTAAACCTGTACAACAGGCAGGCTGTCAGCAGCATTCTACGCCGCTCTTCAGCCAGAGGATACACAAAGAGAAGAAACACTGAGAAGACACATAAGTTACAGAACGGTGGGCAATAAAACAGTAGACACATAAAGACAAACACGGAGCCGTTCACACTCGACGATAATCCACACTGCAAACTGTTGATAGGACGCACAAACACTGAAGAAGACGATGGCACTGGTGAACGATGGAGTGTGACGGTGAACACTGAACACTAAACATGACGGCACACACGAAACACTGATGGCGGTGATCTCCGGCGCGCGAATGTCCACTTAGCGTGTGCGAGTCCGGGGACCTGCCAAGAGGGGAACAGGGGTGAGGTGGGGGAGAGGGGAGAAAAAGGATGCCAATGGCTGAGGAGACGGGGGCAGGAGGAGAGGGACAGGGGAGGGGAAGCCCGGGGGAGGAGGGGGGAGAAATGGAGGAGGGAGGGAAAATGGAGAGAAGGGAGGGAGGGTGCCCAGAGGAGCAAGCACAGGAGGAGGGAGGGAGGATCAAAGTTGGTAGGAGGGATAGATGGAGGGGAGGAGGGCATCATCAGGGAGGGGGAGCTGGCGGAAGCCACCTCGGGAGAGGGTAAGGAGGGTGGAGAGATGGAGACCGGGTGGGACGTGCAAATACAGGCGTGGCAACGGGTGGGGGTGGGAGAGGATCGGGGAGATGAGCGGGTGAGGAGGATCGAGTTTGTGGGAGGTGTACAGGATCTGTATCCGTTCAAGGAAAAGGAGGGGGTGGGGGAAGGGGATGAGATCGTACAGGATCCGCGTGGGGGAGGGGAGACGGATGCGATAGGTGAGGCGGAGAGCATGACGTTCAAGGATTTGGAGGGATTTATAGAAGGTAGGGGGGGGGCGGAGATCCAAGCCGGATGGGCGGATGAGGGATTTATAGGTGTGGAGGATGGTGGAGGGGTCCAGACCCCACGTACGGCTGGAGAGGAGCTCGAGGAGACTGAGTCGGGAGCGTGCCTCGGCTCGGATTGTCCGGAGGTGGGGAGTCCAGGAGAGGCCACGGTCGAGGGTGACGCCAAGGTACTTAAGGGTGGGAGTGAGGGCGATAGGACGGCCATAGATGGTGAGATAGAAATCAAGGAGGCGGAAGGAAGGGGTGGTTTTGCCTACAATGATCGCCTGGGTTTTTGGCATCTCAGCTACCCAGGCATGACTTATGACCCCTTCTCACACCTTTACTTCCGCCAGTACCTCGTCTCCTATCTTCCAAACTCCACAGAGGTTCTCGTGCGAAACTTGCAGAACTAGCACTCCTGGAAGAAAGGACTCTTGCACAGAAAATGCGAGGTATGCACTCTTAAAAATATTTGAACACTTCCTTTGTGGATTAAAGGCCCTGGCAGATAATGTAAGTTTTAAAAAAAATTGAAATAATTTGTACTTGACAACTCCTTCTACCCCATGCATGAAGTTCTGAGTAAATAGTATACATGTGGTTGGGTTAGTTTTATCTAATTTTGCTGTAGATTAAGATTAAAACGAAAAAATGCACTTGTGTAAATAGACAGCATGTAGTAAAGTTCACGCAGAGAAAATTTATCTCATTTGTGAACCTACTGACACGTTCTACAACATGGAAAGCTGTAGTGAATGTGATCTACGGAACATTACAAAAAACCATTATGCTGCCACCGTCGTAGGGGAGCGCAGTCTATATTGTAGCGGCTCCTAATTTTTACCACTGCTATAAAATTCGTACCTCTTGTACTAATCGACATTTAGTGAGGTGAGTGTGAGCTACGTGCTGTTTGGAGCTATATTATTATCTATGAACTGTATGTGTTCAGGAACAGATCGTCGGAGGACAGCGTCGATTTTGTTGTAGCTTTCGTCTAACTTTTTGTGTACGTGGCGAAGAGAATGACTTTTCTAAGGTAGGAGGCAACTTAATGTTTTATTTAAGATGAATGTGCATGAGATAGTCTTAGTTTTCAGACAGTCATGAATGTCTATTCGTTGTGTTTCGTTTGCAGGAAATTGACAAAGAGAAAATGGCGACGTACAATTTGAGAAAATTGCTCGTATAGTGAGTTCTAAAAATAGCGTTATTAGTGCAATATAATTTTTAGAAATGATGCAGTGAGCTATTTAGTATGTTCTTTATCCTAAGTTATTAATTAAATAATTATTGTGTATTACTGTGTGGAAACAGAAAAGCAACATGGAAAGTGAAGCACAGACAAATTGCATTTAGCTGTAACAGCATATCTAAATCAGGATCATTGGTTCAGTGAATATGCTCGCGTGTAAAACGTTCCTAAGCCAACACCTAAGAGGCATCTGAAAATAAAATCGAAAATGCAAACTGGGCTGTAAAAATTTTTGCCGCAGGAAACTGTTCTCCAACAAAGCTGAAAAAGAATTGCAAGAGCGTATTCTTATATTAGAAGATATGATGTCTGGTTTAAGTATGCGGAACATAAGAAAATTTGCGTTCGACGTTTCAGTGCAGAGGAAGCAATGGCGGGCAAAAGTAGGCTGAGGGTGTATATCCAAGAAATATCAAGGAAAATGATGAAAGCTCCAAACAATACTTCCAAGCGCTAACCAACGAACCTGTGCGTTGAGAAGCAGTGCTACGTGCCATTCGTAAGTGGAAGAGCTGAGAGATAGTTTGAAAGTTGTTGTATGAATACTCTGCCAAACCTTTAAGTGGGAATTATAGCGTAGTCCCGTAGATATAGATGTTTGTTTCGACAGTGAGTCGGTTGCACCTGGCCATTATTGCGTATCCACGCCTCCAGACGCCGATAAACGGCCGTGGACAACCTTGGCGTGCAACACCCCTCTGCTTATAAGTGATTCTGGAGACATTCTCCAAGTAGCATAAGTAGATTAAATGGATCAATAAGCTGAAGTCCAGAAATTACGCTCTCTAGCGCCAACACTTATCACTGTTGCAAGGGAACAGATTTTGGTGTTATCATTAAAACGACGCAAAATAATAAATGGTTCAAATGGCTCTGAGCACTATGGGACTCAACTTCTGAGGTCATTAGTCCCCTAGAACTTAGAACTAGTTAAACCTAACTAACCTAAGGACATCACAAACATCCATGCCCGAGGCAGGATTCGAACCTGCGACCGTAGCGGTCTTGCGGTTCCAGACTGCAGCGCCTTTAACCGCACGGCCACTTCGGCCGGCGGCAAAATAATAATAATATAAAAATTTTACGTAAAAGTCTTCAGTTTTGACAGCATTTTTCTACGGCACTAATTTTTCTCCGTGTTCCGATTTATGTAGTTAGTTTGTTTCCTTCATGTTCCAGTTGCTTTTAGACAGTGCGAGGTTCACGATTCTATTCGAGCTTATCGTCTTTCTAAAATGCATTTTGCCCAATATCAAACGCGCCGTTTCCGGATTTGGGAGAGCAGTTAAACTGTATAGGTAGTCTTAAAAGGAGGCTATAATATGTACACAAAGAAAATTAAAAATGTGGAATGTAGTCGAATTGGTTGTGGTGTTTCTGAGGGAATTAGATTAGGAAATGAGAAACTAAAAGTAGTAGTCAATTAGGCAGGGACGTAACTAAAGCTTGCAGAAGTAAAGGGCATGTAAATAAGAAGGGAAAAAGTACCCAAAAAAGGGGAATATCTTAACATCTAATGTAAATTTAAATGTTAGGAAGTCTTTTCTGAAGATATTTGTTTGGAGTGTAGCCTTATACGTGAGGGAAACGTGGACGATATACAGTGCAGATAAAAACAGAAGCATTTGCAATGTTGTACTACAGAAGCAAACTGATATCATAACTTGATGAAAAGAAGTGACAGATTTATAGGATGGATCCTGACGCATCAACGAATAAATGATTTGGGAATGAAGGGATGTGTAGGGCGTAACAGTTGTAGAGAGAGATCAAAAAACAAACAAACGAACACCGTCGGAACAACGGTACCGACCGGCCGCCGGGTAATCCTCCGTCCCTAGGCGGATACGGAGGGGCATGTGGTCAGCACTCCACTCTACCGAGAGAGAGAGATCAAGATTTCACGGTAGTCAGCAGATTCAAGGGGTTGTAGATCGCGGTAATTATGGAGATACGAACAGACCGGCACAACGTGGAGAGCTGCATCAAACTAGTCTTCAGAGTAGAGACTGCAACAAAAACATTAGTTTCTTACGTATGCCCTAATAAATATGATTTGACAATTGCTTCTCTGAACCATGTATGTGCAGCAGGAATCGAAACGAGGACAGAATAACATGTTTGCAACCAATGGCATTGCCATTTTCCTTACTTTCATTGTAACAGAATGTTATAGTAGGATATTAATCGTTCGGGTGATAAGAATATCAGATGAATAATCAGCAAGGAAAACTGTTCTTACTGAGAGACTCCATTGTATCAGATACATGAAAGAGATTTTCCCTTTGACCCTATGACAAAGCGAGTGAAAGTTGTGACGTTCCACCCATGTTTGAGCGACCTTCAGCATACTCTAACACACCGTCTTCCTTTTGACAAGCACTATTTTGCTGTTTAGTCTGCAGGGTAACCTTTTTTTAGATCGGGCTATGACAACCACCCACAGCTGTGTAGCGTGCTGAAGCAATGCTTCTGCGAACTCAGTGTAATCGTTTATATTTGGTCGCTGCCGGCCGCGGTGGTCTCGCGGTTCTAGGCGCTCAGTCCGGAGCCGCGCAACTGCTACGGTCGCAGGTTCGAATCCTGCCTCGGGCATGGATGTGTGTGATGTCCTTAGGTTAGTTAGGTTTAAGTAGTTCTAAGTTCTAGGGGACTGATGACCACAGATGTTAAGTCCCATAGTGCTCAGAGCCATTTGAACCATTTGGTCGCTACTACGTCCTACTACTATGATAGTGTTGCGTTTGGACAGCCATCTCCCTCCCCGTGACGTGTGTAACAATTGAATTAGAAGTTGCTTGTCAGGAGCTGTGTCAAAAGCCTTATGGAAATACAAGAATATGGAATTAATTTAAGATCCCCTGTCATTAGCACTCATTACTTCATGTGGTTAAAGAGCTAGCTGTGTTTCACAAGAACGTTATTTACAGAATTCGTGCTGAATATGTGTCAACAGATCGTCTTCGAGGTAATGTTCGAACACAGTATGTGTTACAAAATTCCACTGCGAATCGGTGTCAATGGTATGGGTCTGTAATTCAACGGATTACTGCTGTTTCCTTTGACCTCTCTAACCTTTCATTCTGTAGGTATGGATCTTCCGCTGAGCGAGCGATAGTGCATGATGGATAAGCATACTCTGAAAGGAACCTAACAGATATACAATCTGGACCAGAAGACTTGCCTTTACATGTTAATCGATTTTAGTTGTTTCGCTGCACCGATGATATCTACTTCTAAGCTGGCAGCTGTTCTTAATTTTAATTCCGGAATATTTACTTCATCTTCTTTGGTGCAGGAATTTCGTAATACCGTTTTGAAAACTCTGCTTTAGTGGCACTGTCGTCGGTAAGATTATCATCGCTAACTCGAGGTGATTGTGTCTGGTCCTGGTGTACTTCACATGCTACCAGAATTACTTTCGATTTTATGCCAGATCTTGAGACAGAGTTTCGGTGTGAAAACTATTAAAAGCATCTCATATTGAATCCGCACTAGGACTCGAGCTTCAGTGAAACATCGCCAGTCTTGGAGATTTTGTACTCTTTTGAATTTGGTATGTTCTTTTCGTTCCTTCTGCGTCAGTGTTCTGACCTGTTTTGCGTACCATGGGGGATCAGTGCCATCTCGTATTAATTTATTTGGTATAAATCTCTCAATTGCCGCTGATACTATTCCTTCGAATTTAATCCTCTCAATACCAGGGGGGGGGGGAGGCACTTAATGCCCTCATTTGAAAATGTTGTAATCTAGTCAGTTACATTACATTTTAAGATTTTGATACATTTTTTAAAATACATTTTTTGAATACATTTTTAAAATTTTTCATTTAAGCTTAACCCAATGTAGTAGTAGTAGTAGATGTCGCTTTCCACAAAGAAAGTCATATACAGTACTTTCAGATTCAGGACCTTACTTACACATCAGTATCTCCTTAAAACGTATGTTGTGAATAAAAGTCAAAAACAGTTAAAGAAGTTTGTATTTTTAAATATTTTTATGGTGTTCATAAATTGCCCCCAGTTTGGTAGTACACATTACTGTAAATGCGTTGATATTTCTGACAGCCCTAAAAGATATTTTCAGGTTTTGGAACCTACTTACACATCAGTACCTCTTTGGAAAGCACGTTGTTAATATAACAACAACAATTAAGAAGATTTGTTTCTTTTTAGGGTGGGCGTATAGTATATCTTCCCCCCCTTTGTAATTCGCGTAATGGAAAATGCGTTTGTTTTGGTGTATTTTGATGTTACGGTATTGAGTCTCTCTACAGTGACCTTATGATCACTAATCCCTGTATCCATCATGATACTCCCTATTTACTTACGATAATTTGTTGCTAATACACTATGTGATCAAAAGTATCCGGACACCCCAAAAAACATACGTTTTTCATATTAGGTGCATTGTGCTGCCACCTACTGCCAGGTACTCGACATCAGCGACCTCAGTCGTCATTAGACATATTGAGAGAGCAGAATGGGGCTCTCCACGGAACTCACGGACTTCGAAAGTGGTCAGGTGACTGCGTGTCACATGTGTCATACGTCTGTACGCGAGATTTCCACACTCCTAAACATCCCTAGGTCCACTGTTACCGATGTGATAATGAAGTGAAAACGTGAAGGGACAAGCACAGCAGAAAAGCGTACAGGCCGATCTCGACTGTTGACTAACAAAGACCGCCGGCAGTTGAAGAGGGTCGTGTTGTGTAATAGGCAGACATCTATCCAGACCATCACATAGGAATTCCAAACTGCATCAGGATCCACTGCAAATAATATGACAGTTAGGCGGGAGGTGAGAAAACGGATTTCATGGTCGAGCGGCTGCTCATAAGCCACACATCACGCCAATAAATGCCAAACGACGCCTCGCTTGGTGTAAGGAGCGTAAACATTGGACGACTGAACAGTGGAAAAACGTTGTTAGAAGTGACGAATCGCGGTACACAATGTGGCGATCCGAGGGCAAGGAGTGGGTATAGCGAATGCCCTGTGAACGTCATCTGCCAACGTGTGTAGTGCCAACAGTAAAATTCGCAGGCGGTGGTGTTATGGTGTGGTCCTGTTTTTCATCGAGGGGGTTTGCAACTCTTGTTGTTTTGCGTAGCACTGTCACAGCACAGGCCTACATTGATGTTTTAAGCAACTTCTTACTTCCCACTGTTGAAGAGCAATTCGGGGATGGCGATTGTATCTTTCAAATCGATCGAGCACCTGTTCATAATGCACGACCTGTGGCGGAGTGGTTACGCGACAATTACATCCCTGTAAAGGACTGGCCTGCAAAGAGCCCTGACCTGAATCCTATAGAACACCTTCGGGATGTTTTGGAACGCCGACTTCGTGCCAGGCCTCACCGACCGACATCGATACCTCTCCTCAGTGCAGCACTCCGTGAAGAATGGGCTGCAATTCCCTAAGAAACCTTCCAGCACCTGATTGAACGTATGCCTGCGAGAGTGGAAGCTGTCATCAACGGTAAGGATGGGTCAACACCATACTGAATTCCAGCATTACCGATGGAGGGAGCCACGAACTTTTAAGTCATTTTCAGCCAGGTGTCCGGATACTTTTGATCACATAATGTAGGTCAGGTATGTTTTTCAACCATTTATGCTTCGAGTGGGCTCGTGAAGTAATTGGACAAAATAATATTCGGAGATTGCATTTAATACGATTTCAGGCGATGTTTTATGCCTGGCACTCAAATTTTCTTTGAACTGTTCAGCAACTGTATCATCTAAGTCGGAGATGGGGGCGGTAAAATAAACCAATCATTAATTTATTCCGGTTTCCAACCCATATTAACTCACAGGAGTTACCTATTTCATTATCACTACAAGATATATTACAGCTAACAGCAACAAACACTTCACCACAGACTGCATTTAATCCGTCCTTTCTGAACGCCGATAGGTCCTTTGTAAGAATTTCGACTGAACGTATCTCCTCCTTTAGCCAGCATTTAGTACCTATAACGATCTGAACCTCGGTGATTGCTGCTAACGCATCGAGCTCTGGTTCTCTCTCAACACAGCTACGACGATTTACAACTACAATCCTTTGTCTTGATGTGTTACCTCTGATGCGACAGTATCGTGGTGCGATTTTTCAATACGACAATGCTCGTCCACAGATGGCGCATATGTCTATGAACTGCCTACTTGATAATGAGGTACTCACGTGGCCAGCTAGATCCCAAAATCTGTCTCAGAGAGAACATGTGTGGAGCAAGTTTGGTATGTCAACTCCCGTCCAGTGCGCATATCGAGCATATCAAGGACCAATTACAACAGTTATGGATCAGCCTACCTCAGGAGAGGATACAATGGATTCCACATCTACACCTAAACTCTGAGAACCACTGTGAAGTGCATGGCAAAGGGTACGTCCGGTGTATCAGTTATTTTGGTTTTTCCCCCTTAAAAAAAAAAAAATGGTTCAAATGACTCTGAGCACTATGGGACTAAACTTCTGAGGTCATCAGTCCCCTAGAACTTAGAACTACTTAAACCTAAGTAACCTAAGGACGTCACACACATCCATGCCCGAGGCAGGATTCGAACCTGCGACCGTAGCGCTCGCGCGGTTCCAGACTGTAGCGCCTAGAACCGCTCGGCCACCCCTTCCGGCTTTCCCCCTTCCATTCATATATGGTGTGCAGGAAGAATGATTGTTAAAATGGCTCTGTTCATACTGTAATTAATGTAATATTGTCCTCATGATGACTATGGGAGCGATATGTAGGGGATTGTACTATATTTCTCGAGTCCTCATTCAAAGCCGGTTTTTGTAACTTCGTTAGCAGCCTTTCTCGGGATAGTTTCAGTCTATTTTCAAGAGTTTGCCGGTTTAGATCAGTAATCATCTCTGCGACGCTCTCCCGCGTGTCAAACAAGCATGTGATCATTCGTGCTGCCCTTCTCTGTATACGTTCAGTATCTCCTGCTAGTCATATTTAGTTCGGGTCCCACACAGGCAATATTCTAGGATGGGTCGCATGTGTGATTTTTAAGCAATCTCCTTTGTAAACTGGTTGTATTCACCTAGTATTCTACCAAAAAACCGAAGTCTGCAACCTTGTTTGCCCAGACTGAGCCTGTGTTCAAATGGTTCAAATGGCTCTGAGCACTATGGGACTTAACATCTGAGGTCATCAGTCCCTTAGAACTTAGACCTACTTAAACCTAACTAACCTAAGGACAGCACACACATCCATTCCCGAGGCAGGATTCGAACCTGCGACCGTAGCGGTCGCGCGGTTCCAGACTGCAGCGCCTAGAACCGCTCGCTCACTGAACCGTGAGCCTGTGTAATCGTTCCATTTCATGTCCCTATTAAGTATTATACCCAGGTATTTGTATGAGTTTACAAATTCCATCTGTAACTCACTGATGTTATAGTCACAAGATACATGGTTTTTCATTTTGTAAAGTGCACGATTTTACATTTCTGATCATTTAAAGCAAGATGCCAATTTGTGCACCATTTTCAAATTTTATCAGGATTTAACTAAATATTTGTTCACCATCGTTCAGACTGTACTTCGTAGATAACTGCATCAGCTGCGAAAAGTCAGAGTTTACTATTAATATTGACCGCAAGATAATTACTACACAACGTGACCCAACACACTTCCCTAGGGTACACTGGAACTTACTTCTACATCTATCGATGACTCTCCATCTAAGATCACAAGCTGCGTCCTCTCTGCCAAGGAATCCTCAGTCCAGTCACAAATTACGATCGTACTTTCGCTAAGCGTAGGTGTGATACTGAGTCAAATGCTTTTCAGAAATCGACTGCCTTGACGCATGGTTTTCAGGATGCCATGTGAGGAAAGTGCGAGTTGGGTTTCACATGATGTATGTTATCGAAATCCATGCTGGTTGGCACGGATGGGGTCGTTCTGTTCGAGATACCTCATTGTGTTTGAGCGCAGAATATGTTCTAAGATTCTGCAAGAAATGGATGTCAAGGACACTGGACGGTAATTTTGTGGATCACTTCTGCTGCCCTTCATGTAGACCTGCGTGACCTGTGCTTTTTTCCAGCTACTGGGCACGGTTTTTTGTTCGAGGTATCTACAATAGGTTATAGTTAACAGAGGGGCTAACTCGAGCAGAAATTGGATGTAGAATTTGATACGGATTCCATCGGGCCCTGGGCCTTTGTACAATTTTAACGATTTCACCTGTTTCTCAACTCCACTGACGCTAATATCCATATCACTCATCTTTTCAGTGGGACGAGTATTAAACAGTGGTAATACTGCTGAGATTTCCTTTGTAAAGGAACTTTGAAAACCGAGTTAAGCATTTCTATTTTTGCTTTGCTACTTTCAGTTTCAGATCCAGCCTCGTCCACGAGTGACTACACAAACTTTGGTGTCACTAAACAGCCTTCACATACAGCCATAATTCTTTGGGTTTTGTAAAATATCTTTGCGCAATATTCTGCTGCGGTATTCACTGAATGCTCCACACATTGCTCTCTTGACTGCCAAACGTGTATCATTCAGCATCTCTCTGTCGATAGCCTTTGCTTTGTTTTATACCTATTATACAGTAGTCTGTGTTCCTTTAGAAGTTTCTTTACAGTGGCTGTATACGATGGAGGATCTTTCCCGTCATGAAATGTTCTCCTGGGTACATATCTATCTAATGCATGGTCTACTATTCTTTTAAACTTGAGTCATAGTTCCCCTTCGTGCTTCTGTATTAAGCTAAAATCTGAAGGTCCCCACTGAGATATGACACTACCATTTCTCTCTATAGTTTGCTGAACGTGTAAATTTTTCTGCTTTGTTTTAGTTGCCCTTTGTGCTTTGGTATTCATTTTTGCTGTAACTGCCTCATGGTCACTGATACCAGTTTCGATGTGGACTTCATCAAAGAGGTCAGGTCTGCTCGTTGGCGTTAGATCTAGTATATTTCTATCGTGAGTGAGGTTCTGAACTATCTGTTGGAGGTAGTTTTCAGAAGGCATATAGTGACGTTCCACGGAGTGTCTCGCAACGTCCACCACTAACAAAACTATAATTATCCAATTTGATTGTTGGATGATTAACGTCTCCTCCAATGATTACAGAATGATTAGGAAACTTATGTACAATAGAACTCAGGTTTTCTCTAAAGTTTTTGATTACATCGTGAGGTGAGTATGGTATCGATAGAAAGAAGTTGTTATAATTTTCTGCACACCATTGATACTGAGTCTTGACCAAACAAAAATATGCAGCTTCAATTTCTGGCTCACTGGAATTGAGTTTCTTGTCTACACCGCCTCCATTACCCATTTTTCTATCCTTTCGGTATACTCTTAAATGTTCCCCAAAGATCTCACTACTTCTGGCATTTTGTTGCGAATGCTTCGGCACTTAACCACCAGGATTTTAATACTGTCACTCGTGGGAGTCATTTCTTTGGATCTGACACTGATACTTCTGGGTTTCCTAAAGCAATCGTTGTCTGGACTGGATGGATTGTCGCCTAATCTGAAAAGCTACTTGGGCGCCTCCCTCTGACGTGTAGTGCACACCTGAGACATTTAAGCGGACCCCACAACTCTCAGACCTAGTCTAGAAATTCAGGAATAAAATATGACTTCCTATACCTTGATTCATTTATCTTCGAACAATGGTAAAAATATTCAACTGTATCACACTCATTCCTCTGATAGTATTGACAAATTATGAAGTTTATGCACTCGTCTTCTTAAGTGTACTGTTCAAATGGCTCTGAGGTCATCAGTCCCCTAGAACTTAGAACTACTTAAACCTGACTAACCTAAGGACATCATACACATCCACGCCCCGAGGCAGGATTCGAACCTTCGACCGTAGCAGCAGCGCGGTTCCGGACTGAAGCGCCTAGAACCGCTCGGTCACAGAGGGGCGGCTTAAATGTACTGTCTGTGAACATATTGGTTAGAGGTGATACGGTTCTGTTCGCCATCTTTGTGTGTGTGGGTGTGTGTACTCTAGTTCAAAAAAGGATTTGACTGAAAGCTCGCGAAGTTTCCTGTCTTCTTCGTGTGACTGTCGATGACTCAATGCCTACTCATCGGTTAGTTGCTACCTTTGCTCCCGAGTTTTCCATGCAAATGTTACTGTTTTTTAGCCCTAACTTTTCTGTTTTCAAAAATTTGTAATTTTACTAAAACATCTTGTTAGTTAATGAAATATTTCAATCAGGCTGTTTGAGTTTCCAGAAAATTCACCTTCCCAATCGAATCAGTGCATGCATCCAAGCCTGGAGGGTGCAACGTCATAACTGGTAAGTGAGCTCATATTTCCAAAATCATTTAAATTTGACTCGATTTTGTAATCACCGCAGTATCACCAAATTATGTTTCGAGCCATCAAATTCCATTCGTTTCCTCCTCCTCTTCTAGGTGCTTCAATTTTTTTTTGTCAAGCAGTTTATTTAAGATGGACGATAAACCTTTGTGACCACTGATAAGGGTTCTAAGTGCGACCAGTGGTCGGGTGCCATCCTCTTGGTTTCAGGTGATGTTATGCCACTGGGTACTGCAAGAGGGGAATCAAAATATCCCCCAGCCTGTAATATCTCTATCGATGGCGGCACCATGTTTGTGTTCGCTCGATTTCAATAACAGAAGTAACACCGTTTGATCTACTTTCACTGGCACTCTTGCAACACACAGCGCCTTCTACGACCTTAGGTGAACGAGGCAAAGGAAGTTCTTAGGACCAACTACGACTGTCAGCAAGGAGAAAACAGCTTTTAAACCTTATGGGCCTATAATGTCTTCCCTGCTGTCCCTGCAGTTACCTAAAAGGAGTGTACATGAAAGTGATCACATCATTTATGATGAGTCAATAAAATTTCATCGTAAATTACGATCATTAAAGAATATCCACTCCCTTCTCCTCCACTTCATACATCCAATCATGTGACGAATGTTATCTACGTCTCTTTTAAACAACTATAGGGATGATTCTGAAGACAGTATATAAAAGTTAAAAGCTGCATTGCTCCACTGGTATTACTCACCTGTACGAAGGCCAATTGCAATTTTACGACATGAAGCAGCGTACAACACATAAGATTTTTATGGAAATTAGCTGTAGCCACGAATTTAGACGAAATGTTCTTTAACCTAGAAATGTAATATAGAAAACGAAAGAACATTGGAGGAAAGGTGGCACTGGAAGAATAAGCGTTTTTTAAGATTTAAAGAAAATTTTTAACTCGATGAAGTATAAATACATTTTCTTACTTATTTCTGTTGATTGGAAGTTCCGTGCAGCTGTTCATGGCAGCATTACATGGAAGATGACTATGCATTTCGCATCTGATGAGAGTTAACTGTTCGAAGTAAACTTAGCACAACAAGAAGAAAGGAAGATTTGTATTTAATGATGAGGATATTAGAGACGAATACATGGTCGTCCTGAAGAACGGGGTAGGAAACGGTCGTGTCCTTTCGAAAGAAACCACCCCTGTATTTGCCTTGCAGCTTAGAGAAACCACGGAAAACCTAATGACCGGACGACGATCTGAATCGAGATCGTCTCGTATACTATGCAGTGTCCTACCACCGCTCCACCTCGAATGAAGTCGAAAATTGATGGGGCCTCTGTGTTCACGTTAAGTAGTGAGGGTAGGGCGCCACGTAGATCTCATACTCACTCCTTTTCAAGCTTCATCCGAGTTGTAGAAGAACATTATTGTGGAAATATTTCCTTCATCTACATGTACTGCATATACATTTACATACATAATCCACAAGCCACCGTACAGTGCGCGGCGGAGGGTACTCTGTACCACTACTAGCCATTTCCTTTCTTGTTCCAGTCGCAAACAGAGGAGGGAAAAATGACTGTCTAAATGCCTCCGTATGAGCCATAATTTCTCAAAACTTACCTTCACGGTCTTTTCGCAAAATGTATGTTGGAGGCAGTAGACTCGTTCTGCAGTCAGCTTCAACGCAGGTTCTCTAAATTTTCTCGGTAATGTTCCCCGAAAAGAACGTCGCTTTCCCTGCACGTATTCCCATTTGAGCTCCTGAAGCATCTCTGTTATACTTGCTTGTTGCTCTAACCTACCGGTAACAAATCTAGCTGCCTACCTCTGAACTGCTTCGATGTCTTCCTTTAATCCGACCTGGTGCGGATCCTAGACACTCGAGCAGTACTCTTAGAATAAGAGGCACCAGCGTCCTATATGCGGTATCCTTTACAGATGAACCACAGTTCCTCAAAATTTTCCCTATAAACCTAAGTCGACCATTCGCCTTCCATACCTCAGTATCAATTTAATATCGTTTTTGCAACGTTACGCCCTGATATTTAAACGACGCGACTGTGTCAAGAAGGAAACTACTAACACTGTATTCTAATATCTCGAGTTTGTATTTCCTACTCATCTGCAGTAACTTACACTTTTCTACATTTAGAGCTAGTGCCATTCATCACACCAACTAGAAATTTGGTCTGAGTTATCTTGTATGCTCCCACAGCTACTTACCGTTCACCGCAGTATCATCAGCAAACGTTTCGCAGATTGGTGCCAGAGCATTTGCGTATATAAAAAATAATAGTGATCCTGTCACACTTCCCTGGGGTTCTCGTGCTGACATCCGAGTATCTGACGAACGCTTGCCGTCGAGGACAACCTACTGAATTCTGTTACTGAAAACGTGTTCAAGCTACACACATATCTGCTCGTAAGTCTGCAATGGGGTACCGTGACAAATGTTTTCCGGATGTCCAGAAATATTGAATCTACCTGTTGTCCTCCATCCATAGTTCGCAGAATATCATGTGAGATAAAGGCAAGCTAAGTTTCATATGAACGATGCTTTCTAAAGCCGTGCTGATTTGTAGACAGAAGCTTTTCGGTCCCAAGGAAATTTATTATGTTCGAACTCAGAATATGTTTAAAAATTCTGCAGCAAACCGGTGTTAAAGATATTGGTCTGTAATTTAGCGCGTCCGTTCTTTTACCCTGTGCTTTTCTTCAGTCGCTTGGGACTTTACACTAGACGAGAGATTCACGATAAATCCGAGCTAATTAAGAGGCTACGTGTATAGTCCGCGTGGCGGAGGATTTTTGTGTAGCACTGCCACTTCCCTCTTTCCTGCCCCAATCGCGAATGGTCAACAGGAATAACGATTGTTGGTAAGCCTCCGTGGGAGGTCGAATCTCTCTAATTTTCCATCATGGTCTTTTCGCGTGATATACGTAGGAGGGAGCAATATATTGGTTGTATCTTCTACGATCGTACATTGTCGACATTTTGACTGCAAACCACACCGTGATGCAGAACGCCTCTCTTGAAAGTCTGCCACTGGAGTTGGCCGAGCATCCCTGTGACGCTATTCCGCTTACTAAATGAACCTGTAAAGAAATGCGCGGCTCTTCTTTGAATCTTCTATTTCCTCCATTTCTGAGGTGCCTTGCCACGGTTCGCGCGGCTGCTCCAGTCGGAGGTTCGAGCCCGTGTGTCTGTGTGTGTGTGTGTGTGTTGCCCTTAGCATAAGTTATTTTAAGTTGGATTAAGTAGTGTGTAAGCCTAGGAACCGGTGACCTCAGCAGTTTGGTCCCACAGGAACTTACCACAAATTTCCAAATTTCTTCTGTCAGTCCTGTATGGTACGGATCCCAGACTGATGAGCAGTATACGAGTATTGCTTGGTGAATTCTTCTGCCTATTTATGCGTAATACTTGTTTATGCTGAGGGTCAACTGTCACTCCGTGCACTAAGCGCCTTCCTACAATTTTCTGGGGTTGCGCCTCCTCTGTATACAACAGCATCCAACTTCCCAAGTTATTCACTTGGTCATTTACACATATTGTGAAAAATAATGGCTGTACAACACTCCCTTGGGATAGGCCGAAATTGCTTTTGCGTCTGAAGATTTCTGTCCATGAAGAATGACGTACTGTCCTGTTCGCTAGGAACTCTTCAATCCTGTCACACAGTTTATCTCAATTTCTTCATTAGATGCCAGTGCGGAATGGTATCGAACGCCTTTTGGAAGTCAAAGAACCGGCATCAACCTGGGCGCCCGTATGTATTGCTTTCTGGATCTAGTGGACGAACACAGTGTTTTCTATTTGCCAGACTTAAACAGAGGACATAAACACAGCGACTAGGACTTATTTCCGATAGTACTGTTGCATGAACTGCCGAAATTACTGTCTACAAATGTTGTTGTTTTCACTTACATGAGGTCAGCGAAAAGCGATTTCCTGATCCTGCACAATGTTTATTAATTCTGTGTGTCCAAGGATCTATATCGAGCCATAATATAATAAATACTTTTCTTTCGCATTTGACATATGTGTATCGAGTGCATTCATGAGGGGTGGAGAAGACCCGACGTGGTTCATCTGTCGTGGGAAGACGTTGCAAAATGAGCTTCATTACAGACTTGAAATAAGTTGATACATTCTGAAAAAGAAATGAAGCCAAAATAAGATTAAAGAGAGCAGTCTGGGAAGCGTCCAGTGCGTTCGAAAAGACAGCTTTATTTACCGTTCTGACGAAAAATCCTACAATGCTTTCATAAAGGCTGTAACCGGTACCTAATTCACCTCTACGGTCACACAGTGATCATACTAGCATCGATAAGCAAGATAATGTTGCGTCTTCCGAAATTTTCTCACTTCCGGTTACCCTTTCAGTAACTGAATCAATCTCGTTAACTACAGATATTAAGACCACGGAATAAAAAAATCAACTACAATTGCTCAACACAGGAGACTCGACTGTGTCTCTTTACGATTATATATGTAGGCTAATTTAAATTAGTTGTCATCAGACGTTAAAGGTGTGATGTGGCGACGCCAAGTCAAATAGTGTCTGCAGTGAACCGCCACAAGCGTACTGCTCTCCATGGCGATAGATAATCGTTTTAAAGTCTGTGTCTCGTACAAATATCACATAACAAATCTGAAATTTACGTACGGTATTGATACATGTACTGTCAATCCACATGTCACAAACATGTTATTAATTTTCAGTGAGACTGAAGTTACGTTAACTTTTTTTAAACGGATGAAATTTTTCGACAGTTTCGACAGTTTCAAAATTATAATGTCATAGCTCAGAAACTACTCAGTTTAACCCCCGAAGTGAATGGAGGGGTATTATAATAATAAGTTTTAAGTTTATAAGTTGAACGTGTGTATCTGTCTGTGGCATCGTCTGATTTTAATGCAGTTTTTTAATTTGCAAGCTGGTTTAATGGGGATGGTTCTTAGCTATGTTCCATGAAAGTTTGTTCAGCCGTTTAAATTCCATCAGCTATATTAAGTAAAAACGTTCTCTGCCAGCGCGCTCTCTTATTATACGCTACGTAATACATAAGAAATGGTTCGAATGGATCTGAGCACTATGCGACTTAACTTCTGATGTCATCAGTCGCCTAGAACTTAGAACTAATCAAACCTAACTAACCTAAGGACATCACACACATCCATGCCCGAGGCAGGATTCGAACCTGCGACCGTAGCGGTCACGCGGTTCCAGACTGAATCGCCTAGAACCGCACGGCCACACCGGCCGGTGTAATACATAAGAGCTTCATCAAGTTACGTAGTACCAGATTTTAGAGCTCAGGAAGATCTAAATAAAAGTCCGCGAGAATATATGTTTATATTTTATGGTTGACCAACAATAGTGATTTTTGTCTGTTGAAGTCACCCGTTTCAGCCCCTACAAAACAGAAAAAGGGCGATTGTGACTCGACTGTGAAGGATAAACGTAAGCTTTATTAGACTTTTGAGGTTCACAACTCAGAACTAAATCAAATGATTTTGCCCTAATAGTTCAGGCAGCCTACTGCAAGAGAGCACAATGGCAGCCCACTTTCTTCCTACTTGATTTAGTATTACCGGCACCCCTTATTGCTTATGTTAGGCTACATATATACTAAAACATAGCCAATGAATATATGTGTGAACTAAAAAAAGAAACATGTAAAGCGCAGAAGTGAAAAAGATGTCGCGTCACAATTTCGTGTTTCGTCCCGGAAAGTATTTGTGTGAATGTGGGGATAAAGTGTCGATCGTACCACGTGTACTACTAAAATATAAAGTTTAAAAAGCATGAAATCAGATTCAAACTAAAAATTTGAAAAATACTGACACAAAGAAACCTCTAAAAATAAAAAATAATATGTATCGCTCTTTTATGTTTACTGTAAGCAGTAATAATATGATGCAAGAGTAGTCGCGTCGGGGGACCACTAAGTAGATGAAATAAAATCAGAATACAGCTAAAATGACGAAGTACGAGATTTAAATACAAATAAGCTACCTAGACAACGTAGGTAAATATCAAACCGACAATATCTAAGCGTTGTGTGTAAGTCTTAATTAATTTACTCCGGAAAATTCGCAATATAGGTACAACCGTCAACAACGCCTGCCCTCATACGACTGCTCGTTCGGGTCGCCGCAGTTGATCATGCCCTGCGCCCCGCATGACTCATGCTCGTGGTTTAATGAAGCGTCAGTTAGTACCCTATCGCCAAACCACCGCAGAATATAGGCCTCATAAGAGAGGTTAATGCACGAAACTAAGTTCGTACGTAATTATGCAAAAATATGATATAAAATACACTCCTGGAAATTGAAATAAGAACACCGTGAATTCATTGTCCCAGGAAGGGGAAACTTTATTGACACATTCCTGGGGTCAGATACATCACATGATCACACTGACAGAACCACAGGCACATAGACACAGGCAACAGAGCATGCACAATGTCGGCACTAGTACAGTGTATATCCACCTTTCGCAGCAATGCAGGCTGCTATTCTCCCATGGAGACGATCGTAGAGATGCTGGATGTAGTCCTGTGGAACGGCTTGCCATGCCATTTCCACCTGGCGCCTCAGTTGGACCAGCGTTCGTGATGGACGTGCAGACCGCGTGAGACGACGCTTCATCCAATCCCAAACATGCTCAATGGGGGACAGATCCGGAGATCTTGCTGGCCAGGGTAGTTGACTTACACCTTCTAGAGCACGTTGGGTGGCACGGGATACATGCGGACGTGCATTGTCCTGTTGGAACAGCAAGTTCCCTTGCCGGTCTAGGAATGGTAGAACGATGGGTTCGATGACGGTTTGGATGTACCGTGCACTATTCAGTGTCCCCTCGACGATCACCAGTGGTGTACGGCCAGTGTAGGAGATCGCTCCCCACACCATGATGTCGGGTGTTGGCCCTGTGTGCCTCGGTCGTATGCAGTCCTGATTGTGGCGCTCGCCTGCACGGCGCCAAACACGCATACGACCATCATTGGCACCAAGGCTGAAGCGACTCTCATCGCTGAAGACGACACGTCTCCATTCGTCCCTCCATTCACGCCTGTCGCGACACCACTGGAGGCGGGCTGCACGATGTTGGGGCGTGAGCGGAAGACGGCCTAACGGTGTGCGGGACCGTAGCCCAGCTTCATGGAGACGGTTGCGAATGGTCCTCGCCGATACCCCAGGAGCAACAGTGTCCCTAATTTGCTGGGAAGTGGCGGTGCGGTCCCCTACGGCACTGCGTAGGATCCTACGGTCTTGGCGTGCATCCGTGCGTCGCTGCGGTCCGGTCCCAGGTCGACGGGCACGTGCACCTTCCGCCGACCACTGGCGACAACATCGATGTACTGTGGAGACCTCACGCCCCACGTGTTGAGCAATTCGGCGGTACGTCCACCCGGCCTCCCGCATGCCCACTATACGCCCTCGCTCAAAGTCCGTCAACTGCACATACGGTTCACGTCCACGCTGTCGCGGCATGCTACCAGTGTTAAAGACTTTTTTTTTTTCTTTTCACTAGCTGGTTATATTTTATGACCCACCGTCTAATTTCTTATGGTGGGTCGTATATTGCCACTTAGCCGCCTCGACTGGGTCCGGGGTCCGCAGTGACTGAAAGTAACACCACACCGGCTCCCGTCCCCACTCACACCGTTGCCCGTGTCCCGCCACGTGGAGGCGGGCTCTGTTTAGATCCATTTGATTTTTCTTTTTTTTTTTTGTGCAGCATTAGAAAAACTTATAACTAATGCAAAATCAAGTAAGATATTAATAAACAAAACGAAATTAAATATTTAGAAAGAAGGAAGGAAGAGAACTGAATAGAGAAGTTGTAGATATAATATGGCCCGTCACCTGGTTGTGGGCGGCGGCCCGGGTCTTGGAATGACCCTCAAGACGCTGGCCGTTGCTCACTATGCTTTTAACATCTACCATCCTAAAAACTACCTTAACTAGAAGATATTAGGGTACGTTAAAGCTAGAAACTAAGACTAAGACCTCCATGTCCAGCCGGCTAAACTATTTACGATATACAATAGAGAGGTAACTGATTTTGTGCTTGGCTCAAAGTTGCTAATGAAAGGGTACTCGTGGTAAAAGTAATAAGGTAATGACGCTAACGGTTTGTGTTGAGCCTGCAAGGCTCCTAGTAGAGTACATCAGGCGCGAGCACCTCCCGGCCCCGCCGACAACACGACCTGAACGGTGGTTTTCCCCGATCTACCATAGGTATCCGTCGGGTTGGGCTCAAAAGAGAGGAACCACAATTAAGATCCTTCCATCCAGGACGTGCGCCGCCTCCTACCAGGGGGGCGTGGGTCCCTTGAAGAGGTGCCCAACTTTAAGCTTCAGATGAGAAGTTCTTAGTATAGTGGAGGTTGAGGTATAGGCTGTGTAGGTTGGTTGTACAAACAGTTCACACTGAGCCAATGAGACTTACAATGATACATGGTGTGGCAGTTAGCACCTTCCGGCCCCGCCAGCAACACAGCCTGAGCGGTGGTTTTCCCCGATCTACCATAGGTATCCGTCGGGTTGGGCTCAAAAGAGAGGGACCACAATTAAGATCCTTCCATACAGACTGTGCGCTGCCTCTTAACGGAAGGTGTAGGTCCCTTGTAGAGGTACCTAGCTTTAAGCTCTTATTGGACATGGAGATGCTGTCAACTATTTATATATACGGTTAAAGACTGCGATGGAGCTCCGTATGCCACGGCAAACTGGCTGACACTGACGGCGGCGGTGCACAAATGCTGCGCAGCTAGCGCCATTCGACGGCCAACACCGCGGGTCCTGGTGTGTCCGCTGTGCCGTGCGTGTGATCATTGCTTGTACAGCCCTCTCGCAGTGTCCGGAGCAAGTATGGTGGGTCTGACACACCGGTGTCAATGTGTTCTTTTTTCCATTTCCAGGAGTGTAAATAGGTAACTGTTCTTTAAAAAGCCGGCCGAAGTGGCCGTGCGGTTAAAGGCGCTGCAGTCTGGAACCGCAAGACCGCTAGGGTCGTAGGTTCGAATCCTGCCTCGGGCATGGATGTTTGTGATGTCCTTAGGTTAGTTAGGTTTAACTAGTTCTCAGTTCTAGGGGACTAATGACCTCAGCAGTTGAGTCCCATAGTGCTCAGAGCCATTTGAACCATTTTTCTTTAAAAATTGTTACTGGAGCGGAGGATGTGTTGTAATAATAACTCCCATCTGTGTTGTTCAGAGGAGCTGGAAGTGAGGAACCAAATGGCTTGACTCATGAAGCAGCCATTGAAACTGATCACATTGAACTCAACTGCATGTTGTAACGCCAAGTGGTCGACTTCGTTCTTGACAACAATTCAGCAGTGGCCACTCATACTAGTGGACATTTGGTGATACCAATGTAAGAAGTTGTGCGCCGCCCGCGATGGCCGAGCGGTTCCAGGCGCTTCAGTCCGGAACCGCGCTGCTGCTACGGTCGCAGGTTCGAATCCTGCCTCGGGCATGGATGTGTGTGATGTCCTTAGGTTAGTTAGGTTTAAGTAGTTGTAAGTTCTAGGGGACTGATGACCTCAGAAGTTAATTCCCATAGTGCTCAGAGCCATTTGAAGAATTTAAGAAGTTGTGCAATGTTTGCAGTAGGGTTGGAATGTGACATTGCTACTTTCGCAGATGGCCTGGCCTCTGATGGGGTAGAATAAGCCTACAACTAAGCTGGAGAAGGAAGTTCTGGTTGAGTGGATTGGGTAGGTCTTGCACCTTGGTCTGCCATAGGAATATGAACCCTGTGGCAAGGAATTGGGAGTGGGAGTGGTGTACCGATGGACCATAACATTGTTTATGTTGGGTGGCCAATAGAATATCACTATAGGAGGGATGGGGAGGATCTTTGGTGGGATGCCCCTACCAAATGTAGGGCATGATGACTGTTGAAGAATTTGGTTCAGTTGTTCCAGTCCAGGGTAATAATGGGTGATGAGAGTTGTTCCCCTGTAGCTCATTCTTGGATGTGGTGGGAGGACTGAGGGTGTGTGAAGTTATGGCATGAAAAATCTGTTTGTGGATTAGGTTTCGGGGGTACTGCCTGTCTATGAAGGCCTTTCTAAAACCTTCAGCATACTGGAAAAAGGAGGTCTCATCACTGCAGACATCTCGTCCATGTGGAAGGGATTTTTTGGTGTGGAAGCGATGGCAGCTGTCGAAATGGTACTAAAGTTGGTGGTTAGTGGGTTTAATCCCACATGACCATTGCCTTTCTGCTATCGAATACTACCTTTCCCAACACCCTCCAGACTCCAAACCCACTAGCTCATTTCTTACACACCTTAGCAGCTATGTACCAACTCACAACAACATTTCTTTTGAAAGAAAAGTATACAAACAAATCCTCAGCACAGCTGTGGGTACTTGCATGACACCCTCCTATTCAAACCCATTTATGACTTATTTAGAACCTGGTTCAGATATCTTCATGATTTGGACTCTGGGCCAAGACACCCTATCCACATTCCTTCACAACCTCAATAGCTTGTTTCCTATCTGCATCACCTGGTACTCCTCTACCCGCACCCATCCCCAACCCCTTGCCACAGGGATCATATTCCTGTGGCAGACCGAGGTGCAAGACCTGCCCAATCCACCCAACCTGAACTTCCTTCTCCAGTCTATCGCCTTCCTATATGCTGATCTCCACCTCTCTGATGGCTGCATCAGAACCTCTGTCCACATTAAAACCACTAACCACCACCAGAACCCCATATTTTGACAGCTGTCATCCCTTCCATACCGAAAAATGCCCCCATACAGTCTAGCTGCCCACTGATGTATTATCTTCAGCGGCGAGAACTCCTTTGCCTGGTATGCTGAAGGTCTCATGTGGGCCTTCACAGACAGGCAATACCCCTCAAACCTTATGCACTAGCAGGTTTCCTATGCTGTATCCCCACACACCCCCAATCCTCCCACCAAACCCAATAATCAGCTACAAATAAGCACCCCACATAGTCACGCACTGAAACATCTGAACAATATCCTTCATCAGGGCTTTGATTATCTCTCATCACGCCCTGAAATGAGGGACATCCTACCAAAGATCATTCCCACCACTCCAAAAGTGGTATTACATCACCCACCAAACGTACACATCATCCTAGGCCATCCTTATTCCACTTACATTCACAATGCCTCGCCATAGAGATCATATCACTGTGGCCACCAAGGTGCAAGACCTGCCCAATCCACCCAACCAGCACCTCCTACTCCAGTCCTATCAGAGGCTTATCCTATCCCTTCAGAGGCCAGGCCAACTATAAAAGTAGCCATGTCACATACCAACTCTGCTGCAAACATTACACAACATTTTACACTGGCGTGATTACCAGCCAACTGTCCATCAGGATTACTGGCCACTGCTGAACTGTTGCTAAGATCAATGTTGACCAACCAGTGGCACAAAATGCAACAGAGCACAAATGCTCAATCCCAAAGGCTGCGCCAGCCAGAGTGGCCGAGCGGTTCTAGGCGCTACAGTCTGGAACCGCGAGACCACTACGGTCGCTGGTTCGAATCCTACGTCGGGCATGGATGTGTGTGATGTCCTTAGGTTAGTTATGTTTAAGTAATTCTAAGTTCTAGGGGACTGATGACCTCAGCAGTTAAGTCCCATAGTGCTCAGAGCCATTTGAACCAAAGGCTGCTTCCCAACATAGGCCATCTGATTCCTTCCCTCCACGACCAGCTTCTCTTAACTATGCAGATGTTAATCATCTTTATGACATATCTTCTGCTCTCATAATCGTCCTAGCCTCAGCCTCTGGCAAACCACTATCTCCACACCCTCCACACAACAGTTTCCCCTTCCTCTGTACCGTGACTCCCTCCAATTCACATCCCCATGACGCCTTCAGTGTGCACCAATCCCCACCAGCTCCTGTAACCTGCATCACATACCTAGCCCATATGCCTGCCACCCTTCCCTCAAATTCCCAGCTGGCAAACGGGCTACCTCCCTGCGAGTTGCGAGCCACCCACCTCAATCCCACTCCCTGCTTACCACCTCCCTCTCCTTCTACCCACCCCACCTGACACCACACAAACCCCAACCTGGTCCACTTGGCGAAATGAAACACTGACAGAATTAGTCCAGCTGGCACCATGTAGGTGCTTAGGTGTACATGTGTGTGTGTGTGTGTGTGTGTGTGTGTGTGTGTGTGTGTGAGTTTTGTACTCTAGCTCATAAAAGGATTACTCTGAAAGCTAGCAAGTTCTGTTTCTGCGACTGCAGTCTTTCTCGGCATATTCCAATGATGAATTCTTCTCAGGTTATCAGCCGAGTGGTGGCGTCGTCTTGTCGCAACGTTTCGGTGAGTTTCGTACCCATCATCTTCTGGCAAAGTGTCGTGATGCTGCACTCACTCTCATCTAATACTTTCCCCTCTTTGGGGAAGTGTGTGTGTGGGGTGTGGGGGTTGTAGCCTTCCGGCTTTTACTCCACTGTGTACTTGTGTGTATGGTGCCGGCCGCGGTGGTCTCGCGGTTCTAGGCGCGCAGTCCGGAACCGTGCGACTGATACGGTCGCAGGTTCGAATCCTGCCTCGGGCGTGGATGTGTGTGATGTCCTTAGGTTAGTTAGGTTTAAGTAGTTCTAAGTTCTAGGGGACTGATGACCTCAGATATTAAGTCACATAGTGCTCAGAGCCATTTGAACCATTTTTTGTGTGTACGGTTATTTCTGTATTTTTTGGGTGTCTGCGTGATGTGATGAATGTTCTGTATGTGTCTGGTACTTGCCTGAGGTTGGAGAGAGGATTGGTATTATGGAGGAGGGAGGAAGATTAGGAATTGGATGCAGGGATTTTCTCTTCGACTTAGTCATCGAAGATTGCCATTGGTCGTTTGTGCTTATCGCAGGACATGTCATACCGACCATGGGAGTGGATGAGGACGTTTCCTGATCTGGAAGAGCCTTCATAGAAGGTCCTTGCCAGATCTTGGAAACACTCTTTCAGGGGTGGGGGTTCAGCACCGGCATGCAGATGATCGGTGGAGAATCCGAGGGGTAGATGCAGTGCCCTCCAGAGGGCGCGGTTCTGCAGCCTGTAGAGTTTGTCCAGGTGCTGCTTCGCTGCGTATCCCCAGACAGGGCATGCATACTCCATTACTGGCCATATGAGGGCCTGATAAATTTTTACTCCTACAGAGCAGGGAAGGGAGCTGGATGTGTTGAGGACTGTGAATAGGATGGACATTCTGGCACAGACCTTCCTGTGGATCTTGTCTATGTGGGGTTTCCACGTAAGACGAGTCCAGGGTTACGCCAAGGTACTTGGCGGTTCTGCTCCAGGGGAGTTGGGTTCCGTTTAGGTGAAGGTAGAGGGTGAGGGCAGGCGTTGATGAGGTCCGCACCTTAGAGCCTACAGGTGATCAGCATAGCCTTCGTCTTTTCAGAGTTGATGGTGATGCGGCAGTGACAGGTCCAAGTTTCTGTGTCATCTAAAATTCTTTGTAGCCTATGGATGACCAGGTCCTTGTTCATATTTCGAGTGTAGAAGGTTGAGTCATCTGCTTACTGTGCGGTGTGCACCAGAGGGGGCCGTTGGTGTGTCTGCAGTGTACAGACTGTACAAAACGGGCCCCAGGACCGATCCCTGTGGCACCCCAGCACGAATACGCCTTTTGGTGGAGGTGGAAGTTTCTACTTTGACAGAGAAAGTTCTATGCATGAGATGGCTTTTGATCTGCTTAACTATGCTCCTGGGGATCCCTTGTGTGTACATCTTGTAGAGTAGCCCTCTATGCCATACTGAGTCGAAGGCTTTGGCTACGTCTAGTAGCACTATCCCGCAGTAGCCTCTGTGGTTGAATCCCTCTGTGGCTGCTTCAACCACTTTCATGATCTGTTGTGGGGCAGAGTGGTTCTGCCGGAACCCGTATTGTAAATCCGGCAGAAGTTGCTCTCCGGTAATGTGGTCCTGTATGGGTATTAACAGGAGGTGTTCATAGACCTTGCTGAGAGTTGGCAAGAGGCTAATCGGCCTGTAGTGCTGCGGGAATAGAGGGTCTTTCCCTGGTTTGTGTATCGCGACCACTTCCGCGTGTTTCCAGCAAGCTGGGAACTCGTGGGAACGAGTAATCTCGTTGAAGACGTTCGCGAGGTGTTCGACAGGCGAGGGTGGGAGGTTTTTAAGTAACTGATTGGTGACACTATCATGTCCCGGCGCCTTTTTTGTGGGGAGGGACCTAATTACTTTTGCCACGTCCTCGGGAGCGAAAAGTTACCACTTCATGTTCTTGATCCTGGGTTTCTGACGTTTGGAACTACTTCTCGAAGGAGTCGGCGAGGGCGTTGGCCTTTTCAGCATGGGTGTAGGCCCGACCCCGTTTGCCGTGCAGTGGCGGCATCCTAGCGCGTCTTTTTGTGAATGGCTTGGTTGCTTGCCATCGTCTACTTTGAGAGCCGTGAGGCGATTTTGCCATTGCTTGTTTCAGTGCTCATTGAGCGCTACATTCAGCTCTCCCTGCAGACGATTGAGGAGCCTCCTGGTGGCCTGATTTCTGGTGATCTTCCACTTTTTTACCACTCTATTCTTATGTCGAGTGGCTGTGTTCTGCATATAGCTGCTTGGCCGTCATCCGCTACTGTAGTCCGGCCAATCACTTTACATGGGGTACATCTTCGGTGTTGGTGGGGGACCGCGGCGGCGAGACTCGGTAGCTATCCAGTCTGTCTGCGGACGCCGCTGACTTCAGATCGGAGCGTCCCTGACGTATTTTGTCAGTTGCGGGATTCCACGCTACACTGAGCTGACCTCTTTGAAGATCGAGTCCCAGAAGCTGTTGGCGCTGCACAGCTTCTTCGTTTTTTTTCGAATTCGAATGTGTGTCCCTCTATAATGCTATGTTCTGCTACCGCGGACTTGTTTGTCTGTCCTAGTCGTACGTTCCTGATGTGTCCAGTACAGCTCTGAGAGATACATCGTTGTGTCTGCCCGATATATTCCGTCCCACATTCGCACTCAATGCTGTAAATGCCCAGCGCCTGCAACCCCAGCTGGTCTTTGGTTGAGCCACCACTCCTCTGATAACCCGAGAAGAATTCGTCAGTTTTGTTTATTTTTTGTGTGCCTATATACAACTCAATGCTTCTGCTTTCTGTAAAATTTAAGTAATGACACACAAAAAGCCGGCCGGTGTGGCCGTGCAGTTAAAGGCGCTTCAGTCTGGAACCGCGTGACCGCTACGGTGGCAGGTTCGAATCCTGCCTCGGGCATGGATGTGTGTGATGTCCTTAGGTTAGTTAGGTTTAATTAGTTCTAAGTTCTAGGCGACTGATGACCTCAGAAGTTAAGTCGCATAGTGCCCAGAGCCATTTGAACCATTTGATACACAAAAGTCACAAATAATAAACAATTACGTGTCACAATTTCTATGTAAATTATTATCATCACATATCAAAAGATACAAAATTGATAATATTTTTGTGTCATTGCATGCACACCAAGTAAATAACGTGATAGCATAAAATCTTTCTGGAACTAATGTTAAATTCCTGAAGACGCTTATTATTTACGTATTCAGACTTGGGTTGTGGCTGTGTTACTCGCATTGCATTAGCCACTGTTAAGAGAAGCTGTATACTGTGGACAGATATATGTACACGAAGGGTAATTCATCAATGCACTGTTGCTTGTCAGACATCTTCAGGTAACCATTGGATTTTCCAAGTCCTGTCCACTATTTACTAAGAGATTTCAATAAAATACTACATTAGGTTCCCTTGTTTTTACCCGCGTGTTAGGTGGTTACTAAACAAATTCTGTAAATGATGTCTTATTTCTTCATGTTATCCACCAGCCAACAGATTCCTGTTTACCATCTGCTGAGTGATCTACACTAAAAAATACATTTCGCTTCTTCAAATTGTGAATGGATCTTCCGATGTCAGTTCAGCGTCTACTGAACATCTGTAGAAAACGTTCCACATGTTCAAGTAGGTTTTAGATCTTTTAATAACCGTTACCCGTCTACCGTCCGTTTCCCGTGGCAAGTGTCTCACTTCTTGCTTCTCCTTGAAGTTTATTATATACATCCATCGACTACTGAACTATTCCCTTAAAAACAATCCTGTTCTTGAGATTTGCTTGGCTCTTGCATTGCCTGTTCGACAGGTGTTGAGAGATTTCAATCGTAAAAAAGTCCCACGTCTGTAGGTAGTTCATGCAACTTCTGATTGTTGTTCGCCGCCCAGTGGCCGATGCTCATCTTTAATTATATCCTCATATAGCTGACTAAAGTCACTAATCTTTTTTTTATTATTCAGCGTTTTTCCCATATAGTCAAACTTTTCTTTGTGAGCATGGAGCAATGTATTTTACTTTTATGTGACATTTACGACTCGATATTATGACACTGGTTTTCTTTGTATTTGTGGTCATTTATGGTGTTGGGAAGTGAAGGATTTTGATTTTGGACTTCGGTCGAGGTGGTGGAAAAGAAAATTCACGGATGGGGTTTTCAGTCCCTTCACATTTCACTTAAGAAATTTACAGCATCTATGGACCCATCTTTCATTGATCAAAGACGATTGGTGTTTGCTATCACATCAGGCTCACGCGATTTGATTCTACGTAGGTCACTCCTGCAGCATCATTATTAATGTATTCTCAGTATCTATAGGTAGTGCTATGACAAGTATCTGAAGTAATAAGGGACATTTGACGACTTATACCATATGACAATTATACTAGTTTTTTTTCTCGGCTGATGTTATCACAAAGTAGTATGCAGGAGTGACGAATATGACATTTCGCACGTGTTCTTCCTGACGGAACTCACGTGCGGCTGGGCTCGTTTTATTATTATTATTATTATTATAATTACTATTGTTGATTTTCGGAACGTGCCTATACAGTCACCTCAGTACTGGAAGTGTTGCACAACAGTTGGTTTTGGAAATTCATAATATACATAAGTGTAAGTTGTACCCAGGTACGAAGTTACATAGGCGTAACAAAATAGCCTCGTTCGTTATTGAGCACTGCTCCTATGAGTTAACTGGACGTACGAAGATCACCGTTGCGAGACTGGTTCAGTTGTTGGGAGATTCCTTTGCCTTTTTAAGTCTAAAATCTCTGTTTACGGATATGATAGTCTGATTTGGTTCTGAGAATTGTTGCCGGCCGAAGTGGCCGTGAGGTTAAAGGCGCTGCAGTCTGGAACCGCAAGACCGCTACGGTCGCAGGTTCGAATCCTGCCTCGGGCATGGATGTTTGTGATGTCCTTAGGTTAGTTAGGTTTAACTAGTTCTAAGTTCTAGGGGACTAATGACCTCAGCAGTTGAGTCCCATAGTGCTCAGAGCCATTTGAACCATTCTGAGAATTGTTATTTGAGGTATTCCTCAGGTACAGTGAAAAAATCCTGTAACCGGAGTTTATGGATAAATCAATTTATCGGTGTTAGCCAGGGGATGCTCGAAAGTATAAAGACTTCTCGCAGTTTTAGCTGTATGTCGTCCACTTGAATCGAGGGGATGTTCCGAATGTCGAAATTTTTCTAGGATATTATTTGCTGCGATTCAGGTCCAGAAATGACTTACATGTACTGCTTGGAAAGATTGACACATCTGTTGCCGAGAGCCTTGTATATTAACTTTACAGCATAAGAAATGATTGGCGGAAATCACGGGCATATTGTAATTCTGTACAACTACGACACACATGAAATGCGTCATATAAGTTTACGTTGGACTCGCATGTAGGAGGCAATATTATTTGAAAATGATGTATAAATGTTAATTTCAACAGTCTAGATATATTCCAAAAAGACACAAGTTCTTCCCTGCAGGTAGGACATCCAATGGTGGACATTATAATTGAGCGAACAGAGTCTCACCTTTGACGCCAGGTTACGTCGTTTTTTTCCCCATAAGAAACACATTCGTCTAGATTGCCAACTGTGTGTCTGTGGTGCCCCTTCACTTGCCTTCATTAAACAGAGACACCGCCTTCAGTAATGAATTTGTACAGAGAAATTTGCATATGTCTTAGAAATAAAAAGTGTCACATCTGGTGACAGGTATGATGAAACTGATGGAAAACTAGGCACACAGTGGCAGTAACCTCTGTCATTACTCTGTCTGCATCTATTCGGAGCTTGCGTCACACTGAATAATGCAACACTAGTACTCCTGCTACTACTACTACTACTACTAATAATAATAGTAACGGTGGATTTGATATAAAATACCACAGGAAATTGTTGTGCTAGGATTCGCTTGCGAAATCATGTTGTCACACACTACAATGTACCCTTATTGCTTTTTCAAAAAATGTGAAAGAATACTAGATACCGTAATGTGAATTCGAAAACAAAAAGTATTACAAGGGAAAAAACTACCCCACTGTAGACGACGATCATATCAGTCTACTTTCTTCGGTAATTTAGTTCCCTCAACTGAGATCCAAGTGCAAATAGAGTCACCTCGCTCGAACTGGAACACTGTTCTCGAATGGTTGTTGGTGTTACGTGGTGAACAGTATGTTTATCCCAGCCTAGCAGTCAAACAGGCTCTTAAAAGAAGGTCTTCTAATGACTATTTAGATCTTACGAAGAATATTCTAAACACGTTTTAGGCAGCAGTATGCTAAATCACAAAAATGTCCAAGTTCGATACGAGAAAGTTTTTGCGTTCACTTTAAAAATAATTAACGCTCACCAAAGGATAGGCTTTGACAAGAGCTCTACTATTCAAAAACTGGCAGTAAATATGCAGAACTTTCCTTTAACGATGCTGTAACAACTTTCAACAGAATATATCTAATCTTCCTCTCAATAAAACTGTAAATATTTCTTAATTCTGTTATGCATTCGAATTCGTACACAGCCACGATATACACAAGGCACTGTCCAAACGGGTAAGTTCGTACGATATGACACAACAAAAATGCCAGGGATGTATGTAGCCATCAGCTCCAAATACATTCTTATATCCCACACACAGAAAATTTCAAAATCCAAAATGGAACGAAATCGACAGCTATAAAGATAGTTTCGGGGGTACCCCAAAGGAGTGCTTGAAATGTATGAAGATAAATGACCTGGTGGATAGCTCTGCAAACTCAGAGAGGCTTTTCGCTGAAGATGGTGTTATCTATAGGAAGGCTGCAACGCAAAAACAAGTTTAGTGAAATACAGAAAGACGTGCAGGGTATCGACATTTGGTACAGCGACTGGCAGTTGACCCTGAATGAGAATGAATGTAACATATAGCTCATGATGAAGAGGTCCTTTACTGATGATTATGGCACTGAGGAAAACCTATAGAGAAATGACCATATAAAACACGTTGTAGGTAAAACAAATTCCAGGATGAGATTCCCTGAAAGAATGTTAAGTAAATGTAATTAATCCACTGAACATACGTTCGACCGTCCTTGAGTATTTCTCGTGAGTCTGAGAACTTATCGTGGATACATTAATAAAAGATCCAACGGAGAGCGGAGCGTTCCTTCTTGCATCGTTTAGTAAACTCGAGGACATAATGCAAATACTCGAGGCAAACGTTACAAGACAGGTGTTGTGTATCGTGGAGAAGTTTAATGTCGAAATTCCGAGAGCGTATGTTCCTGGAAGAGTTCTGCAACAAATTACTTCCTCCAAAATACGTCTGGCGAAATGGCCATGGCGATAAAATCAGAGAAATTAGTGTCGATACAGAGGTTCACTGATAGTCGTTCTTTCCACGCATAATTTGTTAAGGGGACATGGATGGAGGGAAACAATAATGGGGCTTGAAGTACACTCCGCTACCACACGTACGAGCCGGCCGTGGTGGCCACGCGGTTCTAGGCGCTGCAGTCCGGAACTGCGCGACTACTACGGTCGCAGGTTCGAATCCTGCCTCGGGCATGGATGTGTGTGATGTCCTTGGGTTATTTAGGTTTTAGTAGTTCTAAGTTCTAGGGGACTGATGACCTCAGATGTTAAGGCCCATAGTGCTCAGAGCCGTTTGAACCATTTGAGCCACACGTACGATTTCTGAGTAAGGAAGTCATGTTGATAGTGGATGTTCCTCTTGGATGTATTGCAGCATTAACAAAAGCTCGCACGTACTCTATCTGGCCATCTGGACGCCTATTAATGGACGTTAAATGAAGTGTGTCCATCCTTCGCCTGCAAGACGTTTTGAAATCTGCTGGGGACACCTCCAGTGAGGTGTCTGAATGTCTGTGGAGGAATGATAGCCCATTTCTCCTCAAGGGTCGAAACCAAATAAGGTAGTGATGTAGGATGCTGGGGTTTGGAGCTAGGTCGACGTTCTAACTCGTCGCAAAGTCGTTCCATTGAGTTCAGGTTGGGACTCCTAGCAGGCCAGTCCATTTCAAGAATGTTATGGCCCACGAACTGTTGCCTCATAGATGCTGCTTTACGACAGGTGCACTGTCATTCTGATACAAATAGTCATTGTCTATCTACTCGGAACACCTAGCGGTGTCTGGCGGAGTGTACTTCTGGTACCACAAAATGATCCTCCCTTCCTTGTTCCACTCGCGAATGGCACGTGGGAAGAATGATTGTGGGTAAGCCTCGAAATTAGCTCTAATTTCTCCAATTTTCACGTAGTGGTCATTTCGCGAGGTGTATGTGGAAAGGAAGTTACACTCCTGGAAATTGAAATAAGAACACCGTGAATTCATTGTCCCAGGAAGGGGAAACTTTATTGACACATTCCTGGGGTCAGATACATCACATGATCACACTCACAGAACCACAGGCACATAGACACAGGCAACAGAGCATGCACAATGTCGGCACTAGTACAGTGTATATCCACCTTTCGCAGCAATGCAGGCTGCTATTCTCCCATGGAGACGATCGTAGAGATGCTGGATGTAGTCCTGTGGAACGGCTTGCCATGCCATTTCCACCTGGCGCCTCAGTTGGACCAGCGTTCGTGCTGGACGTGCAGACCGCGTGAGACGACGCTTCATCCAGTCCCAAACATGCTCAATGGGGGACAGATCCGGAGATCTTGCTGGCCAGGGTAGTTGACTTACACCTTCTAGAGAACGTTGGGTGGCACGGGATACATGCGGACGTGCATTGTCCTGTTGGAACAGCAAGTTCCCTTGCCGGTCTAGGAATGGTAGAACGATGGGTTCGATGACGGTTTGGATGTACCGTGCACTATTCAGTGTCCCCTCGACGATTACCAGTGGTGTACGGCCAGTGTAGGAGATCGCTCCCCACACCATGATGCCGGGTGTTGGCCCTGTGTGCCTCGGTCGTATGCAGTCCTGATTGTGGCGCTCACCTGCACGGCGCCAAACACGCATACGACCATCATTGGCACCAAGGCAGAAGCGACTCTCATCGCTGAAGACGACACGTCTCCATTCGTCCCTCCATTCACGCCTGTCGCGACACCACTGGAGGCGGGCTGCACGGTGTTGGGGCGTGAGCGGAAGACGGCCTAACGGTGTGCGGGACCGTAGCCCAGCTTCATGGAGACGGTTGCGAATGGTCCTCGCCGATACCCCAGGAGCAACAGTGTCCCTAATTTGCTGGGAAGTGGCGGTGCGGTCCCCTACGGCACTGCGTAGGATCCTACGGTCTTGGCGTGCATCCGTGCGTCGCTGCGGTCCGGTCCCAGGTCGACGGGCACGTGCACCTTCCGCCGACCACTGGCGACAACATCAATGTACTGTGGAGACCTCACGCCCCACGTGTTGAGCAATTCGGCGGTACGTCCACCCGGCCTCCCGCATGCCCACTATACGCCCTCGCTCAAAGTCCGTCAACTGCACATACGGTTCACGTCCACGCTGTCGCGGCATGCTACCAGTGTTAAAGACTGCGATGGAGCTCCGTATGCCACGGCAAACTGGCTGACACTGACGGCGGCGGTGCACAAATGCTGCGCAGCTAGCGCCATTCGACGGCCAACACCGCGGTTCCTGGTGTGTCCGCTGTGCCGTGCGTGTGATCATTGCTTGTACAGCCCTCTCGCAGTGTCCGGAGCAAGTGTGGTGGGTCTGACACACCGGTGTCAATGTGTTCTTTTTTCCATTTCCAGGAGTGTATATGTTGTCCGACTCTTACCGGAAAGTGCTCTCTTGAAATGTCAATAGCAAATCTCTCCGTGATACACAACGCCTCTCTTGGAGTTTGCCGAGCATCTCTGTAACGCTCTCGCGCCGACTAAACGATCCCGTGTCCAAACGCGCCACTCTTCGTTGGGTCTTCCCTCTTTCTTGTATCATTCCTACCTGGTAAGGGTCGCAGATAGATGAATAATACTCAAAAATCGGTCGAACAAGCGTCTTGTAAGACACTTCTTTAGTCGATTATTTTACGATGGTTATTGGTTCCTTCAATTTGTCACCCATAAGTGTATTTGCGGAGTAGTGGACTTCTTTTCCTATATATGGGCAATATACTACATTTACTTACTTTCAGGGTCAACTGCCAGTGCCTGCACCATTCACCAATCCTGTGCAGGTTATTTTGCAAATCGGTACTGTCTTCTGGCGTCGCTACTTTCTTGTAGGCTACCTTAGCATCTGCGGACAGACTGAAAATGTTTCCGACGCTTTCTACTAGATCATTTATATCCATAGTAAACAATAACGGTCCTCCAAAACTTCCTTGGGGAACTAAGGGAATTACCTTCACAGCTGTCGATTTTGTTCAGTTAAGATCTATGTGTTGAGTTTTGTTTGCAAGGAAGTCTTGAACCCAGTCGCAAATCAGATGAGATACTCGGTAAACTCGTATTTTTTTCACTAGACGGCAGTGCGGGGCTGTGTCCAATGTCTTTCTGAAGTCAAGCAAGACGGCCTCACTCTGAGCAATATGAATCTCGTGTAGGAACAGAGCGAGCTAACTTTCACAACATCTCTGTGGAATACATGTTGGTTGTTGTAGAAGAGGTCTTCGTTCTCCAAAATATCATAGTGCTTGAGAATAAAACATGTTCCATAATTGTGCAACAGATTGACGTCAACGATGTGGGTCCATAATTACGTGCATCTGTCCTACGATCCTTGTTGAATGACCTGGGCCTATTTTCGGTACGTTTCACTGCTGCAGTGACTGCAGCTAGAAGGGGAGCAAGTTGTTCCGCATAATCGTTGCAGTATCTTACAGGTATCTCCCCTGGTTCTGATACCCTTCCACTACTAAGACATTGGAGTTGCTTTTCTCTTCCGCGTCTGCAGTATTTGCCATTTCGAAGTTGATACAATGATTGAAAGCAGGAACCCTGTTACGATCATCCGCGGTGAAACAAGTCCGGAAGCCCAAATTCAGTATTCCGGTCTTCTTTCTGTTACCTTCCATTTCGGTGCCAGTGTGGTCAGTGAGTAAATGGATACAGGATTTCGAACAGATTCCTTTTTTTACGTAATACCACAACCTCTTAGAGTTTTTATTCAGATCGGTAGACAATCTTTTATTTTCAAACTCACTGAACGCTTCTCTCTCTCCTTACGCTCCGAACTGTTCCTTTACTGCACACAGTACAGAATGCTGTAAAATGTGTTTATGTAGAGTTTTCTCGAGCACAATAAGGTGACCGCATCGTAAAGCCACATCCTTCGTACTTCGCAGTTGACACTAGACGCGTTGGCTGGCATTGGCGAGACCCGAAGCCTTTCATCGGGTTATTACAGGACAGAGCGTGATACATCACTCCAAACCGCTCGTTTCCAGTTGTCTACCGTCACATTTAGACGTCGATTAGGACCAACTTCACGAGCGTGCGGCTTATGACAAACTGCTCGACCATTCTACCCGATTCTTCTCAACTACATACGCACAGTCGCTGTGTTAGCTCAACCGGTTATAGCACTTTGGATCTCACTAGTGATTTCATGTGATTTTTTACAGGCACCTTCCACAACGATCAGCGGTTGCTGTCTGTTAGTATGTAAGGTCTGCCGGGACTTGGCTTAGCTACGGTTGTTCCTTCGCGTTTCCACTTCGTGATCACATCACTAACAAAAAATTGTTCAAATGGCTCTGATCCCATCAACGATAGCTGTCCACTACATCTAGCTCTAAATCTAAAGCTGTACTCTGCATATCATTATGAAGGGCAAGTCAGAGCGTACTTCCCCTTGTAATACTTATTAGCGTAACAGTCCACTTGGGCAGCTTTAGAATGGTTGAAATGTCCCTGACGGATTTTTTACTCAGCTGACATCTAATGACTAGTCAACATTCGAAATCACTGACCTCCCCTGAGCGACCAATTCTGTTGTTAATACTTTCCTACTGACAACACAATACTCCCTGCCTTCTTTTATATTGTCGGGTCCACCTCTCGTGACACCTGGTGGTCAATTCCGCATTACATATCGGTGTCCGAATAGTGTAGTTTGCACTGCGGTATGCTCCATACACTTCTCGTCCACTGATTGCCGGTCTCTTATCTTGGCCACATAAATCACAAATTAAATAACCAATTAGTGCTCAAATAGAAACGATGGATAAATGAAGCGCCGCACCGAGTTATCTGATCCCATCAGCGATAGCTGTCCACTACATCTAGCTCTAAATCTAAAGCTGTACTCTGCATATCATTATGTAGGGAAAGTCAGAGCGTACTTCCCCTTGTAATACTTATTAGAGTTTCTGCCTGTTTCATTCGCATATATAACGCGGGAAGACTTGTTGCTTAAATGCGCGCTGTAATTAGTCTAATCTTGGGCCTTCGCAATCCCTGTGCAAACGAAACATAGTTGTAATACTCGTACATTCCTAGATTCCTCACTTAACTTTTGTCCTTGAAACTTTGTAAGAAGACTTTCGCGGGATGATTCAAGTGTCTGCCACTTCAGAGTTTTCCAACATCGCAGTGATGCTCTCTCGTAGGTCAAACAAACCCCTGACCATTCATTCTACCCTTCATTGTATACGTTCCATATAAATTGTTATTTCTATTTGGTATGGGTCCCATACACTTGACAGATGTTCTAGAATGGAATTTTTCAAGCAGTTCTTTGTAGAGTGATTGCATTTTCCATGATCTTACCAGTGAACTGAGGTTTGTCATATGCTTTACCTACGACTGATCTTATGTGATCATTCCATTTTATATCCTTTCGGATTGTTACACACAGGTATTTTTATGAGTTGTCTGTTTCTAGTTGTGACTTATTGATATCTATTAATATTGTCTGCCAAGTCATTAATACACAACATGGACAGCAAGGGCAGCAAGCCTGAAGTTAACCCCACCCTGCCATGCTCTCGGTCCATGATAATATGCTGTGTCCTCTCTATCAAGAAATCTTCAATCTAGTTACAAATTTCGTCGAATTCCTCATATTATCGTACATTCTTCGATAAGCGCTGTTGTGACACAGAGTCAAATGCCTTCCAGAAGTCCAGAAACACCGGAGTAAGGTGACTACCTTGATCTACGGCGTTAAGGATGTCATGCGAGAAAATCGTGTGTGCGTGTGATTTCCTAAGGGACAAACTGCGGAGGTCATCGGTTCCTGCGGGAGTTGGCTTTCGCATGACCGGTATTTTCGGAATCCGTGCTGGTTGTCACGGAGGCGTGCTACGTTGAGAGATTATTTGCTTTGTTATCTGTGTAATGTGTACATTCTTCGTAAAATAATAGTACGTTTATAACTTTCCTTAGCTTCAAATGTAGTGACTTTGTTGTTGCTATCATTTATTACAAAAATTCTACCTTTTCTATGTCATCCGGTACAAACCTTAGAAATATGGTCCATGTTGTTTTCTCGGAAAGTAGAATTGATATAAAATTCTAGAGTTTCGAGCTAGGTGCGAAGGTCGAAATGGCGGAAGTGATGGAATTATCTCTCATCGAAACGACACGTCCGACTGGAATGCTGATAAATCCGTATTAGTTGGCACATCAGTGTTTCTCAGTAACAACCTGTTTACCACCAGGTTCAGTGAAGTGTGAATAACAACTGCTCAAAAGTTTGAAAACTTTATCAGCAACTAATGATGTGGTGATACACAAAATCGGTTTGTAATCCTGCATGTGAAACATGATGGTGAAGAGGCCGCAACTGTGGTAATTACGTAGAATCAAATTACAGCACCAGTGACATTTCTTTTTACGAACTTCACGACCGGTTTCGTCATGGGATTACACAGATAGACTCTGTTTGGAAGCTGGACTTGGTCGTTGAAACTGGTCGTGGTGATGGTAAACAGAAGTGCAACTTGTGCTGTTATTTGATTCCAAAGTATAAAATTATAAAGAAGATTTTTATCCACTGGGTGAAGAATGGGATTAACGAACTTTTGTCTGGTGTACGGGACAGCCTGAGAATAGTTCGTAGGCGGTTTGGCGGTTTCCCTCGCTCGCGTAGGCATATGTTGAGTTGGTCCCCAACCTCCAACGCCAAAAAGCAATACGTAAACAATTAAAATACGATAAGACACAGAAGATAGTTTTCACGATTCGTAGACAGATGGCGCACACTACTTCCATCCCTTAGGTTAAATGCCGACTGCTGTGACAGGAAGGACATCCGGCCAAAAAGTTACAGTGAGGCCAAAAAATATTTGTCTAACTTTATATTTTTTAAAAAAAAGGTACGTCTGTAGTACGTGAAAATAAGCGAATAAAAACTTTTAAGAGACAGTCGTGTGGAAAGCACCTCGGTAAACAATTTTTATTGAAAAAACAAGGAACAAAATACAGTCTTAGCGATAACAAGGTTAACAAAATAGAAAATTTCGTACAAAAGCTACTTATAAATTCTTCATCCAGTCATGTTTTTTGACATTCAGAGCCTGAAAACATTGTTTAAATTACAAAATTAATATTCAGTGGGGTTTCCCTGGCGGTTATTTCTGCCTGCAGTTATCTGGGCGTAGAACTGACTGCATTTGCTGTCACAGAGGATGAAATTTTGTCTCATTCTTCTCAAAGAGCTTGTGCTCCGTCTTGCTAGAAACTTGGCTCTTTCTGATTTTCACTTCCAAAACATTGCAGGGTGATTTATATTTGGGCTCTGAGGAGCGGTGTTGAGTTCTTTCGGTACAGTAGCCACATCCTCGTATTTCTAGCCGTATGTTTCCGATCGTCGTCCTCTTGAAAGATGTAATTACGTTTGAGATCTAATTTTACGGCACTAACGTTTACATTTTACTTTAAAATGTTGATATACACTTTTTGATCCATCGCACGCTCTATAAAATGTAATTTTCCAACACCGGCAGCACTCACACTCCCCGACACCGTCAGGGAACCCCCACCCTATTTCAGTCTAGGCACAAGTTTTTGTGGCAGCATCTCCGTGTCTTTCTTACGCTACACCATTCTCCTGCCATCCGAGCCAAATACATTATATTTGTTTTCATGAGAAAATATAACTCTATTCCAAAAGTCTTCCTTCTTGAATGTAAGTTCCTAGGCAAAATCAAGACGTTTCTTCCGATCCTGTTCACTGACCCAAAATTTCTTGCGAGCTACCCAGCCATGATATCCGTACTTCTTGCAGATATTACTGACTGTGATTAAAATTCTTCTGGGTATTATGCCGCGTCATTGCTAAAAACTAACAACAATAATAAACCAAAACCGACGTTTCGGCCGAGTTGCAACGGCCTTCCTCAGGGCACGATTGGTTTTGCATGGGGATAGATGCTTCTATTTATTACAGACTATCGATGTCTGACGGTACTGTTGTAAAACTTTTAATTGGCCCTCTAATATGATTGGCTAGTCATGACGTAAGAGAAGACGGAAGGAAAGAGGCTATTCGTGGATGTCCATGTCGTCAACGATTGGTAGCTGTCGGCCAATCAGCGTTCGGCTTCTGGTCGGCAAGTTTCTCTTCTTTGCCTTCTTCTCGTGTTCTGCTCCCCTTGGTTTTAGCTACCTTTCTTATGATGTTGTCATCACAGCCGTTGGCACGAAACGTGTGTTGTAGCTCCTTTAATTCTTCTTTGATGTTATTTTCATCGCTTATCTGGTAGGCTCGGGCAGTTAGCGTATGCAGAACAGAATACTTTTGAGCTGGGTGGTGGTGGCTCTCCGCGTGCAGGTACCGATTAGTGTGCGTTGGTTTTCGGTATACTTTGTGTCCCAGTTTACCTTCGGCAGCTCTGTATACTTCCACATCCAGAAATAGCAAGGTACCATTGTTTTCAGTCTCATGTGTGAACTTTATATTTTTGTGCAGGCTATTTAAGTGCTACCGTGAAGCCCTGAGGAAGGCCATTGCAGCCGGCCGAAGTGGCCGTGCGGTTAAAGGCGCTGCAGTCTGGAACTGCAAGACCGCTACGGTCGCAGGTTCGAATCCTGCCTCGGGCATGATGTGTCCTTAGGTTAGTTAGGTTTAACTAGTTCTAATTTCTAGGGGACTAATGACCTCAGCAGTTGAGTCCCATAGTGCTCAGAGCCATTTGAACCATTTTTTTTTTAAGGCCATTGCAAATCGGCCGAAACGTAGGTTTTAGTTTATTATTGTTGTTAGTTTTTAGCAATGACGAGGCATAATACCCAGAAGAATCTTAATCACTATGACACCGGCCGCGGAAGTCTACGTTCTTATATCATTTCTGACTGTGTTGGCACATACTTTCTTGCCTGTCGACTGTATATCCCCAACCAAGTTAGGAGCGCTGATTTTAGAAATTTTCTTGATATCCTTCAGGATAAAACTCACGTCCTCATCGGTCAATGACGAGGGCACCCGGTCCGTGGCTGGTTTCTCAGTTGTTGGCTACGATGTGTAGACGACACATTCGTTATCTGGCCTCACGGTGAAGCGGAATTGGGAAACTTCCTCCAGCACTTAAATAGCCTGCACAAAAATATAAAGTTCACACATGAGACTGAAAACAATGGTACCTTGCTATTTCTGGATGTGGAAGTATACAGAGCTGCCGAAGGTAAACTGGGACACAAAGTGTACCGAAAACCAACGCACACTAATCGGTACCTGCACGCGGAGAGCCACCACCACCCAGCTCAAAAGTATTCTGTTCTGCATACGCTAACTGCCCGAGCCTACCAGATAAGCGATGAAAATAACATCAAAGAAGAATTAAAGGAGCTACAACACACGTTTCGTGCCAACGGCTGTGATGACAACATCATAAGAAAGGTAGCTAAAACCAAGGGGAGCAGAACACGAGAAGAAGGCAAAGAAGAGAAACTTGCCGACCAGAAGCCGAACGCTGATTGGCCGACAGCTACCAATCGTTGACGACATGGACATCCACGAATAGCCTCTTTCCTTCCATCTTCCCTTACGTCATGACTAGCCAATTAAAAGTTTTACAACAGTAACGTCAGACATCGATAGTGTGCAATAAATAGAAGCACCTATCCCCATGCAAAACCACTCGTGCCCTGAGGAAGGCCGTTGCAACTCGGCCGAAACGTAGGTTTTAGTTTATTATTGTTGTTAGTTTTTAGCAATGACGAGGCATAATACCCAGAAGAATTTTAATCACTATGACACCGGCCGCGGAAGTCTACGTTCTTATATCATTTCTGACTGTGTTGGCACATACTTTCTTGCCTGTCGACTGTATATCCCCAACCAAGTTAGGAGCGCTGATTTTAGAAATTTTCTTGATATCCTTCAGGATAAAACTCACGTCCTCATCGGTCAATGACGAGGGCACCCGGTCCGTGGCTGGTTTCTCAATTTTTTTTATATAATAGCGATCTTTTATCGATTGAACCGTCGACCTAGATGTAACGGCTACTTTAACAATCTCGTAAGAGGCTTTTCACTGATTATGCAAACGTAGAATAAGTCATCTTTCGATTAGGGTTGTTTCACTGCACACACGGCCTCTGTTGCAAACTGTCCCAACGCCGCTTAAAACAAAAGGCGGGACAGTTAGACTGTTGACACAAGAATCTGCCACGAGACAGCAGTGTCATCCCTAGGTGTGAATTTTAGACGTAGTCAGATTGTGGTCAAATGTTTTATGAAGTACCTTTTGTGTGAAATTTTCTGTTTCGTTAACCTTGTTATCACTATGAATGTGCCGCGCGGGATAAGCCGAGCGGTCATGGACTGTGCGGCTGGTCCCGGCGGAGGTTCGAGTCCTCCCTCGGGCATGGGTGTGTCTGTGTTTGTCCTTAGGATAAGTAGTGTGTAAGCTTAGGGACTGATGACCTTAGCAGTTAAGTCCCATAAGACTTCACACACATCTGAACATTTTTGAACTATGAATGTATTTTGTTCCTTGTTTTTCAATAAAAATGATTTAGATAGGTACTTTCACAGGTTTGGCTCTTCAGAATTTGTATTCGCTTCTTCTCACGTGCCACAGACTTACTTTAAAAAAATACTGTTAGACGAATACTTTTTGGACTCGCTGCAAAACAAAAATAATTCGCCATATCACGAAAACAGCGGGCCCGTACGATGGAGCAAAAGCTAAGAAAGATAGAGCTGTTTTTCAAACAATGAAATGATGTTTAAATCATAGTTTCCCTAGATTTCAGATTTTGTTGCACACATTATATGTGTGTGTTGAAGCGATATTATATTGTCAAACGTCCAGGTAACATCTTGGGCCTACCGATATCAAACAGACCCGAACTTTTCGACTCTGTAAGCGCAGAACAGGGAATCAGTGATCATAAGGCCGTTGCAGCATCCCTGAATATGGAAGTAAATAGGAATATAAGAAAAGGGAGGAAGGTTTATCTGTTTAGCAAGAGCAATAGGAGGCAGATTTCAGACTACCTAATAGATCAAAACGAAAATTTCTTTTCCGACACTGACAATGTTGAGTGTTTATGGATAAGTTCAACGCAATCATAAAATGCATTATAGAAAGGTACGTGCCGAGTAAAACTGTGAGGGACGGGAAAAACCCACCGTGGTTCAACAACAAAGTTAGGAAACTACTGCGAAAGCAAAGGAAGCTTCGCTGCAAATTTAAACGCAGTCAAAACCTCTCAGACAAACAGAAGCTAAACGATGTCAAAGTTAGCGTAAGGAGGGCTATGCGTGAAGCGTTCAGTGAATTCGAAAGTAAAATTCTATGTACAGACTTGACAGACAATCCTAGGAAGTTCTGGTCTTACGTTAAATCAGTAACTGGATCGGAACAGCATATCCAGACACTCTGGGATTCTATTGGCATTGAAACAGAGGATGACACGCGTAAAGCTGAAATACTAAACACCTTTTTCAAAAAAATGGTTCAAATGGCTCTGAGCACTATGGGACTCAACATCTTAGGTCATAAGTCCCCTAGAACTTAGAACTACTTAAACCTAACTAACCTAAGGACATCACACACACCCATGCCCGAGGCAGGATTCGAACCTGCGACCGTAGCAGTCCCGCGGTTCCGGACTGCAGCGCCAGAACCGCTAGACCACCGCGGCCGGCAAACACCTTTTTCCAAAGCTGTTTCACAGAGGAAGACCGCACTGCAATTCCTTCTCTAAGTCCTCGCACGAACGAAAAAATGGCTGACATCGAAATAAGTGTTCAAGGAATAGAAAAGCAACTGAAATCACACGACAGAGGAAAGTCCACTGGACCTGACGGTATACCAATTCGATTCTACACAGAGTACCCGAAAGAACTTGCCCCTCTTCTAACAGGCGCGTACCGCAAGTCTCTAGAGGAACGGAAGGTTCCAAATGATTGGAAAAGATCACAGGTAGTCCCAGTTTTCAAGAAGGGACGCCGAGCAGATGCACAAAACTATAGGCCTATATCTCTGTTGTAGAATTTTAGAACATGTTTTTTGCTCGCGTATCATGTTATTTCTGGAAACCCAGAATCTACTCTGTAGGAATCAACATGGATTCCGGAAACAGCGATTGTGTGAGACCCAACTCGCTTTATTTGTTCATGAGACCCAGAAAATATTAGTTACAGGCTCCCAGGTAGATGCCATTTTCCTTGACTTCCGGAAGGCGTTCGATACAGTTCCGCACTGTCGCCTGATAAACAAAGTAAGAGCCTACGGAATATAAGACCAGCTGTGTGGCTGGATCGAGGAGTTTTTAGCAAACAGAGCACAGCATGTTGTTCTCAATGGAGAGACGTCTACAGACGTTAAAGTAACCTCTGGCGTGCTACAGGGGAGTGTTACGGGACAAACGGTTTGTAGCTGCAGTTTATGGCGGGTCATGGCCCATCGAACATAGGCCGGTGTGAGGTGGACCGTACACCATTAAGTTAAGTAGTGGTTTTGACTTTGCACATATGTACTCTTTGTGTTTCCTTTCCATTTTCGTTTATAAATGTATAGCTATGGTGTTCTTTTAATCATTGACAAAGGTCTTCTAAGGCACTTGTGGGTTTTACTGTTGTTCTGAAGAAGGTGTAATTATCTACGCCGAAACCTGGGTTAACATTTAACACTAGGAGCCTTTTTCGCATTCGAGGCGGGTTTTTAATTTTTTTAATATATTAAGTAACGATTGCTGACGCGCTGCGATGTTGAAGTTTCTTAAGCATATAAAGGAACCCTGGAAATTAAGAGTACCAAGAGAGTTGTATCGAGATATAAGTTCAGTCTCTGGAAGTTTGTTTTTCCTGTGCCTATAAAACATATTATCGAGATACAACTGTCGGTCGCCACTTTTCATTCGGTGTTGATGGTGGAAATTAATGGTTTGTTTTGAACATTTCTCGAATGTCGACGATATAGTAAAGTGTAATACATACATCCCATAGAAGGTTGATCTCTGCACCTCCAGGACACTCATTTTCTGTCGCCATCCTGATGCACGTGGTGAGTCATCAGCAGCTAATATTTGCCTTAACGCATTCATACACTATTATGCCATTGTTAATCTGGATGGTAAATTGGCTGGTAAGTATTTTTTGGTGGTGCAAGAAGATGTGAGTGCTGTGCCCCTACGATTCTTTCTCGTGCGCGTCACCTCGCAAGGGCAGTAGGGAGAATTTACGTCAAACCAACCAAGAGCGGGAAAATGAGCGTTAGAGGACTACAAATACGGTATGTGCGCTGCTTTTGGCCAGAAGCTGGTTAAAATAACTTGCTTTTGCTTGATTCCTGGTCTGTGCCCAAAAATCATACTCCTTTAGAGCAAAATATCCCTCCTGAAAGTTCTTGACATTGCAATTCATACCACCTGGAACCACCGGACAAGTTCAGTCTCTGGAAGTTTGTTTTTCCTGTGCCTATAAAACTTATTATCCCACTATCTGCTGTTATGCCTTAAAGGATAACCAGTTTCACCATAAGCACCACGACAGGCCGTTTTTCAATCGGCTGTCTGCCATCATATTCCATCAGTTCTCATCACACCGTTACATCAGTTTGATTCTCTACCCATTCTTTAAGAGTGGATACTTGTCTGAAAGTCCTGCACGGTTTGTAACACCCAAGGCGTTCGCCTTCGATCTTGATGGTGCGAACCTTTGTAATTACTGTCGTTCGCCATTTTTCATTCGGTGTTGATGGTGGAAATTAATGGTTTGTTTTGAACATTTCTCGAATGTCGACGATATGGTAAAGTGTAATACATAGATCCCATAGAAGGTTGATCTCTGCACCTCCAGGACACTCATTTTCTGTCGCCATCCTGATGCACATGGTGAGCCATCAGCAGCTAATATTTTTCCTGTCATAAATGTTAACACAACAATTCCAAGCGAGCCTTACTAAAGACTGAACTTGTGACCTCGCATTCAAGGGGTTCCTTGTTAGTGTGCATGTGAAAAATATATGACAAGTGCGTTTGTGGGCAAAACTAAGGGTAAAAAGCCTCTCGTAAACCCCTGAATCGAATTCAGCCAAACTCGGTACACATTTTACTTACTATCTGGAAAGAAAAACTGAGGGGTAAAAAACAGAAACCTCCTGTTGGGGTGGGGGTGATAATGTGGCGAGAAACGGAGAGGAGGAGATGGACAGAGAGGGGGGAAGGAGGCGATGGACAAATAAAGCGGGAAGGAGAAATGGACAGGGAAAGGAGGACGAGGAGATGGGGAGAGAGAGAAGGGACTAGATGATCTCCCTGGATCATTTTCTAAGATCAGTAATGTGCATAACTTTTTAAAAGTAGGAACACAGTAGATGAATTATCTTGGGACAAGTATGTCGGCTGTAGTCATCTCTCGTTCCCTTTGCCTGCTCACATAAAGGAATAGAGAGCGATTGGAGTTAAAGGTCCCATTGACGAAGAATTCATCAGAGACGGAGCAAAACATAAGATTGGGAAAGAATGGGAAAGGTAATCCGCCATGCCGTTCCAAAGGATCCATCCCACATTTGCATTAAGCGATTTAGAAAAATCAGAAAGGCTACATCAGGATGGGCAGGCAGTGGTTTGAACCGCCGTCCTCCCTAATACGAGTCCAAGTGCGTCAATTCTCTCGGTTTTGTTGTTTTCATATATCCTGTAGATGAAAAAATTCACGCAGCAACCAAAAAATCGTTTAAAACGGTGTTGGAACAAATCACTGAACTCGCATAGTAGCATTCCAGCCGTGCCAGTTAAGCTGTTCAGCTGCCAAGGCACTTTTCCCCAGCGTTTCTTCCGTGACCCAACATCATCACATGGATGGTATAAGCGCACATCGCTTCGGAGCCTTACGACTTTCTTGGGGCAACTGAGATCCCAAAATTCTTACCAGTCATCCCATTTGCGGTTTGAGTTCCAGCACAATGTTGTATAGGCAAGAGAGGTGGCTCAGTGATCCAGGACGCACGATAAAGGCCTCCGTCCAGCGTTTTTCCAGAGAAGCACATGGGCCGTTTACTTAGCAGTTCTAATCCAAACCGAGCTTCTTCACCAGCTCTAATGACCTTGCTATTTCTAAACTTCTATCATTCGGAAGAAGTTTTAACCTGTGTATTATATTGACACTGGCCGAGAGACGTAGCAAAAATCACTTGTTTTGCGTCAGGGACGTGTTTCTGTCAATTAGAAACCATATGCATTTATTACAATGAAGCGGCAAAAAACTGGTATAGGCATGCGTATTCAAATACAGAGATATGTAAACAGGCAGAATATTGCGTTGCAGTCGGCAACACCTATATAAGACAACAAGTTTCTGACGCCGTTGTTGGATCAGTTACTGCTGCTACAATGGCGGGTTATCAAGATTTAAATGAGTTTGAACGTGGTGTTATAGTCGGCGCAAGAGCGATGGGACACAGCATCTACGAGGTAGCGACGAAGTTGGGATTTTCCCGTACGACCATTTCACGAGTGTACAGTGAATATCTGGAATCCGGTAAAACATCAAATCACCGACATCGCTGCGGCCGGAAAAAGTTCCTGCAAGAACGGGACCAACGATCGTTCAATGTGACAGATGTTCAAACCTCCCGCAAATTTCTGCAGTTTTCAATGCTGAGCCATCAATATGCGTCAGCATGCGAACCATTCAACGTAACATCATCGATATGGACTTTCAGAGCCAAAGGCCCACTCGTGTACCATTGATGACAGCATGAGACAAAGATTTACACTTCGCCTGGGCCCGTCAACACGACAGAGAACTGTTAATGACTGGGAACATGTTGTCTGGTCGGACGAGTCTCGTTTCAAATTGTATCGAGCGGATGGACGTGTGCGGGTATGTAGCTAATCTCATGTATCCATGGACAATGCATGTAGGCAGGGAACTGTTCAAGCTGGGGGAGGCTCTGTAGTGGTGTGGGGCGTGTACAGTTGGAGTGCTATGGGACCCCTGATACGTCTAGATGCGACTGTGACAGGTAACAATTACGTGAGAATATTGTCTGATCACCTGCATTCATTCACGTCCATTGTGCATTCCGACGGACTTGGGCAATTGCAGCACTACATTGCGACGCCCCACACGTCCAGATTTGCTACAGAGTAGCTCCAGGGACATTCTGAGTCCAAACACTTCCGCATGAACATTATTGAGCATATCTGGGATGCCTTGAAAGCCGTCCGGGGTGGCCGAGCGGTTCTAGGCACTACAGTCTGGAACCGCGCGACTGCTACGGTCGCAGGTTCGAATCCTGCCTCGGGCATGGATGTGTGTGATGTCCTTAGGTTAGTTAGGTTTAAGTAGTTCTAAGTTCTAGGGGACTGATGACCTTAGAAGTTAAGTCCCATAGTGCTGAGAGCCATTTGAACCTTTTTTTTCTGATGCCTTGAAACGTGCTGTTCAGAAGAGATTTCTACGCTATAATACTCTTACGGATTTATGGTCAGCCGTGCAGGATTCATGCTGTCAGTTCCCTCTAGCACTACTTAAGACGTCAGTCGACCCATACCAAATCGTGTTGCGGCACTTGTGTGTGTTCGCGGGGGCCCTACACGACATTAGGGACGTGTACCAGTTTCTTTAGCTCTTCAGTGTATATCGGCAATAGCCAAATGAGATGCTCCTCTGACGTTCACTTAGTGCTGTTTTGGCGTTTCGTTATATCTTTCTGTGCGAGTCGTCATGCTTATAAATCCGAAGAACATTAAACACTAAAATACCAGATTTAAGACCATCAACGGAGTCCACTGTATAATGCATCCTGTGAGAGGGGTAAGTATTCAGACTCAGTGTTAGATTGGAAAGAAACAGGATACTGTGAAGGAAAGAATACGTGTCACTGTAAATCGATTGTAACATATCGTACGATTCACAGTTGTTACTTCAACCTCTGACAGAAGCCAAATCTAAGCCAAAAGCGTGAAGATCTTTAAGGAGATATTTACCTAAGAAAACACACAGCGTGAGGTTCAAAAAATGGTTCAAATGGCTCTGAGCACTATGCGACTTAACTTCTGAGGTCATCAGTCGCCTAGAACTTAGAACTAATTAAACCTAACTAACCTAAGGACATCACACACATCCATGCCCGAGGCAGGATTCGAACCTGCGACCGTAGCGGTCGCTCGGTTCCAGACTGTAGCGCCTAGAACCGCACCGTGAGGTTCAAGTATCTTAGGAAAATCTCTAACACATTTGCGGTTACGACAGTTGCTGATTGTCTTTAGATGCATTCTAGACGAAATATTTAACGATAGCAAGAGCTAAACTGCACCTGGAAGGATTTTAAAGGAGTTATCAAAGCTATGGAATTCGAGCTACTATCTCGCTTTAGCTTATAATAACATAAAAAATATCATAACAAATAACACAACAAATATCATTGACGAAACTAGATAGTACATTCAAATAAAATCTCATATACTGAGGTCTCAAATTATTCTGGAAAGGAGGGGTATGGTCATTACCAGTAAAACAAAAGTAAGATTAAAATGAATGACAAGTTCTATGGGACTTGAAAAATCGACAGTCAAGAGTCTCTGAGTGAATGTTAACTCAAGTATTACCCAACATTCATTAAATCTTGATCATTACAGACATTGATTTTACAGCCTAAGAAAGGAATAGTTCGAGAGGACTGGAAAAGTTCAAGAAATGGAAAATGTGGATCCTTCGTAAGATAGATGAATTCTAAGAAAATTGTGGGACAGACTACATACTACAAGAGCAGTAATACTATGTACGAAAAATTAAGAAAAGGTAACAGCAATTCTGAAGAGAAGACAAATATTACGTGTATCTCTACAAGATAAACTAACAGCAATTCGTTTACCAAATTTTCTACCTCTTTGTCAGATTCTGGGAATTGTGTATTTTAAATTGTAATCAGCTTACAGGTTTGGTGACTTTCCACCGTGTTCAGAGGTTTCAATATACAACGTTGCGATGCTTCTTTCAACAAGCCCGTGGCCAGTTTCCTTACTAGCTTTTGCCCATATGAGCTTGCCTCCATCACCAATGAACTTGTTGAAGATAATTCGTCAATTTATAACCTTTCTGCAAAATCCGAGGTGAACGAGAGAAAAGAAACCAGATATGAAATCATTTTGCTAGGGAAGGAGAAAATTCCAAGAATCCACAAACATTTTCAGTCGCAAAGCTCAATAAAATACAACATCTGCGAATTTTTCAATTAGGACGCAGAAAAGTAGCTACACCAAATACACTAAATGTAAATTAAACGTCTTCAGCACTACACGTAATATCCCACATGGCAGAACTCTTACGGAAGTTTCATTGAGGCGTGAATCCAGATTCTTTCTTAACTTCAGATAGGGATAAAAACCAGAATGGCAACAACGCACAACCCCTTAACAGGTGTTTACGGAAAAGCCACTAGCAAAATTTCTCCGAACGCTTTGTTGAAAAACGGAGAATGAATTACGGTTCTGGAAGCGATTACAATACAAGACAATAACTGATAAAAATGTGGCCATAGAAACTGCGAGCAAACTTCGTGTCGCTTAAAGAAGCAGTCACATGAAATTCAAGTACCCATCTACACTGAATCGCCAAAGAAACTGATACTGGCGTGCGTATTCAAATACAGAGATACCTAAAGTTGCAGAATACGGCGCTGCGGTCGGCAACGCCTATACATGATAAGTGTCTGGCGCAGTTGTTGGATCGGTTACTGCAACTACAATGGCGCGTTATCAAGATTTAAATGAGTTAGAGCGCGGTGTTAGTCACCGCACGAGCGATGTCACACAACATCTCCGAGGTATCGATAAAGTGGGAATTTTCCCGTAAGACCATTTCACGAGTGTACAGTGAATATCTGGAATCCGGTAAAACATCAAATCACCGACATCGCTGCGACCGGAAAAAGATCCTGCAAGAACGGGACCAACGACGACTGAAAAGAATCATTCAACGTGACAGAAGTTCAAACCTTCCGCAAACTGCTGCAGATTTCAATGCTGAGCCATCAATATGCGCCAGCATGCGAACCATTCAACGAAACATCATCGATATGGGCTTTCAAGAGCCAAAAGCCCACTCGTGCACCATTGATGACAGCATGAGACAAAGATTTACACTTCGCCTGGGCCCGTCAACACGACAGAGAACTGTTAATGACTGGGAACATGTTGTGTGGTCGGACGAGTCTCGTTTCAAATTGTATCGAGTGGATGGACGTGTGCGGGTATGTAGCTAATCTCATGTATCCATGGACAATGCATGTAAGCAGGGAACTGTTCAAGCTGGAGGAGGCTCTGTAGTGGTGTGGGGCGTGTACAGTTGGAGTGCTATGGGACCCCTGATACGTCTAGATGCGACTGTGACAGGTAACAATTACGTGAGAATACTGTCTGATCACCTGCAACCATTCACGTCCATTGTGCATTCCGACGGACTTGGGCAATTCCATCAGGACAATGCAACATCCCAAACCTCCAGAATTGCTATAGAGTATCTCCAGGAACACTCTTCTGAGTTTAAACACTTCCGCTGGCCATCAAACTCCCCAGACATGAACATTATTGAGTATATCTGGGATGTCTTGCAACGTGTTGTTCAGAAGAGATCTCCACCCCTTCGCGCTCTTACGGATTTATGGACAGCCCTGCAGGACTCATCGTATCAATTCCCTCGAGCACTACTTCAGACAATAGTCGAGTCCATGCCACGTTGTGTTGCGGCACTTCTGCGTGCTCGCGGGGGCCGTACACGATATTAGGCAGTTGTACCAGTTTCTTTGGCTCTTCAGTGTATATCTAAATTTATTATTTGGTAGAGTGTGCGTAGAACCTCTTTCAGACTATTTCTCTACCGTTCCACCTTAGAATAGCACATTGAAAAAAATGAACACTAAACCTTTCGTGAGGACTCTGCTTTCTTTTTTTTTATGGCATAAGTCAAAAGACTTACCTATGTATATGGAAGTCGATGAAATATTTTGGAATCCGGCGGAGAAGGTTGGTGTTTGCAGTTTCGTGAAGAGATCTCGCAGCAGCTTCGTGATAATACAAAACAAGCTGTTCTTCTTTGAACTTTTTCGATGTCCTCCATCAGTTCCATCTGGTGAGGACCCCACTGCACAACAGTACTCCAGAAGAGACCGGACAGACTTGGCGTAGACAATTTAATACATGCATCGCACCTTCTTTGAGTTCTTCCAGTTTAAGATGTTCATAATTACACTATAGTCGACAAATTCGTCGCGAGAGAACAACAACTGTATTGTTAAAACTTCCTGGCTATCAGGAAGTTTCGTATCAGCACACACTCCGCTGCAGAGTGAAAATCTCATTCTGGAAACTGTATTGTTATTTAAATCAATTATCACTTAATCTTAATTCTCAGTTGCACATTTTTAATGCATGACATATTTCGGTCTCTCTATATCATCTTAAGATCTAAAACAAAGTAAAGCTAAATATGTGCTGTCTATTATTTTATTATTATTATTATTATTAGTCGTAAAGCTCCCAACATGGAAGACGCTAAGTAAAGATGGTTCACTTCTGGGGCTTCTTATTCTTCTTGTTTGCCCACCAGGTCTTCATTCTTTGCGAGAATTCAGCTTTTCTTTCTTCGCTCCATTTTGTTCCAGTTCTCGGCGCTTTTGTCTCTGGTTTGACCTCCCATTTGTCAACTTTAAGTTTGAAATTGTTTCTTTTGTTCATGTCTTCAGTAGTAATGTTGGCTAATTCCGGATCTTTCTTTACATTTTTGATCCATTCTCCTCCATTAACAAGGGATGCTACGTATCTTACTATTTTTTTTTGTAAGTCTGTGATCGGGAAGTCTTATTATGTGGCCATAGAATTTTAGACGCCTCTTCCTCATGTCTATCTCTATGTTAGAATATTCTTCAATTTTAGAATTTTTCTGTAATCTATACCCCTCTTTGGTCCATCTTGGTCCCAGAATTTTCCTAATGATTTTCCTTTCCTCTTTCTTCAGGTTTTCCATATCTGTTTTCCTTTTAAGTGTCAAGGTTTCGCTGGCATATAGCATTATTGGTTTAATTACCGACTTATAATGTGTAATTTTTGTATTTATAGATAGACATTTTTTATTGTAAATGTTTTGGACCAGCCCTAGACCCCTACGAGCTTTTAATATTCTTTCTTGTTGTGAGTATTTTTCAGAAATTATCTCTCCTAAATATTTAAAGTATGGTACCCTCTTAATTTCTCCATATTTGGTTTGTAACTTAGAAATTTCTAGATTTGTTGTTGTAAACACCGTTTTCTCAAAAGATATTTGTAGGCCAACTTTTCCTGCACACTCTTTTAAGGTTTCTATCTGTTTGACTGCCATTTCACTAGAATCTGCCATTATTGCAAGATCGTCTGCGTAGGCTAAGTAGGGGATTTGTAGGTCATCTTTTTTGGTTCCCAGTGGTATTGGTTTCCAGTACTTTTCTTTTTTGAGTTCTTTTTCCCATTCTGCCATGACTCTATCCAGAACTAAGTTAAATAACAGAGGTGATAATCCATCACCTTGTCTAACCCCAGTTTTTATCTCAAATGATTTTGAAAGTTTTCCCATGAATTTCACTTTGCATTTTGTATTTGTTAATGTCTGCTCTATGATGTTCCGTGTCTTCTTATCCAGTCCATGTTCTTCAAGAATTTTAAATAGTGTGGGTCTGTGAATTGAATCATATGCCTTTTTAAAGTCGACAAAGACATATACTGTAGGCTTCCTTCGCATTTGTCTCATCCTTGTAATCAATTTCAAGTTTAAAATTTGTTCTGGACATGATCTGTTTGGTCTGAAACCAGCTTGGAAATCTGAGATTTTGGGTTCTAGCAGTTTTTGTGTTCTTTCAAGAAGACAAGCTGATAATATCTTGTATGTGACGGCAAGTAAGGAGATTCCTCTATAGTTGTTCACATCCGATTTATCCCCTTTTTTATGTAACGGATGTATTAGGGCACATTTCCAATCTTCTGGTATTTCTTCAGTAACCCATATGTTTTGAATAATTTTAACTAGCTCATTTCTTGAGTTAGAACCTAGACTTTTGAGAAATTCGGCTACAATTCCATCTTCTCCTGATGCTTTGTTATTTTTGAGTTTGTTTATGTGTTTGATAATTTCTTCTTCAGTTGGCGGTACAGAGTCTTGCTGTTGCGGGGCTTTAGTGCTGGATATTGGAAGAGCTTCTGTTGGTTCTGGACAGTTTAGTAGCGTTTCAAAATATTTGGCTAATTCTTCACAGTTTTCTTCGTCGCTTAGTGCCAGATTCCCATCTGATTTCCGAAAACAGACATTTTGAGGGATATACCCTTTAATTTGGTTTGCAAAAGTTTTGTAGAATCCATGCGTATTATAATTTTTAAAATCTGCTTCTATTGATTCCAGTTGCTGAGTTACATACTTTCTCTTCTCTTGTCTAATAAGTTTATTTGAAAGTTTCCGTGTTTCTAAAAAGTTTTGAAGAGTTTTCTCATTTTTATTTGAACTGTACTTCGCAAAGGCTTCTGTACGAACTTGAATTGCCTTTTCGCATTCCATATTCCACCATGGATGTTTGTGCTTCTTCTTCAGTGGTATTTGCTCCTTCGCTATTTTTGTGATTTTTTCCTTGAATGTTTCCCAGTTGTTTGCTGGAGAATTTTCCCATTTTTTAATTGTTTCTGATTCTGTTAGTTTTTGTAGGTCAAATTTTGGGATTGCTGGTGGAATTCTTGGTGTTTTCCTTCTTGGTGTGAATTGGACCCGAACTCTTGTGAGATAATGATCTGAGTCAATATTTGCACCTCTCCTAACCTGGATATCTCTGATCTCTTTTTGGAAGTTATATGAGATGGCCACATGGTCAATTTGAAATTCTCCCAATTGGCTTATAGGGGATCTCCAGGTCTTCTGTTTTCTTGGTTTCTTATTGAACGACGTTGAGCTGATTTTCATGTTGAATTGTTGACAAAGTTGGATTAGTCGCATGCCATTTTTGTTGGTCAATTTGTGTGCTGGGTATAGCCCAACCGTCTTCCTGTATTTCTTTTCTCTGCCAATCTGTGCATTGAAATCTCCAAGAAGTATTTTGACATCATTCCTCGGTATCTTTGACATTTCAAGTTCTAATCGTTCCAAAAATTTATCCACACTGTCTAGGTCCTTTCTATTGTCAACGTTGCAGGGTGCGTGAACATTAATTAGGGTGTAATATTTATTCTTGTGTTTCAACCTAAGAAACATTAGTCTATTGCTAATAGTTTTTACAGATTTTACAAATTTAACTGAGGATTTTTCGACCATAAGGGCCATACCAAGCATGTTTGCCCCTTTACCAATTTTTCTGTCCGTTCCACTTTTGAAAATTCTGAAGCCATTGTAGTCAGTGATTTGATTATCAGGAAATCTGGTCTCTTGTACTGCTAGGATTTGGATTTTCAGCTTCTTTAATTCTTCTGTTAATGTGTATAATTTTCCGGTTTGTATTAGTGTCCGTATTTTACTGTTCCAATGTAATCTTCATTTTTGGGAAGTTTTCCAGAGTGCTCCGATCCACTCACAAGTCGTGTAGGTCCGGTCTCCCCAGAATCCGATAGACCGGTTGCCACCTTTCTGCTAGGTGGGTGGATTTCACCACCTGGGGTACTTTTGTTATTACATACACGAACCATGATTTTACTTGTAATTGTATTTTGGTCTGACATGTGCCAGTTGGTAGGATCAAGGTTGTGGAGCCTTGAAACACAAATCAGCCGCCACTAACATGTGGAACAGACGCTGTCGGGAAACCGCCACTGACATGTGGAACCGTCGTGCCCTAGTTTGCTAGTTTTGGTCCACCCCGGGTATTTTATTTCCCCGGTACCCACCATATCTGGTGAGCATTCCCCTATCCGCCACCTGGGGAGGCGCCTGGTAGGAGACTAGCAACTCCCCCAGGTCTATTATTTTATTATAAGTAGGAAAGAATAATATGTTAATGTAGAATTCAGCACCGTAGATAAGTCAGCAACCCACCGTGTCTGTGTCAAAACCTCACATCAAAGTCCGGTGTTTTGCAAATGCAGTCAGTCTTTTAAACTGGTATCTGAGGGAGCAGAGGAAGGGGGAAATGGACTGAGAGTGATCGCGAGAGGGAAATGAAAGCAGGGAGGGGTAGTGGTAGGCATGTCATGAGTGTCTTACTCTAAAATTATGAGGACTATATTAATGTAAAAATTCTCGTTAAAATATTAACAATGTAGAGCAATGGGTATGTAAATTATGAAAGGCAGAAAACAATAAAATTATAAAATGTAGCGGGCAGGATTGGTAGAGGGGAAAGAAGGCGAGGGAGGGGGAGATATTAAGGGTGTCGTGAGTTTAACAAGTGAGCTCTTACACTAAAACTATAGAAATTAACATTATGTAAAATTTTTTCGTTAATACACTGCTGGCCACCGTAAATGCAACACCCTGAAGGAAGCACCCGAATCAAGTGAAATTTACACCATGGGTTTGCAGCGATTAGATATGCAACTGATTAGAATTTCAGCACAGACGCACATCACGCGCGCCTGTGGCGCCACCTCATAGCGCCATTTAAGGCTTGGCGATTTCGACGAGTGTACGTTCGGCATGTGTGTTTACCTTGTGGTTGTTTCACAAGACGATCAGTTATGCCTCGTAGACAACAGCGAACATCGTTTGATCAAGTATCCGAGTTCGACAGAGGAAGGATAGTGGCTTACCGAGATTGTGGATTATCATACAGAGAAATCGCTAGTCGTGTTGGACGAAACCAAACAACTGTAATGCGGATATGTGACCGTTGGATGCAGGAGGGTACGACGGACCGACGTGGTCGATCGCATTCACCTCGGTGCACCACTGCAAGTGCTGATACGCAAATTGTGCGCATGGTAGTGACGGATCGCTCAGTGACATCCCGAACCACAGCACAGCACATTGCGTCTGTAACACATCATCCAGTGTCTGCGCGTACCATTCGACGCCGTTTACAGCAGAGTGGTCTGTCCGCAAGACGTCCATTGCTTCGTCTACCATTGACGCAGAACCACAGACGTCTCCGTCGCCAATGGTGTGATGACAGACGGATGTGGACGGCAGAATGGAATGACGTTGTCTTTACTGACGAGGCACGCTTCTGTCTGCAGCACCACGATGGTCTGATTCGAGTGTGGAGACACCGTGGAGAGAGGATGCTGGACAGCTGCATTATGCACCGCCACACTGGTCTTGCACCGGGTATTATGGTATGGAGCGGTATTGGATATTACTCTCGCACGCCTCTAGTACGCATTGCCGGTACTTTAAATAGCGGGCGGTACATATCCGAGGTGCTAGAGCCAGTTGTCCTTCCTTACCTTCAGGGCTCGGCCACAGCCATATTTCAACAGGATAATGCGCGACCACACGTGGCACGCATTGTCCAAAGGTTCTTCGTCAATAACCAGATTGAATTGCTTCCCTGGCCGGCTCGCTCTCCGGATCTTTCGCCGATAGAAAACATGTGGTCCATGGTTGCTCAACGAGTGACCCAGATTACATCCCCAGCTGCCACACCAGATGATCTTTGGCAACGTGTGGAAGCTGCTTGGGCTGCTGTACCCCAGGAACACATCGAACGTCTCTTTGACTCAATGCCGAGACGTGTGGCAGCGGTGATCTCCATCAATGGCGGCTACTCTGGCTACTGATTCTGGCAGGAACCACATGTCACAGACGTCTCTAAACGTAATCATTGGATACTTGGTCAACATGTTATCTACAAAATAAATTTTGTTGTGCTACCTCTTGTCTTTCTTGGTGTTGCATTTACGGTCGCCAGCAGTGTATATTAACCGTGTGGCGCATAGCGTCCACTACAGTGCTCAGCTATTAATGGTTGCGTCTTTAGTGTTTTTAGTCAGTCTTGAGGCTGAAAATGCTCTATTGGTGTTGTGTCTTCTGTGAATTTGCAGACTCATGACCGACTGAAAACACCAGAGAAGACATTAAAAGCTGTCCACTGCAGTGAAAATCATGCACCACAAAGATGAAAGTATTAACCAATGGATGTGTAAAACTGTAAAAGGCATAAAATAATAGATTATTAAACTGGAATATAAAGTAGCTAAAAGCAAATTCGTGTCTTGAAATATTGAAAGTGCAAAACATTGAAATTACAAAACCATAAAGGTCTTACACTAAAATTATGAAAAGTAAAATTGTATAAAAACCGGCGTTAAAATAATAAAGTAAGGAACAATGGCTGCATAAATTATAAAAGACATAAAACAGTAAAATCATTAAGATGGAATTAAGTAAATTAACTAGAACTGAATTATGTGTCATTAAATACTGAAAATATAAAACATTGATAGTATAAAACTATGTACAGTACAAAACATTAAAATTGGAAAAGTGAAACTCAGTGCAGCAACTAAAATGACAGAGAACAGGATGTGACAATTATGGTTAACTGCACTTGCTTTTGCTCGATGGCGTTGCACGTCGTGCAATATTACATTGTGTATGGAAGTTAGTCTTGCTGCTAGGACGGTGTGTGGGCTGACGCGCCGCCGCTGTCACTTTTCACAGCAGAAACTCCCCATCGTACCCCCCCCCCCCCCCCCCATTACATTTAGAGGTAAGAGACCGTCTAAAACTGGACACAAATGGAGCATGAAAACATGAAGAAGGTGTACTGAACTGTCGAAAAACGAAGCAATGTGAACGGTCCTAGCTTAATATGTGCAAAATAGAACGATTATGGATGACCGTGGCCTGGTTACGGTGTTGGACTGCGAAGGGAAAGATACGGATTCAAGTCTTCCTGATACCCCCTTTTTTTCACAAAATTATGAGCTGTCCGTCCGGTCATTGACGAGTCTGTTCGCTGTATTCAAATCTGTGTCTGTGTCGTGGTGTAATGTCCGTATGCAACAGCGATGTGTAAATGGTTCAAATGGCTCCAAGCACTATGGTACTTAACATCTGAGGACATCAGTCCCCTAGACTTAGAACTACTTAAACCTAAATAACCTAAGGATACCACACACGTCCATGCCCGAGGCATAATTCGAACCTGCGACCGGAGCAGCAGCGCGGTTCCAGACTGAAGCGCCTAGAACCTCTCGGTCACAGCGGCCGGCCCAGTGATGTGTAACGCAGGGACATAAAGACGTACAAACCTCCTATTTGTTCTGCGCAAGTATCACGTGATATGCCTGTTTTGGAAGTTTTGACTCTTGAAATCCTTCGGTGTAACATAGTTCACACCCGTTTATTTGTTGTTTTCATTTCTGTGACAGGAGTATACGGCATTTCGCCTACTCTCACTATTCATCACGTTTACTTGCGACGGTAATATATTCTCGCCACATGACTCATATTCTATAACCAGTGTATAATATGACAATTGCCAAGACTACAGAAGGAGAACAGATACGCCAATGACCGGACGTACAGTTCATAAATTTGTGGAGAAAAATGTGGCATGACGGAGATTTGGAAAAAAAACTGTGGCGCGAGAGAAATTCGAACGTCGATCTCCCGCTCTGCAGTCCAGAACCGTCACCACACAACCACGACGCCGTTATTCTTATAAGTATCTCGATGTCGCACAGCTCGACTCTTTTTTCACAGTTCAGTACGCCTTCCTCCTTTTTTCATGCTTGATCTGTATTCAGTTTTTGGCGGGCTATCCACTAAATATGAGTGTGTTACAATGGGGAATTTTTCTTGTCAGTGAGTGGGGCTGTAGCACATACGTACACTGCGTCGAGGTGGACGATTGGAAGAGGCCTTCAGAGTGTCTAGAAAATAAAATGTTAAGAAAATCATTCTGGCGATTTAATGTGTTGCGAGAGTGTAGTAAATGACGTGTAAAAATCTCAGTTTTTTCCAAAATTGTCAGGAAATGTTCATTAGGAATTTTTATACACTTTTGCTTTTTATAACTTTAGTGCAAGACACTACTTTTATAATTTCAATGTTTCACAATTAAAATTTTTTGGGACACTGCTTTAGTTTTTGTTATTTTATATTCCACTTTAATAATTTACTATTTCCTGTCTTTTCCAGTTCACACATCTGTTATTCCACACCATTAACATGTTAACGATAATATTTACATAACTGTACTTTTATAATTTTTGCGCAAACCCTCCCTTTTTAAACTCACGGCATCTCGGCCACCACCCCTCTCTGCTTTCTTTCCCCTCTCGCAGTCCATTTCCCCCTTCCCTCCTTTTCCTCCTACCGCCGCCACAAACTCCTATCTCCACCAATATAGTACTCTGATGTGAGATTCTGACACAGACACGACGGACTCCTGACGCAGCTCCATAGGGAACTTCTACATTTATGTACAATTCTTTTCTACTTATTATAAAATAATGGACAGTACATATTAAGCTTTACTTTGTTTTAGGTCTGAAGATGATTCAGAGAGGTCGAGACATGTCACGTATTAAAAATCTACAGTTGAGACTGAAGAATGAATGCATATTGTTTGTTCATATTTGTAATCCTTATGTGTATAGCTGAATTGACGGCCTTTAAATTTCAATTCATCTTCTCGACTCAGACTAAAATTTTACCGGTGTAGATATTTGGAGATTACTAAGCGCGATAAAGGCATAACTTTTTAACTTAGTGTATTTGGGAGCTCAGAATGAGAACAGAGTCAAAAGGCTAGTTGATTTTAAGAGTTTTTTCTTTAGTAGTTTAGAAGTCCTTCAATGTTTGCTAGGAATTCTTTTACGCTCAGTAAGCCAGCCTTGCGGTTGATAACTACTTTACTTCAGTGTGAGTGGAAGGCCACTTATCTTACATCTCAGTCGATATTTGCATTTCTTGTAGTTCAGCTGCTTTAAATCGTAATTGGTGCAGAATATATTACTGATTCACTAAATGTGTAAATGTGCCTTTGGCAAGATTCCAGTCGCATTGGTTACCTGATTTGTCCCCGTGTAGCCCAGAAGGCCGCTTTATGTCGGATTTTACCACCTATATCTGGGTCATTAGGGACAGAAAAATAATGTGTGAGCGGTTTAAACTGACTGTTATTATCTTTCGCTCCTTTCGCTAATGGCGCAGTGGGTAGGAACTTTGACAGCGTTATAACGACGTGAGATAATCTTACTATCGTCCGTATTTAACTGTGCGAGTTCAGCTAGCTTTGAACACGGCATCGATTTTCTGACGGTCTTGTGCGCCGCACAGACCACAATGCTGGCAATGTATAAGCGACATGTACGCGGATCATACTGAAAGTAATGAACAACATTTTTAAAATTTATGATCATCATTTTATATACAAACTAATTACATCACCTTTATCTAAAGTCTTTCTTTCACTTCAGAACCAGTCTCCATTTCTTTGCATACAGTTGTTCCAACACTCTGCAAGTTTGAAAATACCTTTACGAGAGAACTCTGATCTAGCTTCTCAGAGATACTGGAGCACTGCTTTTTAAACATTCTCAAACGTCTCGTGGCGTGGGCCTCGCATCTGTTCCTTAACAGAACCAAAAAGATGGTACTCGGAGGGCGCCAAGTCGGGACTATAGGAAGGATTAGAAAGAGTTTCTCACTAAAATACCTTGATCTTCTCCAAGAGGACACGACCAGTCTGAGGATGCTTTTTATCCTGTTGCAATATCATCTTCTTCCCAGAGCGTTCATCGCGCAACGCACGAAAGAGCTTCAAAAGTATCTGGATACTGAAGGTGGCATTTATGGTTCGTCCAGGTTCCAGAAAATCAGACTCTTGCTTTGCTTCTTTCCGTTGAGGTAGTTCAAGGACAGCTGCTGCGAGGCTAATCTCGGATACTAGTGTTTCCTCTTTTGAAATACACTCCTGGAAATTGAAATAAGAACACCATGAATTCACTGTCCCAGGAAGGGGAAACTATATTGACACATTCCTGGGGTCAGATACATCACATGATCACACTGACAGAACCACAGGCACATAGACACAGGCAACAGAGCATGCACAATGTCGGCACTAGTACAGTGTATATCCACCTTTCGCAGCAATGCAGGCTGTTATTCTCCCATGGAGATGATCGTAGAGATGCTGGATGTAGTCCTGTGGAACGGCTTGCCATGCCATTTCCACCTGGCGCCTCAGTTGGACCAGCGTTCGTGCTGGACGTGCAGACCGCGTGAGACGACGCTTCATCCAGTCCCAACCATGCTCAATGGGGGACAGATCCAGAGATCTTGCTGGCCAGGGTAGTTGACTTACACCTTCTAGAGCACGTTGGGTGGTACGGGATACATGCGGACGTGCATTGTCCTGTTGGAACAGCAAGTTCCCTTGCCGGTCTAGGAATGGTAGAACGATGGGTTCGATGACGGTTTGGATGTACCGTGCACTATTCAGTGTCCCCTCGACGATCACCAGTGGTGTACGGCCAGTGTAGGAGATCGCTCCCCACACCATGATGCCGGGTGTTGGCCCTGTGTGCCTCGGTCGTATGCAGTCCTGATTGTGGCGCTCACCTGCACGGCGCCAAATACGCATACGACCATCATTGGCACCAAGGCAGAAGCGACTCTCATCGCTGAAGACGACACGTCTCCATTCGTCCCTTCATTCACGCCTGTCACGACACCACTGGAGGCGTGCTGCACGATGTTGGGGCGTGAGCGGAAGACGGCCTAACGGTGTGCGGGACCGTAGCCCAGCTTCATGGAGATGGTTGCGAATGGTCCTCGCCGATACCCCAGGAGCAACAGTGTCCCTAATTTGCTGGGAAGTGGCGGTGCGGTCCCCTACGGCACTGGGTAGGATCCTACGGTCTTGGCGTTCATCCGTGCATCGCTGCGGTCCGGTCCCAGGTCGACGGGCACGTGCACCTTCCGCCGACCACTGGCGACAACATCGATGTACTGTGGAGACCTCACGCCCCACGTGTTGAGCAATTCGGCGGTACGTCCACCCGGCCTCCCGCATGCCCACTATACGCCCTCGCTCAAAGTCCGTCAACTGCACATACGGTTCACGTCCACGCTGTCGCGGCATGCTACCAGTGTTAAAGACTGCGATGGAGCTCCGTATGCCACGGCAAACTGGCTGACAGTGACGGCGGCGGTGCACAAATGCTGCGCAGCTAGCGCCATTCGACGGCCAACACCGCGGTTCCTGGTGTGTCCGCTGTACCATGCGTGTGATCATTGCTCGTACAGCCCTCTCGCAGTGTCCGGAGCAAGTATGGTGGGTCTGACACACCGGTGTCAATGTGTTCTTTTTTCCATTTCCAGGAGTGTATTTCAGCTATTTCCTGACACTGCTAGTACCTATGCAGACACCTCCAAACGCACTTTAAGGTCCGAGACGAATTTCAGCAGCACATTTTTCCCTCTTTAAGAAGGAATTCACTGGCAGCACGCTGTCGAAGCGAAATATTGATGTTGGCCTCTTCGGACGTACTGCCTGTGGCCACGTGATGGACGCTAATGACGCCAAAAATATGGCAGCACGGTTTAAAGTCTGTAGATTACGCTCCTGCAGTCGTTTTTGTTACAGTTTTAAAACTGAAGTTTCGACAGTGGTTTGCTCACAACTTTGAGTGTGGCTGTCGTAGTTAACACTTCGAGCCTATGAAATTGTGTAAAACCAGAGTAGTTTTGAGGACGTTTAAGATGGCAGAAAGCACACCACGTATCATCCCTCTCCTTTTTTGATTAATTGCGACGTCAGAAACTCAGATAGTGTCGTTCACAGGGAATTCGCACAACGAACGCAAGCAGATAATATGGAGTTCGAGTGAAAATACAAATTCCTGTAACGAGTCACATCTATTATTCTTCCTAGGATGCGTTTCCATAATCGAGTGGATATATGTCAGTAGAGGATCACAGTCGATTCTGGCCAAAAACGCTGACATCAGCATTTGCTGCTTTGGAAATCGTGGTTTTTATAATTTACTGACATCAGAATCAGCAATCCGGGAATTCTGACATTATCACATTCGAACAGTTGCACTAAGGCCGTAACACCATCACGTCCATCCCGCATTCCACCTGCCACTCGCCTTGTGCCCCTCAACGCTACACACCCCTGCACACCCGCCAGAAGTGGGCGCACTCTAATTAATTTACGTGCCAGTGGCGTTACGTATTTGCGAATCGCCGAGATGCGCCGCGGCACCAACGGCGTGCAATTTCACCCCCTACCCCCTCAGCGATTTTAATTTTTGTAATTTCACTCTGCGAGTGCTGTCATTTACTGTCTGCTCTTTGTCTAGCACAAAACACTGCCAGCAGCAATCAACCGGACGGAAAAATTCGTACAGTAAGTATATCATAGCTAACACTTGGTTCAAGAATCATAAAAGAAGGCTGTATACATGGAAGAAGCCTGGAGATACTAAAAGGTATCAGATAGATTATATAATGGTAAGACAGAGATTTAGGAACCAGGTTTTAAATTGTAAGACATTTCCAGGGGCAGATGTGGACTCTGACCACAATCTATTGGTTATGAACTGTAGATTAAAACTGAAGAAACTGCAAAAAGGTGGGAATTTAAGGAGATGGGACCTGGATGAACTGACTAAACCACAGGTTGTACAGAGTTTCAGGGAGAGCATAAGGGAACAATTGACAGGAATGGGGGAAAGAAATACAGTAGAAGAAGAATGGGCAGCTTTGAGGGATGAAATAGTGAAGGCAGCAGAGGATCAAGTAGGTAAAAAGACGAGGGCTAGTAGAAATCCTTGGGTAACAGAAGAAATATTGAATTTAATTGGTGAAAGGAGAAAATATAAAAATGCAGTAAATGAAGCAGACAAAAAGGAATACAAACGTCTCAAAAATGAGATCGACAGGAAGTGCAAAATGTCTAAGCAGGGATGGCTAGAGGACAAATGTAAGGATGTAGAGGCTTATCTCACTAGGGGTAAGATAAATACTGCCTACAGGAAAATTAAAGAGACCTTTGGAGAAAAGAGAACCACTTGTATGAATATCAAGAGCTCAGAAGGGAACCCAGTTCTAAGCAAAGAAGGGAAAGCAGAAAGGTGGAAGGAGTATATAGAGGGTCTATACAAGGGCGATGTACTTGAGGACAATATTATGGAAATGGAAGAGGATGTAGATGAAGATGAAATGGGAGATACGATACTGCGTGAAGAGTTTGACAGAGCACTGAAAGACCTGAGTCGAAACAAGGCCCCCGGAGTAGACAACATTCCATTGAACTACTGACGGCCTTGGGAGAGCCAGTCATGACAAAACTCTACCATCTGGTGAGCAAGATGTATGAAACAGGCGAAATACTCTCAGACTTCAAGAAGAATATAATAATTCCAATCCCAAAGAAAGCAGGTGTTGACAGATGTTAAAATTACCGAACTATCAGTTTAATAAGTCACAGCTGCAAAATACTAACGCGAATTCTTTACAGACGAATGGAAAAACTGGTAGAAGCCGACATCGGGAAATATCAGTTTGGATTCCGTAGAAATGTTGGAACACGTGAGGCAATACTGACCCTACGACGTATCTTAGAAGCTGGATTAAGGAAGGGCAAACCTACGTTTCTAGCATTTGTAGACTTAGAGAAAGCTTTTGAAAATGTTGACTGGAATACTCTCTTTAAAATTCTGAAGGTGGCAGGGGTAAAATACAGGGAGCGAAAGGCTATTTACAATTTGTACAGAAACCAGATGGCAGATATAAGAGTCGAGGGACATGAAAGGGAAGCAGTGGTTGGGAAAGGAGTGAGGCAGGGTTGTAGTCTCTCCCCGATGTTATTCAATCTGTATATTGAGCAAGTAGTGAAGGAAACAAAAGAAAAATTCGGAGTAGGTGTTAAAATCCATGGAGAAGAACTAAAAACTGTGAGGTTCGCCGATGACATTGTAATTCTGTCAGAGACAGCAAAGGACTTGGAAGAGCAGTTGAACGGAATGGATAGTGTCTTGAAAGGAGGATATAAGATGAACATCAACAAAAGCAAAACAAGGATAATGGAATATAGTCGAATTAAGTCGGGTGATGCTGAGGGAATTAGATTAGGAAATGAGACACTTAAAGTAGTAAAGGAGTTTTGCTATTTGGGGAGCAAAATAACTGATGATGGACGATGTAGAGAGGATATAAAATGTAGACTGGCAATGGCAAGGAAAGCGTTTCTGAAGAAGAGAAATTTGTTAACATCGAGTATAGATTTAAGTGTCAGGAAGTCATTTCTGAAAGTATTTGTATGGAGTGTAGCCATGTATGGAAGTGAAACGTGGACGATAAATAGTTTGGACAAGAAGAGAATAGAAGCTTTCGAAATGTGGTGCTACAGAAGAATGCTGAAGATTAGATGGGTAGATCACATAACTAATGAGGAAGTATTGAATAGGATTGGGTAGAGGAGAAGTTTGTGGCACAACTTGACCAGAAGAAGGGATCGGTTGGTAGTGTGGGGCGGCGGGTGGAATAATTGTTATTAAATGTTCCTATTATTTATTTAATGCTGTTGTTTGCCGTTCTCAACACTGGCTCTCTAACTACAATATTGGCAACCAGAAAGTGATTAGCAAAACGTGAAGCCTGCAATTAGAATTCCTAGTGCCCACTTCATCTAATAAATATATTTATAGCTACAGCTTATAGCTCTGAGGAATTAGGAGATTGTCTGGGATTCATAATCAAAAACCATTTTCTCTAAAATGTTCACTATATTCTGAAAGTCACAGACCAAAAAGAATCCACACTATCCAACTACCAGAGCAGTTGAGAGTCTAATGCGCTGGTGCAACTATAACTGTTCAAATTAAATGTTTAAGTGAATGCTCGCCATAATTTGATGATAATGTTCATCAAACGCCATGCTAAATAATGGTAGAATGTCTATCCCGCGACGGCACGTGAAAATACGACATACGCAAACTGAAGATAGATCATTAAAGTCATCCCAGAATTAACACTTCACTCGAAAATGATTTCATGGTTACGCGTATCCCGAGTAACTTATTACGGTATCCGAGGCTGTTAATAGCAATGATATCGACGTGACGCGACTCCCGGCACAGGTGGTGCGCTAATCAGCGTCAGGAGAGAACTGGGGCCTTATTCTCTCGAGGGAACGCCTGATCAAATCCGCTCTCCCGACTAGCTGCTGGGCTAGTAATGTACCACTTTAAGTTATCGAAGAAAACATTGCTTCCTTTGCTGATGGCCGATGAAGCTTTCAATTTAAATGTGCAATCAGCACACAGGTAAGTAATCATAATGAAAGTCTGACGTGGCTAAGTCAAATATTTTGGGCAAGAGAATTAATTTAATTACACTACACACAGTAGACGAGCCCTGAACTTGTTCTTTGGAGATACGCTATCGCTACAGTTTTATAGTTATTCAGTTGAAACTTCTCATATCTTTATGATTATAGCGGATCTCCCTTCTACTTAAATTTAAACATCCTAGCTTTATTTATTCGCCTACTTAATATATCTTGCTTCCTTAATTTTTAAGACAAAAACCAGAAAATCATGAATTTCAACTAAAATTTTAATTTGTGAGATCCAGAATACTGTTTCCACTAAATTATTATGAAAAAGGAATCTAAATATAAATTTTTAAGTTTCTAGCTCTTTTCTGTTTCGCCAATAATTTTTACAGAAAAACATCCAAATTTCGAAAATGGTTAAAGTTTTTGAACTGATATTCAACACATATTGATTTAGTATTACTCCTGACATGCTAGAAACGTTTCAGGTTATTTACTTGATTTTTACAGTATTGGGCAATATTTATGACGTCAGAGCTAGTTACAGCGGACTAGGCTGGCACACAATGGAAAAACTGATGTGAATTTTATACGGCGTGAGTAGGCTGCTTCCCTACATCAGGACATGTTCTGAGCCATCAAGGGATCACCAATTTAGTATTGGACGGCAGATTCAGAAGGATGTAGGTTGCTGTAGGTACTGGGAGATGAAGAAGCTCGTACAGGATAGAGTAGCATGGAGAGCTGCATCAAACCAGTCTCAGGACTGAAGACCACAACAACAACAACAACAAGTATTTGTCAATTCTTTTCTTGTTATACCAATACAGTTATTATTAACAAAACTCACCAATTTGTGTGTGGGTGTCACAGCACTCCAATGCAGCACAAGGGCAGCAGGTAACGTTGTACTGCTTCCTTGCACGACTTCGAGAACTACTGCATATTTATTTTACAGATGCACTACTCTACTACGATAACTTAATAACGTTATGAAATTCTCTGTATGCAGTTTATATTTAATGTATTTGTACTTAGTTGAACAGGACAGGTATGTGTACTACCGCCTCGCCACTGTCCATACTTATATGGTGTTAGGGGTATAGATTCAGGTATTATGATCATTAGTACATCAGTAAGCACCCACTTCAGTCTTCCCACAAACACATGACACAATTTACTGCTTGATGTTTTCTGCATGGTCATAACTACACCAGTCAGAAGACTACGCCGTTTTGTGTCACGACTTTAACACCTGACCTGCTGCCCATGGAAGAATAAGCATTAGTGGCTTGTTCTTGCCGCATGTACTTGGAGGCACTAACCAACCTAAAGACATACTACTCCTAACAGCTATAATTATTAGCCTGCAAATGAAGTAAATAATGATGTAACATTGTTCAGTACACTGTCTTCAGTCACCAATAAGAATATCTGTACCTGTAACACCCTGTGTATGTGTGCACGATGTAATGAGTGCCAGTGCATATATTTTTATATGTCGTACCTTAATATGTACTCGCATCAATGTGTCGGTTGTTTTATCACTGAACTGAAGTCTCCCCACAAGCGCGTCATAAACTTTACGATCTGATGCTTTCTGCATTGCCATAATTACACCACTAAGTGGGCTATGCCTGTCATTGTAGGATAACCGTTTTGTGTCCATATGTCCACACTTCAACGCCTGATCTGCTGCCCAGGGAAAAATAAGCATTAATGGCTTGCTGTTGCCACTTATATTTGAAGGTACTAACAAACCTAAAAAGCACACTACTCTTACAAGATATAATCATTAGTTTGCACATGAAGTAAATACTGATGTAATGCTTTCAGGACACCGTCCTTAGTCACCAACAGAAAAAGCTGCACTTATATCTATTATACATTCTCTCTCTCTCTCTCAGAGAGAACTGCCAGGCGTATTTTCTCAGGTGTCTCGGCAGATATCTGCAATTTAGATTTTGAAATCAGTAGCTGCGGTTCCCCCAAACAAACACTCCTCACCAAGTGGTCATTCGATGCCCAGTCTCAACAGAAAGTGTCGAATTGTTTCCCTTTACAAACAACATGATTATTTAAGCAGAATTTTATCTGTCCATTCGATAGTGCGGTCGCAGACTCGTGTAGTCCGATATTCATTTTATCGGTACGTGTTAACAGCGAAAGTAAAACACGAAGAACAACAAACTGCTGCACGGTGGTAACAGCCAGTGCAGGCCAAGTCGCTGCTCAGTCGGTACTAGAGTAGGTCTTACTGTCGCTGTTAATACATCCAAAGACCAAAAAAAGACGCACCACGAAGGAATTATCCGAACAGAACGCAAATCTGTAGATATGATGCACATGTATAGAAAAACAAATATTTACAATTACCAAAAATTGGATGATTTATACAAGAGAAAATGGTGCACCAATTGAGCCAGTCAATAATGTGTTGGTCCACCTTTATGCTTGCCAAAGCCTACCTTGGCCCGCAAGCTCGCCAGACATCATCCCTACTGAGAACGTTTGGAGCATTATGGGCAGGATCCTCCAATCATCTCGGCATTTTGACGATCTGACGAACCAGTTGGACAGAATTTGGTACGGTTTCCCTCAGGAGGACCTCCAACAACTCTGTCAATTAACGCCAAGCCGAAGAGCTGCTTGCGTAAGTGTCAGAGCTGGACCAACACGTATTGACTTGTTCAATTTGAGAAGCTCTTTCTCTTGAATAATTCTTACAATTTTTCTGAAACTGTAGAGTAGTGCGAGGATAAGTTGAGAATTCAGGTCTGTTGGGAAGCTTGCGATGGTAGACGGTGGCATAGTGGCCAATGCATATGCCTAGTAAGCAAGAGACACGTGTTCGAATCCTAGTCTTTCACAAATTTTCAATTTTCACCGTTGATTTAAATCAATGCCCACTGGTAAATAAGGTCTTTAATTCCATTGTGTCTCGATTCCTGATGGCTGCGCAATCAAACTGATACCTGTTCTGCCAGACATGTCCGAAAGAACAGACACCACATATACAAAACATTTCTGTGACTAGTCTGGTACTAAAAAGAAAGTAGTTAGTGTCTAACGTCATGTCGATATTGGGATCAATAGAGACGGAGCATACCATCAGTTAAGGAAAGAATAGGAAAGAAAATGGGCAGTGACCATCTATGAGGAACCATCTTGGCATTTGCCTCAAACAATTTAAAGAAACTATGGAACTGTCGTTGGGCACACCACTGTCGGCGTGTCTCTTTCGGCTGATGCATAAGGGAAGCCGCAACAATGGTCACCATGCTGACAGTCCACGGTAGTAGTAGTAGTAGTTTTACCTATCCGTAGATCTCTTTGGCAAGCGTATTGAAGATGCGTTGGTATTACAATTTAACAACAGCAAGAATAAAGTAATTCTTTCATAGAGACTAGTAGTTTTACCTATCCGTAGATCTCTTTGACAAGGATACTGAAGATGTGTCGGTATTAAAATTTAACAACAGCAAAAATAAAGTAATTCGTTCATAGAGACTAGTAGTTTTACCTATTCGTAGATCTATTTGACAAGGATATTGAAAATGCGTTGGTATTACAATTTAACAACAGTAAAAATAAAGTAATTCATTTATAGAGACATTTACAGACATATGGGTCTAGAATGACAAGGCTGGGACAGTTAGTCGGTTGTGGCCTTATAATAGAAACCATCCCAGCATTTGCCTGAAATAATTTAGGGAACCACGGAAAACCTGAATCATGAGGAGTGGATGAAAATTAGAGCCCCCATCCTCCCGAATGTAAGGCTACTCTGTTTGAAACAGTGCTACCTCGTTCGGTTGACCCCTCCTGTACAATACTGTTATCTAATACTGAGAAAAGGCTAAAAAGCTACTCTGTTCATTCATTTCTCACTCCCAGTCACTGCACACACTATACACACATTGTTTCATAACACTACACACAGACATGAAATACTATCGTATGATGTCAGGACAATTTTGTACACCTCAGCTTCCCATTTGGTAGCCTGAAAAACTGAGTCGGCATCCCTCTATAACGAGTGAGATTTTGAGCTCAGTGAGAGGCTAAGGTGTTTGCATAATACAGTACAATCCGTAGCTTTAGAAGCACGTTTCTCCAGAAAAGAAAAAAAGTAGACAAAACTACAGAGTGAAAGTCCTCTGTGGAATGTTGTATGTTTTATTATTGTTATTATTATTTATGTTACATTTTTGACCAAACCCATGCTCTGTGTAATCTACGAGTAAGTAATCCTTCAGTGTACAGAATTTTTGGGTTAACTGGTAGTTTTTAACTGCCTTGCTCTGTGTAATCTACGAGTAAGTAATCCTTCAGTGTACAGAGTTTTTGGGTTAACTGGTAGTTTTTAACTGCCTTTTTAAATAAGTTTATTTTGGCAATTTCTTTAATCTCCTTTGGTAATTTACTGTACAGTTTTATTATAGGTACAAAATGCTGTTTTGAGTTTTATGTTTATTCATTTTTCCGTAAATGTGTTTTAAGTCTAGATCTTATTCCATGGTCAGGCACAGAGCTCTTTATACAAAAATAACCCTGTTATTTTTGATGTGTACAATTGTTTGGTTAATGTATTCACATGGTGCAGTTAAAATCTACAGAGTTTTAAGCAGATCTTCTCAATGAGGTCGACAACTAATTTTGGTTATTGTTCTTATGGGCCTTTTCTGCATTTGAAAATTGTGCTCATATTTCGTGCATTTGATCCCCAGAAAAGAATAGCATAACTAAGAACTGAGTTTACATAAGAACCAAGGGACATTGGCTGTTACACACTGATTACAGGACTCTAAGGGCATAACATGCTCATGACATTCTGTTTGCAAGCATCTTCATGTGATCACACCACTTCAACTGAGAATCAATATTCATACCTAATAGAAATTTTGCATTTGCTACACTGTCTACAAATGTACCATCTACATTTAATTTAATAGTGTCATTTGTTGTCCTCAAACTGAAATTCATGGTAATTGTTTTCTTTATGTTCAATGTCACTTTATTGCTTATTGACAAGTTATGAACTTCCTTGAGATTTTCGTTTGCTTTCTCTGCAAGGAGTTCTCTTATTTTCTCAATGACTGTAATATTGTTGTCATCAGCAAAGACAACTTTTTCGCACGACTAACACTTCTGGAAAAGTCATTGATCTTCAGGGTGACAATTATTGAACTAAATGAAATAAAATCGTCGTAACTTCAAAACGGTTTGCGGTTTGCCGTGGGACATGGTGAGAATTAATGCGCGCATGTTTGGTAGCGACGAAGCCCACTTTCATTTGGATGGGTTCGTCAATAAGCACAACTGGCCCATATGGGAGACAGAGAATCCGCATTTCACGATCGAAATGTCTCTTCACTCTCAACGGGTGACTGTGTGGTGTGCTATATTCCTTGATGGCACGGTGACTACCGAACGGTACGTGAATATTTTGAAAGGTGATGTCATCCCTGCTATCCAAAGTGACCCTGTATTCTAGATCTACATCTACATCCATACTCCGCAAGCCACCTGACGGTGTGTAGCGGAGGGTACCTTGAGTACCTCTATCGGTTCTCCCTTTTATTCCAGTCTCGTATTGTTCGTGGAAAGAAGGATTGTCGGTATGCTTCTGTGTGGGCTCTAATCTCTCTGATTTTATCCTCATGGTCTCTTCGCGAGATATACGTAGGAGGGAGGAATATACTGCTTGACTCTTCGGTGAAGGTATGTTCTCGAAACTTTAACAAAAGCCCGTACCGAGCTACTGAGCGTCTCTCCTGCAGAATCTTCCACTGGAGTTTATCTATCATTTCCGTAACGCTTTCGCGATTACTAAATGATCCTGTAACGAAGCGCGCTGCTCTCCGTTGGATCTTCTCTATCTCTTCTATCAACCCTATCTGGTACGGATCCCACACTGCTGAGCAGTATTCAAGCAGTGGGCGAACAAGTGTACTGTAACCTACTTCCTCTGTTTTCGGATTGCATTTCCTTAGGATTCTTCCAATGAATCTCAGTCTGGCATCTGCTTTACCAACGAATAACTTTATATGATCATTCCATTTTAAATCACTCCTAATGCGTACTCCGAGATAATTTATGGAATTAACTGCTTCCAGTTGCTGACATGCTATTTTGTAGATAAATGATAAGGGATCTATCTTTCTATGTATTCGCAGCATATTACACTTGTCTACATTGAGATTCAATTGCCATTCCCTGCACCATGCGTCAATTCGCTGGAGGTCCTCCTGCATTTCAGTACAATTTTCCATTGTTACAACCTCTCGATACACCACAGCATCATCTGCAAAAAGCCTCAGTGAACTTCCGATGTCATCCACCAGGTCATTTATGTATATTGTGAATAGCAACGGTCCTATGACACTCCCTTGCGGCACACCTGAAATCACTCTTACTTCGGAGGACTTCTCTCCATTGACAATGACATGCTGCGTTCTGTTATCTAGGAACTCTTCAATCCAATCACACAGTTGGTCTGATAGTCCATATGCTCTTACTTTGATCATTAAACGACTGTGGGGAACTGTATCGAACGCCTTGCGGAAGTCAAGAAACACGGCATCTACCTGTGAACCCGTGTCTATGGCCCTCTGAGTCTCGTGGACGAATAGCGCGAGCTGGGTTTCACACGACCGTCTTTTTCGAAACCCATGCTGATTCCTACACAGTGGATTTCTAGTCTCCAGGAAAGTCATTATACTCGAACATAATACGTGTTCCAAAATTCTACAACTGATCGACGTTAGAGATATAGGTCTATAGTTCTGCACATCTGTTCGACGTCCCTTCTTGAAAACGGGGATTATCTGTGCTCTTTTCCAATCCTCTGGAATGCAACGCTCTTCTAGAGACCTACGGTACACCGCTGCAAGAAGGGGGGCAAGTTCCTTCACGTACTCTGTGTAAAATCGAACTGGTATCCCACAAGATGTGGCTCATGCAAGACGTAGCTCGACCCCATCGAAGCAGGAGAGTGTTTGATGTCCTGGAGGAACGCTTTGGGGACCTCATTCTGGCTCTGGGGTACCTAGAGGCCACTGACATGGGCCTCGATTGGCCGCCATATTCTCCTGATCTGAACACACGTGACTCCTTCTTGCGAGGCTGTATTAAAGACAAGATGTACAGCAAAAACCCCAAAACCACTGAGCTGAAAACAGCCGTTAAGCGGGTCATCGACAGCACAGATGTTCCGACATTTCATACGGTCATGTAGAGTTTCGCTATTCGTCTGCGACCCATGAGCCAATGATGGAATGGTGGCAGGTATGTCGAACATGTCATAACCTAAATACGAATGTCTGTAGAGACGTTTACATGTTGATTAAAGTGTGTACAGGCCGTAGTTAGTAACTAATTTACGATTTTTTCATATAGTTCAATAACTGTAACCCTGTATATCAGGAATAGTGTTGGCCACAATTGCTGCCATGAGGAACTCCTACATTAATGCATTATGTCTCTGATAAGCGTCTTACTAAAACTTTAGACGTATTTGAGATACTAGTAGGTGTTATCTCTACGTTCCCGGGTTCGATTCCCGGCGGGGTCAGGGATTTTCTCTGCCTCGTGATGACTGGGTGTTGTGTGATGTCCTTAGGTTAGTTAGGTTTAAGTAGTTCTAAGTTCTAGGGGACTGATGACCATAGATGTTAAGTCCCGTAGTGCTCAGAGCCATTTTTTTTGTTATCTCTACTCTTTGTACCCTATCTGGTAGGTATGATCGGAACCAGTCGTTAGCTCTCCCTCTTATCCGTAATTCTTCTAGATTATTTAGTAGAATCTTAAGCTCAACAGAATCGAAAGCCTGAGAGAGATCAAAAATAAGTCTGTGAAACACTCGTAGTTATTAAGATCACCAAGTAGCACTCTTGTGAATTCTCCTAGATTCCGTTCTTCTTCCACTTCAGAAACCAAACTATGGTTCACTTAAGAGATCCTGTTTATTCAAGTACCTCATTCAAAATGGTTCAAATGGCTCTGAGCACTATGGAACTTAACTTCTGAGGTCATCAGTCTCCTAGAACTTAGAACTACTTAAACCTAACTAACCTAAGGACATCACACACATCCATGCCCGAGGCAGGATTCCAACCTGCGACCGTAGCGGTCGCGCGGTTCCTGACTGTAGCGCCTAGAACCGCTCGGCCACCCCGGCCGGCAGTACCTCATTAATCTGTCTTTCGTAATTGATTCTATTATTATTGAGAATGGTGACAACGGGGTAATGGGCCAGTAATTTTCTATGTTCTCTGCATTACCTTTCTTTAGCAGACGTACAACTCTTGCCTGCTTTAAATACTCTGCAAAATTCCCTGATATGAAGGATTCATTTATTATGTTTGTGGGGGAGCTTGTATACTGTCTATGCATTGTTTCAGTACACGCACTGGTACTTCATCTAAGCCTACTGAATTTTTATTTCTTAGTTTTTGTACAGTTTTAGTGATGTCATGCCCTGTGGTTGGTAGCGATATCATTATACTTAGTGCGTAATTATGTAGAGTTGTTATATTTGTTTTTGGGAGTTTTTGCTTTAACTTCTCTGAAATACTTAAAAAATTCTCATTCACATAGGTTGCTAGGTGAAATGTAACATTTATTACTTTATCACCATTCCTTATCAGCATAGTAAGTTACTATACTTCTGTTTGTCTCTCCCAGTTTCTTTTTTTTATGACATTCAAGGTTGTTTTGATTTTATTCTCAGCAGTGTATATTATTTTGTCATTAAATGACATTTTTGCAGCAGTCAGCATATTCTCATAAGTCTTTTTGAGCCTATGATAGAAATACAAGGGCTCTGGCTCATTACGAATATTTATTGTTGAACTGCGGTACTTAGGGGTTTGGGAGAACTTCTTAATACCCGCTGTTATCCATCTGTTTTTGTGAGATATTATACTGATGTGGGTACTTTTGGAAACGTCTCGTCAAAGTTAAATTTAAATAATGTTGAGAACTTCAAATCTCTGTTTTGCAAGTTCTTTAGAAAAATCTTGTATTTTGATTTTCGATAAATGTTCTTATTAAGCTTGCATTTTAGGGAATTTTTCCATGCTCAATTGTAATGTTGTTATTTGGCAGATATAGGCTGACAGTCCAAGATGTATTACAGCTGCATCACTCTTTTCTCTCTCGATATTTGTGGCCACATGGTCAATAACTGTATCGGTCATTGAAGTAACCCTTGTTGCACTATTGACCAACAAGGACATGTCATAACTCTGAAGGATTTTGTGAGGGCACTACTAGTTTCCTCTGTGATATTCGTGTTTGTCTGTACAGAAAATGATGTTGACTTTTGTACTTGAGTTTTTATCCAGAACTTCGCTAATTTATAGAAAAAGTATCCACACTACCACTGGGAGATCGAAACAAACACAAAATAATTAATTTCTTGATGTTCAGAAACCTTGCTAATTCAACAGCTGATATTTTTAAGTGTTTGTCTTCACTTACTGTACTAAGTTCATGTCTTGATTTGAACTGTCTTCCTTTTCTAATATAAGTGCATGATCCTCTGCCATTTGAAGCAGTCCAAAAATAAGAGTCTGTCCTTTCGTTCAATGATGTTACTACACGTCGGGGTTCTGTCTCTGTACACCAGTGCTCAGTGGCACAAACTACTGTACAGTTCAGAGATTGGAGCTGAATTTCTGATTGTTGTATTTTATTTTTTACTGATTGAATGTTTCGTTGAAGGGTTGTAAAGTGTGCGAAATGTCCCATGTTGCTTTTCCAATGGTTTATTTTTCTCTATGACATGTAGTATGTTTCTCATGTGTGTGTGGGGAGGGGGGGTGGGTCACAATCTATCTTGTGAGCGACTGCCTCAGATTTTTTTAAACTGTTGGAGATAGCTTTTAGGCTCGGAACCTGTTGTCTGGATTTATCCTAAAAAATACCTACTTCTCCTACCCGTGGCAACAAGTATTTGAGAATGGGTGGCCCAAGATCTACTCTCTATACTTACATGAATCATCTGTACCAATTTTCGTTCCCAGTTTTGTTTATGTGTAGGCCGTACCTAGTGAAACCCCATCTATTGATAGTCCTCACAGGCATCAGAGCAACATTCGCAAAGTCGGCTGTCATCAGCCCATTATATAAGATATTAATCCGCTTCACAGCTCCGATAAGGTGTGGCCGATCATGACGCTGGGAGAGCTCAACAAGTGTACATTGGTGCCACGAGTCAGGGAAACTATCTTGTGAATATGACCGTGTTACATATCCCAACCCTGTTCAAACTGTTTCCCGCCCTCCCACTGTTACTACGTGGCCTTTTTTAAAAAATCGTTACATAAGGACCCTAAGTCCTCTATCACTTTACTTAGCCCTGCAATTGTTTTGAAAATGCTGGTCGTCTAGTAAGCTGCCCTAAGCTTTCCTGTAAATGATGGCCTTCCCCTAGCCCATGGCTACTACGTAGCAGCAGTACATCCTTCTTCCTAACACTTTGCACAATCCTATGATTCCTGACATGGTTTGGAATGTTGTTGTTTTTTTGGGGGAAGGAGACCAGACAGTGAGGTCATCGGTGCCATCGGATTAGGGGAGGACGGGGAAGGAAGTCGGCCGTGCCCTTTCAAAGGAACCATCCCGGAATTTGCCTGGAGCGATTTAGGGAAATCACGGAAAACCTAAATCAGGATGGCCGGACGCGGGACTGAACCGTCGTCCTCCCGAATGCTCACATTTCCTGCTCCTAGTCCTATCTGAGGCTCTTCTCCACTTAACTTTGGGAGTGGTACATACCCGTTTTTAGTGTTGATAGTAAAACTGTAAGATCGCGTTCTCTTTCTATTTTCCTGGTGCTCCAGACGACGTCGCACTGTCAGTGTGTGAATGAAATCAGGAATCTGGCTGGGGACATGAGATTCAGTCCGATCAGTTAGCAGGCGAGGAGACATTTGACTGATGTTAGCAACTACGTCTGTCGTCAGTGCAGGGGAGCGTCCGATGACAGCAATAATCATCCTTAGAAAAACGCTGAGGGCTGTACAGATAACAAGGTTGTGTGATGGGCACGCGCTTTTTCGGCACATCACGTTTAGTAAATATGTACTTTCAGTAAAGCGATGAGGTCAGTTTTCATATCAGGAAGCTATGTCAAGCCCTGCGCGACAAACATGATATTGTAATGATGGATTCCACTGCCTAATCAGCTTTATGGAAGAGCAGAGTGTCGAATGCTCGTAGCCTTCAGCTATAGGAAGTGATAATGAAGCTTCATCTTCACGTACTGAATTTGCCAGGTAACCCATCAACCTATGAAGAACAGGCTGGAGCATCGTCAAATATTGGCGTTACCATGATGAATAGCCATGCTGTAAATCTGCCCAGAAATGGTGAGTAGCTCAAAATCCAACCACAAGCGACCATACCTTAATTCCTTTCGCCCTAAATATGGAGAAAACAGCTAAAATGTAAGACAGTTGGAAAAAGCTCTCAGGAAATTTTTGAAGGGTCTAACTGAGAGCTGCTAAGCGAAGTGTGCGTCGTTCCGGAGGTAACAAAATCTGGCGAAAATATCGAAGGAAAGGTGGTACTGATCACGTAGTAATGTTGCAGTTCATGGTCCGCAAATTATATGGATTACATATGGTTTACATATGACAAAGTTGGGCCAATTTACTTGCGAGGAACTGCAGATTAATTTAGGGGACTCGCCATATATACTAATAACCCATGAGATCAGGTCATCCTTAGTAGATAATGGTCAAATGACTACTGGCTGCCAGGAGTGAGTCGAATTGCCAGGTGACAGACAAGAAGAAGACACCGACTATAACTAGATGCGGAGGAAACTGCTGACTTAGGGAAACGACAGTAATCAGGTGGTTAATCCAGTTGGAACTCTTCTGCCACTGGAAGACGGACGTATTGCCATTTACCAAATGTCAGGGAGGGACTCCAGATGGGACATGTTTAACCAACTGCTGGTCTTATGCACTATCTGAGATGACATGTCTCGTACCCAGATTACTTTTGTAGATTGCAGAAGAAAGAACAACGCAGCTGTGGTTGCAGATCCATAGGTGCACCTGACCACGTCCTATTGGAAAATCCAGTTTATGAGTCTTTGATCGCAGAAGGGGGACAACAGATTCTGGGCACTACTATTTACACGGCTGTGCGTAATGACCTGCCAGCATGCGGATCCACGAGGTTCTTAAAACCAGTGTAAAAAGCAAATTGGACGTAGGGTACCGCAGCCACAGAAATTATTTAACGTTACTCAAAAGCTCTCATAATTCTTGTCGTCTCTTCCACATATTTTTAAAATAATGACGAACATCTGTCTTATTTCTTATTTTCTGATCTTCTTTCCATCTCACTTTTATTGTTATCAGTTCCCTATAGTTATTACTATTAGTATTTTTTTCAGTAATATTGGCTGCTGGGTAGTTTTAATGGCTAGTTCTAAAGGCTAAATTGTTGATACGCTAATGAGCCGAGACATTATTATAACGCCTGGCACGTATTCGAAAATTCCTTGGCAGGTCGACGGAGGTATGTGACATCAGATGATTATGCACATGTTACGCATTTGCCGCAAGTTACAGCTCGGTGGTTTGTGGGTGCAGACCTGGCTCTCGATAGTGTCCCAGATGTGTTCCACTGGATGCGATCAGGTGGATCTGGTGACCAAGACATCCTTAAGCCGCAGTAATATTCTGGCTTTGTGACACGGAAAATTATCCTGTTGGAAAATACAATTGTCTTCGGCGCAGACATCAAGAATGAAGGGAACAGGCCGTCCGCAGTAATGTTCACGTAGTCGTCAGCTCTCTCGATACCTTACTACCACAGGTCCCACGGATGTCCAGGTGAAAGTCCCGCATGGCGTAATACTGCTCCCCCCGGCTTGCGTCCGTGGTGGGTGCATGTTTCGAGCAGCCATTCGCCGAGATGACGACGTATCCGGACACGACCATCAACATCATGTAACAATAAACGTGGTTCATTTGACCAGACGGCACGTTTACATTCATCCACGGTTATTCCCTATGGTCTCGTGCCCACGGACGGTGCAGTTAGGTAACTTGGCAACACGTAGCGGTTGTCTCCTACGGAGTTCCATATTCAACAATGTGCCCTGGACGGTGAGCTCCGACACACTTGTGTCTGAACCAGAATTGTACTCTGCCGTCAGATATGCCACAAATCTCCGCCTCCCACCTCCACGTTCTGTGATTCTGGGCTCTTTTTGTCCTTACACAAAATACAAATATCATCGTCCTACTCAGGAGCGGAGGATGCTGACGATGAACTGTCCTTCCTCTTCCTCTTCTGCAGTAGTTTTCCTCCTTTCTTTGTCGTCGGAGCAGCTTTTCGTCTCAATACCTCCCGTCGTAAGGACTTCTGTAGTTTGCTTCTTTCTTCTAGTTTGGTTGGGTGTCTGCGGTCTTGGGACAGGACTTGTTTCGGCAGAGGAAGTTGTAGCACGGTTGCTGCTTGTTGCAGCTATTGCTGGAGGGGCACCGAGTTCGTGGCTGTCAGTCAAATTCCCTTTCATATTGTCAGAAATGGTAAACGCATGTTCTGGAGTTTTTTTATTGATCATACGACTAAAATTCGCAAGGAGAAAATCTCACTCTGCCATTTAGAACGGTGGCCGCCCTCTCCCACGCAGCGCTCAGCAAAGACCCAAAATGAAGTCTGGTGTGCCGGTTGTTATGACCGAGCGGTTCTAGGCGCTACAGTCTGGGACCGCGCGACCGCTACAGCCGCAGGTTCGAATCCTGCTGATGTGTCGGCAGCGGGGCCAACACCTTGTAGATCGAAGTGGCTGAAAGTGCACGCTAAACTAACGCAGACGGGCGTGAAGTACTGGAACATGAGACTTATTAATGAATAAGAAGAAAAGTACGTAGCTGGAATAATATACTTAACTTTATTCTCTTGTTGGAATACATCTCTTGAATAGTAGTAAGCTATAAGCACTGATACAAATGGCGCCTTGCTAGGTAGTAGCTATGGAATAAGCTGAAGGCTATTCTATCAGTCTCTCTGCAAATGAGAGGAAGACTTGGTAGGTCTGGTCGCAAGCTATGTCGTCCGTACAACTGGGGCGAGGTCATGTCCGTGTCTTGTGACCTGCCATGTGGTGGCGCTAGGTTTGCGATTACACAGTGGCGACACGCGGGTCCGACATGTACTACAGGACCGCGGCCGATTTAAGTTACCACCTAGCAAGTGTGGTGTCTAGCGGTGACACCACACCTGCCTCGGGCATGGATGTGTGTAATGTCCTTAGGTTAGTTAGATTTAAGCAGTTCTAAGTTCTAGGGGACTGATGACCTCAGCAGTTAAGTCCCATAGTGCTCAGAGCCATTTCAACCATTTTGAAGTCTGGTGATTCTGCCACCTGGGTTAGAATGGATCCAGTTGTTTAGTGCCTGCTGCCAAAATGTCTTCAGTGACTTGAAGTCACTGAGTCGTGTGACTTCGGAGACAGAGTAGTCTCACTTCATGTTAGGATGCGAAATCCAACACAGAAACACCAGAAAAATATGATCTGTGACTATTTAAAATAAGGAGCGCCTTCCCAGGTTCTTTCCATGGGGCGAAGTAGGTCCTCAGCCAGTGTAATAGGACATCTGAGTTGACGTACGCTGATCCTTTGGTCATCTGAACGACGGAACTCGATAGCATCCCACCTACAAACTCGGCCTTGTTTCTTCGACCTTTAAAAATTCAGTAAGGAGGTAGAAATCTCCCATCCGCATTGCAACATACCACTACACCCTCCTCTGCTGACGTGAGGGTGTTGGACGTCACGGAAACCATTCAGTGCAACGATATTCCCTGGATCATTATTCAACTATATACCACATTCATCCACATTGTAAATCGTACTTGAATGCCTCAAAGCCATTTTCATCGCATACTTGCAGTAGCAGAGAGAAGTAGTTTCCAACTTCGGTGCGGCTCATTCCTAACCACCTTGCCATCGAAATTACCTGCGCCTTTCGCACAATTACCTCAGGATGTCTTCTCCGAAATAACTGCAGCCATTGATAATCTGCGATTTTCTTTCCTTTGTTGAAGCGGTGGGCTATATCATTATTTTCGGCAAATGAAAAGGCCAAACGTCAGATGTCTGCTCCAGTAGGTTGGAAAGCTGTCTTCTGAAGACGTTGAATATATTCAACAAGACTTTTCTCATTTTCTATTCTGGGGCATACTGCAAATAATGGTAAAGTATTTTGCAAAATGGATTTCATTTAAACCGCACAAATATTTATTAAAGAATAAACAACACTAACATGAAGGTCCAGGCGATCCTTTTACAAAATTAGATGTCTCAAGATGCCGCTTTAATGTTTTGCACAGTATTCCAAATCTGTTTGCTGCATCCCATAATTTCACTGAGCCACTTCTTACTGATTCACAAGCCTTTTGCAGATCTACTCCTGCCCAAGTTGCACGTTGAGTTTTACACTTATATGTTCTCCCCATGATCTGTTTTAAGGCATGACGAATAACTGATTGAACACTTAAATAAAAAATGTAATTCTGATACGGTTATGAACCTTATTAAGTTCTGTTTATGGCACTATTTACACTACATTGGCGACTTCTTTAGGTTACTAATGTTCCTATCTTACAAAATACCAATTTTGTGTGTCGAGTTGAATTGTTTTTCGTTAATTCTGTGGCACATACAGGGTGAGTCACTAACTATTGCCACCTAGATTAACTTCGAAAGTATGATAATAGCTGAAAAGTTTGTGGGACAAATGTTGCGTGCGACAACGGGGTCCATAATATAACGTTGGTTTTTTGTTGCTAGATGGTGTCGCGTCAGAGATATGAAGGTCGACTTTGTTGTTTTAAATGGGATGCTATAGTTTGTTACTTATTTTCTGATAGCGGCTATCGAGACGAATCTAATGGTGTGTAACAGTAAGGTCTTTGAAGGTCAAGGAAGGTCAAAAAGGTAGTATGATCGTTCATTTCCAGAAGGTGTTCGAAGTGATGACCATTGGTATCAGTGCAGTGCTGCAATCTTCTTATCATGGATTGAGTGATATTCTTTATCACTTCGGCACTTATCGAAGCACATGCTCTGACAAATCTCTCTCCTACATCGTGCAAATACTAAATATTTGCCGAATACGGCGTATTCATCTGAAGTGACATTGACATGTAAACACCATTTGACGGTTTCGCAATAAAACACAAATAAGAACGGTTAGACTAGTATCGTCGAATCAACCGAATGTGAATGATGTATTCCTTCGAAGAACAAGTGTATACGCTTCTCATTTACTGAGAATGCCAACGAAATTCAGTGAGAGCTAGAGACTTGCAGTGTCGTCCTAACCGCCGTCTGCATCACGTCTGCTGTGCAGCGAGCTACCTTAATTAAAGTATTAACTATATTTATCTTACTTGTCACTTCTTCTTCCGTGTGTTTTTGCTTTTAGGAAGCTTTATTTGTCGAGTGCTATTAATAGTGTTACATAGATTTCGTGTTTGTTTTGAATACAGTCAGAGAGAGTCCCTTTAGTCAACCATAGTGCCAGTAGTGCTAGTGTTTGTTTTCAATACAGTCCAGAGACAGGTAGTGCTATTTCCATTGCTTTCTACAAGAAGTGGCTAGCAATCACAGTTTAGTCAATAATCAGCCGGCTTTAGTGAATTAGCAGTGTAGTTAAAAGTTGATTAAATCTCTTCAGCAAATTGATTCCTTAGGATGGATAAGATGTGTGACTGCTGTGTACGGACGCAGGAGGAGCTGGCCACTGTTCACGAACAGCTGAAAGTGTTGATGGCCGCGGTCAGCCGTCTTCAGGCTGCTGCCTCGGAGTGTAGCGGCAGTGGGGAGTCTGGTGCGTCGCATGGTACACCCCAGGTGTTACATGCTTCACCCACGGTCCCTGCTGTCGTGACATCCTCGCGGGTACCGGGCACGGTTGGGCCACCCTCTTCCCAAGAGGAGTGGCGGGTTCAGCGGCGTTCGCGGCGCACGAGGCAGATGGTCAATGTGGAGGCTGGCTGTGTGGCGTCGCCTGCTCTGCCTGTGAGTGGACATGTGGCTGCTCCTTCAGCAAGGTCCGAGCAGGCACACGGGGGAAGGGGTTTATTAGTTATTGGGAGCTCCAACGTTAGGCGGGTGATGGAGCCCCTTAGGGAAATAGCGAAAAGGTCGGGGAAGAAGGCCAGTGTTCACTCTGTCTGCTTGCCGGGGGGTCTCATCCGAGATGTGGAGGAGGCCCTGCCGGCGGCGATAGAGAGAACTGGGTGCACCCGACTGCAAATTGTTGCTCATGTCGGCACCAATGACTCCTGCCGTCTGGGTTCAAAGGTCATCCTCAGTTCGTACAGGCGGTTGGCGGAATTGGTGAAGGCGGAAGGCCTCGCTCGCGGGGTGGAATCAGAGCTAACTATTTGTAGTATCGTTCCCAGAACCGATCGCGGTCCTCTGACTTGGAGCCGAGTGGAAGGCTTAAACCAGAGGCTCAGACGATTCTGCGGTGATCTGGGTGCAAATTTCTCGACCTCCGCTATCGGGTGGAGAAATGTAGGGTACCCCTGAATAGGTCAGGCGTGCACTACACGCCGGAAGCGGCTACAAGGGTAGCGGAGTACGTATGGAGTGCACATGGGGGTTTTGTAGGTTAGAGAATTCCCTCCCTATGCCCGATAGGACGCCTCCTGAGACGCGGCAAGGTAGGAGTAGGCAAAATGCAACAGGGAATAACAATATTAATGTGCTAATAGTAAACTGCAGGAGCGTCTATAGAAACGTCCCAGAACTGCTCTCATTAATAAACGATCACAACGCCCATATAGTACTAGGGACAGAAAGTTGGCTGAAACCAGACGTAAACAGTAATGAAATTCTAAACTCAGATTGGAATGTATACCGCAGAGACAGGCTGGACAGTGAAGGGGGAGGCGTGTTTATAGCGATAAGAAGTGAAATAGTATCGAAGGAAATTGACGGAGATCCGAAATGTGAAATGATTTGGGTGAAGGTCACGGTTAAAGCAGGTTCAGACATGGTAATTGGATGTCTCTATAGGCCCCCTGGCTCAGCAGCTGTTGTGGCTGAGCACCTGAAGGATAATTTGGAAAGTATTTCGAGTAGATTTCCCCACCATGTTATAGTTCTGGGGGGAGATTTCAATTTGCCGGATATAGACTGGGAGACTCAAACGTTCATAACGGGTGACAGGGAAAAAGAATCCAGTGAAATTTTTTAAAGTGCTTTATCTGAAAACCACCTTGAGCAGTTAAACAGAGAACCGACTCGTGGCGATAACATATTAGACCTTCTGGTGACAAACAGACCCGAACTATTTGAAACAGTTAATGCAGAACAGGGAATCAGCGACCATAAAGCGGTTACGGCATCGTTGATTTCAACCGTAAATAGAAATATTAAAAAAGGTAGGAAGATTTTTCTGTTTAGCAAAAGCGACAAAAAGCAGATTACAGAGTACCTGACGGCTCAACACAAAAGTTTTGTCTCAAGTACAGATAGTGCACTCAGCATAATGTCACTCGATGCTCTGACCCTACCACCCGTCCTAAACATCTGAGTGTCCCAGTCTATGTCTGGTATATTGAAATCTCCACCTAAGACTTTAACGCGCTGAAGGAATTTATGTGAAATGTATTCCAGATTTTCTCTCAGTTGTTCTGTCACTAATGCTGCTGAGTCGGGAGGTCGGTAAAAGGAGCCAATTATTAACCTAGCTCGGTTGTTGTGTGTAACCTCCACCCATAATAATTCGCAGGAACTATCCACGTCTACTTCACTACAGGATAAACTACTACTAACAGCGACAAGCACGCCACCACCGGTTGCATGCAATCTATCCTTTCTAAACACCGTCTGTGCGTTTGTAAAAATTTCGGCAGAATTTATCTCTGGCTTCAGCCAGCTTTCCTTACTTATAACGATTTCAGCTTCGGTGCTTTCTATCAGCGCTTGAAGTTCCGGTACTTTACCAATGCAGCTTCGACATTTTACAATTACAATACCGATTGCTGCTTGGTCCCCGCATGTCCTGACTTTGCCCCGCTTCCTTTGAGGCTGTTGCCCTTTCTGTACTTGCCCGAAGCCATCTAACCTAAAAAACCGCCCAGTCCACGCCACACAACCCCTGCTACCCGTGTAGCCACCTGCTATGTGTAGTGGACGCCTGACCTAGCCAGCGGAACCCGAAACCCCACTACCCTATGGCGCAAGTCGAGGAACCTGCAGCCCACACCGTCGCAGAACCGTCTCAGCGTCTGATTCAGACCCTCCAATTGACTCTGTACCGAAGGTCCGCAGTCAGTCCTGTCGACGATGCTGCAGATGGTGAGCTCTGCTTTCATCCCGCTAGGAAGACTGGCAGTCTTCACCAAATCAGATAGCCGCCAGAAGCCAGAGAGGATTTCCTCTGATCCATAGCGACACACATCATTGGTGCCGACATGAGCGACCACCTGCAATGGGTGCACCCTCTACCCTTCATTGCATCCGGAAGGACCCTTTCCACATCTGGAATGACTGCCCTCGGTAAGCACACGGAGTGCACATTTGTTTTCTTCCCCTCTCTTGCTGCCATTTCCCTAAGGGGCCCCATTACGCACCTCACGCTGGAGCTCCCAACTACCAGTAAGCCCACCCTGTGCGACCGCTCGCATCTTGCAGACTGAAGGGCAACCTCTGGAACAGGACAAGCAGCCATGTTCGGCCGAAGATCAGTATCAGCCGGACACAGAGCCTGAAACCAGTCCACCAGACAAACTGGAGAGGCCTTCCGTTCAGCCCTCCGGAATGTCTTTCGCCCCCTGCCACACCTCGAGACGACCTCCCACTCTACCACAGGTGAGGGGTCAGCCTCAATCTGGGCAGTATCCCGGGCAGCCACAGCTGTAGTCCAATCGGGGGATGTGTGGGACCAGCTGGCTGCCTCCGACAAACCCCCGTCCGGACCCCCACAGTGATCCCCATTGGCAACAGCCTCAAGCTGTGTGACCGAAGCCAACACTGCCTGAAGCTGGGAGCGAAGGAATGCTAACTCAGCCCGCATCGGAACACAGCGGTCGCAGTTCCTATCCATGCTAAATACTGTTGTGTAAAGAACGTCTAAACTAATCTACAGTGAGAACAAACAATTCGATACAAAACTTGAACGGTTATTAAAATACAAGATTGCCTAGTAAATTCAGTAATGCTACTACTTGTGCACTGCTGACACACTGCTTGGCGGCATAAGGCTAACTGTACTCTCGGTAATGTACAAAGACGATTTGAAAGAAATAAACAAATGACAGACGACTACGCATTTTTACACGTCACAGATATTAAAATGCAAATCTGCACTTGCTAATTACGAAACTACACAATGTTTTGACGGATTTAACTAAACAGGTGCGCTAAGAACAATCAAACAAATTTTCAACTTGACTACTACACTAATATGAACGCTAAATAAGCCACTTGCTGCTACTTGCGCACTGCTGACTCATTGCTCGGCGGCAAAAGGAGACTACTCGAATTTACACTATTCAGGTACTAAAACGCGATGCTAAAACCCTCAAATACTATAATACGCCCGAAATTTATGAATTAAACTATGCAAGTACCCAAAAACACGCAAAGAAATTAAGAATTAAACTATGTAACAAATAAGTGAGTTAAGAGTCTATGACTTGCTGCTGGCAGCTGCTTATCCAACGGCGGCAGGCATAGTATTTCACTTTTGTTTATTACAAGATAAGTACATTGATTTCTAAAGAACTTTGCTTACGGCGACGATAATTACGACAGTTGGCACATTTTTACCCTTAAGTAATGACACAGATTATCTTACAGCATGACACACAGTTTAGCGCTACAGTACACGTATTTGAGTGATTAATTTTGTACTTAAAATATTTATTTTTAAAGATTTTCTGGATTACAAAGATACAAAGAAGATTTTTGGTGATACAGTTAATTCCATTGGTGTAATCTGTAACACCTGAGGGTATAATTACATTTATCCTCAGGGGTTACACGCCTACTTTGTGGGCTAAGCGTGTGGCAAGCGCTAGGAGCCCTAGCTAATATGGTATTTGCTTATACAACTTTACACATCGGTACCATATTTCTCTAACACAGAATTACACAGCTATCTGATCATTTGACTGAGAGAGACAAATATATTTTTCATTACGTCAATGACACATGTTTATGCAATTACACAGTTGGATAACTTCACACTTACGAAATTGTATTTTGTCTGTACTTTGTGAACTCTTCATATTTTTTTGGAACCATTGTGATACTATGAGAGCTTTGAATGTTGTATTTGGTAAGGGATCATGATTTTTGAAGTACGTTTGAGGTAGTTGACACTATTGAAATGAGCGGAGAGGAATTTTTTTTTAGGTTTTGAAATTATTGAAAGAAGCTGTGACGATTTTGAGATGTGATTCATCTGTTATGATGATGTTGTTATGACAATGATGTGTATTAGGCTAGTGAGAATGTTGATGATCAATAAGATGATGCTATATGAGGAATATGATTATGTGTTTATGTGTCTATGAATAATTAAAAGGGGTTAGGGACACTGGTTTGTGAAAAGGATGCTGGAAACCAAGAATCGTACTTAAAGTGTTATGAAATGTGTGTACATGCATGAATGTAGCACAACACTGCTATTCATGAGATTTCGTTTCTACACATTTCACTGTAATTTTTCGACCGGTCAGTTTTTTTTTTTTTAATATGAGACTGTCACTGTAGCGGAAACTGCTGTCATAAATATTTCGGTAAGGGAGGTATGTGACCTTGAAGTAGTGCGCTGTAGGCGCCCAGCTGCGCGACAATTGTCTGAAAAAAAAAGAAAAGAGGCCATTAACCTCACTATTGACATTTCTTTGTAGAAAGCACTGCAAATGTGACACGCTCATACTTGCAAACATATGATTACACTTTGGAGCTTGTAATTTCTGATATTTACTGAAATGCCTAATGAAATGATGAGAAACATTTTTCATCTATTGTCTTTCTAGTTGAGAGATTTTCTTACTGCCTTGGAAGATGCCATATGGCTAGTGAATGACATTTCAGGCCTTATATATATATATATATATATTTGCTCATTTTGTTTAATATCTAGTTTCTAGCTGCACTGCAGCATTGGTTACAATAAAATTTAATAGATGTACTAATAGAAATGTTTTCTGTCTACAGACCCAGTATATAATAATTTTATGATCTACTTTCTTAAAAAAGGGGAGCACAAATAGACGTTTCCCTTCACAGGAATTGCATACATAATTTTTTCAACGATTTGGTAACCTGTTTTGTAGAGTAAGTTATTGCAGTGCATCACTGTAGTGTTAAGATCTGACGTAGGTATTAGACATTTCCTATCTTTACTGTAACATTTTTTCTGCTTGAGCTTTCTCATGTTTAGGTACAAGTTATTGCACTTGTCACTTTGTACTACTCTGCTAAGCCAGTTATACTACTGATTTATTTTTATTGTTGCTGCACATTGGCTCACATTAGTTGAAATGTTGCATTTGCTTTGCTAATTTAGATATACTGCTGCTTGCTTTGCCAGTTTGCATTTTTTTTGTCATTGCTCTTTCTGTTAATTGTTTTGTGCAGCTGCATTGCCTCGTCCCTTAGTTTATGCATCTGAGCTCAGTAGATTTAACTTAGCTTAAGAGGGGGTGGCTATATAAGAGGATGAGTTGTGATGAATTGGAAGAAATGCATTGACAAGGTATAAAAAAGTTTGGGAAAAAAGTAGTGTACAATGAAGAATAATTATTTTGAAAGAGGATATGAACAAAACAGTAGGGTTTAGGGACAACAGGTTTAGATACGATTTTTTTTGAAGTTTTGGGTTGGACTGCAGTACCAAACATCTCACTGAAAACAAACCCTGTCCTTTCCTTTTGTATTGTTCCGCTCTGTGTTTGTGTACCCTTGTGTATTTGTGTTCTTCCTGTCTTTATGTGTTTATCTAATAAGAGTTATGTTGCAGAATTTTTCTAACACTATGTTATTTACTTTGTAAAGATGTTTAGATATTATTTATTCTATTCTGTTTTAAAGCTCATTTGTGAAGTTCATGCCGCGCGGGATTAGCCGAGCGGTCTAGGGCGCTGCAGTCATGGACTGTGCGGCTGGTCCCGGCGGAGGTTCGAGTCCTCCCTCGGGCATGGGTGTGTGTGGTTGTTCTTACGATACTTTAAGTTACGTAGTGCGTAAGCTTAGGGACTGATGACCTTAGCAGTTAAGTCCCATAAGATTTCACACACATTTGAACAACATTTTTGTGAAGTTCATGTGTCGAAATCTCTTCTCATGTTTGTATTTATTTACTTATGTCATAATTCCTGTAACACTGATGTATATATTTATATCTATTCTTTCCTAAAACCTGTATTACTGAAAATTATATCTGTATTATTATGTTCTTAACGATGTTTTCTGTAGCTTTGTAATTGTATTCTCCTGTTGTAAATTTGTAATTGTATAGACACCAGTTCTACGATTTATGTTTCATTTCACTGCACACATTTCTTGTGCTCATAGTATATGCACAATATTGAGAAGTTAAAAAAATAAATAAATAAAGGGACTGTTAGTGCTCGCACATGTGTTGATAATCAAGCAAGGGACTGGTTAACAGTGTAAAGTTGGTGCATTAATTTGTGCTGATAGCGGTGCTGATATTCAAGACAATAAAAGCGTGTTAAAAGCTGTGAGCTATCTGGGGAAGTTAACCTTGCATTACTGAGCAACTGTTTCACCAGGTATCCAGTCTAGCTTACCAAATTCCCAACCAGACTAACATTAATTATAATCTTTTAATAGTCATCTTCTGACAACCAGTGATATATATATATATATATATATATGTATATATATATCACTGGTTGTCAGAAGATGCCGTCACCAGAGTCGTATAGAATATATCAGACGTGTTTTCCTGTGGAGGAATCGGCTGACTTATGACCTTGCGATGAAATGTTTCCGGTTACCATTGGAGAGGCACGTCCTTTAGTCTACTAATCGCACGGTTTTGCGGTGCGGTCGCAAAACACAGACACTAAACTTATTACAGTGAACAGAGACGTCAATGAACGAACGGACAGAGAATAACTTTGCGAAAATAACTTTTCACTCGAGGGAAGACTTGAACCAAGGACCTCTCATTCCGCAGCTGGTCACGCTAACCACGGAACCACGGCGCTCCTTAGCTCAGAGCGTCCTTGATGTTGCCTATCTTGCGCATGGACTACTCAGTTTGTATATTTTGCTTATTTTTTTCATAGTTCCACTCAACTTCTTCCTGTTTTCTCGATTGATCTGTGTTCAGTTTTTCAAGGCCTATCCACTGTGCCAACTTATAACTAAATCTGAGGGGGGTGCGATGGGGAGGTTCCCTTGTAAGAATAGAAACCTCTTTGCTTTTAGAAAGCGTAGCTACCTGTTCCGACGTAGGTCCTACTGTTCTCTAGCAGACAGGCTTGTCTGCTACCATCAAGCATGCAACTAGAAATACATTTGCTCATTCATTTTTTCACACAGAAGGGAAGGGGCATAACAGTATCTTATCATATACAGTATATAAAAGAAAGCGGATGTAGGTTTCGTATGAGACTGTGGGACATAAATTACATTTTAAACTGTGTTTTAAAGTGTGGTAGTGTGACAGATCGTTTTTGATTGTGTGTAAAAGTGACACGTTCCACTGCTCAGTCTCCTCCCAGATAGAGTCAGAAACACCACAGTAAATTTAGAAGTGGGATGTATGCCGTCAATGACAACAGATTTAAGAAATTAATATGAAAGGAATCCAACAGAGACCTTTCAACAGCATTTCAAATTTTTTTTTTGAGATTGCACAAGTGGTGGTTTATGGACTTGCTATATTATCTGCAAGACTCTTCAATGGTGATTGTACACCTGCACAGTCGCAACGGATGGCTGCTAGCCATCTCTACAAGGACTACAGTGGGTCTACACCTTTTATGGCCCACCAATACCATTATTTCTACAAGGACTGCAGTGGGTCTGCACATCTGGTGGACCACCAATACCATAATCTCTACCAGGACTACAGTGGATATACTCTGTGATGACCTACCTACAAATATTCTTCAAAACTTCAACTGACTCTGCTGTGGGTTTGCTCTGTTGTGGTCCATTACCTGTCTGCGTGTCAAGAGTCAGCATTGTCTTTCCGTTGGAAGGACAACACTACTTCTTCAAGACTGCATGGAAATCAGCTACTTCCGTGTGCATTTTCTTTTACTGATGAGACTTCGTGCAATGTAATTACTACTGTGATGAATGATCAGGACTGTCTTTATGAGAACAATTTTTGCTCTTGACCAACAGTGTATCAATAAGTGTGTGCATTTGATATATTTGTTATTTTAATTATGAAAATATTTTTCAAATCTTTATTGGGCACTGCCGAAAGGAATTTGTAAAATTTTTTGTGGGGAGCAGTTGGGCTATGTAAGTAGGCTGTTTAGGTGTTTATGTTGGTAACGCCACGTAGCGCTCTGTATGAAAATCACAGACTGTGCTGTGTGCAGTCTGTGGCTGGTTAGCATTGTTGGAATATTTGCTATTGTAGTGTTGGGCAGTTGGATGTGAACAGCGCGTAGCGTTGCGCAGTTGGAGGTGAGCCGCCAGCAGTGGTGGATGTGGAGAGAGAGATGGCAGAGTTTTGAGAGCGGATGATCTGGACGTGTGTCCGTCAGAAAAAGTAAATTTGTAAGATCGGATGTCATGAACTGATATATATATATATATATATATATATATATATATATATATATATATATATATATATATATATATAACTTTTGAACACTATTAAGGTAAATACATTGTTTGTTCTCCATCAAAATCTTTCATTTGATAACTATGCCTATCAGCAGTTAGTGCCCTCAGTAGTTAGATCTTTTATTTAGCTGGCAGTATTGGCGCTCGCTGTATTGCAGTAGTTTGAGTAACGAAGATTTTTGTGAGGTAAGTGATTCATGAAAGGTATTGATTATTGTTAGTCAGGGCAATTCTTTTGCAGGGATTATTGAAAGTCAGATTGCGTTGCGCTAAAAAAAAAATACTGTGTGTTAGTTTAGTGTTGATCAGAATAAGTAAATAGAGAAATGTCTGAGTACGTTCAGTTTTGCTCAGCTGTTTGAAAATCAAATAACATAGAGGTTTTCCAGCACCGTCATTTATAAATTTTTCTAAGGGGTTGTTTTAAACTCATCTACTACTTTAAGTGTCTCATTTCCTAATCTAATTCCCTCAGCATCACCTGATTTAATTCGACTACATTCCATTATTTTTTTTTTTGCTTTTGTTGATCTCCATGTTATATCCTTCTTTCAAGACACTCTCCAATGCGTTCAACTGCTTTTCCAAGTCTTTTGCCGTCTCTGACAGAATTACAATGTCATCGACAAATCTCAAAGTTTATATTTCTTTTCCAAGGACTTTAATTCCTACTCAAAATTTTTCTTTTGTTTACTTTACTGCTTGCACAATATTCAATTGAATAACATCGGCGATAGGCTGCACTCCGTTCCCAACCACTGCTTCTCTTTCATGCCTCTCGACTCTTATAACTGCCAACTGGTTTCTGTACAAATTGTAAATAGCTTTTCGCTCCCTATGTTTCACCCCTGCCACCTTCAGAATTTGAAAGAGAATATTGAAGTCAGGATTGGCACAAGCTTTCTCTAGGTCTACAAATGCTAGAAACGTAGGTTTGCCTTTCCTTAATCTATCTTCTAAGATACGCCGTAGGGTCAGTATTGCCTCACCTGTTCCAACATTCCTACGGTATCCAAACTGATCTTCCCTGAGGGTGGCTTCCACCTGTTTCTCCATTCGTCTGTAAGGAATTCGTGTTAGTATTTTGCAGCTGTGGCATATTAAACTCATAGTTCGGTAATTTTCACATCTGTCAACACCTACTTCCTTTGAGATTCGAATTATTATATTCTTCTTGAAGTTTGAAGGTATTTCGCCACACATCTTGCTCACCTGTTGGGAGAGTTTTGTCATGACTGACTCTCTCAAGGCTATCAGTAGCTCTAATAGAATGTTGTCTGCTCCCAGGGCCTTGTTTCGACTTTTCAGTGCTCTGTCAAACTCTTCACGCAATATCACATCTCCCATTTCATCTTCATCTACGTCCTCTCCCATTTCCATAATATTGTTTCAAGTACATCGCCCTTGTATAAAACCTCTATATACTCCTTCCACCTTTCTGCTTTCCCTTCTTTGCTTAGAACTGGTTTTCCATCTGAGCTCTTGATATTCATACAAGTGGTTCTCTTTCCTCCAAAGGTATCTCTAATTTTCCTGTTGGCAGTATCTATCTCACCCCTAGTGATATACGCATCTACATCCTTACATTTGTCCTCTAGCCATCTCTACTTAGCCATTTTGCACTTCCTGTCGGTCTTATTTTTGAGATGTTTGTACAGTACAGTCTTATTTGATTATTAATCACACCTCCCGATACATTACTTCAAAGAACAGTTTTTTTTCTTTAACGAATAAACACGACACATCGACCAACGTCTCCGTTCATCCGCAGCGCAAATAACTAAAAAGCTGTACATAAATTAAAAAAAAGATTTCCGTGAATGGCCTCGACCCAGCGAGCCTCCTTCTCTCACTCTCTTTTTAATATATATTCCGTCCTTAGTGTCACGTTCCCACTACCCATTAACCATCACTGTAAATCTAATCCTCTCCCACACGAGTGTTGTGCAACATAACATGCCATCGAAAGTACCCGGCACCTGCATCCAGTCTCAGCCAATGCCCTGTCGGTGAAACAAGGATGAACATGTTGGAAAAGGTGTCCTGAAAGTGGAACAATAGCCAGCTGCACTAGCATATACTGGCGAAACAACAAGTGATCGTCTCCCCCATCACCAGCGACGACAAAGTGTACGAAATGACCAAGCAGCCACATTATGCTATTGTATTATATTTCGTTCTCGAAAGAAAAAGAAAAAAAAAAGAAATAGAGTTCTGGGTCGCAGAACAACGTCAGTGGTGTAGGCGGTGTCACTATCATCATAATTTCCATGGGCCTTTGTCCCACTAGAACGCGGGGTCGGTCTTGGATGTGGAGGGTGGCCGGAAGCCCTTCCTGTCGCCACCCTCTACCCCCTGCGACGGAATTAGTTTACCCCAGCCGTCTGCGTCTAGTGTAAGCCACGGAATAGTGTTACTGTGGCGGGACATAGGACCAGCCAGGTATTCACCCAGTGGGATGTGAAAAACCGCCTAAAAACCACATTCAGGCTGGCCGCCACATCGGCCCTCGTCGACCGCCCTCAGCTGACCTGGCGGGTCTGGGCGGTGTCGACAAATCTGGTAAGAAAAGCCAACTGTTTCCGGAGCCAAATGTGCACAGCAGGTAAATCGATGTCGAATGCAACCTATAAGAGCACACAGCACACTTACTACACTCGTCTGTGTCACTAACACTGAAGTACATCGGCACCAAAATCGCTCGAGGCGAGGTTAAATTCTCTGACGTGACGTAGTTTAAAATTAAGGCGACCGGTATCAACAGGCGCATCAACACTCGGTGGACGTACAACTATGAACAGCCGAGCCGTGAAAGTATTGGAGCCCTGAGTAATAATCAAAACAGTGCACCGAATGTATTAAGCAGAAGCGTTTTTCTTGACGTCAGAGAGGCCCAAACACCCTAAGGTACGTGGTTTGGTCCTGATCGTATAGCGCAGTCTAAATATGGAACGTTTCCGTGAATACCGCCCGGACAATTGCTCTAATTTTGTTGCCATCATCACAGCAAGCGGGAACAATCGGTAACGTAAAGTGCCTTACACAACACATAAGTATCTAAAATGCGAACATTTTGGAGAACTGTAACTTGACGCCGCTCGTGTTCCAATACGACTCCCTGAGTTTTGTCGGTTCCAATATTCCCGTTCAGTATTACCATTTTAAAAGAGCAACGATCTACGAATACTCCCAACGACGCGTGCCGGTGTGCAGTAGTAGCTCACGGAGTAGCAGCTACCGAGGCGGCCTATCATATCTTAAATATATTTATTTAAGCTGTTTTACAGTGCGTACTGTCAGCTCTAAATTTTTAAATTCAGTATCCTGCTATATGCAGATCACGCCACTGATTATTTTAATACTGATTAACAAGCAAAGCTGTAAGGAGAATAAGACATTCATTCACAAACATAGTAACCAAAATATAACCCGTTACCAGTAAGCGCTGTTGAGAAAATGCTTAGTACCACACGACAGCTGCAGCTTTTTTAAAACGCCGCTTTTTTTTAAAAAAAAAAAAAAAGAACGCTGTTGAAAGTTACTAATGGTGCTTCAATAACAATAAGTAGTGACCGACAGTTCGTTCTCTTTTCAAACATTCAAAACTCTCACAGAATTTGTAGGCACAAGTAATTATGAGAAACTATAGAGGAACTGCACGAGAGTAATTCCTAACGATTAGAGGCTAATTTTGAACTACGCTGTTAATCGCCGTAATCCATTATTATTAGGCGAAGAATATAGAAAGACGTGGATGCCGGTGGTTGCTTGCACATAACCATGGAGACGAGCGTTCTTGTATTATATCAGTAGTTAGCCGTAGATTTCGGTATCATATGTAGAGAATTGTTTTTTCATAGGTCATTTTTCTTCTTTTCTGATGTGCCAACATGTAAGTAATAATTCGCGTTGTGTTCTTTTTAATTTAAAAGATGTGCATTTCTTTCCCGTACCTCATCTCTTACTCTTCATGGCGCCGAATTTATGGATTACCTACATTTTTCGAACACTTGCGAAAACTAAAATACACATTAAGACATGAATGTTATGAGAAAATAGAAAGTGTGTGTGTGTGTGTGTGTGTGTGTGTGTGTGTGTGAGAGAGAGAGAGAGAGAGAGAGAGAGAGAGACAAGAGAGCAATGAGCCCGATGGCAAGAACTTGTTGATATTCAAATTTCTTATTTGTCAGGAATTTGAAAGCGATCAGTGTGCCTCAGAATGAAAGACAATCAAGTTTATTTCTGGCAAATGCTCACATAAACTCCTTAATGGCTAAACCATTTTACACTGATCAGTCATTATCAACAGCACATTAATACCACTTGGCCGGTGGCTGCGTTCGAACGCCTCAGCAGTCAACATTTCCGTGGGGCTCCTTCTGGAGCCGCAAACATCTGCTAAGAAATATCCAATCATTGGATACTAGAATAGCCACTGTGCCTGCTCATGCTCTCTGCCAATAACAGCGAAACTATGAACAAATGAGAACAATCGTGGTTTCGTGGTGGGTCCCTTTCCTTTCTGCTTACGCGCACTTGTCTTACTTCCTTTTTCCAATGACATAACTTTTTCGCCATTACACGCTGGTAGCGTTTTATTTGAACCAAAATAATTATACCATGCACTCCGCGTATTTTCTTTACAAACTTAAAGTTGTAACTGCGTTACCGTAAATTACATATCACAATTTTCCTTCTTCCGTGTTTCATTACAGTGTTATTTCGCCATACGTGCATTTCTGTAGATTCATGCACTATATTACTTTCTTCCTCTGTGTTTCATTACAGTGTTATTTCGCCATACGTGCATTTCTGTAGATTCATGCACTATATTACTTTCTTCCTCTGTGTTTCATGACAGTGTTATGTCGCCATACGTGCATTTCTGTAGATTCATGCACTATATTACTTTCTTCCTCTGTGTTTCATGACAGTGTTATGTCGCCATACGTGCATTTCTGTAGATTCATGCACTATATTACTTTCTTCTTACTATATAAGATATTCTTCTAAACTGCGCCAAGTCTTCGTCGTCCATAGATTATCTGGAAGTTGATAACGTAACCAAACCATTTAAGTCAAGTCTTTGAATTTCCTCCACAACTCATTCTCCACTCACATTTTTCTTTTTATCTCTCCCTTAGTAATAGTAACATGCCAACACCTTTTTTTGTAAATTTCCATTTCTGTCACATTATAGTTAGGTTTCTACGTATTCCGATTCTTACTGTTATGTTTCATCCTACAACTTATCTTAGAAGATAGGTTAAACAAGAGGCATACCTACGTTTATAGCATTTGGCTGGAATAAACTCTTTGAAATTCTGAAGTTAGCAGTGATAAGATTCAGGGAGCGAAGGGTTATATACAGCTTGTAGCAGAAACCAGACTGCAATTAAGACACGAAAAGATGCACTAGTTGAGAAGAGAGTCAGACAGGGTTGTAGCCTATCCTAGATGTTACTCAACTGTACACTGAGTAAGGGCTAAAGGAAATAAAAATTTGAAGGAATGGAAGTTCAGAAAGAAGAAATAAAAATTGAAGTTTACCGATGACATTTTAATTCTGTCGGAGACAGTGAATGACTCGGAAGAGTAGTTGAAAGGAATAGGTAATGTCTTGAAAAAAGCTTGCAAGATAAATATTAATGAAAGTAAACAAGGGTAATGTATGTATCGGAATTAAATCATGCGATGCTGAGGGAATTAGATTGGAAAATGAGATACTAAAAGTAGTAGATGAGCACTGTTATTTGGTTTGCAAATTAACTGACGGTGGCAGAAGTAGACAGAATATAAAATGCAGACTGGCTTTAGCAAAGGAAGCGTTTCTGAAAAAGAGGAATTTGTTAACATCGAATATAAATTTAAGTGCTAGGAAGCCTCTTCTGAAGGTGTTTGTTTGGAGTGTAGTCTTGTACGGCAGTGAGTCGTGGAGGATAAGCAATTTAGACAGGAAGGGAATAGAAGCTTTTAAAATGTGGTGCTACAAAAGAATGCTGAAGATAAGACGAATGGATCTGGTGACTGATGAAGAAGTACTGATCGAACTGAAGAGCATAAGAAATTTATGGCACAACTTGACTAAAACGAGGGATCACTTAGTAAGGTACACCGGAGGCATCAAGGAATTGTTAGTATGGTACTCGATGGAAGTTCGCGGGGTAAAGATTGTAGTGGAAGACCAATGGATGATACAGTAAGCAGGCTCAAATGGATGTAGATTGTGGTAGTTATTAGGAGATGAAACAGCTTGCGCAGGACAGACTAGCGTGGAGAGTTTCATCAAACTTGTCTTTGCACTGAAGATGGCAACAACGACAACAACAACAACACATTGTACGGTAATGTGTGTCGCTGAATGCCTGTCAAACGATTCAGAGCGACTATGACATAAATTCTATGTGGTGCGATGGTGGTAGTTTACTTTAAACGTGGATTGATGTGTGTTAATGCCCATGGGTAAAAGAAATCTTCATGTAATATGCGTAGATCACATATTTTAGCGTAATTTTACTAAAAGTCACGAAATTAAACGAGCAGTTTTAGGCTGGGCGGCTCGTTGATTACAGAGTATTGGGAGAATTGTGGGAAAGTGCAGCGCACCTACTATACAGACCGCATATGCAACACTTCCGCCGTTTACATGACTGATACCGCTTGCTGATGCGTAAAGGGCTGGCCACCAGGGCATTTCTACCCATTTGGAGGCTTTTTACTTGTTCACTTATTCAACCCGATGAGGTTCGGGCCTTGGGGCTCTCTCTTACTTCGGGCCATGGTTTCACACAGACAGTATATATTTACATCATAATTACGTAAGAAATAATGATAATTGTAGTATGACAAGCAGCATTAATAGAATCAAAAATGGGAAATGGTGGTAGAGTATCCCGTATGAAATCATGATAACGTGCTCCATTGAGCGTAGGTGGACGAAACTAAAATGAGCTCTAACATGGAAAGTAAGCGTTTCCGGACACATGTCCACATAACATATTTTCTTTCTTTGTGTGAAAAATGTTTCCTGAAAGTTTGGCCGTACCTTTTTGTAAAACCCTGTATAAACTGATAATGATGACTGTTGTGAGATGTGGGGCGCGGTTGCAGTTATTTGCTTAAAGAGAACGGACATCAGTAACACGGCTGTCAGAATTATAAAACTCGAGTCAAGGGCCGGCCGTTGTGACCGAGCGGTTCTAGGCGCTTCATTCGGAACCGCGCTGCTGCTACGGTCGCAGGTAGGAATCCTGCTCGGGCACGGATGTGTGTGATGTCCTTAGGTTAGTTAGGTTTAATTAGTTCTAAGTCTAGGGAACTGATGATCTCAGCTGTTAGGTCCCATAGTGTTTAGAGCCATTTAAACCATTTTAAACCGTGTCCTGGTTTATCTCAAACACTCACATTCACAAGGATACAAACAAGCCAACCACCACGTGAATCGTCCAGCTCATAATTGAGTCTTGCACGTCTCGCTTACATTACATGTTAACACACTTCAAGTAAATTGTGAACATTCTAAAAACACAATATGCCGCCATTTTTTAATTCAAACTATTCCTAAACTAAAAAGAAAGAAACACCTAACACTTCATTTCAAACCCCTCAGTCCAGGTAGAAGGCATCCAGGTAAAGTCCATCGGCCTTTCAGATTAAATAGACTCAAACCCAGCTATGTTAGCTGTACGATGCACTTGCGCGAACTACTGCTGAGTACAGCTAGTATGTTTGGGATTCCCATCATGTTGGATTAATGGAAGACATCGAAGCAATTCAGAGGCTTGGTGCTAGATTTGTCACTGGTAGGTTCGATCGGCAAGAGAGTGTTACGGATCTCAAGTAGGAATTCTCGGAGGAAAGATAGCGATCATCCGCGAAACACTATTGAAGAAGCGCAGAGAACCGGTTATTTGTGACAGGCTGCATAACGATCCTGCTTCCTCCAACCTTAATGCCAAGTAAGACAAAATAAGGGAGATTAGGGCTCGTAGAGAATCATATACAGTAGGCAGTAATTTTTGCCCCATTCCATTTACGAGTGGAGTAGGAAGGAGGATTACTACTAAAGGTAAGGAGCTCCCTGCGCCAATGGCTCGTGGGGCGCGTTCACAGTACGTTGACGCAGAAACGAATGTGAGGTAGTATTTTCGGAGAGCTTTGTGATTTGTGTATTAAAGAACAACGTATGGCGCAAGCGAACTCAATTCAATTATCCTAACAACAATATCTCGGTCTTCCCTGCAGTAGTGGAAGCGGGCAGCGGCGGTGACTTGGCGAGGGATTTTCCAGCGTTCTCGCTTTCACACAAACAGTGGATAGGACGTGCTGGGCCAGCTGTTTCACAAGCGGATGCGCCGAGGCGCGGGCTGCTCACGTGTCGTAAGCGGGGAAACTCGCTCATTCCGCTGTTGTCGCGCCGCCGAGAAAGCTCAGCGTCCCAGACTGCTCGGCGCCAGCCGCGCCGCCCAACACGCAAACAGCCTGCTCCGGCCGTCTGCGCCGCCTTTTGTGTACAAACAGCGAGGCTCCACACACTCACTCTTTGTAACATAAAGTTGACATCAAATAATTATTCTAACCAGTACAGCAACTATTATTTACACGAGTTACGACATATTTGGTATAAGGTTGATTCACAACGATTCAGGAAATATGTTCAAAAATATTTCAAATGGCTCTGAACACTATGGGACTTAACTGCTGAGGTCACCAGTCCCCTAGAACTTAGAACTACTTAAACCTAACTAACCTAAGGACATCACTCACATCCATGCCCGAGGCAGGATTCGAACCTGCGACGTAGCGGTCGCGCGGTTCCAGACTGTAGCGCCTAGAACCGCTCGGCCACCCCGGCCGGCAGGAAATATGTGTTTTATTATAAATCCAGTCGTGAGTCACAAAAATTTTATTAATCAGATAACTAATTTCGATCAGTTATGACCATCTTCAGACCTGAAAAATAACCTACAAAGGTAGCTTGACATTCAGTGTCTCCAACCTACCGGGTGATCAAAAAGTCAGTATAAATTTGAAAACTGAATAAATTACGGAATAATGTAGATAGAGAGGTACAAATTGACACACATGCTTGGAATGACATGGGGTTTTATTAGAACCAAAAAAATACAAAAGTTCAAAAAAAGTCCGACAGATGGCGCTTCATCTGATCACAATAGCAATAATTAGCATAACAAACTAAGACAAAGCAAAGATGATGTTCTTTACAGCAAATGCTCAATATGCCCACCATCATTCCTCAACAATAGCTGTAGTCGAGGAATGATATAGTGAACAGCACTGTAAAGCATGTCCTGAATTATGGTGAGGCATTGGCGTCGGATGTTGTCTTTCAGCATCCCTAGAGATGTCGATCGATCACGATACACTTGTGATTTCAGGTAAACCCAAAGCCAATAATCGCACGGACTGAGGTCTGGGGACCTGGGAGGCCAAGCATGACGAAAGTGGCGGCTGAGCACACGATCATCACCACACAACGCGCGCAAGAGATCTTTCACGCGTCTAGCAATATGGGGTGGTTCTAATAAAACCCCATGTCATTCAAAGCATGTGTGTCAATTTTTACCTCTCTATCTACATTATTCCGTGGTTTATTAAGTTTTCAAATTTATAATGACTTTTTGATCACCCGGTACATAAAATACAGAGTCATAAATCGTTATTAGATAACATGACAGCATTTCCGTACTTGAGTGAACCCAATACATTACACAATTCGTGTCACTGCGTATATGGATGGTAATGTCACATTAATCAGCCATACAAACTTCGTCATAAAATCTAAAAAAAAATTCTATGTACCATAGATAGTGTTACGCCAGATACGTTGACTCTGAGGTATACAGCAGTGCAGCGACGAGTGACGCTCATTATGTCCAAAACCACAACTGCTTTTACATTTCATTGCATATAACTGAACCGGCTTCTGTGCTCCCTAACAGTGGCTGGATTATGCGGACACAGTTTGTAAATTTAAATTTAAGAAAAAATCATAGTTCTGTTTAATTGGTGCGCTGTAAACCTGCTGTTTTAATGATTGCCGGCCGGAGTGGCCGAGCGGTTCTAGGCGCTACAATCTGGAACCTCGCGACCGCTACGGTCGCAGGTTCGAATCCTGCCTCTGGCATGGACGTGTGTGATGTCCTTAGGTTAGTTAGGTTTAAGTAGTTCTAAGTTGTAGGGGACTGATGACCTCAGCAGTTAAGTTCCATAGTGCTCAGAGCCATTTTTTGTAATGATTCGTATGCACTGTACAATGGTATTGCACGTTTTTTACCATAGTATTTTATTTTAATAAAATCTCCCCTTTTTAAAGTTTATTTTAACTGTGGCTCATAAGTAAACGCTATGGGATACAGGTGCTGACTGACATTTTATTGGTTTCTATACATATGGTTGAGATCCGGTTTCTAGAATCAAGTCTAGGATCAAGATGGATGGTGTGGGCGCCATGTGTTCGCTTGGAGGTATGGTTTTTGTGCTCTGTTTGATTAGCAATCTACAGATTTCGCTTCAGTTACTTTTTTTATTGTTATTTCATCACCACCCCCACATATGGGAAGGGAGTGGGTTGTCAGCGGATACAAATTGCCGCTCTTCAACCAAATGAGGGGAAAATTTTAGAAAATATAATATAAAAACTGGGCATGGTATTTGACAAAAATAAACGTTTTGTACAATAAAAAGACATATCTTCAGTTGCGTAAGTTAAAATATAGAAGTTTGACTCGGTGATTAATTAAAATATAGACACAGATGAATGGAAAATGCGTGTCACACACGAAGATATAAAAACAGATAGACAGTTGCATAGTGTAAAACGGAGAGTGCGATGTGTGATTTATTAAAAGAGATACATGGATGAGTGGAAACAGACTGCCATTCGTTTCAACGATCGATTGCATTGTATAATGATGCTATGTAATTTTGTAACGCTGCTGGTATTTTTAATAAAGACTCTATTCTTATTACATTTTATTACACAACATATGAGCAAAGTAATCTGCGTTTTGTGATTTATTTGCGCTAAATCCTGCGGACAGGGTATTGTACAATCAATTTAAAAGAGTGTTTGGTTGAGGTTATGTGAAGTGGCGCGCTGCGGCGGCATTTAGCACGCCAAAGTTCAAGCACGCCAGTAGTCGCTGCACGGCTGTATGCTTTATGTCTTTAAAGTGACAATATGCCTGCCGTAGCAGACTGCATGGTACTCACTTGTCAGAAAAAATTTTTAGATTCTATGGCGAAGCTTGTATCGTTGATAAATGTGACTGTACAAGCTGTATACGCAATAACATGAATTATAAACAATCCTGCTGGCAGAACATCCGCAACTGAGTTATAGCAGAGGTGTCGTGATATCATTTGCACATATTCCCTACCAAGGCAGTCCGCAGTACTGTCTGGTGCCACTTGCGCATTGACGTAGGTTTCATAGCACGTAGCCGGACCAGCGGTTTCGAAATGTTTTTTAAAAGTTTTTAAAACTTTTAGAAAAAAAATTGTTTTTTGTTTGTGTTGCGGCGTGTGAAAACTATCGCCCGTCTTTTGCTATATCCAGTACGACACCTGAAGATGGGCTGATAACAGTCCGAAACCGGTCGTGTGAATATAAAGTAATTTACAACTGAAGCGGTATTTTAAACCTCTGCTAACATGAATTATGTAATGTACGGGATACACTCAGGTAGGGAAACGCTGTCATGTTTGCTAATAATGATTTCTGATTCAGTATGTTATGTAATTTGGAGATTTTGTACATAAGACTATCTTTGTATGTTATTTTTTAGGTCTGACGATGGTCATACCTGATCGAAATCAGTTACCTGATTAATAAAATTTTTGTGATGCATGACTGGATTTGTAACGAAACAAGTATTGTTTGACCTTTCCCGTCTCAAACATACTGCAAATAAAAAAAAATTTCATCAGACGCTATTAATTTTATTGGTAACCATCATCAATGGCGACCCAATCAACCTCTGGATATATCACGCGTTTTTGTATTTTGATACATAAGAAGTTAAAAACAGATTTGCCTACGATTGCGATACTTGTATTTTGTTGCTCCTTTTTACAGTTTCTGGAGACAACTATTTTTTTCTAATTGCCAGCAGAGGTTATAGTAAAAAAAAAACTTGGTTTCGCTGTCACTACTCGTTTTTCTCGGCTTTTAGAAGCCCACTTTTTCTTTAATTAGTTTCGTTTTTATATGCAGTTCACAGTTTCATATTTAGTTCAAAAACCTTCGTGTCATGGGTGACTTCTACTGCAGCTACCCATCTTTTGCAGTCAGTGCTGTGTTCATTTGTTTTCGTATGTATTTTAGATATTTGGATGAAGTCGCCTACTACACAATGTTTCACGAAATGTAGAGAAAGTTCATTTAATAGAAAAGTAGACTTCTAAAAGCCGTAAAAACTAAAAATACTGAACTTGAAGTCAAGGTTTTTTTTTTTAGTACAGCCTCTGCTAACAAAAGGAAGAACAACTGTTTGTCTACAAAAGATGTCAACATGAGCATTAATTCCGTAAGTAATATGTATGAAGCATCACATTGGTAAGCAAAAAATATCTCTTAATTGGGATTCACAGACATGTAAATTTTTGTTAAATGACATTATGGCTGCTTTTGACTGTAAAATTATTTATTTATAAAACCCAAAATTGAAATTTCGTCTGTGTAGCAATTATCAGATAGAGTACTGCTAAAATGTCCTGCAGAAGATATCAAAACCTAAACAATATCAACAATGGACGTGTTGGTGACATATGAGTGGGTGAGTTGAAATATCCGCCACGTGACATTTTTAATGTTTTAAGGAAAGTGTGTAACTTCTATATTACTATATGTACAAAATTCAAATTTGGTGAATTAATTGCCATTCGTGATCAGTATAGTAATCCAGAATATTTGAAGATCAGAAGCCATTGTTGCCAATAATTTTGTGTGCTTTATTTGCAAGTCGGCAGTTTTGAAACTCAAATAGAAGGGAACATAGTAAAAATGTGTTGTATCAGTTTTTAGTGCAAGTAAATTTTCGTAATTAATAACATAATGCTTTATTCTATCCTATGAATTGACAATGTGAAAATGTAAGTGGTTATACAAGTTTAGGCATTAAGCTAATGGTCCTTTTTTAAGAAAAATCTGTGTTATGGTTCTCTTATGTAGGTCTCTGTTCACATATTTCGTCATGCACATCCGTATTCACGTTTTGAATCACTTTGCTATTTCCATTCACACGTTTATAGTACTGAAAATGAGTATCATTTGCACTTTGCGCACCAAAATGCTTCACCAACAGTTTCTGAACGTCAATCGCCTTTGCCTCTGCAATGCCAACTGGCAGCGCTTGTGGGTATATAGAAGCTCACGTTTTGCTTTTCTTCAGGATGCTTATCTCCAAACCCACGTTGTTCTTGTGCAGATACTTACCTCTGACCTAAATTCTGCCCTCTCTTTTGAAAATAATGCATTCGCATTGAGCTATGTTGAAATGTAATGCTGCGGCACTTTTCACGGTCTACTCAGCTTCAGTCTTCAAACCATAATACACTACTGGCCATTAAAATGGCTACAGCAAGAAGAAATGCAGATGATAAACGGGTATTCATTGGACAAACATATTATACTAGAACTGACATGTGATTACATATTCACACAATTTGGGTGCATAGATCCTGAGAAATCAGTACCCAAAACAACCACATCTGGCCGTAATAACGGCCTTAATACGCCTGGGCATAGAGTCAAACGGAGCTTGGAAGGCGCGTACAGGTACAGCTGCCCATGCAGCTTCAACACGATACCACAGTTCATCAAGAGCAGTGACTGGCGTATTGTGATGAGCCAGTTGCTTGGCCACCATTGACAAGACGTTTTCAATTGGTGAGAGATCTGTAGAACGTGCTGACCAGGGCAGCAGTCGAACATTTTCTGTATCCAGAAAGGCCCGTACAGGACCTGCAACATGCGGTCCTGCATTGTCCTGGTGAAATATACGGTTTCGCAGGGATCGAATGAAGGGTAGAGCCATGGGTCGTAACACATCTGAAATGTAACGACCACTGTTCAAAGCGTCGTCAATGCGAACAAGACGTGACCGAGACGTGTAAGCAATGGCACCCCATACCATCACGCCGGGTGATACGCCAGTATGGCGATGACGTATACACGCTTCCAATGTGCGTTCACCGCGATGTCGCCAAACACGGATGCGACCATCATGATGCTGTAAACAGAACCTGGATCCATCCGAAAAAATGACATTTTGCCATTCGTGCACCCAGGTTCGTCGTTGAGTACACCATCGCAGGCGCTCCTGTCTGTGATGCAGCGTCAATGGTAACCGCAGCCATGGTCTCCGGGCTGATAGTCCATGCTGCTGCAAACGCCGTCGAACTGTTCGTGCAGATGGTTGTTGTCTTGCAAACGTCCCCATCTGTTGACTCAGGGATCGAGACGTGGCTGCACGATCCGTTACAGCGATGCGGATGAGATGCCCGTCATCTCGACTGCTAGTGATACGAGGCCGTTGGAATCCAGCACGGCGTTCCGTATTACCCTCCTGAACCCACCGATTCCATATTCTGCTAACAGTAATTGGATCTCGACCAACGCGAGCGGCAATGTCGCGATACGATAAACCGCAATCGCGATAGGCTACAATCCGACCTTTATCAAAGTCGGAAACGTGATGGTACGCATTTCTCCTCCTTACACGAGGCATCACAACAACGTTTCACCAAGCAACGCCGGTCAACTGCTGTTTGTGTATGAGAAATCGGTTGGAAACTTTCCTCATGTCAGCACGTTGCAGGTGTCGCCACTGGCGCCAACCTTATGTGAATGCTCTGAATCATAGCATCTTCTTCCTGTCGGTTAAATTTCGCGTCTGTAGCACGTCTTCTTTGTGGCGTAGCAATTTTAATGGCCAGTAGTGTATATACAGTCCTGTCCCTGTCGAAAAACTTCAGCGAACTTTTTCATTAGGTTGACACATGTTTTCTGGCTGTGTTATTTCTTTACGGCGCTTGATTTCACCTTTTATGTGTCCAAAAAGACGATCGGGTGGAACGTAAGAGTGCCCAGGTACTGTAAACACAATTTCAACCTCTTGACAGTCACCTGGGACTGCTTGTAACCATCTTGACGTCATTCTTAATTATTTGATTTCAGTTCTGTCCGCCGCAGCAGTCAGAGAACAAGCCGTTCTTCTTCACACCATTCACATAGATCTTCCTTTGCAGACAATCACGAACAGCTGAAGCTACTTGGTTGGATTCTTTGCCGCTCTGATCTTCGATCTAAGCGTAGAAAAAAATTGTGCCCCTCCCCCCCTCCCAAAAAATAGACATTTCGTGACCCTAACTTCCCATGTGGAGTGGACTTCACGATAGTGAAGTTATAGAAATAGAACTGCCTACTATAATAGGCCGTCTGACCAGGACATCTTCCGCGAGATGAAGTTGCTCTGGCAGTCATAAATTAATATTTATTTCCACTTTCATGAACCTTCGTTTTTTCGTGGTAAGGTTTTGCACGGGTTTGGTGAACTTTCAGTTCTGTTTCCTTATCTTCTCAAACACTTGTGTCATTGCAAAACTTGATTAAACGTTTAGACGAAAACAAGTGGAGCAGACATCTGTAGCTGTAATGTGTGTTGAAGATATCCCTAGCCGGCCGGTGTGGCCGTGCGGTTAAAGGCGCTTCAGTCTGGAACCGCGTGTCCACTCCGGTCGCAGGTTCGAATCCTGCCTCGGGCATGGATGTGTGTGATGTCCTTAGGTTAGTTAGGTTTAAGTAGTTCTAAGTTCTAGGGGACTGATGACCACAGATGTTAAGTCCCATAGTGCTCAGAGCCATTTGAACCATTTGAAGATATCCCTACCTTTTTTCCCTTCTCTTCAGTAGTAGAAGATGCCTTATCCTGATACATTTGCTACAGTTTCTCTATATTCAGATGCAATGCCAGATACTGACGTTTGCCTCTGTTCGTCCATATTTCCAGAGGTGGTTCGGGAGCTCAGCTGTTTAGTTCATAATGTCAAATCAAACACCTTTCAACCGTCTAAATTTCCAAATTGTTATTTCATTGGGCTACCAGTTTCGGTGATATATTACGCCATATTCAGGCCACCTAACCGACGTTTAGGAAGATTTCAAGCACGGTTCTCGTCAAAATAGGGGCCAACATTCAACACTTCATCGGCAGGTGATGTTCGAAGTGATCGCTATTTCAAAAATCTACAGATACCAGTTTCTCATAACTTATACTTATTAGGAGCAGTCAGATAATTTTTATACTGAGCCATAAAGGTACTGAAATAAATCAATGAATAGATATAATAATTCCATTAATTTATACTGAAGTTGATTATTACCTTGTCTGTTTCATGAAAGACCCTAAAAATTCCTTCCACTATTACACGTTTCAATCCCAACGCCCCGAGATGACTGGTTTTTCTCGTTTCTGTGTGGAAAAGCGTATTGTTTCTGTATTTCGGTGTACAGTTTAGGTGCTTTCATCTGGCCCACCGACTAGCGCACATGTTGATGCTTGATTATTTTCGGACATATGCATTTTGTTTCTCCTTGGTTGCGTGTTCATAGAAGATTCTGTTGAACCACGAACATCGGCTTCCTTCAAGCCTATGCACTGGCAAGCTTTTGGTTTAGAATTGTAAGTGGTTTCTGACCATACCTGAAAACAAACCAAGTTATTCGAATCATCTGAAGGAAACAAAAGAAAATTTCGGAAGGAAACAAAAGAAAAGTTCGGAGTAGGTATTAAAATCCATGGAGAAGAAATAAAAACTTTAAGGTTCGCCGTTGACATTGTAATTCTGTCAGAGACAGCAAAGGACTTGGAAGAGCAGTTGAACGGAATGGACAGCGTCTTGAAAGGAGGATATAAGATGAACATCAACAAAAGCAACTGTGTACTGAATACAGAGTGAATAGGTCTCACGTACTTAGCAATTCTACCTATATATCTACGAGGGTATATATATATATATATATATATATATATATATATATATATATATAAGGAACGAACGAGATGGCTCATGGCTCGCATTCGGGAGGACGTCGGTGCAAACCCGTCCGGCCATCCTGATTTAGGTTTCCCGCGATCTACAGTGAGGCCTTTGTTTACAAAGCATTATATACAGTTTGCGTTTGGTGAGTACCTGATATACATCCAGACAAGATGTTTCCATCTTGGCCTATAATTCATTGCGATAAGCTTTCAGAGGACGACTGATTTCATCATCTACTTATCAAAGCGACAATGTGTCAAGCCTAAAGACATGTAATTGAAGAATTGTTATACCGGATGTCAGAAATTTCCGTTATATTCTTTTACGACTTGTAGTGTGTACTGCGTTGATGACTTTTTAAGCCAAGTCTGTATACGTGCTATTTACCTACTAAGAGTAACGTAAAAGCAAATCAAGTGAACAACTGCATCACTTTCTCTGGAATGGAAGGGCTATAACTGCTATTGTGGTGTTCCACCACACTTGGCACAGAGACTGGCGATGTGACATTCGGGAGAAGACGGTTACGCTGAGATGCTATAATTGTTTAGCCCCCCGCCCCCCCCCCCCCGCCCCCTGGAGCCGCGAAAGCCTTAGTGCGAAGTGTTGGTTGCATCACTTCTGTAATCACTTGTCTATCGCCGAAGCAGTACATTTTCTACGTCCGATTAAAGGGTGGATGATATCATGCGTGACGAGTTTTCGGAAGATTATGCTGCAATGTGCATTAATCTTTGTTTCGATCTCACAATGATAGTAAAACCTTTCATATATTAGGGTTTTTGAATGTGAGTATATAATACAGGAAAAGAGCGGCACTTCACAGTAGCTTTTGGAGTATAGATACATGTGGATGTTGTTAGAGATTTTTTAAATTCATGTTGGTCCAAATGACTGACCAGTCTCTCCCACGGTGTTTCATTTCCATTGCATGTGAAGGGGCGTTTTTTAAGAACGTTTGTAAGCTTGTGAAGTTGTCTTTTTCAGTGTGTAAAGAGAAAGAGGGCGTGCTGAAAAGTAAAGCCTCCAAATTTTTTATGTGAAAACTCTTAAGGCTTTTTAAATAAACCAAACTTTATTAACATTATACATCTTTATTCTTCACGCCTACACATTTGTAGCCCTCTGCCGCTAGAGGGCTCCGAAATGTAGCTTATAACATGGCGGTGTGTAACGTAACTACACTCCCGGAAATTGAAATAAGAACACCGTGAATTCATTGTCCCAGGAAGGGGAAACTTTATTGACACATTCCTGGGGTCAGATACATCACATGATCACACTGACAGAACCACAGGCACATAGACACAGGCAACAGAGCATGCACAATGTCGGCAATAGTACAGTGTATATCCACCTTTCGCAGCAATGCAGGCTGCTATTCTCCCATGGAGACGATCGTAGAGATGCTGGATGTAGTCCTGTGGAACGGCTTGCCATGCCATTTCCACCTGGCGCCTCAGTTGGACCGGCGTTCGTGCTGGACGTGCAGACCGCGTGAGACGACGCTTCATCCAGTCCCAAACATGCTCAATGGGGGACAGATCCGGAGATCTTGCTGGCCAGGGTAGTTGACTTACACCTTCTAGAGCACGTTGGGTGGCACGGGATACATGCGGACGTGCATTGTCCTGTTGGAACAGCAAGTTCCCTTGCCGGTCTAGGAATGGTAGAACGATGGGTTCGATGACGGTTTGGCTGTACCGTGCACTATTCAGTGTCCCCTCGACGACCACCAGTGGTGGACGGACAGTGTAGGAGATCGCTCCCCACACCATAATGCCGGGTGTTGGCCCTGTGTGCCTCGGTCGTATGCAGTCCTGATTGTGGCGCTCACCTGCACGGCGCCAAACACGCATACGACCATCATTGGCACCAAGGCAGAAGCGACTCTCATCGCTGAAGACGACACGTCTCCATTCGTCCCTCCATTCACGCCTGTCGCGACACCACTGGAGGCGGGCTGCACGATGTTGGGGCGTGAGCGGAAGACGGCCTAACGGTGTGCGGGACCGTAGCCCAGCTTCATGGAGACGGTTGCGAATGGTCCTCGCCGATACCCCAGGAGCAACAGTGTCCCTAATTTGCTGGGAAGTGGCGGTGCGGTCCCCTACGGCACTGCGTAGGATCCGACGGTCTTGGCGTGCATCCGTGCGTCGCTGCGGTCCGGTCCCAGGTCGACGGGCACGTGCACCTTCCGCCGACCACTGGCGACAACATCGATGTACTGTGGAGACCTCACGCCCCACGTGTTGAGCAATTCGGCGGTACGTCCACCCGGCCTCCCGCATGCCCACTATACGCCCTCGCTCAAAGTCCGTCAACTGCACATACGGTTCACGTCCACGCTGTCGCGGCATGCTACCAGTGTTAAAGACTGCGATGGAGCTCCGTATGCCACGGCAAACTGGCTGACACTGACGGCGGCGGTGCACAAATGCTGCGCAGCTAGCGCCATTCGACGGCCAACACCGCGGTTCCTGGTGTGTCCGCTGTGCCGTGCGTGTGATCATTGCTTGTACAGCCCTCTCGCAGTGTCCGGAGCAAGTATGGTGGGTCTGACACACCGGTGTCAATGTGTTCTTTTTTCCATTTCCAGGAGTGTATGTCGGTGCGTAAGAAACAGCATGCTGTAATCAAGTTTCGGATTCAAAGAGTTCGTCCATGTATGGAGCACCGTCTCCTTCAACATGACCACACACGAGCGCTGCGGCTGCTGCAGCAATCCAACGCCTTGGGTTCACTGTCATCGATCGTCCTCCATACAGTCCCGATTTTGCCCCACCCGAATTTCATCTGTTTCCTAAAACTGAAGAACAACTACGAGGACATCACTTAGACAGTGATGTAGCGCTGCAAGCAGAGGTGAGGTTGTGGCTCCGTCAACGAAGTCAAGCATTCTACAGTGTCGATATCGATATCAAAAAACTTCTCTCACGTTGGGAGAAATGTGTTCGTCGTCAGAGTGACTATGCTGAGAAATGAATATGTAGATATGAGCAATAAATACGTAGAATGTTGCTAACATTTGTTTTATTTAAAAAAGGTTTAAGAGTTTACGCATAAAAAATTCAGAGGCACTACTTTTTGGCACGCCCTCGTACATGGAAGTGGGCTTTAAAATTTTTTACATGAGATGTATTTTCAGTTGCGAATATAGACAACTATCAGCTGTATAAGGGAATGTCAACAATGAAAATTTATACCGGACCGGGACTCGAATCCACAATCTTTTGTTGGAGCATACCGTGTGGACGGAAAAAAGTAAGGAGTTTGGTGGTGCTGTCAGTATCAGCTGTGACAATTTTATATCTTTTGAGTTAAACTGCTCAAAACCAAGTTTGCGCCGCCACAGAACTTAAATATTTTAAGTTTTTATCGATCGGAGATCTATCCTTTAATACTATCTTGGCCGAAGTAAATCACTAGATACAGCCCAGCTTTGTAATGGAGGTAAAACTGCATTGTGAGTGCACTTCAGTGTTCAGCATTGTGACTTGCGTACACTGTTCATTCAGTTAACACTCCTCGAAGAGTCGTTTCAAGATTAGACGCAGGACACATTTTAACTCGACGGCAGGAAGTACTGCGAGCACGGGACTTGGCGAACACCACAGCAATGTCAGCCGAAGATTCAACCGCTGTAGTGAGAAGTAACACACAAGATCTGCATCGGACGGGTCGTGTGGTCGACAACACCAGCCGAAGAACATCGCTTCCTACAAATTGTGGTCCATTCAGGTTCCCCTAGCCGAACTAACAGAACTGTGCGCTTCCTTTTTATATGCAACTGGGAAGGTCCCTTCACGACCAATTTCACCTCTAAGCGTTCAGCACCATCTACAGTAGAAACCCCTCTGTACCGTAGTGTACGGAGAGCACCACAAAAACGCGGTGCGTATGAGAACACCTTGAAAATTACCTGTTTCCTCAGCACTTTCATTTCTTCCGTTATATTTTCTTGATAGTAGATCACGATGTGTTTTGACTTCTTTCCAAATCACAGAGACCTCCCACCGAGATATCAATAGAGTACGACTAACTAATGTAAAAGTGTAAAGGTAGAATAGATCCTCCAGATAGCGATACTAATTCTGAAACTACAAAATCTTCAGTATTAGCATAACGAAGAAAATGTAAATTACAAATGATCGTCATCTCGCGCACTTCATTAATTTTCGGAGATGTTTTCGGGAGATCAAAATGTAATCTTGCCGTGTTTCTGCTGTGAACACTGAAGGCATCTTCGAGGCGAGACCATGAGTAGGTTCCCATCATCAATGTGTACCTGTATATTTATTGGTATACCAAAATCACATTGTTGAAAGCTATAGTGTGGAATAATATGCGCATGCATTACAGATAACAAAGTGCCACTCACACGTAAAACTTTTTCATCAAAGACAGAAATGCTACAGGGGTCGAATCCAGACCAATATACAGCCACTCGAGCAGCTGTAAATACATGGTTTCTAGTCATTAAAATTGATGAATTCAGTCGAAATGCCAGGCATCGAAAATTCAGAACAAGAATTGCTGTGAAGGAGAGGGCGTTAAATAAGTTTTTCCATGAACTGAAGACATGGATTCCCTTGTCTCCATTAATCAGGGAGTCTGCCTGTAGTTATTACTCTGCTCTCCTGACAACAGAATCCCAACAACATAATGCTGTTGCGTTTTACCATTTTTGAACCTATGGTGGTTGGAGAATGTTGTGAATGTAGTAACTGAACCCTACTATCAGTTCAACCCAAACATCTACTGCAGCAACTAACTGTTCCCCTTGTATGGTTCCTTAACGGTGGCTGATTTGCACGCTTGCCAAAAACAACAAATAACATTTAAAAAATGGTTCAAATGGCTCTGAGAACTACGGGACTTAACATCTGAGGTCATCAGTCCCCTAGAATTTAGAACTACTTAAACCTAACTAACCTAAGGACACCACACACATCCATGCCCGAGGCAGGATTCGAACCTGCGACCGTAGTGGTCTCGCGGTCCCAGACTGAAGCGCCTAGAACCGCTCGGCCACCCGGCCGGCTAAATAAGATTTATTAAGAGTAGTTTATAAAATGGTACTTAACTTTGCTACAGTTTGATAAGTGGCACGTGATGTCCTAAATCTACTACAGTGGTATCTAAATAACTGTGGTGTGTCTCGGCAGTCTATGATACTGTAAATATCACTGACAGTGATGTGTTAGTCATTAAAATTGGTGAATTGTTTCGTGTTTCGGAGTGCCAAACACCGAAGATTCAGAACAAAAATTGCTGTGAAGGAGAAGGTGTGAAATGAAGTTTTCCATGAACTGCAGACATGGATGCCCTTGTATCCACTGATCTGTAAATAACGGCTGCTAAGTCGGAAGGTGGTCTTCAGAATACTGTACTGACCTGACTATAAGCTCTGAACAGAACGTTCTTGCTGCTGGTTAGTGACTCCGAGTGTCCACAGTGCGTCGCGTTTGTGGTGCCTGTCAGCAGAAGAATTTCCACGTCTGCCATAACAAGGCAGAAGCAAAGCAGTCTGCGGTGAAAAGTGTTCCCTACTTGTTGCCGTCATCTACCAGTGGACATACACGATGCGCAGGAGGAAGTGACGTGGCAGCAGGAACGTTTGTGAGCGCCATCTGGAGGCGGCTAAACCGACGTAAGAGTCGCCAGGCGAGCTGTGCCTGTGTGGCGGCAACTTCGCGGGCTATTTGTTTTGCACTTTTTGCCTAGTACCCTACAGAGAAGGTGGTGTCTGATGCATCGCTATTGTACAATGTGTGTGGTCTGTCGCATAAAAATTTTCCACACTAGTACAGAATATCATAGATTCACGCCTTTCGTAAATCAGTACCATTCTTCACAGATCTTAGAGGGAGGGGCTTCCATCTAGGCTGGTGTTTTGAAGATCACATTCATGTTATACACTGAAGAGCCAAAAACCTGATACACGTGCCTAATATCGTGTAGGGATAACGTGAGCATCTAGAAGTGCCGCAACACGACGTAGAATGGACTCGACTAATGTCTGAAGTGGTACTGGAGGGAATTGACACCATGAATCCTGCAGGGCTGTCCATAAATTCATAAGAGTACAAGAGGGTGGAGATCTCTTTTGAACAGCACGTTGCAAGGCATCCCTGATACACTCAATAATCTTCATGTCTGGGGAGTATGATGGCCAGCGGAAGTGTTTAAACTCAGATGAGTGTTCCTGGAGATACTCTATGGCAATTCTGAAGGTGTGGGATGTTGCATTGTCCTGCTGGAATTGCCGCCGGCCGCGGTGGTCTAGCGGCTCTAGGCGCTCAGTCCGGAACCGCGCGACTGCTACGGTCGCAGGTTCGAATCCTGCCTCGGGCATGGATGTGTGTGATGTCCTTATGTTAGTTAGGTTTAAGTAATTCTAAGTTCTAGGGGACTGATGACCACAGATGTTAAGTCCCATAGTGCTCAGAGCCATTTGAACCATTTGCTGGAATTGCCCAAGTCCTTCGGAATGCACAATGTACACTAATGGATGCAAGTGGTCAGACAGGATGCTTACGTATGTGTCACCTGTCAGAGTAGTATCTAGACGTATCAGAGGCCCCATATCACTCCAACTGCACACGCCCTACACCATTACAAAGCCTCCACGAGTTTGAACAGTCCCCTGCTGACATGAAGGGTACATTGGTTCATGAGGTTGTCTCCATACTCGTACACGTCCGTTCGCTCGATAAAATATGAAGCAAGACTCGTCCGACCAGGCAACATTTTTCCAGTCATCAACAGTCTAATGTCGGAGTTGACGAGCCCTGACGAGGCGTAAAGTTTTGTATCGTACAGTCATCAAGGGTACACGAGTGGTCCTTCGGCTCTGAAAGCCCGTATCAATGATGTTTCATTGAATGGTTCGCACACTGACACTTGTTGATGGCCTATCATTGAAGTCTGCAGCAGTTTGCGGAAGGGTTACGCTTGTGTCACGTTGAACGATTCTCTTCAGTCGTCGTTGGTCTTGCAGGATCTTTTTCCGGCCGCAGCGATATCGGAGATTCGCTGTTTTACCGGATTCCTGATATTCACGGCACACTCGTTCAAGGATCGTACGGGAAAATCCCCACTTCATCGCTACCTCGGAGATACTGTGCCCCTTCGCTCGTGCGCCGACTATAACATCACGTTCACACTCAGTTAAATCTTGATAGCCTGCCATTGTAGCAGCAGTAACCGATCTAACAACAGCGCCAGACACTTGTTGTCTTATACAGGGTGTTACAAAAAGGTACGGCCAAACTTTCAGGAAACATTCCTCACACACAAATAAATAAAAGACGTTATGTGGACGTGTGTCCGGAAATGCTTAATTTCCATGTTAGAGCTTATTTTAGTTTCGTCAGTATGTACTGTATTTCCTCGATTTACCACCAGTTAGCCCAATTGAAGGAAGGTAATGTTGACTTCGGTGCTTGTGTTGAGATGCAACTCATTGCTCCACAGTACTAGCATCAAGCACATCAGTACGTAGCATCAACAGGTTAGTGTTCATCACGAACGTGGTTTTGCAGTCAGTGCAATATTTACAAATGCGGAGTTGGCAGATGCCCATTTGATGCATGGATTAGCACGGGGCAATAGCCGTGGCGCGGTACGTTTGTATAGAGACAGATTTCCAGAACGAAGGTGTCCCGACAGGAAGACGTTCTAAGCAATTGATCGGCGTCTTAGGGACCACGGAACATTCCAGCCTATGACTCGCGAGTGGGGAAGACCTAGAACGACGAGGACACCTGCAACGGACGAGGCAATTCTTCGTGCAGTTGACGATAACCCTAATGTCAGCGTCAGAGAAGTTGCTGCTGTACAAGGTAACGTTGACCACGTCACTGTATGGAGAGTGCTACGGAAGCCTCACTGTATGGAGAGTGCTATGGGAGAACCAGTTGTTTCCGTACCATGTACAGCGTGTGCAGGCACTATCAGCAGCTGATTGGCCTCCACGTGTACACTTCTGCAAATGGTTCATCCAACAAAGTGTCAATCCGCATTTCAGTGCAAATGTTCTGTTTACGGATGAGGCTTCATTCCAACGTGATCAAATTGTAAATTTTCACAACCAACATGTGTGGGCTGACGAGAATCCGCACGCAATTGTACAATCACGTCATCATCACAGATTTTCTGTGAACGTTTGGGCAGGCATTGTTGGTGATGTCTTGACTGTGCCCCATGTTCTTCCACCTTCGCTCAGTGCAGCACGTTATCATTATTTCGTGCGGGATACTCTACCTGTGCTGCTAGAACATGTGCCTTTACAAGTACGACACAACATGTGGTTCATGCACGATGGAGTTCCTGCACATTTCAGTCGAAGTGTTCGTGCGCTTCTCAACAACAGATTCGGTGACCGATGGATTGTTAGAGGCGGACCAATTCCATGGCCTCCACGCTCACCTGACCTCAACCCTCTTGACTTTCATTTATGGGGGCATTTGAAAGCTCTTGTCTACGCAATCCCTGTACCAAATGTAGAGACTTTTCATGCTCGTATTGTGGACGGCTGTGATACAATACGCCATTCTCCAGGGCTGCATCAGCGTATCAGGGATTTCATGCAACGGAGGGTGGATGCATCTATCCTCGCTAACGGAGGACATTTTGAACATTTCCTGTAACAAAGTGTTTGAAGTCACGCTGGTACGTTCTGTTGCTGTGTGTTTCCATTCCATGATTAATGTGATTTGAGGAGAAGTAATAAAATGAGCTCTAACATGGAAAATAAGCGTTTCCGGACACATGTCCACATAACATATTTTCTTTCTTTGTGTGTGAGGAATGTTTCTTGAAAGTTTGGCCGTACCTTTTTGTAACACCCTGTATAGGCGTTGCCGATCGTAGCGCCGTATTCTGCCTGTTTGATGAATCCTCTGCCAGGCACTTAAATGTGATTTGCAGAGTATCCATGTAGATGTAGATGTAGAAGTGTTTGCGTCTCTGTATTTGAAACCGCGTGCCTATACCAGTTTCTTTGGCGCTTCAGTGTATTTCTTCAAGATATAAATAGGTACACTTGGACAACTAAACACTCATAGCCGGCCGCGGTGGTCTAGCGGTTCTAGGCGCTCAGTACGGAACCGCGCGACTGCTACGGTCGCAGGTTCGATTCCTGCCTCGGGCATGGACGTGTGTGATGTCCTTAGGTTAGTTAGGTTTAAATAGTTCTAAGTTCTAGGGGACTGATGACCTCGGATGTTAAGTCCCATAGTGCTCAGAGCCATTTGAACCATTTTGAAACACTCATAAATAGTAAATATTGTGTTTAGAGCAGTTATTGACTGGAAGTTTGCAAATTGTCTGTCGCGTTTCTAAGAAATCATAACATATTGAATTTGCACATATAGGTTACAACACCAGTGATTTAATGCATGAGCAGGCCTAGAAACATTTTTGACAACTGGTAGCGCTGTTGCCAGTTTTCATGTGCAAGATGCAAAAGGCTATCGTCAATACTACCTGAAAGCTATAATCGTGTAGCACTGTAGCAACACCGATACCGGCCATAGAAACGTAAACAAAATTGCAGTTTGGCTGCGGCGTGCGAGTTGGTCAGTCGTACAAAGCCCATTTTAAATGTCAGGGAACTTATTTCAGCACAAGGACTGTAGTAAGAATTGAAGAATCTTAAAAAATTTGACTGTAGCTATTGATGACAATTAAAATTTGAAATAAAACAAACACAACCATTTTGGAACTCAGTTCAAACACTTTTGTACTTTATTGTATTGTGAGTCATCGAGAGAGACAAATCTGTTACTTTACTTATTTTCCGTCAGAAATATTGTATGAAACTGCATTTTGTAGTAACATACCTTTAAGAACTAATATCTTCGTTACATAAAGGCGTGCCATAAAAATAAGACATGCTCACCGTCGATTATATTGTAGATAGCTGATGAAGGAGGATGGTATTTTAAATCCAGCTTCACAGTACACATTTTCACAAATGACTTTGGCTTAGAAAGACGTAAATAATGCTACTGCCAAAATATGTGATCAGTTACCCAATGCTATTAAATACCTAACAGATAATAAAAGTAATTTTGGAAATAATCTGAACCAGTTCTCTACGGGCAGTTCTTTCTATTCCATGTAAGTGTTTTTATATAGAAACGTGGGGCTCGATTAGCGCAAACGTTTTACACGCTCACTTGTGTTATTAATATTGTTGTCTGATATATGAGCTCATCTGTAAATAGTCAGTATGCAATCATAATTAATACCAATGAAATTAAGATTCCATTTACTGGCTTGTTCCACGTGAATCAGATGTGGTGTACAAAGCGACCCATGGAACGCGTAAATAACTAACTCAATCACTGACTCGCAGTGAAGATGGCTATAAGGTTCGATGCCAATGTACAGGGTGGGTGAAATCGTACTTTCGCTACTTGAGAGGGCCACCATGAAAAACGAGTGATCGTAGGACAATGAAACTTTGTGGAAACAGGAGTAGGGACACGCAGAGGAGAAATTACAAATAAACCATTGAAAGAAGCATTTTAATTTCCACATGAGAGCGTAACATTTGTTAACTACGTGCCATGTTTACGTTCCAGGCTACAAATGTTGCTCAGTTTGACGACAGCCTGGAACCGCAACAGAGACACCATTTCACGATTGTCGGTAGCACCTTTCGATGGTGGATCATGGAATGTTTAGCTATCGTGACAAAGCTCTTGCACTGCTCTGAGATCGTACATGCGTACAGTACTCTCAGCCATGTCAACAGTAACTTCTTCAACAATTTGTGCCGTAATTGACGTCGGTCTCTTCCAGGAGCAGTTCACAAATCCCCAGTTAATTTGGACTTTCGAATCATGTTCTTCGACGCCAGTGTGGAAGTGGACCTCTGCGTATTCCGTTAATGCGTCGATAGGCGCAAAGCTCGTGTGCAGCTATAAGATCATACAGTGCGTCCAGCTTTCTTAGCCATAACAACAGTAACTTCTTGAACAATTTGTGCCGTAATTGACGTCGGTCTCTTCCAGGAGCAGTTCCCAAATCCCCAGTTAATTCGGACTTTCGAAACATGTTCTTCGACGCCAGTGTGGAAACTGGACCTCTGCGTATTCCCTTCGTGCGTCGATACTCGCAAAGAACGGCACCACTGTTGCTGTTGTTTACACAACACAGTTTTACGAGTAAAGCTCTGCTCACCTTATCCAGATCCACGATGATTGTCAAATTCAAAATGGTTCAAATGGCTCTGAGCACTATGGGACTTAACATCTGAGGTCATCAGTCCCCTAGAACTTAGAACTAACCTGAGGACATCACACACATCCATGCCCGAGGCAGGATTCGAACCTGCGACCGTAGCAGTCGCGCGCTTTCGGACGGAAGCGCCTAGAACCGCTCGGTCACCGTGGCCGGCTGTTGACTGTCTGCAAGTGTAATGCATGCTGATGCTCGTGTTTCAGCCCTACGTCGCCGGGCGAGTATCGGCACCTAACGGCAAGTCGTGACACTAACACTACTAACAACATAAATCCAACGGCGCACAGTCTGAACATCATTCGTATAAACTTGCGTACACATACGGTAATAGTTTTCCCTCTGCACTGGTCCAATTAGCGAAGGTTTAATCGTAAGCCCTCTGTATCACAAGAGGAAGAGTTGATGTCCCAGACGGATGCTCCAAAACTGAGAGAACATTCTATCCATCGGAAACACTCCAAGAATCGTCATCTTTTGTGCTTGGCGGCCACAAATTTTTGTGTTTATTTTTGAGGTTGCCCAACTGTGAGTGGAAGAGGCGCGGTGTGTGGGTAGCAGCTGCGCTGCGAGGGGAGGCGCCAGGAGCTGTCAGCATTTCATCCGCAGATATTTGTTGAAACGGCGGGCAGCGCGGGGCTGGCAGCAGCTGCACCGATCGAGCAGATAAGCCACGGGCGAGAAAACACTTGTCCCGCGCGGCGCGCCGCGGCCACAGATAAGCCCCCTGCACTCAGCGGCTGGGCGGCCCAAAGAAAACGTCTCGCTTCATTTCTCCTCCGTCTGCAAAAGAACAAAAAGGCACCGCGAGACGCGCCGCTCCGCCGCTTTCCACGGCGCGATACGTGATCGCCGTGTCGTCGTTTGTTTTGCCTTTCGTGCTCGGGGTTTCGCGTTGCTCGCCGCGAGGCTGCCGTCGTTAAAGATGAGAAATGTGTCAGTTAACATATATATGTCTCCAGATAATCAAAGTACGCTCTGACTCGCTCTGTCCCTAAGTTATCCCTTTTTCTCGGATGGGCACTTCATTTGGCATTATTAAAATATTCATCTCGAGGTGATATTCTTTACGAAAGCTCACATTTTGTGTATGTTTTGGAGACTTTCCAGACCGCGGATCCGATACTGCTCGGAGAAGTAGCACCTCAGATGGTATCACGAGGCTGAGTGGACCCCACAACTGTGCTCCGACCGAGGAAAAATCCTTAGTTGTACCGGGAAGCGAACGTGGGTCCTTCACATGGCAGCCACCTATGCTGATCAGTCGGCTACTGATCCGGACATCTATTAGTGGACTTTAATATATCGTGCGTCCAAACTTCACCTTTTTGACGGCTTGAACTCTACTGGGGTCACTGATGGAGGCTGAGTTCTGGAGTGAAGTCGACATTCTAATTCATCCTAAACGTGTTCTATTGGGTTCAGGTCGGGACTCCCGGCAGGCTAGTTCGTTGCAGGAATATTATTGATCACTAATCATTGCTCCTCAGATGCTGCTTCAGAACAGCGTGCGTTGTCACGCTGATACAAACAATAATCGTCTCCGAACTGTTCCTCTACTGTATGCAGTACACAGTGGTGTAAAATCCTTCAGCATTTAGCGTTTCCTTAAACGCAGTAAGGGATCTCACCCTAACCACTTTACCATAACACCATTCTACATCTACATAGACACTCCGCAATCCACCGTAGGGTGCGTGGCGGAGGGTACCCTGTATCACTACTAGTCATTTCCGCTCCAGTTCCACTCGCAAACAGAGCGAAGGAAAAACGACTCTCTAAATGCCTCCGCATGAGCCTAATTTCTCGTATCTTATCTTCGTGATTCTTACGCACAATGTATGTTGGCGGCAGCTTCAAATGCCAGGTCTCTGAATTTTCTTAACACTGTTTCTCGAAAAGAACGTCGCCTTCGCCGCACGGATTCCCATTTGAGTTTCCGATGCATCTCTGTAACACTTACGTGTTCTTCGAACCTACCAGTAACAAATCTAGCAGCCCGCCTCTGATTTGCTCCGATGTCTTCCTTCAGTGCTACGCGGTACAGATCCCAAACATTCGAGCAGTACTCAAGAATAGGTCGCACCAGCGTCCTATATGCGATCTCCTTTACAGATAAACCACTCTTTCCTAAAATTCTGCCAGTAAACCGGAGTCGACCATTCTCCATCCCTACCACACTTCTCACATGCTCGCTCCATTTCATATCGCTTTCGAACGTTACGCCGAGATGTTTAAACGACTTGCTTGTGTCAAGCAGGACACTAGTAATACTGTACGGAACATTACAGGTTTGTCCTTCGTACTCATCCTCATTAACTTACGTTTTTCAACGTTTAGAGCTAGCTGCCATTCATCACACCAACTGTAAATTTGGTCTAAGTCGTGTTGTATCTTCCTACAGTCACTCAACTTCGACACCTTACCGTACACCACAGCATCATCAGCAGCCGGCCGCGGTGGTCTAGCGGTTCTAGGCGCGCAGTCCGGAACCGTGCGACTGCTACGGTCGCAGGTTCGAATCCTGCCTCGGGCATGGATGTGTGTGATGTCCTTAGGTTAGTTAGGTTTAAGTAGTTCTAAGTTCTAGGGGACTGATAACCACAGCAGTTGAGTCCCATAGTGCTCAGAGCAATTTGGACCATCATCAGCAAACAACGTCAAACTGCTGCCCACCCTGTCCGCCAAATCATTTACTTTAGAGAGAACAAGCCGGCCGGAGTGGCCGAGTGGTTCTAGACGCTACAGTCTGGAACCGCGCTACCGCTACGGTCGCAGGTTCGAATACGGCCTCGGGCACGGATGTGTGTGATGTCCTTAGGTTAGTTACGTTTAAGTACTTCTTCGTTCTAGGGGACTTATGACCTTAGATGCTGAGCCCCATAGTGCTCAGAGCCATTTGAACCATTTTGATATGTTGCTCAGATGACATCCAACGACCCGTCAGTGTTCGAAGTCAATGAGAGGTTGAACTACGTTTAAGTTAGTGGTTGTTACAGTTCGCCGTCTTTCTCACGGGAGCCTGGCAACTAATTTTGTGATCAGCCGGAAAGAGAAGGGAAACATAATGACCTCAGTTTCCAGTCTGCACGGCCACATTCTGGTCCAGCCCACTTCTACTTAGCGGGATCAGGACTATGATTTTAAACGAAAGTATAAAGTTCAAGTTGATATATTCTGAATAAAGTTTCTCGCGTGCAACACTTTGAAATTCACTATATTTAATTGAAAGCAAATCTTTATATTCTAACAGCACATTTAGCAGTTCAGAGGCGACCTCTACGGTACGTTCCTAGCAGACTGTCTTTCACCCTAACTAATAATACTCAGTGGAATGTTTGCAATAAATGTCCAAAGTTAATGCTCGCCACAAAAAGGAAAATAAAAGGCACCACTTGCCAAGCGGATTTACAATTCTCACGGAAGGCGCACTATCAGTTACTTAGGAGAATTCTAAGCGATCCGGGACGGTGTACAGTCCTCGCGAGTTCACTATCCGTCTTGTCCCGCAAATACGCCATTTGACACAGTACGGCTCTGACGTCATCCGAGGCAGAGCGCGATCCGACGTTTAACAGACGTGGATCTTAGCAGTGGCTGAGTGCAAAGTGAACCTTCATACTGGTTTGCTTTGCAAATTCACGGAGCTTCATGCTGCAGTGAGTTGTAGGATGGGCGGATCGTGCCTTTCCTACTTCTTCCTGGAGGTGCTGAGTGTTGTCTTCTCGTTTGAATCTTCCTCACGGTTGCGTTGCTACTAATGGGTCTTGTTGCTTATGCAGCGGCGTTGCTTTACACAAGCAACAGGTCTGGCGACCTTGCGGCCGGGCGCCAGTGCACTCGGTTGCCCAAGTTGCGGACGAGGTCGCTCTCCGACATCCGCGCGGCCGCGTAAAGACGATGCGCCGCCTGCCGGAATCGGTGTTTCAGCAGCGGTACTCCCGCTACTGTGTGGAGTTCTCCTGTGCTGAAGTCTCGTGGCAGGTGTAGCGCTGACCTAAGCGCCTCGTTCTGGACCGTCTGCAGCTTTGCGACGGACGAATCGGCCGCGTTGCCCCACAACACAGCCCGATTAGTGTCAGGTACAGAGTTATGCCGCAGTGTGGGGGCAGGGTCGTCGCTGGGTTGAGTAAGGGGTACAACGAGCGCAATCTGCCGAGCGCTTTACCCCTTACTTCCCTGACGCGCGCCTTCCACGTCAGGCACCGGTCCAGAGTGAGGCCTAGGCAGCGTCCGGCGTTCGACCGCGGAATGGGGCCTCCCACGATGCCGAGTGGCTGCAGGTCGGCAGGGATCTTCTTCCTTGTGAAGATCACCGCCTGACTTTTGGCTGCGTTAAACTAGAGCCGCCGTTTGGTGGCCCGAGCTCCGAGGACGTCGCAAGCCGATTGCAGGCGGTGACGCATCAGCCTGGCGTCGATGCTTCTGCCGTAGAGCGCCGTATCGTCCGCGTAGAGCGCAACGTGCAGGTCCTGCCTCCTCGGAACGTCGGCGGTGTACAGTGAGTAGAGTAAGGGGCCGATGACGGACCCTTGCGGTGCCCCAGCTGCAGTGGGGCGCGCTGTCGACGTCCCGTCGTCGGCGCGCACGTGGAAGGTGCGCCCAGTCAGGTAGGATTCGAGCGGGCGGGCGTGCGACACCGGTAAGCATTGTGTAAGTAGTTTATACACGAGGCCGTCGTGCCACACGCTGTCGAAGGCTCTGGAAACGTTCAGTAGTACCGCCCCAAGATACTCGCGAAGCTCCAGCGCCCCCATCGGCCGTTCTACCAGTCGAACTAGTTGCTGCTGCGTGGAGTGGCCCCTCCTGAAGCCGAACTGTTCGTCAGGGAGCAGGCCTTCCCCCACGACGTGTCGCCACCGCCTCTTAACGTATAGCCTCTCGAAAACATTCGAGACAGCGGGCAACAGGCTGACGGGTCTGTGGTTCTGCGGCAGCCGCAGGTCTTTTCCGCTCTCGGGGACCGCTACAACTTCCGCACGTTTCCGTGCAGATGGGAAGCTGCAGGTCCCGAGCACGGAGTCGAAAATCTTCGTGAGTTGCCGCACGGCGCTCGGCACTCGCTGCTGACGTTGTCGCACCCTCCTGCCTTCCTCGTCTGCAGGCGAGCGAGTCGTTGCGCGACCTCATCGTCCGTCACTTCCGCGATAACGTCGTCCACCTCTCTGTGCGCCACGTACACAGGGAGGCGCCGCTCTACCAAACGGACGCGTTCTTCGTCCACACGTCCTCCACCGGCGTGAAATTGGCAGCGAATGCGTCGGTTAACGCGCCTGTTTTGACGTCGGGCTCGGTGATGACGTCACCTCCGACCTGGAGCGGCGTTGTTGCAGGAAGCTTTTGGTCATCCTCCAGGCTGTTCCGTCCTCTATCCTGAGAGTGGCAATTTTGCCGGCCCAGTCGCGGTTGCGGTGGTTTGCAATCACGTACTTAATTTCGCGACGCATGCGGTTTCTTGTGGCCTTCGTTGACGGCTGTCGCGTAATCTGCCACTCTCGGAACAGACGGTTCTTCTCCCGGATGGCCCGGAGGATGTCTGGTGGGAGCTGCTACGAGAGTTTCCGTGGACGTCTTCGTTCACGGGACGTGGCTGCTGCTGCTGCCGCTTCGTGCGTCAGACGCGTGAATGCGGCAAGGGCCGCATCGGCGCCTTCGGCCTCTGGGTCAGGCATGGCGGCGACTGTCTCTTCTAGGTGGTCCTGAACTTCCTACTGCCTCTCGGGCTGTACTTATTTAGGTGCGGGAGCGGACGGTCGAGGGAACATCTGTTCTCTATGGCTTCTGCATACTGAAGCAGCCTCCGGACGACCGCTTTCTCGAACACATAATCTTTAACGTAGTTATAAATTAATTTAGAAACTTCTTAATTTTTACATGTATTTATTTACATAAGTTGTTTAAAAGCACAAAAAAAGTTTCAGCTCGCTCGAGTAAAAATTTTGCCTTCTCGGTTTTTCATTGTGGAACTAACGGTAGATCGTTATCTCTGAACCATACCTTTGCTAGAACTTGTATTGGCTGTTATTAATACTACAACTTTAAAATTTAGTATAGCTCTATTAATTGGTAGGTTTTATCATCTGCTTTAACAAAAATTCCCTATCATTAAAATTACAGGTACTTAATCTGCTACAATTGGGTGGGTATATTTAAGTTACAAAATTGGTTTTTACTTAATTACTCAAAAACTATAAGAGGCACCTTAACGTGGTCTCTCAGTTATGATTTTTAGGGTGAACTGAAGCATAAACCAAATTTTTACGTCTCCATGTCCAATATTTAGCGCCTTCAATTGTTCCTAAAAACATGGATTCCGGTGTTAATTTTTTGTTCTATGGTTTTGAAACTTGTACCACTTATTTATAAGTTCTATACGCACATTCTGACCAAATTCTGACTTTCTAGTTTTGTTATTTAGCGCCACTTATTTTTCTCTTAAAACTGCACTTTTACGCAAACTATTAAGTCTAAAAACTTGACATTTGTAACATTATTATACTAAGATATATGTTAATAAAGTTTTAAACATAAATTTTGATTTTTAATTTCATACGTAATTGTGGTGCAATACTTGCGCGCTGCCGGCCGGGGTGGCCGAGCGGTTCTCGGCGCTACAGTCTGGAACCGCTCGACCGCTACGGTCGCAGGTTCGAATCCTGCCTCGGGTATGGATGTGTGTGACATCCTTAGGTTAATTAGGTTTAAGTAGTTGTAAGTTCTAGGGGACTGATGACCTCAGATGTTAAGTCCCATAGTGCTCAGAGCCCTCCTCCCCCCCCCATACTTGCGCACTACGCGCAGACGCGTTAAGGTGACGTGGCGCTACTAGCAGTGAACTGGGGTAACTCCCGGCACACTCGCTCTCCTCTGTATCTCACACATGATGCAGCGCTTGCTTTGCTTCAATTGCTTCGTCCAAACCGTTTAACACGGTATATTGTGCGAAGAATCATCGAACCATTGCGTGACTTACTCGCTATCATCTTGGAAAATGGTGGGATGATGAGGGAGCGTCGTATAAAAATATGGTGACATCGCTCCCTACCTGTGATCATGGAGAGAGTGTAGTTTACGTCAAAGGCAATGAAAAAGTGTTGTGTCTGCATCATATCTTGAAGAGTGCATTAATAAGTAATCTAGAGGAGTACAGCTGCCCGCCATTTCGAAGACTCAAGCAAGTGTATGGTGACAACAGCAGCAGTAGTCGTGTGTGTGCTTCAGAAAATGTACGAATACTTTTAAATTTGAAACCTTCCCGCCGAATAAATAAAAGAAATAATGATTGAACTTAATGCGTTTAGGCGATAACCTTCCCGTCTTGAATAAAATAATTTAACTTACTTTCCGTCTAATGAAAGAAAGAAAGAGAACTGAACTTTTTCTGCCTTGCAGATTTCCTGTCTGGACTTGCTTTTGACAACGTGTCTGATCTGATAGTCTTTAGCGTACACAATGTTGTACGCCTTGTGCCGTTATTGGTAACAATATTAATGTGACTGATCAAAAAAAGATTATTTCGACGTGAACACATAAGCTTACGCCATGGCCCTTAGCACTGGTTGTCTATGCAGTGAACCTGAAAACATACATATATATTTTCCTTACCTTTTATTTTACTGGGTCGCCTCTGGATAACATCTGACTGCATGTCTGAATATATTCACTCTGATATATTGTTGATAATTATTTGGGTTGGCATTCATTTACTTGGATTGCAAATATGTGAGCTAAAACTGTACTTATTATTCATTTACTTTTTTGATTGAAGCTACTGGTGAAAAATTCAATGTCATTATTAAATTAAAAAAATGAGAAAACTCAACAAAAGATAAATCTTGTGGTTACTGGGTTCAATGAAAAATAATACGATATTGACTGAGATAAACTGATCTATTCTGAAAATGGTTGAATATTAATTTTTAGTTCTTTATAATGATTCAATTTATAAGACTTTAGTTTGGGGATCGTTTACATATAATAGATTAAAAATGTAACAACGAACTTACAATATGCAGTTAGCGCTTAAATACCTTTGATGTCTTCATGGCATCGATTTTTAGCAATTCGTGAATAATTGCCAATTATATAATTATAGTATTCTGCAAGTAATATATACCTGGTGGCGAACAGGCACGCCGCTCTGTCTCACTGCACAAAAATTGACTCGAGAGTGTTCTATCGGCAATGCTGCGCGCTTCTCGCCGCGCTCCCTAACTATCAACCCGCGGTCCCTCCCGCCAACAAAGAGCTTGCTTGATTTTTTATTGACTTTTTCAAGATGGATTATCAATAAATACTTTTTTAAACTTTTATTTACTTATTCACTTCACATTTTCCACCGTATCACTTACAGTCTTCAAGTAAGCGTTTAACACATATTGCCTGTGTTACTCATGAATAATTTTAGATCTTTCATCTACACGACACTGAAAGTGGAAGTGGTCCACAGCACCCATCTGCCGTATTCCAATGTGGGCCTTTCTGTATACGGTAAAACCCCAATCATTTAATATGTGAGCTGATGCATACATCTTATCTGGAAAGTGTTCTCATTCCTTAGCATCCACGCCCTGCACTGGCAGATGTGAGAGCGCATGATGTGTTTAGCACAATAATGGCTGACGGCTTAGTATCACAAAACATAATGCGGAACATGCATGCAGTCCTGCTCCTGCTTGATACTGCGTATACTGTGGAAATGCACACGCATTGTCTCAATAGTAGAAATGCTGCAGTGTGATTCGACTTTTCAAAATTACGCGTATGTGCGACTGTGGTTGGCTGGTTGCTTGCGTGAACACACATGTAGTCATACTTTTTGCAGGACCCAGCCTGTCAGACTTGTCGATATGATAAAATATGCAAGTGGAAAAGTTTCACACACACACACACACACACATGCGATAAGCATAAACTGGCGATTGTGTCATCAGTATGAGCAAGCTAAGACACGCATGCTGACACTGGATACAGCTAAGTCGTCCTGAGCAGCTCCTCTTCCGATTATAATCGACGTCTAGAGTCTGAATATGAAGCGTCAGTCTGCCAGTGACGGTGTAGGTAAGCATCCTCATTTGTCGGATGATGATGACATACCGTCACCGCTCTTTGACAATCGAAGTATTGGTTTTCTCATTAATGATTCGCAGGTATGTGAGTATATATATACTTGTGTCTTGTGCATAATTTAAAAAAATACTGTGGGTAATGGTTGTAAATTTTTTTATATGATCTGAATTTTTGTAGCCGACCGTTGTGGCCGAGCGGTTCTAGGCGCTTCAGTCCGGAACCGCGCGACTGCTACGGTCGCAGCTTCGAATTCTGCCTCGGGCATGGATGTGTGTGATGTCCTTAGGTTAGTTAGGTTTAAGTAGTTCTAAGTTCTAGGGGACTGATGACCTCAGATGTTAAGTCCCATAGTACTCAGAGCCATTTGAACTATTTTTTTTTTTAAATTTTTGTAGATATGTGTGGGCGAGATAAAAGCGTGGTGTCGTAGAGAACTAAGATGAACACGAAGTCCACACCCACCACAGCAGTACAAATTTATATGCCAACTAGCTCCGCAGATACTGAAGAAATGTATGATGAGATAAAAGAAATTATTCAGATGATGAAGGGAGACGAAAATTTAATAGTCATGGGGGACTGGAATTTGATAGTAGGAAAAGGAAGAGAAGGAAAAGTAGTAGGTGAATATGGGCTGGGGGAAAGGAATGAAAGGGGAAGCCGCCTGATAGAATTCTGCACAGAGCATAACTTAATCATAGCTAACAATTGGTTTAAGACTCATGAAAGAAGATTGCGTACATGGAACAGACCTGGAAGTACCGGAAGGTTTCAGATTGATTATATAATAGTAAGACAGATATTTCGGAATCAGGTATTAAATTGTAAGACATTTCTAAGGGAAGATGTGGACTCTGACCGTAATGTACTGATTATGAAATGTAGATTAAAACTGAAGAAACTCCAAAAAAGTAGTAAATTAAGGAGATGCGACCTGGATAAACTGAAAGAACCAGAAGTTGATGAGAGTTTTTAGAGGGAGCATTAGGTAACAATTGACAAGAACAGGGAAGAGGAATGCATAGAGGACGAATGGGTAGCTTTGAGAGATGAGATAGTGAAAGGCAGCAGAGGATCAAGTAGGTAGAAAGACGAGGGCTGGTAGAAATCATTGGGTAAATAGAGATAATGAATTTAATTGATGAAAGGAGAAAATATAAAAATGCAGTAAATGAAGCAGGCAAAAGTCAATACAAACGTCTAAAAAACGAGATCGGCAGGCAGTGCAAAATTGCTAAGCAGGAATGGCCACAGAACAAATGAAAGGATGTAGAAGCATATCGTATATCACTAGGACTAAGGTAGATGCACCCTACAGGATATTTAAAGAGATCTTTGGAGGAAAGAGAGTCACCTGTATGAATATCAAGAGCTCAGATGGAAAACCAGTCCTAAGCAAAGAAGGGAAAGTAGAAAGGTATAAATAGTATTTTGAGGGTCTATACAACGGGGATGTACTTTAGGGCAGTACTATCGAAATGGAAGAGGACGTAGACGAAGATGAGATGGGAGATATGATAGTGCGCGAAGAATTTCACAGAGCACTTTAAGACCTACGTCAAAACAAGGCCTCGGGAGTAGACAACATTCCGTTAGAACTACTGATGGCTTTGGGAGAACCATTCATGACAAAACTCTTCCATCTGCTAAGCAAGATGTATGACACAGGAGAAATACCTCGGCGAAGATCAGTTTGGATTCCGGAGAAATGTAGGAACACGCGAAGCAATACTGATCCGACGTCTTCTCATAGAAGATAGGTTAAGAAAAGGGAATCCTACGTTTATAGCATCTGTAAACTAAGAGAACGCTTTTGACAACGTTGAATGGCATACCCTCTTTGAAACTCTAAAGGTGGCACTGATAAAATACAAGGAGCGAAAAGCTGTTTACAATTTGTACAGAAATCAGATAGCAGTTATGAGTCGAGAGGCACGAAAGCGATGCAGTGGTTGAGAAGGAAGTGAGACAAGGTTGTAGTCTACCCCTGACGTTATTCAGTCTATATATCGAACAAACAGTGAAGGAAGCAAAAGAGAAATTTGGAGTTGGAATTAAAGTCCAGGGAGGAGAAATAAAAAATTTGAGATTTGCCGATGACATTGTAGGTCTGTCAGAGACAGCAAACGACTTGAAAGAGCAGTTGGACGGAGTGGACAGTATCTTGAAAGAAGGATATAACATGAAGATCAACAAAAGCAAAACGAGAATAATGGAATGTGGTCGAATTAAATCAGGTGATGCCGATGGAATTAAATTAGGACATGAGACATGTAAAGTAGCAGATGAGTTTTACTATTTTGACAGCAAAAATAACTGATAATGGTCGAAGTGGAGAGGATATAAAATGTAAACTGGCAATGGCAAGAAGCGTTTCTGGAGAAGAGACATTTGTTAACATCGAGTAGAGATTTAAGTGTCAGGAAGTCTTTTCTGAAAAACTGTCCGCCCCTCCGCTCAGGGACTGGGTGTTGTGTTGTCTTCAACATCAATTCATCTCCATCCAGCGCGCAGGTCGCCCAGTGTGGCGTCGAATGTATAAGACCTGCAACAAGGCGGCGGGACCTGCCCCGTAAGGGGCCTCCCGGCCAGTGATGCCAAACGCTCATTTTTTTCCTGAAAATATTTGTCTGGAGTATAGCCATGTATGAAAGTGAAGGAAGGACGACAAACAGTTGAGCCAAGACGAGAATAATAGCTTTTGAAATGTGGTCCTACAGAAGACTGCTGAAGATTAGATGGCTAGATCACGTAACTAATGAGGAGGTAGTAAACAGAATTGGGGAGAAGAAGAATTTGTGGCACAACTTGACTAGAAGAAGGTTTCGGTTGGTAGGACACATTCTGAGGCAACAAGGCATCACCAATTTAGTACTGGAGGGAAGTTTGGGGGGGGGGGAAATCTTGGAGGGGGACCAAGAGATGCATACAGTAAGCAGATTCAGCAGGATGCAGATTGCAGTAATTCCTCGGAGACGAAGAGGCTTGCACAGAGAGCTGCATGAAACCAGTCTTTGGACTGAGGACCACATCAACAACACCCCGCAAAGACTCTGTAATCATCACATCCTTTGATCCTGATTTCCAAACCCAGCTACTGCAACGAGTACCTTCAGTTTTCTTTGGTCCACATGCCTCTCTGCTCCCACTCAGCCCACCACGAACCATACAACCCCAAACCTCCCGCTGCCCGCCGAGTCTTACTGCTGTGATCGAGGGGTGGGGGAAACTGAACGGGAGCAAAATTCAAATCCTGACACCCCAATCCGAAAAGTGCTTCAAATTCACCACCATTTTGCTCATACATTCCTCATTCACGTCTTTTCCGAAGATCTCCCATGCCTCATCTATAATGATAATTTAACTTCTGACTGCAGAAACCCTCACTGCAAAGCTAAGTACCTGTACCAGCGATGTGCCAACCTTCAGTCCCCACTCACCTGCAAAACTGCTATTGCTGAAGACATCATTCGCTTCATCACCACTGTCGTTCAAAACATCTACCCCTTCCAGCGTTCACATATCCTTCATCAGGTCAACCTTGCAGCACGTTCTGTATTTTATATAAATGCCAGTGCCACGTATTCACAAAACCACTCCCACTTTTTCCGATGAGGCTCCCTCATCTAATATATTCCGTCCCACCCATGAGCAGCGCCTTGAACCCCACAGCACTGTAGATCCCTTCCGTCACCACCTCTATCACAACCATACCAACAACTTTTTCGCCCTGTCCACAAATTCAATGCTAGCTCTCTGTTCTCGTCTTTAGTTTCACTCTCCAACGTGCTACCGCAATCTCTTCCGTCTACCCTTTACCTGGAGCTGGTCGTCAAGTAGACGCCACATCAGCATTATTTGAATATGATCTTGACAAATTCACCTGCCAGATTTCTGTCTATTACTAGAATAAGGTAGGCTCGGCGAGTGTTAATCTATACTGCATTTTTTGCTGTCTCGTTAAATCTCACGGCCTATTATATCCGCATACATACCGATGGATCCAAAATTCCACACGAGGAGTACACCGATGTGCTTTACTATGCCATCGTACCCGGGTCAGTAAACTTCAATTCTGCGTTAAAAGTTCTTCAATTTTTACGGAGGAGCCTGTGGAAATTTTGGAAGTGATCAAATATTTATCTTTAACATCCTTCTCAAAGGTATTCACTATGTCCAACTCCCAGAATGTCGTTAAAATATTCAACGCTGAAGATGGAATAAAATAGCCGATCATTACATATTGGATATGTTCGCTGTAAACTTGGTTAAGCAAGTCGCATCAATAGGAACTATTCTCGATTTGAGGTCGCCGTACACAGTCTCCTTACGTGAAGTGAGGAGCCAAGGAAAACAGTAAACAGATGCGGAATGCGTTTCAACAAACAGAAAGTGGATGCTATGCGGCATTACAACCTCAAATTCCTACAAGGGTATGGTTCACTAGGACTCATTTGGACAGATCAACGATTTCACCACCGTTCGACTCCGCTTTAACCATGTATCGTATACTCACCATCTGTTTAGAATCAATATTTACGATTCCTTTGCATGTGTGTGTGATTGAGTCAAAAGCTGATGTAAACCACATCTTGTTTTCGTGTCCCAAATTTGACGGCGACGACTGAAATTTTTTGAAGACTTTGATGAGTATAGGCTGTGTCCCCTTTCAGGCAGCTTGTTGTCTTTTGGTTACTGAAGTCATTCTCCCTTACAAAGTGATTGTTAATTTCATTAAGAGTATGTAGAAAAATAAGTAGGTTCTAATGTCATGCGTATTTTCATTTTTGTGTCTTGCTTATGAATAAACGTGTAGTTCACTTCTAAATATATTTGTTAAAAATTTCTTATGATCAAACTTGTGAAAGCTTAAGTATTTTCTGCGTACTCTTACTTGTACAATATAAGCATGAGTTTTACGTTGCTAAATAGAATACAAACTCTGGAGACCAAAGTTAAAAATAATGAAGTGGTCAGTTCTGCATTACATAGTGGTTTTGAGATAATTTTAATCAGTAGAGTATCGTTTGAAAGATTCTGCCTGGAGTAAAGCACGATTTCTTGTTTTTTTTTTTTTTTTTTTTTTTTTTTGATACATACATGTTTTGGTGTCGTTTCACCTTTCTTAGTGGATTTCCCTTCATATATCTGTCGTATCACAAGAAAATGTTACATTGAAAAACATATAGTTTTAGAATCGTGACCACTATATTTATTCTTTATTGAAATTATACACCTTGATACCAGATTCGTTTGTTCATGGGGCTGTCTGTACAGCTGATATTGTAGTACATTTTGCCATCTGCAACTAATAAGGATTTGTCTAAATTAATGTGCTTTATACGGATCGAAAAAATTTTAGGTCCAAAGAGAAACTATTAGTGTTTAGATTTTTTGGGCTCTCTGTATGTTACATATCTTACAACAGTTATTTACTTGTTTATTTATGCTTTCAGTACTGTTGTGTTATTAGGTGTATTTTTTGTTTACTATTCTCAATGAGTTGCGATAACAATTTTCCATTAGGTGGTCAACTTGGTCTTCACACATTACGAGGATTGCAACACCTAATCTCCATAGTCCATCTCCCACGCTGATGTCTCGCTACATGGCCAGCCTATTTCCATTTCAGCATCTTAACAGACAATATCACGCCCTTAATTCCTGTATTCTCTGTTGCGATTGAGATGGCACAGCTGTAAGACACTTGACTCGTATTGAGGAAGACAGGGGTCAGGTTTAGGTTTTCCGTGGTTTCCCCAAGTCGCATAAGGCGCATGACAGGATGGTTCCTTTGAAAGGGCACGGTCGATTTCCTTTCTAATCCTTCTTCAATCCGAGTTTGTGCTCCGTCTCTGATCACCCTCGTCGTCGAAGTAACTTCAAGCGATAATATTTCTTCCTTCCTTTCCTCTTCTCTTACTCATTTGTTTGTTTCCCTGTCTCTTTTCCTTATGCACAACATTCACCAACAGCGGTAACGTAAACCGGCATAAAACGCACTATTGAGCAACGGAAAGTCCACGATGGCTGCGACAAGTGGAACATCAGCGACCTTGGCGGGATAATGTATGGTGCGGCATTATGGGAGGAAGGATAATTGGCTCCCATTTTATCGATGGCAATCTAAATGGTGCAATGTATGCTGATTTCCTACGTAATGTTCTACCGATGTTTCTACAAGATGTTTCACTGCATGACAGAATGGCGATGTACTTCCAACATGATCGATGTCTGGCACATAGCTCGCGTGCGGCTGAAGCGGTATTGAATAGCATATTTCATGGCAGGTGGATTGGTCGTCGAAGCACCATACCATGGCCCCCACGTTCACCGGATCTGACGTCCCCGGATTTCTTTCTGTGGGGAAAGTTGAAGGATATTTGCTATCGTGATCCACCGACAACGCCTGACAACATGCGCCAGCGCATTGTCAATGCATGTGCGAACATTACGGAAGGCGGACTACTCGCTGTTGAGAGGAATGTCGTTCACGTATTGCCAAATGCATTGAGGTTGACGGGACACCATTTTGAGCATTTATTGCATTAATGTGGTATTTACAGGTAATCACGCTGTAACAGCATGCGTTCTCAGGAATGATAAGTTCACAAAGGTACATGTATCATATTGGAACAACGGAAATAAAATGTTCAAACTTACCTACGTTCTGTATTTTAATTTAAGAAACCTACCTGTTACCAACTGTTCGTCTAAAATTGTGAGCCATATGTTTGTGACTATTACAGCGCCATCCATCACAAAGCGAAAAAGGTGGTCCAATTAAAACATTCATATTTCTTTACGTACTACACGAATATGTAATAAAAATGGGGGTTCCTGTTTGAAAAAGCGCAGTTGATATCCGTTTGACCTATGGCAGCGAACTCGGGACCTTTGCCTTTCGCGGGCAAGTGCTCTACCAGCTGAGCTACCCAAGCACGACTCACGCCCCGTCCTCACAGCTTTACTTCCGCCAATACCTCGTCTCCTACCTTCCAAACTTTACAGAAGTTCTCCTGCGAACTCCGCTGCAAAGTGAAAATCTCATTCTGTGTACTGTGTATCCTTTTAGAAGTGACCGAGCGAGGTGGCGCAGTGGTTAGACACTGGACTCGCATTCGGGAGGACGACGGTTCAATCCCGCGTCCGGCCATCCAGATTTAGGTTTTCCGTGATTTCCCTAAATCACTCCAGGTAAATGCCGGGATGGTTCCTCTGAAAGGGCACGGCCGACTTCCTTCCCCATCCTTCCCTAATCCGATGAGACCGATGACCACGCTGTCTGGTCTCCTTCCCCAAACCAACCAACCAACCAACCTTTTAGAAGTGACTTACCATATCATTGTATAGAATGACTAAAGGATGAATAATAATAGTAATTATTATGATTACTATTAATGTTAGACTATTATTATATTCCTTACATAGAATAAATAACCTATTTACTTGATTCAGTAGTTTCGTGTGCGCGTCACCAATCAAAGTTACGAGGCCTCTAATTAATCAATAACTGTTCCACAGACGTCCTCCATTTGTCAGAATTAGTGAACTTTTACTGAAGAATCCTGTCAGTCACTAGATCATCAGTACATCAAAAGCCTGTCATACTCCTTCATGGAGTCTTAGTTTAGTTGCCAGTGGGTCCATAAAAATGCAATAACGCGATTACTGTGATACGAAGTTTTAGTAATTTGTATGTTTCACTGTTATACACACAACAGTGGTAGATGAACACCTCTAAAGAAGACACGAATTGTACTGGAATAGAACCGTAGTAGCAGCAATTCAGATAACGTGCTGTAGACAGATGGAGAACAAATTCCAGCTTGTTTCCATTATTTAGTATTTGATAAAATCATGTTAGTAAAGTGACAATGTTCGGGAGCGGCTTAGGAGTCTCAATGCTGTCTACAATATACTTCTTTTGGAACGGCTGGTACGAAGTGCTCTAAAATACCAGAAATTCCTGCGGAAGCTACCTTCTACATTGATGCAGTTGGGCATGGCCGATTCCCCTTCTTACCCTTCCATGCTAGTAGCCGAGTTATTAGCTATTTTACACCCCATACCATATGCAACAGAGTTACAAGTCGATAAAATCATTATATGTACCCATTATATGAATACTCTGCTGTCCCCTGAAAGAGCAGCTTCAGGGAAACTTCAAAACATCTAGCGCAGGAGATCCTTAGACATCTTACTAGATCGAACGACTTCCACAAATCTATCAGTTTCTAGTGGATACTGGGGCAAAGAAGGCGCTGACCAGTTTACCAAGAACGTGGACCACTCGCACCCACTTTAATATCCCTTTCGAACTGGGACTGCTATTGATATTTGCAGTTAAGCCAAAGCAGAACGATCAACGCTGTATAAGGCGTACATTAACGTCAAATGAATTAGATGCTAGGCTTTACAGGGAATGCCAGTATTAATGTGGTAATAGTAAATGCAGGAGCGTCTACAGAAAGGTCCCAGAAATGCTCTCATTAATAAACGGTCACAATGCCCACATACACTCCTGGAAATGGAAAAAAGAACACATTGACACCGGTGTGTCAGACCCACCATACTTGCTCCGGACACTGCGAGAGGGCTGTACAAGCAATGATCACACGCACAGCACAGCGGACACACCAGGAACCGCGGTGTTGGCCGTCGAATGGCGCTAGCTGCGCAGCATTTGTGCACCGCCGCCGTCAGTGTCAGCCAGTTTGCCGTGGCATACGGAGCTCCATCGCAGTCTTTAACACTGGTAGCATGCCGCGACAGCGTGGACGTGAACCGTATGTGCAGTTGACGGACTTTGAGCGAGGGCGTATAGTGGGCATGCGGGAGGCCGGGTGGACGTACCGCCGAATTGCTCAACACGTGGGGCGTGAGGCCTCCACAGTACATCGATGTTGTCGCCAGTGGTCGGCGGAAGGTGCACGTGCCCGTAGACCTGGGACCGGACCGCAGCGACGCACGGATGCACGCCAAGACCGTAGGATCCTACGCAGTGCCGTAGGGGACCGCACCGCCACTTCCCAGCAAATTAGGGACACTGTTGCTCCTGGGGTATCGGCGAGGACCATTCGCAACCGTCTGCATGAAGCTGGGCTACGGTCCCGCACACCGTTAGGCCGTCTTCCGCTCACGCCCCAACATCGTGCAGCCCGCCTCCAGTGGTGTCGCGACAGGCGTGAATGGAGGGACGAATGGAGACGTGTCGTCTTCAGCGATGAGAGTCGCTTCTGCCTTGGTGCCAATGATGGTCGTATGCGTGTTTGGCGCCGTGCAGGTGAGCGCCACAATCAGGACTGCATACGACCGAGGCACACAGGGCCAACACCCGGCATCATGGTGTGGGGAGCGATCTCCTACACTGGCCGTACACCACTGGTGATCGTCGAGGGGACACTGAATAGTGCACGGTACATCCAAACCGTCATCGAACCCATCGTTCTACCATTCCTAGACCGGCAAGGGAACTTGCTGTTCCAACAGGACAATGCACGTCCGCATGTATCCCGTGCCACCCAACGTGCTCTAGAAGGTGTAAGTCAACTACCCTGGCCAGCAAGATCTCCGGATCTGTCCCCCATTGAGCATGTTTGGGACTGGATGAAGCGTCGTCTCACGCGGTCTGCACGTCCAGCACGAACGCTGGTCCAACTGAGGCGCCAGGTGGAAATGGCATGGCAAGCCGTTCCACAGGACTACATCCAGCATCTCTACGATCGTCTCCATGGGAGAATAGCAGCCTGCATTGCTGCGAAAGGTGGATATACACTGTACTAGTGCCGACATTGTGCATGCTCTGTTGCCTGTGTCTATGTGCCTGTGGTTCTGTCAGTGTGATCATGTGATGTATCTGACCCCAGGAATGTGTCAATAAAGTTTCCCCTTCCTGGGACAATGAATTCACGGTGTTCTTATTTCAATTTCCAGGAGTGTAGTACTAGGGACGGAAAGTTGGCTGAAACCAGATGTAAACAGTAAAGAAATTCTAAACTCGGATTGGAATGTATACCGCAGAGACAGGCCGGACAGTGAAGGGGGAGGCGTGTTTATAGCGATAAAACGTGCAATCGTATCGAAGGAAATTGACGGAGATCCTAAATGTAAATAATTTGGATGAAGGTCACGGTTGTTGAAGCAGGCTCAAACATTATAATTGGATGTCTCTATAGGCCCCCTGACTCAGCAGCTGTTGTGGCAGAACAGCTGAAGGAAAATTTTGAAAATATTTCGAGTAGATTCCCCGACCATGTTATAGTTTTGGGTGGAGATTTTAATTTACCAGATGTAGACTGGGAGACTGAAACGTTTATAACCGGTGGCAGGGACAAATAATCCAATGAATTTTTTTTTAAGTGCATTATCTGAAAACTACCTTGAGTAGTTAAACAGAGAACCGACTCGTGGCGATAACGTATTAGACGTCCTGGTGACAAACAGACGCGAACTACTGTATTTGAAACAGTTAACGCAGAACAGGGAATCAGCGATCATAAAGCATCGGTTATTTCAGCCGTAAATAGAAATATTAAAAAAGGTAGGAAGATTTTTCTGTTTAGCAAAAGTGACAAAAAGCAGATTTCAGAGTACCTGACGGCTCAACACAAAAGTTTTATCTCAAGTACAGATAGTGTTGAGGATCAGTGGACAAAGTTCAAAACCATCGCACAATATGCATTAGATGAGTATGTGCCAAGCAATATCGTAAGAGATGGAAAAGAGCCATCATGGTACAACAACCGAGTTAGAAAACTGCTACGGAAGCAAAGGGAACTTCATAAAGAAGGCCAAAGCCTTGCAGACAAACAAAAATTACGCGAAGCGAAATGTGGTGTGAGGAGGGCAATGCGAGAGGCGTTCAACGAATTTGAAAGTGAAGTTCTATGTACTGACTTGGCAGAAAATCCTAAGTAATATTGGTCTTATGTCAAAGCGGTATGTGGATCAAAACAAAATGTCCAGTCACCCTGTGACCAAAATGGTACGGAAACAGAGGATGACAGACTAAAGGCCGAAATACAGGGTGATTCAAAAAGAATACCACAACTTTACAAATGTGTATTTAATGAAAGAAACATAATATAACCTTCTTTATACATCATTACAAAGCGTATTTAAAAAGGTTTTTTTTTCACTCAAAAACAAGTTCAGAGATGTTCAATATGGCCCCCTCCAGACACACGAGCAATATCAACCCGATACTCCAACTTGTTCCACACTCTCTGTAGCATATCAGGCGTAACAGTTTGGATAGCTGCTGTTATTTCTCGTTTCAAATCATCAATGGTGGCTGGGAGAGGTGGCCGAAACACCATATCCTTAACATACCCCCATAAGAAAAAATCGCAGGGGGTAAGATCAGGGCTTCTTGGAGGCCAGTGATGAAGTGCTCTGTCACGGGCTGCCTGGCGGCCGATCCATCGCCTCGGGTAGTTGACGTTCAGGTAGTTACGGACAGATAAGTGCCAATGTGGTGGCACTCCATCCTGCTGAAATATGAATTGTTGTGCTTCTTGTTCGAGCTGAGGGAATAGCCAATTCTCTAACATCTCCAGATACTGTAGTCCAGTTACAGTAGCACCTTCGAAAAAAAAGGGACCAAAAACTTTATTGGCTGAAATGGCACAGAAAACGTTCACCTTAGGCGAGTCACGTTCATACTGAGTTGTTTCCCGCGGATTCTCAGTGCCCCATATACAGACATTGTGACGGTTGACTTTCCCGTTAGTGTGGAAAGTTGCTTCACTAAACACAATCTTTGAAACGAAAGATTCATCTGTTTCCATTTGAGCAAGGATAAAATCACAGAAATCGATTCTTTTAATCTTATCAGCTGCAGACAGTGCTTGAACCAATTTCAGACGATAAGGTTTCATAACTAACCTTTTTCGTAGGACTCTCCATACAGTTGATTGTGGAATTTGCAGCTCTCTGCTAGCTCTGCGAGTCGATTTTCCTGGGCTGCGAACAAATGCTTGCTGGATGCGTGCTACATTTTCATCACTCGTTCTCGGGCGTCCAGAACTTTTCCCTTTGCACAAACACCCATTCTCTGTAAACTGTTTATACCAACGTTTAATACACCACCTATCAGGAGGTTTAACACCATACTTCGTTCGAAATGCACGCTGAACAACTGTCGTCGATTCACTTCTGCCGTACTCAATAACACAAAAAGCTTTCTGTTGAGCGGTCGCCATCTTAGCATCAACTGACGCTGACGCCTAGTCAACAGCGCCTCAAGCGAACAAATGTACAACTAAATGAAACTTTATAGCTCCCTTAATGCGCCGACAGATAGTGCTTAGCTCTGCCTTTTGTCGTTGCAGAGTTTTAAATTCCTAAAGTTGTGGTATTCTTTTTGAATCACCCTGTACTACATGTATTTTTCCAAAGCTGTTTCACAGAGGAAGACTGCACTGTAGTTCCTTCTCTAGATTGTCGCACAGATGACAAAATGGTATATATCGAAATAGATGACAGAGGGATAGAAAAACAATTGAAGTTGCTCAAAAGAGGAAAGGCCGCTGGACCTGATGGGATACCAGTTCGATTTTACACAGAGTACGCGAAGGAACTTGGCCCCATTCTTGTAGCGGTGTACCGTAGGTCTCTAGAAGAGCGTAGCGTTCGAAAAGATTGGAAAAGAGCACAGGTCTTCCCCGTTTTCAAGAAGGGACGTAGAACAGATGTGCAGAACTATAGACCTATATCTCTAACGTCGATCAGTTGTAGAATTGTGGAACAAGTATTATGTTCGAGTATAATGACTTTCCTGGAGACTAGAAATCTACTGTGTAGGAATCAGCATGGGTTTCGAAAGAGACGGTCGTGTGAAACTCAGCTCGCGCTATTTGTCCACGAGACTCAGAGGGCCATAGACACGGGTTCCCAGGTAGATGCCGTATTTCTTAACTTCCGCAAGGCGTTTGATACAGTTCCCCACAGTCGTTTAATGAACAAAGTAAGAGCATATGGACTATCAGATCAGTTGCGTGATTGGATTTAAGAGTTCCCAGATAACAGGACGCAGCATGTCATTCTCAATGGAGAGAAGTCTTCCGAAGTAAGAGTGATTTCAGGTGTGCCGCAGGGGAGTGTGTTCACGATATATATAAATGACCTTGTGAATAGCATCGGAAGTTCACTGAGGCTTTTTGCGGATGATGCTGTAGTACATCGAGAAGTTATAACAGTGGAAAATTGTACTGAAATGCAGGAGGATTTGCAACGAATTGACGCATGGTGCAGGGAATGGCAATTGATTCTCAGTGTAGATAAGTGTAGTGTGCTGCGAATACAAATAAGGAAAGATCCTTTCTCATTTAGCTACGATATAGCAGGTCAGCAACTGGAAGCAGTTAATTCCATAAATTACCTCTGAGTAGGCATTAGGAGTGATTTAAAATGAAATGACCATATAAAATTAATCGTCGGTAAAGCAGATGCCAGACTGAGATTCATTGGAAGAATCCTAAGGAAATGCAGTCCGAAAACAAAGGAAGTAGGTTACAGTACACTTGTTCGCCCACTGCTTGAATACTGCTCACCGGTGTGGGATCCGAACCAGATAGGGTTGATAGAAGAGATAGAGAAGATCCAGAGAAACGCTCAGTATTTTTTTTTTTTTTTGTTGAAGTTTCGAGAACATACCTTCACCGAGGAGTCAAGCAGTATATTGCTCCCTCCTACGTATATCTCGCGAAGAGAGGATTAAATCAGAGAGATTAGAGCCCACACAGAGGCATAACGACCATCTTTCTTTCCACGAACAATACGAGACTGGAATAGAAGGGAGAACCGATACAGGTACTCAAGGCACCCTCCGCCACACACCGTCACGTGGCTTGCGGAGTATGGATGTAGATGTAGATATACGAAAGCTTCTACCATATGCACCGTGGTACGTTAATTCTGGCCTCAACAGGAAGTAGATTGGCACTACTAATAGGTTATGAACAGACAATACAGCTAATGACAGGAAACAGATTTTGATTTAAAAGTTGTGAAAATACGAGCATTTTTGAACAGGCTGCATTTACATTTCTTAGTGTTTTGATTTATATTTAACAGTAATTTTTTTTGTTTCATGATTGTTAAACATTCATTCCGCGATCCACCTGAATTTAAGTCCACCCAGATACCAGAGATAAAGGAGGAACAAAACTTTTTGGAGCTGATTATTTTATTATATCTGAGCAGAGCAGGGAGGAATTTCAGGTAGTCTTCATCGTAAATATGAACATTATTAAAAACATTACAGGAATCGCAGACAAATAATTACTTGACACTTCACGGATATCATTAAATTTTGTGAATCAACTTGCTCAAATTGTGATGAGGAAGGAAGCGACATTTGCGAAGAACTAAAGAAACTAGTAACTTATAGCGAATAGCACTGCAAGATGCTACTTGATGGCTTTAATGCTACTACAGAAAGGAACGATTACTTAATGGAAAACACAAATATGCAGCCTGACAAAAAGAATGAAGCACCCCGAAGAAGGAGAGCAAACTAAACATCACAGGTTGAGAGAGTATCTGATGTTATTTCAGTGATTATAGTATCGAGTCAAATTTACAAAAAACTTGGCAGTATAAGCCCCCTTTCAGTATGACATTGAAACCTCTCGGACCTGAATGCATACACTGATTCAATCGGTAAGGTTGTCCTGAAGCCTTTTTAGCCTCTCCTGACGCTGGATGGCCTACAGGTGTTGTAGATGTCCCGGATACTGGCGCGTCCCAAAAGGGAAACTTTACTGTTCACAGGGGCACTTCAGTATCAGGCAGACAGTGCCATGTGCGGACGAGCATTGTCCTGTTGAACAATGACACCGTCATACTGCCACGTGAGAGATACTACATTAAGACGCAGGATGCCTGTGATGGAGCTTCAGCCACTACCAACAGTGGCCTGAAGTCATAACAATGGTTCCCGACACCATGGTGCCAGGAGTAACACCGCTTTACTTTTCCAAAACACTGGAAGAATGAGAGCTCTCCCGACGTCACCTCCATACTCGCCGACGATGGTCGTGCAGGGTACTTCAGAACAAATATTCACTTATCAGCAGTCAATTTTTGTAGGTCACAGTAACACTTCAGGGTGTCCGTTTGCATTTTTATGTTAATGGCAGCCTAAGCATACAGTGGTAATTCCCTCGTATGACTGCTCCTAGTCTCCGAGCAGAGGTGCGGAATGACACAGAACGTTGTAAGGAGAACAACATGTGGTATCGTTTGACGCCACGCAAGTCCACGTCAGGTGGCAGTAACCCATGTGACTGCACTGCCAATCTGCAACCGGCTCCCCGCCCTGAGTGGCTGAGTGGTTCTAGGCGCTACAGTCTGGACGCGCGCGACCGCTAATGTCGCAGGTTCGAATCCTGCCTCGGGCATGGATGTGTGTGATATCCTTAGGTTAGTTAGGTTTAACTAGTTCTAAGTTCTAGGGGACTAATGACCTCAGAAGTTGAGTCCCATAGTGCTCAGAGCCATTTTAACCACTTTTTTTTAATACAGATAATGAATAAAATATTTACATAGGTGTTCAAAGAGCTTGGTGACACAGACGTCATATGAACCATAAGCGGACAAAGAAGTGAATGAGATAAGTTTAAGTTATATCAACATTAGTGTTACAGTATCACCATTATGCTGCCACCGACGTATATTTGGCGTTAGGCGACGTAATCATACACGTAAGCAACTGATAGCAGACATGGAAGGAATCACACGTAATTGCAAATTCAAGTGTGTGTTGTGTGTGTGTGTGTGTGTGTGTGTGTGTGTGTGTTTGCGTGCGGGTGTACCTGGACATTATTATAGTGATGCCATGATTAGTGACGCCATTGCTTGAAGTGTGTCAGATCCTCGCATACGGGAACAGATTCTTAAATGTCGTTATCGTAGATGACAACAGGTTTTGGAATTAGCGGAGCGTCAGGACTCATATGGTAGTACAGCAGTAGACTTTGATTCCGTTTCTGTTCGTGGAAAAATGAAAAAAAGAAAAAAAACCGGAAAGCGTGCTCCTTTCATGACGATTTTATTGTGGCAATCACGATCCACGCTCAAGTTCAATCTGTCTGTTTGCAGAAACCCAAGTCCAACAACCACTCCGCACGTTCTCTAAGTTTTCGGTCAATGAATGTCAACGCAAGGTTTTCACAGTCAAATTGTGGCTCTAGTGTTACTTAGTGCAAGCCAAGTGCAACAGCAAACAAGTCCCATAGTTCTTCCAGAGTCATTTCACAGGCAATTTCTTCTGGTTACAATGGACATGAGATTCCCGTGTTACGTATTTGCAGCCTACCTACCACATTTCCTAACGTTACTCAGTTTCGTTCAGAGTTTTTCGCTCACGTGACAATGAAGATATTTTTGGTATCGACTCTTTTGATCTGTTTGGTATGCACATCCAAGACAATGTTCTTACTGTGAACTCCTATGTATCTACGGACAGGGTAGCTCAACTTAGAGTTGAATGCAGTGACCTTTTCAAGATGACCTAGGCAAAGCTAAGAATTATCAAGCTCACATTACCATGAAAGAAAATTCTCAGCCACGGTTTTGCCGAGGACGGCCCGTCCTTGACTCCATCAGAGATCATATGACACAGAAACTCCTATCTAGGCAGGACAGCCGGCCGGATTGGCCGTGCGGTTCTAGGCGCTACAGTCTGGAACCGAGCGACCGCTACGGTCGCAGGTTCGAATCCTGCCTCGGGCATGGATGTGTGTGATGTCCTTAGGTTAGTTAGGTTTAATTAGTTCTAAGTTCTAGGCGATTGATGACCTCAGAAGTTAAGTCGCATAGTGCTCAGAGCCATTTGAACCATTTTTTAGGCAGGACAAAGGCTCGATTTCCCCTGTAGCAGCCTATCGTGGGTATCCCCTTTTATGACTACAAAGAAACTTTCAGGCAAGCTACGTTTATATGCAGATTTCGAGGCAACAGTAAATCCACAGGCTGTGATTGACTCTTTTCCTTTCGCGTGGCCTGAAGAACTCGTGAACAAGCTTGGAATTGGTTGCTACTTTTCCAAAATGGATTCTCGCGATGCTTATTTGCAGCTTCCCTTGGATGAACAGCCCCTCCGAGTTTTCGTGAACAACACCCTTATGGGGTTATTGAAGTTGTGGTTGCAGTGCAGCAGTGCGTCGCACCTGCAGTTTTTTACGGCTACTTATCTCACTTGACTTCTAAAGTTCCTTCTTCGAACTATCTGGTCGACATAGCCGCTTTGGATCCTACTGCCGACGAACATTTTTTCAATCCCAGGAACTCATTTCAAGCGTTCTCAGATGCTGGGCTACAGTGTAATAAATCCAAATGCAGTGCCTAGCTCCTTCTTCCGGACTGAGATTAAAAATTTAGGTCACGTTACCAACAGTCAGGGTATCCACACTTTGCAGCCACACTTAACGATCATCCAGGACCTTCCTGCCCCTGCACCTAGGAACGACAGTGAGCTCCATGCTGTGTCGGGTAAACTAACTTATTATATTCAGTTCACTCCAAACGCTGCGCACCATGCAGCTACACTGCATCGCCTTCGACGAAGGAATGTTGCTTTTCAGCGGGCTAGGGAGTGTCAAGTTGGACTCAGAAGCTGAAGGATGCTTTATGGCGCGATTACTGTTTGGTGCATTTTGATCCCGCTAAGCCGGTCTTCATGGCAGATGACCCATCCTCTTACATGACTTGCGCTGTTCTCTCTCAGAGAGTTGGATCATTGGACAGGCCAACTGCTTTTGCATCCAGATTCCTCAACAAAGCACAATGCAACTATTCGCAGATTGAGAAGGAAGCTCTTGCTATCGCATATGGGGTTACCAAATTCCCCCATTACTTGTGGGGTAGAAAATTCTGTTTGGTGACAGATCACAAGCCTCTCACCTCATTGTCCAAAGCCAGGACCTCCATACACTAGCCTAAGATGCTGTATTGATCTCTGCTGCTCTCTAATTATACTAAGCAGCTCGCCTAAAAATTTGACTTCACAACGTCCAGTATATGTGGAACACCAGGCTGCTCCACCACAAAAATGTTTTGACTGGCCAAAGCCCAGCGCTCCTTGCAACGTTTACATATTCACTTTGCAGGTCCCTACTGGAATTCCCGTTGTATTATTGTGGTTGACTCCTTTAGCAATTTTCCATTCGTGGAGACCATGCAATCCACCACAACAGCTAGCACTGTCAAGACATTAACATCAGTTTTGTGCATCGACAGTTTACCATAAGTGTTGGTTTCAGACACTAGACGCCATATTACATCTGCAGAATTTCAGCAGTTCTGTGATGTCAACGGCATCAAGCATGTGACGACAGCACCATTCCACCTTCAATCCAATGGTGAAGTGGAACGCTTGGTCAGAACTTTCAAGCAACAGATGGACAAGTTACGCACTTTCCATACGCGGGAGCAAGCTTTAGTGCTCTTCCTCTCGTCCTAACTTTCCCAGCCACGCAACGACAAATCGCCAGCGGAGCTCTTGTGTGGATGATGGCATAGGGCACTGTTTCAGCTGCTGCATTCTTTGTAGTGTCGGCCCATCCTCCGTAGCGTTCTGAGTTAAATGTGAATGACTTGGTCGTTTCAGAGTTTTTGGCAGACACGAGCGTTGGGAACGAGGCGTTATCACCGAAGTTCCGGACTGCTCTATGCATGTTGTATAGAGTCCCATTGGGTTGCAGAAGCGCTATCAGAATCAGCTTTGTTAATGTGGACTGCGTGATCCCGCCAAGCGCTCTTTTCCATTTGCAGATTCGTTGCCGCCTTCGTCTCTTTTCGCGTCCCACTCTGCTGGCACTGGACGGGAAGTCAGAGGACGTCGACGCAACGCCGTCGCCGTCACCGTCTCCGCAGCGCCAGCAGCCCTAGCCGCGAGAGCTACACCTCCTTCGCCCTGAATTCTAGAGCTCTGCATTTCGATGAAAACAACCGCTCGAGCATTTCCCGTTTCGTGCCGCTGCTCGACGGCTGGGAAAGGCCCACGCTGCGATACGGCTGTGGCCGTCTAATGCGCCATGTGGCCGGTTGTCCTCCACCTCTCGGTTATCGGTTGGACTGTCGAGCACTGCCGGGCGCTCGAGCGTACTCACAATCTCGGCCGGTGACAGTACAGCCGCCGCGCGCTCTACGGTGCCGAATCGCATTAGAAACCGGGTGTACACGCAGTTGACGACCTGGCTTTGAGAAGCGCAAACAGTGTTATGGATAAATCAAGTATAGGTCGTAAACGTTCCATTCATGAAACGAAGAGAAGTATTATGGAGAGAATTAGGAGCGGCTCATTAGTCCTGGAGAAGAAAGACATGTCGCAAGAGGAGGCGAAAAGTGAAGCTTGGAAATCGTTTGCACTTGTAGTGGACCCTGTCACGCAGGCTTCTGCTGGTTTCGTGCAATGTACCACATGTGATACCATACTTTCGTACCAGTCAAGCACAACATGTATGATTCGGCACTGCAAAAGTAAATGCGGAACAGTAGTCCACCGGCCACTTTCAGTACCAAGTAGCATAAAGAAAGTTGTTGTTGATAGGTTGGTCGGTATGAGTGGAATAGATTTGCTACCGTTAAATACTTGTAGTAAGATTGGCTTCAAGATTTATTCGCAGGAGCTCATCAATGTTGGCGCCACTTACGGCAAAGTCAGTATAGAAGATGTTCTTCCGCACCCTACAACTGTATCGCGGCATATTAAAGAAAAGGCAGACAAAATACGGGTGACAATGCTGCCCAAGCTAATATGTGCCTTAAAGAACAAAATGTGCGCTTTAGACGCTGATCTGTGGTCTGATAACTACAAGAAGAGAAATTTTTTGACTGTGACGTCGCATTATGTGAATGATGAGTGGCAGCTAGAAACGCTTGTTTTGATAACAACCGAGTTTCCGGACGTACCTAAGACAGGAGAGAACATACGGCACGAAATCGAAGAGCGGGTGCTTGAGTTAGGAATTGACAAAAATGATCTTACGAAATGTTACTTTGTCACCGACCAAGGAGCTAACATGAAGAAGGCACTTGAATCTTACGACCGTTTGCCTCGCTTTGATCACTGCTTGATGACTGCGCTTCGTCACACATTTCGAGAGACGTTTTTAGAAGACGAAGCCCCTGAAATCCTGTCGTGTCTACTATCAGCAAGAGCTATAGTAGGCTATTTGAAGAGACCGGGTCACTCGGGGCATCTGCGCCACTCTGTGAAGCAAGTAGCTGTAACTCGGTGGAACAGTATACTGTTAATGCTCAATTCCATCATAAGTCAAATCGACGATATTCGAGGTCTACTAGAATCCCGGGGGCAATCGACACTCTTAGAAACCTTCCAAGAAGGGTGCGTACGAGACGTTGTCGCTTTTCTAACCCCCTTTAAAGAAGCGAGTTTGGATTTGGAAACTGCAAAGGTAACAACGCTGGACCGTGTGCTGCAGTGGTACAAGGGTCTGTTACATCACTGTGAACCAATAGACAGTGACAACGAGGTAAGAACACTTTCCATAGGTTACGATCCTTTATACAACTGTTGAATTATAAGAGTGCAGTTATGTATATTGGGTTTCCTTTTCAGCTCATGGCGAAAATAAAAAGGAGAGCAGCATACTTCATCACAGAGAAGTGCAAAATTGAGTCTATCCATTATGTTGCCACGGTTCTGTGGCCATCACGGCGTCATTTGAAGAAACTCACAGCAGACGAAAAGCAAGCCGCGTATGCTGAAGTTCGACGATTGTACTCGGAACTGCCCGTAAATGGTAAGGTTCATTCACTGAAACCAATTAGTAAACGAATGTTTGTTTGTCTAATCTGCCATCCTTCGTTAGATCAACATTTATTACGTCTACAATGTGATATTTGGGAAAGGTTTCGCAGCTTAAACATTCCACAATGCGTTTTAATATAATTTGTGCGATATATATAAAATGTCACCGTAAATATAGTCGTTTAGTAACAAGTAATTCTAACTATGGTGTATACATATTTGAAGGTGACAGGAATATCTTACGGATGTTTTCATTCATGTTTAGAGTCCATTCGAGCAAACAGTGACCAAGTTCTTCCCATGAAAAAGTCCAGGATGGACTGGAGTTCGGATGAGGACGACGAAGATGGACACACAGTTACTACCAATGAACTCGACAGGTACCTTTCGCTCTCCAAATCCGACTGTAGCTGTGCCGAAGGACAAATTTTGCAGTGGTGGAAAACGCACGCGGGGTTATTTCCAAGGCTGTCGGTAGTAGCCAGAAGAGTTCTCTGTATTCCTGCCACTAGTGCTGCCAGCGAGAGAAATTTTAGCCAGGCCGGTCACCTGCTGTCCAGCAAAAGATCGTGCCTGGTATCAGACAAGGTGGATGATCTCTTATTGATCCATCACAATTACGTAAGTATTCACAACATCACAAGGAAGGAAACATTCCTCAAACTGTATGAATGTATGATTCCACTTTCATTGACTTCACAGGAAGAAGTTCAAACCGCCATCTGTTGTAATAGCTCCAGGAACACAAATGACGCCTGTGTATCAGGGAGGACCAATGACGAAAAACGAATTGTATAGTCATGATTCACTTGTAACGTTTTTACAGGTCACAATTTGTTCAGAAATTAACGTTTGTGCAACAAAATTTCGTGAGTATTACTTTTAACTCTGTCATTCCTTCCCGATCCTTCATTTAATATTAGCACAACGTATACGTGGCCGAGTTTGCGCTTTGTGCATCTTCTTCCTAATAATAATGCTCTGCGTAAGTGTAAAATTAATAGTACACCCACAAAACACTGATGGACCTTGCAAAATAACTTGTGATCCTTTGTTAGCAACTCTCACTTCCAGATCTTCTATGGCAGAAAACGAACAACAGCAACTGTAATCCATCCATTGCCAGCTTGATGTGTATCTAATTGCGTAAGTGTAAAATTAATAATACATCCACAAAAGACTGATGGACCTTGCAGAATAACTTGTGATCCTTTGTTAGCAACTCTGACTTCCAGATCTTCTATGGCGCCGGCCGAAGTGGCCGTGCGGTTAAAGGCGCTGCAGTCTGGAACCGCGAGACCGCTACGGTCGCAGGTTCGAATCCTGCCTCGGGCATGGATGTTTGTGATGTCCTTAGGTTAGTTAGGTTTAACTAGTTCTAAGTTCTAGGGGACTAATGACCTCAGCAGTTGAGTCCCATAGTGCTCAGAGCCATCACTTCCAGATCTTCTATGGCAGAAAACGAACAACAGCAACTGTAATCCATCCATTGCCAGCTTGATGTGTATCTAATTGCGTAAGTGTAAAATTAATAATACATCCACAAAAGACTGATGGACCTTGCAGAATAACTTGTGATCCTTTGTTAGCAACTCTGACTTCCAGATCTTCTATGGCGCCGGCCGAAGTGGCCGTGCGGTTAAAGGCGCTGCAGTCTGGAACCGCGAGACCGCTACGGTCGCAGGTTCGAATCCTGCCTCGGGCATGGATGTTTGTGATGTCCTTAGGTTAGTTAGGTTTAACTAGTTCTAAGTTCTAGGGGACTAATGACCTCAGCAGTTGAGTCCCATAGTGCTCAGAGCCATTTTTTTCTTCTATGGCCTTGTAAACTGTTTGACGGGAACGTCGATATCTTCTGCTGTAGCGAGGCATCTCACAACATGCAGTTGCACGCGCTGCTGCTCGCCGACTGACGTCGGCTTTGACTCATCATTACTTATATGAGCGCGAAGCTCGTGACCTTGAACGGGACTTAGAAAATTCAGCCGAGGACTGGCGCGAATCCCGTACGCGCGCGGTAGGATCTCTAGACCGCGCGCGGACGGGTTTCAGCCTTGGCAAGGCGCCAGAGCCAGATGCCTCGTTATGCGTCACAGCTCAGCGTATATTGCATCACATTGTTCCAACTCTACAAGTTATTTTGCAAGGTCCATCAGTGTTTTGTGGGTGTACTATTAATTTTACACTTACGCAATTAGACGCAGCTCAAGCTGGCAATGGTTGGATTACAGTTGCTGTTGTTCGTTTTGATGGTAATAAAGTGAAGAATGTTACTGGTTTGGAAGCATTCAATGCAAGAGATGTTATTGCTTACCGTACTTTTCATGTTGGAGAAGTGTATAATAGAGATTTGGGACTGTCATACTTTGTATCTAACCAGTCATTTTATTTAAGAACAAGAAATCATCGTAAAATAAGTGAACAAGAGAGTGTGTGTATATGGATGAAAGGTGCTGGAAGATGTGCTAAAGTCCAAGTGACTGGAGATGTAACACATCCATATACACACACTCTCTTGTTCACTTATTTTACGATGATTTCTTGTTCTTAAATAAAATGACTGGTTAGATACAAAGTATGACAGTCCCAAATCTCTATTATACACTTCTCCAACATGAAAAGTACGGTAAGCAATAACATCTCTTGCATTGAATGCTTCCAAACCAGTAACATTCTTCACTTTATTACCATCAAAACGAACAACAGCAACTGTAATCCAACCATTGCCAGCTTGAGCTGCGTCTAATTGCGTAAGTGTAAAATTAATAGTACACCCACAAAACACTGATGGACCTTGCAAAATAACTTGTGATCCTTTGTTAGCAACTCTCACTTCCAGATCTTCTATGGCCTTGTAAACAGTTTGACGCGCACGTCGATATCTTCTGCTGTAGCGAGGCATCTCAAAACATGCAGTTGCACGCGCAGCTGCTCGCCGACTGACGTCGGCTTTGACTGTAACTACTTATATACACGCGAAGCTCGTGACCTTGAGCGTGCCAAAGCTGAATCGCTAATTTAAAAAAAAAACTACATTGATCTTGTCAAAAGCCGAGAAGCGATTCTTCTTAATGTTGTAGCCCTCTGGGGCACTCTGGGATGCTCTCAGTGTGAGTCACCTCTGTGCGCTACACATAGTCGATGATTAGACTACTGTGCTTCCGTTTGTCTACCGAACGGAACAAAATACTAAATACAGACATTACTGTTTTTAACGTTACAATTACTGGAATACATGATAACCTCAAAGGCGAAACTCCAGTAGTCTGCAACATATTAACAAACATCAAATGTAACATATACAAGTCATATATTTAGGTCATAGAACTGGTAGTAAACAACGAAAGACATCTGTAAAAGAAATAAGTGAGTGGTTAATGTGAAGCGGTGGCATCTGATCTCAAGGAGTGTGCCGAAGCGCCGCTCGCTGGCACTGAGTCCGCCGGTTACTGGCGACCGACCGAGCGTTTGGCGCACTCGGCCGAGCGCTGGTGATCGGTTGCCCACAGCCAGCGGAAGAGGACGCTCGGCCGCATACTCCCGAGAGCCAGAGGGGCGAGCGGGACTCGCCGGTAAAAATCGGAGATAATGCAGACCTCTACTGAATTCTTCCGGTGGGCAGCCAAGGACCCTCAAAAGGACGTAGTGCCTCCGCCGATAGAAGAAGACGCCCTGTCCCTGAGTGTGGGTGCTCACCTACGGCTAGTTTTTGGGTCGATGTTTCTACCTATTTGCAAGATGAATGTCGGGGTGCAAGCAGGAGCTTGTCAGTGGTTGAATTTCTAGCTCTTGTTTCCTCAGTAGCACCTGCGCCCATACCTGTCCCCCCTGTTGTTTTTGAGCGCATCAGTACACGACGATGACGAGGAGTTTTGGGGCGGAGGGGAGGGAGGGGGGAGGAATGTGGTACTATGTGCTGTCGATATCACGCCATGTAAGTCCTCGTCTACAGGTTGGCAGTAGCCCAGGTGACCGCATGGCGCCGCCCGGAGTGGCAGTGCGGTTCTAGGCGCTACAGTCTGGAGCCGAGCGACTGCTACGGTCGCAGGTTCGAATCCTGCCTCGGGCATGGATGTGTGTGATGTCCTTAGGTTAGTTAGGTTTAATTAGTTCTAAGTTCTAGGCGACTGATGACCTCACAAGTTAAGTCGCATAGTGCTCAGAGCCATTTGACCGCATGGCCCATCTGTGCCTAGCTCTCAGACACACTTTCCTCAGTACGGGTGACCAGCGCCGCCAATGGACCAACTTACAGAATACCGCATAAACCCACTAGTCTGTCTGTCAGTTCAGGTTTGCCTGTAGTCGAAACGTTGTTATTCACCCTTTGTAGTTATTCTGGATATCGAACCAGCCTTTCTCAAGGACCCTGCGTTGGGATATCGTCTGGACTTGCTGTTACTCAAGCTAAGTAAGTGAAGTTTAGCAAGGACTACATTTTCATCTCATTATTTTGCTCTCTGTCTTAGAACCAACCAACTCTTTGGCATCCATCACTGGGACGACCAAACACATCACTTCTTGATGCAATAATTTACCAACAGCCGTATGTATAGTAGAAATTTATTTTATGAACTTCTTACGTGCTACCAGTTTCGGCATTACATTGATGCCATCTTCAGGCCCCACACGTCATAGTCGTAAAATCGCTATGCACGGGAGGAGCCATATAAGTGGATCCGCGAATCAAATCGTTATGCAACAGCTCTTGGTGGCCAGGTGGCACAGTGATACGACTATGACGTGTGGGGCCTGAAGACGGCATCAATGTATTGCCGAAACTGGCAGCACATAAGAAGTTCATAAAATAAATTTCTACTATACATACGGCTGTTGTTAAATTATTGCATCAAGAAGTACATGCCAGCCGTTGTCCCATGGTCCATAATGGAGCAACGAAGATTAAACGGCTTGTCCCGCCGGAGGTTCGAGTCCTCCCTTGGGCATGGGTATGTGTGTGTTTGTCCTTAGGGTTTTTTAGGTTAAGTAGTGTGTAAGCGTAGGGACTGATGACCTTAGCAGTTGAGTCCCATAAGATTTGACACACATTTGAACATTTTTTTGAAGATTAAACACATCACTGGTTCTCGAATGCCAGGTGCTGGCGTGAAGGAGTTAAAATTTACTTGGTGCACAATATGAGGATTCTCTCTTGTGGTGGTCAGACGTTATTGACCAGAACGTTCACGACGATTATGCTTGCTGTTACGTTCCCATGTAGTCTACATATATCCTGTAAAGTGAATCGTTCCATATCATAATAATAAACGAATCGTTCAAATGATCTACGGGACACGTAACTAACTCTATCATTGAGCCGCTGTTGAATTTGAATGCCGCACAAGTCAGGATATTGCACTATATGACTAGCTGGCCAACTGGAGACCCACAATGAGGTCCCTCTCAAATTCTGCCAGGTGCTGATAACACTGTCTCACACGATTACGTGGCATTACGTGTACTTCAGAGTGACTACTCACGTCTGGCGCTGTTCACGCCCATCATATACCTTACCATGCCTGGTAACAACACTAAACCCAAACACCACTAATGCACTCCGGTGGCCATTCTGCAAGTTAGAGAGAATTGTGACTCTAATGGTTTACTTATCCGCCAATGGCGCTTACGTGTACGAAGGTACGTTGACATCCTAGAGTGTCTGCTGGGTGCTTTACTTTTTCTCTCAGTCAGGATGGAAGACGGAATAACTGCGATAAGGGTGAAAATGAAATGCAAAATGAAGGACATGTAGCCAAGTGAATGGGTGGTAGACTGATAAACAACCTTTTTATGCAGAGGCCAAAATATATGAAAAAAAACCATATATATATGAGAAAGGAGCAGAATATATGAAGAAAGACCAAAATGTATGAGAAAAGACAAAAAGATATAGGAGAAGGCAAGAAAAAGACCGAATAAAACGCGAGGTAGCTGACATTACAATATACGCTTCGTTAAACAAATAAAACTGTCCATATATGTTTTCGAGAGGATCTGAGAAGATTCATTGATATTTCATACAAGAAACAACTGAAAACAATACACATATACAGAAAAAACATGGAAAAAGAGTTTCTCTGCCTCGTGATGACTGGGTGTTGTGTGATGTCCTTAGGTTAGTTAGGTTTAAGTAGTTCTAAGTTCTAGGGGACTGATGACCATAGATGTTAAGTCCCATAGTGCTCAGAGCCATTTGGAAAAAGAGCATTAGATTATAATGAGGCATAAGAATAATCTGGATATAGCACACTGGACCAATTGCAAGTCGTGAATGAAAATGTAGAGCGGAGCCATGAATTTGAAATACCAATTTGTCTGGGGTTCACAGACTTTTATAGATCTTCTGTACTAAAGAAACCAGACATTGATTCATCACATGTGAGCATACTGAAGGTATATAAGCCAATTCTGCATCTACACTCCTGGAAATGGAAAAAAGAACACATTGACACCGGTGTGTCAGACCCACCATACTTGCTCCGGACACTGCGAGAGGGCTGTACAAGCAATGATCACACGCACGGCACAGCGGACACACCAGGAACCGCGGTGTTGGCCGTCGAATGGCGCTAGCTGCGCAGCATTTGTGCACCGCCGCCGTCAGTGTCAGCCAGTTTGCCGTGGCATACGGAGCTCCATCGCAGTCTTTAACACTGGTAGCATGCCGCGACAGCGTGGACGTGAACCGTATGTGCAGTTGACGGACTTTTAGCGAGGGCGTATAGTGGGCATGCGGGAGGCCGGGTGGACGTACCGCCGAATTGCTCAACACGTGGGGCGTGAGGTCTCCACAGTACATCGATGTTGTCGCCAGTGGTCGGCGGAAGGTGCACGTGCCCGTCGACCTGGGACTGGACCGCAGCGACGCACGGATGCACGCCAAGACCGTAGGATCCTACGCAGTGCCGTAGGGGACCGCACCGCCACTTCCCAGCAAATTAGGGACACTGTTGCTCCTGGGGTATCGGCGAGGACCATTCGCAACCGTCTGCATGAAGCTGGGCTACGGTCCCGCACACCGTTAGGCCGTCTTCCGCTCACGCCCCAACATCGTGCAGCCCGCCTCCAGTGGTGTCGCGACAGGCGCGAATGGAGGGACGAATGGAGACGTGTCGTCTTCAGCGATGAGAGTCGCTTCTGCCTTGGTGCCAATGATGGTCGTATGCGTGTTTGGCGCCGTGCAGGTGAGCGCCACAATCAGGACTGCATACGACCGAGGCACACAGGGCCAACACCCGGCATCATGGTGTGGGGAGCGATCTCCTACACTGGCCGTACACGACTGGTGATCGTCGAGGGGACACTGAATAGTGCACGGTACATCCAAACCGCCATCGAACCCATCGTTCTACCATTCCTAGACCGGCAAGGGAACTTGCTGTTCCAACAGGACAATGCACGTCCGCATGTATCCCGTGCCACCCAACGTGCTCTAGAAGGTGTAAGTCAACTACCCTGGCCAGCAAGATCTCCGGATCTGTCCCCCATTGAGCATGTTTGGGACTGGATGAAGCGTCGTCTCACGCGGTCTGCACGTCCAGCACGAACGCTGGTCCAACTGAGGCGCCAGGTGGAAATGGCATGGCAAGCCGTTCCACAGGACTACATCCAGCATCTCTACGATCGTCTCCATGGGAGAATAGCAGCCTGCATTGCTGCGAAAGGTGGATATACACTGTACTAGTGCCGACATTGTGCATGCTCTGTTGCCTGTGTCTATGTGCCTGTGGTTCTGTCAGTGTGATCATGTGATGTATCTGACCCCAGGAATATGTCAATAAAGTTTCCCCTTCCTGGGACAATGAATTCACGGTGTTCTTATTTCAATTTCCAGGAGTGTATATAATGAGAAATTCAGGCAAGGAGAGTCCACAGCACGAAACTACTGTTATACACTGATCAGCCATAACATTACGACCACCTACCTAATTGCCAGTATGTCCACCTTTGGCGCAGATAACAGCCGCGTCGCGTCGTAACGTGGAAGCAATGAGGCCTAAGTAGCTCGTGGCACCACATCTGCACCCAAAGTTCCTTAAATTCATGGGAGTAGGGCGACGAGCTCTGACCCCACATTCAGTCACAACGCACATGCTTTCGATCGAGTTCAGATATGGCGTGTTGGGTGGCCTGCACATCAATTGTAACTCGCCACTGTGTTCCTCGAACCACTCCATCACACTCCTGACCTTGTGACATGGCGCGTTATCTTGTTGAAAAATGCCACTGCCATCGGGACAGCCGGCCTCGGTGGTCTCGCGGTTCTAGGCGCGCAGTCCGGAACCGTGCGACTGCTACGGTCGCAGGTTCGAATCCTGCCTCGGGCATGGATGTGTGTGATGTCCTTAGGTTAGTTAGGTTTAAGTAGTTCTAAGTTTGAGGGGACTGATGACCACAGCAGTTGAGTCCCATAGTGCTCAGAGCCATTTGAACCGGTTGAACCATCGGGACACGTGGTCGTCACGAAGGGGTGTACGTGGTCTGCAACCAGTGTAGGGTACTCCTTGGCCATCATGATGCCTTGCACGAGCTCCACTGGACCTGTGAATGCCCACGTTTATCTTCCTCAGTGTAATGGAGCCGCCGCCGGCTTGTCTCCATCCCTCAGTACAGGTGTCAAGGAGCTGTTCCCTTGGAAGACGACAGATTCGCGCCCTCCCATCGGCATGATGAAGAATGTATCGGGATTCATCCGGCCACACAACGCCCTGTCACTACGCCAATGTCCAGTGCCGACGATCACGTGCCCATTTCAGTAGTAGCTGCTGATGTGGTGTTAACATTGGCACATGCATGGGTCATCGGCTGCAGATAGGAGTGTTCGGTGCACCGTGTGTTCAGACACACCTATACTCTGCCCTTCATTAAAGTATGATGTTAATTCCTCCTCGGTTCACCGACTGTCCCGTTTTACCAATCTACCAAACCTACGACGTCCGACATCTGTAATGAGGGTTGACTGTCCAGCCACAGGACCTCTGGACATGGTTTCACCTTGCTTCGCCACGTGTTGAAGACACTCACCACAGCACTTGTCGAACATCCAATAAGTCGTGCAGTTTCTGAAATGCTCCTGCCGCCTCCGTATTATCTTAATCTGCCCTAGGTCAAACTCAGATAGATCGCACGCCTTCCCCATTCTACACACGGATAGCACGCCTACTGGTACTACATGTTCCGTGCACAGTCACTTTCGCCAGGTGATGCTGCTATCGCCTGGACGGGTTTATATCGATAGTAGGTCGGTGGTCTTAATTTTCGGCTGATGAGTGTACGAGTAAGCCCTAGTCAAGTTTCAGATCCACAAAGACGAAAAAAAGAAGAATTAGGTGTAAATAGAACTTAACTGAAAAAAGTTATTTTCCTGATGACACTGTACTGTTTGCGTCTTGTGCATATTGTGATGTAATCAAGCCTGGTAGACACTCTGAAGACATATATACCAAGAGGTATCGATATTATTATTTATATGTAGAAAAGTTTGTACAAAACTGTGATAGCCTAACTAAAATCTATTACTTTATGCATAGCTATTTTTAGATAGGTTATTAGGATTGTTTCTGAAGTTTTTATGTGAAAATCTGTAAATCTATTTTACCTACTTTGGCCAAATAACGTATAAATTAATTGAAACGATATCTTGGACAACAATGTAAATCATTGAAACCTCTTGGTACCAAATTTTATTTTTGTACTTGTTCCTGTTGGAACCTAGAGGGAAGATTGGTTGTACGATGGACTGTTAGAAAGACGGTTGTGTAAAGTAGTGATGTTTAGTTGTGGAAAGAAGAGTCCTGTGGAACCTTTTGTGAGGCTATGTTGTGAACAAGTTGTCTACGAATTTATTCAACGAAAAACTGTTTTCTTTGACATTTAACGAATTATTAGTTCGATAAAACTATAAAATGGCTCTGAGCACTATGGGACTCAACTGCTGAGGTCAGTAGTCCCCTAGAACTTAGAACTAGTTAAACCTAACTAACCTAAGGACATCACAAACATCCATGCCCGAGGCAGGATTCGAACCTGCGACCGTAGCGGTCTTGCGATTCCAGACTGCAGCGCCTTTAACCGCATGGCCACTTCGGCCGGCTGATAAAACTATAAATAGTAAATTTATTTGTACAGTCAAACCTGTAGACCTAAGTCATACCCCCAAAAGAAAACAATGAGGCCAACTTTAAGACAGTTAAGTAAAAGATCATATTTTAGTAAAGTGAACATGCCCTTCAATGACACTTACTTCAGAATAACGACGAAAGCCCTCTCAATGGACGCGTCATAATATCGACATTATTGAAGTGGTGGATTACAGCATAAACTTCTACAACGAGTGGAACTTAATAGAGCAAGTTTGAAAGCGTTTCTGAAAATCAGTCATAATGAGACTACAGTAATTTACTATAGTCTAACCTACATATCAAAATTCAAATCTCACAAATTAAAAATATAACCAGAGAAGCAAAAAAAAAAATGGTTCAAATGGCTGTGAGCACTATGGGACTCAACTTCTGTGGTCATAAGTCCCCTAGAACGTAGAACTACTTAAACCTAACTAACCTAAGGACAGCACACAACACCCAGCCATCACGAGGCAGAGAAAATCCCTGACCCCGCCGGGAATCGAACCCGGGAACCCGGGCGTGGGAAGCGAGAACGCTACCGCACGACCACGAGATGCGGGCACCAGAGAAGCAGTTGACAGGTATTTGTATGTAGGACAGTTGCAGAGAAGAACTGGAAATGATGGGCGTGAGAAAACGTCCTCCGAGACATCAATAAATGTGTTCTCTGACAACTACCTAGGACAAATAGTTCGGAAGCCCATTCATGACGAAAATTTGTTGGATCTAATAGCAACAAATAGACCTGACCTCTTTGAGGTTGTCCACATTGAAGCTGATATCAGCGATCGCGAGGCAATTGTAGCAGTAATGATTACCAAAGAACAAAGGAAATCTAGAAGGGTTAGAAGGAAAATTGGAAATTTGTGGTAAGGTCTTACGGGACCAAACTGCTGAGGTCATCGGTCCTAAGCTTACGCACTACTTAATATAACCTAAACTAACTTACGCTGTGGACAACACACACACCCATGCCCGAGGGAGGACTCGAACCTCCGACGGGAGGAGCCGCACGGACCGTGACAAGGCGCCCCAGACCACTGGGCTACCCCGCGCGGCGAATTAGAAGGATTTATAAGTTCAAAAGAAAAAAAAGCTAGACAAAGAAGCAATAGTGTCCCATCTCAATAAGGAACTCCAAACATTTAGAGGAGAACGTGGAGGAATTACGGCTCAAGTGTAAAAGGACAGTTAACCACAGCTGATAGTTATTTACCCAGCAGAATAGTTCGTTATTGGAGGGACCCGCCATGGAGCACAGCCACTACCAAGGAAGTACTAAAGAAACAAATACTACTAGATAATAGGTGTAAAATAAAGCGTAGGGCTATAGGTAAAAGATGAATCGCGTCTGGGTGTCAAGAGGGCAATACGTGAAGCTTTCAACAACTATCGAAGCAGAAAGATCATTCACTTAACACAAAGAAATTCAGGTCATTTGTAAAGGCTATTAGTGATAGTACAGTTACTGTCCAGACACTCATGGGTGAGACAGTGACTGAAATTGAAGATAATACAGCAAAAGCAGAAACGCCGAACTCCATTCTCTTATTTTTATTTACAACTGAAAAACCCAGAGTATTGCCCTCGTTTAATACTCAAACCGCTGCAAAAATGAGTGATATTACTGTTAGTGGTCTTGAGAAACAACTGAGATCGCTAAAATCGAACAAAGCTTCAAGGCCGGATGAAATCGCTATTTGATTCTGTACCGATTTTTCGGCTGAGTTAGCCCATTTTTAACCATAGTCTACCGTAGATCCCTCGAACGAAAAACCGTGCCCAGTAGTTAGTAGAAAACACAAGTCACACCCTTCTACAGGAAGGGTAGCGGAAGTGATCCACGAGAGTTCCGTCCAATAACATGACATTCATTTGTTGTAGAATCTTAGGACATACTCTGAGCTCAGTTGTAACGAGGTATGTCGAAGAGAATGAGCTCGTTCATGCCAAACAGTATCGATTTCAATACATCGATGAAGTGAAATCCAACTCGCTCTTTCCTCAAATGACACTCTGAGAGTCATCGATCAAGGCAGTCAGACAGATTCATCGGTTCCTAACTTCCGAAAGGCAGTACCAGAGATACGCTTGTCCAAAGTACGGTTGTATGGTGTATAAAGCAAGAGTTGAGACTGGACTGAGGATTTATTGGTTGGAAGCACAGAACATGTTATGTTGAGACGAGGAGTCATCGAAAGATGTAAAAGTAACTTCTGGTGTGCCACAGGAAAGTGTATTAGGGCCCTTGCTGTTCATGATGCATTGAAGATCTTGCAGGGAATGTTAAGAGCAACCTGAGAAATTTACCACATGATGAAGCTATGTACACTGAGATGACAAAGGTCATGGGATACCTCCTAATATCTTGTACAACGTTCTTTTGGCTGGCGTAGTGCCGCAACTCGACTCAACGAGTCGTGGAAGTCCCCTGCAGAAATATTGAGCCCAGCTTCCTCTATAGCTGTCCATAAATGCGAAAGTGTTGCAGGTGCAGGATGTTGTCCACGAACTTACCTCTCGATTACGTCCCACAGATGTTCTATGGAATTCATGTCGGGCGATATGTGTTACCAAATCATTTGCTCGAATTGTCCAGAATGTTCTTCAAACTAATCGTGAGGAACTGAGGGCCGATGAAATGACGTATTGCCATCAACAAAAATTCCGACGTTGTTTGGAAACATGAAGTCCACGAGTGCTTGTAGTGGGTCTCCAGGAAGCCGCACATAACCATTTCCAGTCAATAATCGGTTCATTTGGGCCAGAAGACAGAGTCAGATCCATGTAAACATAGCCCAAACCATTATGGAGACACTACCAGCTTCCACAGTGTCTTGTTGACAACGTGGGTCCATGGCTCCGTGGATTCTGCTCTACACTCGAATCCCACCATCAACTCTCGCCAAGCGAAATCGGGACTCAGCTGACCAGGCAACGGTAGGGTCTAACCGGTATGGTTCATATGGCTCTGAGCACTATGGGACTCAACTGCTGAGGTCATTAGTCCCCTAGAACTTAGAACTAGTTAAACCGAACTAACCTAAGGACATCACAAACATCCATGCCTGAGGCAGGATTCGAACCTGCGACCGTAGCGGTCTCGCGGTTCCAGACTGCAGCGCCTTTAACCGCACGGCCACTTCGGCCGGCCCTAACCGGTATGGTCACGAGGCCAGGAAGCGTCGTGCTCCTAGCAGAGGCACTAGTGTCGCTCTTCTGACGCAATAGCCCATTAACTCCAGATTTCGCCGCACTGTCGTAACGGATACGTTCGTCCTACATCCCACGTTGATTTCTGCGAATATTTCACGCAGTGTTGCTTCTCTGTTAGCAGTGACGACTCTACACAAACGCCGCTGCTCTCGGTCGTTAAGTGAAGGCAGTCAGCCACTGCATTATCCGTAGTGAGAGGTAATGCCTGAAATGTGGTATTCTCGGCTCACTCGTGACATTGTAGATCTCGGAATATTGAGTTTTCTAACGATGACCGAAATGGAATGTCCCATGTGTCTAGTTCAGACAACCATTTCGCCTTCAGAGTCTGTTAATTGTTGTCGTGCGGCCATAATTATGCCGGAAACTTTTTCACGTGAATAAAGCGAGTAAAAATAACAGCTCCGCCAATTCACTGCCCTTTTACACATTATGTACGCGATACTACCGCCATTTGTATATGTACACATCGGTATCCCGTAACTTTTGTCACCAAAGTGCATAACGAAAGTGCTGTCTGAAAAAAGCTGCACAAATATTCAGCCGGTTCTTGATACGATTTCTAAATGATACAAAGATTGAGAATTTGTTTTAAATATTCATAAAAGTAGGATCTGTGCACTTCACCCAACGAAGCTTGTATTCTGCGGCTAGATTATCAGCGGGTCATAGTTGGAATCTGTCAACTCATACAGATACTTGAATGTAACAATTTTCCCGGATGTGAAATGGAACGGTTGCAAAGGCCACGTCGTAGGGAACGCAGGAGACAGACTTCGGTTCACTGGTAGAATGCTAGGGAAATGCAAACAGTCTGCAAAGGAGATAACTTCAAAACACTCGTGCAACACATTCTAGGCTACTGCACAAGTGTGAGGGATACACAGCGGCCGGCCGGTGTGGCCGTGCGGTTCTAGGCGCTTCAGTCTGGAACCGCGTGACCGCTACGGTCGCAGGTTCGAATCCTGCCTCGGGCATGGATGTGTGTGATGTCCTTAGGTTAGTTAGGTTTAAGTAGTTCTAAGTTCTAGGGGACTGATGACCACAGATGTTAAGTCCCATAGTGCTCAGAGCCAGCCAGATACATAGCAAACAGGACAAACAGAGACATACAAAGAAGGGCAGGAGTAGGGGTCATAGGCTTATTTGACCTATGAGAGAGTGTCACAAAGCTTCTGAAGAAACTGAAGAAATCGCAGTCACTTGAAGATAGGGACAAACTACCTAGAAATAGACTGCTTATAAACTTTCAAGACTAATTTTAAATGATGAATCAGGGGATGTGAGGACACGACTGTACTAGTTATAGCGTGCACACAGCCGCTTAAACAATCATTTTTTTAGCTCTACGTATGTTATTCGAACGGGAAAAAACTGTAACAATTGAAGACATGAGAAGTATCCTCTGCCATGCGCTTCACAGTGGTTTACAGGGTATTGATGTAAACGTAAATGTAGATGACTGGGCGGGCAGCAAAAGAAATATACAGAAGAAAGAAAATGGTGTGGAGTGCTTTTGATAAAATAAACAGGCCCCTCAATACTAAGCTTACAACATTTTGAAAAGAAAATTTTACAATCGATATGCATTATTAGTTTCGACTTATGGTAGTGAGATATGGACTTCACACGCGAAACTCATCAAACAATTGCTGGCTGCTGTACAAATAATGGTGAGATTCGCATTGAAATGTAGTAGCGGAGGCAGGATACAAGCAAATGGATCAGGGAAGAGACTTAATGTATTAATGATAAATGGCGATGAAACCGAGGTGGTCTCGACACATGACCACGAGAACTGATCGTAGCTGGGTCAAGGCGGTTCTTTTCTGGATTCCAAGAGATAAGGAAGGCCGAGTCGGCAACGTAATGGAAGCTGCGTTGATGACTGGAGCAATACAGGAGCAACATCCTGTTTGGCCACGATGTGAAGCGTGCATTGCCCTGCCCTGCGTTAGGAGAGGAGCCGCGAGGGGAGGGTAGCAGCGACTCCGCCACGCTGTGCTGGCACCGTTACCTGTGCTTTGTGCCCCTACCACGTCATAGCGGACAAATGAGCCAACTGGTCCCGAACCGCTGCCATTTGCAGGGTATGAGCCAAGTTGCTCTCTACCAACATTACGCTTCGGGAAATTTGGTTCGATACACAAATGACGTAGTAACTGGTAGAATTAGTGGTAGTACTGGTGGCATTAGTAGGAAAAGAAACATAAATGAAAGTGTGAGAGAGGAACTGGGAGCCGACGACTTCTCTTCTTTTTTTTTTGTTTGTTTTTCATATAGTTAGAACCGCACGTCGTCTGGTGTTAGTCCATTGCATATTTTACATCCTTACAAAATATAAATTGCGTTTTGTAAATTATGAAAATTAACAGTTCGCGTAGCTCCTGCGCTTTCATGTAACCAAAGCAATTACTTCTGACGCAACTACACTCTACATGCACAAACAGAAAAGAATCTACATAATTATTACTGTTATTATGTACTCGATAAAACGTTGTTAATCAAGATCAAAGGCAAGGGTTTCCTCTAACTGATAGGTAGGTGTGAAAGTTGTTTAGCAATAACAGAAATATGTTTTGTATATGCTCGACGAAGTATTGAATCGATGTTTGATATTTTTTTGTTTTGCATTTTTTATTTTACCTTTCTTTGAGGAAATCGAGATTTCTAGAGCTGTATGATAAACCTGTTTTTTTTTCTTTTTTACTTTTCTTGCAATTGCCAGCCTACATTTTACATCCTCTTTACTTCGGCCATCATCAGTCAGCTTGCTGCCTACATAGCAAAACTCCTCTAATACTTTCAGTATCTCGTTTCCTAATCTAATTCCCTCGGCATCGCCTGATTTAATTAGACTACATTCTATTATCCTCGTATTGCATTCGTTGATGTTCATTCCGTTCAAGTGCTCTTTCAAGTCCTTTGCTGTCTCTGACACAATTACAATGTAATCTGCAAACCTCAAAGTTTTTGTTTCTTCTCCCTGTATTTTAATTCCTACTCCAAAAACTTTTTTTTGTTTCCTTTACTGTTTACTCAACATATAGATTGAATAACGTCGGAGGTAGGCTGAAACCCTGTCTCACTCCATTCACAACCACTGCTTCCCTTTCGCACCCCTCGACTCTTATAATGTCATCTGGTTTCTGTACAAGTTGTAAATAACCTTGCGCTCTTTGTATTTTACCCCTGATACCTTCAGGATTTCAAAGAGAGTATTCCAGTCAACACTGTCAAAGGCTTTCTCTAAGTCTACAAATGTTATAAACGTACGTTTGCCTTTCCTTAACCTATCTTCTAAGATAAGTCATAGGGTCAGTATCGGCTCGCATATTCCTACAGTTCTCCGAAATCCAAACTGGACTCCCCCGAGGTCGGCTTCTATCGTTTTTTTTCCATTCTTCTGGGAAGAAATATTAGTATTAGTGTTAGTATTTTGCGACCATGGTTTATTAAACTGGTAGTCAAGTAATTTTCACATTTGTCAACAACTGCTTTCTTTGGAATTGGAATTATTACATTCATCACGAAGTTGGAGCGTATGTCGCCTATCTCACGTATCTTGCGCACCAGATGTAAAATTTCTGTCATGACTGGCTCTCCGAGGGCTATCAGTAATTCTGACGGAACATCGCCTACTCCCAGGGCCTTGTTTCGACTTAGATCTTTCAGTGCTCTGTCAAATTCTTCTCGCAATATCATATTTCCCATCTCATTCTCATCTATTTCCTCTTCTATTTCTGTAATATTGCCTTCAAATTCATCTCCCTCGTAAAGACCATCTATATACTGTAACCTCCCAACAGATAAATTCTTTCCGTAACCTCGGAATAAAATTGCGACTAACCTCTCAATAAAATTGTGGCTCACATATAACCTTTCAATAATTAACTGACTGTGAATTTAAACTGGTAAATTTTGGACGTCAGCAGTGCTGCGTCATGGCCCCGAAAGATCATTCTGAACAAATTGAAAATTCTTACCTCAATGAAGTCGTCGGGATACGCGTATATATCTGCCCCTATAAGAAATTTTTCTGGCACAGCCCACTGCAATGCTGGCCACTAGATTTGTTATGTATAAAAAAAAAAACAACTGATTTTTCTTTACGATAATAGGGATGACCATGGATAAGAGAAATTAGTAAAATCTTTAAATTCAGATGAATGATTGTCAAAAGTTATCTTTATAAGAAAGATTATTATTAAAAGATTTTTAAAAACATTTACATGGGACTTGATATAACAATAGTACAAAATCAGTTGCTACAAATTACATATGCGCGCGGCTGTTTTTACCTTATACTACATCGCTCAGGCACCGCCATCGCTCTCCACGACCGGCCCAACCACCCGACTGCCAGCTACTACTACTACTGCAGCTGCCGACACTGCTCTCTGGTCTGTGATTCTATTGTAGCTTACATATCGTAGGCAGCGCGTGAGCAATCCATCGAAATTAGATCTGCTCGAGTGCGCTAGCAATAAATTCCTTAGTCATAGACCTCTTACATAACCCTCCACTGGGGTGTAAAAATTTGGCAGCGATGGTAAGTTAATTGGACTTGCCATGAGCAACAAATTTTTGTAATATCTATTTAGTTAACTAAGTCTACAGTCACAGAGTATATATATATATATATATATATATATATATATATATATATATATATATATATATATATATAACATTATTGATAAGTAATACAAGTACAGAACATATTATGGAATGACATAAAGTGCATACGCAATGAGTACAGAATATATTAAGAAATGAAACAGAGTGTACACACACTGAGTACAGAACATATTAAGAAATGAAATAGAGTGCACACGTACTGTATACGTCTGTAGCGTTTTTACAAGAACTGAACACATTGAGAAATGAAATAAAGTGCACACGCACTGTATAGGTCTTTAGCATTTTTGTGAGAACTGATCATATTAACAAATGGAACGAAGTGCACACACACTGTATAAGTCTTTAGAAATGAAATAAAGTGCACACGCACTGTCAAAGTTTCTAGCATTTTTACAAGAATTAAACATATTAAGAAGTGTAATAAAGTGCTCATACACTGTAAAAGTCTTTAGCGTGTTCAGGAGAACTGACTGGTTCAAATGGCTCTGAGCACAATGGGACTTAACATCTATGGTCATCAGTCCCCTAGGACTTAGAACTACTTAAACCTAACTAACCTAAGGACATCACACAACTTAGGAGAACTGATTATATTAACAAATGAAATGAAGTGCACATGCGCTGTAAAAGTCTTTAGCATTTTTAGAAGAACTAGGAAAGGAATGGGAAGGATAGCATCATGGTTGTAGCACAGTGGGTTGCACTAAAAGTCCATGTCTTTCTACAGAAGCACAACACCAAGTGAGACAATCTGAAGTTCTCTTCTCTGAAGTATTTATCTGTGTAGCCAAGACACTGAAATGTTGTATTAATATTGTATGTTATTATTTTGGTAGTACATTAGGTACACCAAACAGTAGGTCCATAATAACATCTTCATTGCTCAAGGTGGTGGACAGCTTGATGTCAACACCACATTCTTGTAGAATCCATAATCTTACATCAACGTAGAATTAGTGCAAAAATCAAATAGAGCCCTCCATGATCATAAGGATGGACAGGACATACGGATATCGCAGTAATTGGTAGTAATTAGGTCAGAAGGTGAAGCTTACATTAAGTCTTATGCTAGTCATCATTCATAACTACACCAGTGTATCATCCGATTTGATCAATTATTGGCACTCATGGGCCAGTTACAAAGCATTTATGTAGTATGCATGGAGTATTACAAAACATTGTTCATAAGTCATCTCATTGCAGTAATTATTGGCATAGCATTTATGGAGTATTACCAAACATTATTCATAAGTCATCTCATTTCAACAAGTACTGGCACTCATTGGCTAGTTACAAAGCATTTATGTAGTTTTACAAAACATTATTCAGTATTATTCACAAGTCATCATTCAAAACATGAGTTACTGCGTGTAGCAACAAGCTGCTAGTGACTATATTTGATATCATGCAAATGACAGAAGACACATTTAAATTGTAAGACATTGGAACTATTACTCAAGGTGTTTATTCCAATAATACATAGACATAATGGAATCAATACATCAGAAAAATTTGCATTATATTTAGGACTAGAAATATATCTTAAACTGGTAGCATTATTTAGTTGTATACTGGTTGTAGTTGGAACTAGTAATAATTTTGTTTGTTTGTTTGTGCTAGCAATGAATTGCGTTTGGTTCAATAGTCAATTGCTCGGGCATGAAAATACTTGCTTTTAAGTTATTGCTGGAAATAAGGATTATTAAAGTCATTTGTCATGAGTCAGCTTTAACAAGGTTATCAAACAAGTAGAGTATATGTCATCACATTCATGAATGATAGAGACAGCTGGGTAAAAAATAAATGCAAGTACTAGAACATGTTTAATAACTAAGTGCTTGTAGCATATAACATAACGACATATTTTAGAAATGATGTTAATATCATGAAAAGCTTCTCCTGGAAAAAATACAAAGTGGATTATTGTGCTGAAAGAAGAAATGTAATCATATTATGCTGAAAAGTAGTAAACTTCGAATTAACAGGTAATGAAACATGTACTTAATATGTATGTACTCTAGCTGTCTTTCCCAAAACATTCAGTCATTATACTATACGACATATGACATACTGTCAAAAACACCTGCAACAAATACTTAAATAACTACATAGCATCTCTTAACTAATAGAAAATATATAAATTTCATCATTATCATCATCTACAAAGAAAAACTTCATTATTCGTACTACCATATTCTGCATATAACTATTCATCATCGTTTATTATCATCTGCAAAAAAATAGACACTTCATTATTCATTATTAATATTACCATTTTCTTCATACAGCTACTCATTATCATTCATTATTTCATTTATTACAGAGTTCCTTACTTCTAGCATATTTCATCACTAAAATTAACATGTGTAGTTTTGTCTGACAGCCTGCCACAATCGCCTCATATTCTGAAAGAAAAATAATTAGTCAAGTCTGCTATCATACAGTGTGTATAATATATTCTGGTTAATGCTTGTTAATTCTGATCCATTTACTTTTCATGTCAAAGTACTGCATCTTCTTTCTTTCATTCTGATGGTAAAATTTCCATTTCATAGTACAACACTGTGGTTGTTTAATTTATTTCTTTTACACGTTATTGGTTTCTGAAAATGATGAATATGGAGTAATAGCTTGCATTTAAATCACATATCCATCAAACAAAAACTTGTTTCTAGTGATATGACTAATCATACAGAATAGCATGACAGAAAACGTATTAGGTCAAAACCATAGACAGTTTTCAAGTTCAAAAATGTACACAGAATATCATAATGTAGCAGCGAAAATAATGTAGAATAGTCAAGACATTGGGATATCATAAGGCAAAATGTCAAAGTCATATCTTAAAGATATCATAGTGCATACAGAGAAATTTCTACTTTCGATAGGAAAACCATCATATATACATAAAAAATGGAAGATGTGCACGGTATGACATAAAATGACAAAAAAAACGCCCTGCTAACCTTACCTTGCTGGAAACTTGCCAAGAAAAAATACGATCATCATCAGTAAACAGTCCCTTAGTGTCATATAAATATCAGGAAACGGCATTACAGTGTGATAAAACCAAAAAGTATGTTCATTGAATAAATGGTTTAATATTTAATCTGCCAGGAAGTTTCATGGTGATTGCCCTTGGTTTTTCTGGTTCTCAAAGTTTCGACATGTACTACATTGGGGTGAGGAATGCTGCGAATTCTATAAGGACCAGCGTATAGAAGCTCAGATTTACTTCATCTACTCTTTCCTCTGTTGGATAAATAGTGTGTGCTTACTAATATCTTCTGTCCAATGTGAAATTCACATCGTGTAAAAACCTGTTTTTGCTGTCTTCTGCTGAGTTCTGAGGCACGTTTGATGTTGCTGAGCACAATGTCAATTATTTCATTGTGGCGTAGTCGACTAGATGTAGAAAAAGATACTAATTCTTTAATTTTGTTGGGTGGTTCAACATTTTTTAATATAACAGTCGGAGATAGCATAGTAGATTCATTTGGTATGGAGTTAATTACATCCTGAAATGATAGGATGTGTCTGTCCCAATCAATATGTCTTTTATGGCAGTATTTTCTACACAGTTTATCGATTTCTTTCATCAGTCGTTCAGAAGGGTTCGAAGAAGCGTAATATCTGGATATATCGATCGGAGAAATGTTTCTACCTCGTAAAATGCGTGACCATATCGCAGATCGAAATCCATTTTCGGAAATTACTGTCAGTACATGCCTTACATGAAATAGAAAATGTTTTACAAATGCATTCGAAATAGATTTAGCAGTAGCTTTGCGTAACGGAGTGAAGGTAACAAATTTCGAAGTGAGTTCAACAGCAACAAAGATGTAACGAAAACCTCTATTAGATCTGGGAATCGGTCCAAAAATGTGTACAGCGGCCATATGTCTCAATTTAATGGGTAAAATGGGATGTAACGGAGGAATATGTGAAGTCGTGTCTGATTTAGCTTTCTGGCAGATTTTACATGACGATAAAACTCGTCGAAAACGTTTCTCCATGTTGGCAAAATAACAGTTGTGTGTCAGTATAAGAAAAACATTTTCTGGCTCCATAATGTGCGTAACTTAAATCAGTATACCAAATTAATTTGTTAACAAGCTCGTCAGGAATGCACAATAACCAGTTGTTGTTGTCAGGGTGAGAGCGGCGAAACAGAATGTTGTTGAGCACAGTATAATTGTATCTAACGGTAACGTTATTCCTATCTTGCCGAAGGTGTTTAATTTCTTTCCATAAGTTGTCTTTGCTCTGCTCTTGTGCTATGTCTCGTAATGACGACGAAATGAAATTTTCAGATGCAACTTGTTGAATATACATGAGACTAAAATTTACTTGGCAGAACTCGGTAGCGATGTCTTGCTGATTGTTGCTGAGAGAACGGGATAGTGCGTCTGCTACAATATTTTGTGTACCGGGAATGTGAAAAATTGTAAAATTAAATTCCTGTAAATAAAGCTTCCATCTGCTGAACCTGTCATGTGTAAATTTAGCGGAAAGTAAAAACGGTATAGCTCTATGATCTGTATAAACGGTAGTATGTCTTCCATAAAGAAAATACCTAAATCTGGTAAATGCTCATACAACACATAATGTTTCAAGTTCTGTAACAGAATAATTCCGTTCAGCAGGTGACAGAATGCGACTTGCAAAGGCGATGTTTTTAATTACTGTAGTACCGTCTTCTTCAATTTCCTGAAAAATGTGTACGCCTAGAGCGGTGTTAGAACTGTCGGTGGCAGTAGAAAAATTTCTGGTAGGATCTGGGTGTGATAAAAGTGGTGCGTTCAACAAGGCATGTTTCAGATCAACAAACTCAGACTGTGCTTGGCTATCCCAGGACCAAACAGCGTTTTTAATCGTCGACTGACATAATCTAGGGGTGTCTAAAGCAGAGTAATGAATAAATTTACGGATAAAGTTAATTAATCCCAGAAAGCTGCGTAGTTGTTTCTTCGTCGTTGGAACAGTAATGTCACGTAAAGCTTGAAGTTTTTCCGGGTCAGGCGCAATGCATTCTGCTGAAATTACATGTCCCAGAAATTTTATTTGCCGAAGTGCGATTTGCTTGTGCACGAAAAGTATACAACAGTTGTTCAAGAATCAAATTGTCTTCATACCAGGTAGCTTCTGCGATTAGGATGTCGTCTACATACGTTGTGATTCTGTCTTTAAGCTCTGTTGGAAGTATAGTATTCAAAACACGAATAAATGCTGCTGAAGAAATTGTCAGACCGAACGGTAATTTGCAAAACTGATAACAGTCACCAAGACAGGGAAATGCTGTGTACTTTCTGCAGTTCGAATGAAGCTGAATTTGCCAAAATCCCGATTTAATATCTAATGTGGAATAAATAGCAGTACGATGAAATTTCTGTAGAAGTTCTTCTAGTGTCTGTGGGCGATCTGTTTCATTAATAATAATGTCGTTGACATGGCGGGAATCAAGTACGAGGCGAAGTGAGCCATCCTTTTTGTTAGCAATATGGAGCTGGTTTATGTATGGACTAACTGCCGGTTCAATAATTTCTTGGTCTAGCATAGCTTGTAATTCTTTCTTAACTTGTTCTCTGTGAATATATGGAATGGGATAATGTTTGGCTTTAAATGTGTCATGGTGTTTAACGTGAAATTCATACGTAAAACCGGACATAGTACCAGTCATGTTGTCAAAAACTGGAGCTTGCTGTAAAAGAATTTTGCGTAGTTGAGTACGTTCGTCATCTGTATTTGCACTGCTCTGTTTTACTTTAACAGAAATCATTTGCATAACATCATAGACGTCTGGTGTATTGTAATTGTGTACATACGTATCTGTGAACAATGTGGAATGACAGTCTGTTACGTGATGTAGAAATGACCTCTGTCCGATTAATTGCCTGTTCTTCTGATGATAAAGTGTGCTGAAGGTCTAATGACACTTGTACTTCTTCATCCTTTAACATTAAATACGAATTTTGAAAGTCAATAATTGCGTCATGTTGCACCAAAAAATTCGTACCCAAAATAACGCATGATGTCAGTAAGGGAACAATCCAAAAATTTGTGTGGAACGTATGACCTGCAATACAAAATGATAAGTGTGTCTGTAATTTTGCATCAACTCCTTTACTAGATACTGCCCCTTTTACTTTAGTTTTGCCTAGTGGTAACGTAGGATAGGTGTTCTCTTTGCTACATTCGTTGGAAGTCTCTTCATTTATAACTGACATAGGTGATCCAGAATCGATTACTGCTGAAAATGTGGATGATCCAATCTTTACTTCAATAACAGGGTGGGAAATAGTTTTTTGTATAACTGGTTTTTCCTGTCAAGGTGTGTCTCGGATGTCGTCAAAAGTAATAACATTTTCGTGAAGAAGATTCTGTGTATCAAAAGTATTGTTTACGTTGCTGTGGCATTTCAACTATCTGTACTGTTCTGTTACTTCGTCCTGACATATTTGGCTGAGGATGATACCGATTGTCTGGTTCATTCATGATAATCTGTGGTTGTGGATGATTATTCTGCTGATGAAACCTACTGTTATTATACGTGCGCTGAAAACTGTGCTCATTACTTTTACGTCTGTCATGATAGTCATTACTATACGGCGCGTTGCGATAGGAGTTGATATGATGTGTCTTCTGTACATAGTGATTTCCCTATTGCTGTGCGTTACTGTTTGGCGGATCCGACGCTATACGTGTAAGCGGCGAGACATTAAAGCTTGTTGACCTTGCACATAACATTGTTGGTTAGGTATGCTAACCGGCTGGTTTTCTTGCTGTTGTGTGGAAAAGCCTCTATTGTTACCAAACTGTGTTTGCGGTTGTTGATAATTATGGGGATACTGCTGATTAAAATTTTGTCTGTTATTAAAATTATGCTGGTAGTTCTTATCATATCGGGAGTGTCTAATGAAAACTGTCACTTTCAGGTAAAACGTGTCATATCAGGTTTTCTTTACTCATTCCTAATCCTAGATAGATCGATAGTTGAAGAGTTATTTTGATTGATATAAAGGATAGTAAAAAATAGGCAGCAGTGCAGAAAACTAAAGAAGAAATAGAACTACTACGGCTCGGGGCCCTGTGCACACTACGGCACATATCCATCGAAGTGTAATGAATCCCCTGAGGTCAAAAGAAGCAAATAAATTTTAGTTTCTGCGTTACAGGCCAAGCCGGTGAAAATGCAAAAGCAAATTGTAGTATCCAGTCCAAAAGGTGTATGTGTGTTCTGTCATTTTTAAATACTTTAAATTTCCTAACGGATAGAAAGTGCTTGTAATCAAAATTATCGTCTCTGACTGTCTGAGCAGGTTCAGAATTGTATGAGAATCTATTTGTCTGTGTCTGTTCGGATTCTAAGTCACGTACTCTCTGTAAATTACCAAAGTTATACTGGCTGTGTGAGTGTGACAAATGTTCAGAATGAGGCGTATGCTGAAACATTTTTCATTTCTGTCACTTCTTGCTGTAAAGGTGAAAATTTTCTACGTAATGTGTTATTTGATGTACCTATCTCACTAATTGTCTGTTGTATATTTTGGAATTCGGGTGTTTGATTGAACGAAACTGGTGACGTATCGTTTGATTTGGTGTCATTGTTATTTTCGATAACGTCAATACGACTGACCAATTCATCAAATTTTTCAGTCAGTGCTTTTACCAGGTCGTCATTTTTAGTGTCACAAGCATTAATTTGTTTTTGAATTTTACGTGTAGTTTTGTTCAATTTCTTAACGTCTGCTGTAATGGCTTCGGGATCCTGTATTAATTCCAATTGTTCAACTCTGCTGGTCACTGTCTGAAAGTCTACTGCGTATTTATTTTCCGAAGTCTGAATATTAGTGTCTGTTTTTGTTTTTAGATCGGAGATTTCACCATGCAATTCGGTATTCAACTCTTTGATAGTACTGATTTCGTCTGATGCTGTAGCAATGTTGGTGTCTACGTATGTTTTTGCTTTCGTAAACAACTTACGCTTGTCTTCCTGTCTCTGTGCAGTAATTGTTTCCGTGACTTGTTTCTTTACTTTGTTCTGTTCCTGTATGAATTTACGATAACGCGTTTCACTGTTTTTTAGGTGGTGATTAAAACGTTCGTCAATCTGGCTGTGCTGTTGTTCAAATTTCTTGTCTACTTTCGCATACAGTGTGCGTGATAGTTCTGCTGACATTAATATAAACTCGTCGCGTAACTGTGTTGCGTTTTCTGAACATTGTTTAGCAACTGCGCTAATTTCATATCTAAGTAATTCTGTTGTGGCTACATGTGTATTAATTAATTCTTGTGCAACGGATCTAATTTCTTCACTACTATTCCTAGCAGAAGCCTTAATTTCCTCACTTAATTGTTCTTTAGTATCATGACATTGCAGGGCAATGGCTGTAATCTGTTCATTATCTGTTTAAAGTTCTCATTAATTTGTTTGATCGACCTGTCGTGTTTTTCATTCGACTGTTTGAAATTTTCATTAAGTTGTTTGTTCGATTCATTAAGGTTGTCATGTTTTTCATTCAACTGTTTGAGATTTTCATTAAGTTGCTTATAATTGTTGTCTTGTTTGTCATTAAGTTGTAGCAATAATGCTACAACTTGATCCATGCCAAAATTAGCGACTCTATTTTCTATGCTGTGTGATGGTGTATCTGCATTTGTCACGTTTTGTGTAACCATTCGGTCATTGTCTGATTCACGAAAAGGTTTGCTAATTGGATGTGCACTGTTGGTCACTACATCGGAATCAAATAAATCTGACATATTTTGACTACATTGTTCATCTTCCTTAGAAACATTTATCTGTTCACTTTGTAAATTTTGCAAATCAGGTGTGTCAAACTGGGTAGCGTTCATTGTATCGGAACGTGCCGCATCATCAATTGTCGTTAAATTTACTGTGGACATAAATGAATTTGTTTGTTCATCATTTGGATTAAAATCATTACTGGTGGTCGGTAGACACTGATTATCTGTTATTGGAGGATTATCATTATGAAACTGAGAGTCGCTAGTATTATCAGTCAACGTATTCAAGTCGGTTTTTTCACTCATTACGCATCGCGATGTACTGTTAGCAGTTTTTCGCTCCATTTTCACAACTCAAAGGTAGGCACAAAATCAAACAAAGGCAAAGCAAAAATGGAAGATATACAGTAACAACAAAGAGCAATAAATTGGCGTTTATCTGTGAAAGAAAGAGTGACAAATTAGTAAATGCGTTGCGCCAGATGCAAACTACATTTAACATTAGGTAAATAAGAGCAGATATATAACTGACTACCTCTCCGAAATTCACAAAAAAATACGATCCTGGCCGGTTGTCGCCAAGTGTAACCTCCCAGCAGATAAATTCTTTCCGTAACCTGGGAATAAAATTGCGACAAACCTCTCGATAAAATTGTGGCTCACTTATAACCTTTCAATAATTGACTGACTGTGTATTTAAACTGGCAAATTTTGGACGTCAGCAGTGCTGCGTCATGGCCCCGAAAGATCATTCTGAACAAATTGAAAATTCTTACCTCAATGAAGTCGCCAGATAACGCGTATATATCTGCTCCTTAAGAAATTTTTCTGGCACAGCCCAGTGCAGTGTTGGCCAATAGATTTGTTATGTATAAAAAGAAACAACAGATTTTTCTTTACGATAATAGGGATGACCATGAATAGGAGAAATTAGTAAAATCTTTAAATTCAGATGAATGATTGTCAAAAGTTATCTTTATAAGAAAGATTATTATTAAAAGATTTTTAAAAACATTTACATGGGACTTGATATAACAATAGTACAAAATCAGTTGCTACAAATTACATATGCGCGCGGCTGTTTTTACCTTATACTACATCGCTCAGGCACCGCCATCGCTCTCCACGACCGGCCCAACCACCCGACTGCCAGCTACTACTACTACTGCAGCTGCCGACACTGCTCTCTGGTCTGTGATTCTATTGTAGCTTACATATCGTAGGCAGCGCGTGAGCAATCCATCGAAATTAGATCTGCTCGAGTGCGCTAGCAATAAATTCCTTAGTCATAGACCGCTTACAGTACTCATTTCACCTTTCAGCTTTCGTTTCTTTGCTTAGAACTGGTTTTACATCTGAGCTTCTGATATTGATACAGCCGCTTCTCTTTTCCTCAAATGTCTCTTCAATTTTCCTGTAGGCGGTACCTATCTTTCCCTTGGTGAATCCTTATATTTGTCCTCTAGCCACTCCTGTTTAGCCATGTTGCACTTCCTGTCAATCTAATTTGTTAGACGTTCGTTTCCCTTTCGTCTGTCTCATTTGCTGCATTTTTGTATCTTCTCGTTTCATCAGTTAAAGTCAATATCTCCTGTGTTATCCAGTAGTTTCTACTGGACATTGTTTTTTTTTTTTACCTATTTGATCATCTTCTGTCTTCACTATTTCATCTCTTAAAGCTTCTGATTCCTCTTTTACTATATTCCTTTCCCCTGTTGTACTCAATTGTTGTCTGATGTTCCCTCTGAAACTATCAGCAACCTCCGGTTCTTTCAACTTATCCAGGACCTATCTCCATAATTTCCTACCTTTTTGCAATTTATTAAATTTTAGTGTACAGTTCATGAACAATACATTGTGGTCAGAGTCCACATCTGGCCCTGGGAATGTCTTACAATCTGAAATCTGGGGACGGCCAGTGTGGACGTGCGTTTCTAGCCGCTTCAGTCTGGAACCGCGTGACCGCTACGGTCGCAGGTTCGAATCCTGCCTCGGGCATGGATGTGTGTGATGTCCTTAGGTTAGTTAGGTTTAAGTAGTTCTAAGTTCTAGGGGACTGATGACCTCAGATATTAAGTCCCATAGTGCTCAGAGCCATTTGATTTGAAATCTGGTTCCGAAATCCCCTTCTTAGCATTACATAATCAATATGAAATCTTCCGGTGCCTCCAGCTCTCTTCCATATATACAGCCTTCTTTCGCGATTCTTAAACCAAGTGTTAGCGATGATTAAACTATGTTCTATGCAAAATTCTAACAGGTAGCTTCCTCTTTCATTTCTTTCCCTGAGTCCATATTTATTTACTATTTTTCCTTCTCTTTCTTTTGCTGCTGTCGTATTCCAATCCACCATCACAATTAAATTTTCTCCCTTAATTATCTGAATAATTTCTTTTATCTCATCATACATTTCTTCAATCGCTTCATCATCTGCGATGCTAGTTGGCATATAAACTGGTAATACTGTCGTAGGTGTGGGTTTCGTGTTTATCTTAGTTACGATAATACGGTCACTGTGCTGTTTGTAGCAGCTTTCCTGTATTCCTATTTTCGTATTCATGAGGATAATTATGTCGAACAAAAACGCTCTGTAGGTTACCCGGCCGTTTATGTATTCACACTTAGTTTCTGGGCGGTTGACTGCCTCCAGTTTCTAGGTAAATATAGTAAAACACTGATCGCGTACGCGAACAAAGCAATCGAAATGAGGTAACGCCCAAAAGTTATGCAACACAGCTAATATACAGGTAACGTGTTTACGATCTTAACTGACCAAAGCTGGTAGGAAAACTACCGTATTCGATGCTTGATTACTATAGTCTACTGAAGCCTACAGTAGTCTTACAACCCTAAGCATGAGAGACGACAAAAGAAGATTGAGGAACAAATTCAAAGCATGCTTGCTTCACTGCTCCTGCTGATACATCAAATCTGTCTTAAACTTATTCGTAAGTTTATGTATTTTCTTAGTATACTGTATTAGATCTTCATCAAAAGACAGGCAACATAGAGATATCTGTTAAGGAATGTAGGATTCCTGTCTGACAAGTAGGAGCAAAAATGCGTCATGTTATCAGTTCTGAAGAGTTATTTGAAACTTACGAATGAGCAGACAGTAAGACTGTTTTATAATTAACTAAGCTTTTTACTTTAATTTCTTGTTTGATATTTCCTGACACATCTTCTGCGTCTGTCTTGTGCACTTATTTTTCACTTATTGTTTCACTTATTTTCCCATGGAACAACTTTGTCTGCCTTCCTTTTCTCAGTTTTATAGTATTTTCCTTCAGCAAGCTCGACCTTAAACACTTGTGATCTGCAATATAATTTGAACCGAGAATTCCATGCTCTCAGTTGTTTCGAACACACTGAAAGAGGTGGCGTCATGACCACTGAACTCGTTTTCGGGAGGACTATGGCTCAAATCCTCGTACGGACATGCGGTTTTAGATTTTCCATGATGTTCCTAAATCGATACAGACAAATGTGGAGATCGTTCCTTTGAAAAGGATACGGCCGATTTCTTTCCCTATCCTTTCTTAATCCGAGTATGTGCTCTGTCTCTGAAGACCTCACTGTCGACGAGACGTTAAACTCTAACCTTCCTTCGTTCTTTCTTATGAACGTCATTTGCATCTCTCGAGACACTGTGTATGCAACGTTTTATCAGACATGATTTCATTTAATAAGTGCAAACACATTATTACTCTACAAATTGCAGCTGTTTGTCTATGACGAAAGCCGAAATAATACCCAGACTAACACTGGTAGCGCTCGGAGACAAATGAATATCTTCCAACTAGTGCCGGTTTTCTCCACTACTGGAAACACCAGTAAAAAGGACCTTCATATCGTGGACAACAAGTAGAAGCATATAGTTGAAGACCGTGATGCATTATGAAGTCTAGAGGAGGTCTTTATCCTGCGGTGGAAGTCTAATGGCCGATATACAGAGGATGGAAAAAAAATATTGAAATACCAATAGAAGCGCATGCTTGAACATGAATGCAGATGCAAGCCAAGCCTGCAGGTTGCGCTGTTGTGTTTGAGCAATGACGCCTGTGCAGTGTTGTCAATAAGTTGCAAGAAAATGGCTCTGAGCACTATGGGACTTAACTTCTGAGGTCATCAGTCCCCTAGAACTTAGAACTACTTAAACCTGACTAACCTAAGGACACCACACATATCCATGCCCGAGGCAGGATTCGAACCTGCGACCGTAGCGGTCGCGCGGTTCCAGACTGTACCGCCTAGAACCGCTCGGCCAAATACGTTGCAATCGGCAGTCGTAGTCAGTATAGGGTTTTGTGTAGTTGTGAGTGTATTATGTCGGAGCTAAGTGAACTCAAAAGTGGGCGCATTATTGACGCCTGTATGATGGCTGCTTCCGTAACCAAAGTAGCCACAGTGTTTAGTGTTTCAAGAGGCAATGATCGAAGATTGATACCACATATAGGGGAAGCAAAAAAAAAAAAAAAAATCTTCCGCTAATTCATCACTGAAGTCAGTCCAGAGCTGAAGGTCGCAGTTGCGAATCCTCTCAGCACCAGAACAACGCGAAGAGCGGGAACTGCACCGGATGTATTGGGCTGGAATTCCGAAAACACTCCTTAATGATGCAAATGCCCGTACCAGGAAAACGAGGTGCCGATGTCGTAAAACCTGAACTATGAAGTAATGGAAGAAATTCGTGTGGTCGGATGAGTGTTGTTTCACACTGTTTCCAAATATTAGCCGAGTTTATATCTTAAGAGTGACATGATTTGGGTATCCATATCGTAGTATACAATGACTCTTGAAGGGCGCACTGCTACCAAGGATTATCTACATCTACCTCTACATAGATACGCCGCAAGTCACCATACCGTGCGTGGCGGAAGGTACCCAGTACTACTACTGGTCATTTCCTTTGCTGCTCCACTTTTAAGTAGAGCGAGGGATAAACGACTCTTATATGCCTCCGTATGTGTCCTAATTTCTCATATTTAATCTTTCTGGTGGTCGTTACGCGCAATGTATGTTGCGGCAGCAAAATCGTTCGGCAATACAATTCAAATACCGGTTCTCTAAATTTTCTCAATAGTGTTTCTCGAAAAGAACGTCGCCTTCCCTCCATGGATTCCCATCTGAGTTCTCGAAGCATTTCCGTAACATTTACGTGCTGTTCGAATCCAAGATGGCCGCCGATTGACATCACAGGTATTTTCTTCTTGCGCTAAAATAACTTATTTAAGAGTAAATAGTGTTAAATTTAAATTTTCTTTGTTTTGTATACTTACTGTACTGTCCGTTCTTGTCACACAACTGAATATTAGCGTCCCAGCAGAGCTTGTTCTTGAAAAAACTTGTTCTTTAGCTGACGTCTCGATAATCGCGACATAACCCGAAACTTTTGCGTGACATAAACACCAAACATTCTATTCAGGTTTTCTTGATAGTGCAAAATTAGTTTAAAAAAGACAGCTACTAGTTTCATCGGTTTCTATTGCCGCAGTAAAAGTGTAATTAAACATTTCCAAATCGTATTTAACTAACACATTTCGTATTGTTTACTAGTTAGATAGACGTGATCTAGGCCTAAATTTCCCGAGTTATAAAACGTTCTTTAAACTTAATTATTCTTTCGAAACTGACCATGAGTGAGAAATGTGGGAGCTGTTATAGGGTAGTGAGTAGAGGGATTTATTGCCAATCTTGTAGGAAATATTTTCCCTGGGGGAGGGGGGTGGGAGAGGGATGCAATGGGGAGAATGTTGGGAGAACAGAAGAAGCCCTCTCCTGGAACTGCAGAGCATACAGTAGGAACATTCTGATTGGGGAACAGGAAAGGAAAATCTGTACCCTTCAGGTGCAGTTGGAGGATGCAAGGAATTAACTCATAAGGATCCGGGAAGATAGGGAGGGGGGGGGGAGGGTGGTTGGGAACTGGCAGCTGGTAGGAGGGTAGGAAGAAAGAGGACGCGATCTGACAGTTTTATCATCAACACCAAAAACAGGTATCTATCACTGCCAGAGTTCAGTGGAGAAGAGCCTCAGGTAGAACGAGTAGCAGGAAATGTGCAGCACACTTCATCCGAGGCCAGGAAGCCTAGGAATGTACAAAGTGTTAGAAAGAAGAAAGCGCTGCTGCTAGGTAGTAGCCATGGGCGAGGTGTAGGTCCTCAGTTACAGGAAAGTTTAGGGGCAGCGTACCAGGCCACAAGTATCTTCAAGTCAGATGCAGGGCTAAGTCATGAGATAGAGGGCCTAGGGTCTTTATGTAAGGACTTCACAAAAGAGGACCATGTAGTAACAGTGGGTGGGGTGGGAAACAGTTTGGACAGGGATGGAGCATATGACATAGGTGGTGACCTGGACAAGATAGCTTGCTTGACTCATGGCACCAACTTACACTATGTTGTGCTGTTCCGGCGTCATGATCGACCACACCTTGATGGAGCTTTGAGGCGAATCAATGTGGGGCTAGGGATGGCTCTGAGGACAGCCAACTTTGCTCATGTTTCTCTGGTGCCCGTCGGGACTATCAACAGATGGGGTTTCACTAGGCATGGCCTACACCTAAACAGGACTGGGAAGGGAAGATTGGTACAGCTGATTCATGAAAGTATAGGGGGTGGATCTCGGGCCCCACATGGTCAAACACCTGTTGTCATAGGTAGGAAAAGTCGGCCATTTTTAGGATAAATCCAGACAACAGGTTCACCTACATAAAGAATATCTCCAGCAGTTTAAAAAATACTGAAACAATCACGCACAAGACAGATTTTAACACTTCAAATATCACACATACCAGATGTCACAAAGATAAACAAACCATTGGAAAGAGTAACATGGGGCATTTCATAGACTTAACAATCCTCCATCAAAATTTGCAATCATTAAAAAATAAAATACAGCTATTAGAAGTTGAGCTCCAATCTTTGAACTGCACAGTAGTCTGTATTACTGAACACTGGTGTAGAGACACAGAAATCCAACATGTATTATATTCATTGTATGAAAGGGCAAACTCTTACTGCAGAACTACTTCAAGTGGTGGAGGATCATACACTCCTGGAAATTGAAATAAGAACACCGTGAATTCATTGTCCCAGGAAGGGGAAACTTTATTGACACATTCCTGGGGTCAGATACATCACATGATCACACTGACAGAACCACAGTCACATAGACACAGGCAACAGAGCATGCACAATGTCGGCACTAGTACAGTGTATATCCACCTTTCGCAGCAATGCAGGCTGCTATTCTCCCATGGAGACGATCGTAGAGATGCTGGATGTAGTCCTGTCGAACGGCTTGCCATGCCATTTCCACCTGGCGCCTCAGTTGGACCAGCGTTCGTGCTGGACGTGCAGACCGCGTGAGACGACGCTTCATCCAGTCCCAAACATGCTCAATGGGGGACAGATCCGGAGATCTTGCTGGCCAGGGTAGTTGACTTACACCTTCTAGAGCACGTTGGGTGGCACGGGATACATGCGGACGTGCATTGTCCTGTTGGAACAGCAAGTTCCCTTGCCGGTCTAGGAATGGTAGAACGATGGGTTCGATGACGGTTTGGATGTACCGTGCACTATTCAGTGTCCCCTCGACGATCACCAGTGGTGTACGGCCAGTGTAGGAGATCGCTCCCCACACCATGATGCCGGGTGTTGGCCCTGTGTGCCTCGGTCTTATGCAGTCCTGATTGTGGGGCTCACCTGCACGGCGCCAAACACGCATACGACCATCATTGGCACCAAGGCAGAAGCGACTCTCATCGCTGAAGACGACACGTCTCCATTCGTCCCTCCATTCACGCCTGTCGCGACACCACTGGAGGCGGGCTGCACGATGTTGGGGCGTGAGCGGAAGACGGCCTAACGGTGTGCGGGACCGTAGCCCAGCTTCATGGAGACGGTTGCGAATGGTCCTCGCCGATACCCCAGGAGCAACAGTGTCCCTAATTTGCTGGGAAGTGGCGGTGCGGTCCCCTACGGCACTGCGTAGGATCCGACGGTCTTGGCGTGCATCCGTGCGTCGCTGCGGTCCGGTCCCAGGTCGACGGGCACGTGCACCTTCCGCCGACCACTGGCGACAACATCGATGTACTGTGGAGACCTCACGCCCCACGTGTTGAGCAATTCGGCGGTACGTCCACCCGGCCTCCCGCATGCCCACTATACGCCCTCGCTCAAAGTCCGTCAACTGCACATACGGTTCACGTCCACGCTGTCGCGGCATGCTACCAGTGTTAAAGACTGCGATGGAGCTCCGTATGCCACGGCAAACTGGCTGACACTGACGGCGGCGGTGCACAAATGCTGCGCAGCTAGCGCCATTCGACGGCCAACACCGCGGTTCCTGGTGTGTCCGCTGTGCCGTGCGTGTGATCATTGCTTGTACAGCCCTCTCGCAGTGTCCGGAGCAAGCATGGTGGGTCTGACACACCGGTGTCAATGTGTTCTTTTTTCCATTTCCAGGAGTGTACATTTATATCAGAAAAGGAACACGGTTCAAATCAAGACATGACCTCAGTACAGGAAGTGAAGACAAACACTTTGAAATATCAGCTACTGAATTACCAGGGCTTGATATCACCAAGAAATTAATCATTTTGTGTGTGTGTAGATCTCCCAGTGGTAGTGTAGACACTTTTATCAATAAATTAACAGAAGTTCTAGATAAAGTCTCAAGTACAAAGGTCAACATACTCGTAATTCTGTGTGGGGACATTAACATCAACACTAATACCATAAATGAATCCATCAGCACCTTCATAAACATCATTACAAGTTTTGGCATGTCCCTATTGGTCAATAGTGCAACAAGGGTTACTACAATGACTGCATCAGTAATTCACCATGTGGCCATAAATATGGACTGAGAAAAATGTAATGTAGCTCTAAAAGATCCCGGACTATCAGACCATCTCTGTCAAATAACAACAGTAAAATCAGGCAACGAATCATTCCCTAAACTACAAGCCTACAAACGACATCTATCAGAAATCAAAACAAAAGATTTTTCAAAAGAACTAGAAAAACAAAGCTGAGATGAAGTGTATAAGGAAACCAATGTGAATACGAAATTCTCTAAATTCTCTACATTGTCTAAATTGAACTACGAAAAGGCATTTCCAAAAGTATGCATGTTTGTATCAACAACTCACAAAAACAGATGGATAACAGCAGGTATTAAGAAGTCCTCCCAAACACTTAAACTCATTGAAGAAGATTCGCAATGATCCAGAATTCTTACATCTCTATCACAGATACAGAAAGATCTATAGGAAGGTGCTGGTTGCTGCAAAAAAGTCATTAGTGAAAAAATAATATATAATGCAGGAAATAAAAGCAAAACAGTCTGGGATGTTATAAAAAAGTAAACGGAGAGAGGTCAGCAATCGCAGAATAACATACTGCTAAGGGATGGGGATAAGGTAATAAATGATCCACAACACTTAGCAAACTATCTAAACGAGCATTTTCCAAGAATTGCAGAGAAGTTGCAGCAAAAATTCCCCAAAGCAAATATAACACCTGTAAATAGTTTTGCACTAAATACAATGATGTTACTTCCAACGACAGAGAATGAAGTCAATAAAACTGTTCAAAAACTGAAAAACAAAAGTCAGTAGGGTTAGATGAAGTACCAATGTGTATACTGAAACAATGCATAGGGATTATTCAAGGCCCCTTAACAAATATAGTAAATGAATCTTTCACATCAGGGACATTTCCAGAGCAGTTAAAACGGGCAAGAGTTGTACCTTTGCTTAAGAAAGGTAATGCAGAAGACACAGAAAATTACCAGCCCGTTCCCTGCTGTCAACATTTTCAAAAACAATAGTAGCAATTATGAAAGACAGATTAATGAATTACCTGAATAAATACAATCTTTTAATCGAATCACTGTTTGGTTTCCGAAGTGGCAAAAATACGGAGTCAGCCGTAGTAGAATTCACAAAAATTTTACTTGATGCTCTTGATAAAGATGAGTGTGTCACAGGCGTATTTTTGGATCTTTCTAAGGCGTTCGATACAGTCGACCACAAGACTCTCTTAAATAAATTAGAAACATTAGGAATAAGAGGGGTAGGTAATGACCGGTTTCGATCATACCTAGCAGATAGGGTGCAAAGAGTAGAGATAACACATACTTCAAATAGATCCACACACGTAATAAAACACTTATCAGAACCAATATACTTTAATATAGGGGTTCCACAAGGCAGCGTATTAGGGCCAATACTATTTCTGATTTTCATTTAGAGCTAGCTGCCATTCATCATACCAACTAGAAATTATGTCTAAGCCGTCTGGTATCTTCCTACAGGAACTCAACTTTGAAGCCTTACCGTACACCACAGCATCATCAGCAATCAATCGCGTATTGTTGCCCACCCTGTCCGCCAAATTATTTATGTCTATAGAGGACAACAGCGGTCCTAGAACACTTCCCTGGGGCAACCCTTGTATCTGATGAACACTCGCCGTCCAGGACAACAAACTGGGTTCTATTACTTAAGAAGCCTCCGAGCCAGTCTCATATCGGGGAACTTATTCCATATGCTCGTACCTTCGTTAACAGCCTGCAGTGGGACACCATGTTAAACGCCTTCGAGAAATCTAGAAATATTGATTCTGCCTGTTGCCCTTCATCCATAGTTCGCAGTAAATCATATGACAAAAGGGCAAGCCGATTCGCACGAATGATGCTTTCTGAAACTATGCTGATTCGTGGACATAAGCTTCTTAGATTCAAAAAAGTTTATTATATTCGAACTGAGACTATGTTCAAGGATTTTTTGCAGTCGCTTGGGAGTTTGTGATTCACGATAAATGCAGTCTAGGTAAGGGGCTAATGCCGGTGAGTATTCTTTGTAAAATCGAATTGGGATTCCATCCGGATCTGGCCATTTATTCGCTTTCAAGTCTTTCAGTTGTTTCTCTACGCCAGGGATGCTTATTACTGTCGTCCATACTGGGGTCTGTTCGATGGTCAAATGACGGTATGTTTGTACGTTCTCCTGCGTGAACGATTTCTTGATCGTGAGATTTAAAACTTGGGTTTTCGTTTCGTTATGTTCAACTGCCACACCAAACTGGTCAACAAGGGACAGGATGGAAGCCTTAGACCCACTTAGTGACTTTATATAGGACCAGAATTTCCCGGGTTCTCTGCCAGATCTTTTGCTAAGGTGTGCCGGTGGTAGCTGTTGTGTGCTTCGCGCATAGATCTTTTCACAGACGCACGAATCTCTACTAACCTTTGCTTGTCGTCATTTGTGCGTTCTCTTTTGAACCGAGAGTGAGTGCTTCAGCCTTTTCTTCCTCAACATCTTATGAGTTTCGTCATTAAATCGTGGTGGGTCTTTTCCATCCTTCATCAACTTAATAGGCACGTAACTCTCGAGACTACCATTTACAATCTGCCTAAACTTGGCCCATAATTCCTTTACGTCCATCTTAATGGAACTAAGTGATGTCACTTCACTGGAGCTTCCGATAACTAGTGCATCTCTGCCTCGCGTGTGCCTGCTCGGACCCTGCTGAAGGAGCGGCCACATGTCCACTCAGAGATTGAATGGGCGAGGTCAGGCGGCCAGTCCCCACATTGGCTCTCCGCCTAGAGCGACGCGAACGCGTAACCAACCGCCACTCACCTTGCGGTGTGGATGGATCCACCGCGTCGGGTACACTAGAAGATGCCTCGGAAGGGGAGCCCGTGGGCAAAAAAAGAGACACCTGAGGTGTCCCATGTAACGCGCCAGATTCCCCGTGGAAGCAGCATGAAGGTGACTGACCGTAGCCAGAAGAGCATTCAGCTGTTAGCGAACTGCGGCAATTTTGGCTTATCAGATCCATCCAGTGGTACAATGTTTGTTCCCCAATGGTGATGTTGTTCTCCAAGAAGACAGGACGCCTGTTCATACAACAGGCGTCGTCCAGGGCTGTTTCTGTGAGTACGAGGATGAATTGTCACATCTCACGACTCCACAACAGTCACCAAATCTCAGTGTTTTTGAGCCTTTGTGGTCTACTTTGGAGAGAAGGGTGGGTGATTGCTATCCATCTCCGTCGTCGTTACCTGAAGATGTCATTGTTCTGAGGAAATTATGGTATACGATTCCCTTGAAAGCCATACGAGACCTACATTTATTAATTCCGATATAACTGGAAGCTGCTTTGAAGGACAACCGTTTTTCTGCCGCGTATTAGGCATGGTAATGTGTTATGTTTCTGGTGTTTCCATATTTTTGTGCACCTCCTGCACCGTTCTTTTGCTGGCGCTTACGAACACTTGTAAGTAGAAGCGACTGGGGCATTTAACATCTGCTGGCGACAAGTGGTACGTCCTATCGCACACACAAGTTCCGACTTCCTTAGGCAAGTGATAAAGCTGTCGGCTATTTAACGTGGTAATGCATCTCACAAAATATTAGTAATTCTCTTAACAATTTAAAAGCGGCGTTGCTTTATTTACAAAGTTACATGACGAGCTTTCATTTGGGAGTTGTGGTAGTAGTAAATCAATGCGTCTGTGTACTAGATAGTATGGTGTCACAGAGTTTGCGTTTTCGTCAATGTCTACAGTGCAGTTTAGTAGCATGTGTCGATAGTCGTTTGTCTGTGTAGTTTAGTTTTCCACCATCTTTGGTATGGACAGGGACTGTGATTGCTGTGTGCGGATATGAGTTGAGTTGGTGACACTTAGCTCTCAGCTCCAGGCTGTATAGGCTTCGGTTACACAGCTTGCAGCCGCAGTAGATGGGCATCACTGTTGTGACCCAGCTGTCAGGATCCAATGGACGTCCTGCTCGACCCACGTGTCCACTGATCGGTCTGCACCAGTGGTAAGCACAGTCACTGCACGCGTTGAGTTTGACCTCCCGTCTGTGGTCGTGGGAGAAGTCGCCTTCGGGCGTGGCAGGCTGCAAAAGGCTTCCCAGGGGGGCCAAATGTAAGAACTCCCCGGTATGACAAACAGCTTCCAGATGATGTCTGTTGCTGACAAACTACCTCAGCCACATGCAGTATCTTGTCCTGTATCAGAGGAAACCTCTCAGCCTGCAAGATCCGATCAGTCACAGAGAGTGGGGGTATTGGTGGTGGGGAACTCCATGGGGCCCCTTAGGGACGTGGCTGCCAAGGAGGGGAAGAAAGCTAATGTGCTCTCTGTGTGAATACCGGGTGAAAGCATTCCAGTCGTGGAACGTGTCCTTCCAAATGCCTTCTGAATGCAGCTACCTGCAGGTGGCGGCTCATGTTGGTACCAGTGATGTGTATCACTTTGGATCAGAAGAGATTCGCTTTCGAGCTGCTATCTGAAGTGGTAAAGGTTGCCAGCCTTGCTTGCAAGATGAAAGCAGAGCTCACCATTAGCAGCATAGTCGACAGGACCGGTTGTGGATCTTTACGATCGTGTTGGCTGCAGATTACTTGACTTGCAACATAGGGTGGTAAGGTTTCTGGTTCCACTAAATAGGTCAGGAGTCCATTACACGCAGGAGGTGGCTACACTGGGAGCAGGGACTGTAGCGAAATTGAAGTAAGTACACAGAAGCGCCAAAGAAACTGGTATAGGCATGTGTATTCGAATACAGAGATATGTAAACAGGCAGAATACGGCGCTGTGCCCGGTAGCGCCTGTAGAAGACAACAAGTGTCTGGCGCAGTTGTTAGATCGGTTACTGCTCCTGCAATCGCAGGTTATCAAACGTTAAGTGTGTCTGACTGCCAGCCCGGTTAGCCGCTCGGTCTAACACACTGCTTTCCGGACGGGAAGCCGTGCTGGCCCCCAGCACGAATCCGCCCGGTGGATTCATGTCGCGATCCGGTGTGCCGGCCAGTCTGTGGATGGTTTTCCATCTGCCTCTGCGAATGAAGGCTTATTCCCCTTATTCTGCCGCAGTTACACTAGGTCAGCGATTGCTGCGCAAACACTTTCTCCGTGTACGCGTTCGCGACTCGTACAGATATAGTTGATGTTGACTTCAATTTCCTCTCGATATGTTGGCGAAAATACATGTTTAAATCCAGAGGTTTGCATAAAACGACATCCGAAATTGTGCTCTGAAAATTATTTCGAGCCATTAGTTGATGAACCCATTCGAATAGTGAACGGTTTGCGGCGTGGCGGGGTTTGATATTCCGTGTGCCGTGCAGGCTGGAACAGGTACCGCGCGCCGCGGAATTTCAGTCCCCGCCAGACGTCGCGGACGTCGAAGACCCCTACAGGTCTCTGCACCATCGCGCCCTAAGCTGTGGCGGCGCGCGCCTCCTGGCCTGCATTTAGAGTGAGGGCGCCACAGTGGAACACGTGGTTGAAGCGGCCAATAGCGATACAGTACATAAGCGCCTGCCTCTCGCTCAGCCTGCAAGCGATCATCATAGGCCGCACCACCCGCTCCTTCCGCCTCCACGATCTCTACCTCACCATTTATGGCCGTCCTATCCACCTCACTCCTACCCTCAAATACCTTGGCCTCACACTCGACCGCCACCTCACCTGGACTCCCCATCTCCTTACCATCCAAAACAAAGCTCACAACCGACTCCGCCTCCTGAAACTCCTGTCTGGCTGGACGTGGGGTCTGCATCCTTCCACCATCCTTCACACCTACAAATCCTTGATTCGCCCCATCCTCTGTTATTCCAGCGTAGCTTGGATTTCCGCCCCTCCCCGGTTCTATAAAGCCCTCCAAATCCTCGAACGCCATGCGCTCGTGGCGCAGTGGTTAGGCACTGGACTCGCATTCGGGAGGACGACGGTTCAATCCCGCGTCCGGCCATCCTGATTTAGGTTTTCCGTGATTTCCCTAAATCACTCCAGGCAAATGCCGGGATGGTTCCTCTGAAAGGGCACGGCCGACTTCCTTCCCCATCCTTCCCTAATCCAATGCGACCGATGACCACGCTGTCTGGTCTCCTTCCCCAAACCAACCAACTAAGCCATGCGCTCCGCCACGCCTTCCGCATCCGCCTTTCGTCCCCCACGCGCATCCTCTACGAACTCATCAGCTTCCCCCACCTGCTCCTTTTCCTTGAACACATCCGCATACTATATATTGTCCGCCGCCTTGATCCCCCTCACCCCCTGGTGTCTCCCTTCCTCTCCACCCCCAACCTGTTGACGCGCCTTTACCGTTGTGTCACACCCTCTCTCCATCTCCACACCCCCCATCTCCTTTCTCAACGCAACTTCCACCGTCTACCCCTCCCGGATGATGAGCTTCGCCCTGACATCTACCTACCAACTCTAACCCCATCTTCCTGCCTCCCCCTCAGGGCTCCCTCTCCTCCCCCTCCATTCCCCTGAGCGGCTTTGCCCTCCCCCTCCCTCTCTTGTGCTCCCCTCCAGTGTCTCAGCACTCCCTCCTGCCCTGTCTTCCCTCTTCATCTCCTGCCACACGTGTCTCCTGCCTCTTGGTGCATCCACTGACGCCCCTCCTCTCTTCATCCCGCTGCCTCCCCTGCTGCCCCTTGCTCTCCCTTCCTTTTCCATCCTCTCTGACCTCTCTCTCGACAGGTCCCACCTGGCAGTTTTATTCTTCATCGTGTGTGCTCCAAGTGGGTTTTAAGTGTGTTGTTCTGCAGTGTTTTTCATACTGTGGCCGACTTTTAACCTGTGCATGTGCATTCAGTGTCTTCTTAGCGTTTTAAGAATCGCCAACTGTGTTTTTTAATTTTCTGGTGACTTTTTTAATTGCCCCCCACGAACGTCTCCATGTCAGTGTATTTTTACATCCATTTTCTCCCCTTACTCTGTTTCATGTTCCCCTTTTTTATCGCCTTATATATGCAACATTTTATTCTTGTTTTAGTTGTCATGTCACTCGGCAGCGGATTGCGCCGCTTACAGCCCTCCCCTGCCCATATGGCGCAGGGGGATGAAATCACAATAAAGAAAAAAAAAAAAAGCTCGGACTGCCAGTCTAACCTTGCGTACGTCTCAGGACATATCGCCTCGCCTTAGAGAGTGTATTTACTTTCGTGTTTTGTTTACGAGTGGACGTGGTTGTCTAGTTAGATTTTCTTGACTCTGTTGTTTCGTTCTTGTTGTCGTCGTAGCGTCCTTCGTTGGTCGTGTCCGTCCTCTCCCGTTGTGTTGTTCGCGGGCCGCTCCGCGGGTCCCGCCGCGTTTTCCGTCACTTCAACCCCGCGACTGTTCCGGTCGCCGTTTAGAAATTCGCCTACCTCAGAACGGCATCTTCTCGATGTCCTTCCACTCGGCAACGTAGATACTTACAAGATGATGTAAAAGCAACATTGATGAAAAACACCATCTAATATATACAATTACTGAGGCCGTGCAACTCTAGTTCTGTAGAAAAACTGTCAACAAAAAATTTATCGGACGGTAAGATAATGGATTGGCTTCTGGAAAATAATGTCCGAAATAACAAAAATGTTAATTTGTTCTTATAACCAAAGAAATGGTACTATTCAGTCCATATTTAAACTAGTGGCTGTTTTCGTCAAGTTCACAATTCATACACTCATTTCGCACGCACAGCAGCCAGAAATCTGTCCAAATACGAGCCGAGATAAACAACGTTTCCACAGTCATTAATTCCACCACTAACACGAGTTATTACATTCGGTCCTTCTGGTGGATATTAAAAAAGAAATTGCTCGCCAAAAATGCTCAGAGGTTGAATACTGAAACATGCCGCGCAGATAGTACGAAGGCCAAATTTTCACACGCGAATATCATTCCAACAATGCAGTTCTAAAACTTCCAAACTTCACAAAACTGTCCTTAACTACACCAGCGTTAGTCACGACACGTATCAAACGCTAGGAACTCAGTATTCCTTCATTTTACACATTATTTTGACTCGCACTAGTAACACGACCATCCGTCTTCAGAGCTAGCGAGAGACACCCATCTTGCGGCCTCACTCCCAGTATAACTATCAGGTAACAAGCAGGAACCGTCTCAATTCTGATTGGCTAACCATACTCGCTGCCAATCAGAATGTTCGCTCATGATCACACTCGCGCCAAAACTGTCCCCCACCAATCCTCACATACAGACGCATCTACCTCATTCTGATATACTAATATTAAAGTAATGTTTAATAAACGAAAACGAAAAGGCAATAAATCTGGAAATATCCTTTAGATACAGATAATACTCCAGCAGACTTTCTGGCTGCTCTGTTGCAATAGCAATCACACCCAGACATACGTCATCAGCAATGTGGGTAAATTCCCTATTAACATCTTCCCACAACAGGCTTGCATAACTCTTGCAGGTTACTTACGACAGTATATAATGCAACATTAAAATTTGTGAATGTCCCACGTACTCACTCTCATTCATTCACATATACTCCCACAACAATCTTAGACATCAATAATAATTTTGTCTGATTTTTATATTACGAAAACGAAAAATAATTAAAGGTTTAATATGAAAATCTCAATTAATTAATTCTGCACCCTGCAAGTTCTGTTTATATTTTTAGATAATACCAAACGATAGACTGTTATATCTCCTAACTGAATTTAGTTTCCTAAGTGTCGGTTTTTGACTTTTTTTGCATTTTTTTTATCTTTGAAATTATGATAGTTATTAAGCTGAAATTTGGATACAATCTTCTCCTGAATGTCAAAAGGTAGTGTACCGATTTCGAAAATGATTGAATAATATTTAATATCATTTATTTAGGTTCGTATAGGTAGTGAATGTACGCGTCCACAAAGAGCACTAAGAGACATTCGATAGCTTTCCCACGGCAGGTAGTGACAGATGTGCGTGTGTCTCCTGGTTAGGCCGGCAGATGTCAGCCCTCGAAGTTACATGCAGCTAGCTATCCTAAACGTTCTCGGAACAAACTTGCGACGCTACAGGTTGTGAAAACACACTTGATCTTTTAGGAACTAATAATCTAATAACGAGCATCAAAACGGATAAATGGTTTAACGGACACATGGTTGCGTGGTGAGACTGAATACCTTAACTACCAAAGCTACCAAAAAATAAACGAAAAATATATCTATTGAAAAAAGCAGATAAAAATTCGCTAGACGCCTTCCTGAGAGGCAATCTCCACACCTTCCAAATTAATTATTTAAGTGTAGACCAGATACGGCTTAAATTCATAGAAATAGTATCGACAGCAACTGAGAAATTAATACCAAATAAATTAACAAACGACGGAGCTGATCGCCCATGGTACACAAAACAGGTGAGAACACTGTTGCAGAAACTACGAAAAAAGCATGCCAAATTTAAGGTGATCTTTCACAGAAGCTCGAAATTTGGCGCAGACATCAATGTGAGATGCTTATAATAGTTCCCACGACGAAACTGCCTCGAAACCTGACAGAAAAGAGGTTCTGGCCGTATGTGAAGTAAGCTAGCGGCAAGAGACAATCAATACCTTCATTGCCGCGATAGCAGTAGAAATACTATAGATGACAGTGCTGCTAAAGCAGAGTTACTGAACACAGCCTTCCGAAATTCCTTCACTAAAGATGACGAATTATATACTCCAGAATTCGAATGAAGAACAGCTGCCAACATAAGTAACTTTGAAGTAGATATCCTCGGAGTAGTGAAGCAGCTTAAATTACTTACTAAAAGTCGTTCCAGATTATATTCCAATTAGGTTCCTTTCAGAGTATGCTGATACAATTCCTCCATACTTATCAATCATTCAGAACCGCTCACTCGACAGAATATCTGTACCCAAAGACTGGAAAGTTGCACAGATCACACCAATATTCAAGAAGGTCAATAGGGGTAGTGCACTAATATACAGGTTCATATCATGAATGTCGACATGCAGCAGGATTTTGGACCATATATTGTGTTCCAACATTATGAATTACCTCGAAGAGGAATGTCTGTTGATACATACTCAACACAGATTAAGATTAGATTAGATTAGATTAGTACTAGTTCCATGGATCATGAATACGATATTTCGTAATGATGTGGAACGAGTCAAATTTTCCAATACATGACATAATTAAGTTAATTTAACAACATACTTAAGTTAATATAACAACATTTTTATTTTTGTGGTTTTTTATTTATTTTTTAATTTTTTTGTTTTTTTTTGTTTTTTTTTTCTTAATTTATATCTAAAAATTCCTCTATGGAGTAGAAGGAGTTGTCATTCAGAAATTCTTTTAATTTCTTCTTAAATACTTGTTGGTTATCTGTCAGACTTTTGATACTATTTGGTAAGTGACCAAAGACTTTAGTGCCAGTATAATTCACCCCTTTCTGTGCCAAAGTTAGATTTAATCTTGAAGAGTGAAGATCATCCTTTCTCCTAGTATTGTAGTTATGCACACTGCTATTACTTTTAAATTGGGTTTGGTTGTTAATAACAAATTTCATAAGAGAGTATATACAGTATACTGAGAAGCTACTGTGAATATCCCTAGATCCTTAAATAAATGACTGCAGGATGATCTTGGGTGGACTCCAGCTATTATTCTGATTACACGCTTTTGTGCAATAAACACTTTATTCCTCAGTGATGAATTACCCCAAAATATGATGCCATATGAAAGCAATGAGTGAAAATAGGCGTAGTAAGCTAATTTACTAAGATGTTTATCACCAAAATTTGCAATGCCCCTTATTGCATAAGTAGCTGAACTCAAACGTTTCAGCAGATCATCAATGTGTTTCCTCCAACTTAATCGCTCATCAATGGACACACCTAAAAATTTGGAATATTCTACCTTAGCTATATGCTTCTGATTAAGGTCTATATTTATTAATGGCGTCATACCATTCACTGTACGGAACTGTATGTACTGTGTCTTATCAAAATTCAGTGAGAGTCCATTTACAAGGAACCACTTAGTAATTTTCTGAAAGACAGTATTGACAATTTCATCAGTTAATTCTTTTTTGTCAGGTGTGATTACTATACTTGCATCATCAGCAAAGAGAACTAACTTTGCCTCTTCATGAATATAGAATGGCAAGTCATTAATATATATTAAGAACAACAAAGGACCCAAGACTGACCCTTGTGGAACCTCATTCTTGATAGTTCCCCAGTTTGAGGAATGTGCTGATCTTTGCATATTATGAGAACTACTTATTTCAACTTTCTGCACTCTTCCAGTTAGGTACGAATTAAACCATTTGTGCACTGTCCCACTCATGCCACAATACTTGAGCTTGTCTAGCTCTTTATTGACACAAAGTGTTGAGTGCTATCGACAAAGGATTTCAAATTGATTTCGTATTTCTAGATTTGCAGAAGGCATTTGCCACCATATCTCACAAATGGCTCGTAATCAAATTGTGTGCTTATGGGTATCGTGTCGGTTATGCGACTGGATTCTTGATTTCCGGTCAGAGAGGTCACAGTTCATAGTAATTGACGGAAGGTCATGGAGTCAAACAGATGTGATTTCTGGCGACCCTAAGGTAGTGTTGTAGGTCCTCTGCTGTTCCTTATCCAAACAAACGATTTAGGAAACAATCTGAGCAGCTATCTTAGGTTGTTTGCTTATGGTGCTGTCGTTTATGGTCTAGTAAAGTCATTAGATGATGAAAACCAATTACAAAATGATTTAGATAAGAGTTCTTTATGGGGCGAAAATTGGCAATTGACGCTAAATAATGAAAAGTGTGAGGTCATGAGTGCTAAGAAGAATTACACGATAAATCAAACTAATCTAAAGGCCGTAAATTCGACTAAATACCTAGGAATTACGATTATGAACAATTTAAAGTTGAAAGAACACGTAGAAAATGTGTGGAAGGCAAACCAAAGACTGCGTTTTATTGGCAGACCATAGTAATAGTTCTACTAAAGAGACTGCCTACACTATGCTTGTCCGTCCTCTTTTGGAGTACTGCTGCCCGGTGTGGGATCCTTACCAAATACGATTAACGGAAAACATCGAGAAAGTTTAAAGAAGAGCAACACGTTTTGTACTATTTAGAAAAAGGGGAGAGAATGTCCGACTGAAACCAGTTCGTTTCTCATTGCGGCGGGATCTTCTCACGAAATTTCAATCACCAGCTTTCTCCTCCGAATGCGAATACATTTTGTTGACGTCGACCTGCATCAGGTGAAACGGTCATCATAATAAAATAAGGGAAATCAGAAAGATATAGGTGTTCGTTTTTTCCACGCGCTTTTCGAAAGTGGAATAACAGAGAATTACCAGCTGTGGAAGTACGAAACCAGAATTTGGTTGCAGTAATTACACGTCTTTTGTTTAAAACTGACAAACAATATTTTATTCTAAATAATCTCCAATGTTATTCCTACATTTCTTCCACCTCTCCGGCAGGCTATGAATGCCACGCCAAAGAAACAGTGCTTCTTTTGAAGCGAACCAATCCGCAAGCCATTTTCGTACTTTTTCATACGAATTGAAGCGTGTCACAGTGATGCAAATAGATGACAAAGTATATCTCAACTGAACTGCTCTCGGGGGCCCTGCGCTATGCTGGGCAGGTGTAACAGTTTCTTTGGCTCTTCAGTGTATTTTCCTTACAATTCGCCTTTCTAGTATTCCAAATTTATCTAAATTATAGTTTAATGTCAGGAATTCGCTTGCATATAGGTATTCTGGGTTCACTGCTGTGTTCTAAAGCCTTATTTTTGCATTTTTGGATAGGCAGTTTTTATTGTAGAGGTCTCCCCATTTTATGCAACCTTTCCTCTATTATCATTATTATTATTATTCTGTTTATTATCACTATAAGTGGCAGCAGCTACAGTAGTACAAGTACTGTCAGCATTAACTTTAGTTCATAGTCGGTATTATTTACTCATATTGTCACTTCAGACACTCATATCATTTGGATACTACTTGTCATGTTAAAATTGTTATGTCTTAGGAAAGTGTATTGTAAAAAAGGTAGTATATATGTGAAACCCTGGTCCGATGTAAGAGAGGGCCTTATAGCCCTAATCATATCAGGTTAAGTAAATAAAACAGAGCGAAGTGCACCATTATTTTAGTAGCAGTAATAGGTATGTCATCAACACGCTAGGCACTTCTCTTCATGCCGTAGTTACATACACGGCAGATATTTGGTATAAAGCCGAAATACGACACTACCTTGCATCAAGCTGTTGTGGTCTCTTTACAGTAGAGTAAATTAGAAAGAGGAAGCCGCTAATACATCGACAGTGTCTCTCTTACTTTTCCTTAATTCCCAGTTACTTTCTTTTGCGATCGAAAAAGCATGCCACGTTTTATCGACAGCCTGCTCAAATGGAGGGCGCCTATATTTACTTCAGAGTGCTACAGATGTACTCGCCATTAGTCATTTTGACAGTACTGTCAGAAACGACAAGATCGTTTTTTGTGTGTTTTTACGCCGAGGGAGTTAATACTCCGGACGAGATCATGTTTTACACATTCATCATTCTGGTGACAACTTTTCTTTTATTCTTGTTACCGCAACACGGTTCAGGTAGACTGCACAGTAACATTGTCGGGTCAGAAATTACACAGTGAGGGTGTGAAGCGAGAACTAAAAGGCCGCGGTGTTCGCCCTCTATTCGGGAAATCGACTCACAACTCGGGTTTTAATACTGGTCGCAAATGCTGTTTTTTCGGTTTCATAACAGTGAATGTTTGTACGTGTTGGCAGTAAAAAGTTTATATACACATTAAGCTCGTTAAGGTTCCTTAAGAATGGCTTCAGAAGTATTTTACCTCTTTTCTACCTTGTATGGTTTGCACACGCATTGACCTGGAAGTTAATGGAACGTCTGCGTCTATGCTGCAATCGAGCTGGACGGGCAAAACTGATCTGATGTATAACATGTACTTGATTTCGTATAAAGATCAACAGCAGCAGTGCTGTTGCTCTTCGCGAGTATCAACACGTTAAAGGTGTGGTGTCAGCGCCAGGCACCACACTTGCTACGTGGTAGCCTTTAAATCGGCCGCGGTCCGTTAGTATACGTCGGACCCGCGTGTCGCGCTCGTGGTCGTGCGGTAGTGTTCTCGCTTCCCGCGCCCGGGTTCCAGGGTTCGATTCCCGGCGGGTCAGGGATTTTCTCTGCCTCGTGATGACTGGGTGTTGTGTGATGTCCTTAGGTTAGTTAGGTTTAAGTAGTTCTAAGTTCTAGGGGACTGATGACTATAGATGTTAAGTCCCATAGTGCTCAGAGCCAGCCCGCGTGTCGCCACTATCAGTGATTGCAGACCGAGCGCCGCCACACGGCAGGTCTAGTCTAGAGAGACTCCCTAGCACTCGCCCAGTTGTACAGCCGACTTTGCTAGCGATGGTTCACTGTCTACATACGCTCTCATTTGCCGAGACGACACTTTAGCATAGCCTTCAGCTACGTCATTTGCTACGACCTATCAAGGCGCCATATTCAGTTACTATATGTCTTCTGAACAGATAATATTGTGAATCATGTACCGTCAAGAGCGACGTTCATCATTAATGGATTAAAGTTAGGTATGAAACTAATTACGTCCGCTTTCTGAATTCTAATTCCTTGTTATGTTCCAGACCTCACGGCAGTAGAGTCCTTCCCTCCTCACGCCAGCCTACGTGAGCTAAAACGCGTGCATTTCGGCCCCCTCTAGTAACACGGTGTTGGCTCTTCAGCCAACACAACAAAAGGAATACGGCGAGGTCCTCTTTCCTCACCGGGACTGAAGAACATGGTTTCGAAGTTCGAATTAACTGGCGCCTTGGGAACTGCTTCTGGGAGATGGCAACGGCCAATTGCGTCACAAATTTCTGAATAAGTTACTGTTGCCATGCTTGAGAACGCTGGACACAATATGCGATCTTCAAGCGATGCACGAACTTTCACGACAGCTGAACATTTCACAGCCCACTGTTTGAAAAGTGCGAACATTTGTGAAATGGTATCCATAGAAATTTCATATTACTCTCCAACTTTTATCGTGTCACGCAGACATTCGAGTAGACTTTGCTCTTACATTTCTTGCTAAATCTGAAATTGAGGACATTTTTATGCTCAATAGGGCAATGAATACTCGCAATTGTCGTATTTGGGAATCGTCACCGCCAACGAAAGTCCATCATGTTTTCCTGGACAGTGAACACGTCACTGTGTGGTGTGGCTCCACGGCACAGTTCATGACTGGTACATTTTTCTTCGAGGAACTCGAACCCGAGGACCAAGGGCATGTGCCGCGAACGGCACACGTTAATCTGAACCATCACGTGATCCCTACTCTGCGGGAGAGAGGTGCTTTGGTCCCAACTGTTTTGATGCACGATGGAGGTCCCCCTCACATTGCTTGGGAGGTCACACGCTTACTCCGTAACACATTTGGAGAAAACCAAATCATTGCCCGTTCGTTCCAAACTGCGTGGCCACCAAGATCACCAGATTTGAACCCGTGTGATTTCTGGCAATGGTGTTACCTGAAGGACAGGGCTTATTAACGAGACACACATTGGAGGTTGAAGATGAACATAGCAACATCCCACCTGAGACGTTTCGAGTGAAGTAGACCAATCTCATAGTTCGGTCCCGGGCTGTGCTGGTAAGCTTACACACAACCTAAATTATCCTAAGGACAAATACACACACCCATGCCCGAGGGAGGACTCGAACCTCCGCCGGGGCCAGCCGCACAGTCCATTGAGCAACAATCTGGAACGTAAACATGGTACGCAGTTAACAAATATTACCTTCTCATGTGTAAGTTAAAATGTGTTTCTTTCAATGGCTAAGTCGTTATTTCTCTTACGCTCGTGTTTACAAAATTTTCACAAACTTTCATTGTTCAACGATCACTCCTTTTTCATGGAGATCTTCTTAAGTAGCCAAAGTTTAATTATAACCGACCTTACTTATGAGGAGATTATTATATTATCCGTAGGTAATAGAACAGTTTTCTCTGGAAATAACAGTTCCACAGCTGCACTGTTTAATTTTTTTTATTTCTTTGTTCGAAACCACAGCCTCAACCGAAGGAAAAAGTGAGTCTCAGCTTAAAGATACCAGTTTTGGCGACTTCAAAACCGCATTATATTGCCATTAATTTATGTGATGTATAATAGGACAGTAATGTGTCCAACAAAATGTAGGCTAATTTAGGTTACAGATACTTAGATAATGTGCTAAGTAAAACTTCGTCTTAGGAATAAAAGAGTTTCCCTTGAAGGCAGTAAAACTACCGAGAGGAATAATGATGATACAACACAAAACCTAAATAAAATATGTAATCAATATATTATGTTGATGAGAACGGACCTTATCTCATGGAGGTCTATTCGATGCCATTGTAAAAGCCACAGAGTACACGTAATACTGAAGCTTAGAATCATTCACAAGAGAGGATCTTAAGGAAAGTGGCGTGGCAACACATTACGAGGCTTAACATCGCGGCTTACATTTCAGCAAGAATGAGATCCGCAGGGTGATGGAAGAGAAACCTTCAAATTTTCTTTACGATAAATGGGATCCAGACGCATTTTCGAAGACACGAGTAACTGGGGGACAGTCGTCCGACGAACAAAGAAATAAAAATGTTTAACTGCAAAAATGTGATATCTAGCGCAAAAGAAGAAGTTATTGAAAGGGAATGGGAAACAGCCCGGCATTTGCCTTAAGCAACTTAGGGAACCGACGGGAAAGCTACGAGGGGCGTTCGATAAGTAAAGCAACACTTTTCTTTCTCGACTAGTTTCCGTTGGAAAGATGCGAAATTTGTTGTAGGACATATCGTTTCATTAAATTGCGACAGGTGGTGGCACTATACGTAGCCTTCAAAATGACGTCTGTAACTGCGGTGCGTTCCAAGCGGAGAGCTCTTATTGAGCTTCTTTTGGCGGAAAACCGGGGCAACGTAAATGTTCGTAGGCAGTTGAAAAATGTTTACGTAGACCTGGGAGCGAAGAAAAGCACGGTGAGTCGTTGGGCGAGGCGTCCGCTATCGCCGCGCAAGCCTGTCCGATCTCCCGCTTGCCGGCACCACACCATCTCTCCTCTGAAGAGGAAGCTCAAAGCCGCCACGTCTTCTGGGACTCTGAAGGGGTGTCTCGTGCGCATTGTGCCACTCTTTCGTTATGTGTAGGGGAGACTGTCGGTTACGCGACCAACGCTCTTACCGCCTGAGCTACCAAACACGATTCGAGACACGAGCTCACAACTTCAGTCGGTATAGTATCTCGTTCCTACATTTCGAATGTCTCAGAACAGGTGGTTAGTGGTGCCTGGGAAGAAATTTTTAAAATCTTACCAGGAGGTCTCAGATTCGTCAGTAACAGGTCAGCAAGTATAGACATTTGTAAGAAATATGCTGCTTCATCGCTGATATACAATAAAATCCCACAAAAAGTAGACAATCTGATAAAAAGTGTCCGGATACCTATAAATGGACATTAATATGGCGTGTGTGGACCCTTTGCCTGTATTACGATCTGAACTCGGCTGGGGCACTTTCAGTGTCCTGGAGGAATGGCAGCGTGTTTTTCCTCAAGAGGCGAAACCAGAGTAGGTAGTGACGTTGGAGATTAAGAAAAGTTGATGTTCTAAGTCATCCCGAAAGTACTGCATTGGGTTCGCGTCAGTTTATTTCAAGAATGTCATTGTGCACAAACCATTACTTTACAGAGGCTGCTTTCTGAAAGGGTGCATTGTCATGCTGATGCAGTCATCGTCTCCGAATTGTTCCTCTATGCTGTAAAATGTGTTCATATCGTTCCACATTTAGCGTTTCCTTGAACGTAATAAGGAGACTACACTCTAACAACGGAAAAAACCTCCATTCGTTAACACGACTGTTCGCACTACACATGATGGCAGGTAAAGTGCTTCAGGCACTCCCCAAACCCAGACCCTTTCATTGGATTGCCGCGGTGTACAGTGTGACTCATCACTTCTTTCCAGTCGTCCACCTCCTGGAGCTTTGCTGTTTACACCATCTTAAGGGTCGCTTAGCACTGACTACAAAAATGTGTTGCTTATGAGGAGCTGCTTTACCATTGTATACCATTCCTACGCTCATTCATTGCTAATAGTAGCAAATTGGATACCACGAGTGATTCCGTCCACTGGTTTCATGCTATTTTTTACAGTCAGCCTCCACAATGTTGTGCAGTTTCTGTCGTTCGCTACATGAGGCATGACTCGTCCTGGTTTAACTGAGGTTGCTCCTTCGCGCCTCCACTCAGAAACATCTGGCTTGAGCAGCTTTAGAAGTGTTAAAATGCCTTTGACATATCTGTCAGATAACAACCAATGCTTCTAAACCATTGAGCCGACTCACTCTGCTGTTACTGCTTCTGCACTCACAACACAATAGTCTCCCATCTCCTTTTATACTGCCTTTTCTCCATATAATGGCCAGTTATGCATTACATGGGGGTGTCCACATACTTTTGATCTGATTGTTAATGTCTTGGAAGAGAAAGAGCCACAGAGCAAACAACCGCAAATCGATGGAGGTGGCGTAAATCTCCTCCTTCGTGACTTCAGATCGTTTTGTTTCAGCATGCAACCGTATTCGTGACACTGCAGACCTTAACGTAAGGAACCAGGGAGCTATACTGCCTCATCCCACAGACAATGTAAATGGAATATTAAGACTCAAAACCCCACCAGAAGAGGTATAAAATATGGTGAATCGCAGAAAACCCGCTGATCAGTCTAAAAGCGTGGTCCATGTGGTTTAAGATAATCCGACAGAAGATTGCAACAAACAGCAAGCAGCATCCCGTAGGACTGTGCTTCTTGCTAGTACGCACGCGATGTATGTTAGTAGACTCGTTACAACACCAGCTGATGTGTTTCGAGGAACCAGAAATGTGAGAATAGGTCAGGCAGAAAGTTGCTAACATAACAAGAACTGCGGAAAACGCATTCAGACCACAAGACATTTGATTCCTGGACATGCCGTTCAATCACAAAACGGTAACTGGCACTTAGTGAATTATATACATATACTACGTAACCAGTAATCACACAGAAATCGGCCTCGACGACTGTTGGTACTTACTACGACGCAACTTAAAATACTTTACTACAAAACAAAAATTACAACGAAAAAGGAACGTTACCGTACTAATTTAATAAGATGTAAATAAGATAAAGGTAAAAGAAAAGGTAAGAAAGTCGGTAAGAGTATTTCTCATCCGAGGCCAACTTTCAGGGTTTGAGTCCCTGCACCGTGTCGTGTTATAATCTGCCACAAAGTTTAAAAGCAGTGCGCCCTTCCATTGCAGAATGAAATATCTATCTTAACTCAACGATGATGGCGAACACGGACGAAACACGTCTCTGCGGCGGACAGTCAACTCTGTCATAGCAACCCTTGGAATCGACTTTATTTGCTGCTGCGTGAGCCGATGAATAGTTCCAAACCTCGGGTGAGAGCTGCCTTAATTACACATAAATATGCAACTGAGGTAAATTTGTCCATTCGAAGTAGGAAGGCAAATAAACTGTTCATAAGAAGTTTTGTACCAGCTGCATTCTGCGAATGTCAGTGGGCCTAGATTCAAGCGGAGCAGAGAATGAAAGACCAAACATAAAAAAAATAAAAATAAAAAAAATAAAAATTAGTATACCGCCGACAAAGTGGTAGGTTGCTGCTCAAGTCAGTCCCGCCCTTCAGTCCTTCGATGACAGCTTTACTGAGGTCATCGAGCGTGTGAAAGGGAGGGGGGGGGGGGGGTTCTTGTGTCGACGCAGCAGATGCCATGGCCCATCCGAGACATACATGATCGTCCACAGCTCGTGGTCGTGCGGTAGCGTTCTCGCTTCCCACGCCCGGGTTCCCGGGTTCGATTCCCGGAGGGGTAAGGGATTTTCTCTGCCTCGTGATGACTGGGTGTTGTGTGATGTCCTTAGGTTAGTTAGGTTTAGATGTTAAGTCCTATAGTGCTCAGAGCCATTTTTAGATACATGATCACGGGGTTTACTCTTGCATGACAATCTTGAAAGACAAACTCATCATCGAAAAATTGACAGTAGGGCTGGATCGTTGTTTGGAGTATTCTGGCTCGATACTGCACAGTCTTCAAAACGCCGCCGACAGTGACGAGAGGCGTGATACCGACCCAAAACGTCACTGACTTACCTTCCTGCATACCTGTTGGACTGAATATCTCGGTATCTGACAGCCCCTACTCTCTTCTAAGACGATCGTCAAGTGTCAGACAAATACTGTACTAGTCGGTGAACCGAGCGAGGTGGCGCAGTGGTTAGACACTGGACTCGCATTCGGGAGGACGACGGTTCAATCCCGCGTCCGGCCGTCCTGATTTAGGTTTGCCGTGATTTCCCTAAATTACTCCAGGCAAATGCCGGGATGGTTCCTCTGAAAGGGCACGGCCGACTTCCTTCCACATCCTTCCCTAATCCGATGAGACCGATGACCTCGCTGTCTGATCTCCTTCCCCAAAAGGACCCCCCAACTAGTCGGTGAAGAGAACCGACATCACTGGGCCGAGTTGCACTTGAGGTGTCTCAGAGCCCATCTTCCTCCTCTGTCACACTGCCTATGGGTATATGCTTTTGTTCGTAATAAGTAAGGATACAGCCACTTTAAAGTCAGGTGCTGCGATTGCTGTGAAAGATGGCGTGAGGGTGGTTGCTGAGGAGGAAACACGCCTGCCGGGTTTGTCCTTTGGACAAGAGCAGGTGGACTGCGACAGGTCGGATTTCACTGATGGGACGGCGGCAGGCGAAACTTCTGACCCTGCAGGGGCTAGAATTCAGTGGTCCCACCTGCCTGGAGAACCTAGAAAGATATTATAGTCCGCAAAAACACGGAGTCAACGAATCACAGCCCTGCATTTAAATTGCGTATGACCTGGTTACTATAAAAACTAGATCCTAAATTCAAGACGTGTACTGAAAGAGGGTCTGTTTACCAGCAAGAAACACCACTTCGTCCTGAGCGCTTGTGGCTTGTGAATAGACAGTCGTGAGTTGATGCACAGGTTTGAGTATAGTGCTGCACTAAATTGATGATATTTTGTATATTAGTTACCTTGCTCCATTGATGTTGGTTTTCCATATTCAGGAGCAACTGGTTGTCTAGCCGTATTATTGTAAACAATTAACGTAAGGTAAATAGTGCTTTCTAAAAGTAAGCCAACAATGTATCGTAGATGGGTGTGTAAATATAACAAAAACAATCTTATTATAACTTAGCTTTGTTTATTGGGAACCTGGCAGCGATCATGGCATTTTTATTAGTTCCTGATTGTGTTATTTTAAGTGCTGTACGCGTAGAGTCGGGTATATCCGTTGAGCAATAGGGCACACTGGTGGAGATATAATTAGAGGTCATTTGTGCTTGAGTAGTCCAGCGGACTGCGCAGGTTTCTGAAGCTGCACGAGCAAGCTCAGTGCAACAATAGCTTTTAGAACCTCCAAAGGCCACAACCAGTTAACACCATCGCAACGCGTAGGTGCCACATTGACGATCGAGAACTGGTTGCTCACTGTTACAGTCGACACAGACCTCTCAGCGCCCTCAAAAATGCAGCGCACAGTTCTACTGCATTCTCTTAGGAGTAAATGCGAGACATTATTTGTAAGTAGAGTGTCGTTGCCCAAGAGCGACGTGTGTAAGGCAAATCTTTCTCCTCCGAATGCGAAAATATTTTGTTGACGTCCACCTACGTGGGGAGAAATAAGCAATGATAAAAAAAAGGAAAAAAAGTTAGAAACCAGAGCTCGCACGGAAAGATTTAAGGAGAGGTTGTGGGCGGAGGCACGAATAATGGGTGAAGTTTGGAATTTTTTTCATATAAGGATTTCTTTTATTAAAGTTGGAGTTTTACCACTTTATTATACATACATTTATGTATCAAAATTTGTTATCCAGTAACAAATTAAAAATGGCCGCTGTAGCCGTTGTGAAAGTGTGCGCCTGACGGCGTGTCCCGGATTGCGCGGAGCGTTGTACAGACTCGTCGCTGCTCCTCAAACCCACGAGAACACAACATTCTTATACTAGAATGAATTTGGGCGGCCATCACGATGGGGTTTTGAAAAGTGCGTCGAAAAAGTAATGGCAGCTATTTGAAAAACATGTCACTTTCTTCTACTTTAAAAAAAAGTATTTAAAATTCGAATAAAAAAGAGCTCTCACTAAGACCTCCTACATTTGATTATCTTTTCTTTTAAAAAATCAAACGAATCGTTTAATCCGTCGAGCCTCTAGAGCACTTAACGTGCTGAAAAACCTTGTTTCGATAAAAACGCATTAGAAGTAATAATAAAAAAGAAGTTGTTCAAAACGTGTGATTAATCTGCGATTACAGGACCATAGAGACATCCTTCCGCAAACATGCTCTGGTTCTCAATCTTGTGCTGTTTTTTTTTTTTTTTTTCAACAAACCGAGACATTCCTTCCTTCGCGGCAGCCACGCATTTCCCGTCAGATAACTGCGGGAGGCTTTTGCTGTTCGTCCCTACGACGATTCGTAATACATTCGTGGTGTTCGGAATATATGAATAACCTTCGCTGAATATACCCGCAGCTATATATGCAGCTATTTCAACAGTTTTTCCCCACAATGACGATGTTTCGGTTCCAGTTTCCAAATGCACTCGTTGAAGCTCTAATTATCGTTTTACATACTGGCGCCGGCGCATCTTTTAAGTAAATCTTCATTGGTCAGAAATCTGTATGCTGGTCGAATCGTTTCTTGAACTAATTCATCAAACGCCTACAGCTGCCTTTATTTCCGTCAGCACACGGTTCCATTCGACACTCTGTACTCGAAAATACTTTAACGATCAAGAAATCCTTTTGAATGCATAACGTATATACTTCAGGGATGTAACTTATGTAAGAAAATGCATTTTTTCATCGGCATTAAGCAGAACCTCCCTTTAAGTGTTTGTTTTTCCCACGCGCTGATTGAGAGTGGATAGGTAGAGAAATAGCTCGAAGATGGTCCGATGAAACCTCTGCTAGGCACGTAATTGAGAATTACAGATAGTCATGTAGATGCAGATGTAGATGTTCTGTGTATCATGATAGTAGTTGGATGTTCAAATGATATAGCTGTAATGTACACCAAATAAGCTACGGTAGTGAGAACCTTTATTGCCATAAGAGGGCAATGTGTGCACCATGTAAGCTTAAAATGACCATTGCAAGCATGTTGACAGCCTGTGCAGTATGATGAAGCCGCCCTGTCACTGTCACGATTGGGCACACAACGCACTCTATTGAACTTCACTGAGAATGCTCGTTTACTTTGACGTTCAGTCCAGTGGTGCTCATACTCAGCAACTTACTTTGCTCAAAAGAATATTAAGAAAGAGGTTTATGATAAAAAAAAAAACACAAATTATGCAAGTCATGAGGGAGGCTCTAGAACTTTTTTCAGCAGTTGACATTTTCTATCGTTATTACACGATGCCTTACCTCGTTTCAGCGCATGGCACTCGAATCTGTTAAGCTATCCGAGTAGAAACAGTTGGAAATTTTCCGACAGGAGGCGAGTGTACGCAAGCCGCTCGCTCCCTCGAGTTTAAAACACGCGGGAGCGCGGCTGACGTGGCCGCCCTCTCCCTGGAGCCGCTAGAATTACTGCAGCCCTCTGCAATCTTCTAGATAACACTCTCTGTCGGGAGGGTTAAAGCAAAGGCTTCCCACTGAATCCTCTCACATGTCGAAAGCTGAAAGGAAAGGGGTGCTCATACATTCTTTAAACAATGCTCTAAAGTCGGAAGCAGTGGTGCGCGAACTTTCGTGGGCTTGCAGTTTACAAACACTGGTTGTAGTATGTAAATCTGCAGGATTGACCGCGTCATGTTCCTCTTTGGTTTCTTCTTACACAATCGACTTTTTTACGTTTTTGCTTATCTTATTCAGGATCCTCTGGTGTTGTCGGTTAGCTGAAGACTGTGGTAGTAGTAATTCATTTATCTGTGAATCACTTTTATAAGCATATTAGACACGTCACGGTAGTACAGATTAAGAGCAAAAAGCATAATTCATGTACAGGGGGGAGGAAAATTATCTAAAAATGATGTCTGAGCGTAGAATCGAGAATAGTTTTTTTAAATAACCATGGGTCTGGAGTGTTTGTATCGAAATTCATGTTCCTCAGTCACTAGGTAAATCAGCTCGAGCTTAAGGCTTGAGCTGAAGAGTCAAAGATAGACAAACGTGAAATTCCTATCCACGGCAGGTTACGTCAGACGTGAATATTCTGAGACGTGTACCGGATAGCTGATGCTTGGCTGTTCAATCAGCTGCGCTAAAATTAACGCAATGCCATTAATTTGTTTGGATAATACAGGATGTACAGCGAAGGAGTCACTGATTTCAAAATTAAGTATCTCGGAAACTAAAAGTGCATCAAACGGTATGTTTATTTTGAAAGCTGTAGTAAGAGTTTTGTACAGACGTTATACAGGTATTTTGAAATAGTCTGAAAAGCTATGAAACTTCCCCTTCAAAAATTAAGAATGACAGTGCTGGAAAAACCTTTACGTTATTTGATTTTAAAGCAGCTGAGCAAAACTGAACGTACTCAGACATTTCTCTCTTTACTCATTCTAATCATCACTAAACTGATACACAATATTTTAGAGCAACGCAATCTGCCTTCCAGTAACCCCTACAAAAGAATGGCCCTGACTAACAATAATCTATACCTTTCATGAATCACTTACCTTACAAAAATCTTCGTTACTCGAACTACTACAATACAGCGATTGCCAATACTGCCAGCTAAATAAGAGATTTTAACTACTGAAGGGACTAACTACTGATAGACACAGTTAGCAAATGAAAGATTTTGCTAGAGAACAGACAACGTATTTACCTCAATAGTGTTCAAAAGTCATTATATATATATATATATATATATATATATATATATATATATATATATATATATATATATATAATCAGTTCATGACATCCAGAATTAGAAATATTCTTTTTCTGACGGACACACGTCGAGATCGTCCGCTCTCAAAACTCTGGCATCTCTTTCCCCACATCCACCACTGCTGGCGGCTCACCTCCAACTGCGCAATGCTACGCACTGTTCACATCCAACTGCCCAACACTACACAAGCGAATATTCCAACAATGAGTCCAACCAGCCACAGACTGCACACAGCGCAGTCAGCGATTTTGATACAGAGCACTACGTGGCGTTACCAACATAAAAACCTAAACAGCCTACTTACATAGCCCCCATGCTCACCACAAAATATTTTACAAATCAGTGGACAATACTGATTTGATTAAATTTTTCATAATTACAATAACAAAGATATCAAATGCACACACTTATTGATACAATGTTCGTCTAAAGCAAAAATTATCCTCTCAGTCCATAAAGACAGTCCTGATCATCACAGTAAGAATGATAGTTTTATGCACAAGTCTGAGCAATAAAGGAAAGCGCACACGGAAATAGTGGATTTCCATGCAGTCTTGAAGAACTAATGTTGTCCTTCCAACGGAAAGACAGTGCTAACTCTTGACATGCAGACAGGTAATGGGCCACAACAGAGCAAATCCACAGCAGAGACAGTCGAAGTTTTAAAGAATATTGGTAGGTAGGTCACCACAGAGCAGACCCACAGTATTTCTTGTAGAGATGATGGTATTAGTGGGCCACCACAACTGCAGAACCACTGTAGTCCTGGTAGAGATTTGGTATTGGTGGGCCACCACAGGTGCAGACCCACTGTAGTCCTTGAAGAGACGGCCAGCAGCCATCCGTTGCGACTGTGCGGCTGCGCAGCCACCATCAAGAGTCTTGCGGATAATATAGCAATTCCATGAGCCACCACTTGCGCACTCACAAACTTTTTGGAATGTCCTTAGAATCAGCAATGCAGTTAACCAGTCCCTTGCTGAATTATCAACGCACGTGTGAGCACTAACAGTCCCTTATTTTTAACTTCTCACATATTGTGCATATACTATGACCAACAGAAACGTGTGCAGTGAAATGAAACACTACTATATGCTTAATTTGAAGAACTGGTGTCTATGCAGTTACAAATTTACGGCATAAGAATACAATTATAAAGGTACAGAAAACATCATTACAGACCATAATAACACAGATAACATTTGTAGTAATGCAGGTTTTCCAAAAGAATAGAAATAAACATATACATCAGTGTTAAAGGAATTATGACATAAGTAAATAAATCAAAGATGAGAATATCTTTCGAAACATTAACTTCACACATGAGCATTAAAAACAGAACAGAATAAATAATGTCTAAACACTTTTACAAAGTAGAGAACATATTATTAATGCAAATTATATTGGAGGATAACAGTATTCCTCATCATAGTGAATGTAGCTCAGTATTAGAAAAATTCTACAACATAACTCTTATCAGATAAACACATAAAGACAGGAAGAACACAAATACACAAGGGTATACAAATACATAGCGGAATAACACAAAAGGAAAGGACAGGGTTTGTTTTCAGTGTGACATTTGGTACTGCAGTCCAACCCAAAACTTCATTCCATAGATATTTCCTCCTATTTCAACATTTTTTCCGCATAAAAGTCCTACCTAAGCATGCTTTCTGTATTTTCCATTATCTTACCTCGTCATTTGCTTCCAAGAAAATCCTACCTAAACCTGTTGTCCCTAAGAAAAATAAATCAGTAGTAAAACTGGCTTAGCAGAGTAATACAAAGTGAAAGTCAGTAGGACTAAGCCTGGCAAACAGCAGCACCAAATGCAATAACTTATACCTAAACATGACAAAGCTCAAGCAGAAAAAATATTACAGTAAAGACAGGAAATGACTAATACCTATGTCACATCTTAACACTGGAGTGATGCATCGCAATAAGTTACTCTACCAAACAAGTTACCAAGTCGTAAAAAAAAAAATTATGTATGCAATTACTGTGATGGGAAATGTCTATTTGTGCTCCCTTTTTTTAAGAACGTAGATCATAAAATTATTATTTAATGGATGTGTAGCCAGAGAATATTGACATTAGTACATCTATTAAATTTTATTTTAACCAATGCTGCAGCACAGCTAGAAAGTAGATACCAAACGAATTAGGCAAATATATACAAGGGAAAGGATAAAGATGTCATTCACTAGCCATATGGCATCTCATAAGGCAGTAAAAAATCTCTCAACTAGAAAGACACTAGTCATAATCAGGTGTGGAGACATAAAATATTTCTCATCATTTCATTAGGCATTTCAGTAAATATCAGAAAGTGCGAGCTCCAAACTGTAATCATATGTTTTCAAGTATGAGCGAGTCGTATTTGCCATGCTTTCTACAAAGAAATGTCAATAACGAGGTTAATGGCCTCTTTTTCCTACACCTGTGCCTCTGAAAGGCACCCACTAATGGCTTTTTTCCAGGCGAATGTCGTGCAACTGGGCGCCCACAGTGCATTATGTCAATGTCACCTAACTTCCGTACCGAAATAATTGCAACCGCAGTTTCTGCTACAGTGACAGTTTGATGCAAATAAAATTTCACAGGTTGAAAAATTACAGTAGAAGTGTGTAGATCCGAAATCTCATGAATAGCAGTGTCTAAAAATTTCTGTCAGCATAGTGGTACTCACATTCACGCATGTACATACATTTCATAATTCTTAAAGTATGATTCTTGGTTTTCAACATCCTTTTCACAAACCAGAGTCCCTAACCCCTACTCATTATTCATATACATATAAACATGTAATCACATTCCTCATATAGCATCATCTTATTGATCATAAGCTTATCTCAATATCATAATACACATCGTTGTCATAATAATATTATCATAGCACATCAATCACATTTCAAAATCGTCACAGCTTCTTTCAATAATTTCAAAACCTAAAAAAAAACTTCTCTGGTCGTTTCAGTAGTGTCATCTACCTCAAAAGTACTTCAATGATCATGATCCCATACAAAATACACCATTCAATGCTCTCATAGTATCACAGTGGGTCTGAAAAAATATGAACAGTTTACAAAGTACAGAAAAAATACAATTTCATAAGTGTGAATTAATTTAACTGTGTCACTGACGTAGGAAAAAATGTTTGTCTCTCTTAAATGATCAGATAGCTGTGTAATTATGTGTTAGAGAAATATGGTACCAATGTGTAAAGTTGTATAAGCAAATATCATATTAGCTAGGGCTCCTAGCGCTTGCCACACGCTTAGAACACAAAGTAGGTGTGTACCCCCTGGGATTAATCTAATTATACCCTCAGGTGTTACAGATTACAGCAATGGAACGAAATGTATCACCGAAAACCTTCTTTGTATCTTTCTAATTCAAGAATCTTTCTAAAAAAATGTTCCCAGTATAAAAATTAATCCCTCAAATACGTGTACTGCAGCACTAAACTGTGCGTCTTGTTATAAGATAATCTCTATCATCACTTAACGGTAAAAATGAGCCAAGTGTCGTAGTTATCGTCATCCGTAAGCAAAGTTCTGCAGAAGTCAATGTACTTGCCTCGTCATAAACAAAAGTGAAATCCTAATTATAGATATCTTAGTTATTATGTACATTACCATGACCAAGAAAGTACTGTACTGTAATGTATTGTTGTGTTACGAAAAATACTTATCTCATTGTAGATATGTCAGAAAAGTCATTACCGAAATATGTTTTACTTTCAATAAGAATTTAGAAAAACTGTGCAAATACAAAACAGATACGGCACAAAAGCAACAATGTGAATTTTTTCACTCATTAATAGTGTCATGATATAATCTTGTAGCTGTCAAACAAACCAAATATTAAGTCATCTGTAATCTCTCAGAAAGTACTTTAAATAAAGAATGTCTTTTCAAGTAAACCAAAATGATGCATTAAAGTTTCATTTTCAGCATATGTTCTAAGTATGTAAGCCTTATAGTCGTTACATAATCGTGCAACGAACAAGCAAGATGTACACACAATAACACTGTGTCGTCTGTTCACAACAAAAATGAATTCGTAATTACTGTTTAAATAAGTTCCCTAGGTTCTTGACTGGATAGCTAACTTCAAAACATTGTTGCATGTTAACAGTTTCTAAGTGTGACAAAGCGTACTAGTAACTTGAAGTGAAAAATTTTATGGTGAAGGCTAAGTTAAAAAGCAGATTATCTCTCAATAAATGGTTTTACATGTGAAATGTGGTGTAATCCTTTACTCTTCCTAGTATGCAGAGTTTCAACTTCAACGCAATTATCATGTGGTATACGACGGATTCTGTAAGGTCCATTGTAAATCAGAAAGAATTTGTGACTCAAGTGTTTCTTCTTATGTGACAATGAATGAGCTTTAGTGATAACTTTCTGACCAATACATAGTTACTTTGCATTTGCTTTAACGTGTACTTTTCTCCTTTTGTCTGCAGCAGAATTTATATTTTTAATAGCCAAATCAATTATGTCTTTGTGTGGAAGTTTACGTGTATTCGGAAAAGGCACAAGCTCTCTGATTCTCTTTGGTGGTTCTTCATTCTTCAGTACAAGAATAGGTGATAAAGCAGTGGAGTCATGAGGCATTTCATTGAATACATTTTGAAATAAGTGTAAATATCTGTCCCAATATTGATGCTTTCTGTGACAATAAAGTCTGTAAAGCTTATTGATTTCTTTCATAATCTGTTCAGACGGGTTGCAATGTGGTGAATACAATGAAATAAGTAAAGGTTTGATTTTATGATTCCGAAGCATGTGTGGCCGAACAGCAGATCTGAATTGCGGTCCGTTATCTGAAATGACTTTAGCAATGTGTCCAACTTCACGTAAGAAATTTTTAACAAAGGCGTTGGATACAAACCGTCCAGTGGCTTTACGTAACAGAGTGAAAGAAACACATTTTGAAGTAAGTTAAACAGCGACTAGAACGTACGAAAATCGATTCGATGTTGTGACAAGGGGTCCCAAGAGATCAACAGCAGCAAATTCTTTTAATTTAGAAGGAATGATAGGAAACAACGGAGCACGATGTGAGATGGTAGATGGTGTAGCTTTTTGACAAAGTTTACAAATAGACAAGATTCCCCGAATTCTCTTTTCCATATTGTTAAAATAACAAGTCGTCCGAAGAATTTGATAACATTTTCGTGGGCCAAAATGTGCGTAGCTGAAATGAATGTACCAGATGAGCTTATTAACAAAATCGTCAGGAATGCAAAGTACCCATAGCTTGTCATCAACAGTGCAGCGTTTGAACAGTATGTTGTTTCTAACCAGATAATAATGCCGAATCTGTGTGTGTGTCTTTTCATGCCATTTACTTTTGATGTCTTTCCAAATCGGATCCTTATCTTGTTCATAAGCAATGTCCTTTAAAGACGCAGTGATGAAGCTGTCAAAGGCGACTTTCTGAATGTAAAGAACACTGAAATTGTTTTCGAGGTTGCCTTCTGTGTTACTTTTCTCAAGCCCAGCCGGTGCGCGTGACAGTGCGTCCGCAACAATGTTCTCCTTGCCAGGAATGTAGACTATTATGAAGTGGAATTCTTGCAGAAACAATGTCCAACGTTTTAACCTGTCATTATTTAATTTTGAAGGCATAAGAAATTCTAATGCACGATGATCACTGTATGCTTTTACGTGTTTACCAGAAAGAAAGAAACGGAATTTCTTAAATGCCCAAATGATAGCTAAAGCTTCTAATTCTGCAGCGGAATAATTTTTTTCGGATTTTATTAGCACTCAGCTAGCAAAAGCAATGGTTTTCTGAACAGTAGTGTCATTTTCTATGGCTTCTTGATGGGTACCAAGACCGACTTTAGAAGAATCCTTGCTAAGGCAGAAATCTTGTGACAGATTTGGGTGAGCTAGGATTGGCGCGTTAAGTAGCGATTCTTTCAAAGAATTTAATTCCAACTGTGCCTGTTTGTTCCAGTTCCAATTAGTATTTTTTCCAGTAAGAAAACAAAGTTTTGGCTGAATGCCTTCAGAAGAAATAATGTGTCCCAAAAACTTCACCTTTGTCCTACCGAATTCAGACTTTTCCAGGTTAACTGTAATTCCAGATTCTGCAAAAATACGCAACATACTGTTGAGGATGCCATTATGTTGTTCCCATGAGGCTTCTGCTATTATAATATCCTCCACATATAAGGGGATGTGTCGTTTTAAGAACTCAGGTATTATGGAATTTAGCCCAGGAATGAATGCTACCGAAGAAATGTTCAAACCAAAAGGAAGTTTCCGAAATTGATAACACACGCCGAAACATAAAAAAGCTGTGTATTTTCTACATTCTGGATGAAGTTCGATCTGATAAAAGCTGGATCTGAGATCAATACAGGGCAACACTTTTACACCATTAAAATTTTGAAGTTCTACCAACGTTTGCGACCTGTCTGTTTCAGGAATGATGATAGTATTGATTTGTCTCGAATCTAAGACAAGCCTCATCGATCCATTTTTCTTCTCAACAACATGTAATGGATTGTTGTATGAGCTTACTGCAGGCTCAATAATGCCCTCGTCAAGTATAGACTCTGTTTCTGTTCTAACACTGTCCCTACAATGTGCCGGAATTACGTATAGTCTAACACAAAATTTAGTATGCTGACGAACACGAAACTGGTACTGAAATCCCTTGATTGTTTCTGTTTTGTGAATAAAAACTGTGGAATGTGATTGTAAAATGTCAAAAAGGTCCTGCCTATCAGTGTCATTACAGTTTTGAATTGTTTGAACTTTATTCTGAATTAAGTCATTAGTATCAAATACGTCGTCGATATCATCCCTGTCAAAACTTGCAGAGTGATTGTTAATGTCATATTCCGTCGAAAGTTCCGAACTGTTGTCTAACAAGAGGTAGAACCGATTAATTTCCTCGTCATGGTTTGAGAGCCAATCTTCAAATTTCAAAGCTATTGACTTACCTTCTTTCTCTAAACTTATTTCAGCATCGTGAAAGTTTAAGATTGCTTTGTATTCATTCAAAAAGTCTACTCCCAATATAATTTCTGTCGACAATAATGGAACGATAAGAAAGTTCATAGAGAATGTATGGCATTGACAAAAGAATTCTAAATTAGTTTGCTGGCGTACATATACACTTTTTTCCAAAAATTGCAGCTTGTAATTTAATCTTACGTAAAGGAAGTGTAGAGCAATCGTTCGATGTGTTGCATTTGCTAAAAGCTGTTTCACTAATTACTGTAATGGACTGCCAGAGTCAAGTATTGCCGTAAATTTTACGTCATTTACTGTAATGCGAATCACAGGATATGCAATGTTGTTCTGTTTTACGTCATGTTCCTGGAGTAAGATGTCCCTAATGTCTTCCATTTTTATGTAATTAATAGCCACAGCAGCTCCGTCGTCAGCTTCATAAGTATGTTTTGTGGCTGCCAGCGGTGTGAGTCATTTTCTACTGTCTTTTTGTTGTCGCTTGCCGTTTTTGGGATTTGGAGCTCTGATCTCTACAATTTCAACTTGTCGACAGGGCCCTGCCCTGTTTGTATCCCGCCAGTTCTTATTAAATTCCGGTCTGTTATCAAGATTATAACGTCTGTCTGTAGGGAAGCAGCCTACTCATGCCATATAAAATTCACATCAGTCTTTCCATTGTGTGCCAGCCAGTCCGCTGTAGCTAGCTCTGACGTCATAAATGTTGCGCAATACTTTAAAAATCAAGTAAATAACCTGAAACGTTTCTAGCATGTCAGGAGTAATACTAAATCAAAATGTGTTGAATATCAGTTCAATAACTTTAATAACTTTCGAAATTTGGATGTTTTTCTGTAAAAATCATTGGCGCAACAGAAAAGAGCTAGAAACTTAAAAATTTATATTTATATTCCTTTTGCATAATAATTTAGTAGAAACCGTATTCTGGATCTCACAAATTAAAATTTTAGTTGAAACTCATGATTTTCTGGTATTTGTCTTAGAAATTAACGAAGTAAGATAGATTAAGTAGGCGAATAAATAAGGCTAGGATGTTTAAATTTAAGTAGAAGGGAGATCCGCTATAATCATAAAGATGTGAGAAGTTTCAAGTGAATAACTATAAAACTATAGCGATAGCGTATCTCCAAAGGGCAAGTTCAGAGCTCGTCTACTGCGTGTAGTGTAATTAAATTAATTCTCTCGCCCAAAATATTTGACTGAGCCACGTCAGACTTTTATTATGATTACTTATCTGTGTGCTGATTGCACATTTAAATTGAGAGCTCCATTGGCCATCAGCAAAGGAAGCAATGATTTATTCAATAACTTAAAGTGGTGCATTACTAGCTCAGTGGCTAGTCGGGAGAGCGGATTTGATCAGGCGTTCCCTTAGCCGTCCGCACCGCGGTTTTATATATAAGAACGCTGCGCGAGAAAGGAAGGCCCCAGTTCTCTCCAGACGCTGATTAGAGCAGCACCTGTGCCGTGAGTCGCGTCGGATCGGTATCATTGCTATAAACAGCCTCGGATGCCGTAATAAGTTACTAGGGATACGCGTAACCATGAAATCATTTTCGAGTGAAGTGTTAATTCTGGGACGACTTTAATGATCTATCTTCAGTTTGCGTATGTCGTATTTTCACGTGCCGCCGCGGGACAGACATTCTACCATTATTTAGCATGGCGTTTGATGAACATTATCATCAAATTATGGCGAGCATTCAGTTAAACATTTAATTTGAACAGTTATAGTTGCATCAGTGCCTTAGACTCTGAACTGCTCTGGTAGTTGGATTGTGTGGATTATTTTTGGTTTGTGACTTTCAGAATATACTGAACATTTTAGAGAGAACGGTTTTTGATTATGAATCCCAGACAATCTCCTAATTCCTCAGAGCTATAAGCTGTAGCTATAAATGTATTTCTCAGATGAAGTGGGCACTAGGAATTCTAATTACAGGCTTCACGTTTTGCTAATCACTTTCTGGTTGCCAATATTGTAGTTAGAGAGCCAGTGTTGAGAACGGCAAACAACAGCATAAATAATAGGAACATTTTTATAACAATTATTCCACCCGCCGCCCCACATATGTTGCTAATCGGCCGGGAAATGCATCTTTTCTACATTACATTCTAAATAAATAACAAATAATTCCACCTGCCGCCTCACATGTCGTCTTGTCGGAAGTTTCTGTAGTTTCTTTCTTGTCCGTCACATGGTGGAGAATTTCTCCCGGAATCGTAATTGCGAGGTGGACCGTTGTGTCTGAAGTTATTCTGTCACCCTTGATAATAATTATTTTGATTCCCATATTGTCTGTTTCTATGATTGTCTCTGTCATAGTCATTACCATGGAGAGGTGATCTTTTCCTGTAATTATTATTACATAGGGGTGGCGTCTGTTTTGGTCACCATTTGCGTTGTAAGAATAGCCTTGTCGTGTCCAGTTATTATTTCTGTCGTCACGGAATTGTGACGGATGTGACCTATAATTGTTGTTCTCCTGGTTTCGCGTCCCGCGATTGTCAGTGTCAATTTTCAATTCTTGTAAGAGTCCTTGAAAAGCTTCAGTGTCGTATTTACAACGTCCTGCCAAAATAATATGTCTCAAATGTTCAGGCAATTTGATTAAGCAAATGCGGATGAGTTCTGAGGGGCTGTATGGGTTTGACAGGTGCCGATTCTTGTGCAACGTGTCTTCAAAATATTTGACAAGACTGGAAAATTCAGATTGTTCAAAGTGTTTCATCAATCACTTTACTCGGTCTTGTGTAGATTGAGACCAATATGCTGAGAGGAAGGCGTGATAAAAATCTCGTTTCAGTGTGACAATCGCGAATGAGCGAACGCATTCTTACAGCAGGTTCATTTTCCAAATAGCCATACATAAATTCCAGTCTGTGCTCTAATGACCAGTTGGGAGGAAAACAATGAGAGAATTGATGAAGCCACGCTTGTGGATGAATGTCGTTGCCAGAATTCTCAAATGTTTTGAATTTACGTATAGTAATAAACAGATTATAGTCAAAATCATCATATCGGCGAGTCGCATATCGGTCACTGTTACGTCGTGTGGGCGGTTCCATCTCAAAATTCGGAGTACCATGCCAATTTCTTTCATAATTTCCGAAATGCCCTGTGTTATTATTTTGTGGCTTTTCCGTATTTTTAAGTCCCTCTTCCCGTATTGGAGTGCGAGTGTCCTCTGAAATATGTAATTCTTGTATTACTTGTACCAACTGATTTTGTACTTCCAAGATTTCTGTTTTGTGTTGCGCATTAATTTGATTCTGATTTTGTTTGAATTTCCTAATTTGTTCATACTCTTCTGTGTCACCAAAGGCTACTGGTCGTAGATAAATTATTTAGCTGATCCGAAAGTTCGACTACTTTCTCGGATAATGAACTGATATCCTCTGTGTGTCTTTCTGAACCAAGTTTCAGAGTGTCCATTTGTGTCGAAACCGTATTTACTGTGTCCTTTAAGTTTTCCTGAGTTTTTGCAAGTTGTCTAACCGAATCGGTAGATGCAACTGAGACAATTTTAGCTTGCAAGGTGTCATGATTTTCATGAACAATACTTTTCAGTTCTTTTATGGCTGCTTCGTGATTCTGTAATGCATTTTCATGAAGCGAAAAAAATAGGTTGAAAATGCTAACAAATTTGTGTTTTTACGTCATTACAGACTTCTTGTCATTTCGATTCGATTTTAAGTAACCCAGCAGTTAAATCTTCACATGTTTGTTCAAGCGTTTGCTCAATTTTGTTTAACTTTTGAAGATTTTGTTCCATTGCGGCTAACTTTTGAAGCTGTTGTCCCATTTGTTGCATTAATTGTAATAACAATGCACTGGTGTCTGAAACATGTTCTTCTGTACTTTTCTGTAGTGCATTTGCAGCGGCAACATTCGCATTTTGAAAAGCAGAAAATGTGTCTTGACTTGATTGAGAAACGGGTAATGACGCAAAACCTGAATCTACAGTATTTGCAAGACTGTGTCCTGTAATTTCGGATTCCTGGGGCGAGCAGTTGCCGAAGCATCGATCAACAATACTACTCTGTCCACTAGCTGTTTCACTGTGTACACCATTATTTATTGCCTGGTCCATTTCCCTATGCACAATTACCAAATTACTATTCTGAATATTTGTTAATTTATTACACGGTGGCGCTAACACACTACTCTCGTCTTCACTGTCATTTCTCAATTTACTTTGCAACCCTGCGGGCAAGCGACTAGCACGAGTATTGGTGTTCTCGTAATGGTAAGTCATTTTAGATTATGAAAACAAATAGTTTAGTACTGATTACGTGGTAAATAGGTGTATTAGTGTGCCTTTTAAGCGTACCATTAAAGGTTTCATTTTTCTTTTCGTAATATAGCAGAAAACGCGAAAAGATCGTACAGTCATAATTTCTGTTTACGTTTTGCCGCAGCAAATCTATAGAATTTCGTTTAGTTGTTCTTTGCTCTCTCCAGCAATTTAACTGTAGCATACCTCTTCATTTTTTAACTCACATTTCCGGAAAGTAGCGTAAATTACACAAGAGTCGCGTGTAGGCCAGATTGTGGAACCATATTTTCGTGTTTATCTGTAATTTAACTGACTTATGCTTAATAAACTATTACGTTTATCATGAGTGAAAAGTGCTCGACTTGCCGTATAATTGTTAGGTCGGGTCTTTGGTGTGACGACGGATGCTGTACTTTTTTCCATGAGGGTGACTGTAGTGGCGTGGGAATAGGGGAAGTAAATGAGACTTATCAGTGGTTTTGTAGGATATGTAGTAGAGATAGGAAGACACTAGAACAGGAGGGGAAAATTGCCGCCCTTCAGGCTGAGTCAGACAAGGCCAGGGGAGATCTTGGCAGGTTAAGGAGGGAGAAGGGTAAAGAGAGGTGGGAAGTGGCAACAGGCAACAGGAGGAACAGGCCTAGAACTTTGATAGCTTCGTGGTGAATGTGGAAAATAGATTCGACCTGTTGCTTCAGTCAGAAGCCGGTGAACCTCAAGCAGCTGCAGGTGTAGACAGGGCACAACAAGCTTTCAGTAGCAAATTGAAAAGTAAGAACCTAGGGAAATTAGTAAAGAGAAAGAAAGTGTTGTTGTTAGGTAGAGGAGGTGTTTCCCGACTTTTGCAGGATGAGCTACGATCAGAATACCAGGTCACCAATTTTTGTAAAACCCTACTGCTGGTCTGGAGCACGTGACAGAGGATTTAGAATCACTTTGCAAAGATTTCTCTAAGGAAGACACCGTGGTTATAGTGGGTGGGGCAGGTAATAGTATTGACAGAGATCCTGGGTACAGTATAGAGCAGGGGCGGGCAGGAATCCTGCACATGTGCGGTGCACTTGCACGCGTGCAGTTAACAGGTGTGCTCCCTGCCGCCGTTGGATAAGCAGCTGCAGCAGCAAGTCGTATACTCCTAGCTCACTCATTTGTTACATAGTTTAATTCTTAATTTCTTTGAGTGTTTTTGGTACTTGCATTGTTTGATACATAAATTTCGGGCGTATTATAGTATTTGAGAGTTGTAGCATCGCGTTTTAGTACCTGAATAGTGTAAATTCGCGTAGTCGTTTGTCTTTTGTTTTTGTTTTGAACGGCCAGTGTCGGTTGGTCACAGTCAGTGTGCTCCCTGCCGCCGTTGGATAAGCAGCTGCAGCAGCAAGTCGTATACTCCTAGCTCACTCATTTGTTACATAGTTTAATTCTTAATTTCTTTGAGTGTTTTTGGTACTTGCATTGTTTGATACATAAATTTCGGGCGTATTATAGTATTTGAGAGTTGTAGCATCGCGTTTTAGTACCTGAATAGTGTAAAATCGCGTAGTCTCCTTCCGCCGCCGAGCAGTGTGTCAGCAGTGCGCAAGTAGCAGCATTACTGCATTTACTAGGCAATCTTGTATTTTAATAACCGTTTAAATTTTGTCGATTTGTTTGCGCTCTCTGTAGATTAGTTCAGACGTTCTTTGCAAAACAGTTTTTAGCATGGATAGGGACTGCAACTGCTGTGTTCGGATGCAGGCTGAGTTGGCATCCCTTCGCTCCCAGCTTCAGGCAGTGTTGGCTTCGGTCACACAGCTTGAGGCTGTTGCCAATGGGCATCACTGTGGGGGTCCGGATGGGGGTTTGTCGGGGACGGCCAGCTCGTCCCACGCATCCCCCGATCGGACTAAGACTGTGGTTGCCCGGGATACTGCCCGCATTGAGGCTGATCCCTCACCTGTGGTAGAGTGGGAGGTCGTCTCAAGGTGTGGCAGGGGGCGAAAGACATTCCGGAGGGCTGAACGGAAGGCCTCTCCAGTTTGTCTGACGAACCGGTTTCAGGTTCTGTCTCAGGCTGATACTGATCTTCGGCCTGACATGGCTGCTTGTCCTGTTCCAGAGGTTGCCCCTCAGTCTGCAAGATCCGGGCGGTCACAGAGGGTGGGCTTACTGGTAGTTGGGAGCTCCAACGTCAGGCGCGTAATGGGGCCCCTTAGGGAAATGGCAGCATGAGAGGGGAAGAAAACCAATGTGCACTCCGTGTGCATACCGGGGGGAGTCATTCCAGATGTGGAAAGGGTCCTTCCGAATGCCATGAAGGGTACAGGGTGCACCCATCTGCAGGTGGTCGCTCATGTCGGCACCAATGATGTGTGTCGCTATGGATCGGAGGAAATCCTCTCTGGCTTCCGGCGGCTATCTGATTTGGTGAAGACTGCCAGTCTCGCTAGCGGGATGAAAGCAGAGCTCACCATCTGCAGCATCGTCGACAGGACTGACTGCGGACCTTTGGTACAGTGCCGAGTGGAGGGTCTGAATCAGAGGCTGAGACGGTTCTGCGACCATGTGGGCTGCAGATTCCTCGACTTGCGCCATAGGGTGGTGGGGTTTCGGGTTCCGCTGGATAGGTCAGGAGTCCACTACACGCAGCAAGCGGCTACACGGGTAGCAGGGGTTGTGTGGCGTGGACTGGGCGGTTTTTTAGGTTAGATGGCCTCGGGCAAGTACAGAAAGGGCAACAGCCTCAAAGGGTGCGGAGCAAAGTCAGGACATGCGGGGACCAAGCAGCAATCGGTATTGTAATTGTAAACTGTCGAAGCTGCGTTGGTAAAGTACCGGAACTTCAAGCGCTGATAGAAAGCACCGAAGCTGAAATCGTTATAGGTACAGAGAGCTGGCTTAAGCCAGAGATAAATTCTGCCGAAATTTTTACAAAGGTACAGACCGTGTTTAGGAAGGATAGATTGTATGCAACCGGTGTTGGGGTGTTCGTCGCTGTTAGTAGTAGTTTATCCTGTAGTGAAGTAGAAGTGGATAGTTCCTGTGAATTATTATGGGTGGAGGTTACACTCAACAACCGAGCTGGGTTAATACCTGGCTCCTTTTACCGACCTCCCGACTCAGCAGCGTTAGTGGCAGAACAACTGAGAGAAAATTTGGAATACATTTCACATAAATTTCCTCAGCATGTTATAGTCTTAGGTGGAGATTTCAATTTACCAGATATAGACTGGGACACTCAGATGTTTAGGACGGGTGGTAGGGACAGAGCATCGAGTGACATTATACTGAGTGCACTATCCGAAAATTACCTCGAGCAATTAAACAGAGAACCGACTCGTGGAGATAACATCTTGGACCTACTGATAACAAACAGACCCGAACTTTTCGACTCTGTAAGTGCAGAACAGGGAATCAGTGATCATAAGGCCGTTGTAGCATCCCTGAATATGGAAGTTAATAGGAATATAAAAAAAGGGAGGAAGGTTTATCTGTTTAGCAAGAGTAATAGAAGGCAGATTTCAGACTACCTAACAGATCAAAACGAAAATTTCTGTTCCGACACTGACAATGTTGAGTGTTTATGGAAAAAGTTCAAGGCAATCGTAAAATGCGTTTTAGACAGGTATGTGCCGAGTAAAACTGTGAGGGACGGGAAAAACCCACCGTGGTACAACAACAAAGTTAGGAAACTACTGCGAAAGCAAAGAGAGCTTCACTGCAAGTTGAAACACAGCCAAAACCTCTCAGACAAACAGAAACTAAGCGATGTCAAAGTTAGCGTAAGGAGGGCTATGCGAGAAGCGTTCAGTGAATTCGAAAGTAAAATTCTATGTACAGACTTGACAGAAAATCCTAGGAAGTTCTGGTCTTACGTTAAATCAGTAAGTGGCTCGAAACAGCATATCCAGACACTCCGGGATGATGATGGCATTGAAACAGAGGATGACACGCGTAAAGCTGAAATACTAAACACCTTTTTCGAAAGCTGTTTCACAGAGGAAGACCGCACTGCAGTTCCTTCTCTAAATCCTCGCACAAACTAAAAAATGGCTGACATCGAAATAAGTGTCCAAGGAATAGAAAAGCAACTGGAATCACTCAACAGAGGAAAGTCCACTGGACCTGACGGGATACCAATTCGATTCTACACAGAGTACGCGAAAGAACTTGCCCCCCTTCTAACAGCCGTGTACCGCAAGTCTCTAGAGGAACGGAGGGTTCCAAATGATTGGAAAAGAGCACAGGTAGTCCCAGTCTTCAAGAAGGGTCGTCGAGCAGATGCGCAAAACTATAGACCTATATCTCTGGCGTCGATCTGTTGTAGAATTTTAGAACATGTTTTTTGCTCGAGTATCATGTCGTTTTTGGAAACCCAGAATCTACTATGTAGGAATCAACATGGATTCCGGAAACAGCGATCGTGTGAGACCCAACTCGCGTTATTTGTTCATGAGACCCAGAAAATATTAGATACAGGCTCCCAGGTAGATGCTATTTTTCTTGACTTCCGGAAGGCGTTCGATACAGTTCCGCACTGTCGCCTGATAAACAGAGTAAGAGCCTACGGAATATCAGACCAGCTGTGTGGCTGGATTGAAGAGTTTTTAGCAAACAGAACACAGCATGTTGTTATCAATGGAGAGACGTCTACAGACGTTAAGGTAACCTCTGGCGTGCCACAGGGGAGTGTTATGGGACCATTGCTTTTCACAATATATATAAATGACCTAGTAGATAGTGTCGGAAGTTCCATGCGGCTTTTCGCGGATGATGCTGTAGTATACAGAGAAGTTGCAGCATTAGAAAATTGTAGCGAAATGCAGGAAGATCTGCAGCGGATAGGCACTTGGTGCAGGGAGTGGCAACTGTCCCTTAACATAGACAAATGTAATGTATTTGGAATACATAGAAAGAAGCATCCTTTATTGTATGATTATATGATAGCGGAACAAACACTGGTAGCAGTTACTTCTGTAAAATATCTGGGAGTATGCGTGCGGAACGATTTGAAGTGGAATGATCATATAAAATTAATTGTTGGTGAGGCGGGTACCAGGTTGAGATTCATTGGGAGAGTGCTTAGAAAATGTAGTCCGGCAACAAAGGAGGTGGCTTACAAAACACTCGTTCGACCTATACTTGAGTATTGCTCATCAGTGTGGGATCCGTACCAGATCGGGTTGACGGAGGAGATAGAGAAGATCCAAGGAAGAGCGGCGCGTTTCGTCACAGGGTTATTTGGTAACCGTGATAGCGTTACGGAGATGTTTAATAAACTCAAGTGGCAGACTCTGCAAGAGAGGCGCTTTGCATCGCGGTGTAGTTTGCTCGCCAGGTTTCGAGAGGGTGCGTTTCTGGATGAGGTATCGAGTATATTGCTTCCTCCTACTTATACCTCCCGAGGAGATCACGAATGTAAAATTAGAGAGATTAGAGCGCGCACGGAGGCTTTCAGACAGTCGTTCTTCCCGCGAACCATACGCGACTGGAACAGGAAAGGGAGGTAATGACAGTGGCACGTAAGGTGCCCTCCGCCACACACCGTTGGGTGGCTTGCGGAGTATGAATGTAGATGTAGATGTAGATGTAGATGTTCCGCGTGCACACAGGGGCAAGCTGGCCACCCGCTTATCTCCTATCCCCACCATACCTTTTGTCCGCCCCTTCCTCTGTAAAGCGTTTTGTTTCCTAGCTTGCTTTATTGAGTGAATCAATAAGGTTAGTAGGAGTGCTTGAAAGAAATCATGGTTTGAAAGAGTACCTATTACCTACGATACGTTTTATTTAATTATCACAGGTGGAGTTTACAATACGTTTAATATCTGGAACAAAATTTCTACATACAGACAAACACAAACAGTTACGTAAATTTTCATCACTGATGTTTGCTCTTAACCGAGACTTATTAATCCAGCAAATGGTTTTCCAGCTCTCGCTATATTAAGCGCAGTCTTATAACTTGCACATACCGCTGGGCTATTATTGTTGTCGTCCTGAAAACTTGAAAACAGTGCTCCATAAAATGTTAGATCAGTTAGATGAGAGACATGACGAGAGAAAGTCGCAGATCTCTCGTGACAACAGCAACTACGACAAATTCAAATGGCTCTGAGCACTATGGGACTCAACATCTGTGGTCATCAGTCCCCTAGAACTTAGAACTACTTAAACGTAACTAACCTAAGGACATCACACACATCCATGCCCGAGGCAGGATTCGAACCTGTGACCATAGCGGTCGCGCGGTTCCAGACTGTAGTGCCTAGAACCGCTCGGCCACTCCGGCCGGCCAACTACGACAGATTCATCTGGTATCGTCAGATCGGTCTTCTTAATCTCAGTCAACTCCCCATCCGCTCAGAATCCGACAATAAATTGTACTCTTCCTTGTGAAATTTATTATAATGGCCTTCAATACTAAACTTCCGTTGACCAGCGAGAATACTGCCACATATTAAACATTTCGAATTTTCACGTTTTTGCACAAAGAAAAAATTATTCTCCCATTACTTTTTGAAAGATAGCAAATCTCCACTTCTCCGTTTCTTGAAATACAGCGTTCACTACATAATGCTCGCTTCGCATCAACGTCCGCAGCTTAGCCTGGCACTACACTGCCGCAACCTGCCGGCTGTCGCCACAGCCCCGGTCGACGCCTGCACGCGAGCAGCACACGTGCAGCGCTGTGCGCTCATGAGCCGCGTGCAACGTTTGCCCGCCCCTGGTATAGAGTGTGACCTGGCAAAGATTGCATCAGCATCGAAGCATACTAGTGTTGAGTTTCTATCTGTTCTTGGGCGCCATGACCGACCTCATTTGAACTCTTCTGTCAAGAGAATTAATTTGGAGTTGGAACGGCTGCTTATGTCCGGTGCAGGGTCACACATTGGTGTGGTTCCTGTAGATTCTCTCAATAGGTGGGATTATACTAGGCATGGCCGTCACCTCAACAGGAAAGGGAAGGGTAAACTGGCCGGCCGGTGTGGCCGTGCGGTTCTGGACGCTTCAGTCTGGAACCGCGTGACCGCTACGGTCGCAGGTTCGAATCCTGCCTCGGGCATGGATGTGCGTGATGTCCTTAGGTTAGTTAGGTTTAAGTAGTTCTAAGTTCTAGGGGACTGATGACCACAGATGTTGAGTCCCATAGTGCTCAGAGCAATTTTTTGAAGGGTAAACTGGCTATCAAAATAGCTGGAAAGTTAAAGGGGAGAGGCACTGTCATGAGTGATAAAATATCAGTGGTAATAGGGTTCAGAAAAGACCCTTATTTAGGGTATAGGGGACAGAAAGAAACCAAATTTTAAGAACAGTTAGGACTGAGACAAACCTTCAGTTTGAGAAAGAAACCAAAAAACATAATTCTAGCTTATTACATCAGCATAAACAGCTATTGGCTAAGAATTTTCAACAGTTTGTGAAATATTGATTTTTCGGAAGGGAAAGTTAAATTTAGAATAAGTGGAGGAGAGATAGCACTGGACTTAAATAGAAAGGAGACGCTACATTAGAAGTATTGTCGCGGTGACACCACTCAATTAATTGATACTACAAACGGTCGTTGGAAGGATTTTTCAAATAATTCGATGCAGAATGAAGACTTTAATCAAACAGCAATACTTAAAGCCAGTTAATCAAATCAGCTTACCGTAGTACAAAGCCAGCAGCTTCATCATCTGTTAGCGGCTTATGAAGAGATTTTTGATGAGAAACCGGGAATTATCAGAGGGTATATTTGCCACCTGCAAGTAAAGCCACATCAAATTTACTGTCACAGGCACTATCCGATCCCCTGGCGATTAAAACAATCTGTTCAAAAGGAGATAAATAGAATGCTAAAATGGGACCTGATTGAGCTATCAACGAGTCCATATTGTTCCCCGTTGTTAGTCGCTCCAAAACCTGGCGGCAACGTAAGATTAGTTCTTGATGCGAGAGAGCTAATGTTTAAGCAGGCTGAAAAGAATTTCTGGATAAGCCATTTGCCAAAGCATGTAGGTCAAAAACTAACGTGGGAGGAAAAGATCCGACTAGCACTTGTCAGTTTGACTGAAAAGACAGCACAACGGAAGTTGACATATGATCAAAGGATACACCGGATTCAGACGTTTCATCTCGGAGAAAAGGTTTTATTGAGGCGACACCCGCATTCCTCGAAACTGAGAAAGAACACCAAGAAATGGAATCTTATATATACCGGACCATATGTTATTTTCAGTATACCAAATCTGGGATCATAATTGTTGGCCTATCCCCATTCAAAGGGGTAAAGGGTTTATTCCAACATAATGATATCAAGAAATATTTTGAAGGATCTTAGAACTTCGACACCGGACCTGAAGAAGAATCAAGAATGGATTTTTATTATTATTTGTGTGAATATATATATATATATATATATATATATATATATATATATATATATATATATGTGTGGTTGATAGGTTAAGAGACAGTGAGATTACTCCTGTGATAGTTTATTATAATCTTTAGAATAGGTATCAGACTGTAGCATTTGCAAGTGTGTGTACGTATTGACTATAAGTAACAGCCATAGGGAGTGTTAATGTGTAGTTAAAGTGAACCTCTATTCTCTCAAGACATAACAATCATATGAACATGGCGTGTGAAGCTTTAAACGTAGTAATTGTGTATGGAAGTACGTTGAAGCCAGAACGCGCGCTGTTCGCGGTAAAAACAAGTGAAGTGTGAAGTGAAACTACAGTCAATAATATCACCGCTACGAACGGTTAAAGAGACTCGCTGGTCGAGCGAGAGAAAATTTATTATATTTAAAAGTTCTCATTATGCATTCTTGTTCAGTTGAATTAATTTAAGAGTTTTAATTAAATTTTTAAGAGTTGGGTTTCGTGTGTTTTCATATTATTGACATTATTGTTGAAAATATGTTTTCCATTAATGTTCATGAGAGAATGACAAAGATTCTGCAAGTGGATGCTGAGTTAAATGAGCATACATCACCATTAATGCTCTTTAATTGCAGGTTGATCTGCAGATCAAATAACGATAATAACAAAGATCAAAATTTTTGGAAGAATATAATTTGATGTGTATTCGATGTCACATGCCTATATTTTAAAATTTTCCTCATGTATGAACTTGAATTTTGTCCATAATTTCGTAATTGAAAACAAAATTCTGACAGATTCAGTGCCTTACTTCCACCTGAACTATACCAAATCGAAGATTAGATTAAGAAAATTTTTGGGAGGAATACATTCGGTACGTGCTACGGCAAAATTAAATTAACACAGTTTCTTTTGCAATACTATGGACGATCTGCAGTTGTGATTCTGAACAACTTCAGAATTGGGGACGACAATAAAATTCGCGATTTTCAGGACTGATGGATATTCCAGTCTAGTACAGATGGCGGAGAAAATGAATCAATTCCGACTTTGAATTCAACGATGAAATATGGACTTCAGTACCTTAATCCACTCTCTTCCAGGGATTTATTCAGTCAGAACCTTTTCTCATTCCACTTTAAACCTGTTCCATGTTCACGTCCCTGACCATCTGTTCCTGAGAGCATCTTGCTGTTTCTACGGCACATTACCAGCTTCTGTCCTGTACCGCTACTCATCGCCTGTCCTCCATACCGCCTCCGCCAACACCGTCGAAAGAAGAAATTAAAAAAAAAATTTTTAACACTGTTTTAAAGACTTTTTTTGGCTATGAGGCACTTTTCTATCTACCTCATCTATCAAGTTTTTATACATTTCAAAATCACTTTGTTTAGGCTTTCCTATCGTCTTTAATACCTGTGCTGGGGTCTATTCTTCCGGGTTTTCCAGGGTTTCCTATTGAAGGCCAGCTCCCAAATGGGTAGACCTTTTCCGCGATCATACCGATTTATATCTTCCCCGGTTATGTACGCGGGATGCGGATATACCCCGGTACATGTAAAAGTCACAGCCTAAGTATTCTGGTAACATACAGTCTAAACATGTTACCCATACACTCTATGGTAAATTTCTAAAAACTAATCTTCAAAATATTACTCTTTTGAATACACGAGCCAACAAAATTTACGGTTAGCTTGCAAAGTGTCTTATCAATAACTTTGCTCGCTGCGAGGGGCAATTGTAATATCTCTTTATATTCTACTAACTATCCCTGCACAATTCTATGAGTGAATTACGTTTCCATGTATATACTCGTGGAATCGATGCGCAAAGTACTACAGTACTATTACTATTCCATGAGCGCATAATTACTCTTTGGAATATTCTCTCTGGTGTATTGAGGGGACTTCTCGGAGCTTCTCCGTGCCGAATAACCGCATTGAATAATTGTAGTTTAGCTATCGAGATTACTGGAAGAAAGAGATTAGAAGTGTATTGTATGCTAATCAAGAGAATATATACTGAGCGTTTACATCACAGGTGTGTAAGGAATTTCATTATGTATGTATTCTCTAATTGGAAATTTGCACAGATGTGTCGTTTCGTTGGTAATCAGAAAGGAACTTCCGATGAATTGAAAACGAACCTGCAATTATTAGATCCAAGAGCTGCATTATTTCATCGGATAATTAAACTCTATCAAAGCAAACTTTCCGCTTGATCTGAGGTTTCCCGACTGACTACGCAACGCAAGAAAACTCAGACATTTTATTTACACAGGACTGCAGATCGCTTCGAATCATCGAGACTGCGGACAAGGAGAGTCATCGTCCGATTCTGATTAAACAAGTAAAGCTTAATTATAACTTTCTTGAGCGACTGTGATGACTGTGGTATGGCTGCTTATGAATGAGATCATTAATATAATACTGATAACTAATTTTTCTCCTCGCCAGCAACCAGTATAAACACAATATTAATTAAAATTATAGCTACAGGGAAATTGACAGAGAAAACTTCATAGTTTCTCCTGTGTCCGTAAGAAGGCCATGCGAGAGACATACAATACTTTTCACAGTCCAATGTTGGTGAAAAACCTGTCAGAAAATCCTAGGAACAACGGGTCATAGACCTAAGTGAAGTCATTGAACAAGTCCATATATTTTGCCGAATCTCCCATGGATCTATCCGTTCTTGAAAACGATGACAGTAAACAGAAACAGAAATGTTATCGTCTTCATTTACAGATGTATACTACCGTATCAATGTTTAAGAATTTTTAACATATTGCAGCCCTGTCAGCAACTGTAATAAAATTGCTATGTCAAAAATCCGCCTCAGATGCGAAATGTTACTGGTCTTTACCCAGGTTTCAGCTAGAGTAATCTAGCCTTCTTCAGAAGCATAAAATAAACTAATACATGCAGAATAAGACACGGTCAAACATAAAAAGCTAAAGTACCGTGGTACCATGTCAAGCTACGTTCGAACGTAGCGTCCGCGGCTAACCGACCGCTTTCCACGAAGTGGGGCCGGGGCTGTTCCTCAGCTAAGTAACGTAGCTTGACATGGTACTACGGTACTTTAGCTTTTCATGTTTGACCGTTCCTTATTCTGGCATGTATTAGTTTATTTTATGCTTCTGAAGAAGGCTAGATTACTCTAGCTGAAACCTGGGTATCAATGATTGTCTTCTGCACAAACTCACAAATGAGAGCTATCGATATTAGCACCTCTGGTATTGAAAGTCGTGAAGACTAGTTAAAGCGAGGGAGAGGGCAGGCCGTGACGCATTACATTGAGACCATACACTGAATACAATGTGGAATCAGTTACTTTACTAGCTCTAATATATCGAGAACCTTTTGCGCGGCGAATAGTCCCACATAACTGGAAATAAGCGCAGGTCCTAGTAAGTGAATTGGGGCTCACGCTGTTCATGTTGTATGTTAATGATCTTGTGGAAAATCTACATCTGCATCATACTCCGCAAACCATCTAACGGTGTATGGAGGAGGGTACTTCTGGTAGCACAAACCCATCTCCCGTTCCCTGATCCACCAGCGAATGGTGCGTGGGAAGAATGATTGTCGGTAAGCCTCTGTATGGGCCCTAATTTATCGAATGTTCTCGTCGTCATTTCGCGAGATGTATGTGGGAGGAAGTAATAGGTTGCCCGACTCTTCCCGGGAAGTACTATCCTGAAATTTCAATGGTAAGCCTCTCCGTGGTGCACAACACCGTTCTTGTAGCGCCTGAAGTTAACTGAGCATCTCTGTAACGCTCTCGCGACGACTAAACGAGCCCGTGACGAAACGCTACTCTCTCTCTCTCTCTTCTGCCAGTCCTACCTAATAACGATCTTATATTGATGAACGGTACTCAAGAATCGGTCGAAGAAGTGCCTTATAAATCACTTCCTTCGTAGATGAGTTACATACTTGCTCCTAGGTATTCTACGGTAGATACTGTTTCCAGTAGTTTTGCATCATTAGAGTAGTTGTGCAGTAGTAAATTTCTTTTCCTATGTGCGCAATATTTTACATCTATTCACTTTCAGCGTCAACTGCTACAGTCTGTACCACTCATCAAACATCTGCAGGTCATTCTGTCTTCTGGGATTGCTACTTTCCTATAGACAACCGGAAAGGGATTCCAACGCTTTCTACTAGACCGTTTATGTACTTTGTAAACAGCAACGGTCCTATCACACTTCTTTGGGGTACTCCGGAAATTACCTTTACATCTGTCGATGTTGTTCCTTTAAGAGCGACGTGGTGAGTTCTGTCTGCAAGGAAGTCTTGAATCCAGTCGCAAATCTGGTCCGACACTCGATGAGCTCGTATTTTTTTTTGACTAACCGGAGTGCTGGACGGTGTCAAATGCCTTCCTGAAGTCAAGGAACCCGGCATCAATCTGAGTGCCATTATCTAAAGCGCTGTGGATCTCATTGAGAAACAGATCGAGCTGAGTTTCACAAGATCTCTGTTTGCGGAACCCATGTTGATTTTTATAAAGTAGATTTTCTATCTCCAAAAACTTCATACATAAATCTTGAGCATGGAACATGTTCCATAATTCTACTACAGGTCGACTTCAGAGATATAATAATTATGCTTATCTCTCCTACAGCCCTTGTTTAAAACGGGAATGACGTGCGCTTTTTCGTCGTAGGTACGATTAGTTGCTCCAGCTATCTAGGATGAACTGCTTCTAGAAGGGAAGCAAGTTCTTAGCATTATTTTTGTAGAATCTTATAGGTATCTCATCTGGTCCTGATGCCTTTCCACTACTAATCAACTGTAGTTTCTTTTCGATTTCGTTAATTGTTATCTCAATACCTGCTATTTCAACGTTCGTACTGTGTTTGAAAGGAGGGACCGTGTTATGATCTTCCGCGGTGAAACACTTACGGAAGACCGAATTCAGTATTTCGGCCATACCTCTGTTATCTTACATTTCGGTGCCAGTATGGTCACTGAATGAATGAATAGGGAATTTCGAGCCACTTACTGATTTTACTTAGGGTTTTTATTCAGATCGGTTGACAAAATTTTACTTTCGAAGTCACTGAACACTTATCTCATTCCACTCGTTAACCTCATGTTCGCTTCTTTCGGCTTTTGTTTGTCAGCTGGTTTTTGACTTCCCTTGAATCTGTGATAAAGCTCTCTTCGTTCACGTAGCAGTTTTCTAGCACGCTTATTGAATCACGATTGGCCTTTCCTATCACTTAAGACATTGCTTGAAACAAACTTGTTTAAGGCATATTGAACGATGCTTTTGAATTTTTCCCATTTATGTTCCACATCTTCATCCTCACCACTGAATATTTGACTACTCAGATAATCTGAAGTTGGTATTCTTTCTTTTTCGGCAAACAAAAATATCTTTCTACCTTTCTTAACATTGCTTGTAAAATCCATAGCTACCCCTGTAATGACAGCTCTATGATTACTGATACCATCCTCTACGTTCACTGATTCCGCAAATTCAGGCCTCTTTATAGCTAGGAGGTCTAAGACGTTACCTTCACAAATTGGTTCTCTATCTGCTCGAAGTTGAGCTGAGACATTCGGGACAAAGTCACACGTATCCCTGTCTCTGACACCAGATTTGACAGCTTGACTCTCCCAATCTCTACCTCGCAAGCTGAAATCATCCCTCCCCCCCCCCCCTCCAATTACAGCAGTATGATCAGGAAAATCATTAATGATATTCTGCAAAATCTCTTTGAAGCGCTGTATCACTACAGTTCCTGTCCCAGGTGGTCTATAAAAGCATCCGATTACCATTTCTGACAGACGTTTGATGCTTGACTTCATCCAGATTAATTAACATTTGGAATCTGTGATAATCTCTCTAGATGTTATCGAGTTCCTTACTGCAATAAGTACGCCGCCATCAATGGCGACTAACCTAGTCTTACAATAAATATTCCAATTTGAACTTGGGATTTCGTTTCTATTCACTTCCGGTTACTAATTCTGGAATCTTCCCTTGATGCTCCCGCAGTCTACTAACATCATATTAATCTTTTCTACATCCGATCAGCGAGGACGACCATTCTCTGAGAACATTGTGGATCGGGGGAGGGGGGGGGGGTTCTAACCAAACATGCCCCATGTGCGTGACCCACGTACACAGCTACCCTAGTAGCTGCTTTCGGCGTGTGGTGTACGCCTGGCCTATTAAGGGGAACCCTACAATTCTGCAGCCGATAGCGGATGTCGAGATATTCGCATCCAATACTGTCGCAAAATCGTCTGAGTCAATGGTTTAGGCCTTCCTCTCTGCTCCAAACCAGAGGAACGCCATAGACCCTGGACACGAAGCTACAAATAGTCAACTTAGCCTATTCCGACATGCGATGTTAGCTGCCTTCACTAAAACTGCCATCCGCTGAAAGGAGCCAGGATGGTCTCGGAATGCAGTGGTAGGTGACAGTCTTGCCGGCATGTGGCACTGTTTGTAGCCGGTCGCATCCAGTGTATTCGACAGCCACCGGCAGGGCCTCCTCCACGCCGCGGACAAGACCGCAGGCAAACATACTGCACGCACAGTGGCATTCTTTCCTGCCGTGCATGCTATTTCCCTGAGGGGCTCCATTATCCGCCGAACACTGAAGCTCCCGATGACCAACATACCCGTCCTCTGCACTTGTCCGTATTGGGCAGGAATATCAGCCACTGGTCCTACAGGAGAGGCTTCCACAGCTGCTTCAAAAGTATTATCAAAGTGGATAGCACCTCGTAATTGTCGTTAAGGCGTACGGAACCAGCCGTGCAGCCCATTCCCTCTTTTGCTTTCCACCCAGTGACGCGTGAACAAACCACTGTCCGCCACACAATCTCAAGTGAAGACGAATTGACAGATGTTGCGTATCAAAAGACGCAGCGTTGACCAAGTCACCAGAGGATTCCAACGGCACCAAAGGTGTCGCAAGTCTCGTCATTGGCTCACCTTTGTCGGCGCAACTTCGAGGAGTAGCCAGAAGCTTGTCGACCGTGGCCAATGTAACTTCCAGCTGGTTACAGACAGAAGCCAGTTCTCCTTGTGTTCGGTCACAACAAGCACAGTCCATAACCATATTGTACTCTTTACAAATTGGTAGGAGATCCCAAAAAATTCACACAAAGCAGCAGCTTAGAAAGTATTAACAGACTCCCACACAAGAGAAAATTACTCGACTATGACACTACTGAGGTTGGAAAGCACGCAAAATATAAACAAAACTAAAACCTGCCCTGCAGAGTTATCACTCTAGCCGGAGACCATAAGGTCTGCAAGCCCTTAAAACACTCCGCTGCAGAGAGAAAATCTCATTCTGGAAACATCCCCCAGGCTGTGGCTAAGCCATGTCTCCGCAGTATCTTTTCTTCCAGGAGTGCTAGTTCTGCAAGATTCGCAGGAGAGCTTCTGTAAAGTTTGGAAGGTAGGAGACGAGATACTGGCAGAAGTAAAGCTTCGGGAGCTCAGATGGTAGAGCACTTGCCCACGAAAGGCAAAGGTCCCGAGTTCGAGTCTCGGTCGGGCACACAGTTTTAATCTGCCAGGAAATTTCAGAAATAAAATTCTCAACTGAAAATTGATGTATTTACAGTCACTTTTACCAAATGGTTCAAATGGCTCTGATCACTATGGGACTCAACTTCTGAGGTCATTAGTCCCCTAGAACTCAGAACTAGTTAAACCTAACTAACCTAAGGACATCACACACATCCATGCCCGAGGCAGGATTCGAACCTGCGACCGTAGCGGTCTCGCGGTTCCAGACTGCAGCACCTAGAACCGCACGGCCACTTCGGCCGGCAGTCACTTTTACCAGAAACTCTGCTTGTACAAGAATTACTGCAGGTAATAAATATGCAAACGGATATAAACTATGCGCGGTATACTAACATAAGATTAAATGTACTCACTCTTCTGGGGGCGGAAAAATTACACAAGAAAGCCGTCTCAAACAAGTTTATGCACTAAGATTTACGCAAAAGAAAAACTCAAAGTAAGTTGGTAAACACTAGTCGACACAGTGAAGTTACACAAGTACAGTTCACTTCTTCGCAGAGTTACGTGAAAAAACAGGAACTAAACAAAACTGAGGACAAGATTAGATTAAATACGGCGCACACGGAGGCATTTAAACAATTATTCTTCTCGCGCTCCATACGTAACTGGAAGGGAAAAGCCCCGAATAACTGGTACGATGGGACGTGCCCTCTGCCATGCAGTTCATAGTGCTTTGCAGAGTGTAGTTGTAGATGAAGATGTAGGTCACTTTCGTTAAAAAAAGAAAGATAAAAGACAGCATGCGCAGAATTATAGGCCATGCCAAAGTCGTTGACGCCCGTCTGTTGCAGGTCCCTAGAGCTTATTATAGCCTCAAACGTTATGACATTACAAGTTATACAGGCTAATACCGTCTTCCGCGACTGTAATAAAAGTCTTATTTAGAATATATGCGATTCGCTTTATTTTAAAGCTTCAATGGTTAGGTTATTTTTGTTTCATACTTTACACTTAATGTTCTTCTACATTTATATGCTAGATTTTGTACACAGCATTTCCTCTGATACGAAATATATTTACGTTTTTCTGTCTTGACAGTACACTGCCATCTCTTGTATATGAGACGGGGGTCCCTTACTTCAAACTGATACATTTGCTCTGCTCCATCGTCACAGAACATTTGTAACATCATCATCGAATAACTCTCTGTATAGAGACTGCCGAAACAAATGTAGCAGCCTTAAGGACAAGGTCATTTTATTGACAAGTAAAATGGCACGTAGTTCATCATTATAGTAGTATATGGTAGTAAATTCAGACCAAACAATACACAAATGTCTCAATAAAGGGTGTCCAAACAGTCACTTCATCACACTCTGTAACCCCCCCAAGGGGGCAACTCAAGCACGCCTTGCTGCTTGCAAACGACCATAAAGGTGCCGAATGGTATTCTGCGACAGGTTGTCCCAAGCATCTTGTGCCTTCCAAGAGTTGTAACTGGTACATCACCCACCACCACCACCACCGTGAAGCGTGGGATGGGACCTGTGTGTTGTAGGCGAAATCACACTGGAATAGGCATCTCACCAAGTCTGGAGTAAATACTGATTTAATGTTGTTCAGTACACCGCCCTCAATCATCAACAGAAATATCTACGCTTATACCCATTACATCCTATATTGTTTCTTCAAAAATTCAGTGCCCAGACTGACAGATACCTGGTATTACGACAGAACCAACGACAATTATATTTTGTTAAGTAAACAGGTGTCAGAAGCGCTTTATTGCGTGAGCACTAAGACTATGTAAGTACACCCGTGGCAAAGAAGATAAACAAAAAGGGCTTTCTGCAAATATTGTTGATTTGAGGAACATAGTATTGTGACAGCCTGACGATCAGCTTGAGCCAGTAAATTCCATGTAGTATTGTAGCGCCTCCTTGACTGTCGCAGTGGTAAACCTGGACCACTACACATGGAGATAACTGAGAGACATGTAGCCCTTTAGACTTGGTTCACTGGGATTACATGAAAACCGAAGTGTGCTCTACCCCAAAATCTCATAGGAGGGATTAGTTGCAAGAACTCTTGCAGCAACCACACACGTACAAAACACGCCACACATTTTCCATCGAGCACAGGCTGCCCTACTACGTCGATAGCGGTCTGTGCTGAAGTTAATGGTGATCGTGAACAACATGTACTGTAACACTGATCAGAATAGTAAAGAACTGAGACACATTTAACATTGAGAATAAAACAATCACACCCAGGGACCTCCTCGATACTCCGTACTCACGCACTATGCATTACTGAAACTTGATTGCTTAACGAAATACACTCCTGGAAATTGAAATAAGAACACCGTGAATTCATTGTCCCAGGAAGGGGAAACTTTATTGACACATTCCTGGGGTCAGATACATCACATGATCACACTGACAGAACCACAGGCACATAGACACAGGCAACAGAGCATGCACAATGTCGGCACTACTACAGTGTATATCCACCTTTCGCAGCAATGCAGGCTGCTATTCTCCCATGGAGACGATCGTAGAGATGCTGGATGTAGTCCTGTGGAACGGCTTGCCATGCCATTTCCACCTGGCGCCTCAGTTGGACCAGCGTTCGTGCTGGACGTGCAGACCGCGTGAGACGACGCTTCATCCAGTCCCAAACATGCTCAATGGGGGACAGATCCGGAGATCTTGCTGGCCAGGGTAGTTGACTTACACCTTCTAGAGCACGTTGGGTGGCACGGGATACATGCGGACGTGCATTGTCCTGTTGGAACAGCAAGTTCCCTTGCCGGTCTAGGAATGGTAGAACGATTGGGTTCGATGACGGTTTGGATGTACCGTGCACTATTCAGTGTCCCCTCGACGATCACCAGTGGTGTACGGCCAGTGTAGGAGATCGCTCCCCACACCATGATGCCGGGTTTTGGCCCTGTGTGCCTCGGTCGTATGCAGTCCTGATTGTGGCGCTCACCTGCACGGCGCCAAACACGCATACGACCATCATTGGCACCAAGGCAGAAGCGACTCTCATCGCTGAAGACGACACGTCTCCATTCGTCCCTCCATTCACGCCCGTCGCGACACCACTGGAGGCGGGCTGCACGATGTTGGGGCGTGAGCGGAAGACGGCCTAACGGTGTGCGGGACCGTAGCCCAGCTTCATGGAGACGGTTGCGAATGGTCCTCGCCGATACCCCAGGAGCAACAGTGTCCCTAATTTGCTGGGAAGTGGCGGTGCGGTCCCCTACGGCACTGCGTAGGATCCTACGGTCTTGGCGTGCATCCGTGCGTCGCTGCGGTCCGGTCCCAGGTCGACGGGCACGTGCACCTTCCGCCGACCACTGGCGACAACATCGATGTACTGTGGAGACCTCACGCCCCACGTGTTGAGCAATTCGGCGGTACGTCCACCCGGCCTCCCGCATGCCCACTATACGCCCTCGCTCAAAGTCCGTCAACTGCACATACGGTTCACGTCCACGCTGTCGCGGCATGCTACCAGTGTTAAAGACTGCGATGGAGCTCCGTATGCCACGGCAAACTGGCTGACACTGACGGCGGCGGTGCACAAATGCTGCGCAGCTAGCGCCATTCGACGGCCAACACCGCGGTTCCTGGTGTGTCCGCTGTGCCGTGCGTGTGATCATTGCTTGTACAGCCCTCTCGCAGTGTCCGGAGCAAGTATGGTGGGTCTGACACACCGGTGTCAATGTGTTCTTTTTTCCATTTCCAGGAGTGTATATTTGTTGTTATGTCCATCACCATATGTGTCAGTCTGGGCATTGAATTTTTTAATCTGACAGATATGATTATGGAGACAAAAATAAATACAATTCGTTAAGTGAACAAGAGTCGTCGGAAATGCTTTCTGAGTGAGTATGGAGTATCTAGATACCTAAGAGGTCACTAGGTTTGACTGAGAATAAAACGGTGTTAAATGTGCTTCAATCCTTTATTGTTCTGATCGATGTTTGAAGAAATGTTGAAAATGAGCCCCCTTAACTTCAGCGCAGAGCCGCTGTCGACGTAGCGGGATATCCCGTGTGTAATGGATGTATACAAGGTGGTACGAAACGGTCTGAAAAGCTTGTAAGGGTGTTGCAAGGGAGGTTACGTTGAGAAATAACTGTTAAGAAAAAAATTCGATACGTTGCGCCGTTTCCGAGTTATTTAGCATCGACGTTAGCCAATCAGATCGTGCAGCTAACAAATTTTAGCAGCCTGGCAGAGGTGATGTCGCCAGAAGTCTTCTTTGCTTGGTTTCCTCGAAAGAAACAAACGTAGCTTAAATTTATCACTTCCGAAAAAGGCAGTTTTAACTCGTAACGAGTATTTCAACAAGAGGTAAGTCACGGACCTACAGATGTCTGTGCATTACCCCATTTTAGCGAGTGCAATTGCTTGAATTTGCGAGCTCAACGACCTGACTGGCTAACTTCAATGCTAAAAAAGTCTTAAACGGCTTAACGAATCGAATTTTTTTGTTAACAATTATTTGTCAGGACAATCTTCCCTGCAACACCCTTACAAGCTTTTCAGACCACCCTGTCTTTATATGTGTATATACAGGGCGTTTTAACCTTTTCGTGGGTGATGGGTTATATATGTCCCACTAATTTTGACCACGAATTTGAGCATCGGGACACATGTTAACCACCTCTGGATGGTGCTGCCCTTTGGGGACAACTGTACTGAACCTATGAAAAACTGGGAACAGCAGTGCACAGGCAGCAGAGAAGACTGCGACTACTCATGTTGACTAGCGCGTACATATGGCTGCTCTTGTCTTACTGTTTCTTGCCGTACGCCAAATTTCACCGTTTCAAACTTTCGAAAGAAGTCTGAAATAAGTAATTCGTCTTGTAATTAACTTAATAATCATTTTTATACAAATGGACTGTCACGTATACTTCTCAGTGACTGTATTTCTTTGTATTCGAAATGAAATTAGTGTGACGTGTGTCCCAGCACGCTTTATTTGTAAAATTGTTTGTAGATTTGAAATGTAATGTGATTCTATTTTATTCCTTTTTATTACTTTGGACCTAAAATTATACATTAATTAACGAATTGCCATTACCATGTTCTAGATACTACGAGATAATGAGATCCTAGATTATCTTTTCTCAGTACCAGATGATACTGAGGACGCTAAAGCTGATAATCTAGAAGAACACAATACTTCCGATTCAAACTCCTCTGGAAGTTGTATGCCACATGCGTTGTCAGAATGTCCAACAGCAGGTGGCAGTTCAGACATTTTACAAATAAAAAATAACGTTGACAGAAGACTTGCAACTATCTTCCCTCAAATTTTCGTTGATAAGAACTCTGGTGAAAAGGCTGAAAATAACTCATCTGTTATACATAGTGAAGAGGTAGAATTCAAGATGTAAGTGACTCTGAGAGTGATTACGATGACAGTACAACATGCTTTGAGAGCACTGTGATTCTGTGCAAGGAGCCAAAATGAAAAGTAGATGTCGCTGTATCAGTCTATGGATGTGTTTATTTTCAGAAACTTTTTTTGCCAAAACGTTACACAACACTTATGCTTGCAAACAAATTTATATGCTACTCTAACGAAATGTGTCAGATCGAAGCCGGCCGCGGTGGTCTAGCGGTTCTAGGCGCGCAGTCCGGAACCGCGCGACTGCTACGGTCGCAGGTTCGAATCCTGCCTCGGGCATGGATGTGTGTGATGTCCTTAGGTTAGTTAGGTTTAAGTAGTTCTAAGTTCTAGGGGACTGATGACCACAGATGTTAAGTCCCATAGTGCTCAGAGCCATTTTGTCAGATCGAAAGGAATAACTGTTCCTGAACTGAAGGCATTCATAGGCACGCTCATAATAATGGGTATCCGTGAGTTCAGTTTCAAACATCATGACGCTGTCAAGATACGGAAAATCATACAAAAACTGCACTGACAATAGTGTTATTCTTTCTTCAAAAACTAATCCAAATGATGAGAAACTTTATAAAATTGGACTTCTTATTGCAGCACTGAACAAAAACTGTTTGGCATTTACTAGCCATCTTCTACACTAGCTGTTGACGAATGGATGGCGGCATTCAAAGGATGGACATCTCTCAAACAGTATTCGTTTACGAAGCACACAAAAAGGGGCTACAAAATCTCGTGCCTTGCAGACTATACAAGCAGACTTCCGAGTATGCACCGGTAAACCCAGCATCCCAATGCAAGACTTCAAGAATTGCCAGGTGTGTGAGAGAGTAGTGCTGGAGCTGTATCAGCCATTTCTGTTACACAGGCAGACTCATTATGTCTGATAAATTTTTACAACTTACAAGTTGTTGGTAGGACTGACAAACCGTGGCTTTTATAGTTGTGGAACTGTGAGAGGAAACAGGAGAGGATTGCTAGAAAGACTGGAAAATAAGATAAGTGATCTCAAACGTGAAAACTTTCGATTTGAAGTTAGATGTGGTGTAGCCACTATGAAATGGCAGGACAACAAAGCAGTTTATCAACTTTGTACTTACAACAACCCAAAAGATGTCAATATAATTGAAAGGAAAATGAAAGATTGCTCTAAGATAGCCGTGTACTGTCTTGAAGTAGTATGCATTGGGTGGATTCGACATGATTGACCAGCTGCGAGAAAGATACGTTTTAGGCAGTCGATCTATAAAATTATGACATCGACTATATTATTTTTTGTTGACTAAACTATTATCAACTCATATGTATTGTATCAGATAGATCGACAAAAGACAGATCAGTTGACCTTTCGTCTCATATTAGCGAGCCAATTGACTGAACCCTCTTCTTTTCTTGATGTATACCAATCAGTGCGCTTTTTCTTTCCAGCAAGTTCCTATTGTGCCGTTTGATGTCCGGCTGCTGAATGTAGCCAAACATGTCCCGTACGTCAGGCATACTAGGAAACAGTGCATACACTGCAACACAATACCTACAGAGAAGAGAAAAGTTGTCTGCACTGCATTTGATGCATCACTTTGTACCACACAATGCCTTTCTGAGTTTCATGGCGTGCAAAGCTCAGTAACTTGAACTTCAACTTACAACTTTTCATAAAAATTCAAATATTACGAATACTTTTGTGCACTGACAGTAAATGAATGATTACAATTATACATAATTTCACGGTTATGTCATTTAATACCAAAGCGTGTTTATGACTAAAAATTAAGATTACAAAATCGCTCAGTCATCAGAAAATGGTATCTCGCATTGGATAGTGGGATATATGTATTTCACTTCCTATTGTGAACAAATGGAGAAATTAAAAAGTATTTTTCTAGTTATCGTATAATAATGGTGTTGAAAGGAAAAAATTGTCGTCTTCACATTTCAAAAATCTGTGTGGATTCAATTTTAGCCACGAAAGGGTTAAAGCCTTTGTGACGAATGTCTGGAGTGAGAGTTCTCTTCACGGGCAAGGACTTTTGTTAGAGGTAAACTGTTAACTGACGCCTCCCAGTGACGCTATGCTTTCTTCAGTGTTCGCCGGCCCTGAGGCAACAAGATTTCACCGCACTATGAAGGTGTACTAACCAGGTATTCTACTTACCCCAGTAGAATGATAGAGTGATTTTCAACAAGAGAAATATCAGAATGTTTATCTCGAAACAGAGAAAGATATTTTAGAAGCGAATTAGGAAGTTCAATTCTGCGTGGCCTGCTGCCTTTCACGTGGAGCAGATGAAATGATGACAGGCAACACCCACTGCATACGAAAGCCGGAGTGTGGGTACGCCCTGACCCCTCTCAGGGGCATAACCAGTCTACCGTGTCAGAGAACATTTTGTTGTTTCCCATGTCATGGTTTATCATCTCTAGATGTTTGTCGCATGTACTTTGAAACACCCTGTATATATACTGTAACGTCGTAACCAGAATAAAGTGCAAATCTGAAACCAGGATTGTCAGTGAAGAATAACACTTAGCACTGAAAGCACATTTATTACGAATAACAGTGTACAGGCAGAACAGAACTCTTGGACAGAGCATGTTACCATTTATACAGTCATCATATAGCCTAGAATATAGGAGTAAACAAACATAATAAACTTGGAGAAACTTCCAAAAATGATAAAAACTAAATAAGAAATAATTATTTATAATATTTCAACATGCAACCGCTAGTATTACGAACATAATCCACAGCAGCGCGTTTCGGGAGTGAAGCTCCCACCATCTGGCTGTTTAGGCTACAGTGAGGTGACAAAAGTCATGCGATACCTCCTAATGTCGTGTCGCACCTCCTTTTGCCCGGCGTACTGCAGCAACTCGATGTGGCATCGACTCAATAAGTCGTTGGAAGTCTGCTGCAGAAATACTCATCCGTGCTGTCTCTATAGCCCTCAATAACTGCGGAAGTATTGCCGGTGCAAGATTTTGTCTCTCTATTGTGTCACATATATATTCGATAGGATTCTTGTAGGGAGTTCGAATTCTCCAGAGTATTCTTCAACGCAATCGCGATCAACTGTGGCCATGACATGGCGCATTGCCATCCACAAAAATTCCATCGTTGTTTGGAAACACGAAGTCCGTCAATAGCTGTAAATGGTCTTGAAGCAACCGAACATAGCCATTTCCAGTCAATAATCGGTTCAGCTGGACCATAGGACCCAGGAGCCACCACCAGCTTCCACAGTGGCTTGTGGACAACTTTGGTCGGGATCTGCGCCACAGTCGTGCCCTACCATCAGCTCTTACCAACTGCAACCGGGACTCATCTGACCAGGCCGCGGTTTTCCAGACGTCTGGGGTCCAACCGCCAGTAGAGGCGCTGCAGGCGATGTCGTGCTGTTAGCAAAGACACATCTACATCTACATCTACATCTACATGACTACTATGCAATTCACATTTAAGTGCTTGGCAGAGGGTTCGTCGAACCACAATCATATTATCTCTCTACCATTCCACTCCCGAACAGCGCGCGGGAAAAACGAACACCTAAACCTTTCTGTTCGAGCTCTGATTTCTCTTATTTTATTTTGATGATCATTCCTACCTATCTAGGGTGGGCTCAACAAAATATTTTCGCATTCGGAAGAGAAAGTTGGTGAGTGAAAATTCGTAAATAGATCTCGCCGCGACGAAAAACGTCTTTGCTGTAATGACTTCCATCCCAATTCGCGTATCATATCTGCCACACTCTCTCCCCTACTACGTGATAATACAAAACGAGGTGCCCTTTTTTGCAGCCTTTCGATGTCCTACGTCAATCCCACCTGGTAAGGATCCCACACCGCGCAGCAATATTCTAACAGAGGACGAACGAGTGTAGTGTAAGCTGTCTCTTTGGTGGACTTGTTGCATCTTCTAAGTGTCCTGCCAATGAAACGCAACCTTTGGCTCGCCTTCCCCACAATACTATCTATGTGGTCTTTCCAACTGAAGTTGTTCGTAATTTTAACACCCAGTTACTTAGTTGAATTGACAGCCTTGAGAATTGTACTATTTATCGAGTAATCGAATTCCAACGGATTTCTTTTGGAACTCATGTGGATCACCTCACACTTTTCGTTATTTAGCGTCAACTGCCACCTGCCACACCATACAGCAATCTTTTCTAAATCGCTTTGCAACTGATACTGGTCTTCGGATGACCTTACTAGACGGTAAATTACAGCATCATCTGCGAACAACCTAAGAGAACTGCTCAGATTGTCACCCAGGTCATTTATTTAGATCAGGAACAGCAGAGGTCCCAGGACGCTTCCCTGGGGAACACCTGATATCACTTCAGTTTTACTCGATGATTTGCCGTCTATTACTACGAACTGCGAACTTCCTGACAGGAAATCACGAATCCAGTCGCACAACTGAGACGATACCCCATAGGCCCGCAGCTTGATTAGAAGCCGCTTGTGAGGAACGGTGTCAAAAGCTTTCCGGAAATCTAGAAATACGGAATCAACCTGAGATCCCCTGTCGACAGCGGCCATTACTTCGTGCGAATAAAGAGCTAGCTGCGTTGCACAAGAACGATGTTTTCTGAAACCATGCTGATTACGTATCAATAGATCGTTCCCTTCGAGGTGAATCATAATGTTTGAATACAGTATATGCTCCAAAACCCTACTGCAAACCGACGTCAATGATATAGGTCTGTAGTTAGATGGATTACTCCTACTACCCTTCTTAAACACTGGTGCGACCTGAGCAATTTTCCAATCTGTAGGTACAGATCTATCGGTGAGCGAGCGATTGTACATGAGTGCTAAGTAGGGAGCTATTGTATCAGCGTAATCTGAAAGGAACCTAATCCGTATACAATCTGTACCTGAAGACTTGCCCGTATCAAGCGATTTGAGTTGCTTCGCAACCCCTAAGGTATCTACTTCTAAGAAACTCATGCTAGCAGCTGTTCGTGTTTCAAATTCTGGAATATTCCATTCATCTTCCCTGGTGAAGGAATTTCGGAAAACTGCGTTCAATAACTCCGCTTTAGCGGCACAGTCGTCGGTAACAGTAGCATCGGCACTGCGCAGCGAAGGTATTGACTGCGTCTTGCCGCTTGTGTACTTTACATACGACCAGAATTTCTTCGGATTTTCTACCAAATTTCGAGACAATGTTTCGTTGTGGAACCTATTAAAGGCATCTCGCATTGAAGTCCGTGCCAAATTTCGCGCGTCTGTAAATTTTAGCCAATCTTCGGGATTTCGCGTTCTTCTGAACTTCGCATGCTTTTTCCGTTGTCTCTGCAACAGAGTTCGGACCTGTTTTGTGTACCACGGGGGATCAGTTCCATTTCTTACCAATTTATGAGGTATGAATCTCTCAATTGCTGTTGCTACTATATCTTTGAATTTGAGCCACATCTCGTCTACATTTGCATAGTCAGTTCGGAAGGAATGGAGATTGTCTCTTAGGAAGGCTTCTAGTGACACTTTATCCGCTTTTTTAAATAAAATTATTTTGCGTTTGTTTCTGGTGGATTTGGAAGAAACGGTATTGAGTCTAGCTACAACGACCTTGTGATCACTAATCCCTGTATCAGTCATGATGCTCTCTACCAGCTCTGGATTGTTTGTGGTTTCGCAACCATTTACAATTCGCGTGGGTTCGTGGACTAACTGCTCGAAATAATTTTCGGAGAAAGCATTTAGGACAATCTCGGAAGATGTTTTCTGCGTACCACCGGTTTTGAACAAGTATTTTTGCCAACATATCGAGGGAAGGTTTAAGTCCCCACCAACTATAACCGTATGAGTGGGGTATTTATTTGTTACGAGACTCGAATTTTCTCTGAACTGTTCAGCAACTATATCATCGGAGTCTGGGGGTCGGTAGAAGGAGCCAATTATTAACTTAGTTCGGCTGTTAAGTTTAACCTCCACCCATACATCGCGTCGTCGTCTGCTGCCATACCCATTAAGGCCAGATTTCGCTGCTTGTCCTAGCGGATACGTTCGTCTTATGTACCAGGTTTATTTCTGTGGCTACTTCACGCAGTGGTGCTTGTCTGTTGGCACTGACCACTCTACGTAAACGCCGCTGTCCGTGGTGAGAGGTAATGCCTGAAAATTGGTATTCTCGACACACTGTTGACAGTGTGGATCCCAGAATACTGAATTCCCTAACGATTTCCGGAATGGAAAATCCCGTGCGTATATTTCCAACTGCAATTCGGCGTTCAAAGTCTGTGAATTCCACCGTGCGGCCATAATCATGTTGGAAACTTTTTCACACGAATCAACTGAGTACAAATGACAGGTCCGCCAATGCACTGCCCTTTTATACCTTGAACACGCGATACTACCGCTATCTGTCTATGTGCATGTCGCTACCCCATGACTATTGTAACCTCAGTCTAATCCTACATAGAAAGCACTTCCAAAGTACTCAGGGTCAAAATATAAAAACAAAATTATTCGGAAACGATGTCTTAGTCTTTAGAAATAGCAACACCAAATTCCTGTTCCGTTTGTCCATGTTACCGCACATTCTCCAAAGCGTTGCCTCCGTAAGGCTGTAAACACCGGACGAATCAGCTGCCTTTCCGTGGACCACTAGTTCGTATATGTACGGGTCTGACAGACAGCACTGAGACATCAGTCTGCACAGATTGCACTGAGCTATCAGTCTGTCAGACCCGTACATATGTTTACGAACTAGTGGTGCACGGAGAGGCAGAAGATTGGCTACGGCGTGTTGGGGAGCGAACTCGTCTAATGTATGGCGATGGGCCACGGAGAGGCACGAGGTTGACTACGGTGTGCTGGGGAGCGAACTCGTCTAATGTATGGCGATGGGCCACGGAGAGGCACGAGGTTGACTACGGTGTGCTGGGGAGCGAACTCGACTAATGTATGACGATGGGCTTCATCCCACAGGTCGACGATAATCGCCTGGAATTTTTTCACGCGAATAGGAGTGTTGTGATGGTTGACGTCCTGCGTGGTAGTAATCGTCGAAAACTCGTCTTCTTTCTCTGCAGTAGCGCACAGTGTAACCAGGGCGTCCACAGTGGACACATACTTGCGTGTGTCCTCTATCCTCCAAATCTCTGTTCTTTTGATTGACATTAAACTTAGAGGAGTTGTTTGTACCCGAGTTAGTTGGATGCTGACAAGGGAACCTCCCCATCGCACCCCCCCTCAGATTTAGCTATAAATTGGCACAGTGGATAGGCCTTGAAAAACTGAACTCAGATCATTCGAGAAAACAGGAAGAAGTTGTGTGGAACTATGAAAAAAATAAGCAAAATATACAAACTGAGTAGTCCATGCGCAAGATAGGCAACATCAAGGAGAGTGTGGGCTCAGGAGCCCCGTGTTCCCGTGGTTAGCGTGAGTAGCTGCGGAACGAGAGGTCCTTGGTTCAAGTCTTCCCTCTAGTGGAAAGTTTTCTTTCTTTATTTTCGCAAAGTTATGATCTGTCCGTTCGTTCATTGACGTCTCTCTTCACTGTAATAAGTTTAGTTTCTGTGTTTTGCGACAGCACCGCAACCGTGCGATTAGTAGACGTAAGGATGTGCCTCTCCAAAGGGAACCGAAAACATTTGATCGCAAGGCCATAGGTCAACCGATTCCTCCACAGGAAAACACGTCTGATATATTCTATACGACACTGGTGACGGCATGTGCGTCACGTGACAGGTATATGTTGTCGACCCATCTAACTTGTACACTTGGCGAATGGGTAAAAAGATTGTTCTACCTTGCCCGATTTAGGTTTTCTTGTGGATGAGATAATCACTCCCAAAAAAGTGATGAAAACATAAGAGTTTGTCACATAAACTGCACCAAATGAATGCAACAGTTTCACAGTCGCACAGTTTTCCCTGTGCTCTGTCAAAACATATGTTTTTAACGTTTTCAAATTCTTTCGTGTGTAGACCGTCAAATCCTGCATATGTCCAAGCAAATCTACATCTACATCTCAACATGTCCTGGAATTCTGGAGAGCGAAGTTGATTGTGTGTCCCCATACTACGGCGCAGTTAGCTCGCATCGGACGGACAAATAATAATTGACTGAAAATAAAAAATTAAACTTTTCACTCGAGGGAAGACTTGAATCAAGGACCTCTCGTTCCGCAGCTGCTCACGCTAACCACGGGACCACAACGGTCCTGAGCTCACACTCCTTGATGTTGTCAATCTTGCAAATGGACTACTTAGTTTGTATATTTTGCTTATTTTTTCATAGTTCCACACAACTTCTTCCTGTTTTCTCTATTGATCTGTGTTCAGTTTTTCAAGGCCTATCCACTGTGCCAACTTATAACTAAATCTGAGGGGGGTGCGATGGGGAGGTTCCCTTGTGAGTTGTCGTTTGACGACTGGTGTATAAGTCCGAGTTGGCCTAGTCCATTCTTCCTGATGCGTTAGACGGGGGACGGATACTGGCGCTCATCATCGATGTACCTTTTCTTCAACATTCAATATTGTCTCCTTCCTCATAGGGTCGTTATTCTTGACTGTTATCTCCTGTCGCATGGGCGTATTCGGGTTCACAATGTGATGTAGGTCTAAATCATTCTGTATGTGGGACTGTGTCGTTTCGGCTATGTTCTTTTGCTAAGCGGACTTACTGCTGATTATTACTAAACTTTTTCTTCAGTTCGGTCTGGAGTTAATCCAAGCTATTGAGCTTCTCTTCGTCGTTCTCGAATAACAGCTTGTGTGTACATATTTTGCAACACGTCGTGTCATCCACCTGTTATATTTGGCGACCCCACGGAATCCTTTCTGCCATTTCGTCTGGTCCTGGCCAGCTGCTGCTGAAAACACTGACGGATGTGTGAGATAGAGCAGATTTGCTGCTGTTTTGGAATCCACTGACCTGAATATACGAATGCTGGCAGCGATGTGCTGCTTGTATTCGCGTTCAGGGCACGGCATTTTCGTTGCCTAATATGAGCCACAATGATGTAGACGTAACCAGAATCGTGTCTAAATCCGAAAGTAGGTTCGTCAGTGAAGTGCAATACTTAGCACTGAAGTACGTTAATTAGCAACGCTAATGTACAGACAGAACAGAACCGGATTCCGCGACGAGGTGTGCTGCTATTTATACGATCGTCGAATATTCCAGGATATACAAGCAATACAAACATAAGAAATTTCTTGAAACGTCCTGAAATGATAATTACTAAATAACTAGTAATTGCTAACATTTTTCTCTATCTTTTGTGGTGAAGGGCTCCACCAACTTCATTCTTTTGGGTCACCCAAGCAACACTTAAATTTTATTATTTTAAATAAATAATATTAAACAATGTTCTCTTGTAAACACAACACAAAATTGAAATTTTAGCTGGGGCAAGAAAAAAGAAAAAACCACAGGCTGCTTTTGTCTCAGCTGTCACAGTCGTCTGTATTCTCATACATTAGACACAAAAGACTGAACATGAGGTGGTCTTATACAGATCTTCATTGCTGGTCCTTTTCTTTACATAATTATCAAATGGCTACAATAGAAGTGCACATGAAAAAGAGAAACATAAAAGATACAGATGCAAAGCCATTCGTGAATAACACGTATAAACACTAATCTGTCGTTCACAACAGATTTTTATTTTTATTTTTGAGAAAGATGACAGTAAGGGAATTAGCCTCTTGTTTTCTTTCTTCTGAATTACATTTGTTTAGTAGAGGCGCAGATCTTGTGTGGTTAAAACATTTTGGAACCTTCACTAATACGAATGACTCATTTGTCTGTGTATTACCCGAGATTTTACACTGTGTATGCATTGTTTCAGTATATTCAGGGTGTTACAAAAAGGTACGGCCAAACTTTCAGGAAACATTCCTCACACACAAATAAAGAAAAGATGTTATGTGGACATGTGTCCGGAAACTCTTAATTTCCATGTTAGAGCTCATTTTAGTTTCGTCAGTATGTACTGTACTTCCTCGATTCACTGCCATGATTTCATACGGGATACTCTACCTGTGCTACTAGAACACGTGCGTTTACAAGTACGACACGACATGTGGTTCATGCACGATGGAGCTCCTGCACATTTCAGTCGAAGTGTTCGCACGCTTCTCAACAACAGATTCGGTGACCGATGGATTGGTAGAGGCGGACCAATTCCATGGCCTCCACGCTCTCCTGACCTCAACTCTCTTGACTTTCATTTATGGGGGCATTTGAAAGCTCTTGTCTACGCAACTCCGGTACCAAATGTAGAGACTCTTCGTGCTCGTATTGTGGACGGCTGTGATACAATACGCCATTCTCCAGGGCTGCTTCAGCGCATCAGGGATTCCATGTGACGGAGGGTGGATGCATGTATCCTCGCTAACGGAGGACATTTCGAACATTTCCTGTAACAAAGTGTTTGAAGTCACGCTGGTACGTTCTGTTGCTGTGTGTTTCCATTCCATGATTAATGTGATTTGAAGAGAAGTAATAAAATGAGCTCTAACATGGAAAGTAAGCGTTTCCGGACACATGTCCACATAACATATTTTCTTTCTTTGTGTGTGAGGAATGTTTCCTGAAAGTCTGGCCGTACCTTTTTGTAACACCCTGTATATTAGTACTCAATCTAAGCCCGCTGAATTTTTATTTTTTTTAGGGTTTGAAAAGTTTTTCTTGCTTCATGCTCAGTGGTTGGTAATTCATTACACTTACAAACTGTTCTAAAAGAGGGGTAATCGCAACTAAAATAATATTTCATTGATGGGGTTGGAACTTTCATGGCATAATGTTACGCAAAGTGTTACTAGCAAATCAGAACTAAAATTAATGAAAGACAATATGATCGCATTAGCTGTTTACTGTAGTCCTTTAAAAGAACCAAGACTGATTTCGCACCTTAAAGATGCACTATCAGGTGCATTTCTGTAGAAAAGAATTACAATCTTTCTATAAAAAAATCATAAATAAATTTTAATGAAACTCAAAAAACTTTCACCACAAATTCTATTCTGTATTGGTATTGCTAAGCGCCTTTGTGTTAAATAAATTTTTAAAAACTTTGTTGCAAATGCAATATTATGTAGGTGCAGCTATAAACCAAAGTGAGTGACCCCTCAACGGTTGTCATCAAACTAAAAGGTTGTTAAACACCGATGGTGGACGTCCTAAATAAAATCCGTAATCTAAGGAAACGTGGGTGTGGAAGTTTCTGTAATGACAGAATGTGGTCAGTGAAACACAAGGAATCAGTTATTAAAGTAATGAAATAATTACTCAAACGAACAGCAATTGAAGGAGTCTTCGCCAATAAGGGAGAGTAGTGGTCACTAGAATTCTAACAGCAACGCATACGGTTAGACGGACAGTAATGCGCGTACAGAGGTCGATAATGACCTTCGTCGGCTGCATCAGATCGGCCCACCAATCTAGTGGGGTCCCTGTTGTAGAAATACATTGATCAGCCAGAATATTATGACTACCTAGCCAGTATTCGGTATGTTCACCTTTGTCACGAATAACAGTGGCGACGCTTCGCGACATGCCTTGATATGTCGCTGGAGGGAGTTGGTACACACAAGTCACTTAATGCCCGTAAAAGAGAGCGACGCGCTCTGATGCCCACATCCCAGATGTGGCGACTTGGGGAGCCAGCACACGAACTGTGTTCCTCAAACCACTCCATCACGCTTCTGGCCTTGTGTCATGGGGATTATTTTTCTGAAAAATGCCAATGCCGTCGGCAAACATGATCGTCATGAAGTGGTGTACGTGGTCTGCAACCAGTTTACAACATTTCTTGGCCGTCACGGTGCCTTGCACAAGCTCCACTGGACCCATGAATGCCCACGTGAATGTTCCCCAGAGCATATTGGAGCCGCCATCAGCTCGACTCTGTCCCATGGTACAGGTGTCAAGGAGCTGTTCCCCTGGAAGACGACAGATTCGCTCCCTCCCATCGACACGATGGAGAGGGCATCGGGATTCATCAGACCGTGCAACGCTCTGCCACTACGCCAGTGCCGGTGGTCACGTGTCCACTTCAGCCGTAGTTGCCGATGTCGTGATGTTAACATTGTCACATGCACGGGTCGTCGGCTGCGGAGTGTTCGGTGCACTGTGTGTTCAGACACACCCGTACTCTGCACAGAATTCATGTCTGATATTTGTTACGCCGCAGTTCGCCACCTGTCCTGTGTTACCAGTCTGCCCAGCCTATGACGTCCGCCCTACCCACGACGTCTGGACGTGGTTTCACCTCGGTTTCGCCACGTGTTGAAGACACTCACCACAAAACTCCTCGAAGACCCAACAAGTCGTGCAGTATCCGAAATACTCGAGCACCATCAGTGATACTACATGCACCGTGCATGTGTCATTCCTCGCTGCTATCACCTCGACGGATTTGTATCGATAGTAGGTCGGTGGTGATAACGTTCTGGGTGGATATAGACCCACGTGTGCACCTAACCTACTGACAGTGTCGTCGGAAGAACAAAGTGTTCTTGAAAATAAAATAGTTTCTGCGTCAGTCATTTATTTATTTACCCACCACGCGTTTCGACAGTTCACGACATCATCTTTAGATAGAGAATAGTTTATTTGTAATTATCAACAGTCGCAGCCCTGATAATGCTGTCTCCTATGGAAGAAATATTCATTCAAGGTGTTCTTGGTTGCGCGAAAGCTCACTTATCAGAAATATCAGGGGCATCGAGTGAAGGTGTCGCAGAATCGTGATGCAGAGGATCTGCTGTGACGATTGGTATCATGGCTGTGGTGTGCTGTCGTCGCATTTTCTCATTATAGGGACTTCCACATCCAAATTTTCTTATCTTACGAATTTTATTTATGATCCCCACCATCTGTATTTAACAACCTCTTAGACTGATGACATCGTTGAGGAAACATTCACTTTCGTTCACAGCTCACCTTGGAGCATCGTAATTCACATCAGGCATGAAGTGGTTACATGTAAGTAATGAATATGAAAAGTGACGATCAACGGCACTAATATTGCATTTGTAAAAGTTTTTAAGAGTTTTTTAACACATCCTATACAAAATAGCATTTGTGGTGAAAGTTTTTTAAGCTCTTTTTAAAGAAAATATTTATAATTTTCTATTATACAAAGACTGTAATTCTTTTATACTGAAATGCACCTTTAGGGTGCAGAAATCGGTCGTGGATCTTTGAAAGGACTTCAATAAATACGTAATCCGTTCATATGGACTTTTATTCGTTTTAATTCCAATTTTCTGGTAACAAAATGGTTCAAATGGCTCTGAGCACTATGGGACTCAACTGCCGAGGTCATAAGTCCCCTAGAACTTAGAACTACTTAAACCTAACTAACCTAAGGACATCACACACATCCATGCCCGAGGCAGGATTCGAACCTGCGACCGTAGCGGTCGCGCGGTTCCAGACTGTAGCGCCAGAACCGCTCGGCCACCAGCGGCCGGCGCTGGTAACACACTGCGTAATATTAAGAGATGAAAGTTCCAATTCGTACAGCCATCATTAAACTTAGTTCGAAACTTTTTGCAAGTGTTATATTTGTGTATGGGAATTTTTGTTGTAATTTCCCTGCAATAGGGGATAGTGAGGCAAGTTGATACGTGGGCAAGTTGATACAGATGGGACTGTGAGCTAACACGCATGCGCAGGGCGGACATGAGTGAGTAGAGGCTGTCGCAGCGCCACACGGCGTCCAGCTGTCAACAGAGTACTCTACGCGTCTTTTTTGTTGAAATTGTATTTTCGTGAGTAGAAAGTAATTGTTGGCTAGTGTGTTTGACTTGGCGTACCAGCAAGAGGATATTCTTCAGGAAGTTCAGTGTTGGCACAATTGAACGCCTGTTTCTTGGTAAGAATTTCATGATAGTTTCATCTTTCTAGACTTTATATTTTAGAGACTTAAGTTTGACTTAAGAGACACTTATTCAATGGGGCAAGTTGATACGCGTAGCTGGGGTAAATTGATACAGTGTATCAACGTACCCCAATATTGTAAAAATTAGAGTTTTGTCTTTTCTTACAGAAACATGGTGCGGAATTATACCAGGAAGACAGATCGAGAGCTTTGAAAAAGCCTACGAAGCCGTCAAGACCAAAACCATGTCTTTACGGGAAGCAGCTGTAGCCTTCGAGATCGACAAAATGACATTGTTTAGATTTATAAGAAAAAAAGATGAATCGCAAGGTCAAACGGTTACAATGGGGTATGCCAAACCGAGACAAATTTTTCCAGACCAATTAGAATCTCAACTCGAAGAGTATATAATACACTCTTCTAAAATCTGCAACGGACTTACACCACAAAACATCAAAGTTTTAGCTTACGAACTTGCTGTGGCTAATAGGAATATCATTACATTGCCTGATTCATGGATTAACCACAAAATGGCTACAAAGAACTGGTTTAGCTTATTTATGAAAAGACACCCTCGACTATCAATCAGGGAGCCTGAGGCTACGAGCCTTAGTCGCGCTACCAGTTTTAATAAAGCCAATGTTGATCTAATTGTAACAATCTACGACATTCCTGGCATAGTAAAGATGCCACTGCCTAGAGCAATAAATCCTACAAATATTAGATCTGGATTTCAAGCAACAGGAATCGCGCCGTACAACAGAGAAGTGTTTACTGATGATGACGTCATGTCCAGCGCAGTCACGGATAGAGAGAGGACTTCACAAGACAGCACTGTCAAGACTTCTCAGGCTGGGACAAGCAACGCTCATGGTCTACAGTCCAAAGTGAACCGAACTGAGACTACAACTGCAGTTCCATCTACAAGTAAGGATATTTCTCTAGGTGTATTCACTGTGCCCTCAAGACATCCGCCCCTACCCTAAAGCTGGAGAGCGAAAAAGTATCAAAAAAGGGAAGAAACCTTTAAAATCCGCTATCCTTACTAGCACACCAGTAAAGGAGAGACTGGAAGAGGAAGCCAAAGAAAAGGAAGATAAAATGGTAGCCAAGTCAGAAAACGCCAAAAAAGGGCTTTTTAAAATGATAGAGAGTCAGACTAAGGAGAAGAACAAGGTGAAGAAAAAGAAATGCGTCCCAAAGAATAAAATGAAGGTTGCACCAGAGTCTGAGGAAGAGAACGACGCCTTGTGTCTCATATGTTTGGAGCCATTCTCCGAATCCAAGCCAGGTCAGGACTGGATACAGTGCATTTCTTGCAAAGAATGGGCCCATATAGAATGTAGTAAAGACTGTAAGATGTACACTTGTGTTCACTGTGCATCTGACTTTGTAATCAGTGATTCTGAGTAGGTTATGGACACAATCTCATGCTCTGTGTGTTTAAAATAAGTTAATAATATGTCTTACGTTACCTTTGTACTATATTCTGCTTAATAAATGTTTTCGATTATCTATTGAGTGATTATTTGCTACCTTAATGTCAATTAGCTTATTATTTATACATTTGTATCAACTTGCCTCTCGCTAGTATCAACGTACCCCCATGTGGGGAACATTGATACACTTTGCAGCATTAAACAAATATTTTAATTTTGGGAGATATATGTGGTTAATCAAAGCGTCAATACCACAGAAAAGTTGCACAACTAATTGAAGTATAATATCATAATTTTCCCAATTAAAACAAAATGAAAACAAAAAATGTAAAAAATAAAATCTGAAATTTGTCTCAACATGCCCCGCTCTCCCCTACTTGAAAAGTGTCCATTCACACAGTCTGCTGGGTGGAATTGATCATTTATTATTTTATCTCCCTCCCTTATCATCAGTATATTATTATGATTTTATTTGTCTGTCCCTGTATGCTGTTCAATTACCCTTGCATCTATATACCTACTATGTAAGCCGCCGTACGGTGCAAGGTGGACAGTACCTTGTACCATGACTGTCATTCCCTTTCCTTCTCTGCTACCAAACCGAGCGAGGAAAAAACGATTGTCTATATGCCTCCGTACGAATCAAAGTTCTCCTTATCTTGTCTTCGCTGCCCGTATGCGAAATATACGTTGGTAGCAGTAGAATCGTTCACCACTCAGCCACAAATGTTGGTTCTCTAAATTTTCCTAATAGTGTTTTGCGAAAAGAACGTCAGAAATTCTGTCTAAGTCGTCTCATATCCACCTACAGTCATTTAACGACTACAATTTCCCGTGCAGTGCAGCTTCGTAAGCAAACAGTCCCAAACCTACCCGTCAACTCATTACTCGTTACTTACGAAGTCTTCGAGCTACACGTGCCGGCCGTTGTGGCCGAGCGGTTCTAGGCGCTTCAGTCTGGAACCGCGCGACCGCTACGGTCGCAGGTTCGAATCCTGCCTCGGGCATGGATGTGTGTGATGTCCTTAGGTTAGTTAGGTTTAAGTAGTTCTAAGTTCTAGGGGACTGATAACCTCAGATGTTAAGTCCCATAGTGCTCAGAGCCATTTGAACCATTTGAGTCACTCGTATATCTGGGAACCTATTCCGTATGCTCAGACATTCGTTATCAGTCTGCATTGGGGTTCTGTGTCAAACGCTTTTCAGAAATCTGGGAATATGGAATCTGCCTATTGCACTTCATCCATGGTTCGCAGGATATCGTTGACAAAGGAAGTAAGATGGAGTTTAACCTTCCGTCGATATCGTTGAGAAAAGAGCAAGTTGAGTTTCGCACGAGCGACGCTTTCTAAATGCGTACCCATTGTTGGACAGAAGCTTTTATTGTATTCAGACTTAGAATATACTCACGAATACTGCAGCAAACCGATGTTAACAATCTTGGTCTCTGATTTTACTAATTTACTTTTTACCCTTATATACAGGAGTCATTTGCGCTTTTTTCCTGTCGCTCGGGACTTTGAACTGGGTGAGAGATTTACGATAAATGCACGCTAAATAATGGGCCAATGCGGGAGAGTACTGTCTGTAAAAGATAACTGGGATTTCACCCGCACGTGCTGACGTTTTTGTTTTCAACTCTTTCAGTTGTTTCTCAAAACTAGGGATGCATATTTCTGTGTCCTACGTATGGGAGTCTGCGCGACTTTCAAACGGTTCTACTCGTATGTCTGTACCATTCTCCTGTGTGAATGGTTTTTTGAACGCGAGATTTAAAATTTCAGCTTTCATTTTGCTGTCTTCTATTGGCATAATAGACTGGGCGACGAGTGAGTAGGTAGAAACTTTCGGCTCGATTATGGATTTTACGTAGGACCAGAATTTTATCGGGTTCTTGGGTAGATTTTTCGTTAAAATATGAATGTAGAAGTTGTATGATTCTTAAATTGATCTTTTTATAGACGCACGAATTTGTACTAACTTTTGCTTGTCGACATTTCCGTGTTGTTTTTTTGATCCTAGAGTGCAACAGTCACTGCCCTCTCAGCATTTTCCTAAGTTTGGCATTAAACCATGGTGGATCTTTTGCTCCTTAATACGCTTATTCGGCACATACGAGGGCAGTTCAATAAGTAATGCAACACATTTTTTTTCTCGGCCAATTTTGGTTGAAAAAACCGGAAATTTCTTGTGGAATATTTTCAAACATTCCCGCTTCGTCTCGTATAGTTTCATTGACTTCCGACAGGTGGCAGCTCTGTACGGAGCTGTTAAAATGGCGTCTGTAACGGATGTGCGTTGCAAACAACGGGCAGTGATCGAGTTTGGGGTCAAATGGGTCAAATGGCTCAGAGCACTATGGGACTCAACTTCTGTGGTCATTAGTCCCCTAGAACTTAGAACTAGTTAAACCTAACTAACCTACGGACATCACAAACATCCATGCCCGAGGCAGGATTCGAACCTGCGACCGTAGCGGTCTTGCGGTTCCAGACTGCAGCGCCTTTAACCGCACGAGTGATCGAGTTTCTTTTGGCGGAAAACCAGGGCATCTCAGATATTCATAGGCGCTTGCAGAATGTCTACGGTGATCTGGCAGTGGACAAAAGCACGGTGAGTCGTTGGGCAAAGCGTGTGTCATCATCGCCGCAAGGTCAAGCAAGACTGTCTGATCTCCCGCGTGCGGGCCGGCCGTGCACAGCTGTGACTCCTGCAATGGCGGAGCGTGCGAACACACTCGTTCGAGATGATCGACGGATCACCATCAAACAACTCAGTGCTCAACTTGACATCTCTGTTGGTAGTGCTGTCACAATTGTTCACCAGGTGGGGTATTCAAAGGTTTGTTCCCGCTGGGTCCCTCGTTGTCTAACCGAACACCATAAAGAGCAAAGGAGAACCATCTGTGCGGAATTGCTTGCTCGTCATGTGGCTGAGGGTGACAATTTCTTGTCAAAGATTGTTTCAGGCGATGAAACATGGGTTCATCACTTCGAACCTGAAACAAAACGGCAATCAATGGAGTGGCGCCACACCCACTCCCCTACCAAGAAAAAGTTTAAAGCCATACCCTCAGCCGGTAAAGTCATGGTTACAGTCTTCTGGGACGCTGAAGGGGTTATTCTGTTCGATGTCCTTCCCCATGGTCAAACTATCAACTCTGAAGTGTATTGTGCTACTCTTCAGAAATTGAAGAAACGACTTCAGCGTGTTCGTAGGCACAAAAATCAGAACGAACTTCTCCTTCTTCATGACAACGCAAGACCTCACACAAGTCTTCGCACCCGAGAGGAGCTCACAAAACTTCAGTGGACTGTTCTTCCTCATGCACCCTACAGCCCCGATCTCGCACCGTCGGATTTCCATATGTTTGGCCCAATGAAGGACGCAATCCGTGGGACGCACTACGCGGATGATGAAGAAGTTATTGATGCAGTACGACGTTGGCTCCGACATCGACCAGTGGAATGGTACCGTGCAGGCATACAGGCCCTCATTTCAAGGTGGCGTAAGGCCGTAGCATTGAATGGAGATTACGTTGGAAAATAGTGTTGTGTAGCTAAAAGATTGGGGAATAACCTGGTGTATTTCAATGCTGAATAAAACAACCCCTGTTTCAGAAAAAAATGTGTTGCATTACTTATTGAACTGCCCTCGTACTTCTCCAGACCGAGATTTACAATCATTTAAATCTTTGCCCATAATTCCTCTACGGCCATCATATGGGAACTAAATGATACCGTTCATTCTCTTAGTAGCATGCTAACCACTGCTTATCTGCTCTTTCCAGCACGAAAACTCGCGTAGCCTTCTTGATGGATTTATTAACTTTAGTAGGGTAAGGTCGGCTGAATCAGGCTAAAATTTGTTAAAATCTGAATAAAAGACATGCTTTCTCATGAACAAATTTTCATTCTAAATACTTAAGAACAATGTACTTTTGCCTAAAAATTCTAATATATAACACTGCGTAAATGTTTATAGTTTCATAAACTTAATCTGAAGAATGGATTGCATGACCCTATTCGCCTTCTTCAAGCAAGCCGATTCGGGTCATAAATCTGGTGAACGAGGCCAGAACAAAAATATATGCATCTCATTAAAATAGCAACGGATTTTCCACACATAAACCTCATCTTCCCAGCGGTACCAACACAGTTCTCATGGTACCATACAGTGCCATTGCATTGACACTGAATCAAGTCACCAAGTTTCGCCGATATTGGATTCTGTATTTAATCTTGCAGAGTTCACAAGATTTGTCATTGCAGTCACCTGTTTCCTCGGAGGATTCAGATGAACCTGTCACTGATGATTCACGCTGTAGGTGTTGTCTGTTCTTAACCTGGTGTTTCTTCAAATCGTCCGGCTGGACTGACATTTTCCTTTTCTTTTACAATTGTTTTTTGCTACACTAATATTTTCTGGGAATGTAAGAAGTAGTGCTTTCTGTTTCCTGGTAGAAGATTTTGCTCTAGTCTTCTTTGGAGACGTGTCATCGTTTGTCCTGTCATCAAATGGACTAGCAGGAGGAGACACAGACTGAAGCTCAGGTCCTTTTGGAGTGTTTTCTTGGCTCGAAGATATACTAGCCGGCAAGAGCTCGTGTTCAGCCACTGCGTTTTTATTCGACGGTGAAACGCCAGTTGAACGAAATCCATTTTCTAGAATCGCTGGTGTTGGCGCTCTCATCCATGCAGCATTGAAAATGTTTCCAATTGTGAGCTTGTCGATCTTCCTTGCTCCTCTTGTTGGCGAATGAAGTTCATACATTCACTGTCGTAATATGATTTTAGTGGCTTAAAAGATGACCTGTCTAATGGCTGCAGACGGTGAGTTGTGTGGCTTGGTAGGCATATCATACTTACGTTGTTTTCTTCGAAAAAATGGATCGCTTCTAAAGTTTTGTAAGACATATGAGCATCCACAAGTAAAATGCAGTGCCAGGAACCAGGTGTGATTGAAAACGTTTCAGCTATTGAGGTATGCTTCGTCATCAATCCACCCGGACTCTATCATTGTTATCAGGGGCGCATTTGGAAAACCGCTACGAAATACACGTAAAAATCTTTAGCCTTTAAATATGGCCATAGGAAAGATAAACTTTTCTGCGGCATTAGCACAAGCTAAGATTGTGACAAGCTCTCTTCTTTCTACGGAAGTCTGTACATAAACAGCTTTGCTCTCTTTTTCAGGAAAAACTTTTCTTGTGGGGTTGTTGTTTATTTGACAACCTGACTCATCTGCATTATAAATCAGCTGATACTTGTCCAGTAAATCAAGATCCTTCATAGTTTTCCTCAACAAGGAAAATGAGTCAGCCACATCCTCTTTATTGAAACCAGTGTCTCAAAGACAAATTTTGGTTTCGTTCCCTGAACCATTTTACTTACTCATTACCTGCCATTTTGTTGGCGTCTGAAAATGTATGCTTTATTTTGTTGGATTCTGCGCACTCTTAGGCAGCCCTCCTTACAGTATCTGAATTCAACGGGAAGCCACTTGTACATAAACTCAGGATTCTTGAAACGAGTTCTTTTCCTTGCCCCTTACTAAATATTGTTTGACCACGTTTTACCTTTGGTGGAGAATCTTTTCCACATTGCAGTCGTCTTTGTAGACAGGAATGCAGCACCCCAACAATTCCGCTGCATGGCCCTGACTTCTACCCTCCAGGTAAGGTTTAATTGCATTTTGCATGTCATCCTCGGTCCACAAAGTAACAGTTTTCCTCTCGTGTTTTCCCATGTGCAATAGAAAACGGAAACAAAATAATACAAAACGAAATAATAAATGAAATGAATCGAAATAAAAGTATTTACCCTTTTCACCCTCATAGTTTTGATCCGATTCGCTGAAAACGTAGGATATTTTATTCCTACGTTGGTAGTCCTGGGCATGCATATTTACGTGCCGGTAACACTATAACCTCTTCTCCAGTACATAAAATTATTGTGTAACGAATACTTAACAAATAACTAAACGTATCATCAGAGGTATATGAAACTGAAACCAAAGCCATTTCACTAAGTTGAATATATGCAGAACAGCACAAATTTGTACACATGACAGTGTTTCCCACTTTCCAAGTCATACATCGAGTTTGTTCAGCCACCGCTATGTGACACCACTTCCTATAGCACTTCGTATGTGACGATCAGGTGGGAATTGGTCTATTCATCTCCCGACCGACGTTACCATAACCATCGTCACTACGGCCACACCCTCATCACTAATATCTGTCTCTATAATGACATATCGACAGGATCAGACCTATTTGTATCTAAAAGGTTTAAAATATTTCTTTTGCATGTGGATTGTGGAACCAGCTGTGAAGCCAGTTTTCGGAAGATGAGCTCAAAAATGCTTCACAAGGCTACCTATCGATACTACCTGCAATGAATATAGAGACGTCCCAGTATACGCTCGATAGGTTAACTAATATTGCATGATCGGTGTACTTCCGCCATATCGAGCATAGACTTTTCTTGACTGATTCTTCATCTGTTCAGCGGAATCGGGTGTCCGGTAAAACATCCGGTAATTAAGTTGCGTGCACCTAGGCCTGTTACTCGCGCCCAGAAAACTTCTTAGTCACACTCAATTACGATCTCGATAGACACAATATTTTTCTCGACTCCGATGAACACCCCTCCCGTCTTATCTCTTCTAAGCCGTCTTTTCTATATACGTTCGATGTTTCGTTAAATATTTCGTAGCTTTCTTCTTCGAGTTTCATTCAGCTCTTGATTCCGACTATAAACTGAGCGCTACAGCTTTCCCGGAGGAGCGTGAATTCAGGAGCTTTCTTATGAATGCAGCCGGCCGCGGTGGTCTAGCGGTTCTGGCGCTGCAGTCCGGAACCGCGGGACTGCTACGGTCGCAGGTTCGAATCCTGCCTCGGGCATGGGTGTGTGTGATGTCCTTAGGTTAGTTAGGTTTAAGTAGTTCTAAGTTCTAGGGGACTTATGACCTAAGATGTTGAGTCCCATAGTGCTCAGAGCCATTTGAACCATTCTTATGAATGCTTCCGTAATTTACTGTTATGGTTTTGACATTCGAAGTGTCTTTACTTTGCATGTCATCAAATTTTGCTCTCTCCGTGGCGAATGGCGAACATTCATCTAAGGACCTGAAACTATCACCTAGGCTACACACATATAAAACCGTGTGCACTCCACAAGTACTCTGCTACGTGAGTAGCTGCTTTGTCCGTCTTGTGGACCCCTAACCTATCAAAGGGATTCTACGATTCTCCACTCAATAACACAGATCCAAATATCTGCATCCAAAACCGTCACAGAATTGACGGAGGCTCCAGTTGAGATCCTCCACTCGGCTCCAAACCGAAGGACCCCGATCAACTCTGGGTATGATGCTGCAAATTGTGAGCTCTGCTTTCATCCCGTGAGCGAGGCCAGCAGAACCCAAGTTACAAGCGTCATTGGTACCGACATGATCCACAACTTGAAGACGACTCATCCCGCACCTTAGATCGTGGCAGATTCTTTGTCTTTTGTTCTTTGTCATCTACATCTTCATCTACATCTACATCTATACTCCGAAAACCACTTGACGGCATTTGGCTGAGGGTATCTTGAGTACCTCTATTGGTTCTCCCTTCTATTCCAGTTTCGTATTGTTCGTGGAAACAAAGATTGTCGGTATGTCTCTGTGTGGGCTCTAATCTCTCTGATTTCATCCTCATGGTCTCTTCGCGAGATATACGTAGGAAGGAGCAATATACTGCTTGACTCCTCGGTGAAGGTATGTTCTCGAAACTTCAACAAAAGCCCGTACCGAGCTACTGAGCGTCTTTCTTGCAGAGTCTTCTACTGGAGTTTATCTATCATCTCCGTAACGCTTTCGCGATTACTAAATGATCCTGTAACGAAGCGCGCTGCTCTCTGTTGGATCTTCTCTATTTCTTCTATCAAGCCTATCTGGTACGGATCCCACTCCGATGAGCAGTATTCAAGCAGTGGGCGAACAAGTGTACTGTAACCTACTTCCTTAGTTTTCGGACTGCATTTCCTTAGTATTCTTCCAATGAATCTCAGTCTGGCATCTGCTTTACCGACGATTAATTTTATATGGTCATTCCATTTTAAATCACTCCTAATGCCTATTCGGAGATAATTTATGGAATTAACTGCTTCCAGTTGCTGTCCTGCTATATTGTAGCTAAATGATAAAGGACCTTTCCTTCTATTTATTCGCAGCAGATTACACTTGTCTACAATGAGATTCAGTTGCCATTCTCTGCACCATGCGTCAATTCGTTGCAGATCCTCCCGCATTTCAGTATAATTTTCCATTGTTACAACCTCTCGATATACTACAGGATCATCCGCAAAATGCCTCAGTGAACCTCCGATGTTATCCACAAGCTCATTTACATATATTGTGAATATCAACGGTCTTACGACACTCCCCTGCGACACACCTGAAATCACACTTACTTCGGAACACTTCTCTCCATTGAGAATGACATGCTACGTTCTGTTATCTAAGAACTATTCAATCCAATCACCATGTTTGAGCCTGCTTTAACCGTGACCTTCACCCAAATTATTTCACATTTCGGATCTCCGTCAATTTCCTTCTATACTATTGCACTTCTTATCGCTATAAACACGCCTCCCCTTTCACCGTCCAGCCTGTCTCTGCGGTATACATTCCAATCTGAGTTTAGAATTTCATTACTGTTTGCATCTGGTTTCAGCCAATTTTCCGTCCTTAGTACAATGTGGGCATTGTGACCGTTTATTAATGAGAGCAGTTCTGGGACCTTTCTATAGACGCTCCTGCAGTTTACTATTAGCACGTTAATATTGTCATTCCCTGTTGCGTTTTGCCTACTGCTACCTTGTCGCGTCACAGGAGGCGTCTTGTCGGGCCTAGGGAGGGAATTCTATAACCTAAAAACCCCACATGTGCACTCCACACATACTCCGCTACCCTTGGAGCTGCTTCCTGCGTGTAGTGCACGCCTGACCTATTCAGAAGGACCCTAAATTTCTCCACCCGATAGCGGAGGTCGAGAAATTTGCACCCCAGATCTCCGCAGAATCCTCTGAGCCTCTGGTTTAAGCCTTTCACTCGGCTCCAAACCAGAGGACCGCGATCGGTTCTGGGAACGATACTACATATAGTTAGCTCAGATTCCACTCAGCGAGCGAGGTTTTCCGCCTTCACCAACTCCGCCAACCGTGTGTATAAACTGAATCGAATAGCTATATGCAGCAATCAGCACCACACTGTAAATTTTTTGTCGTTCTGGTAAAGATTTAAGAACTCTGGCTCAATACGACTCTTTTTCATAGAACTAAGGTGCTTAAGGACCTGGGAGGACTTTCTGACGTCTACTGTTATCCATTTGTTTTTACGTGATATTGCTACTGTGTGGATACTTTGGAAGACGCCTTTTCATTGTTGAGTTGTGACATAGCAAACAATCACAAATAACCAATGTTAGTGTCATATCCAAAGGCTTTGGGGTTCGTTAGCTGATTGGTAAAAGTCTCGATGATATTTAAATCATACTGCCCAGTTAGGGATTGTAATAGTGAATGAAATGCAACTCACGTAATGGAAAAGAAGCATAACCCGACCTATTCCTAAGAACGAAAACCGACCATCATTACCGTGTGATAACCTGCCAATTCGCGTCCTTCCCGCTGTATTTATTGCCCTGGATATGTTTTTCACGGCCCAGCTACTGAGTACATACGAAAATTCATCTTATATGACAAATAGACGTCCGGTTTTCGCAAAGACCATAACACAAACAGTAGGCAACCGTGACACCACAATACTGACGCTACTAGAGTTCAGCAAAACATTTTATACGTCAACTTTGATATATTGCTCAGAAAAATTATACAACTAAGACGTTCAGATCGTGCCGCCTGTGGGAATGAATTGTCATCCTGGAAGGATGTTCCCTCAGGAGTGCCAAAAGGCTCAGCACTGGCTCCACTGTTATTCTCCTTGTATGTCAATGACATCCCGTAGATTCTGTCATTCTTGCAAATGTAATTTCTGTGCCGACGACTTCCAACTTCACGTAATTGCCATACCTGAAGAAGCAATACTGCCGCCGTCGAGCTAAAAAAATGTTCAAATGTGTGTGAAATCTTATGGGACTTAACTGCTAAGGTCATCAGTCCCTAAGCTTACACACTACTTAACCTAATTTATCCTAAGGACAAACACACACACCCATGCCCGAGGGAGGACTCGAACCTCCGCCGGGACCAGCCGCACAGTCCATGACTGCCGTCCAGCTAAATGCCTGTCTGCCTTCAGTGGTCAGTTGAGCGCAAAACCTGTGACTTAAACCAAAAGCGGACATATCATAAGTAATTTTAGTATCTTATCAAAATTAATTAGTTCTAAATTCCGTGAACAATTGTCTCTTATTCTTTTCAGCTACATCCCATTACCGTTTTAGAAAGCAGTGAAGCATTTGAATGTAGCTTTGGATGAGCACCTCAGGTTGGCGTACAATACTGCACGGGAAGGTTTCCGCTCGCATCTTTCTGTTTAAGAAGTATCGGAACCTTTTTGCACATCATACGAAGCATACACGTCTGCAGTTCCCCGTTACACTCAACCTCTGCGTCCAGTACGGCACGAGTAGTGAAAATTGTAGCCGGTTAGTACCGTCCGTGAGTGCTTGCGTGCATTACATCTGCAACATCCGTCTATTTGGCCACATAAGTCTTTCGTACGACCAGTTAAGATGATTTCGGCCAAACAAGTTACATAAATAACAAACACTATGCCCGTTTCATCGGCTCCTCACTGCGCATCGATCCGATTACCTCACATCAGAAATGAAGAACTTGTTGTCTCATCACAACAGCAAAACAACGTTTCACTTATCTAATATTATAGCAGTGTCCACCAATAAAAGAAAAACATTCGTAAACTCTACGTTTTTTTTTAAATGATTTCATGTGGCTCTTAGCAGTTAGTGTTTGTCTTTTACTATTGCAGCTTCAGCATTTGTGCCATTTTCCTGCATAAGATTTTTGACACGCAGGTTGATATTTGTTTTCTCTGATGCTGATGTTACCCCTAGAATAAACTATCCTGCACTCTCCGCTCAATACAATGTCCTGCTGCATTTACGAGGTTTCTCAAGAACTCCGTTTTGTTCTATAAAAATCAACATGCACTACCTGACAGGCCGGCCGGTGTGGCCAAGCGGTTCTAGGCGCTACAGTCTGGAACCGAGCGACCGCAGGTTCGAATCCTGCCTCGGGCATGGATGTGTGTGATGTCCTTAGGTTAGTTAGGTTTAAGTAGTTCTAAGTTCTAGGGGACTAATGACCTCAGAAGTTAAGTCCCATAGTGCTCAGAGCCACTACCTGACAAAATAAATGAAGAACCCAAAACACATGCTCGGATATGAGTAACTTTATACACTTACACATAGTCGGCAGGTATGTAAATGATGAGAGTTGCAGTTCTCTGTTACAGGCAGAACAACCACCAGACTGCATTAGTGTTGTTCGTGTTCAGCGTTATTACCAGACGTAGTAGGGTATATAAGGGAGTGTAGGGAGTGTACACCGTCATATGGTGAATGATCACTGTGAAGGACACGGAAATGCTGCATACTCGTGTGACACAGAGTTATCAGCATCTGACAGAGCCTGAAATGGGCCTTGTTGTGGGTATCCATTTGGTAGGCTGATCGAATCGCGTAATATCTAGAATTGTGTGGCATTCGAATGTGCGAGTAGCCCGTGGTTGGACTGCATGCGAACGTGAGAGCAGGCGTACTCGTCGTCAAGATTCCGGTCTGACCACCACCACAAGGGAGGATCGCCGTACTGTGCGCCAAACACACCTGCACCAGCCATCCGTTCATCCCGGACTAGGAGTAGCCGTACTAGGGAATTATCAGGCTTCCGTTAACACCACACGTCCAAGTGGTACCGTGACCGAGAAGAATGAAATGCTGATGACTGGCGTCGCATTTTGTTGAACGATGAGTCGTGATTCTACATCACCGGCGGGTATGGGGGCCACGGGGGCGTGTTCCCATCTCTCCCATGATTTGGAGAGGTACAGTGGTGTTGGTGCTGGTGTCGTGGCGTGGGGAACCGTCGGGTATGACTTCAGGCCACAGCTGGTGGTGACAGAGTACTCTGACGCCACAACGGTGCGTCATAGACACCGTGTGTTACCTCTCATGTGACAGAATACTAGTGGCAGTTTTCAGCAGGACAACGCTCATCCATACACTGCACGTGTCTGTATGAACTTTCTGCGTGATATTGAGCTTCTCACATGACCAGAAAATTCCCCAGGTCCGTCCCTGACAGAACGTGTGTGGGACCAGCTCGGACGTCAACTCCGTCCCAATGGCAGTAACCAGAAAATCTAGGACAGTTTATAATAGTTGTGGGCCATTTTGGATCAAGGGAGGATGAAACGGCTTTGCGACATCCTTCCAAACGAAATTATTGCCTGTATCCAGAACAGATGGGATGCAACGTCAAGGTGATAACCGGGCCCAGACTGCCAAGCTCTTTGTAAATGTGACTCGACTTTACTATCTTTGAAATAACAAAGTACTAAGTTTCGTATCGTTTTCTCCGACCTTCAGCGTGCTTTACAGTTCTCTGGTCAGAGAGTGTGGCACTGTAATTGTGTACACCCATAAAAAAATCGCAGCCACCTTCTCTCTTGTTACTGCTGTCCGCCTCTGGAATGGAGTACCCTGCACTTTGCGCACAATGCAGTGCCTTGTTGCGTTAAAAAAAAACTGAAGCATGAGGCACTTCCTTTGGTTAACTTCATAACTTTTCCATAAAAATTAACCTGTGGGGTCCCAAGTGTTGCCAAGGTTGTTTCTAGTACGCTGAAGAAGTTTTGCTGTGTTGTCCGAACAAGACACAGCCAGGGAAAAAGCATCACCGGCGCGAAGATGCGATCTGGTGCCACTGCAAAAACACTCGCCACTTGCGAGGGGTCCACCAGCGCCACGGGCGGCGTTGAGAGAAGAGCAGCATTGTACACGGCTGACTTAGACAGGGAACGTTGTGTAGTGAACTTTTAGAAGCGAACAGACAGTAGTTGTAAATTGCGTTTGCAATGTACTGAGAAGTTTAACTACGATTATTTGCATGTATGATGAAATAAAAGAAATTATTCAGATAGTGAAGGGAGACGAAAATTTAATAGTCATGGGTGACTGGAATTCGAGTGTAGGAAAAGGGAGAGAAGGAAACGTAGTAGGTGAATATGGATCGGGGCTAAGAAATGAAAGAGGAAGCGGCCTGGTCGAATTTTGCACAGAGCACAACTTAATCATAGCTAACACTTGGTTTAAGAATCATGATAGAAGGTTGTATACATGGAAGAACCCTGGAGATACTAAAAGGTATCAGATAGATTATATAATGGTAAGACAGAGATTTAGGAACCAGGTTTTAAATTGTAAGACATTTCCAGGGGCAGATGTGGACTCTGACCACAATCTATTGGTTATGACCTGTAGATTAAAACTGAAGAAACTGCAAAAAGGTGGGAATTTAAGGAGATGGGACCTGGATAAACTGAAAGAACCAGAGGTTGTACAGAGTTTCAGGGAGAGCATAAGGGAACAATTGACAGGAATGGGGGAAAGAAATACAGTAGAAGAAGAATGGGTAGCTTTGAGGGATGAAGTAGTGAAGGCAGCAGAGGATAAAGTAGGTAAAAAGACGAGGGCTAGTAGAAATCCTTGGGTAACAGAAGAAATATTGAGTTTAATTGATGAAAGGAGAAAATATAAAAATGCAGTAAATGAAGCAGGCAAAAAGGAATACAAACGTCTCAAAAATGAGATTGACAGGAAGTGCAAAATGGCTAAGCAGGGATGGCTAGAGGACAAATGTAAGGATGTAGAGGCTTATCTCACTAGGGGTAAGATAGATACTGCCTACAGGAAAATTAAAGAGACCTTTGGAGATAAGAGAACCACTTCTATGAACATCAAGAGCTCAGATGGAAACCCAGTTCTAAGCAAAGAAGGGAAAGCAGAAAGGTGGAAGGAGTATATAGAGGGTCTATACAAGGGCGATGTACTTGAGGACAATATTATGGAAATGGAAGAGGATGTAGATGAAGATCAAATGGGAGATACTATACTGCGTGAAGAGTTTGACAGAGCACTGAAAGACCTGAGTCGAAACAAGGCCCCCGGAGTAGACAACATTCCATTGGAACTACTGACGGCCTTGGGAGAGCCAGTCCTGACAAAACTCTACCATCTGGTGAGCAAGATGTATGAAACAGGCGAAATACCCTCAGACTTCAAGAAGAATATAATAATTCCAATCCCAAAGAAAGCAGGTGTTGACAGATGTGAGAATTACCGAACAATCAGTTTAATAAGCCACAGCTGCAAAATACTAACACGAATTCTTTACAGACGAATGGAAAAACTGGTAGAAGCCGACCTCGGGGAAGATCAGTTTGGATTCCGTAGAAATACTGGAACACGTGAGGCAATACTGACCTTACGACTTATCTTAGAAGAAAGATTAAGGAAAGGCAAACCTACGTTTCTAGCATTTGTAGACTTAGAGAAAGCTTTTGACAATGTTGACTGGAATACTCTCTTTCAAATTCTAAAGGTGGCAGGGGTAAAATACAGGGAGCGAAAGGCTATTTACAATTTGTACAGAAACCAGATGGCAGTTATAAGAGTCGAGGGACACGAAAGGGAAGCAGTGGTTGGGAAGGGAGTAAGACAGGGTTGTAGCCTCTCCCCGATGTTATTCAATTTGTATATTGAGCAAGCAGTAAAGGAAACAAAAGAAAAATTCGGAGTAGGTATTAAAATCCATGGAGAAGAAATAAAAACTTTGAGGTTCGCCGATGACATTGTAATTCTGTCAGAGACAGCAAAGGACTTGGAAGAGCAGTTGAACGGAATGGATGGTGTCTTGAAGGGAGGATATAAGATGAACATCAACGAAAGCAAAACGAGGATAATGGAATGTAGTCGAAGTAAGTCGGGTGATGTTGAGGGTATTAGATTAGGAAATGAGACACTTAAAGTAGTAAAGGAGTTTTGCTATTTGGGGAGCAAAATAACCGATGATGGTCGAAGTAGAGAGGATATAAAATGTAGACTGGCAATGGCAAGGAAAGCGTTTCTGAAGAAGAGAAATTTGTTAACATCGAGTATAGATTTAAGTGTCAGGAAGTCTTTTCTGAAAGTATTTGTATGGAGTGTAGCCATGTATGGAAGTGAAACATGGACGATAAATAGTTTGGACAAGAAGAGAATAGAAGCTTTCGAAATGTGGTGCTACAGAAGAATGCTGAAGATTAGATGGGTAGATCACATAACTAATGAGGAGGTACTGAATCGGATTGGGGAGAAGAGGAGTTTGTGGCACAACTTGACCAGAAGAAGGGATCGGTTGGTAGGACATGTTTTGAGGCATCAAGGGATCACCAATTTAGTATTGGAGGGCAGCGTGGAGGGTAAAAATCGTAGGGGGAGACCAAGAGATGCATACAATAAGCAGATTCAGAAGGATGTAGGTTGCAGTAGGTACTGGGAGATGAAGAAGCTTGCACAGGATAGAGTAGCATGGAGAGCTGCATCAAACCAGTCTCAGGACTGAAGACCACAACAACAACATTTGCACTTAGCCATTCAGGTCCTTTTTTGTGTTATACTACATGCAGTGTTGCAGACTTCGCTATCGTGCAGGTCATAAAGATAAGTAAACCTTTTTAACTCATTCGTGTGGCTTTGTTACAAATTTGTTGGAGTGTTGTAGGACCTTCGTTCGTCTATCCTGTTACCTGACCCTGGGGCACAGCTGTGTGATAGTGGCAGGGAGAACTGTCTTAGAGGTGTACTGCACCAGAAGCCGTTTCACGAACTCACAAACTCGGCCTACCGTGACAGTGACAACTCGGTCTCCACAGCAGTAGCGACGAGGCCTTTACAAAACTGGCGATGATAGTATACAAAAAGTTTCTCTGGGAAGTCCTTACAAATCCTCCATACAGTCCTGATCTCATCCCACACGAGATCTACATTTTTGGAGCCCTGAAGAAAGACGTTAGTTACCATCGATTTGCTTCGGATGAAGAGGTGCACGCCTGGGTTCCGTAGGCAACCATAAACTTTTTCCATGGACGCATTGACAGTTTTCTCTCAGATTGGGATACTGGTGTTAACACTTATGGCGATTACTTTTGAAATATTGTTCTAAACAATTTATTTACTTTTTTGCATCTGTCTCGATTTCATTTGACTTCCCCTTAAAACGTATACTGTGCTTTTTCCGCTTTAACTACTACTGGTCTCCACTCTTTACATTATAGTTATTTCTGTGTGTTGTTCCCTATATTGAATATAAGCCAGTTTATAATGCGTTTATACTTATGAAATTAATGTTAAGTACGTCGAATATCTGATTTATTGCGACAGATGTCCTGATGATGCTAATCTTGCCAGAATAATTAAATGAAGTAATAAAATAAACTAAATATATTGACATAAAAACAAATACCCAGGAAAGTCCGTGTAATCAGTTACATGGATTACAAAAATCTGTAGGACAGATTATGGTCACATTAGGCCAATCTGCTGCCAGACCGCCCGTTGAGGAAATGAAAAAAATGAAAAAGAACCTGCCGTTTACCACCAAGACGAGGGTTGCCGACCATAACGGTTCCATCGAATCGACGGATCACCATCGATCACACACTGCGCATTTCCCATTCTCCTACTACAAAAAACGTTCGATAAACGTTTCGCTATTTAAGGGAGGACAGAGTCCAGTTCTCAGCTCAGCATGACCAGGATTTGATTTGCCTGCCTCTGGGACCAGAGTCCTCCCGTATGTGATAGCGACATCGATTACGGAGGCCGATACAAAAAATGGGGAATAAAAAATATGGTAGATCATATCGCAGCTTCACACTGTTGCGCCCCGTGTTCAAAACGCGATTATTATCTTTGTTTATGTTTTCACTTACCTAACCATGTCCGTAGAAGACTACTACACGAATGTTTTCCATTGTATATTTAAATAACGTTGTCCTTATTGTTCTATTAATTGTATGTTGGTACTGAATTAAAAAAAAAAACAATAAATGAATGAGAAAATTATTTGAAATTATTTTTCGGTGAAATTCCTGTAGAGTATTTTGATTCGTAATCAGTTACCAGCGCCAATTTTCATCTAAGTGATCCCTTATACGTGGTCTACCGCAAAATTATTGTCAACGCGTGAAATTTATCACAATGTTAACGACGTTTCTTTCCCAGATGAGAGTCGTACGAAGAAATGTCTCTGTGTCAAACCTGCATTCGCCCTATCCTCGTGGTATTCGAAATTTTTATCTTTCGAATATTTCTACGATCGGTATCATCCAAAGGAATGCACCAAATCTGCCTGAAGAATAAACATAACAATAAAATATAAGAGTTAATATAAAAATTGATATAAAAATGAAATATAAGAACATTAAAATGTAAAAAGGTTGTAACCCCTAAAAATACCATACACACATATATCGTATGGCACTTATTGTGAAATCCAGTTGTAATTTTACAATTAATATGAAGCCCTTGTATTCCCTAACTTGATAAAAAACTTTCGCGTAGTAACCTTCCTTGTAATGGGTAGATAAATGGAAAATACAATAAATAAATAAATAAAAACAATAATTTGGTTTCGAACACGGGGCTCAAAAGCAACAAGCCCCGGCGCTAGCCACTGTCCCACCATTTCGACTGACATTTCTCGCGCTAAAAGGCACATAAAGTACCTCGAAAACTGAACGTCGTTTTCTCGGAAACGGTCGAGTATCATCGGGTAAGTCAAGAAACGTGTTCTCTTATTTTAATTCCTCTTCCACTGAGCAAATTTTCCCGAAAATCCGGTAATGCCACTATGCCACTTGCCGTGTTCTCCTCGTCAGTCTTTGGTACCTGGACTAGCATACCAAATCTTCTTATTGTGATAAAACCGAGTGTAGTTTGTGAATACCTAGCGTGTCAGTTAAACGAAAAATATTCTTCTAATCTGTGTCAGTTTCTTTTTTCAAAATAGACAAGTGAAAATCATTACAATTTAAATTAAAGTACTATTAAAGTAGTAGTAAAATAATTCGAATGCAGTAATAGTGGCAAACAAAAATCCATATTTTTTCACAACTTGTCAGTTCATGGTTGATTTTGTGAAAGTTTTCTATAAGTGGTTTGCGTTTACATATTTCGGCGTTCCAATTACGTTGATCTTTGATTGTCGTTTTATGAAAAGAGTTCTAAATTATTTAATACAATGAAAGTCTATAATCTAGTTGTGAAAATGATAAGTTTTACGTATGCAGGTAACAATTTTGACTGTAATAGCGAGTGCTTGCCATTTAACTATTTCCGAAACGGTTATTTACATCTTGCTTTCAAATTATTTGATTTAATTTTCTTTGGTAGCCTAAACCATACTTAACATTTCCCTTTGTTGTTCCACAAAATAGTTCTGTTGGCTTCATGTATGAACTATTTCGTCAGCGCATGGCTGTTCAGCTAAGTTACGTAATAACAATACAAAGTCAAAAATTTGAACATAATTTTCCAGTGGTCCCTGAACTAAGTGCTGAAATGATTCTAGGTATTGATTGGCTAGACAACGAAAAAGTATTTTTAGGTTGTGGTAGTGGAACTGTTAAAATTAATAGGGAGCCTTATACAATAGAAATTAAATTTGCAAGTGATAACCAGGTACAAGATATTAATGTAGAATCCAAGTTGTTAAAAATAGAATCCGAAAATGATGATTTATCCCAACTATATGAAATATACCATGTGAAACATTTAGTGCAGAATGAACCAAAAACTGACAGTTTTAAGGAGATTGTTGATGTTATCCAAGAGATCTTATGTGAACAAAAAGAGGATTTATTTACTGTCTTGAATAATAATAGGGATGTGTTCTCCGATAAAACAGGTGTCATAAATAACTTTGAATACAGTATGGATGTCCTGGAAAATGAACCATTCTTTGTCAGACCATACCCAATACCTATAGCTAAGAAAGAAGCAGTACAAGCTGAAATTGATAAAATGTTGCAATGGGGGGTAGTAGAGAGAAGCAATAGTGAATACAATAGTCCACTTACTACAGTCAATAAGAAGGATGGAGGCGTAAGAGTAGTCAATGATGCACGAACACTGAATAAAATTGTCAGGAGAGAAGTAGACAGACCTGAAAACTTAGATGACTTATTACAAAAGTTCCATAATGTAAAATACCTAACCAGTCTAGACCTCACTGCTGGATATTGGCAAATCCCATTACACAAAGGTTCTAGGAAATATACAGCTTTTTTGTTTGCAGGAAAATGCTACCTATACAAAGTTGTACCCTTTGGTTTAAATACATCTGTTGCTGTTTTCATTAGGGCTTTGAATGCTGTTTTAGGAAAAGAATTTTGTGCCATATTGACTGTATATATAGGTGACTTACTGACTGCCACTGATAATTGGGAGGAACATTGTGACCTGTTAAACAAAACCCTTATTGCTCTTCCAGCAGGGGGCATGACTTTGAAGTTAAAAAAAGTGTGAATTTATGAGACAATAAATTAAGTTTTTGGGACACATAATAACCACGTCTGGAATTGGCAAGGATCCAGAAAAGCGTAATACTATTGAAAAGTGCCCTCCTCCAAAGAATAGGAAACAGTTAAAAGAAATTTTAGGTCTTTGTGGGGTTTACCGCAAATTTGCGCAGGGACAAGCTTTTAACAGCCCACATTTGAATAGCTTGTTCAAGGAAACAGTGCATATGTTTGGACGTCTGAATGTCAGAAAGATTTTGAAAATTTGAAAACTGAGTTAGTAAGGGAAAACATTTTACATCATCCAGTTTTAAGTGAGCCATTCCACATGATCCCAGACAGTAGTGCTTATGGTATTGGCATTGAAATATTTCAAGAAAACACAAAGTCTGGGGACACAGAACATAGGACCGTTACTTTTGCTAGTAGGACTTCAACTAAATATGTGAAAACTATACAATTTCAGAGAAAGAGGCTTTAGCCATTATTTGGGGATTAAAGAAATTTAGGAATTATTTATGGGTACATAAAACTATAATTTATACAGACTACAGGGCATTAACCTTTTTGAAAGAATGTCAACTGTTTACTGGCAGGTTGAGTCGATGGGCCCTGTACTTACGACAGTTTGATTAGGAGATATTGTATATTAAAGGTAGTGACAATCATGTAGCTGATACTTTATCATGATTGCCCGAGAGTGTGAACAACTTACTAAGGGAATGGTAATGAAGATGGGAAATTTCATATAAGATATATTAAGGAAGTTCCAGGTAGGAAAAGAATTGAGCAAATTTGTAAAAGCATGAAGTTCCACCAGAATGAGGATGAAATATGGAAATTAGTGGAAGTTAATTTTAGTAACCCCAACCAACTTCCCACAAATCAGTAGATTTTACAAGATATTTAATGGAGTTTTATACAGGAGAAAGAATATCAGTACTGAAGAATGGAAGGTGTGTTGGCCTAGGCAATTTGAGACTGAAGTGATTGATTATTTCCATCTTGCCTTAAGGCATTGTGGTCACAAAAAGTGTGTTGTGGAGTTAACTGATGTGGTCATGATTAATGTAGGTGCTGCTAAGAAAATTACTGAGAGAATATGATCTTGTGATGTATGTCAGAGGGCAAAAGTAACGAATAGAGAAAATCAAGGTTTTATACAGAATAAAGTACCAGAGGACACATTAGAATTACTGTCAGTAGAATTATATAGTCGTTTACCTAAAACCTCAGGGAATTGGTCTTACATTGTTGTAGTGTTGGAAGTTTTCTCCAGACTTATTAAACTATATCCAATCAGGAAAGCCACTGCAAAAGCAGTCTTTAGCAAGATGACCGAGTATTTTAACACCATTGATAAAACTAAAGTAGTTTTGCCTACTAATGGACCACAATTTATCTCAAAAATCTGGAAGGAAGGCATGAAGGAACATAATGTTCAAGTTAAATATATTTCGGCCTAAAACCCAGCTAGTAACCCTGTCGAAAGGTACATGCGCAAATTAGGAAGGCTAGGTAGAACCTACTGTCACCATAACCATAAGGCTTGGGGCAGATTTGTAACTGACTTTGAAAAGACCATGAACACCTTATACCATGAAACCATCGGATTTACCCCTGAAGAAATTCTGTTGGACCGTAAAAGCAAAAGTATCATTGAAGAGATCTTGCAATTTCCATCTATTGTAGGAATTAACCTGTATGAGAAAAAAGAATAGGTTAAGAAGATAATGAAAGAGAAAGCGGCCACTAGAACTAAAAGGCACGATAATAACCTTAAAACAACTAAATTTAAGCTTGGAGATTATGTGTTAGTGAAGACCCATGAAAAATCTAGTGAAATTAATAATGAAATACATTTACAATGAGCATTTTGAAGTGCAAGGAACTCCACATGTAAATGATTATTTTCTTGTGTACCCTATATCAAGAAAGCCTTTATGAGTTAGAAATATTGTTGCCCTGAAGTTGTATGTCCACAGAAACCAATGATAAATGAAATGTTGAATCCTCAGGAGACATGCACTCTTTGCATTGTCGGGTGCCTGATGAGCACTAGGTACCCCAATCGTTGCCAGCACTACTTCCGTTTCTTTTCATGTAGTCAACCTTCCTCTTCTTCATTCGGACTGTCTTCTTTCCTTCTTCTCTATTAGGTTAGATCAGTGTGGGGAGTAATAGGTAAAATGGAATTTTTTTTTCATTCTATTAATATTAAGCCATAGTGATAGATGGTCCGGTATTAGGACAACGATACTGACAAATTGCCTCATTTTGGAAATTCGCATTGGTTGAAAGATATTTGAAATTGTGGTTCTAGAACCATACTTAAGATTTCTTTTGTTTTGTGTGAATTTAAATAAGGATAAAAATTTCAATAATACCAAATTTTCCTTGTATAAAATGACTAAAGATAAATGTTTTTGCAAGAGAAAAGTGGATAAGAAAAATAGGTACACTAGAAAATGGCCAAGTAATGCAATTAACGGGAGTGCTGAAAATGTGAAGGTAAACAGGAAATGAGAATAAGTAATTACATTATATTGTTCTGGTCAGAATGATGGAAAGAGAATAAATAGAAAATAAGATTTATGATGAGTAATATGATGATACTAATATCCAAACATAACCGAGTAATTATAAAATAGGACTATGTCAAAAAGGAAATGAAATATATGTATCTTATGTACTAACAGTAAAGGTTTTCTTTTATTTAAACCACAGGAATTGCTTTAAAAATATTGTAACTAAATGGAAATTATGTTTTATACTACCTGATGTTGTCATTTAAAAAGAATTTTTTTTATTTTGGTTACCAGTGTCTAATTACTGTTTCAAAGTTACAGATTCTATGATTTATACCGTTAAGGCAATTTGTGCCGAACATGTGATGAAATGATGAAAAAGCCTGGAGATTATGACAATAAACTGCTCAAAAATGTGTCGTTGGGCACCAAAACAAATAGTGGGCAGTTAAAAGGACTTGCGAATATGAGGCAAGAGTATAAAAAGGTCCATCTAGACTGCCATAGATCAAGAATGGGCAGTGTGTGAATTTGTAATGGTTCTTTGAGTATTGTTCTTGGATGTGTTTGTTTGTGTCTAAATACATGGACTGCCAAATATTATTGGAGGCAGCAAAATAACCTGAAATATTATGGATTAATTTTGTGTATTTGATATGATTTTTGAAAAAAATGGACTGACTATTCCTACTGAAGTAAGTGAAAAATAATATTAAGTCTGATGTAACTGTATGTATGTCTATGCTATTAACCAAAAAATGGACTGTCATTTTTAAATTGATGACAGTGAAAAACAACACTAGGTTCATGATAAATGTTTTGGTTTACCTATGTCATTGACCAAAAACTTGGATTACTGTTAATGAAGTATACAGTGTAGTATGGTTGTGTGTTAAATTTTTTGTGCCAGTTGTATGTATATATTTACGCATATTTATAGGTGCAAATGCAAAACTTTGAGTATTCTGACATTCTCTGAATAGTGTAAAATGTGTTTTACTTTTGCTAAGGTATGTTCTTTTACATGCATATTTACTTTTCTCTAGAATGCTATACCATTTTGCAAGTGTGTAGGCTATTTTCTGCACTGTTTGTCTGTTATTTGGAATGTAAGTGTATGAAATGAGCGTGTTTAAAGATATCTTGTTTAATGCTGAATTGGTTTGTTTTTTAAAATGATTTAAAGATGAATTGTTTTAGATAGCAATGGAAGTGCGTGTAAATGTTTCCTTTTGAAAACGTTTTGGAAGGAATGTAGAATTTTTCTTGGAATGTGTATTGTATGCTTGTAACATGTGTATTTTTTTTCAACTAAAGGTGGATGATATGATTTTTTTTACAATAAGTACTTCGGTGTTATGGATGTTTCCTTGAAGAATCCGTAATGGGAATCCTCAACAAAACATGGGGCATGTGTAGCACCACAACTCAGACCTAACTGTTTACTGATTCATTTTTGCTTTCTGTTTATTCAAGGTTATATTGTTGAGCTTTTGTAATTATTATTAATTCAATAATGTATAAAACATGTATAATCTTCAAAATATCCACGGGTGTGCTGCCGGTCTATAGTGTCCAACGGGCACAATATTTCGGCGATCATACATGTCGCCATCATCTTTTCTCAGTTGAAAACTTTGATGTCTTTTAGATTGTAGGAAGTGTAATCTCTGTAATATGTACATTATGAGCAAATGGTATGTCTTGTCTTTCTCATATAATCTCTTTGGTTATCTTCAAAACTGAATAATTTTATTTAAATAATTTTGTGTAGAACTACCAATATGTGCAAACGATATGTTTTGTTTAAAGCGATTGCTTGCTGTTATGTAAATTGCTGATCCTCACTTAGGGTTCTTAGTTATTTTGTATGTAAAAGGTGGTGTGGTTCCCCTCGGCAACGGAACTGTGTAGCGTGCTCAAAATGTGGTTGGCATAGATAGAAAGGTGGAACAAAGAGTCAGTCGGAGACGAGCTACTGAACCGCTAACAGCTCATATAAAGGTTGTGATTTGTGCTGGTACCGAGAGGGGCTTTTAGTGGCGTTTTAATACGCGTCGAAGCCTCGGATAAATGGAGTAATATGCTGGCAATACTCTGAAATTAATATCTATCCGCGCCACTAAGAAATGACAGAGTCCAGCTTGTCTATCTGCATCTCCATCCAACAACATGAACTCGCCACCACATTGCGCAATCACTAAAAAGGGACCAGGAAATAGTAGAATTGCACAGTGAAGGATCAACTCGTTGGCTTTTTCAGTGTGCTCAAATATAAGGTAAATTAACCTAAAGTCTTGTACCTATCCTGATTTTTTATCCTGTCACTTATCCAATCAGGGTCCTTCTCATGTTAAAGTGCTTACCGAGTATCCTAGTTGAAAGAATATCAAAGCTCAGTGTGTTATATTAAAAGGCCTCTTTAAAACATTAAAAGTTTTGGTTAAAATTAATGTGGATAAAGAATGTGCCATGGTAACTGTTTGTTGAAGTAAATTTTGCAATCAAAGTTGTTGCTTAAATATCTATGGGTTTTCAAATAATTATCGAAAATAAAAAAGCAGATAAATTGAATTAGGTCTTAAAACAATTTGCTGTTATTTCAGAGCTAACAGAATACTTACTCATACTGTGGCTACAAAATTTTGTTCAGTAAATGAATAATGCAGCTTGTTGTCCACTGTACCAGGTGAGTCAATGCCTGATGTTTTATGTTAACTTGCGTCATGCTGCAGTAACAGGTCAAATTACTGATGAAAGTTTCGTGGTTATGTTTGCTAAAATAAGGATCCCATGTGTACAGGAAAGTGCATTTCATTAGTGTAATAGGACCTACAGTTTGTTTATTGGGCTCACTAGTAGGAAACATTTGATAGATAGACCATCTGTTATGATTACAGTAACTGCTTTCAGTCATAGATCAGTGAGAAAGTGTTTGTCAGTGCATTTCATTTAAATTTTATTCTAAGTAAAAAGGTATTTATTCTATGGTGAATATTAATAGTAATATTGTTAAGACCATTCTGTTTGACTAAGCACTGAAGACAATAGTGTGTGTCAGTATTTGTTGTACTTAGACAAATAGTTTGTTCTGCTCTGACTGTCATCTCCAACCTTAACGTTAACATATGCTTGTGCTAGAGTTCATTGCACTCTCGTGTGGCAAAGTATAGGTCATGTTTGTCTGTTAAAGTTATTCATATCCATTTTCTTGAATAGGAATGTTACTCATTCTTATGCCTAATTTGGCTGGCGACCGTTTTCTTTATCATTTGTACAGTGTGGGTAGGTAAATTTTGTTTGTTACCGTTTAAACATTTACGTAATTCTGACTTTCCCTTCCGATAAGCCACTCCCGTTAGGTACATCACGGTCAACGTAACAAAATTCCTTCCAGAGAGTAACACTGCTCTGCTTCTTTATACTACAATTGCTTTGACTAATAATTTCGTGATACAATTGGCCTCCAGCTTTGAGATTATGGTATAACGTTAGCGGACGGTAGTGTTATAAGGTGTTTATCCCACGTACTCAGATAATCGAGTAGCTACTTCCGGAATGCAGGGCATTAAAGGGAGTCCTGCACTGATCCACTAGATAGCGCAGATCAAGAAATCTCTCCTACCAGTAACGAAAGTATTTTAGTAATACTTTCCTTAGTTCTTTAGGAAAACAATTTCCAGTGATCCACATCTGGATTTGTAAGAGTAAATACAAGATATAAGTTTTTATGTTAATGAATAATTTACCAAACACATCTATTTGTCGCTTTTTACGCTCTTCTGTCTGTTTCAGATTGGCAACAGTAGTGTCGTAATTGCAGAAACGCGGAAGGGCAGCAAGATAGACGAGCGAGGAAGGGCATGCATCGTATGTTTTCTTGTTGGTGATGCTAAATTTTGCTTGCTGAAGATACTTTTTTGTGTTCTCCAAGAGAATGCTCTTACTAAACAAGTACGACGATTAAAGTCCGTAGATGAAGGAGTATTTTGACACTGTATTCGGAATTAAGTGTTTAAAGTGTTTTTGTAAATGAACTGAAGTAATGACAATATGGCTATGAGTACAATGGCTGACTTAAATAGGGGCACGACTCCCGACATGGCCAACCTACCCCACTGTCTTTTTGTAAGTACTGTTATTAACTTTAATAGATCAAACGTAGTCAAAGTCTAAATCATACCCAGTGCTGTTTTTAAGTAAGCAAATTGTGTCTTGCAGTGATTTTAACCGGTAGCGTCTATGCTATGTTTGACTTTTTTCTTCCAAAACCCATGAAGAGTGTTAGACTATTCAACTGAAACGATTTTAATACAAGTTTGAAATTATTACTTATCGGACATTGCAGGACATACATTTTCAAGTCTAAAATCTACGTGTATCTTGGAATGTAGTCATGCTTTTCTTCATCGGCATTCTGCCAGTTTTGTTTTTAGGATGGTTCGGAATTATAAAAAGAAAACTACAAGAGGCAGTGTTTCTGAAGAAACTATGAGATTAACAGTAAAAGAACATTATGAAATATCAGTTAGGGAAGTAAGTAAAGAAATTACTATTCCTATAAAAATTTTGAAGAGTTAGTGCAACAGTTTCAAAGATTTAGAGCCTTCTGCAATGGCAGAAAAATTCTGGAATAGGTTTGACTTCGAGAAAAGATTTCAGGTAACAAATTTCTTTGTTTGTAGTGTTGTACTTAACATATTAGTTATTTTAATAAGAACAACAGATACAATAGAAGTAATATATAAAACGCAGTTCGCTAATACTTTTCCGAAAGCGTTATTTATTCAAGGGTTATTTAAATACGTAGCTACGACAAATTCATTTTCCAAGTGTCAGAACCTCCGGTTTGTCTATACCTATGCAGCTAACTGTCAACGTAAAGTACTCCAGTCTTGGACTGACTTTGGAACGGCAGGATCTAGTTGGTTCCCAGGATTTCTACATCGACCCCCGACACTCTCCATTCGATCTTCTCAGGCAGCTGGTTTGACACGACGTATTAGCTTCAACAAGAACAACACTGCCTTGTTTTTTTACAACCTGAACAATGATTTGACAAGACTGAGACTGACCATGGTGACGTATGGCATGTAGGCGAAACTGGAATCACTACAGTCCAAAGGTCTGACAGAATAGTCGCTCGATGGAGATTGATTGCCGGCCGGGGTGGCCGAGCGGTTCTGGGCGCTACAGTCTGGAACCGCACGACCGCTACGGTCGCAGGTTCGAATCCTGCCTCGGGCATGGATGTGTGTGATGTCCTTAGGTTAGTTAGGTTTAAGTAGTTCTAAGTTCGAGGGGACTGATGACCTCAGATGTTAAGTCCCATAGTGCTCAGAACCATTTGAACCACTTTTTTTGAGATTGATTACATCAGATATGGCGGGTACATACACTAAAATAGAATCCCTAATCACTATGGCTTTATCTGTTAGTGCTTTTCGGAGTAGCCTACCTTCGTTTTTCATGTTCCCTAGAGTTAACTTCAAGTGACATTTTACCGGAGTTGGTTCTGTTGGAAGAAAAAGTGGTGTCCGTGCCCCATGGTGGATGACAGAAACTAGCTTCTTCAAGCTCACTGGCGGAAAAAAGTCGCAACACCTAAAAACAGTTATTGTAGAGTAATGAAATTTCGGGAATACATCTGTATTGGTAACATATTTAAGTAATTAACATTACAAGATCACAGGCTAATGCAAGCGTGAGGTAAGCTATTGTAAATGTGAAACACTGGTACATTAATAACCCAGAATGTTAAATTGAAGCATGCAAACGTAAATACATTGTGTTACACAGGTGCCGGGCGTCAGTTTGTAGGATGGAGTTCCATGCCTGTTCTGTCAGTATACTTGTTCTGTCAGTACAAGAACGGTTGTGGATGACGCTGGATTTGTCGTCCGATGATGTTCTCTAAGTGCTCGATTTGAGACAGATCTGGTGTCCGAGCAGGCTAAGGCAACATGTCGATGCTCTGTAGAGCATGTCGGGTTGCTACAGCGGTATTTGGGCGAGCGTTGCTCTGCTGGGAAACTAACCCTGCAATGCTATTCATCAATGACAACACAACAGGCCGATACCAGATTGACGTACAAATATGGTGCGTGGGATAACCACTAGAGTGCCCCTGCTGTCATACGAAATGGCACCCCAGTGTGTCCAGCACGTAAAAGTCCGTCAATCACCCTCCTAACCAACACGTGGCCACAGAGGCAAGACCAGCTTTCATCAGAAAACAGAAGAGACATCCACCCTGGCTCTCGCTTGACATTGGTTTGGGATCAGTGGAATGCACTCTATAGGACGCGTGACTCGGAACTGTCCTTGAAGGAGCTGATTTGTAACAGTCGGTTGTGTCACTGGTGAGCCGACTGCTGCTCAGACAGTTGCTGCAGATGCAGTACGTTGGGCCAGAGTCATACGCCAAATAAGATGGTATTCCTTCTCGGTAATGCCACTTGGCCGTCCGGAGATCTTGCCACAGTACATTCTCGTGGTCACCGCTGCAGTAATCATATGCAATGGCCACATTCCTGACAAGTCTTTCTGCAGTATCGCGGAAGGAACATCCTGCTTCTCGTACCCCTATTACACGACCTGGTTCAAACTCAGTGAGTTGTTGATAATGGCGTCTTTGTCCTCTTAAAGGCATTGTGGACTAACGTCAACTCACCAGGTCCAGTCTCAAAGGTAACTATTTCTGACGACCGTCACTGCGAGTATTTAAAGCAAATGTGACTTGCGTCCTCAGAGTGGCGCTAGTAGCGCAACTGGTATGCGACTAGCGCGAAATCTCAACAGACATCATCTTCTAGATGTAGAAACATTCGTACCAACTTTCGTTCATGTCACACAACTCCTTCTTGGTGTCACGATATTTTCTTCGCAAGAATACATGCAACATTTTGTATAACATATTCGATGTTCCAAAGACCATCTCTGCATAGCATTAGTTGATAACCATAGTTGCCATTTATACGCTGAAGTCTCGTATTTTTACAACGAAAATGATGTCATACTTTTATCTTTTCCAGTTCACTGAAGCCACAAACTACAGGAAGCAGACAGAAGTGTTTATGGCCCCTTTAAGAAGTTCGTAAACGCTGCTTGCGATTCATGAGTGACAGCAAACAACCGATCAGTGGCAATATACGACCTCGCAGGCAGTGTGAAAACTGCATTATTAAACGAAATTATGCTCAGAAATAGATTGCCTGGATTCAAAAGGACAGCCATCTTTGCCTTAAACCGGGACATTATCACCGATACTGACTTTCCGCCTTCGTACACAAGTGAGCTTCCTTCCTTCCTTTTAAAACAATGTGTGTGAAATCTTATGGGACTTAACTGCTAAGGTCATCACTCCCTAAGCTTAGGTGTCTTAAACCACTTTCATACAGTAATACAGGTGATGAATGGATTCAGTGGACAGGTTGTAAATGGTAGGCACTTTTTCCACGTGTTAAAAATGATGTGAAAGGATATTCTCACGAATGTTTGAACAGAAGATCCTATCGCGCATTCAGACAAAGACCGATAAAGAATTTGGACATACTTTTCTGTTAAAACGTTATTATAACAATTACTACACAGCTTATGTTGTAGTTTCTGTTACGGAACTATAGGAATTTCTATTAAAATAAACTGTCAGTATTAAAGTCCATATGTTTTCAATTATATAATCAACGTTGTAACGAAAATAAATGATAAATGTCATCTTGCCTCAACTCCTTGGTCAACTTGCCTTGTGGATGGGGTAGGTTGCCCAGTTGGTATTACCTTATTAAATATTTGTATGTATAGATAGTGAGAAGCCTTGATTACTAAGCTGGGCCAACGTTTCCACATGAAAAGATTAATGGGAACATTTACAATACAAGCTGAAAAAAAAATGAAGGGGAAATTGTGGACCAACATGCTCCCGTCACCCCTACTCCTGAGACTTGGTATCTTATTTGCTCAACAGGCTTTCGTATGAGAGTTACAATATCATTACAGTTATGTCGGTTTATTCGGTAGCAAATCTTTTTGCTGTACTTCCGTATTATAGCAATAATTTGCAGTATAGGTATGCTCAACTGCCGGCCGATGTGGCCGAGCGGTTCTAGGCGCTTCAGTCTGGAACCGCGCGACCGCTACCGTCGCAGGTTCGAATCCTGCCTCAGGCATGGGTGCGTGTGATGTCCTTAGGTTTAAGTAGTTCTAAGTTCTAGGGGATTGATGACCTCAGATGTTAAGTCCCATAGTGCTGAGAGACATTTGAACCATCTGAAGCATGCTCAACTGCCCCATTGTTGACTTGCTAGAAATTACATTTAACCGTTGGAACGAAGATAAGCATAAGTCACTGTTGAAGATGTCACGTTGAAGTAGAATGGAGGTAATGTTAGCTTTTTATAATATTAAATGATTATGATTTGACCTCGCAGTTTGTTACTGAAACTGTACTGATACAACAGTCTAGGAATTCGGATCTATACTACTTGACGGTAGTCACGCAAGGTGTCGTACTGGCGAAACAACCTTCTGCTACTGGACACTCTCGCGGGCTCATTCAAACAATGTCTCTCAGATGAAGCAGTGTCTGTATCACTAATTCTCCATGTTCTGTTTTCGGCTGGAGTCAAAGCTTATTTCAGGTTAAAGCAGTGTTCCTTGGCTTCCAGAAGGTTTTTTAACTGTCGTCTAGTGAATAGATTATCAGCTCATGGAATACCGGACCAGATTTATGATTAGGTTCAGGGCTTCCTAGTAGATAGACTTGCGCAGGTCGTGACTAACGGAACGAAATCGTCAAAGGTTAATGTGGCTTCTGGGGTAGACCAGGCTCTGTTAGTGTTTATTGTATGTTTAAGCGATTCGTTGGATAACGTCTAAGGCACGGAAGCTGTTGTCGGATGATGCCGTTGCATGTAGGAAATTAGCAATTCCAAAAAACTGTATCGAAATGCAAGAAGACCTGCAGACGATCAACATTTGGTGCAAAGACTGGGAGTTGACCCCCAATCGGAATAAATGTCGCAAAATGGCTCTGAGCACTATGGGACTCAACTGCTGTGGTCATAAGTCCCCTAGAACTTAGAACTACTTAAACCTAACTAACCTAAGGACAGCACACAACACCCAGCCATCACGAGGCAGAGAAAATCCCTGACCCCGCCGGGAATCGAACCCGGGAACCCGGGCGTGGGAAGCGAGAACGCTACCGCACGACCACAAGATGCGGGCAAAGGTCGCAAAAGATCCATTATTATTGGATTAAACAATTGGTGATCAACATCTGGAAACAGTGTCAAACGCAACTTATCTAGTGAGCTAATGTGGAGCGATCACATAAAACTGGTTGTAGGAAAATCAGATACCACACAGAGTCACTGGATAGTCTTAAAAAATATCCGAGAATGAAGTAAAAATACCTCACTGACCAGACCCAAATGACTCAATGCTGACCGCCCACACTGCCATCCACTGCCTTACGGCCTAATGTGGATTCCTTTTGGAAGGGCATTGTGTCAAAAAACCGCTCCCCCAGCCGTTGTCAGCATTCTATATCTTGAATGTCCTATTTATCATTCACATAGTGAAAGGTTACCTGCAACATGTACAGAAAACGAACTGCACCTCTGAGAGCCTATTGCCTACGTTGTTCAATCTGTACACTTAGGAAGTAATAAAAGGAAACTAAAAGAAATTTGGAAAGAAATTAAGTAAAAGTAAAGTCGTATGGCATGGATGACTGGAAGACCCTGAGGGACAGATTCAGCCACATAATTGGAAAGCCAATACAATATTGCAGTGCCTGTGTTGTTCTGATTACGATGCAAAGGTCCTTTGGACATGTATGCATATGCTTCATAATGGCAGTGGTCGCCACAGTGCCTGCTCCTTTGGATGTGCATGGATGTGCTACATTAGGGCTGTGGTCGCCACATTCGCTGTTCATTGGGACATTAATGCATGTGCTTCATAACGGCTGTAGTCGCCACAGAGCCTATTCCTTTGGATGTGCATGGATGTGCTACATTAGGGCTGTGGTCGCCACAGTCGCTGTTCATTGGGACATTAATGCATGTGCTTCATAACGGCTGTAGTCGCCACAGAGCCTGTTCCTTTGGATGTGCATGGATGTGCTACATTAGGGCTGTGGTCGCCACAGTGGCTGTTCATTGGGACATTAATGCATGTGCTTCATAACGGCTGTAGTCGCCACAGAGCCTGTTCCTTTGGATGTGCATGGATGTGCTACATTAGGGCTGTGGTCGCCACAGTGGCTGTTCATTGGGACATTAATGCATGTGCTTCATAACGGCTGTAGTCGCCACAGAGCCTGTTCCTTTGGATGTGCATGGATGTGCTACATTAGGGCTGTGGTCGCCACAGTGGCTGTTCATTGGGACATTAATGCATGTGCTTCATAACGGCTGTAGTCGCCACAGTGCCTATTCCTTTGGATGTGCATGGATGTGCTACATTAGGGCTGTGGTCGCCACAGTCGCTGTTCATTGGGACATTAATGCATGTGCTTCATAACGGCTGTAGTCGCCACAGAGCCTGTTCCTTTGGATGTGCATGGATGTGCTACATTAGGGCTGTGGTCGCCACAGTGGCTGTTCATTGGGACATTAATGCATGTGCTTCATAACGGCTGTAGTCGCCACAGAGCCTGTTCCTTTGGATGTGCATGGATGTGCTACATTAGGGCTGTGGTCGCCACAGTGGCTGTTCATTGGGACATTAATGCATGTGCTTCATAACGGCTGTAGTCGCCACAGAGCCTGTTCCTTTGGATGTGCATGGATGTGCTACATTAGGGCTGTGGTCGCCACAGTGGCTGTTCATTGGGACATTAATGCATGTGCTTCATAACGGCTGTAGTCGCCACAGTGCCTATTCCTTTGGATGTGCATGGATGTGCTACATTAGGGCTGTGGTCGCCACAGTGGCTGTTCATTGGGACATTAATGCATGTGCTTCATAACGGCTGTAGTCGCCACAGAGCCTGTTCCTTTGGATGTGCATGGATGTGCTACATTAGGGCTGTGGTCGCCACAGTGGCTGTTCATTGGGACATTAACGCATGTGCTTCATAACGGCTGTAGTCGCCACAGTGCCTATTCCTTTGGATGTGCATGGATGTGCTACATTAGGGCTGTGGTCGCCACAGTGGCTGTTCATTGGGACATTAATGCATGTGCTTCATAACGGCTGTAGTCGCCACAGAGCCTGTTCCTTTGGATGTGCATGGATGTGCTACATTAGGGCTGTGGTCGCCACAGTGGCTGTTCATTGGGACATTAATGCATGTGCTTCATAACGGCTGTAGTCGCCACAGAGCCTGTTCCTTTGGATGTGCATGGATGTGCTACATTAGGGCTGTGGTCGCCACAGTGGCTGTTCATTGGGACATTAATGCATGTGCTTCATAACGGCTGTAGTCGCCACAGTGCCTATTCCTTTGGATGTGCATGGATGTGCTACATTAGGGCTGTGGTCGCCACAGTGGCTGTTCATTGGGACATTAATGCATGTGCTTCATAACGGCTGTAGTCGCCACAGTGCCTATTCCTTTGGATGTGCATGGATGTGCTACATTAGGGCTGTGGTCGCCACAGTGGCTGTTCATTGGGACATTAATGCATGTGCTTCATAACGGCTGTAGTCGCCACAGAGCCTGTTCCTTTGGATGTGCATGGATGTGCTACATTAGGGCTGTGGTCGCCACAGTGGCTGTTCATTGGGACATTAATGCATGTGCTTCATAACGGCTGTAGTCGCCACAGAGCCTGTTCCTTTGGATGTGCATGGATGTGCTACATTAGGGCTGTGGTCGCCACAGTGGCTGTTCATTGGGACATTAATGCATGTGCTTCATAACGGCTGTAGTCGCCACAGTGCCTATTCCTTTGGATGTGCATGGATGTGCTACATTAGGGCTGTGGTCGCCACAGTGGCTGTTCATTGGGACATTAATGCATGTGCTTCATAACGGCTGTAGTCGCCACAGAGCCTGTTCCTTTGGATGTGCATGGATGTGCTACATTAGGGCTGTGGTCGCCACAGTGGCTGTTCATTGGGACATTAATGCATGTGCTTCATAACGGCTGTAGTCGCCACAGAGCCTGTTCCTTTGGATGTGCATGGATGTGCTACATTAGGGCTGTGGTCGCCACAGTGGCTGTTCATTGGGACATTAATGCATGTGCTTCATAACGGCTGTAGTCGCCACAGTGCCTATTCCTTTGGATGTGCATGCATGCATGTCCAAAGGAACAGGCACTGCGGCGACCACAGCCGTTGCAAAATACATCAAATGAATTCGTAAGTGCTATTGGAGACTACAATCAGCTGTAGAAGGGATCGTATTTATCTGGCGATACCGGGCGAGTGACTTTGAAGTGCAACGTCTGACCTTTATGGGAATATACATAACGGGTGTACGAGTACAGGTCGTAGGCGCACGGTTGACGACATATGGAAGTTTGGGTCTGGCAGTGGCTCGTGTACAGATAGCCACATGGTATGGCGACCGCTGGTGATAAGCGGGAAATCCTGGTTCGAGTCGTGGTCTGGCATAAATTTTCACTGTCCTCGTTTTATTCCACAACTGATGGTAGTCTTTATTCGAAACTGTGAATCCATTTGATAACTGGGAAGATTTTCCCTGTCCTTCTCGACCACAGCCACATTTCGTTCGCGAAGTGTAAGATTCGTGTGCGATAAGTGTATGTGACTGTAATGGGTATGTGTATAGTGTAGTGTCGTGTTGGAGACGAAGGGAGAAGGGAGAGGGTAAAACTCGGCGCCGGCACACAGCGTATGCCTCCCGAAGGGCACCGACGTGGCTGACGAGCTTAACGTCGCCATTCGACGTACAGTTCACCATCAACAGTGTCGCATGCAGAGGTTTGGAATTTAGTCCAGGACATTGGCGTAAAGGCTGCTGATCAGGTTCTTCACCTTCTCCTATCTCATGCAAAGGAGGAACGAATATGGTCAACAGAGCGCCGCGTGCCCTTACTGTCACCCATCTAAGTGCTGACCACTCACGACGGTGCTAAACTGCGGAGATCTGACGGGAATGTATCCGTCTCGGCACTCCTTTTGACAAAACGAAATTAAAATTAAAGGACAGGAAATGATAATTTCCAAGTGGGCCAATGACATGGTAATAGCGTCAGAGACGGCAAAGGACTTGGAAGATTCGTTGAACGGAATGGATAGTGACCTGAATAGAGGTTATAAGATGAACAGTAACAAACGTAACGGAGTAAAACGAAATGAAGCCAGATGGTTTTAAAGGAATTGTACTAGGAAGTGAGATGCAAGACGTAGTAGACGACGGCAGAAGCAAAGAGAATACAAAATTCGTAATGACGATAGCAAGAAATGCTTTGTAAAAATTAAAAATTTCCCGGCGAATCAACTGTTCAAAGAGACTTCGGGGTGGAGCCGGTCGTCGTAAACTTCATTCCACTCGTGGATTCATTCCACGCGTGGATTCCCGTCATCTCCGAAATGTGTTCGAGACGAAGACGCCAGAAGACTTGGTTAGTGACGGCAGCTGAGTCTCGTAGTTCGACCAGCGAGGGCGCTGCCGCTGTGCGGTGTGGCCCTTCTGTCTCCGCGACTTCAACGCATCCGTGGCAGTACCATCAGCGCACTATATAAGACGGAGCTGAGAATGTCTGAATGTCTTTGACCCCCCCCCCCCATGCAGATCCTCACAGGTTTTTATTCGTTATCAGTGTACTACGTCAGTTTTTCGGTGCCGTTCAACAGTGTCGGTTTTAATTGTGTGCTCGACCTGTTTATCGTCCATGACAGTTCCCTGATACGCCGTCCGTCATGAGGCTGTTTTACTCGTTCTACGAAATTTTATGGTCCGGCCGTACTTTGCCTGGTGCCCTTTACTGTAGTGTGTGTTTTTTTGTATAACATACTTTTTTAGATTTTTGTCTCCGATTTACAGTCACCGCTTTTTATGTCTTCTTTGCTTCTGTTCCGACTTTTTTGTTTCTATGTTCCGCCATGTTATATCCTTTATATTGTTTTTTAATGTCTTCCTGTCTATTTATGTCTCTTGGCTGAAGAGCAGAGCTTATGCTGCTGCCAGCCCGCCCCTGATGGGCAATGAAAATGACAATACAGGAGAAGAAAAAAACTTCTTCGCCAGTGCTCATTCGGCTCACATGAGGATGGCTGGCAATTTTCCAGTTGAAATATCGTGGAACGAAGTTTACGACGACCGGCTGCAATCCCGAAATCTCTTTGAACAAGAAACGCTTTTCTAAAAAAGGGAAATATTTTGTCATCTGTTATAAATTCAAGAGCTTTTACTGATAAAGATCGCGTAACTAATGCAGACGGACTGACCTAACAGGGGATAAGAAAGCTTAATGGCATTAAATGACCGAGAGAAGGGGTAGGTTGATAGGAGGCATCAAGAAAAGTTAATTAGCTAATAGTGTGAAGTCTTAAGAGTATACATGATGGAGAGAGACTAAGGTTTTAATCAAGTAAGCAGGCTCAAATGATTGTAGGTTTATTTTTATGGCGCGAAAAAACTGCCACATGATGGGATAACATGGAGAGTAGTACGTCAACCAGTCATCGGGCTGAAGACCATAACACCGACAACGTAGTGTTTATCAGGCATCCGAAAGGAAACGCTGGTGGCAAAATGAGACTGCTTTTCGAAGCAGTTCCTATTTAGTAAGACATCGCTACGATGACTTTTAAGAAAGGAGATATTGTCGCTTATTAGGGATATGGAACACCAACAATGGGATTTCCTGCGCTTAATGCCGGTTACAGATTGCTTAATTTTTTCCGCAGAAAAAGAATACCTACCTTTTTAATCTTAAAAAGAGTGAAGCTATATTTCTAATTTGTATGTTCTCTAGCGCTTCCGGCAATAGAAGAAAGTGTGCCTCATTCTGTAGCTGCGACTAAAGAGTCAGCGTAGAGATAAGAATCGCGTCTTGTGTTCTTTTTATAAATACAAGGCGGGCGTCGGCTGAGATAGGATCTGGGGAGGGCGTGCTGCGGAGCTGCTGCGTGTGAAGATAACGCACTGTCGTTGTGAAACTTCACACTGGCATGCGCAGTTTGCGGGGGACAGCCTGTTACGATGTAATCGTGGGACGGGAAAGCAGTCTGCTTTGTCGTCTCGCGCCAACTTTTTATTGCCAATTCAAGTGTTTTCCCATCGTGTTTACCGCTACACGTTGTATTTTTAATACTGTTTTCCTGCTGTATTTGATGTAGAGTCTAAGAAGCAGTAAGATTTCAAAATTAAAAGGATGCATGTTCTATGACGAAATTCTTTGATATAAACTTTAAACTATGCGCTAAGAAGAATATTGACAGACAGTTCACAAAAAATATTTTTCTTTCTTTTTCTCTCTCGTCATCAAGGAAAATAAAGTCCTTCTAATGTGACGTTTCTTTTCATCAAATATCTTCTCACCTTTTTGATTTATGTGGACGACTTTCAACCTGTTCTCTGATCCAGCGTACCTTCAGATACTTACATTCTTAGTACTTAATTATTAAATACTTCTGTCTACCCTTTTTGTAAATTTCGTAGGTCCAACTTGTGAAATTGATACCCCAGATACACTTGACAATCTTCAGTCAATCCATTGCCATATCTTCTGCACAAATGGCAAAATTAATTATTATTCTTGTAATTTTCACAATCGTGTCTATGTTCACCTCCGTGCTCACAAAACTGTCCTGTGCTAACAGGACACCTGTCGCTTTGGAACAGCGCGTCACGTCCTACCGTGGGATCTACCTGATCCGCCATAATCGCCACACAATCCTTGGCAGTAACGCGACCTTGCAGAGTAACCGTGAGGCCCACGGAATACCACGATATGGCTGCCCATACCATCACCGAAAGCCCGCCATGTTTCACTCTCGAGACAGAAATTGGAAACATTGTGAAACAAGGTTCATTTGACCAAATGACTTTCCTTCGGTGCTCCATAGTCTAAGTTTTATGGCTTCGGCACCGCATTTTCCTACTACGGGCATTTGCATTACTGACGAGTGATTTTGGAATTTCAGCTCTCCGTGCAATACCCCACTTATTGAGCTCCATTCGTGTTCGTGTTTTTTGGTGCTGACAGGTTTCGAGAGAGTGACATTCAGTTCTGCAGCTGCCGTTCCCTTTTCTTTCCCCACAAGCTTATTCACTCGACTGTCTGTCACGTTCACTCGACAAACACTTTCGCCTGCGGTGTTACTTTGCGGATGATGTTTTTCTGCTTTCCGTATATGTGATATAAATCTTCTATATGTTGCCTCTCGAAATACCAAATACTTGGGGTGCCCTCGGTGACGAAAGTACCCAACATTCGTGCACCAATAGTTTCTCACGTCGGAACACACTGAGTCTCGACGTAATGGCACAGGGCACTGTTCTGTCCACGACTGACACTCGCAACGTACGAAGTGTACCGCACCGGTGCCGTTTGTGCTCAACCTGCAGGCTTGGGTAGCATCTGCATTTATATTCAATCGTGCATTTCTTGCGATGTTTCCATATTTTTGTGCAATACCTGTGTGTAGGAGGAACTAATATGTTAACCTGCCTCTTGTTGGAATGTTCGCTGACGGAATTTCCCCACTAAACCTTTCCTTGAAACACAACAACTGTCTTGTAGTATCTGCTACTGCCGTTTGTTACAAGACGTTCCGTCAAATCTATTATTGAGACAGCTTTGCTATACTTACCCTTCAATCTGTAGAATTCCATAACCGAAACCGACTTTCAGCGGATTTTTATGGAAGTAAGGAAACGAACCTCTATGGACTGTGGATAGAATGACATATTTCCTATGAATTGACTCATACTCTGTAGTGGTAGTCTTGGGTAACGAACTGAAACCGCTTGCAGCATGTGTCTTTTGTTCGAAGGTGATCACTTGCTGTGTCTAGGAATCCTGCCTACTGGGTTCGCTAGACAAACAATCGAGCAACTCGTATTAATATGTTTTATTACAACTAATCACATACGATACTTAACTTTGGCAACTACACAGACGTGTCGCAAGCAAAGGTCGACATACGAAATAATCAGTCTTTGCAGTGACTGCTGATCTCTAACTGACAAAAGTCTGTCCTGAACTGCTATCGAAGTGGCTAACATTGAAGCTGCTATCCGAGTCACTATCGAAGTGGCTATCGTTGACGGTGCTATCCAAGTGGCCCGCCACCAATCGGGAGCGGCACTTACGTCCTCTTAACCTAGTGGCCACTGCTGTCGCGTTGTCGTCTTGGAAGGGAGGTAGGTCAGGGTGCGATTGGTTGACTCATTCTCACAACCTTCTCTTATCTGGCATGCCGGCGCTGGCCTTCCGCCGTAATACCAATCGGTCGAAACTGCTTACGATATTGTGAAGTACTTGTGCGATTGTGCAATAAACAATAAAATATAAAATATTTTTTTTAAAAAAAGTGTACGAACATCGTTGATTATAATCGTCCGATCAGCTCCACATCTACCAGAAGAAGACGAATTAGGTCTGACTCTCTCCTTTTCGTTTACAGGGGTTGGACAAAACTAGGGAAATACCCCAAGAAATACATGTATGAATATAAATGCAGATGCTAGCCGAGCCTGCAGGGTAAGTGTCGTGTGTGTCCACGAATACCAGCTGTGCGATGTCGTCAGTGCGTTGCAAGCAAGTTACAGTCGTGGGCAGAGCAGTGAATTCCAATGTGCGTGTATTGTTGGCGTTCGTGTCAACTGAGGTAGTCTAAGTGTTTCGCATTTCAGGAGTCACCAGCCGAAGATTTATGCGGAAAACAGGGAATGCGGAGAAGGGTCATCAGCTAAGTCACAACGCTGACGAACTCGTTTATTGAGTGATCGTGACAGACGGTCATTGAAGAGGGCTGTGACGAAAATTAAGAGGACGGCAGCTGCAAGAGACACTGCAGAACGGAATGTCGCACTCGCGAAACCTGTCAGTGCCGAGAAACACGAACACGAAGGGAGCTCCGTAATTGGGAAATTGCAGGGCCAACTGGAATTCCAAAACCACTCGTCAGCGATGAAAATGTCCGTACTAGGAAAATGTGGTGCCCAAGCCATAACATCTGGATTACGGAGAAATGTTTCCAATGTCTAGCCGAGTCTACGCCCTAAGAGTAAAACATGACTGGGGTACGGAGATGATTTGGGCAGCCATATCGTGATATTCCACGGGCCCCACGGTTACTCTACAAGGTTGCATTATTGCCAAGGATTGTGTGAATATCATGGCCGATTAGGTCGATCTCATTGTACAATGTTTGCCCTCAGTAGTGACGCGGTGTTCCAAGCCGACACATCCCCTGTTGACACAGCTCGCCTCGTCCAGGACTGTCTTTATGAGCACGATTATGAATTTGCGCATCTCTCCTGAGCACCACAGCTACCAGATGTCAGTATTATTGAGCCTTTGTGGTCTACTTTGAAGATATTCGTGCGTGATCGCTGTCTGCCTCCATCCTCGTTACCTGAGCTTGCCACTGTTTTGTAGAAAGGACGGTGTGAGATCCCTTTAAAACCATTCACAACCTGTATTACAAATTCAGAGACGTATGAAGCTGTTTTGAATGCTAACGAATTTTCAAGACCGTATTAGGCATAGTAATGTGTTGTGTTTGTGGTGTTTCCAAATTTTCATCCATTCACTGTATTTCATGACATCTGAGAAAGAGACAGCTGTCGACACACACTTGCACAAGATCAAAACTTTGCATAAAACTGCGGAAATGAAAGGAAAGATTTACGTAGCAGCCGGGGGAGATGCCACGTATTACAGAAATGGGTCAAATGGCTCTGGGCACTATGGGACTTAACAGCTGAGGTCATCAGTCCCCTAGAACTTAGAACTACTTAAATCTAACTAACCTAAAGACATCACACACATCCATGCCAGAGGCAGGATTCGAACTTGCGACCGTAGCGGTCGCGCGGTTCCAGACTGAAGCGCCTAGAACCGCTTGGCCACTCCGGCCGGCGCCACGTATTACACATTCACAGTAAATTTCAGTTGAGTTGGCTGTGTCTCCACTCGTGGAAAGGACAATGCGACTTCTACATCCACTTCTACATCCATAATCCGCAAGCCACCTGACGGTGTGTGGCGGTGGGTACCCTGAGTACCTCTATCGGTTCTCCCTTCTATTCCAGTCTTGTATTGTTCGTGGAAAGAAGGATTGCCGGTATGCTTCTGTGTGGGCTCTAATCTCTCTGATTTTATCCTCATGGTCTCTTCGCGAGACATACGTAGGAGGGAGCAATATACTGATTGACTCTTCGGTGAAGGTATGTTCTCGAAACTTTAACAAAAGCCCGTACCGAGCTATTGAGCGTCTTTCCTGCAGAGTCATCCACTGGAGTTTATCTATCATCTCCGTAACGCTTTCGCGATTACTAAATGATCCTGTAACAAAGCGCGCTGTCTCCGTTGGATCTTCTCTATCTCTTCTATCAACCCTATCTGGTACGGATCCCACACTGCTGAGCAGTATTCAAGCAGTGGGCGAACAAGCGTACTGTAACCTACTTCCTTTGTTTTCGGATTGCATTTCCTTAGGATTCTTCCAATGAATCTCAGTCTGGCATCTGCTTTACCGACGATCAACTTTATATGATCATTCCATTTTAAATCACTCCTAATGCGTACTCCCAGATAATTTATGGAATTAACTGCTTCCAGTTGCTGACCTGCTATTTTGTAGCTAAATGATAAGGGATCTATCTTTCTATGTATTCGCAGCACATTACACCTGTCTACATTGAGATTGAATTGCCATTCCCTGAACCATGCGTCAATTCGCTGCAGATCCTCCTGCATTTCAGTACAATTTTCCATTGTTACAACCCCTCGATACACCACAGCATCATCTGCAAAAAGCCTCAGTGAACTTCCGATGTCATCCACAAGGTCATTTATGTATATTGTGAATAGCAACGGTCCTATGACACTCCCCTGCGGCACGCCTGAAATCACTCTTACTTCGGATGACTTCTCTCCATTGAGAATGACATGCTGCGTTCTGTTATCTAGGAACTCTTCAATCCAATGCCAAAATGCCTCGACAAGTCCTTTCGAACTTAGCATGTGCGCGGATTGTCATATATGGCAAGAAGGTTTGTCAGCGCAGCAACTTTTCCGCCGAATCAGCGAGTACCACAGCGACATCATTAACACTTGTGACTGCCCAGAGGCTGCCAGCAAACACAGGAAAGCCGTGAGCTCGCCGGCAGCCATAATCTGCACCGTAGTTACTACAGTATATCTTTGGATTGCGTGTTGGTAATACAATCACAGTCATAAGCGGCTCGTTAATCAACCTTATACTGTGGATGAACGTGCGTGCACCGTAAACGCGATCTTGTATTGGCGAGATATTATCCGTTTAGCCTTGGTCGGTGTTGAGACTTCTTGCAGTTTTACTTGCTGCGAATTTCTTGCAATTTATTGCCATCACCATTACCAACAGAATCGTTGTCATTGTCGCTGCTGTCGCAATCAGTTCTGTCGATAAACGCATCTTTGCCAGAAAACTCCGGTAATGCTGAACCAGCGACATCAAAGTCTGACTCTTCCAGAATTTTCAGTGATCCTTCATCAGTGAAACCAGTCATTTATCGGGGTTTGCAGTGTCGTGCCGTTCCACTAATTGATGGTAGGGGATCCATTTGTGTTAAACCATTTATGCCCATGTTATATGATAGACAAAATCTCACTGTTTGTACGAAGATCTAAATTCTCAGCCAACTTTATAATAATGAATGTAGAGCGGTGTTGAAATTTTATGAGTTATTAATAAAAACTTTGTTGACAGTAACGTTACAACAGAACGAAATTAAAAACGTTGAACACGAAAGTGCCCCTGATTTCTTGTACACCGACGTCAATTCAGTCAAGAAATATACAGTACTGCACTCCACAGGGTGAGGGAGCTAAGACAGGCCACTCCGAATACGCCCAGAATTAATAAATACATCGAGGTGCGGTTTTCTGTAGCAGACAATATGACTAATTTTCAGACGTTCGCAAGTAATTTTTGTCGTTGATAGTCACCGAATTGCGACACTATGCGCTATGTACATTTTTCTGCGGCATGTGAAAGAAAATTCTAGAAGAACTACAGTGACATAATATGTATCTGACTTGAGCAGCGCCGGCCGAAGTGGCCGTGCGGTTAAAGGCGCTGCAGTCTGGAACCGCAAGACCGCTACGGTCGCAGGTTCGAATCCTGCCTCGGGCATGGATGTTTGTGATGTCCTTAGGTTAGTTAGGTTTAACTAGTTCTAAGTTCTAGGGGACTAATGACCTCAGCAGTTGAGTCCCATAGTGCTCAGAGCCATTTGAACCATTTTTTTGACTTGAGCAAACAGTATCAAGATAACAACGCCGGAAACGAAATTTGAGCAAACGAGTAACTCAGGTATGGTTCCTATGTTTACCTGTGCGCTTGAAGCTCATAAGTCTGCGTTCTGCTGTCGTAAAGCTATTGAGACATTCACAACAGATACGGCAGTCCAAAAACGAATATCGTTTATGGTGAATATCGCCGAACTATTAGAACAGCGGTGCGGTTGTTTTCTGAAGCGTATCCATATCGTGCTAAGTACTCGCGATCTGTCTTTGGAAACATGTTCTAGAAAATCTAAGTGTGGAGAATGAAATACGCCATGGAAAAAGAATGGCAGCAGATGAAAGAAATGAAAGTAACGTTTTAGCAGCAGTGGCGGACACACACACACACACACACACACACACACACACACAATGCAAATGCCACTAAGAGGCATCTCGGTAGTACGAGAGGGTTCAACCTACCGAGTGCTCTGTGAACACTACATTTTATTGCATTTCACGTTCGTCACCTTTCGCTGCATCTACAGGTTCAACGAGTTTAATTCGTTACAGTTCTCCGAATGCTATCTACGAAAACTGCGAAGAGATGTCGCAGATCTATGCAAAACTTTAAGGAAGAAGCGTCGTTTACAAACCGTAGGCTAGTTAATCTGCGCAATATGCACTAATCGTCAACTAAGGACGGCGAAAAACATCTACGGCGCACTAAGAGGGCAAACACACAAAACAAGAATCGAGATAATATCTCCAGACCACGATTGGCCAGTCGTCTGGAGAAATATCTCAGAAAAAGCAATACCGGAGCACGCCAGATCTACGTGGTACAAAGTAGTGCACAACACCGTACCGACCAACGAGAGGCTGGCGCTAATCCGTATGAAAGAATCGCCCAATTGTGAAACCTGCAAGGAAAAGGACACTGTAGAACACCGTTTCCTATGCAGGACAACCAGCAACATATGGGAGACAAGCAAGAAGATAATAGCCCACATAAACAGAAGCGACCCAAGAAACATCCAAGTCACGGCTCTCACCGTCCCCGATGCGAAACCGTTCCCTAGGCCAAAACGAACGGCGACGATGTGGACGCTCGCAATGACTCACACGCAGTCATTACGAAAAAACATCAGACAGCGTGCAGTTCCTCGCGGACTTGTGGGAAGAGCACAAGAAGGCAAAACAACACGCCAAATACCGTGAGACCTTCCACAACTTCCTGGAGACCCCGCTGACCGCCGCCTTCAGGGACGCCCTGTCTGCTCCCACGTGACGTGTCCGCCATCGCCGTCGCCGTCGCCTTTGCAGCCGCCGCCGCCGCCGCCGCCACTACCCCCCCTCCCCACGCCCTTGCCGCAGTCGCAGATGCCCTCCCACACCCCAAAAGCACCAACAGTGATACGTGCGTTAAAGTGCTAAAGTGCTTTGTTTTTTTTGAAAATGTGACAGTGAAAAGTGATTTAACACGTAAAAGTTTCCAATATCGTATCAATATAACCATAGCTCCGAGTGTTGTTTTTTGTTTTTTTTTTTTTGTTTTTGTTTTCTACCCTCCATCGTGTGCAATCGAGAGGTGTGCGCAACTGTGAGTACCACAAAACTATTACAGTTCTATCAGTACAACAAATTAGTGATTCACATGTTTATATATGTCTTTCTTTCCACCACGAATAGTTTCCTCCTTTCAGTCTTCCTTACTCTCACGCACCACCAATATTAAACTAGCTCTACAATTGCACTATATAATGCTTCCTAGTGTATTGCTCTTTGCTCAATCGGAAAAAATAGGTTTAATAATTCCCTAAAATAGTAATGTCCTTTTCTTTTGTCATGGATTGTTTAATACGTTAAGATGGTTTTTCATGAGTGTTTCCCCTTTGGCTACCACTTTACTCATCAAACAACAGCTGACAGTTGATACACTCGTTAATATTGCTGTCAAACTGATTTCATGCCTAGTGCATGTCCCACTAAGGTCTCGTTTTCAAGACCCAACGTAAAATGCCTCCCCCTCGTTTTCTAACACAAGATTTAATAAGAAGATAGTAATAACTCAACATTATTTTAAAATGAATAGAGAACATCCACGTCTCAAAATATCTACAAAAATAATAACAATAATAATAATACCATAACTAGCAATAAGTAAAATTTCCATAAAATAGCTTTTTTTACTAATTATTCTCTGTAAATAACTAGATCGTACAATCAATGCTTATTCCAAATTCATTCTGCCACACGTACAAATGTAGTGTACAAAGACTCAGAAAAAGCTAAACTGCAACAATAAACAGTGCAAGAAACAACTAACGAACTCTGACTGACATACTCTCGAAAATAATAATAATAATAAAAAAGAAAGCACCAAACGAAATAATTACCTGGACAGTACAGTAACAGAAAAATAAAAGCAAAGAATGGATTGTCTCGTCTTTACAAGTAAAATGCAAACTGTATTTGTAAAACGTAAATTGTTATTTTGTAAATAAAAGTCTATATACGTTCGAAAAAAAAAAGGTTGAAATCTTCCCTCGAGTGAAAAGATTAACTTTTTATTTTCAGTTTATGTGACAAACTCTTATGTTTTCATCACTTTTTTGCGAGTGATTATCACATCCACAAGAAAACCTAATTCGGGCAAGGTTAGAAGAATCTTTTTACCCATTCGCCAAGTGTACTAGTTAGGTGGGTCGACAACATATTCCTGTCATGTGACGCACATGCTGTCACCAGTGTCGTATAGAATATATCAGACGTGTTTTCTTGTCGAGGAATCGATTGACCTATGACCTTGCGATCAAATGTTTTCGGTTCCCATTGGAGAGCCACGTCCTTTCGTCAACTAATCGCACGGTTTTGCGGTGCGGTCGCAAAACACAGACACTAAACTTATTACAGTGAACAGAGACGTCAATGAACGAACGGACAGATCATAACTTTGCAAAAATAAAGAAAGTAAAATTTTCAGTCGAGGGAAGATTTGAACTAAAGACCTCTCGTTCTACAGCTGCTCACGCTAAACATGGAACCACGGCACTCCTGAGCTTACATACTCCTAAATATTGCCTATCTTGCGCATGGACTACTCAGTTTGTATATTTTGTTTATTTTTTCATAGTTCCACACAACTTCTTCCTGTTTTCTCGATTGATCTGTGTTCAGTTTTTCAAGGCCTATCCACTGCGCCAACTTATAACTAAATCTGAGGGGGGTGCTATGGGTATGTTCCCTTGTCAGTAACTTGTGCTCGTGCTAGGTGTGTGAGGAAGACCTAAATTCTTCTTGTTGTGACAGGCTAATAGGGTGCTATAGTTAGCACAGGAGCCACGTAAAGTTATTATAAACATGGACAGCAGGTCCTACAGCAGGTCCCTTCGCTGGCGGGGCTTGAACTATTTTATACCCTGTACCGACTGTAGGAAAGAATTCGTAAATTGCGTGAATCAACTTATCGTTCAGGTATGAGTTTGTGGCAATATTACACTCAACGTGGACTGTGCTCACTGGAAGTATCTACAGCTTGATCCGATGCTTAAAATTTACTGGCGTCCTTCACCAAAACACGATCCTTTGCATAACCTAGCAGTAGACCTATTGAATCGTTTTGTGTAAAGTCAATTGTAGCACTGTCTGTCTGTATTTCAGATTTAAGGGTATTAATGTTTGCCCGTAGTTCAATACCTTTTCCTGACTGTTTTAAGACTTCGTTTAAATAATCAATACCGTTGGCACCAGGTTATATTTGTAGAATCTCCTTCTGGCCGTCAATTTCAAGATGAAGTTTATTGTTGCTCTTTGTGATATTTGGAATTCTGTTATACGTCTCTAGACCAATTAGCGCAATACTCTACACCCATGCACTTAAATCAATCGGTGGGAAGTAATTTTCACGTAATACTGATCCTCGCTCTTTTAAAAGTCAGAGTGCACGACATTGCAACTAAACATCAAATGATGGTCATCCATTCAATGACAGCTCTTTTATATGTCGTACACCTGCTCTGACGAGGATAGGATAAAGTGCACATTAAACTTCACGGTCTAAATATAGCGCGCATTCCGGGGGTTCGCCATCGCTGTGATGAGGAACATAACGCAGAGATGCCCACACAGGTATGTGTTAAAGGCCTAATATCGCCGGAAATTGTAGAAGACGTGTCTTTTGCTGATGAAGTAGCGTTGTAATTCTTCAGATGGCTGTAAATCCCCGAACGAATCGAAATACTGCACTGTATTTGCACTTTTCTTAACATACGCCATCTAATGGGCCCCTGGACCACCAGCAACATCTACATTTTCAATTCCGCAATCATTAGTCCGCCACATGGTCTTCGGTAATGTATCGCGCATAAAGACGCCTCGGAATGCGGGAATGTGAAGTTATTCTTTAACAATTTTAACGAGATCTTTATTCGTGAGCGCTCAGTCAGGTAGGATAACTAACGGACTTTTTTTTTTATTTATGAAAAGACCTAGTCCTCTTCTGTATGGTTTCAAGCAGAGACCTTTTCCGATGGCCATAGCGCCATTATTTCTTTTGGCTTTCTGTAGTTGGGCCTGTGCATTCTGCGCGTTTTTCACCGTTCTGACGACAGCTGTGGCCCCGCCTGTAAGCGAACCTACAGCGGACACGGCTGCAAGGGCTGGAACGAGGAACGGGATAATTCCACCTGAAGTCTTTGGTAATGGTAGGACCCTAGGCGGTTTAACTGAAGTCTTGTTCTTCTTGTTCTTCTTCTTGGTCCCACAGTTCAACACACGTTTAGCTGCACACATCGAAGTGAGAGTACAGTTTTTCAAACAACCGGGCTTGTTCTTATTGTTCTACGCACTCAAAGCTGTTCGCGCTGCTTTCATAATTCGTTTGAAATTCATCACCCCCAAGCCCAACTTAATTTTTCCACGCATTGTTTTATCAACTACGAATGCAGCAACGCGTTGGCCTATTCCGAGACCTTTTCTCCGCCTTACTTGCTTGGCTTTATCTGCTAATATTCGGTCGGCGACGTGGCGTGCTGAGAGATCCTTATTTGCAGCGTATGCGAGGTCGTGCTCAAGGCAGGCTTCGTCTAGTAGGGTAATAGCTTTATCACCACGTGCCAGGCGTTTCTGAAGCTTTGTTCCAGGCCCACAGAAATTATGTCCAGGGATGTGTAATTCAACAGGCAATTTGTCGAGAACACAACCTCCACCTCTTACTATGATGTGCCTCCTATCGTGCATGGTACGCTACTGAGGAGATAGAGGTCTAGGCTCCCCGTTATATACCAACTTGTCGACGTCAATCCAACTGTTTTCTAATGATGGAAATCCTAACCATTTAACTAGCGCTCTATTCCCGCGACGTCTTATCGTGCGTTCGATGAGAAATAAATGTGATTCAGAACTCTTCTGCAATTCCTCCGTGTAAAAGCATCCTGCAATTTCTTCACCGTTGCTGTCCTTTAACATATATGTCCTAGGGTTCGTTCTCTGCACTTTGGATACTGTGAATATCTCCGCGGACCAGTTTGATAAGTACGATTTCTCGAACGATGCCTTCTGTTTTGAAATACGTACTAAGTCGCCTACATTGAACCTCTGTTTGCGAGGGTCCAGCATTTTAATGCGGAAATATACTGTGTCCATGAGTGAATTATTGCAAACATCGATGGGTCTCATTTTTATTGTACTATGTTTGGTTCGATTATACCGTGCAATTATCTGTGGGAGGATATCTGGCCACTAGTACGAACCCTGAAGGTTAAACCGCATCTACATTTGAGCTTTGACTGTTCTGTTCGAACGCTCCACGATGCTAGCTTTCAGGTGGGTAAACGTAGAGTAGTGATGTATCCCGCATCCCTCCACAGCAGTCTTGAAATGTTCATTGTAAAACTCGCCACCATGATCAGTTTGAAGATTGTCCGGGCATCGATTCGTTCCTGTCTGCAGCAAACGCTCAAACACCGAAGCAACATCTCTACGAGCTTTAGTTTTCGCAGGTAATGCCCATGTGAATTTAGAGTATGTATCAATAACCATTAAAATGAATTTGAATCCATTGTTATAATGTGAATATTGACTCATTTCTACAAGATCAGCTTGCCACAAGTCATCCATCCCTTTAACCATAACATGCCTGCGAGGGTAGGTTTTGCATGCTGGCTTGTGCAGTTCTCGAACTACTGTCTCCATACTTATTCGATGATACCTCTCTCTCGAAGCTCAGAGATTATCGAAACAACCTCATTCGAATAAGCTGTATTGCCCGCAGCAGGCGAAGCCATCAACAGTCGAAGTCTGTCTATCAGTTCATGTGGTTCATCGTAACATACATACTGCAGGACTTGATTGCTCACTCCTTTATGCTGGAAGTCCACACCCTCACCGACGCTTTTAGGTTGATCATTCAGTAAAGGTTGTATAATGGTCGTGTATTTAGAGTTTTCCGGCTTTCTCAGTGTTCCGTCAGGATTTTTATACAGATCAGTCAAGTGATGTATCTCACGATAGACTTTACGATCATTGGCAGAGTATTTTAAGTTTTTTGATGGCCTTAGGAAGATTAAGTTAATTAAGCCAGACGTTCTTTTAAACGCTGTATCCCCGATGCGTATTGTGCTATCGGATAAACTTATAGTTTGAGAGCCTAGCATGTACAGTCTCTCCCTGCTGGCATCAAATGTTCTACCTACCTTAACGGGTGGGTTGTGGTTGGTGAATTCTGCTATTGGATCATTATCTCGCGAAGCCATCTTGGTGATAGATTCGGCAACAGGTTTAAAAGTTTCTTTTAGTGTTTGCTCGCGATCGATATGTCCCAACTTAAGCAAACGTAATTTATGTCGAACTGCTTTGCGCTCCTGAATGACTTTATGCTTTGTCGACATCTCGAAGGATACTAATCAGAGCTCTGAATATCACGTAGTTTTATATATGCTTTGTTGTTCTTCTTTTTCTTGTTTCCTACACTACCTTTTTCAATAATAACAGCCTCGGCTTCTATCTGCCGCTCAATTGCGCTAATTCTGTTCTCTATCTGGTTTTTGTTAATCGCATGAAGTTTCTGAGTGCCCTTTAATTCCTTTACAACCTTAACGAGTCTCGCCTCAAGATTGTTAAATTTGATATCGGTGTACATGCGAGCATTCTGTCTCTGCACACCTAACCTCTCAGACTGAGCGTGTGCCATGCGTGCGAATTTGTCCATGCTGTAGTGTCAACTGACGCACTAAGCTATTTTGCACGTTTATATATGGAGGAAGTTTCGGCTCTACCTACCGTCATTCAGTTTGCGAGTTTTATCAATAACGAGAAACCCGTATTGTGAGTGGTTCCAAAAACAGCGCATATCTTTACAAATTCATTGCATGACATGTCGGTCCCTACGTGAGCGTGGTAAATGTGCTTTAAATTGAGATTGTCTTGTTTGAATGCTATAATGAGGCTTGCCTTATCCCTCACCAAATGTTTTGGGATCCTGGAACACGTCTGACTCAGATAAAATACATCAACACCCATATGACGGCCAAAGCAGAAATATTTACGGATTTGATCTTGCTTTTCAACAGCGACATCGTCAAATATGAAGACCGTGTTAGGCTTTATCTCTTCAGGTGGGGGGGGGGGGGGATGTCGTCGCTTTCAATGAATGCTCTGTACGTTGCACCATCTATTCCATCTAATATTTTCTTCAGTAGCTGGTACTTGGGCTGAAAGGGTGTTTTGGAGAAGACGAAAAGGTGCTCGAAGCGGACTCCGTCTGTGTGCGTTAACAGAGCGATGAGGACATTTGTCTTACCACAGTTGGAAGGGCCTATAATTATCGCTCGTCTGCTGTCAGAAAGGAGTGGTCCATTCTTATTGGTCTTCTGGTCTTGGTCATCATCACAGGACAGTCACCTACAACAAAGCCCCTGCGGCGAGGTTGTTTCACCTAGCCTGCCATGATACCAACTGCGCTATGTTCTGGTGTGCAGTAGACTTTTATATGATAAACAATATGTGTGTGTGTAGCCACTATAGCGCAGTCACCTTACCAACTGAGCTACAACGGCTACACGATAGGATGAATCCAAATGGTATATTTAATGGGAAGAGTGTCATATAGATTAACGTAGGTGAAATTTTGTCTTGACAAATAAAAACACAAACACAACTTTAATATTGTAAATATATTTATTTATTAAAATATTTACAAATATGATCAGCATGAGAAAAAATTAATTGATTCTTTTTAATGGTGCAGCAGAAGTACAGTATTTGGAAACTAGCTGCTTTTTGTACGCTTCAAATTCAGCATGTATATCTTGTAATGTCATTGGTGCATTGCAATAGTCTGGTATTCCATCAGTAAATTTGACGTCAACATTTCCAACTTGGTCACTGGTGTTATACAGGTACTAAAACAATGTTCTATATCTTCTATGTGGATGCTACATGTGTGAAGCCGGTTAATGATATCACTGTATACTGCTTGAACGTATAGAAACCATCTATTTAGTCTCTCTATCGTACTAGTTACAGCCATGTCTACATTGAACAAGTTATCAACAGTCGAGTGCTGCATGAAAATACTATAACCGTTTGCACTTTTAATTCTTAGTGTAGCATCACCAAACATTGATAGAATACTCACAGTTAGAGTGCCGCAGTACATGTCCTGGTAGGATGGGGATGGATAATATTCGGTAGTCATATGTTTCTTGATCTGTCTTTTTACACGACACAGTTCATGCCACTCGTAGTCAGAAAGTTTCACTTTAATATTTTTGAGCACATTTTCCCAGCACTAAAACAATTGACAGGCTACCGTATTATGAAACTTCAAGTCCTACATGAAGACGTTTTGAAGCACTAGCTGTTAACACATAGCTTCAGGCGAATAGTAAAGGTTGAGGTGCACTGGCGGTCAGTATCTTCTCATCAACGACATCCCCACCAGTGCGGTTAGCCTACTGTTCTTGCACTGAAGGCGGCAAGTCTCTTGGGCAATGATCAATGGATGGTGCATACAAAGGAGACTAGTACTGTGAAGCTCCGTCAAGCGTAGCCTCCAGCTCTGACATTAACACCTCGCTATCTTGCTCCAACATGCTGAGAAGCTGCACTACAAGATCCTGGGTGGACGAGTCCAAGGTCACTCGCTGCAAACAATTTATTTGGAGGACAGTATTAATGAGCGCTTCCATTCCACATGTAGGAGGCTATGGGGGCAGTCCTCGGCTGTATTCTTGCAAACTACACAGCTGCTAAACTCATGGCAGTCAAACACCAATAACTCATCGATAGAACACTGCAGGATAGTCTCCAGTGATATATACGGAGTATATGAATATGTTTAGACCGAAGCGAATTGACATCAACTGGACATATATCGCGTTTTGGGAGAGTGAATGCTTGATGGTTAATATCTCTGCAGTTTGCACATGTGCATGAGCATATGCTGGTTACGGGATGCATTCTGGCTCCATCCCTCTGCATTGCCGAAATCTGCTGAACAGAAATCTTGTAATTATTCCTCCGACACTCCTCCATTATCATACACTTCCATACCTCATGTAGTGAACTGTGGCTACAGTTCTCCCTCAAATGTCTACATGTAATGTAGCTATTGAAAACTGCTCTATCACCCACATTCATCTCAATGATCGAACGCATGGCAATGGTTTGATAATGACAGCTCAGCAAAGACTGAATGTGCAGGAGCATTTAAGGTCATAATGGTAGTTAAATGGATGTGGCCCAATTGGCTATCTTCCCGCCAAAATCCGCCATCTTGAATGACGTCACGGCGGTGCTCCCTGGAGGCTGAGATATGAACTTTGTCAGTTGGACTGCATACACATGTGCATGATATAAATAATAATAAATAATAGTAAACGATAATAAATGATAATGAATGATAATGAATGATAATAAATGATAATAAATGATAATGAATAATAATAAAGACATGTACAGCTTTGCAGCCATTATCCTGTTGGAATTTGAATTTGGCGCCAATTTTTTCTGGAGGGTTAGGTCAGTGGACATAGTCCAATTGACCTATTTTCCCGCCAAAATCCACCATCCTGAATGACATCATGCACTGTTGCCAAGTCTACACGCCGCCATCTTGGATGACGTCATTGCCGCCATCTTGAATATATTTGGCAACAATGCAGAGTGGCACAGAACATAGCTTGTTGCACTACTACTGTACAGCTACACTATTGATGACAAACAGCTGAAGACAGCGTCTGTGTAAAATAACTAGGCGTAACTATCCAGAGCGACATTAAGTAGAATGACCATATAAAATAGATAGTGGGGAAAGCAGACACCAGACTCAGATTCATCGGAAGAATCTTAAGGAAATGAAACTCATCCACAAAGAAGTGCCTTATAAGGCGCTTGTTCGCCCGATTCTTGAGTATTATTCATCTATCTGAGATCCATGTCAGGTAGGATTGATAGAGGAGATACAGAAGATACAAGGAAGAGCGGCGCGTTTTGTCATGGGATCGTTTAGTTGGGGAGAGAGCGTTACGGAGATGCTAAACAAACTCCACTGGCAGTCGTTACAAGAGAGGCATTGTGCATCACGGAGAGATTTACTACTGAAATTTCGGGACAACACTTTTCAGGAGAAGTCAGACAACATATTAATTCCCCCCACATACATCTCGCGTATTGACCACGAAGAGAAAATTCGAGAAATTAGGACCAATACAGAGGCTTACCGACAATCGTTCTTCCCACGCACTATTCGCGAGTGGAACAGGGTTGGAGGGATCAGATAGTGGTACCGAAAGTACCCTCCACCACACACCATTAGGTGGCTTGCGGAGTATGATGTAGATGTAGAACCTGAAGCAGCAGTGTTAGGGTCTCTCCACCGATGAGTGCGGTGCTTATCTAACGCCAGATTATGCTTGTAGAAGAGTGTGAAGGCGGGGAGATAGCAAGACGCTCTGTCACGCATACAGCCCTGCAGGTTTTGCAGGGTGATGGGTCTGTCATATTATGGGATACAGTCGCGCCCGCTAAATATCTAGGAGTGTATTTATGGAGCTATTTAAAGTGGATCGATGACATAAAACTAACCGTTATGAAAGCAGGCATCTGAAAGATATATTTGAAGAATCCTCAGTAAATATAATCCACCCACGAAACATACAGCTTACTGAATCACCATTTGATCGATACTTTCGAGTTTCAGACGCTTTCCAAGTAGGACTGACAGAGATAACAGACAAGACACAAAGAAGAGCCTTACGATTCAAACCCGATTAAGTGCGAAAGCATCATGGAAATGTTCATCAAACAGCAATGGGAGACTCTACGAGAGAGACCTTGTGCATCACGGTGTGGATGACCGTTAAAATTGCAGATGATACGTTCCTAGATGAGTCAAAGAACATATATAGTTCCTTCAGCGTGTATATTGTGAAAAGACCACGAATGTAAAAGTAGAGAGATTCGAGCTCATATGAAGGATAACCAAGAATCGTTCTTGCACCACACCACTCGCGACTGGAACAGGAAACAGGGGAGGTGACGGTGATACATGAAATACCCTCCACCACATACTGTAAGGTGGCTTTCAGTGCAAAAATGTGGATCATAATCTCATATACAGCTTAAAATCGAACTTCACCGACCAAATTTCGGTGTTGTTAAAGAATATTTACTGAGTGTTTTGGTATAAGAGACCAATGGTCTCGCCGGCCGAAGTGGCTGTGCGGTCAAAGGCGCTGCGGTCTGGAACCGCAAGACCGCTACGGTTGCAGGTTCGAATCCTGCCTCGGGCATGGATGTTTGTGATGTCCTTAGTTTAGTTAGGTTTAACTAGTTCTAAGTTCTAGGGGACTAATGACCTCAGCAGTTGAGTCCCATAGTGCTCAGAGCCATTTGAACAAACCAATGGTCTCGGGTGGCCTGTTACAGAGTAACAATGTACGACGGAACATCAAAAATTAAGTTACACATGTTGTCCCAGGCTAACAAGAGTGGTAATTTATCAGAAGAGAGTACATGCTCCAGGTTTCTTGTGGACACAGTTCTCCTGTGGTACGGATAGTGCTGCAGTACGATTCTTGAGGGCAAAACGCCTAAATTGCACACAGATTTACGGTGAAATTCCGGCATATATGGACCAAATGTAATGTCACGTCCGCCTGTAGTGAAATGGTACCAAAAATTTGACCAGCGCCTCACAGACGTAATCGGTGATCGGGAAGTAAGGTGACAGACATCGACAACAGACGACAATGTATAGCAACTAAGGAACTGGCTCGCAACTATCGCAGATTTTCCAACGACGTGCACGTTCACATAGCGTTTCGCGAATGGCTACATGACAAGAGAGCTCATTTCTACCGTTTAAGAACTGGACGATTGGTTGAACTTTCCCACCGTTGTTTAGAGACTATGTTTGAAAGATAATGTCTTTCATCTGTGTCACTTTGAAGTGTAGAGCAGCATTCAGTAAAAGTTACTTGACCTGCAGTAATACTGTCTAACCTAGGTTATGAAGTACGCTCGTAATTATGATTTATTCATGTTTGTTACCTCAATTACCTTTGTTTCTGTACAATTACCTTCATAACAGTGAAAAAGCCTGTTATACACACAGTAAGAAAAAAAACGCACCACGAAGGATTTATGCAAATTGGTCGCAAACTGATATTCATACAGTATCGACAGAAAATTCAAGACTGTAAACTTTGGCGCCCGATGGATGAATGTGTGACGCTGCAGGGCAATTTCAGCATGCAGCTGGCAAGGGTAAACATGTGGATACCACGGCATGAAGTCGTTGCGAAATTCAGTCCGTGTACACAGATGGAGAGTAACTATGCCTCGCAGACTGTACGCATATGTCAGCACACGAGAGAGGACGTGTAGCTTGGCTCAAAGATGCCGGCTGGAGTAATCGTCGAATGACTCGACATTTGAGTAGGAGCGATGCCACTATTCGGCGATGTTGGCAGGAATGGTTGAACACAGCGTGAAAAAGGAAGCGGTCTACGTAGCGAGACAACGAAACGTGAGGACCGAGCAGTCGTTAGAGAGGCACTCGGAGCCTCGAATTCATCATCATCGTCGATCCGACGTGCAACTGGTCTTTCAATGAGCACAAGGACCATTAATAGGCGGATCACAGAAAAGGGCCAGAGCTCACGCTGCACCTTGCGCCGACTACCATTCACCCGTGTACACCAACATGGCCGTTTGCAGCGGTGTCTGGTACGTTCTGCCTGGAGCAGAACTGTCTTCAGTGATGAGACCCGCTTCGAACTGAGTCCCGATGACCTGCGAAGACGCGTCTGTGGACACCCCAGGCAGCTGTGGTACACGGACTTGACTGTCGCCCATCATACAGCCTCACAACCAGCCTTGATGGTCTGGAATGCCATTTCATTTCATAGCAGGACACCTTTCGCTGTCATCCGTCGCAGCTTAGAACGAAGTTGTACGTCGACGATAATTTATGCCACTTTTCGTTGCCCTTCATGGATAGCCTAGCCTGGGCTTTCAGTTCAGCAAGATAATGCCCGCCACACACGGCGAGAGTTTCTACTGCTTGTCTTTGTGTATGCCAAACCCGTCCTTGACCAGCAAGGTCACCGGATCTCTCCCCAACTGAGACATTGGAAGCATTATTGGCACGGCCCACCAACCAGTTCGGGATTTTGACGATCTAAGGTACCAATTGGACAGTATTTGGCACGATATCCTTCAGGAGGGCATCTAACATCTCTATCAATCAATGCCAAGCCGAATAGCTGCTTGCATAATGGTCAGAGGTGACTAAGCGCGTTGTTAACTTTCTCAATTTGTGAATCTCTTTCTCACGAATAAATCATCCATTTTTCTGAATTTTAATCATTTATTTGTATGTACATATACATCACATCTACCGATTGTCGTCCCATTCGGATAATTCCTTGGTGGTGTGTCTCTTTTTGTCTTAGAAAGTGCAATCACTTAAACGTAAAACGCAAAAGAAAACTGATTCAACGACCCTCAGTGCTATGGTGTGGTTGTCGTCGGTGCAGGAACAGGTCAGCATAGCGTCCTTGTGTCGCTCTTCTATTGCACTCACTGAGGTCTTACACGAGATACAAGAAATGGTTCAAATGGCTCTGAGCACTATGGGACTTACCTGCTGTGGTCATCAGTCTCCTAGAACTTAGAACTACTTAAACCTAACTAACCTAAGGACATCACACACATGCATCCCCGAGGCAGGATTCGAACCTGCGACCGTAGCGGTCGCGCGGTTCCAGACTGTAGCGCCTAGAACCGCTCGGCCACTCCAGCCGGCCACACGAGATACATATCAGACAACTCCTCATCAGTAAAACTATGCGTACCGTTGTGCATCACCGTCAAGGTACATGTAACACTGCCAGGTAAACAAACCGAGGCAGGAGGGTGTAGTACTGAATGGAAGCTACAGGGGTATGAGTAAAGTGAGCATTATTGCTGTCCGCAGCGAGTACCGTGAGTGAATGGTGCATGTTTGTTTCCAAACAAGATACACACAGCATAACGCTGATATTTACCCATCTGTGCACATGCCTTCAGTTAAATGCAGATATATAAAAGATAAACTGGGGTATGAAATGAGGTGAATTGAAATCACTCTGTAACAGGCCACCGGACACCACGGGTCCACTGCACCAAAATACTCAGAAAATATCGCTGAATAGCCTCCTAAAATTTGTTTGTGGACCTCGGAACTCGGGTTCATCTCTTATAAGCCTGAAGGAGTTGACTGAGGTTGCGAGATGATGAAGTTGGGGAAGGCAACGCTCATTGGGTCTTGACGTGACTTATGACGTCTGGAAAGACAATGGCCTTGCCTCGTTGAATACGTCGGTTTTCGTCAGATCACCAAAGTTAAGCAACGTCGGGAATGGCCATTACTTGGTTGGGTAATCACCTGAATACGCCCATGCTGTTAGTTGCTTTGCTTTTGCCTTTACGGCAAAGGGAAGAAGGGGTAATGGCGTAATGGCGTGAACTATCTGATCACCAGTCTCTGGGCTGTTGTTCTGGATTAAATTCAAAACCTCTCCGCAGTGTCTCATGAAATGGGAGAGTGTGACACTGATGACGATGGAATGTCCGTCGGATGGGGAAGTTAAGCTCGGCGGCACCCTTCGTGGTAATCGGGAGGATCTAGCTATGAATCGGCACCATGTTTCACCGTCTCTGCCTTGTCTCATCATCAGCCCACGCAAACATGATACTAGACTGCACACACACACACACACACACACACACACACACACACACACACACACACACACACACACACACGTTACAGTCAGCTACACCAAGCACCAGGTACGTTTAAACACGCAACTCTCCGACTTCGCGAAGAAAAGGTGCCACTGTTCTCGGAGGGTCTTCCAGCCAACCATGCCATACGAACTTATTTTTTACTCCCCTCTTGAAACATTGTGTAGAGCCTATGAACAAACCTTACACTACAGTGAAGTGTATGACTCGATGTTCTCATCAGATCTACCACAGTGACTGCAATGAAATGACAAAAGTCATGGGATACGCCCTAATATCCTGTCGGGCCTTCTTTTGTCACGCAGTCTGACGTGGCCTGGGCTCAACAAACCGTTGTAAGTACCATGCTGCTTCTGCAGTCATCCGTAACTGCGGGTGTTGCCGGTACAGGTTGAACTAACCTCTCATTATGTCCCATAAATATTCGATTGGATTCATTCTGGCCGATCTGGGTGGCCAAATCATTCACTCGAATCGTCCAGAATGTTCTTTAAACCAGTCGCAAACAACTGTGGCCCAGTGACATGACCTCATTGTTTGGGAGCATGAAATGCATGAATGACTGCAAATGGTCTCCAAATAGGTTGGACCAGAGGACCCAGTTCATTCCGTGGAGCCACCACCAGCTGGCACAGCGCCCTATTTACCATTTGGGTCCCATGACTTCGTGGGATCTGCTACAACCTCGAACCCTACCGTCAAATCTTACCAAATGACATAGGGACTCACCTGGCCAGAACACGGTTTTCTATTATCTTGGGTCCAACCGATATGCTCACGAGCCCAGGAGAGGCGCTACAGGCGAAGTCGTAGCAAAGACACTTGTGTCGGTCGTGTGCTGCCATAGCCCATTAATGCCAAATTTCGAAGCACTGTCCTAACGGATACGTTCGTTGCGTATCCCACACTGATTTCTGCGGTTATTTCCGTAGTGTTGCTTCTCTGTTAGCACTGACAACTCTACGAAAACGTCACTGCTCTCGGTCGTTAAGTGAAGGCCGTCGGTCACTACGTTGTCCGTGCTGAAAGTGAATGCCTGGAATGTGGTATTATCGACACACTCTTGACACTGTCGATCTCGGAATACCGAATTCCCTAACGATTTTCGAAATGGAATGTGACACGCGTCTAGCTCCAGTGACCATTCCGTGTTCCAAGTCTGTTAATTCCCGTCGTGGAGCCATAATCACGTCGGAAATCTTTTCTCACGAATCGCCTGATTACAAACGACAGCTCTCGCTTTTATACGTTGTGTACGTGAGAATAGCCATTTGTATATGCGCATACCGCTATCCCCCCACTTTGGTCACCTCAGTGTAGATCAGTTGAGAACATCGGAAATCACACAGATAGCGCTGGGCGCGAGACGGCTCGGTGTGCTGTACGAGAGGATGCCCGCGTCGGGTGTGCAATATTGAGCAGCAGCTGCGCGCCCAGCTAAGGCCGATTACGCCGGCCGCAAATCCCGGCGCCTCGCGGCTGCGGCTGCGGCTGCGGCTGCGGTGTGGCTGCGGGGGCGGCTGTGGGGGTGGATGCGCCGCCACCGCCCTGCATCGATTCGCCGCCGGTGATCCCGCGCCGCCCCCATTAAAATCCGGATTGTCCGCGCGAAAAAAAAAAGAGGGAAATAAAAAGCTCGCCACCGGTCAAGAACTGTCCGTGCGCAACTGGAGCGCCGTCGCGGGCTTCGAGGCGTGAAGTTTGCTGCAAACAGCCACCCGCGTGTGATTACCGATTTACGGGCCAATAAACTGCTACGCAGCTTCGCGACTGTAACAATGGCCGTTTCCTCGGAACACTCGAGTGATGAAAAAAAATAAAAAATAAAAACGAACAAACTTTTTTGTGCGAAATATTCTCGTTTTAAACTGTACGCTTCCGCGAGTGCAAGTGCTATATTATTGAGCTATAATTCCTTTTCATAATATTGTAATACGTCCATCTCTTCCCTAGTGATTTTGTAAGTCGCATTCGAGGAAATGTTCGTTGTTGTATTCCTCAATTCGATGATAGGTTTCAGGCAGCTTTTTATGTCAGTCCTCCATCTGCAAGCACTTTCATGTGTGCACAACTGTTATATACTGCGAGGAATAATTATTAAGTTTCAATGGAAATGGAAATGCCGTGTGGGTAGGGCCTCCCGTCGGGTAGACCGTTCGCCTGGTGCAAGTCTCTCGAGTTGACGCCACTTCGGCGGCTTACGTGTCGAAGGGGATGAAATGATGATCATAAGGACGACACAACACCCACCCCGTAGCAGAGAAAATCTCCGACCCAGCCGGGAATCGAACCCGGGTCGTTAGATATGACAGTTGGTCGCGCTGACCACTCAGCTACCAGGGCCGGAAAGTAAGTTTCAATAATCAACATCTCGAAACAAGTCAAGCTGCAACGATGGTATTTGGTAACGGTGTTAGTCTTTCTCTGCGCATCCACTTTCAATGCGGCACTGTTTTGACAAGGCTGGCTGACTTGGCGGGGACTCAGATTGTAGAAGTCTGCGGTGTTTGCTGTTTAGGGAACGTTGCACATCGGAAACCTCCGTAGCAAGGGCGCCCGTAACAGGGGAAAATGGTTAGAGCTCTCAGGAAAAGAAAAAAATAAGTGTTTAACAGGGTCGGAAATGGAATTTTTATGTTGTTACTTGCAAATTACTAAAATTATTTCATACTCCCAGGTCTATCCGGCAACGGCCTTGCCGCAGTGGTCATAACGGGTCCTACGAGGTCACCCACATTTGGCGCAGTCGGGCTCGGTAGCTCTCGGATGGTCCACCGTCCCACCAGGTCACCCACATTTGGCGCTGTCGGGCTCGGCAGCTCTCGGATGGTCCACCGTCCCACCATGTCACCCACATTTGGCGCTGTCGGGCTCGGTAGCTCTCAGATGGTCCACCGTCCCACCAGGTCACCCACATTTGGCGCTGTCGGGCTCGGCAGCACTCGGATGGTCCACCGTCCCACCAGGTCACCCACATTTGGCGCTGTCGGGCTCGGTAGCTCTCGGATGGTCCACCGTCCCACCAGGTCACCCACATTTGGCGCTGTCGGGCTCGGTAGCTCTCGGATGGTCCACCGTCCCACCAGGTCACCCACATTTGGCGCTGTCGGGCTCGGCAGCTCCCGGATGGTCCACCGTCCCACCAGGTCACCCACATTTGGCGCTGTCGGGCTCGGTAGCTCTCGGATGGTCCACCGTCCCACCAGTTCACCCACATTTGGCGCTGTCGGGCTCGGTAGCTCTCGGATGGTCCACCGTCCCACCAGGTGACCCACATTTGGCGCCGTCGGGCTCGGTAGCTCTCGGATGGTCCACCGTCCCACCAGGTCACCCACATTTGGCGCTGTCGGGTCGGCAGCTCTCGGATGGTCCACCGTCCCACCAGGTGACCCACATTTGGCGCTGTCGGGCTCGGTAGCTCTCGGATGGTCCACCGTCCCACCAGGTCACCCACATTTGGCGCTGTCGGGTCGGCAGCTCTCGGATGGTCCACCGTCCCACCAGGTCACCCACATTTGGCGCTGTCGGGCTCGGTAGCTCTCGGATGGTCCACCGTCCCACCAGGTGACCCACATTTGGCGCTGTCGGGCTCGGTAGCTCTCGGATGGTCCACCGTCCCACCAGTTCACCCACATTTGGCGCTGTTGGGCTCGGTAGCTCTCGGATGGTCCACCGTCCCACCAGGTGACCCACATTTGGCGCTGTCGGGCTCGGTAGCTCTCGGATGGTCCACCGTCCCACCAGGTCACCCACATTTGGCGCTGTCGGGTCGGCAGCTCTCGGATGGACCACCGTCCCACCAGGTCACCCACATTTGGCGCTGTCGGGCTCGGTAGCTCTCGGATGGTCCACCGTCCCACCAGGTGACCCACATTTGGCGCTGTCGGGCTCGGTAGCTCTCGGATGGTCCACCGTCCCACCAGGTGACCCACATTTGGCGCTGTCGGGCTCGGCAGCTCTCGGATGGTCCACCATCCCACCAGGTCACCCACATTTGGCGCTGTCGGGTCGGCAGCTCTCGGATGGTCCACCGTCCCACCAGGTCACCCACATTTGGCGCTGTCGGGCTCGGTAGCTCTCGGATGGTCCACCGTCCCACCAGGTGACCCACATTTGGCGCTGTCGGGCTCGGTAGCTCTCGGATGGTCCACCGTCCCACCAGGTGACCCACATTTGGCGCTGTCGGGCTCGGCAGCTCTCGGATGGTCCACCATCCCACCAGGTCACCCACATTTGGCGCTGTCGGGCTCGGTAGCTCTCGGATGGTCCACCGTCCCACCAGTTCACCCACATTTGGCGCTGTCGGGCTCGGTAGCTCTCGGATGGTCCACAGTCCCACCAGGTGACCCACATTTGGCGCTGTCGGGCTCGGTAGCTCTCGGATGGTCCACCGTCCCACCAGGTGACCCACATTTGGCGCTGTCGGGCTCGGCAGCTCTCGGATGGTCCACCGTCCCACCAGGTGACCCACATTTGGCGCTGTCGGGCTCGGTAGCTCTCGGATGGTCCACCGTCCCGTCTGCGAGCGCTGTTGGCCAGTGGGGTTCACTCAGCCCTTTTGAGGCAAATTGACTGACAAGTAACAGCTCCGGTGACGAAAACTGACTGCGCCTAGGAGAACGACGTGCTGACCACACGCTCCTCCATATCCGTATCGAGTGATGCCTGCAGGCAGAGGATGATACGGCGGTCGGTCAGTACCTTTGCGCCTTCCGAGGCCTGTTCGGGCGGAGACAGTCATTCAGTTAGTTCTAGACCTCCCTCCCCTTCAAACTATCGTATGGGCGCCCCTACATCGCTATCTAGTCATTCTGTAAATGGGTGACACGCGACAGTGCCTTCATCCGAGCAAAGAAGGTAATTCTCGGGGTGCCGTGTCAGGAGGACACGGGGGTGAAGTAAGACTTGACAACACAAGACGCAGCACATTGTCGTGGAGAAAAAGCGCCACTATACAAAGCTTCCCTGTTCGCTTCTCCTTGAAAGTCTACAGTACCTTCGTCAGGAGATTTCGCTAGTATGCTTCCTGTTTCGGTTTTCCTTTTGCGATAATAATCTGTTAGTGCAACATCACGGCACTCACAAAAACACTGAGCATCAGCTCGCCCAGTGATGATTGGATCTACACGTTTTTCAGTGATAATGAATCCGAATGTTTCCACTGCTATTTTCGTTCCTTTCTATCGGGATCAGTATTAATTCATTGTGATTATATGACTAAATGAGTCATCTGGATTGGCCTGTCAAAACTATTTATTTCCGCTGCTGTGTCACTTCGGTAGTAGCGGACGCAGTGGGCGGCACCCTTTGTGATGTTGAAAAGGTCGTACAAGGTGTTGAAAGCTGGTCCATGACTAGTTTTTACTTCGTCCGCTATCGCCTCGATGGTGAAAGTCAGTCTTTGACAAACAGGGCCTCCTCTTCTCTTTCAGTCCCCACAAGGAGATGGTTCACCACCTCGTTCTCTCTCTTGTCCCTGTTTGATTGCAATCGACACATCTGTGCCAATTAACCATTGTGTCATATGGTGGCGTATTATTGCCGTATACTTCCACTAACTCAGCAAGAATTTTTGCGTTGTTGTCCCCCTTCCAATGCAGAAAAAGATTTTCCGCACGATACTCCAGTTTGTCATTGGATTGCGAGACTTTTTTGGCTCCTCTAGCGGCGTGTTACGGTACTGTGGCGCGAGGATTTCTGTGCGTATCGCGACTGTAGGCATGTACATGCAGAAAAACAAAACACTGTACTCATAACTTAATTTTTCAAGGTGGTAACCAAAACATTATGACTACCCAGCTGTATAGACACTAGTACAGCCGGCAGTTTTATCTGATTGTGAAACCTGAGCGACAACAGCAACAACTGAAGAAACAGTCTGTGCCTTGGAGAGGAAGGTACTTTGAGAACTCTACGGGCCCGTCTACAATACCACGGTTGTTAAATGGGAACGAAGAAAAATAGAAGACCTGTTCAAATGGCTCTAAGCAGAAACGCGGTTCCATACTGAAGCGCCTGGAAGACCTGTACCAGCGGTTTGACAAGTCACACATTGGCCGAATATTAGAGCAGAAGAGGCTAGGGTGGTTTCCTACGAGATGATCAATCTCCCACATACCAGCTCTTCCCTTCTCAACCTACTGGGAAACGCCAAGGGGACGCCCAAGGACGCGATGGAAGGATCGAGTACTAATAATCATCAAAAAAAGTGGAGCCGACATCAATGGAAGATGAAGCTGGAGAACGGCAGCGATGTCGTACATACACTGACCAGCCAAAACATTATGAACACTGCCCACCGCCATGTTGGATGCGAAAAGTATGCAAGCGGAGCAGACATGAATGGGAGATCACCCTAACGAAGATATGGGCTCAAAGTAGGGAAAGCCATTGAGGTAAGCGACTTTGACAAAGAGCAGATTATTATTACGCAGAGGCTGTGAGAGAGTATCTAGAAAATGGTGAAACTGGTCGAATGTTCACGATCTACCGTCGTAGCATCTACGGAAAGATGTAGAAGTGCAGTGAAAATTACCACTAAGCGCTAAAAGGTTGGACGTCCACAACTCTTAACAAAACGCGTGGTTGGGAGGTTTGTCTGCTCTGTAAAGCAGTATAAATGGTGATCTGTAGCATCTCTTCCGAAAGAGCACAATGCTGGTGCACACACAAGTGTTTCGGGGCACACCGTTCATCGTACATTGTTGAACATGGAGCTACGCAGCTGATCGCCCTACGTGTTCACATGCTGACCCAACGACAACGACTGCAGTGCGCATGGGACCATCGGGATTTGACAGTCGATCAATGGGAAGGTGTCGGCTCTTCGAGTGGCTACACTAGGTCCACAAACGCCGTCATCAACGTCGAAACGTGCGGCGCGCCACGGACGCAGGCTGGTGGGAGCAGTATTATGGCTGTGGGAGACATTCTCCGGCGCTTGCATGGGATCTGTGGTAGTAATCGAAGACACTCTGACAGCTGCGAATCACTTGCATCCCTTCATGCTTCATGTCTTCACCGACAGCGATGTCATATAATTGTCTGTGTCTCTCAGCCAGAACCGTGCTACAGTGGTCTGAGGAGCGTTATAGTGAACTCAAGTTGATGTCTCGGCGATCAAATATAAATCCTATGGAACCCATCTGCGTCGCTATCGGGCGCCGTCACCGCGTACGCAAGTCAGCAGCACGTCATTTACGCGAATCGCATGACCTGTGCGTAGACATCTAGTGCAACGTACCTCCACAAAACTAACAACAAACTGTCGGATCCCTGATACGCAGAATCAGTAACGCATTTCGTTCCAAAGACGAACAAACAAGCTATTAAGCAGGTGGTCGTAATGTTTTGGCTCATCAATTTATCTCCTCTGTTATGGATGGCTGATTTCCTTTTTTTGTGCTTTTTGTAATGTGTTGTTTTTACAATTTTTTTATAATGTACTGATTTTTTCCCCTTTGTAGTCTGATTATGTCTTTTATTCTTCTGCTCTAGCCTGAAAGCCCACTGACGCAATAAATGATGATAATGATGATGATGACTACCCTCACACAGCCACTTGAATATGCTAATCGTAGTCAAGTCTTGGTTTCCCTACACTATCCGCCCCTCACTCGCACCAAACACACACACACACACACACACACACACACACACACAGACAAACACACACACACACACACACACACACACACACACACACACACACGAACTTCACCCCATTACCAAATTACCTATCTCTTGTTGCCTAAGGATGTGCCCTATCGGTTTGTGCCTTAAAACTCTTTTCCCCGATTCGCTACAGTAACTTTTCATTAGCCATCCGATCTACCCATGTAGTCTTCAGCATGCAGCATGCTTCTGTATCACCATTTTTCAAGACCTTTTATCTTTTCCAAGGAGAATATGCAAGACCTGAAGTATCGTGCGCTTTGAGATGAACGTCGACTATGAAATGATGGTAAGTTTATCGCACTCCGTCAGCCTTACAGAAACGATGAAGGCGTTGCATTGGTGAAGACAACACGTTCCTGTCCGGAAGGTGCGGCGTTCAAATCTGAGGCGGTCCCTCTCAATACGAAAAGACAGATTTCCTCCCCCACCTCGATCTTTTAGGGTTTGTAGCCGCTTGTGAGCAGGTCATCGTATTAAACCGAAATCTTCCTTCCTGTTTTAATTCTCAGTCCTCTCACAGCGAAACACTTCTACCTCTTCACCCGAAACTTTTTTAAAATTTTCACCGTTATCATCATCAACTATAACCACTCGATATCCTCTTCTGGATACAGGCTCCGTTTAGAGATGCATTATGATTTATACGCACCCATCTTTCTAATAACACCAGCACACCTTCCATTAGGTCGCCATCTCAATCGTTCTTCTCTATCCAACAAAGTACATCTTTGGAGGAACTAATATCCATAAACGTGATTGCATGTTTTACTAACTTGTATTTAATTTTCATTACGAGCATAGCTGCTTCTTACATTCCAGTTTCGCCCCTGGTCACTTCGTGTGGTTTCCTGCTTCTGTTAGAAATTCCCAGCACGCGTCCCTCCATTGCTCGCTAAGGAACCAGAAGTTTTGTAATGCTTTTGGCATTAAAAATCCTTGTCTCACTGCCATAAGTTGAAACTGTTAATATCGGAGATTGGGGAAATTTGACGCTGCGGGAAATATGAAGTATCTATGTATGTTGTCATTTTAGAAACCAGGAAGCTCCTGCTGAGTGCTGCACTACAGTACTTGTTGATACGCGTCATTCGTCAGGATGAAGAAGGCATCAATTACCGCTGAGTTAGTGCGGCGGAAAGATGCGTGTTTTGTCACGGTTTGTTGTCGTTTCCCTATTGTGAATTTTAAGAGCTATTATCAAGGGTGTAATTTATTATTAGATGCATGTGTAATAGGAAAAATCTCTTTCTACAACAGGAGACGGAGTGTTTAACTAACTGCACTTGATGCTTAGATTTTGGTACGTGTTTCGTCCATCACTGTACACTGGGGTAATAAGGTGCACAAATGCCGGCTGCGCCATGTTACCCTACAGTATTACTCCTTTATTTTTATGATAATTATGCGGTTGCAAGTATAGTAACACACGTAGAAACACAAACAGAGAAAAACAACACTCCACAGTTTTGACAGCCATGATATACAAAGAGGGATTGAAAATTAAAGAAGACAAACGGAAGAAAAGAGGAAATGCTAAGTTTGTAAAACAACAACAAAAATTACGAAGAAGAAAGCAGTTTACGCTAAGACAAAACGTAACAATTATAAGAGAAATCGAGGATTTTTATCATCTAATTCTGAATCAGTGGTAGAGTTGAGATTTGATGCAGATTACTGTCCTGCTTTTATTGGAGCTATTCAGAGGGGAGTGGATGAGACAGACTACATCATTATTTATGTGATATATCGCAGGCTTCCAGAAACTGTGAGTATCTGTGCTGCGATGGGTGTGACAGCCTCCAGAAAATGGTTCGAGGAGGGCCTACACTCAGGCTGTTCCAGCTCGCCGGCTCCGTTGTGAGGCGCGGAGCGCTCCCTGTTCCAGGGAGCCGTGTCGCTCGCTGTGACCATTCAAGTGGGCCGGCACGCCGGCACGTGGCACGGCTGGCTGAGGCAGGCGGCAAGGCAAGCGTTTTGATGTGCCAGCTGCGTCTTATAAGATCGAAAACCTCATACTCTTAGCTGCTAAGACGTGGTGACATGCTACATCAGGAAATACCATGTTCAGGAAATAAATAACAAACAACTGTTTTACAATGAATTGCATACTAAATTTATTGGGCCCCTGTAGCTTGACATTTTCTTTTCATTACAAGATCGGAAATATCAGGCGTCAAAGTGTTCGTAGCGTTAATGCGGAGGTTGGTGTTAATTGTTGCATCCTGAAGAAAAGATCGTTCCTAACTTTTTACTCGTTTAATTGCTGAGAAAAGCTGCTCACAGCAACACGTAGATCCAAACATGCACATAATTTGAGCGGCATTGTTGTGACGCTTGGAAAATGTTTTTTTCTGTAATGAACGATACCATCGTGACAAATTCAAAGTGTTGTAGTACCTCTCTCTCAACAAAGTTGAATTTTGCAAATCAATAATCTCCAATTGAAGTGACGATGACAAGTCATTGGCGGAAACTGAAAAAGGAGTGCTGAACACCTTAAGTTCCATTTCCAAACTAGTGAGGTCTCGGAATCGTGTTTCAAACGACGTGATGAGCTGCTTTAACTTTGCTTGGTAATCGCCGAAAGTAGTACCTTCCGGTAGTTTTAAAGAAGCAAGACGATTGAAGAACGTTAAATGTCCATTACTCATCTGCCTCTCAAAGAAACGTAACTTTTCCATGATCGCTTTGATCTGGCCGTGCACGTCAACGATTAGCTGCCCTTTGCCCTGCAATGACAGATTTAAATTATTCAGATGTATACTTATGACAGCTAGGAACGCCAGGTCTGATATCCATTTTATATCTTTCAGACAACGCATTTCTTCCCCTTTCATTTCTAGAAAAAGGGATATTTCCTCGCCGGCCGGTGTGGCCGTGCGGTTCTAGGCGCGTCAGTCTGGAACCGCGAGACCGCTACGGTCGCAGGTTCGAATCCTGCCTCGGGCATGGACGTGTGTGAGGTCCTTAGGTTAGTTAGGTTTAAGTAGTTCTAAGTTCTAGGGGACTGATGACCTCAGCTGTTAAGTCCCATAGTGCTCAGAGGCATTTGAACCATTTGATATTTCCTCACGAATGGCAAAGAAAACATCAAGAACTTTTCCCCAACTCAGCCAACGAACTGTACTGTGGTAAGGTATATCCCCATACTCGCTTTCATATCTTTCAGGACTCCTTTGAACTGGCGATGATTCATACCGTGACGCCGCACAAAATTCACACACTTTACGACATCTTTCATTACGCCACCTAGATCTACTGTTTCAACACACAGTGCCTCTTGGTGAATAAAACACTGAAGAGTCAAAATGTCTTTCCCGAATTCGTCCCTCAGTTTATTGTTCAAACAAGAAGGAAAACCTTGGTGATGCCCGATCATTTGTGGTGCACCGTCTGTCGCTACAGAATGGAGCTTACCCCACGGCAAATTCATATTGTCCACTGATTCACAAACAGCTTCAAAAATGTCACGTCCTGTTGCAGTGTAATCGAGTGGTACCACATCCGAGTGTTCTTCAGTTACTTGCAGCTCCATGTCGACACCACGCACAAAGACTGCAAGCTGAGCACAGTCCGAAATGTCGGTGCTTTCGTCAAGCGCTAGCGAAAATGCAACAAAGCGCTACGCCTTTTTCCTGAGCTGTGTCTCTAAATCCGCTGCCATGTCCAGGATTCGACGAGACATTGTTTGCTTCGACAGGCAGACCCCTTCAATTGCCTGCACCTCCCTCGGAAATAAACATTCTGCAACTGCTACCAAGCACGATTTTACGAGTGGTCCCAACGAAAACGGTTTGCCACTCGTCGCAATGATGTGAGCGACCCTTGCTCGAATTGCAGATTCAGTAGTGTTTCCTCCGCTCACATTCACCTGAAAATTATAAACGCATTACAGAACACGAACTATGTTGCATGTTTTGATACCCTCTGTATTACGAAACCGTTTTTAAACTTACATCTCCTGGTATGTCGTTCTTAAGCCTGGCTACCAGTCCTCTGCGTGCAACGCCTTCTACCTGATCGTAGTGCGCTGCGTGAAAACGTGTATAATGTCGTTGTACATTGTGCCTCTTCGCAGAATGAAATACTTTACGACATAGAAGACACTGCGGACGACCATCCCTCTCAATGAATAGAAAGGTATCCTCCAATAGAGGTACAGGGCCCCCGCGGCTAGTCATAGCTGTCATTAAACACGGATTATTGCGTCAGTTACGGCTGCATGCGGCCAGGGGGCAGTGAGTTGGCTTTCCCCCTCCACGCGGGCTCCAAGCTGCCGCAGTGAGCGCTCCGGAGCGCTCCGGCTCCCTGGAGCTCGGTTGTAACAGTCTGTTACAGGACTTAATGCGGTCAGGTGTGACAGTTTCTGGAACTCCATTTCACTACGACAGCCCTAGTTTTCCGACGCGTATGCGACCGAGCGTTGTCGTCAACATGGAATGTCCCTCCTATATGGTGTCATAAAAATTAGTCATCAAAAAGTGATATGACTATGTGGATGGAAGTTTAAAAAGGAATTAAATAATTTTAAGAATTCAATCTTATTATTAATAATAAAATTGCCTGAGGTGCGCCAAATTCCTCCATCATTCCCCACACATTAATTATAAATTTTACTGTTGCGTCTCATCGAGAGCCTATTTTTGAAAACTATTTTACCAAAAGCATTTCACGCCATTTTTAGTGATATGTTATTTCTGATACTGTACAACCAGTCATCGTGTTAAGCTGACCAAAATTCAAAAGCTCATCAACTGGTTTTATGACCTCATTCCTGATTTCTACTATTTCCTCTTCACTGTATTGATTATACATCAATTTAGTGCAATTATGATAAGTTATTAGGCCAAATTTCAAACTCTACTAAGTTTCTTATCTCGTAATTGAAATTCATCTGAGCCAGAGACGACATGTACTCTATCAGCATCTAAAAGAACGTTTTTCAGGCGTGTTCCACTCACACGTATTCTTTCTTCGCTTTACTGTTTAAGGAACTGCCGAAAATTGTTTTGATGATATGAATTCACCTTGCCTAATTCCTCTTTAAATAAGATTTTATCACTGTACTGCTGAAGTCTAACGGAAGCTCTGTCAGTGCCACATGCACGCTTCAGTATACTCCCATACATCAAATTACTTTCTTATTTCTCGATGGTTGTTACTACACATTTTTCAAGATCTATGAATAGTGGGTGAGACGATAATTCACACTTATTGCCTCATTCTGTAAATTCGTTCACGATTTTCCATAGTCCATCGTGCTGTATCAAGTTCTAAAATGACGTTATTTCTTTGTCTGCTTATAATCTAATACTTTTTGTGCTGTTGGTGCTAATGTAGTAAATATGTTGTACATTATGGAGAGGAAGCCTATACGACTACGTTATTTTATTTCTTTCCAGTCTTTGAAAATTTTCTTACTGTGCAGACATCCTGAAAACGATTTTGCAAGTTCCTTTCTATTACATTTCCTGCAGCTTCAACCATTTCTTATGTACCTCATTTTCAGGAGCGTTTCTGTCTTCATAACTCAAATGGTTTTATACGTCTCATCGTCTGGAATGTCATTCTCTTTTCAGTAAATTCCGTCAGTGCTTCCAGTACATCGGCTGCGTTACAAAAAGATTTGAAGATAATGTGGAATGTTTTTACAATTATCTACCTGATTTTAGTTAATGTATCGTCTGCCTTCTTAATTAATGACCTGTGCTGCCTACCAAATACAAGTTGTCCTTTTGTTTTCTTCATATTGTGATTGTTGTTAATCGTTTACCTTACATAATTGTCATTCTTAGTTAGCTTTATGTTTCATGGATCATTTGTACCATTAATCACAGTGATCTGGAATTAGCGATTTTACTTCCATCTTACCATACATACTCAGTACTACTATGCCTACATGCAGACCATTTACAACATTTTTCTATTTATTTAAAATACAGATGTGTATTACTAAGTCCTGCCCACTACCTTAAAAATATTACACAAATAGAAATTCTTCTACAGAGTACAAGGAGTTCTCAACTATAAAGTTTTTCAGTTTGTTTTTAAATTTACCTTTACTGCCTGTCAGACGTTACATAGCATTGGGAAAGTGATACAAAATTTTGGTGGCAGCATTGTGCACCCCTCTTTGTCCTAAAGCTAACTTTAATATGGAATAATGAGTGTTATATTTTTTCTGGTACTGTAATTACTGTAATTTTTTCGACTGTATTGGACTACTTACAACACCTTCATGAGGGAATAAATTTACTGCGAGGCAGTAGTTAAATTGCCTAACTCCTGAAACAGACGTCTACAAGATTATCGCAGGTGAGCACCACAAGTTATTCTTAATTCACTTTCCTGGACAATGAAAACTTTCTTTCTTAAAGATGAGTTACTCCGAACATTATTCCATATGGTATCACTGAATGAAGATGTGCAAAATATGTTAACTTACTGATCTGTCTGTCACAAGACCAGCTGTAATTCAAAGTGCAAATCTGGCTGGACTGAGTTATTTCAGGAGTTAAAAAATGTGTTTTTTTTTTAATTTAAATTATCATCAGTATGAACACCGAAATCTTTTGAAGTTACCATGCTGCTGTAGTGCCTCTAGATGTGAAAAACTGAATATGCTACACGTTTTTGAAATCTGTGAGGCCAAAAGCAGAAAACCACTCAATAACACTTTTGAGAGTATTATTTACCGTCTCTTCTCTTGCTGTATGAATGTTTTGATTGATTACAGTACTCCTGTTATCTGCAAAAATAACTTATTCTGGTTATTGTATATTAGACGGAAAGTCGTATACATATATGAGAAACAATAACCTACCTAAGATTAAGCCTTATCGAACTCCTTTGATTGGATTATTGAGTACAAAATTCTGTGGATTTTTTTTTTAAGATGTAACATCCATTTTCTAGCTATACCATCAATACCTTTAAACCTAAGTTTATCTTCGACGATATTGTGATCCTCTCGAAACAATTTCCAGGTGCATTTGTTTACTTCAATATATTCACTCTTTCAGGGGCGCCGACTTATAAAAAATGATTGGGGGTGGTAGGGTGGTATAATGAGGGTCTTGCCCCACGAAATTTTCTAAATTTTAGATGAAAAATAGTGAGTTTTAAAGTTTTTTAGGCATTTTAGAGTCATATGGTCAGTGAATATATAGCTCTGAAAAGACTGAAATTATATTTAAATAAATCCTAAACTATCATTAAAAGAATAAAACATAAAATATTGCTGTCGCACAGCAATAGCACTTTGATTAATATGTGAAATAGCTAATCTAAGCTTACTTTGAATAAGGCTCAGCGTTCATTAAATAAAAAACAATATCTCAAAGTTAATGCTTTAATATAGTTAATACAGAGTGCCTAATACGTTCAGTCAAAAAGTATGTAAACAGCGGGTTTTAATTGGATCTTACACTCTAAAAATATTTAATTATCTGAAAATAACTACAGTGCTATAGTAATACAGTAATATAGTACTAAACTAGTACTAATATTTCGAAACTGAAAATTTAACATTATGTATGTATTTAATTCTCTATTTTATAATGATTTTTAATATTGCCCTAAATGCCATTATTAGTGTCTTTAGAAAGATGCAAATGTCGACCGTCTGACTGGATTACTGAATATGAAGTCGTTGATGACTGGTCGGATATCTAATTCATCCAAAACCTCTTGGTGGACATGAAGAACAGCCAAGTTGTTCAATCGGTCGCTTGTTCAACTGCAATGACCTATGTGAGTCCAACTGAAGCAAATCGCTCAGTAATGCAAGATTGCACCGTTCCACAAACTTTAATATAAACAGCTTTGTGGTATTCCTTCGGGGTTTTGACAGTGTGCGGTGAGCTGGCTTCTTTGTTTTCATACTTCTTTGATATACTTAGATTCCGAGGAAGCGAAGGATCATTAACTTGTGAAGGTTATCCTTTTAAACACAATTCCCAAAAGTGTTCAAAACTATCACGCCTTCCATTCAATATACAAATCAATCCCTCATATATTTTTTCTAGATTAGTAGCACTTAGATGAGGGCATTGAATTTTTTCATTGGCATCCTCTACTGGGTTCATTGCATGTCAATAAAGACGTAAAAGGAAATAAGTCTTGAATTGTAAATTGACTCAACGTAGCCTGCAGATTTGTATACTGCCTCTGTTTTGTCCTCTGCAGAAAATGTTTAAAAAAACTCTAGAAGTTCTTCAAGACACTAGGAGCTCGCATAGTCCATGGAGTCGGACAAAGGGGTGTTTATTAAGCCCTTGGCTAAAGCCATAATATCCCCCATAGACGTAAGAAGACGGAGACAGTCTACAACTGCCAAGTCTAAACTGTGAGCAGTGCAGTGCACATAACGTGCTTTTTGTTGTATATCCAAAACTAACTGTTTCAGTCCTTTGAACTTACCTCTCATATTCGAGGCCCCATAATAGCACTGTCCTCTTGAGTTATCCACTGACAACTCAAGACGAGTAAAAACGTCTTTAAATACTAAACAGAGTTTGTGATTCAGTGTTGGGCGTCTCGTATAAGCCTATAAAGTCTTCGTTGATGATTAAGGAATCATCGACAGTAAGAATACAAAATGACACTTGTTCATGAATCGAAGAATTTCCTAGTAGATCAACGATTTCGTTATGAATATCGTGGGACTTCCACTTATACCCCGAACGCCCTAACCAATCGTTAAACTCAGGTATGTCATTCTTTCGGAGTTCCAACAATTGAAAAAAATTTAAGTTTACATCTTCGTGCCCTCTAATTGCTAGTCCTTGTCGGCTTAGAAATTGCACGGTAGTAAAAATTGTCTCAAGAGCTAAACAGCCTTCTTCATATCACTGTCTAACTGTTCATTCAATTGGGAGACCATACTTCGGTTAGTGATAGAACTTAGTTTCAGAACACCTTTATGCGTAAACGTATTTTCATGAAGACGGAATTTTTCCAAAGCCTTTTTGCAGTTAGAATATCCTACGGAAGTAAATGGATCTTCTTTCTTTTGAAGAAAATTGTAATAGATTTTTAGCATCTGCCTCTTTGCTGATTTTGCAAAAAATGTTTTCGGTAGATGCTTCATATTCTAGCCGTGTATATTTGATCAACCAAGACTTCTGAAATGATCTTCCCTTACCAGCTTGTCTAGATTTCAGCTGTGAACGGTTCTTGCCTGAAGATGACGAAGCAACTGACGGCACAATAATTACTGGAGGTTGACTTGCAGTACCATCAGCTTCCAAGTGCGCCTTTTTGGTAACAAAATATGTCTAACATGCTGAACTCTTTGCTTAATTTAATCTGACATACTTCCAGTTGCTGAAATGAATTGTCACAATCAATGTTTGCCATCCCACTTTGAAATATATTTTTGCTCTATGACCAAGTACAAATATTAAGTAGTTTATGACAGTCACTTATGGTGTGTTTACTTTTCTGTTTGCTAAAATGTAGTCAGTTTCACTTGTTTTTTCTTTCAGTAAGGATGTTTTATTGATTAAGATGTTGTTCTTGGTAAATTCTACTAATGTGAGATCTCTGTCATGTCTTGTGAGATATCTCATGTTTTTCACAAAGGAATCAGTTTGTACTTTTTGTCTAACTTAGGCATTTAAATTTTTCATTATGGTCCTGAGGTGGAAATTCCTGTCATTTATTAGTATCTGTAAATATTTGTGGAGGTCTTCTACCTTCTCATTAGGTTGTAGCAGGATAGTGCATGGATATGAGAGTGTTACATTTATTTCAAGTCTCGCTATTTATGGGAGATTGCTCCATTATCTGCAATAATGTTTTCAGTTTTCTTGTTAACAGTACAGCTCCACTTGAGTTTCCTCCCAGCTCTGTTCGTTTGTAGTAAATAATTTGTTCGCCGCACTTCTGACAACCTTACTATAACTAAAAAAACTAGTGCATTCAGGCAATAGAACTGGTTTGCACTTCTCCTTTATACACAGTATTATCAAGAGTTAAAAAGCAGCTTTACGAACTGACGTGCGTGTCGCATTCTCTGCGTGCTTGGTCATTTCCATCTGGTTACTATCTCTTGAAACACTGTACTTTACTGCTTAAAGACCAGGCTGTTGTTGCAAAGATCCACTGTTCATTTCACACTTGCTTCCAAATGTTTTTTAGATACTGAGGATTTCATTACTTCTTGCTGTGTGTGTTTATCAAAAATACAGGTTAACTGGCTCTCTGTAGCTCCTAGAATAATATGGAGTAATACAATGACCAACCTCCGGACAGAAGAATCGATGATTAGGGGGAACTTGTCAATGAAAGCTTCCCGCTGTTGTCTGGAAGAAATTACAATGGAAAGACGAAAAACTGGCCTGGGCGGTGCCTTACACTTCATACTGCCCATAACTGTCTGCGCAGTTTCCGATCTCAGTATCACCCGAAATTTATTTAAAATCGAGGCATTGTTCTTCTCAGTTTACACCAATTCCATTAGGCTGGAAAATGTGAGGGATCCTTACATATGAATTCACGGTCACTCTTTAGATGGCACTCTTTTGTATCTTCTTTCTAGAAAGTTCTTAAATTAAAAGATCCACGGAGGAAGCCATCTTTCCAGCAACTTCACAAGTCACCAGGGATTCATTACGAGACAATGTGGTCTGCTAAAGATGAAGACCACACAATAAATTTCGAAAACTATGCAGTATGATACAGTACTCCTGTGCGCTTACCCAGAATACTACTTTTAAATAGGATTTAATATGTATTTGAATTTTTAAACCTTCCACATCACAAGTGGACTGCGTCCTACAGGACTTCTTTTTTCCTGCTCATATAGGTGAAAGTAATAACATTTACGGTCTTTAATGTTAGCAAGAAAGCTGCTGCAAAACGACTAAGTGGTCGTTCAAGGACGCAATGGAAGGATCGAGTATTAACAATCATGAAACAAATGCAGCCGACAGCAGTGAATGATGTAGCTAGAGACCGGCGGCGATGGACTACGATATGCAGATTCAAGCGGCTCACTTGAAAAGGTGTCCTCAATCGTTTGGTTCCTAAAATCGAACAAAAGCGTGGCACAAAAATTGCAGTTGGGACGATAGTAAGGATCGAACCCTACCCTGTACAAATATTACACTTTTTCCGGTAAAGGGATCTACTCACATTGCATTCATCGAGCCTGGTTGTTGGACCTATGATGGTCTATGTCCCGCTTGTGTAACCGTCAACGGTGTTCGACGGACCATCCCCTGCCACTTGGGAGACGCAACCTCTGTGATCTACAGCGGTGCCATCTGAGTCAAGACTGATGAGTGGCTGTGGATGCCATCGTCCAGCAGACCTTCTGGTGGCCTAACCAACTGGTCCAGGGAGCACATCACCCCATAATTGTGCGTGCATACATCTGATGCCACCCACATTCTCTTTCTTTGGACAGACTTCAGCGCTGCTGGCTATTCTCCTGTCGGCTGGCCACAGAGTGATAAAAATGAAATGAGCGTATGGTATTGTTGGCCGGGGGGTCCCATCCCCCTAAGTTCGGCCGCCGAGTGCGAGTCTTATTTCAGTCGACGCCACATTGTGCGACTTGCGTGCCGGTGATGAGGATGAAATGATGATGAGGGCAACACAACACCCTTGCAAGGGAAGCAAGCACGTTACCACCCAGCTAAGCAGGCGGACTAACAGGGTGATTTCTTATGACGTGAGGCACTTGGTGCATAACTGCTGGTGGCTCTCCTGCACGCCGTCTGTGGTACGATCAGGCATGCCCAGGTCACCCACTTTCCGTAGCTCCTAGTAGGCGTGGCTGGAGCGGACGCTGGTCCTGTGATGTCTCTGGTCGCACACACGTGCTGACGTCGGCGTGTTCCTGTGTGCGCACTGCTTCTGCTACGCTGCTGGAGGCAGCTGAGGATTTCAGAGCAATATATATTTGTGCATTGTGTATTGTGGGTGTGTATTGAGCCGGGGACCTAGAAGCGACAGAGAGGCTTCGTCCTGCCGTGGCCCTCAGTTGTTCACAACACCACAGCAGGACACAGCAGTCCACCCACCCCACCGCCGTCCCACAACGAACCCAGGGCTATTGTGCTGTTCGATCTCCGGTGGACCCCCCACCCCCAGGAACGTTGTCTCATACAAGACGAGTACAGCCCCAAATGTTTACGTGGTAGAGTAATTCTGGTGTACGTGCACGTGGAGACAGTGTTTGCGCAGCAATTGCTGACATAGTGAAACTGAGGTGGAATAAGGGGAACCAGCCCGCATTCGCCGAGGCAGATGGAAAACCGCCTTAAAAACCCTCCACAGGCTGGCCGGAACACCGGACCTCGACACTAATCCGCCGGGTGAATTCGTGCCGTGGACTGGCACGCCTTCCCGCTCTGGAAGCAACGCGTTAGACCGCGCGGCTAGCCGGGCGGGCTAGTATATGTTTACTTTGTTAATGATGTTTACTAGTACCTAGTGTCCTACAGGCATCAACCCAGTTCACGCTGAACCACTGAGACCTACAATAGTAGAGGACATAACCACGGATTTACACTACTGAAGTTAATAAATCCACCGAGAAGGAAAGAAGAGCTTTCGTGCTGAAAAGAGCAAAGACAAAACAAGAGAAGTCAGGACTCGTGCGGATGCATACAGACTATTGTTTTTCGTGCGCTCTATTTTCAAGTGGAACAAGAAAGGGAATAACTAGCACTGATACGATGCACCCTTTGGCTTATGGAGATGTATGTTGGTGTGGATGCAGATGTAAACTCCTGTTTTTTTTGCTGACCGGTGAATACTTTGCCCCTTCCGAATGTGAGGGGGAGACTCCAAATAGAACACGCTGAACTATCTTGTCTTGTACACTGTCTGACAACGATTGGTCCATACCCGGAGTATTAATACGCAGTGTTTGTAATTACAGTTACAAACTTGTAGGGCTTGTACGGAGGAGTGATTACATAATATTCTGAATAGGAACCCATGTCCGGAAACGTGCCGTTTCCGTTCTACGACGGTTTCAGTTCAGATGTCTAGCTCATCCACTTCTGTTTGAGGAACTGAATGAGGCGTGATGCAGTACAATTATTAGGCAATTCGAAAGGAAACGTAACGAAACATCCATTTATCACTTAAGCACATTTTGTAAGTAGGCTGTTTATGTTTTCTTATTGGCAACGTTACGTAGCGCTCTGTAGGAAAATCACTGGCTGTGCTGTGTGCAGTCTGTGGCTAGTTTGCATTGTTGTCTGCCATTGTAGTGTTGGGCAGCGGCAGCTGGATGTGAACAGCGCGTAGCGTTGCGCAGTTGGAGGTGAGCCGCCAGCAGTGGTGGATGTGGGGAGAGAGATGGCGGAGTTTTGAAATTTGTAATACTGGATATCATGAACTGCTATGTATATTATAATTTTTCAACACTATTAAGGTAAATACATTGTTTGTTCTCTATCAAAATCTTTCATTTGCTAACTATGCCTATCAGTAGTTAGTGCCTTCAGTAGTTTGAATCTTTTATTTAGCTGGCAGTAGTGGCGCTCGCTGTATTGCAGTAGTTCGAGCAACGAAGATTTTTGTGAGGTAAGTGATTTGTGAAAGGTATAGTTTAATGTTAGGCAGGGCCATTCTTTCGTAGGGATTATTGAAAGTCAGATTGCGTTGCGCTAAAAATATTGTGTGTCAGTTTAAACACAGTCATGCATAATTTTTCTAAGGGGACGTTTCAATTTATTTGCGTTAACACTTAAACGTTACGCGTTTACATTATTCCAAAACAAAAAATAGTCGACCATACTGTACATACAGAACAGTACTGATGCCTTACAACGTCGTTGTCCAGACATTGTACCTACGAAGCGTGTTCTGGTACACTCTCCGTGCCTCCTGGTGCCTCTTCAGTTCCGAGTGCGGCGGCCAGAACTCGTGCCAGCAGATGTTCCTCTGTCTCTTCACGAGTTTCGTAGCAAGGCTGCCGCTAGGAGACTTCAGGTGACTGTTGTAGTACATGTCGTCCTGTCTACCCTGTTGCATATCAGGTCAAGCAAATCTGACGTTTTGCTTTCCCCCAGCAGGTGTGAACATGTTACACATCTGAACTGAAACCATCGTAGAACAGAACGTTGCATTTCCGGACACGGGTTTCTGTTCTAAATGTTATTTCTTCACTCACCTCTACAAGTCCTAGAAGTTTGTAACGGGAATTTACGAACACCCTGTATAGAAACAAGAGGAAAGAGCAACCCAGCTGCTGTTGTGGGATCATCGGTACACCTGGCCTCGTCCTACTGATAGTCCAGCTGATGAATCCTTGATGGTAGAAGGGAGACAGCAACTTCAGGGCACTACTATCTACGTTACGTTGTGGGATATGGAGAAATTTGGTTTCTCGAACGGAATAGCTTTCATTTTCGTACAGACAACCAAAAGAGAGCTTGATAACCTACTAATACGTGTCCACGATGGAGGATGTAAACGGTTCAATATCAGGAAAAAAATAAACAGCATAAAAGAAAGTGTGTCCAGTAAACTGTCAGCCAGTCTTCGGATTCGGATCCAGTTTGTCTTCAAATCCGAAGTGGAGTCTGAAAGGGAGATTTTATCTCCAGTACCTAACTTATCGTGCATAACGTGAAACGGAAGTTCTTCTGTACACTGTCAACTTGATTTCGTATCCACGAGGTTCCTGAAGTTACTGCGAAGTGGAAACCGAACGTAGAGTAATGTAGGACCTGAGCTACTTAAAATGATTTACAGACTGTTACGGCAGTTACCCTCCCCTCCCTATATTTTAGTGACAAATTTCTTTCATTTTTCTTTTCTGTCACGTTTTCAAGAAGGGTCATAGGATAGCTGCACATAATTAGAGGCCTATATCGCTGGTGTCAATCTATTTTAGTATTATGGAACATTTTTATGCCCACGTATTATGTTGTTTTTGAAGACCGAAAATTTCCTATATAAAAACGACATGGATTTCGCAAACACAAATCTTGTGAAGCTCAACTCGCTCTGTTCCTCTATGAGGTCCAGAGAGCCGTAGACGTCAGCTCTCAGGTAGATGCAGTCTTCCGTGACTTCAGGAAGGCATTTGATACGGTTACGCACTGCTGTTTAGTGAAAAAATGAGGTTACCGAGTCTCGTACCAGATCTGTGACTGATTCAGGACTTCTTTGTAGTTAGAACTCAACATACCACTCTGAACGGAACAAAACTGACAGTTGCAATTTAGGAAGTGTCCCAGGGAAGTGCGTTGGGTTCAAATGGTTCAAATGGCTCTGAGCACTATAGGACTCAACTGCTGTGGTCATAAGTCCCCTAGAACTTAGAACTGCTTAAACCTAACTAACCTAAGGACAGCACACAACACCCAGCCATCACGAGGCAGAGAAAATCCCTGACCCCGCCGGGAATCGAACCCGGGAACCCGGGCGTGGGAAGCGAGAACGCTACCGCACGACCACGAGATGCGGGCAGTGCGTTGGGACCGCTACTCTTTACAGCATATAAAAATGTTATAGTGGATATAGTGGATAGTGGAAGTGAAACATGGACGACAAAAAGTTTAGACAAGAAGAGAATAGAAGCTTTCGAAATGTGGTGCTTCAGAAGAAAACTGACAGTTGCAATTTAGGAAGTGTCCCAGGGAAGTGCGTTGGGTTCAAATGGTTCAAATGGCTCTGAGCACTATAGGACTCAACTGCTGTGGTCATAAGTCCCCTAGAACTTAGAACTGCTTAAACCTAACTAACCTAAGGACAGCACACAACACCCAGCCATCACGAGGCAGAGAAAATCCCTGACCCCGCCGGGAATCGAACCCGGGAACCCGGGCGTGGGAAGCGAGAACGCTACCGCACGACCACGAGATGCGGGCAGTGCGTTGGGACCGCTACTCTTTACAGCATATAAAAATGTTATAGTGGATATAGTGGATAGTGGAAGTGAAACATGGACGACAAAAAGTTTAGACAAGAAGAGAATAGAAGCTTTCGAAATGTGGTGCTTCAGAAGAATGCTGAAGATTAGATGGGTAGATCACATAACTAATGAGGAGGTATTGAATAGAATTGGGGAGAAGAGAAATTTGTGGCACAACTTGACTAGAAGAAGGGATCGGTTGGTAAGACGTGTTCTGAGGCATCAAGAGATCAGCAATTTAGTATTGGAGGGCAGCGTGGAGGATAAAAATCGTAGAGGGAGACGAAGAGATGAATACACTAAGCAGATTCAGAAGGATGTAGGTTGCTGTAGGTACTGGGAGATGAAGAAGCTTGTACAGGATAGAGTAGCATGGAGAGCTGCATCAAACCTGTCTCTGGACTGAAGACCACAACAACAACGTAATGCAGAGCGTCGGAAGCTCAATGAGGCTGTTTGCAAATGATGCGGTTGTCTATAAGAAGACAGCAACGCTAGGAGATTGTAACGCACGTCAGGAAGAGCTGCAGAAGACTGGTCAACGGTGCAGCGATTGGCAGTTGTTTCTGAATGTATACAGGGTGGTCCATTGATCGTGACCGGGCCAAATATCTCACGAAATAAGCGTTAAACGAAAAAACTGCAAAGAACGAAACTTGTCTAGCTTGAAGGGGGAAACCAGATGGCGCTATGGTTGGCCCGCTAGATGGCGCTGCCATAGGTCAAACGGATATCAACCGCGTTTTTTTAAATAGGAACCCCCATTTTTATTACATATTCGTGTAGTACGTAAAGAAATATGAATGTTTTAGTTGGACCACTTTTTTCGCTTTGTGATAGATTGCGCTGTAATAGTCACAAACATATGGCTCACAATTTTAGACGAACAGTTGGTAACAGGTAGGTTTTTTAAATTAAAATACAGAACGTAGGTACGTTTGAACATTTTATTTCGGTTGTTCCAATGTGATACATGTACCTTTGTGAATTTATCATTTCTGAGAACGCATGCTGTTACAGCGTGATTACCTGTAAATACCACATTATTGCAATCAATGCTCGAAATGATGTCCGTCAACCTCAATGCATTTGGCAATACGTGTAACGACATTCCTCTCAACAGCGAGTAGTTCGCCTTCCGTAATGTTCGCACATGCATTGGCAATGTTGACATGTTGTCAGGCGTTGTCGGTGGATCACGATAGCAAATATCCTTCAAATTTCCCCACAGAAAGAAATCCGGGGACTTCAGATCCGGCGAACGTGCGGGCCATGGTATGGTGCTTCGACGACCAATCCACCTGTCATGAAATATGCTATTCAATACCGCTTCAACCGCACGCGAGCTATGTGCCGGACATCCATCATGTTGGAAGTACATCGCCGTTCTGTCATGCAATGAAACATCTTGTAGATCATTACTTAGGAAATCGGCATACATTGCACCATTTAGATTGCCATCGTTAAAATGGGGCCCAATTATAGTTCCTCCCATAATGCCGCACCATACATTAACCCGCCAAGGTCGCTGATGTTCCACTTGTCGCAGCCATCGTGGATTTTCCGTTGCCCAGTGGCAGAACTGTACACGACGTTCAAAGTCGTCGCCATGCAATTCCTGGTGCATAGAAATATGATACGGGTGCAATCGATGTTGATGTTGCATTCTCAACACCGACGTTTTTGAGATTCCCGATTTTCGCGCAATTTGTGTGCTACTGATGTGCGGATTAGCCGCGACAGCAGCTAAAACACCTACTTGGGCATCATCATTTGTTGCAGGTCGTGGTTGACGTTTCACATGTGGCTGAACACTTCCTGTTTCCTTAAATAACGTAACTATCCGGCGAACGGTCCGGACACTTGGATGATGTCGTCCAGGATACCGAGCAGCATACATAGGACACGCCCGTTGGGCAATTTGATCACAACAGCCATACATCAACACAATATCGACCTTTTCCGCATTTGGTAAACGGTCCATTTTAACACGGGTAATGTATCGCGAAGCAAATACCGTCCGCACTGGCGGAATGATAAGTGATACCACGTACTTATACGTTTGTGACTATTACAGCGCAATCTATCACAAAGCGAAAAAAGTGGTCCAACTAAAACATTCATATTTCTTTACGTACTACACGAATATGTAACAAAAAATGGGGGTTCCTATTTAGAGAAACGCGGCTGATATCCGTTTGACCTATGGCATCGCCATCTAGCGGGCCAACCATAGCGCCATCTGGTTTCCCCTTCAAGCTAGACAAGTTTCGTTCTTTGTAGTTTTTTCGTTTGATGGTTTTTTTCGTGAGATATTTGGCTCGGTCACTATCAATGGATCACCCTGTACATATGTGACATATTGCACATGCGTTGGAGATATATCCACTGCTATATAATTACTGTAGTCACTTACAAATCGCTGGACACAGTAGCTACCGTAAAATACCTGAGAGTAACTATCCAGAGCACCCTTATGTGTAATGACCACAAAATAAATAGCAGGAAAAGCAGATGGCGGGCTGAGAGGCATAGGAAAAATCTCAAGGAAATATAATTCATGCACGAAAGAGGTGGCTTCGACTGATTCTAGAGAGTTACTAAAGTCTAGGACTGTTACCAGGCTGGTTTAATAGAAAAGACAGACAATATCCAACAAAAAGCGTCACCATTTGTTACAGGTTCGTTTAGTTGGCGCGAGAGTGTTGCGGAAATGCTCAACATACGCTAGTGGCAGAAACTACAACAGAGGCGTTGTGTATCACGGGAAGGTTTACTATTGTACGAGGATCTGCTGAGAAGTAACCCTCCCGATTTTTATGCGAATTTTTTAAAAATAAAACAAACATTACTAACATTCTACATCTTTATTCTTCATTTCTACATTTTTGCAGTCCTCTTCCGCTAGAGGTCTCCGAACTGTAGCGTGTTAGATGTCGCTCTGTGACTTAACTCCGTCGGTGCGTGAGCAATGTGCTGCAATCGAGTTTCGAATTCGAATAGTTCTTCGGCACATGGAGCACCTTCTGCTTCAGCAGTACGATGTCAACCACACACGAGCGCTACATCTGCTACAAACCGACGCCTTGGGTTCACTGTCATAGATCATCCTCCCTATAGTCCCGACTTCACCCCATCCGATTTTCATTCACTTTGATACTGATGAAGCGGTGCAAGTAGAGATGAGGTTGTGGCTCTATCAACATTCTATTATACACTGAGGGTATCAAAAAACAAGTCCCTCGTTGGGAGGGGTGACTAAGTTGGGAAATAAATATGTGGATATGAAGAATAAAGATGGACAATTTTAAAAAAACGTTTGATTTATTTAAAAAAAGCTTTAAGAGTTTCCAAATAAAAAATTCGGGGCCATTACTTTTCAGCATGCCCCCGTAATTCTGTGAGTTGGGCAATATATTACTTCCTCCCACATACTTCGTGCGAAATGACCACGACGAGAAAATGCAAGAAATTAGAGTTATTACGGAGGTTTCCCGACAATCATTCTTCCCACGCGCCATTCGCGAATGTAACATGGAAGGACGGATCAGAAAATGGAACCAGAAGTACCCTTCACCACACATGTGTGATGGATTCCAGCTTACAGATTTAGGGCACTTTTATTTTCACAAGTCCTTCTTGATCACACAGATTTCTTTACACTTTATTACCGGTTTCGGCTTACCGCCATCTTCAGATTTGTGGTAAATATAATATTGTGTAAGCGACCAGGTTCACTTAGTTAAGACTAAATATATACAGTATTAATGATGCACGAAAAATATAAAATATTTATAGCCATGTATAGTAGCAATACATACCGTTAAAATATTCTGGTAAAAAATCATCGTCAAGTTAAACAAGTGAGTATATGGTACGTGCTGATAATACTCAGATTGTGTCAGGTATTTATACAAGAACCTACTGCCAGCAGAGGGCACTTTACTATAGTACACAGTAAACCAGTGTCGCAAATACAAAGATTAAAATGCAGGATGCACTGTCTTTAGTTAAAATTTTTCTTTGACTAAATGAACGTCTGACATTAAAAACATATGCTGATATACTATATGTGATATTGGACTCATACCTGAAATCCATAAAAAGCATAAATACTGTACAATGCAGCATTAGCCTGGTTTGGTAACATACAAACTTTTATGAATGCCCTTTGACGCCCTATGCAACACTTTCATATTACTGTCTGTATGTCCTACCGAATATCTTTCACTGTCCAAATGTGAACCGAAAGCGCTCTTATTTTGACTATACGTATGTTCTCTAAAACGAGTCTGGAAATTTCTTCCTGTCTGACCGATGTAAAATCTATCACAGTCCTGGCAGCTAATCTTATAATCACCAGATTCTATATGTTTATTGCTGTCGTTGCCAACTTTGTGCCATAGCTTACAACCACTTATATCTTTCGCTTGAAAGCCAATTTTTATTTTCGTTTTTCTGAAGCGCTGCGCAATTCTGTGGGAAAATGCACCATGGTATGACATAACCCCCCCCCCCCCCCCCATGAACCATGGACCTTGCCGTCGGTAAGGAGGCTTGCGTGCCTCAGCGATACAGATGGCCGTACCGTAGGTGCAACCACAACGGAGGGGTATCTGTTGAGAGGCCAGACAAACATGTGGTTCCTGAAGAGGGGCAGCAGTCTTTTCAGTAGTTGCAGGGGCAACAGTCTGGATGATTGACTGATCTGGCCTTGTAACATTAACCAAAACAGCCTTGCTGTGCTGGTACTGCTAACGGCTGATAGCAAGGGGAAACTACAGCCGTAATTTTTCCCGAGGACATGCAGCTTTACTGTATGATTAAATGATGATGGTGTCCTCTTGGGTAAAATATTCCGGAGGTAAAATAGTCCCCCATTCGGATCTCCGGGCGGGGACTACTCAAGGGGACGTCATTATCAGGAGAAAGAAAACTGGCGTTCTACGGATCGGAGCGTGGAATGTCAGATCCCTTAATCGGACAGGTAGGTTAGAAAATTTAAAAAGGTAAATGGATAGGTTAAAGTTAGATATAGTGGGAATTATTGAAGTTCGGTGGCAGGAGGAACAAGACCTTTGGTCAGGTGAATACAGGGTTATAAATACAAAATCAAATAGGGGTAATGCAGGAGTAGGTTTAATAATGAATAAAAAATAGGAGTGCGGGTTAGCTACTACAAGCAGCATAGTGAGCGCATTATTGTGGCCAAGATAGACACAAAGCCCATGCCTACTACAGTAGTACAAGTTTATATGCCAACTAGCTCTGCAGATGATGAAGAAATTGAAGAAATGTATGACGAGATAAAAGAAATTATTCAGGTAGTGAAGGGAGACGAAAATTTAATAGTCATGGGTGACTGGAATTCGTCAGTAGGAAAAGGGAGAGAAGGAAACATAGTAGGTGAATATGGATTGGGGGGAAGAAATGGAAGAGGAAGCCGCCTTGTAGAATTTTGCACAGAGCATAACCTAATACTTGGTTCAAGAATCATAAAAGAAGGTTGTATACCTGGAAGAATCCTGGAGATACTAAAAGGTATCAGATAGATTATATAATGGTAAGACAGAGATTTAGGAACCAGGTTTTAAATTGTAAGACATTTCCAGGGGCAGATGTGGATTCTGACCACAATCTATTGGTTATGAACTGCAGATTGAAACTGAAGAAACTGCAAAAAGGTGGGAATTTAAGGAGATGGGACCTGGATAAACTGAAAGAACCAGAGCTTGTAGAGAGTTTCAGGGAGAGCATAAGGGAACAATTGACAGGAATGGGGGAAAGAAATACAGTAGAAGAAGAATGGGTAGCTCTGAGGGAAGAAGTAGTGAAGGCTGCAGACGATCAAGTAGGTAAAAAGGCGAGGGCTAATAGAAATCCTTGGGTAACAGAAGAAATATTGAATTTAATTGATGAAAGGAGAAAATATAAAAATGCAGTGAATGAAGCAGGCAAAAAGGAATACAAACGTCTCAAAAATGAGATCGACAGGAAGTGCAAAATGGCTAAGCAGGGATGGCTAGAGGAGAAATGTAAGGATATAGAGGCTTGTCTCACTAGGGGTAAGATAGATACTGCCTACAGGAAAATTAAAGAGACCTTTGGAGAGAAGAGAATCACTTGTATGAACATGAAGAGCTCAGATGGCAACCCAGTTCTAAGCAAAGAAGGGAAGGCAGAAAGGTGGAAGGAGTATATAGAGGGTTTATACAAGGGCGATGTACTTGAGGACAATATTATGGAAATTGAAGAGGATGAAGACGAAGACGAAATGGGAGATAAGATACTGCGTGAAGAGTTTGACAGAGCACTGAAAGACCTGAGTCGAAACAAGGCCCCGGGAGTAGACAACATTCCATTAGAACTACTGATGGCCTTGGGAGAGCCAGTCATGACAAAACTCTACCATCTGGTGAGCAAGATGTATAAGACAGGCGAAATACCCTCAGACTTCAAGAAGAATATAATAATTCCAATCCCAAAGAAAGCAGGTGTTGACAGATGTGAAAATTACCGAACTATCAGTTTAATAAGTCACAGCTGCAAAATACTAACGCGAATTCTTTCCAGACGAATGGAAAACCTGGTAGAAGCGGACCTCGGAGAAGATCAGTTTGGATTCCGTAGAAATGTTGGAACACGTGAGGCAATACTAACCTTACGACTTATCTTAGAAGAAAGATTAAGAAAAGGGAAACCTACGTTTCTAGCATTTGTAGACTTAGAGAAAGCTTTTGACAATGTTAACTGGAATACTCTCTTTCAAATTCTGAAGGTGGCAGGGGTAAAACACAGGGAGCGAAACGCTATTTACAATTTGTACAGAAACCAAATGGCAGTTATAAGAGTTGAGGGGCATGAAAGGGAAGCAGTGGTTGGGAAAGGAGTGAGACAGGGTTGTAGCCTCTCCCCGATGTTATTCAATCTGTATATTGAGCAAGCAGTAAAGGAAACAAAAGAAAATTCGGAGTAGGTATTAAAATTCATGGAGAAGAAGTAAAAACTTTGAGGTTTGCCGATGACATTGTAATTCTGTCAGAGACAGCAAAGGACTTGGAAGAGCAGTTGAACGGAATGGACAGTGTCTTGAAAGGAGGATATAAGATGAACATCAACAAAAGCAAAACAAGGATAATGGAATGTAGTCAAATTAAATCGGGTGATGCTGAGGGAATTAGATTAGGAAATGAGACACTTAAAGTAGTAAAGGAGTTTTGCTATTTAGGGTGTAAAATAACTGATGATGGTAGAAGTAGAGAGGATATAAAATGTAGACTGGAAATGGCAAGGAAATCGTTTCTGAAGAAGAGAAATTTGTTAACATCGAGTATAGATTTAAGTGTCAGGAAGTCGTTTCTGAAAGTATTTGTATGGAGTGTAGCCATGTATGGAAGTGAAACATGGACGATAACTAGTTTGGACAAGAAGAGAATAGAAGCTTTCGAAATGTGGTGCTACAGAAGAATGCTGAAGATAAGGTGGGTAGATCATGTAACTAATGAGGAGGTATTGAATAGGATTGGGGAGAAGAGAAGTTTGTGGCACAACTTGACTAGAAGAAGGGATCGGCTGGTAGGACATGTTTTGAGGCATCAAGGGATCACAAATTTAGCATTGGAGGGCAGTGTGGAGGGTAAAAATCGTAGAGGGAGACCAAGAGATGAATATACTAAGCAGATTCAGAGGGATGTAGGCTGCAGTAGGTACTGGGAGATGAAGAAGATTGCACAGGATAGAGTAGCATGGAGAGCTGCATCAAACCAGTCTCAGGACTGGAGAGCACAACAACATGACATAACCACAAACTTGTTGCCCTCTGGTTCTATTGGCTTCTTCCTGTCACATATTTTTTATTTTAATTTGTAATAAAGTTTCATTACGTCACGATCTTTATATCAAATGGTTCAAATGGCTCTGAGCACTATGGGACTCAACTGCTGTGGTCATAAGTCCCCTAGAACTTAGAACTACTTAAACCGAACTAACCTAAGGACAGCACACAACACCCAGCCATCACGAGGCAGAGAAAATCCCTGACCCCGCCGGGAATCGAACCCGGGAACCCGGGCGTGGGAAGCGAGAACGCTACCGCACGACCACGAGATGCGGGTGATCTTTATATCATTTGCCCTGGTTATTTGTTTAATCACACTTAATTCCTCTATCTCGTCATTAGGGGTAAGCGGCAGTTTTAGCATCCTGTTAAACATAGCTCTGAAGTATGCCCATTTATGCTTACTGGGGTGACAGGACTTTGCACTTATAATAGTGTCAGTGGCCGTTGTCTTCCTAAATATGCTAATTTTATGTCTTCCATCTCTTTTAGTTAATCTAAGATCCAAAAAACGTATACTTCCTTCTTCTTCCGACTCCAGTGTGTATTTAATTTTTTCGTGCATCTCACCCATCCTTTCTGCTATCCCGCGTATTTGACTTTCGTCACCTTTGTACAGTAGTATAATATCGTCTAAAAATCGTTTGTAATAGACAATTTTCTCGCAGACGTCAGGATTTTGTTCAAAAAACTTATTATCGAGCTCATTTATAAATATGTCAGCTAAAGTACCAGACAAGTTGTTGCCCATTGCGGACCCGTCCTTCTGACAAAAAAATCTTGTTGTTAAACTTAAAATAATTAAATGGCAACACAAGTTCCAAAATTTCCAACATTTCTACTATTTCACCCTGGCTAATCTTCTTATGTGTTAGCAAGTTCCGCCTTATAGTTTCCAACGTATCGTTTATTGGGACGTTGGTATATAGATTAATGATGTCAAAAGAAGCCAATGTAGTCCCATCTGGGATCGGTACATCTTTAATCTCATTCGCAAATTCATAACTATTCCTGACACTGAATGATTTTCTGTAAGTATATGCTGCTCTTAGTCTCTTGTTACATTCACTGTTCAGTTTGTAATTGGGATACGACATATTATTAATAATCGATCGAATTGGCTCTCCTTTCTTGTGCAACTTAATTTGCGAACGAAGCACAGGAATGGACGGTTTCATCATTTTTAATCTAAGTTTCTCTTTTCCATCCGGAACTATGTTATTATCTGCAAGAAATTTTTTGGTTTTTTGAATGTAATCGCAATCTTAAATTATGACAACCGAATTACCTTCGTCTGCTCTCGTAACTATAGCCTTATCCAATTTTTGATTTAAGCTTTTAAGTGCTTGTACATGTTTTGTATTTTTTTTCGTTCGTGACGACCTACTGCAGATATGGATTTATTAGTTTTTACTGCTATGCCCATTTGATCAAATTTATTAACTTTAGCCACGTCACACGCAACTTTTACCTCCGCAATAGTATTTTTAATTATGCCTGGTCTCAATTTCGGAGTAATACTAAAATGCAAACCCTTATTCAAAAGATCCATTTCACTATTCGTCATTTTTATGTTCGTGAGATTAACCACGCTATCTGCAAATTCATGCTTGCCTTACCGTTTTTTGTCTATTCTCACATTATTCTCGCCTGTAAATTAGTGATTTTCTTCCTATGCCTAACTGCAATCTTTTTCTGTTCATTGTCCACTACATTATTAACACCTTTCAAAACACATGAAAATTGTAACGGTGAGAGTACCGCGCCTAAAAGTAATTGAAGTCTGAAAGCTTCTAAATTACATTTTTCTTTACTCTTGTATGCTTCCCTAATTTCAGTCCTTATCCATAAAATCTCGCTTTTACGTTTCACACGTACTGCTCCTGCAGATTTACTGTTAATCCTCTGCTGGCAGTAGGTTCTTGTATAAATACCTGACGCAATCTGAGCATTATCAGCACGTACCATATACTCACATGTTTAACTTGACGTTGATTTTTTATCAGAGTATTTTAAAGGCACGTATGGCTGCTATACATGGCTATAAATATTTTATATTTTACGTGCATCATTGATACTGTATAGATTTAGTCTTAACTAACAGAACCTAGTCGCTTACACAGTATTATATTTACAACCGATCTGAAGATGGCGGTAAGCCGAAACCGGTAGTAAAGTGTAAAGAAATCTGTGTGATCAAGACGGTCTTGTGAAAATAAAAGTGCCAAAAATAAAATGTTTGCGGACTCATTTACGGACTTCATGTCTTCAGTTTATTATAGATTTACATTACATTTTTTTCTTCCGTTGTTTTATGTGGAAGATAATTTTAATAAGTTAACTAATAATATTTAATTACATAACACAGATTTCTTAGAAGAAACAAGTGCAGAACACAGCACTCTGCCAGAACGATCTTCTGTTAGCAGGGAGTGAGTTCATAAGTATGTACGAGGTACTTTAAAAATAACAAAAAATTTATATGAATTCTGTACAATTTATTTACGAAATATAACGCAAAAAGAAATGTTCTATGTTAATTATGTAATCGATGTACTACTAATAGAAATAAATGAATACATTTTAAAAACTTTTTCCTACTTCTTTTCTGGGGGGTTCGGGCTGCGCTGTACCTTGTGGTACTTCTGTTGACAGTGAAAAGCAGTTGCATCAAACACTAGACTCACAGATTAAAATGGAAATGTATTCTAAAAACAAAGATCCATAGAAAATCTTAGTAACTTAAGTATCGTCCCAAGGGTTTTGTACAATACACGCTACCCACCACGGACGTCTACAGAAACTTACCCATCTGGGGCAAGAATTTGAAATTGTTGTTTTCGATATGATTCATTTGATAAATCTGAATACGTGTCGTGCCTCAAAAACTAAATTTGAGAAGAGGTATACAAAATTTACTGCATCTCAAAAGATTAAAAGTTATCTACTCACAAGGAAACGTCTGAGTGCGAGGTCGCAAAAGGCCAATGATGAATACGCCATTCTACGCCTTGCATGTTGTCTACGCTGCAACCATAATATTGGTTGCTAATGCCAACAAGGGCAGGACTGGAAGTATTCAATGGTGGGCACAGCATGGGGATATGGAGCGTAGTCGAACTGCTTAGTCGACGAGTAACTCACAATAGCGCTACAGAGCTGGTGGTGTTGATACAGAGCAGAGCAATGGCAACGATAAAAAAGGAAACATCGCATCATATCAACAACAGCAGTTGCCGAAGAAGACATTTCATCACAAAGAAACCCGAGGAATGTCGCATAGTGAGAATGAAGTGGCAGATGAAATATTAGCGTTTCTGCATGAGGAGTACTATGATGACGATACGTAATTAACAAGTGAAAGTGGAATGTTTGGTGTCGTATACGCTCGACTGTGTGGACAGTGTACATGAGGAGTACAATGATGACGATACGTAATTAACAAGTGAAAGTGATATTTAAACAGGTGTCAAGCCACGTAGTTTATCATCCTTGTCGGACAGGGAGCCACAAATCCCGTCTACAGTGAAACGTAGTAAAGGGCAATTGGGTACTAAACATAATTACGTATATGGAAGATTGTAACGCCGGAAATGCATATCCTCCTAATTCCATCTATTGTACTATAATTTTTTCCTTATTTTGTTACCTCAAAATATGACATTTCTGTCTCTTTATATATATATATATATATATATATATATATATATATATATATATATATATATATACTCCTGGAAATGGAAAAAAGAACACATTGACACCGGTGTGTCAGACCCACCATACTTGCTCCGGACACTGCGAGAGGGCTGTACAAGCAATGATCACACGCACGGCACAGCGGACACACCAGGAACCGCGGTGTTGGCCGTCGAATGGCGCTAGCTGCGCAGCATTTGTGCACCGCCGCCGTCAGTGTCGGCCAGTTTGCCGTGGCATACGGAGCTCCATCGCAGTCTTTAACACTGGTAGCATGCCGCGACAGCGTGGACGTGAACCGTATGTGCAGTTGACGGACTTTGAGCGAGGGCGTATAGTGGGCATGCGGGAGGCCGGGTGGACGTACCGCCGAATTGCTCAACACGTGGGGCGTGAGGTCTCCACAGTACATCGATGTTGTCGCCAGTGGTCGGCGGAAGGTGCACGTGCCCGTCGACCTGGGACCGGACCGCAGCGACGCACGGCTGCACGCCAAGACCGTAGGATCCTACGCAGTGCCGTAGGGGACCGCACCGCCACTTCCCAGCAAATTAGGGACACTGTTGCTCCTGGGGTATCGGCGAGGACCATTCGCAACCGTCTCCATGAAGCTGGGCTACGGTCCCGCACACCGTTAGGCCGTCTTCCGCTCACGCCCCAACATCGTGCAGCCCGCCTCCAGTGGTGTCGCGACAGGCGTGAATGGAGGGACGAATGGAGACGTGTCGTCTTCAGCGATGAGAGTCGCTTCTGCCTTGGTGCCAATGATGGTCGTATGCGTGTTTGGCGCCGTGCAGGTGAGCGCCACAATCAGGACTGCATACGACCGAGGCACACAGGGCCAACACCCGGCATCATGGTGTGGGGAGCGATCTCCTACACTGGCCGTACACCACTGGTGATCGTCGAGGGGACACTGAATAGTGCACGGTACATCCAAACCGTCATCGAACCCATCGTTCTACCATTCCTAGACCGGCAAGGGAACTTGCTGTTCCAACAGGACAATGCACGTCCGCATGTATCCCGTGCCACCCAACGTGCTCTAGAAGGTGTAAGTCAACTACCCTGGCCAGCAAGATCTCCGGATCTGTCCCCCATTGAGCATGTTTGGGACTGGATGAAGCGTCGTCTCACGCGGTCTGCACGTCCAGCACGAACGCTGGTCCAACTGAGGCGCTAGGTGGAAATGGCATGGCAAGCCGTTCCACAGGACTACATCCAGCATCTCTACGATCGTCTCCATGGGAGAATAGCAGCCTGCATTGCTGCGAAAGGTGGATATACACTGTACTAGTGCCGACATTGTGCATGCTCTGTTGCCTGTGTCTATGTGCCTGTGGTTCTGTCAGTGTGATCATGTGATGTATCTGACCCCAGGAATGTGTCAATAAAGTTTCCCCTTCCTGTGACAGTGAATTCACGGTGTTCTTATTTCAATTTCTAGGAATGTATATTTATGCATTTATGTCGATGTATAATTGGTTTGTTTCGTAAATATTATTTGTATTTTTACGCTGGGTCTTGCCTAGCGAAAACTGCTATCGAACGATTACATCGATAGGTCGTGTGAAGAATCAAAGTGTGTAGGATCTTTGGTAGTGTGAACTCTGCCGCGTGGAGCGCGGGCAGAGAGAGTCTGGCTGGAGTAGCGAGTGGAGCAGGTGTGTTGTGTGTAGCTCCCGCGAGTTGCCGCGCTTTCGGGGTTTGGCAGCATGTAATTGCGCTCGACTTGCGATGATAGTTTCTGACATGGTGTCGCGGACGGGAAGCATTAGCTGGCGCACATCAAGAGCCCGTTTCGCCTGGTGACCGCGTCGAGAAGAAGGCGCGCCAGCATCCAGCTTCTGCAACAGCGACGGCCGACAATGAGTGACTGTCGCCACCTCCTCGATCGACGGCTTCAAACCTTCAATCAACCAACAAGGAAGACTAAAAGCACGTAAAGTTTCAGAACTGTATGGCAGACCTCAGCTTTTCAAATTGTTCCATTTGCCTCGCAAAATTACAGCAACTTAGCATGAACCTTTGTTGCTCATTGTCCCAATTGCATTGCCAAGCAGGGTCCCTTCCTTTTCCGAAATGAACCCGAGTGTCGTTGAAATTCAAACGCCATCATTAAAATAATATAATTAGATTTCACTGCTTTAATTTCAAAGTTCAGTTAAAGTATTCATAGCTGGCTACAATATTTAGATTACACGAGCACAAATTAAGAGTGCGAGTTTTGTTAGCATATTTTAGCTTACCTGTGATTGCAGCTCAGCTTGGTACGTACTAAATTTTACTATTGTTAATTGTTCAGAATCATTTAATTCAAGTTCAAAGTTAAATCTCTTGTTTATAAATTGCGTAGAGCCAAGTTGCTTTTGAAATGATTGTTGAGGTAGTCCAAGACTAACCGTAGTTTACTGGGTTTCGATGTGCTTCAGAAAGAAAGCTCACTATTAACTTCAGTCACTAAATTAACTTTCGATTTTCCGGTTTTATTAATTCTTTTGCTAAATTAAGTCAGAGTGTAGCGAAATTTATTACTTCTGACAAACTTTCAGTTTTCACACAACACGTGTCAACCTTCAGTTGCCACACTTCTAGTGCTAATTATATGTGTAATAACCTTTCTTTTTCAGTTACTATAGTAATTGTCCTTAGGACTGGCGACCGTGATTTCCCCCAAATCTCAAATATCTAATTACCGCTAGTTAATTGTTAACGTAACGGCCGCACATTTACTTTCTTTATTAACTTTACCCCTTTTCGAAATTAATTTCCACCAGTTTCATTTGCATTTTTCCTTTCATTTAGATGTAACCCTTTCCTCCCTCTTTACCGACAGATTGACTTCGGTGACGATTGCTTTCCCAAATTTCCATTAGGTACACGCGGTTTAATTTTTCACTGTCATTAAGGTCGATAAGTGAGGGGGAGGTTACAAGATCATCAGCAGGATATTAAAAAATCGGTTATGAACAGATTTAGAGTAAGTTTGCAGCAATATGACAGTGCAGTCCATAGGAAAAACTTGGGATATTCAAGGAAGACAAGGCACCCTTGTTACAAAAGCTAGTGTTTGCGCGACGCTCTATACGATTTACAAAATGTGCACGATAGTGACCTACTACGTTATTCACATCAAATTTCGTGTGACATACATTACAGTGATTTCAGGGGAAGCAGTGGATGATTGCTTAACTTCAAACAGTGCTACAGAATTGCAAGAAGTAAGACAACGAAATTTCAAACAGAGCGTCAATTTCTCGATGCACGTAAACTGCGGGATCGGCTCGAAAATTGGTATATGAAAGGAACTCTGGAAATTAGAGGTACCAACAGAGTTGTGTCGAGATCAACTAACATCAATGCCTTAACGCATTCGTATTCAATTATGCCGATTGTTAATCTAGAAGGTAAATCTGCTGGAAAGTTATTTAGTGTGCTGCGAGAAGTTGGAGGAGTTCTGTCCCCTACAATAGTCTCTCGTATGCGTGGTATTGCAAGGGCAGTTGGGAATCTTTGCGTCACAGCAAGCAAGAGTGGGATAATGGACGTAAGAGAACTACAACTTTAGTATAAGTACTGCTTTTTGCCAATAGGTGATCAAAATAACTTGATTTTGTTTGATTCTTGGTCTGTGTGTAAAAATCATACTCTTTAGAGCAAAAGTGTTTGACATTGCAATTCATACCACCTGGAACCACTAGACAAATTCAGCCTCTGGTTCTCTAAGAGTGGATACCTAGCTGAACGTCCTGCACGGTTTGTAACTCACAAAGAATTCGCCTTCGATCTTGATGGTGCGAGCTTTTATGATCACTGTGGCACGCCATTTTTCAATCGGTGTTTATGTTGCAAGTTAATGGTTTGTTCTGAAAATTTCTTGAATGTCGATTATGTCCATTTTGTGAAGTGTAATACATACATCCCATAGAAGGTTGATCTCTGCACCTCCCGGACACTCATTTTCTGAAGCCCCCCCCCCCCCCCCCCCCCCGGTGTACATGTGAGTCATCATAAGCTAACATTTTTGCTGTCATAATCGTTAACATAACAATTTCAAGTGAGTCTTACTAAAGATTAAACTTCCGACTTCGCATTCAAGGGGTTCGTTGTCAGTATACTGACGAAGACTGATTAATCTGATATCTGTAAGGTTAGCACGTTTAATTAGTAAATGCGTAGTAAATGTTCTTATATTAATAATATGACCATTGATACCACCTATTTTGTTCTTGTCTTGAGAACGAATATTGCTTTGATGCAGCTTTCCATTGTAGTCGATCTTTTGCAAGTCTTTTCGTATCAGCATAAATACTGCATCCCACATCTGCTTACTATACTCAAGAGATAGACTTCACCTACAGTTTTTACATCACTATCCCTCCAATTTGATCCATAACCAAATTAACTACTCCATACTAATATCCTTCATCATATCCCTTCTTTTAGTCAACTTCTCGCTGTTCAGTTCAGTACCACTTCGTTAGAGGTTTGATAAACTTCAGAACTCTTCTGTGGCATTACATTTCAAAAGATTCAATTCTCTTCTTGTCTGTCATGTTTTTCGTCCACATTTCTCTTTCATACAAGAATACGCTCCAAACAAAAACTTTCGAGAAAGGCTACGTAACACTTAAATTTATTTTCGATGCTAACTTATTTCTCTTTTTCTGAAAAATTTTCTTGCTATTGAGAGTCTGTATTGTATATCCTCTCCATTTCTACTATCGTCAGTAATTTTTCTGCACAAATAGCAACGTCTTCCACTATTTTCAGTGTCACTTTTACTAATTCAGTTCCTCCAGCATCCTAATACGCCTCAAAATAAAATTAATGCCTACCGTTTTCTAATCTTCTCTGTCCCCATGAACCATGGACCTTGCCGTTGGTGGGGAGGCTTGCGTACCTCAGTGATACAGTTAGCCATATCGTAGGTGCAACCACACGGAGGGGTATCTGTTGAGAGGCCAGACAAACGCGTGGTTCCTGAAGAGGGGCAGCAGCCTTTTCAGTAGTTGCAGGGGCAACAGTCTGGATGACTGACTGATCTGGCGTTGTAACATTAACCAAAACGGTCTTGTTGTGCTAGTACTGCGAACGGCTGAAAGCAAGGGGAAACTACAGTCGTAATTTTTCCCGATGGTATACAGAGTTACTGTATGGTTAAATGATGATACCGTCCTCTTGGGTAAAATATTCCGGAGGTAAAATAGTCCCCAATTCGGATCTCCGGAAGGGGACTACTCTAGAGGACGTCGTTATCGGGAAAAACAAAACTGGCGTTGTACGGATCGGAGCGTGGAATGTCAGATCCCTTAATCGGACAGGTAGGTTAGAAAATTTAAAAAGGGAATTGGATAGGTTAAAGTTAGATATAGTGGGAATTAGTGAAGTTCGGTGGCAGGAGGGACAAGACTTCTGGTCAGATAAATACAGGGTTATAAATACCAAATCAAATAGGAGTAATGCAGGAGTAGGTTTAATAATGAATAAAAAAGAGGAGTGCGAGTTAGCTACTAAGAACAGCATAGTGAACGCATTATTGTAGCCAAGATAGACAAGAAGCCCACACATTCCACAGTAGTGCAAGTTTATATGCCAACTATCTCCGCAGTGACGAAGAGACTGAAGACATGTATGATGAGACAAAGGAAATTGGATAGATAGTTAAGGGAGACGAATATTTAATAGTGATGGGGAACCGGAATTCGATAGTAGGTAAAGGAAGAGAAGGAAAAGTAGTAGGTAAATATGGAATGGGGGTAAGAAATGAAAGAGGAAGCCGCCTGGTAGAATTTTGCACAGAGTATAACTTAATCATAGCTAACACTTGGTTTAAGAATCATGAAAGAAAGTTGTATATGTTGAAGAGGCCTGGAGACACTGGAAGGTTTAAAAAAAATCAAATTTGTGTGAGATCTTATGGGACTTAACTGCTAAGGTCATCAGTCCCTAACCTTACACACTACTTAACCTAAATTATCCTGAGGACAAACACACACGCCCATGCCTGAGGGAGGCCTCGAATCTCCGCCGAGATCAGCCCCACAGTCGATGACTGCAGCGCCCTAGACCACTCGGCTAACCCCGCGCGACTGGAAGGTTTCAGGTAGATCATATAATGGTAAGGCAGAGATTTAGGAACCAGGTTTTAATTGTAAGACATTTCCAGGGGCAGGTGTGGACCCTGACCACAATCTATTAGTTATGAACTGTAGATTAAAACTGAAGAAACTGCAAAAAGGTAGGAATTTAAGGAGATGGGACCTGAATAAACTGAAAGAACCAGAGGTTTTAGATGGTTTCAGAGGGAGCATTAGGGAACGACTGACAAGAACAGGGGAAAGAAATACAGTAGAAGAAGAATGGGTGGCTTTGAGAGACGAAATAGTGAAGGGAGCAGAGGATTAAGTAGGTAAAAAATCGAGGACTAGTAGAAATCCATGGGTAACAGAAGAAATACCGAATTTAATTGATGAAAGGAGAAAATGTAAAAATGTAGTAAATGAACCGAACGTCTCAAAAATGAGATCGACAGGAAGTGCAAAATGTCTAAGCAGGGATGGCTAGAGGACAATATAAGGATGTAGAGGCATATATCGCTAGGAGTAAGATAGATATAAGGATGTAGAGGCATATATTAACAAGGGTAAGATAGATACTGTCCACAGGAAAATTTAAGAGGCCTTAGGAGAAAAGAGTACCGCTCGTATGAATATCAAGAGCTCAGGTGGAAAACCAGTTCTAAGCAAAAGAAGGGAAAGCAGAAAGTCGGAAGGAGTTGAAAGGTGGCTACACTGAGCCACAGCGCCAGAGATCGCGCTAGAGAGCATTGTTCCGCCGCCTCCACTGGCAGTGATTATTGAGATGTCGTAGTGGGCAGTGCTTGGGGAGAGCTCGTGGTAGTCAGTGCTTGTTAAGAACTCGTAGCAGAGAGTGTTTGTTGAGATGTGCTAGTAGAGAGTGCTTGCTGAGATGTGACACTGAAAAGTTCTTGTTGAGATGTGGTAATAGCGAGTCGGTGTGGAGATATATTGTAATGATTAGAGTGATTTTGGTCAATATATGAAGGTAACGAAACTTGATTTATTTTTCATTATTTAATGTCGTAAATAATGCTTCATTACAGGTTCAGTCAACAAAGCATCTGGCTTGTGTTCTGGGATTAGAGTGTAATCCTGGTTTTCTTGCGCAATTGTAGTATTTCTATTTTCTTTAATTAATTCAGTATAAATGATATTTAAAATTTCTTGTGTTGTTGAAGAAGAACCATGCCAGATGCGTACGTTGAGTCATACTTCCACACACAGAACAGTTATACTTGTGCTTTGGTTTCGTAGGTTTTATAGTTGCTGGGGACTTAATTAATTAATTGTGTTAATGAAAATTTCCATTTCATTCTTTGTTATTGTTCTATGCAGTCAGATAGCGTAATAATACTACTCAGGGCCAACCGTTACGAGACTTCGTAATCGGACAGACAGCTACAAAAAATAAAAATTAATTGCATTATATTTTAATTAAGCCCCCATGCACGTGGCGACCGCTGCTTCGGATCGTCCCTTGGAATAGTAGACAGTAGGATTGTAGACAGTAGGATTGTTGTAGTAATTTGTAGTTTAGTAATTGTAGTCTATATTGCATGTGTAGATTTGGTAATTGTCATTCTTCTAATGGTATTTTTTTTGCAAAATTTCATTTCTGTTGTCTTGTCTACGGGTTTGACAATTAGTGCAATTATTTCAATTGTTCGATTAATCGTGTCTGAGGGAAACATTTCGTGTGAATGGTATAGTTGGAGATAAAGTGTCATTGTGTGTAATTTTCATATAGTGACGAGTTTTGTATATTTTGTAAATGATTACGCGATCGATGAAGAAGGCAAAAATGATGGATAGTGAGAATGACGAAATTGTTTACATGGCGAACTCGCCAACACAGGAGAACAGTGTGATGGATAATGAAGTTGAAAACAATTTAATAAGTCGGGAAAATAGTCCGGAACCATTTCAAAATTTTTCTCAATCAGAAAATTCACAGAATACGAGATTAACGATAGAAGGTTCTGAAATAGTATCGAACACAGATAGCTTTACAGCTATGACGAAGGAAGCTGGTTTTGTGGGAAATGTTAGGGGCGAAAGGAATTTCGAACCAGATCATATGGAGCAGTTGATGGGTGCAATATTAAATTTGGGATCTCGGTTAGACTCACAAATAGGAACAATTAAAACACAAATAGAAACAATTACAACTGGTATGGGAACAATGGAAACACGGTTAGACTCAGTGGGATCACAAATAGAAACAATTAGAACTGAGATGGGAACAATGGAAACACGGTTAGACTCACGAATAGGGACATGTTTCAAAAATATGAAAGATGAATTAAAGAAAGAAATTAGAGAAGAAGTACAACCGATTTTGAATTCTCACAATAATAGATTAATTGCAGTAGAGATTAGACAAAGGGAACAGGATAGAGAACAGGAAGAAAGAGATCGTATGATAGCACAGAAATTTTCAGAGTTAAATTTACAACGTGCACACGATAAGGAAGAAATATTTGAGAGAATCGAGGAATCCGTACCTAATGACAGAATAAATAATCTAACACAACAATATGAACAGTTAACTACCAAATGTGTCAATACTGAAACCCGAGTCGCGACACTTACGGAAGACGTAAATAAACAGAAAGAAAAAATAGGTGACTTATCGGAAAGAGTTGAGGAGATTTCAGATAAATTGACAAATCTTAGTTTACATGGGGACAGAGATTCGGATGATACAGCTCCATTACCATTTGCAGAAACCGAAGAGTACCAGAACATAAATAAGCATGTTGAAAATCAGGGAAAATTTAATGAACGCGTGAAAAGGGAATTTGAGGCATTACAAAAGCAAGTCAAACAAATTGAAGGCAAAATCGTAGGAAAAGACAGCAAAAGAAATTTAGAATCACAGATACCAGAGGGGTTTGAAGAAAATAATTTGTTTCATTTACGGGAAGCAACAAGAGAGCACCAGGCGCGCGAACTTGACAATAATCAACATTGGGACTGGGACAGACGCGGTAGGTCTTTGTCGCCACGAGGCGAAAACTTTGACTATAAACACTTTTTGACTGTTCGGAAATTTAAGATCTTCCGCAATTCTAAGAATGACATACATCCATGTGCATGGTTAGATCAATTTATGTATGCACTCCCACCAAATTGGCCACTAAGTCACAAACTGGAATTTATGTGTGGATATTTAGAAAACGAACCGGCGACGCGGATGCGTGCACTCATTAGAGATTGTAATAATCTGAATGATTTTTATCATGCATTTCTATCGGCATATTGGTCCGAAAACACACAAGACATAGTCAAACATAGTCTGATCATGCAGCGTAATTTTAAACAGTCTGAGCTCCGCACGCCGGCAGAATACTTTGAAGACATGATTCGAAAGAATCAGTTCCTGTCCAACCCTTATAGCCCGACTGAATTAATTCGCATTTGTTTAACTAAGCTGCCACAATCCATACGACAAATTGCTTTAGCCGGAAGATGTAAAGACGACATTGAGACTTTTAAGACTTTGTTACAAGAACTTGAGTATGACAACGACGACGGGACTTCTTGTAACTTTTTCAGTAACAGTAATTACAATAGATTTTCAGAGAAAAGGGATAGTGATCGGAACGGGCGTTATATGGGTAATTTTGAGAATGACAGACGTAACAGACAGGACAATAGATACCAGCCTTATGACAATAACAGACGTTCTAACAGAAATTACACAGACAATTATAATAACGGTAATTCGTACCGGAATGATCAATCATACGGAAACAGTAATCGGTATCATCAAGACAGAAATTATCCATACAGTAATAGAAATTCTTACTACAGAAATAACCAGGGTAGTAGGTCTAACAGTAATTTCAGAAGTGACAGTCGAAATTATACAAGAAGTAGTTATGCAGACAGACAGGAAAACAGAAATTTTAATAACAGACACAACCAAGAATTTGCATCTAACAGACAGGAAGGACCTAATTGGCATCCTCCGCGTGACAGAAATTCAGAGAGACAAGTGGAAATAGTAGAAATTGATCCGCGAAATGACGGGAATAATCAAAGACGTGACGCAAACAATCGACCATGACTTGCAGCTTCGGCTTCTGGCAGCAATATAGACGGTTCAGAAAGTAATGACACTACAACTTTACACTACGTACGCCTGGAAGATATGAGAGACATTTTGCTAGGCGAAAAGGAAAATAATGTAGACGCATTTTTACATCCTGTTATTGAAGTATGTGTGGGTAAGAATAAGTTCACTGCAGTTTTAGATTATGGGAGCCCATTGAACGTCATTAGTGAATCAGTTTTTCGTATATGTGAAAGAACTATTGCCTGTCCTGTGTTACCTATTTCTAAAACTACAATTCGAGGGGCGATTTCTGGAAAAAGCGTGGAAGTTAAACAACAGACCAACCTAAATTTCATTTGTCAAGGATACGAATTGTCTGCTAATTTTATTATTGTTCCATTACTCAGTACACAGATTATATTAGGTATGGAGTTTCTTAACACACATAAGGCAATTTTGAACTTTAAAGAAGGAAGTGTGAATTTGACTGTTGCCGGAATGCCGAAATGTCTGAAATTTTTCGAGTGTTTAGCAAGATCTGAATCAGATACAAAATGTTTAAGGTTTCTTACTTCTGATGTTTTCGTTGAGCATTATGACGACAGTGTGTTTATTCATGACAATGACAATAGATACAGAGACGCGATGGAGGATGTAATTAGTAGCAAAGAATTAATTAATGAAAAGGTTAAGAAAGCTGAAGTGCCAGATGACGTTGCAAGAGAAGAGCTGCACCATATTTTGACTTCACATGCTACAGTGTTTAGTCATCACACAGGAACTATAGAAGGCTTACAATATTTATTTAAAGTAAAAGAACACACACTATTTCGCGGGAAAACGTACGCTATTCCTTTGGCTTACAGAGACAAGGTTAAGAATGAACTTCAATACATGTTAGATCAGGGCATTATTGAGCCAGCAGTCAGTCCTTATACCAGCCCATTACATGTCGTTCTTAAAAAGGATGGGTCAATTCGTTTGGTTCTGGACTCCAGACAGATAAATAATATTATTATTCCTGAAACTGACCGTCCACAAAATTTAGATGAACTTCTTCAACATTTCCATGGAATTAAAGTTTTATCCACGATTGATATGCGCGCAAGTTTTTGGCAAATAGAACTCCACCCTGATCGTAGAAAATATACTGCCTTTTTAGCCTTTGGTAACTGTTACCAGTTTCGGAAATTACCGTTTGGACTTACTGTATCTTCTGCAGCATTCATTCGTAGTTTAAATGAAATTTTACCTGTTTATCTTCGTGACAATATTACTTCATATGTTGACGATATTCTTATTGCTAAACGCTCTTGGAGTGAGCATAACAAAATTTTGGATTCATTATTACGTATTTTTGCACGAGTTGGCATGACAGTGAACTTGGAAAAATCTGAATTTGGTCGTTCTCAGGTGAAATTTCTCGGTCACATTATTTCTACAGAAGGTATTCTTCCTGATCCAGAAAAGCTAGACGCAATTCGTAATTATGCTGTTCCTACTACAAAACGTGATGTTCGTAGTTTCCTTGGTGTCTGTAATTTTCTTAGACGCTTTGTTAGATTGGACAATTTGGCCACACCTCGTTTATGTGAACTATCTGGAAAGAAATCTAATTGGTGTTGGGATGAGGAAGCTCAGTCAGAATTTGAACAACTTCGTGATGCTTTAGTTGCTGCTCCACTTCTTTCACATCCGGATCTATCTAAAGATTTTTGTTTGGCGACGGACTCATCATACAAAGGCCTAGGTGCACACTTATTTCAAGAGATAGAAGAAGACGGCGTTGTAGTACAGAAAACTATTGCCTTTGGAAGTCGTGTTCTCTCTAAATCAGAAAAGAATTATTCGATTACGGAACTTGAAGCTTTGGCTGTTGTTTGGGCTTTCACAAAATTTCGCACATTTTTGTATGGCAGACATACTAAGGTTTACACCGATCATCGAGCTTTGGAATTTCTTATGTCGACAAAATTAACTCATGGCAGATTGTCACGATGGGCGTTGTACCTACAGGAATTTGATTTTAGTATTGTTTACATACAGGGATCTTCAAATATTGTTGCTGATGCTTTATCACGTGCACCTATGGGTTTGAAACAAAGTGCTGAAGAGGACTGCAAAGAAAACCATTATTGTTTGATGTACATTCAAGGTGTTGCGTTTGAGAATTTTATTTCGTCTTCGCTCCAGGACATCGCTAAGGAGCAAAACAAGGATCCAATCTGGAAGGACATTAAAGAGAAGTGGAGGAGAAAGGAAAGCGTAGCGATTAGACAGCATTATTTAGTTCGCAATGACATTCTTTTCAAACGAAAATCGGTCGACAACTCTGTTTGGTTAGTTTGTATTCCTGATGAGTGGGTCAATAAATTGATTTGGTACACACATTTTAGTTATGCGCACTTTGGTCCCAGAAAATGCTTTCATAAATTACGAGAAAATTGCTACTTCAGTAATATGGAAAAACGTATTCGATCTGTTCTTGCCAAATGCAAATTATGTCAAAAGGCTAAGCCGCCAACTGTTTCCCACAGAGCACCGTTGTTTCCTGTCATTCCAGCGAAATTAAAGGACATGGCTGCAGTCGATTTGTTCGGTCCAGTGGTTCGTTCTACTAATGGTTTTGCGTACATTTTCGTAGCAGTGGAATTGACATAAAAATATGTGTGTTTTACACCTTTACGCAAAGCAACAGCTCGTTCAGTATCTAATGCTTTCATCAAACATTTTCTTAAAGAAGTTGGTCATGTTGATAAGGTTATATCAGATAATGGATCACAGTTTCGCTCTAAAATTTGGCTTCGTACTCTACGGCGTCGTAAGATTAAACCAATTTTCATTTCACTTTTTCACCCTCAATCTAACGCTTCAGAGAGATGGATGAAGGAAATCAATAAATTGTGCCGTCTTTATTGTCATCAGAATCACAGAACGTGGGATCAGTATCTTCATATTTTTCAAAACATTCTGAATGAACTTCCTAATGATTCAACTTCTTTACCGCCTCTATTGATATTAAAAAAATAAAGTACCAACAAATCGCATTTCTGAAATCGTTCCTTTTCCGTCTTCACGGAAACTGCGGCATTCTGAAGTTGTCAACCTGGCTCTACGAAATATTGCGTCTGCGGCCGCTAGAAGAGAGAAATCAGCTAAACATCCTCGTCGTTTAAAAATTTTGTCAGTTGGTCAGAAGGTGTTAATTAAGTCCCATCGTTTATCTCACAAAGGAAAAGGCTTGTGTCGCAAATTTTTTCTGCTTTATAACGGTCCGTATAGAGTTCGCAAAATCATTCATGATTACACTGTTGAAGTAGAAACTCTTAAATCACGACGCTCTAAGGGAATACATCATATATCTAACGTTAAAATTTTTGTGGAATGACATACTTTTAAGAAACCAACAGCTACATGTAAACATGCAAAGAATACAAGGATACCGCGCTGTGTTTTGGCGGCGGCACATACTCAAAGCAACAGTCAGTCTGCGCGCCGCACAAGGCAGTCGTTGACCACAAACAGTTACTTCCTACGTCACGCGTCTACAGCTGATCGAGCGCTCAGTGCCAATGCACTGACAGCCGTAATCAAATACACAGTCTAAATTCTCCGAATAAATTCTGTATAAAGCTATGGTGACTTTATAAATTATGTTATTAACGTTCAGTATTTTTCAGGATACGGTTGTGTAAAATATTTAAGACCTTCAGGTAAATTCTGTGCGTGTCCGACGTTAAGACGGCTTGCTATGGAGAAAATTTCAGGAAGAATGTAATTTCAAAAAAAAAAAAAAAAAAAAGTAATAAACTAAAAAAGGGTAACTATTAATTGAGTTTACTTTTCAGGTAACATATTTCCACTTAGGTACGTACTTTAGACGTAATTTGCTGCTTGCGATTACGTAACTCATACTTTGTGCTAAATTTCATGTTCTATGAATTTACTTGTGAAGCGACGTGCTTGTGTACATATACTGATTTTGACAATTATTGATTAATGAACAGGCTTGTTATTTGTATATATTATGCATCGCTTGGCTGCACTGCTCTTTCACTGATGTCATATTTTTTTTATTATGTGCCTGCTGTGCTTATTTATTTAAATTGTAATTGACAACTGATTAATTGTGCTGACTGTGGTTATGTATGTAAGATATACTTTGTGATTTATCTGCTTGCGCCTTCATATTTACTTATTAAGGTTACGTATGAACATTTATTTGCTTATGCTGATATGATGCTAATGACCTGTTTATTGTGTGAGATATATATTTGCTGCTTTGCGTATGGTTTGCATATTTACACATTTCTGTTTTGTTGTCATAACTACTCTTTAATTTGGTGTATAGAAATGCTGATATACTGTGTTCGAACATGGAGTTTAGGTCACACTATGGTATTAATTATAGATTGTTCGCTTGGCAGAGCCTCGTTGTAGGGATTGTGCGGCATCCACTTGTTGACATTCTGTTCTCTACTGGTATATTTACTCGCTATTGCATGTTTTGCTTACGCTCAGTGCCTTATATTTTTAAGATAAGAAAATGAACTGCTATAATTCTACGAACGACATTGGTACAAGAAACTGCATAGAAGTCACATGAGATGGAGGTTTTATGGAAGCTGTATAAATTTATGCTAATAGGAAGGAAGCTAATGACATGACATACCAACACTAGGTTAGACCATTGACAGTTATTACACTGCATTCTTCGTGAGCAATTGAAATAGGAAGTGACACTCGACACAAAAAATACTCCACATGTTTGCTTAGGTTTGCCATAATTTTTGAAGTGGTGTACACACTGAAATATCACGATCATTAACACTTCGTACTCGTACTTACTTACTGAAGATTATTCAAACTAAAGGCTGTTAGAGGTCATGTATGCATTTCTTTTATTTAATGATGGACAAGGAACCAAAATGTATCTTATAATTTATAATGAGTAGCAGATTTGGATCAGATGGATTACACGAGAGGTTGTGTGTTGACATTGTGTCTTCGGATTGTATGGGATGCTGAATTGAAGTTTGCACTAGGATTTTGTCTGTACTTGTTCGAGGAGACTGACTAGAGGAAAGAGTTGTTATGGAAGTGAAATGATATTGGTGCTGAGGTTTATATATATCGACGTATTGAAGAGGTATGATTGAGGTATTGAGATTATGTGAAGTTGATGATTATTGGAGTTTTCGTGGACAAGAGGTAAGGTAAATGATATTGATGATCGACGTATTGAAGAGGTATTATTGAAGTATTGAGATTATGTGATGCTGATGATTATTGGAGTTTTGGTGGATAAGTGCTGAAGTAAGTGAGGAGCATATTTTTTTTTGTTGGTCTATATGGAACAAGGAGGATAAAGATGGCAGACTAGAACACTAAAGTAGCAGGAAGATTGTCTACACACACACTTTGTTAAATCACTAAGCAGTATATACTTTTTTTTGGAGAGAGGAAGTAATTGCATATCTTGGCTCACTGACAGTTGTTCAGCAACCGTACAATTTGATCTGGCTTGGCAAACATTGGTCTTGACATGATGACTATGACGCTGACTAACTATTATTGACTGTTATACATTGCTGCCACTACTACTTGATACACATGATGAACATAAAATTTTGACAGAATTGCATTTACACAGTTAACACTATTCAATTACACAGTAGCACTAATGTGAATGAAAGATGAGTGAGTGTTTTTTGTGTGTTTTCCTTTCCCTATCCCAAATTGGTACCAACCTATCTCCTAAATATTATTTTACTTGTTGTTGTGGCTTGCACTGACACCCATAAAAATTATAGGTTTACTGATATTTGTGTATTTGTAATATTTAATATGACAATTATCTGATATCATTTGTGTGTTTATTATGATTTGTATGTTTAGTGTAAAAGCATTGTATGTGTATTCAAACTATTGTTCATGCCTGAACTGTCTGATTAGTGATGGTGCTGCACTTTTCAACATGATGTGTGACATTTAGTCATGTTTAATTTCTGCTGATGAACAGTGTGATTAGTGAAAGTGAATATTATGGACTGCGGTCAGCACCTGTTCAACATTGCTGGGTGCCACTGATGGACTGTTTCTGCTGAAAAGATGTCACCTGTTGCTGTCTGCACCTGCTCAACATTGCTGGGTGCCACTGATGGACTGCTTCTACTGAAATGATGTCACTTGTTGGTGTCTGCACCTGCTCAACATTGCTGGTGCCACTAATGGAACTGCTTATACTGAAATGGTGTTACTTGTTGATGTCTGCACCTGCTCAACATTGCTGGGTGCCACTGATGGACTGCTTCTACTGAAAAGATGTCACCTGTTGATGTCTGCACCTGCTCAACATTGCTGGGTGCCACTGATGGATTGCTTCTACTGAAATGGTGTTACTTGTTGGTGTCTGCACCTGCTCAACATTGCTGGGTGCCACTGATGGACTGCTTCTACTGAAAAGATGTCACCTGTTGGTGTCTGCACCTGTTCAACATTGCTGGGTGCCACTGATGGACTGCTTCTACCGAAATGATGTCACTTGTTGGTGTCGGCACCTGCTCAACATTGCTGGGTGCCACTGATGGACTGCTTCTACTGAAAAGATGTCACCTGTTGCTGTGTGCACCTGCTCAACATTGCTGGTGCCACTAATGGAACTGCTTATACTGAAATGGTGTTACTTGTTGGTGTCTGCACCTATTCAACATTACTGGGTGCCACTGATGGACTGTTTCTACTGAAAAAATGTCACTTGTTGGTATTTGCACCTGTTGACCATTGCTGGGTGCTACTGCTGGAACTGTCAACTACTTGTTTCTTGGGCTATGGAAAGCGTTTATGTGAATATTTGTATAAACTGATTTTTTGTGTATTACTGTTTGTGAAAAGTTATGAGACTCTTACCTGCACATATTCGTCATTGCTGACGCTATTGATTGAACTGTTTAACCACATAATACTTGTGTAAACTGTTATGTAAAGTCACATGTATGAAATAATTTGTATTGCTTACTGTATTTTATATATTAGGTTATTGAAAGGTCAGTGCAAAGCCAAAATTTTATCTAGTTATATGATATTTACGCATGAATATTATCTTTTATTTTTGTCTGTATTTTTTTTTGACGAAGTTGGTGGTATTTTCACCACCAATGCTGGCAAAAATACCATCAAATTCTAGCCCGTGGAGGAAGGGCATATGAAAGGTGGCTACACTGAGCCACAGCGCCAGAGATCGCGCTAGAGAGCATTGTTCCGCCGCCTCCACTGGCAGTGATTATTGAGATGTCGTAGTGGGCAGTGCTTGGGGAGAGCTCGTGGTAGTCAGTGCTTGTTAAGAACTCGTAGCAGAGAGTGTTTGTTGAGATGTGCTAGTAGAGAGTGCTTGCTGAGATGTGATACTGAAAAGTTCTTGTTGAGATGTGGTAATAGCGAGTCGGTGTGGAGATATATTGTAATGATTAGAGTGATTTTGGTCAATATATGAAGGTAACGAAACTTGATTTATTTTTCATTATTTAATGTCGTAAATAATGCTTCATTACAGGTTCAGTCAACAAAGCATCTGGCTTGTGTTCTGGGATTAGAGTGTAATCCTGGTTTTCTTGCGCAATTGTAGTATTTCTATTTTCTTTAATTAATTCAGTATAAATGATATTTAAAATTTCTTGTGTTGTTGAAGAAGAACCATGCCAGATGCGTACGTTGAGTCATACTTCCACACACAGAACAGTTATACTTGTGCTTTGGTTTCGTAGGTTTTATAGTTGCTGGGGACTTAATTAATTAATTGTGTTAATGAAAATTTCCATTTCATTCTTTGTTATTGTTCTATGCAGTCAGATAGCGTAATAATACTACTCAGGGCCAACCGTTACGAGACTTCGTAATCGGACAGACAGCTACAAAAAATAAAAATTAATTGCATTATATTTTAATTAAGCCCCCATGCAGAGTGTATAGAGGGTCTATACAAGGGTGATGTACTTGAGGGCCATATTATGGAAATCGAAGAGAACGTAAGTGAAGAAGAAATGGGAGATATGATACTGCGTGAAGAATTTGACAGAGCACTGAAAGACCCAAGTCGAAACAAGGCCCCAGGAGTAGACAACATTCCATTAGAACTACTGATAGCTTTGGGAGAGCCAGCCATGACAAAACTCTACCATCTGGTGAGCAACATGTATGAGACAGGCTAAATACACTCAGACTTCCAGAAGAATATAATATTTCCAATCCCAAAGAAAGCAGGTGTGGACAGGTGTGAAAATTACCGAACTATCAGCTTAATAAGCCACGACTGCAGAATACTTACACGAATTCTGTACAGACGAATGGAAAAACTGGTAGAAGCCGACCTTGGGGAAGATCAATTAGGATTCCGTAGAAACGTTGGAACACGTGAGGCAATACTGAGCCTACGACTTACCTTAGAAAATAGGTTAAGGAAAGGCAAACCTACGTTTGTGGCATTTGAAGACTTAGAGAAAGCTTTTGACAATGCTGACTGGAATACTCTCTTTCAAATTCTGAAGGTGGCAGGGGTCAAATACAGGGAGCTAAAGGCTATATACAATTTGTACAGAAACCAGATGGCAGTTATAAGAGACGAGGGGCATGAAAGGGAAGGGAGTGAGACAGGGTTGTAGCTAATCCTCGATGTTATTCAATATGTATATTGAGCAAGCAGTAAAGGAAACAAAAGAATAATTTGTACAAGGAATTAAAATTCATGGAGAAGATATAAGAACCTTGAGGTTTGCCGATGACACTGTAATTCTGTCAGAGACAGGATAGGACCTGGAAGAGCAGTTGAACGGAATGGACAGTGTCTTGAAAGGAAGATATAAAATGAACATGAACAAAAGAAAAACGAGGATAATGGAATGTAGTCTAATTAAATCAGGTGATGCTGAGGGAAACAATTAGGGAATGAGACACAAAGTAGTAGATGAGCTTTGCTATTTGGGGAGCAAAATAAATAATGATTGTCGAAGTAGAGAGGATATAAAATGTAGACTAGCAATGGCAAGAAAATCGTTTCTGAAGAAGAGATATTTGTTAACATTGAGTATAGATTTAAATATCAGGAAGTATTTTCTAAAAGTATTTGTATGGAGTGTAGCAATGTATGGATGTAAAACATGGACGATAAATAGTTTAGATAAGAAGATGCTTTCATATGTGCATAGGTCATAGGTCCCTAGACTTACACACTACTTAAACTAAGTTAAACTAACTTACGCTAAGAACAACACACACACCTGTGCCCGAGGGAGGACTCGAACCTCCGTTGGGAGGGGCCGTGCAGCCCGTGACAGGACGCCTCAAACCGCGCGGCCACTCCCCGCGGCATAGATGCTTTCGAAATGTGGTGCTACAGAAGAATGCTGAAGATCACTTAGGTAAATCACGTAACTAATGAGGAGGTACTGAATAGAATTGGGGAGAATAGGAATTTGTGGCACATCTTCACTAAAGGGATGTGTTGATAGGACACATACTGAACCATCAAGGATTCGCCAGTTTAGTACTGGAGGCTAGTGTGAGGGGTAAAAGTCGTAGAGGGAGACCAAGAGATACATACACTAAGCACCACAACAACGACAACTGTCGTAATTAAAGATGAAAAAAAGTATTTTGAAAGCGTGTAAATTTTAGCCCAGACGCAACATTCGACTAGATGAATGTGAGAAACTTCCCAAAATCAATCTCAAATTACCCAATCGAACTGATTCTTCACACCCTAAGACTGAATCTAGATGGTACTTATCCCTCTTTTTTACACATTATTGTGCTGTTATTACAAATGTATCGTAGAATTCCGAACTCGAGGAGTGCGTGTTGTTCTGTTTTGCATACTGTAGATATGGAGGAGGTGGCAACTCGTGTAGATGAAATCTCTTCAGCAGTGAAATTTCACATATTTTTCTGTTTTCTAGCCCAGAAAATAACATTTTATTATTCCGAATGATGCCTTTGTATTCATGGATTTAACATAGATGAGCATACCTACAGTATAAATTGATCGTATTTGTTTCGGTCTGTTGCAATTGTTTTGTGTGTAAAACTATATAATCGCAGTAGTTGGTCACATGTCTTGGTTTTGCTCGGACAAAAGGTAAAAGACTGTAGAGACAAAGTTGTGCATATGGGGGAGGGGACATTCTTGAGGGAATTTGGGATGGATGTCGGCGAGGTATACTACAGCCTAGTTTACGATTTGTTGCTAAGGGAGAAGTGTTCTGGGGTTACAGGCCGGCTTCGTGCAGCAGAATGTTTTCTGTAACACGATAATGGCTGTGTGAGGATACGACAGAGAAAAGTTTGGGGACTCTACTTCGGCAATGTTCTGCAAGAATTCACACTAGCCTTGCCTGCAGGACAGCGCCGGCACTACCGCCTTGTCCAGGAAACAGCAGAGTTTCTCATGAAAACCATAACATCAAACGAATTCAAGTTATTTTGTGATTGGTAAAGCCAAAATAACTTTCGGCGCACTTAGCAATGCTAGATCTGCAATATATCAGAATCATAAATAATCATTTGTAGAAACGTTTAAGAATTCCGTAATTAATAAAAATTATGTATCTCCAATTCCAAGAAGGGGCAAGTGCCATTCTTACACCCCGTCCCTCAGCAAGACCACCGCCCACGCCACCCTATGCTGCTTCCTACATTGTTGGTTGGTCGATTTGTGGGAGGGACAAATCAGCCAGGTTATGGTTCCCACCGGATGAGGAAAGGGTGGGGAATGAAGTCGGCCGTGTCCTTGCAAAGGGACCATCTCGGTATTTGCGAGAAACCTAAATTGGGATGGCCGGACGCGGGTTTTGAACCATCGCCTTCCCGAATGCGAGTCCAGTGTGCTAACCACTGTGTCACCTCGCTCGCTTTTCTACATTGTCTACTGGCTTCGAGCTGGCGAAGTAGTTCTGCGTTAATGTGCTGAAAAGCCTACAGGAATTAATGACGTTCATGTTTCGGTCCGACAATTCACTTTACGTGCTTAGTAATTTCATCGTGGTTTTCATGGTTCTACCGTCTCTGAGGCTACGTACAATTTACTCTTCATGTCCTTTTATAACTAAAATAGTCCACTCCTAGTAACATCAATAGCGAATGGGGGATTATTTGCTTAGTTTTTAGCTAGAACCGGATATTCACTATCGATTTTCGTGCAACCAATGAAATACTCTGTACCTAAATAATTTGTAAAGTGTGTGTCAGTGCGTTGGGAACGGCCATGTGGAGTGCTTGTACAGTGTTATTTGATGTTTGGTTTTTGGCTGTCAGCTGCTCAGCCGAGAGCATTTACAAAATACACTACTGGCCATTAAAATTGCTACATCACGACGACGACGTGCTACAGACGCGAAATTTAAACGACAGGAAGAAGATGCTGTGATATGCAAATGATTAGCTTTTCAGAGCATCCACACAAGGTTGGCGCCGGTGGCGACACCTACAGCGTGCTGACATGAGGAAAGTTTCCAACCGATTTCTCATACACAAACAGCAGTTGACCGGCGTTGCCTGGTGAAACGTTGTTGTGAGGTCTCGTGTAAGGAGGAGAAATGCGTACCATCACGTTTCCGACTTTGATAAAGGTCGGATTGTAGCCTATCGCGATTGCGGTTTATCGAATCGCGACATTGCTGCTCGTGTTGGTCGAGATCCAATGACTGTTAGCGGAATATGGAATCGTTGGGTTCAGGAGGGTAATTCGGAACGCCTTGCTGCATCCCAACGGCCTCGTATAACTAGCAGTCGAGATGACAGGCATCTTATTTGCATGGCTGTAACGGATCGTGCAGCTACGTCTCGATCCCTGAGTCAACAGATGGGGACGTTTGCAAGACAACAATCATCTGCACGAACAGTTCGACGACGTTTGCAGCAGCATGGACTATCAGCTCGGAGACCATCGCTGCGGTTACCCTTGACGCTGCATCACACACAGGAGCGCCAACGACGAACCTGGGTGCACGAATGGCAAAACGTCATTTTTTCGGATGAATCCAGGTTCTGTTTACAGCATCATGATGGTCGCATCCGTGTTTGGCGACATCGCGGTGAACGCACATTGGAAACGTGTATTCGTCATCGCCATACTGGCGTATCACCCGGCGTGATGGTATGGGGTGCCTTTGGTTACACGTCTCGCTCACTCTTGTCCGCATTGGTGGCACTTTGAACAGTGGTCGTTACATTTCAGATATGTTACGACCCGTGACTCTACCCTTCATTCGATCCCTGCGAAACCCTACATTTCAGCAGGATAATGCACGACCGCATGTTGCAGGTCCTGTACGGATACAGAAAATGTTCGATTGCTGCCCTGGTCAGCACATTCTCCAAATCTCTCACCCACTGAAAACGTCTGGTCAATGGTGGCCGAGCAACTGGCTCGTCACAATACGCCAGTCACTACTTTTGATGAACTGTGGTATCGTGTTGAAGCTGCATGGGCAGCTGTACCTGTACACGCCATCCAAGCTCTGTTTGACTCAATGCCCAGGCGTATTAAGGCCGTTATTACGGCCAGAGGTGGTTGTTCTGGGTACTGATTGCTCAGGATCTATGCACCCAAATTGCGTGAAAATGTAATCACATTTCAGTTCTAGTATAATATATTTGTCCAATGAATACCCGTTTATCATCTGCATTTCTTCTTGGTGTAGCAATTTTAATGGCCAGTAGTGTACATAACAAGTATACTTTGAATGAGTGTTTAAAGCTATAAAACATGTACCATAATTTGTAAAATTGGACAGTGAGGATGTTAGAAATGGAAGCAAAAAATAGAATAAAATACTTGAAATTCAAAGAACCACATTTCACTGGCACTGTTTGTAGATCGCTGGCCGCGGTGGTCTCGCGGTTCTAGGCGCGCAGTCCGGAACCGTGCGTCTGCTACGGTCGCAGGTTCGAATCCTGCCTCGGGCATGGATGTGTGTGATGTCCTTAGGTTAGTTAGGTTTAAGTAGTTCTAAGTTCTAGGGGACTGATAACCACAGCAGTTGAGTCCCATAGTGCTCAGAGCCACATGTTTGTAGATCTGCAACAAAAATAAAGATGTCGATGTCTTTGATTCCAGACCAATGATGATGTTTTAAACGAACAGCACAAAACTCTTATGGTAAAATGAGTATACATTTTTAGTAGATGAATGGACTGATCTAAAGTACTTTAAGTAAGTACACAGTCTGGTCAAAATGATCCGGACACCTGTTAGCGGACGTTGAGAATGGGTGTGCCCACCCTTCGCTTTTATGTCACTTTGAACTCTGCTGAGGACACTTCCAGTGAGGTGTCTGAATGTCTGTGTAGAAATGGGAGACCATTCTACCTCAAGATCCGGAACCAGAGAAAGTCTGGGGTCTGGATCGAAGTCGACGTATTAACTCATCTCAAAGCTGTTCCATTGGGCTTGACTGGGGGACAGAACAGGTCTGTTAGTTCCTGGATTATTTTTGTCCACAATATATTGTCGCTACGTTCTGAAACCTTCGGTGCCGAGCGCGCCTTTTGTCTGGGGGAGCTCATCCTTGCAGTACAGTGGCCCGCAGTAGTGGTGACACTATGCCTTAGCGTATGTTTTTAATTTTTTTTGGCTTAGGGAGCAATGACCATACAGCCAACAGCAGTTACCGTGTTAACATAAATGCAATTTCCACGAAAGACCAATAAAGTAAATGGCGTGCATGAGAGAGTCGGTGTTGAGCTCCCGCAAGGACCGATGACACGCAGCCACGTCGTCAATAGATAGTAGGAACAATTTGGTAGAAAGATAATTAAGAGTTAAATGTTTACGTCACATCGTAGATGAAATGGGTTTGAGTGATTCAGTTACTTCTTGGAAGGGCGCCCGGGATTAATTATGAGATTTATGGTTGAAAAATGGTTCAAATGGCTCTGAGCACTATGGGACTTAACATCTATGGTCATCAGTCCCCTAGAACTTAGAACTACTTAAACCTAACTAACCTGAGGACATCACACAACACCCACTCATCACGAGGCAGAGAAAATCCCTGGCCCCGCCGGGAATCGAACCCGGGAACCCGGGCGTGGGAAGCGAGAACGCTACCGCACGACCGCGGGCTGCGGACTATGGTTGAAACACTGCCGTGTTTGCGAATCGGTAATTGTCATGCAGAAACCTGTTAATAGTGAACGTAAACGAAAAATGGTTCCGTGATAAGTGATTATCTGTTTAATTAAAGGGCAAATGCAACGTAACAATGGTTACTTCAGTGTGAATGTGAAACAAGCACAAGTGTTCACAAGAAACTGGATGAGCTTCGGCATTGTTAGGGAAGTGTGTTACATGCTGAAGGGACAAAAGTAAATTGAATCTCACTGTTATTGTTTCGAATTGTCATTTTCCATTTCTTTCAGCTGAGTAAGTTAAATGTTTGAGAAGTATAAGTGTCACATTTTCTGATCAGGCACATGCTCAGGTTTATTTCGTAATGAAGGGTGTTCTCTATGTAATGCTCCCATGCTTGAGTCTCATAATCGCAAAATTAATCTAAAAATAAACAGAAAAGACATTAATAACGACGAGTGAAGCTTTACACGTTTTGTACGCCCGGAACAGCGGTTCTCCCTCACCAGGATCTCTTGCCATGCTAATTAGTTACTGTTAGCTCGTTTCTTTCATGTACAACAATCTGTCTTAGCGAATGTGCAACGCTACTAGCTGTCTACTTTTGACGGCGGCCTCGCATTCACCAGTCCTACGGTATACCAAGTATCAGTCTGGCCACCATAATTGAAGACTGAAAGAACTTGAGTTTCAGCATGCCTGTGGCTACCGTAATTACACAGAACTGCTATGAGGTCTTTTGTTTGTTAAAAATATAAACATAAATTCATATTAATTTATGCACTGAATTAAGCCTGGTTGTTGCTGGCAGAACCGAATTATAACATTTTTAAAAAGAAATGACATTTTGTCATGGAGAAAGTGATTGACTTTTTTAATTGTACACTTAATATTTTCACTGCGTATCATATAATGCAGGATTTTACGACCCATATTCTCATCCTCGGTAATATTTTTATGACGTCAGGCCCGTGGTCTATGGCAGCAGTCCTCAAAGTGTTGGGCACGCCCCCCTGGGAGGGTGAGGGGTGGGGCGGAGGCTTTCATTTCACATCATGTAAGAAAAAGACATCCGGTGCACAAACACAGCTGACGTCAGATTCTTATTTCCGTGTACCAAATTAGGAAAAAAAATTGGAAATTTGTGGTAAGGTCTTATGGGACCAAACTGCTGAGGTCATCGGTCCCTTAGCTTACGCACTACTTAATCTAACTTAAACTAACTTACGCTAAGGACAACACAGACACCCTGCCCGAGGTAGGACTCGAACCTCCGACGAAGGGAGCCGCGCGGGCCGTGAGAAGACGCCCCACACCGCGCGGCTACCTCGCGCGGCACCAAATTAGGAAGCTCCGTGTCCATTTTCTGCCTTATTTCACAAGAACTGGCCATTAAAACCTGTCGGCGGGAAAGCTACTTACCAAGCAGGGTTAGTTACTTACCAAGTACAGGTATTTAACAACCACTAATGACAATAAGGCGCTTGACAGTGTGACTACCAATTCCTTGCAACACTAACAACAAAAATAAATTGTTAATCACAGCGATTGTGACTGCCCACTCGATTTCAGCCAGCCTTCTGAAGCCATATCGAGGGTAGTAAGTTAGCTAGCGGTTGAATTCTAGTGCGTGTTCAGTGGAATTAAAATGAAGTGATACAAGTTCCGCCACTCCCATGCTAGTCATTCGCCGAGTGTCTTTTCTCCTTGGAAAGTGTGCAGTTCTAACAAGGAAAGACATTCGAATTTAATCAATGTACGTTCTACTCGCGCATCCTCCTCTGTTCTTATCAGCAGCGTTAGTCCGAAACGCAAAACCAAAGTGCGTAAATATTTCATTTATGTCCGCGGCTCGTGGTCTTGAGGTTGCGTTCTCGCTTCCCGCGCATGGGGTCCCGGGTTGGATTCCCTGCGGGGTCAGAGATTTTCTCTGCCTCGAGATGACTGGGTGTTGTGTGTCTTTCAGCATTTCATCCTCATTCACTCGCAAGTCGCCGTAGTGGCGTTAAAGAACTTGTGGAGCGGCGGCCGAACCGCCCCGCGAGGGGTCTCCCGGCCACCAATGCCATACGCTGATTCATTCGTTACATTGATTAGCTGATATTAGCTTTTATCAGCATTCTTTTCAATAACGAAGAAGACCGAATGTGTTTTGATTTTAGCCAACGACAGCTTGAAGAGTATAAAACTATAGAGACACCAGCAGGCAAAATATCCAGACCATGTAGGTAAACTAATCGATTTTTTAGCGTTATGATCATCAACTGAAATGAAACGTCAGATTCCTCAAAAACAGGTATCAGTTTCTACGAAAGCCCTACATCTACATCTTCATCTATATCTACATGTACACAAAGCCACCTACGGTCCATGGCGCAGGGTACCCTGTACCACTATCAGTCATTTCGTTTCCCGTGTGCCGGCCGGTATGACCGAGGGGTTCTAGGAGCTTCAATCCGGAACCGCGCTGTTGCTACGGTCGCAGGTACGAATCCTACCGTGGGCATGGATGTGTGTGATGTCCTTCGGTCAGATAAGTTTAAGTAGTTGTAAGTCTAGGGGACTGATGACCTCAGATGTTAAGTCCCATAGTGCTCAGAGCCATTTGAACCATTCCTTTCCTGTTCCACTCGCAAACAGAGGGAGGGAAAATTGTCTGCATGCCTACATAAAAACTCTAAACCTCTAATGTTATATTACTTTCCCTTACGTGAAATGTACGTTGTTAGCAGCAGAATAGTTCTGCAGTCATCCTCAAATGCCGATTATCTAAACTTTTTCAATAGCGCGCCTCGTAAAGCACGTCACCTAAGGATTTCCATTCGAGTTTCCAAAGCATGTCCGTAACACTTGCGTGTTGTTCGAACCTAAACCCAGCTGCCAGCTTCTGAATTGTTTCGATGTCTTCCTTTAATCCGACCTGTTGCGGGTCCCAAACGCTCGATCACTGTTCAAGAACAGGTCGCAATAGCGTCCTAAAGGAGGTCTCCTTTACATATGAACTACACACTCCCAAAATTCTTCTAATAAACCGAAGTCGAACATTCGCCTTCCTACCACAGTTCTCACTTGTCCGTTCCATTTCGTATCGCTTTGGAACGTTACGTCCAGATATTTAAACGAAGTGACTGCTTCAAGCAGGACGCTACTAATGCTGTATCCGAACATTATAGGTTTGAATTTACAATGAAATCCAGACCATTAGCTGCTTACAGCGTTGATAGATATCGACGGGAACTCGAACCCGGAATCTCCTGGTTACATGGCAGACGCTCTATCCGACTCAGCCACCGAGGACACAGAGGATAGTGCGACAGCAGGGACTTATCTCTTCACGCTCCCCGTGAGATGCACACTTACAACCTACTGTCCACACTCTACATTTGTAGTGCCCCTGCCCACTATACTCATTACTCGCGGCAGTCAATCTCCCTATTCTCGAAAGAGTTCGGGCAGTGTGAATGCATTCGCACTGTAGAAGATCGTTGGTCGGTTAGCCTTATCAATATGAAGACGGTATCTGTTCTTTCGGACATGTTCGAAGGAACAGATACTATTAGTGATGTTGCAGTTCTCGAAGAATGAAATTACAATGAAATCCAGACCATTAGCTACTTACTGGCGTTGATAAATATCAACGGCGACAGTTGAAAATATGTGTTATCGGTAATATATGATATACATAAACCTTCCTTGTGCATGGGTGTATTTATTAGTGAATACCGTATGAAAATCGCTTCAGTAGTTCCTGAGATAAGCCTTGACATACAGATACAAAAACTTCATTTCCAATACGTATAGAGAAGGAGCTCCTCGTCGGGCGGTGAAGGTCCAAGCGATGTCTCCCTGCTGCCCTCTCATCCTCTTCCCTGCGGCAGCAAGAGGCTGAGTGCACCCCGTACAAGTTCTCAGACCGAGCAAAAATCCTCGGCAGTACCGCGAATCGAGGGAGCCATCTACGCTCACCACTCAATTACGTATAGAAGAGATGTATAAACTTGTAATAATTCTGTGTGGCTCACTGGCCCCCTTCAGGTGCTTCGATTGGACGTACTTGTGGGTCCCTAATCTACTCCAGTTATCCTGCGGGGGAAAGGGGACCTACAGTTTAACATGAAATCCGAACAATGTGTTGCTCCTGGCGAATCTTCACACCAGTGAGAGGTGAATGCTAGGTTAAAAAAAAATGGTTCAAATGGCTCTGAGCACTATGGGACTTAACTTCTGAGGTCATCAGTCCCCTAGAACTTAGAACTACTTTAACCTAACTAACCTAAGGACATCACACACGTCCATGCCCGAGGCAGGATTCGAACCTGCGACCGTAGCGGTCGCGCGGTTCCAGACTGTAGCGCCTAGAACTGCTCGGCCACTTCGGCCGGCAATGCTAGGTTAAAAAGCAGGTTGAAAGACCCACGGCAAAAGCAAGATTCGACTCCTCGACCTCTCGGATTCCAGGCATAAGCTTCACCATATGTTTAAACATTTTTGTCTTGTTTCCAAAAACATCTCCTGAGAAGTTTTGTTCACTCGTTGTATCCTTTAAATTGAGCGTACATTTGCAAGTAAGACATATTCTTTTATTGTAAATGGATAATAAGTGAATCAATGACGAGTCCACTGTCATCCGCCAATAGACTACATTATTTGAGGCTGTATAGCTTCATGTACATGTTGTTGTTGTTGTTGTTGTCGCTGCTGCTGTGCTTCTGTCACTGTTGTGCCCTTCAACCCAAAGACTGGTTTGATGCTCCTTTCCACGCTACTCTGCCCTGCACAAGCCTCTTCATCTCCGAATAACGTCAGCAACCCACATCCATTTGAATCTGATTCCTATCTGTGTCTTGTTCTCCCTCTGCAATTTTTAAGCCCTCCACGAATCCAGTACTAAACCTTTACGTCTTATAATGTATCCTATCAATCGATCCCTTCTTTTAATCGAGTTGTGCCATATATTTCTTTTTTCCGAATTTTTATTCAGTACTACCTCATTAGTTACGTGATCTACCTATCTATTATTCAGCATTCATCTGTAGCGGGGGACACTGCAGGAGCCTCCACGAAGATTGCGTTCACCACTCGAACAACAAGCAATCGGGCGTCCCCTGGAAACGACCTAGTCGGCCAATCCTGCAAACACCGGAGCACCAAAACCAAAGATGACAAAACAACTCTCCGAAGAGACTCAAAAAAGGCCTCTATCAAGACCATCACTAGTGACAACTTCCTGCAATATTGAAGGCTTATCTGTAAATAAAGAAATTTTATTATATGACATGTGCAAACGAAACAACTGTGATGTTTTAGTGTTACAAGAAACACACAGAGCTCCAACTAGCCATAGACCAAAAATACAGGGCATGAAATTAGTTCTTGAGAGATCACACGAAAGGTACGGAAGTGCTATATTTGTGAAAACGAACTTAGACGTATGCTCCTGTGCTCTGACCTGCGAAGAAAGTATAGAAAATTTAACTATCGAGCTACATGCATGTACTGTAACATCCGTGTACAAACCACCCAGCGCGAGGTTCAAATTTACGGAGCCTGGAAATTTCCATTCAAAAAACATTAAAGTTGTACTAGGAGATTTTAACTGTCACGGTCTCGCATGGGGTTATAAAGAGACAAATGACGATGGCGAAATGCTGGAGATCTGGGCAGACCAGGCTAAACTGAAATTGATACATGACTCAAAGTTACCTGCATCATTTAACAGCGGAAGATGGAAACGAGGATATAATCCAGATAACATCTTTGTCTCCGAAAAGGTATCCCTGCAAACTGTAAAGCAAATCGAGGACACAATTCCAAGATCGCAACACAGAGCAATAACTTGCTGAATTACTGCAGTAATCAAATCAGATGTAATGCCCTTCAAGAGACGCTTCAATTTCAAAAAAGCTCATTGGGAACTTTTCACAGAGGACCTTGACAAGGAGATCTTGGAAATTAAACCAGAGATACAATCATATGAAACTTTTATAGACCTTGTCAAGGAAATCTCTCGACGGCGCATACCTAGAGAGTGCCGCACCCAGTATATCACTGGACTCAATGGTAGCAGCAAGGAAGCTCTGTAAAAGTATGAAGAACTGTACAATAAGGACCCCCTCTCAGAGGAAACGATCCAGGCAGGTGAGGTACTGATATCTGGTATCTCCGAAGCGAGAAAGGAAAAGTGGTGTAACCTCCTACAAGAGACGGACATGAAGCACAGCAGTAGGAAGGCATGGAAACTGGTCAAGTCTCAACAACGACCCAACAGAACCACAACCAAATTACAGTGAAGTTACACCTGATCAGATAGCTCACCAACTACTCATGAACGGAAAAACTAAAAGGAAGATCAGGATTGGCAAAATTAAAAGAAAATTGAACGAGGAGATTAGCTTCCTAGCTCGCCCGTTCTTCATTCAGGAGCTACAGGATGCCATCAACGATTTGAAAAACAACAAGTCCGCTGGCCTCGACGATCTGAGATCTGAGAAAATTACACATTTTGGACCGGGAGTACAAGCATGGATCCTAGAGCTAATGAATAACTGTATTACAACAATGAAAATACCTAAACTGTGGAGGAAAGCTCGGGTTATTGCGTTATTAAAACCAGGGAAAGACCCAGCTGAAGCTAAATATTTCCGTCCTGTCTCACTGCTTTGTCGTTTACTTAAAGTGCTGGAGCGAATGATCCTCAAACGCTTAGCTGATTATGTGGACAAAGCCCTCATTAACGAACAAGCTGGATTTCGACCAGGAAAATCATGCTGTGGCCAAATACTTAATCTCACACAGTACATCGAAGACGGGTATCAGAGAGGAGAAGTAACTGGGGTCGCATTCCTGGATCTCAGTGCTGCATATGACACAGTTAACCATAAGTTGCTTATCCAGAAAGTGTATAATGTCACTAAGGACTACACCCTTTCTATGTTCGTGTAATGCATGCTACAGAACAGACGCTACTATGTAACCTTACAATCTAAAAACAGCCGATGGAGGACACAGAAAAATGGACTTGCACAGGGTAGTGTCTTGGCTCCAATATTATTTAACATCCATACCAATGATCTTCCCATCAGCCACCAGACACGAATGTTCATATATGCTGATGATGCAGCAGTGGCCACTCAGGGTAAAACGTTTGAACAAGTGGAGGAGAATCTCACAGGAGCCTTAATAGAACTTGCTACCTATTACGACGGCAATAATCTCAAACGAAACCCTAGTAAATCTCAAGTATCCGCCTTCCATCTTAGGAACAAACAAGCCAAACGGAAACTCCGAGTCATGTGGCAAGCGGAAGAGCTGAAACATACAAACAGCCCAAAATACCTGGGAGTAACACTGGACAGAGCACTTACTTTTAAGCAGCACTGTCACAACACTAAAAAAAAGGTCTGTGCCAGGAACAACATACTGCGGAAGCTAACAGGTTCAGCGTGGGGAGCTAAACCACATGTTTTGCTCACCACGGGTCTGGTGCTGAATATCTCAGCAGCGGAATATGCGGCGCCAGTTTGGAGGAACTCTGCTCACACTAAACAAGTTGACGTCGCCGTAAACGAAACTGTACGTATTGCCACAGGATGCCTCAAACCAACTCCCACAGACATCATTTATCCCATCATAGGCATAGCACCACCCACTATCCGCAGACAAGTAGCCGCCGAGATCGAAAGATCAAAACAAAAGAATGATCCTCGACACCCGATGCATATGTAACGAAAACAACGTGTCCGGCTGAAATCACGCAGGAGTTTCATCGAAACTACTGAAGAGCTCGCCACCAAGCCCGTCGCAAGGCGGCTGTCTCTTTGGGAAGAAATGGTGCCACACTCCACAATGGAACTAATTGAGGAGGGATCTGCAGGATTTCAACTACCTTTTACAACTTGGAGATCATTAAACCGGCTGCGCACTGGAGTAACTGGGTGCAAATCAAACCTATTTAAATGGGGTTACAGTGATAGCGATAGGTGTGAATGCGGAGCAATACAGGACTTGGACCACCTACTGATTTGCCCAGATATGTCTATAACATGCACTAAAGATGATATTTTGAAAGTCAATGACAAAGCAAACTACGTTGCTAATTACTGGGAAGGGAAGATATAATTGGTGCATCCGGATACGGAAGAAGAAGAAATCTGTAGCACCACAATTCAAAAGCTTCTATTCTCCTCTTGTCTGAATTGCTTATGGTCGACGTTTCAATTCTGTACAAGGTTAAATTCCCAGCACTTAAATCTATATTCGATGTTAAGAAATGTGTCTTCTTCAGAAACGCTCTTCTTCCCATTGCCATTTTACATTTTATGTAATAATATTTTCTGCAATAATAAGCTATTTTAGTGCCCAAATAGCAAAACTCATCTACTACTACTTCAAGTGTGTCGTTTCCTCTTCTAATTCGCTCAGCATGGTCTGATTTAATTCGAATACTTTCCATTACCCTTGTTTTACTTTTGTTAATGTTCAGCTCATATACTTCTTACAAGACACTGTACATTCCGTTCAACAGCTCTTCCATGTCTTTTGCTGTCTCCGACAGAATCACAGTGCCATCAGCAAACCGCAAAGTTTTTATTTCTTCTACCTGAACTCTAATCCTTTTTCCAAATTTCTCCTTGCTTTCAGTAATAGCTAGTTCAATGTATATATCGGCGTAAGATATAAATTATACTTCTAGCTGTTTTAATAAAAAATAAATTATAAACTAAAATTGGAACAATTCTTATGACTCCGAAGTAAAGTCCATCACTCGGGTCTTATGAAACGGAATAGTTCCATTCTTCTTGAGGTAAGTAACACTAAAACTATGTTCTCCTTGTGATAATACAATCGCAAACGGTCTTCAAAACCATTCGTGCTATCTGGGATCTTTGCGTATAACATGGTGGTCCTCAAAGATGTAACTTATGTATTCCAATGGCATTAGCTTTTCTTTTGTCGTCACATAATAAGGATACTGACTGTCAGTCCAAGTGCATCTGTTATTCTTTGCAGTAGGTTATTATTTCCAGTCGGGTTTTACAATATATTACAACATTATCGACGTCTCTCGTGTCCTATTAATGGCTGCCAATTATTTCCTAGTCCACTTCCATATGCGGTTGCGATTACTGCGTTTGTAAATGTTGCTAACATAGCGACGTGATGACACTTCCTTCAGCACAGGTTCGCCTTGAGGTTTATGTCATACAGTTTATCACTTGTGGGGACTACCTCGTTTACTATATCTACCATAGGCCAGTCACGCTAGATACGAATTTCCAATTCCTGTCAGGATACTTCTCTTGGGTATTATTAACCGTCCGCGAATTTTCGATGAGAATGTAAATCTGGCTTCTACTAAGCTTTTATGGGCTGTTTTGTACATTAACTGACTTCTGTGAAGTATCGACGGATGTATTCCAGTCTCGAGATGATGTGGCCGATGTTGGTTGGCGGAGCCTGTCGTCGGAATCTAAAACAGCTAAATAATTTTTTGTAGTGTTTGGCCGGTTGTGTTGTAGTATTCTAGCTGCTCTCCTAGCGAAGATTACTGTGCACTTTGGTTGGATGTCTTTGATGCCTCGTCCGCCTTTGAGAAGCCGTAAGGTCGTCGTCCTGTAGCTGACGTGAAGAACATTCCCCTTTCAGATATACCAAAAAGCGAGGATTAATGCACGCTAAGACACAAAAAAACAAAAAAAAAAACGACGCTCCATGGAGGAACTATCCGAATTGGACGGAAGCCGGTAGAGCTGATGTACATGTGCAGACAAACAAACTATTATAATTTCAGAAAAAAATTGATGATTTCTTCTAGATAAAGAGCTTCACAAACTGAGCAAGTCAACAACGTATTGGTCCACCTCTGGCCCTAATGCAGGCTCAGCATTGACTGACAGAGTTGTTGGATGTCCTGACGAACATCGTATCTCATTCTGTCCAATTAGCGTGTTAGATCGTCAGAATCCCTAGCTGGTTGGAGGACGCTGACTATACTGCTCCACACGTTCTCATTTGGGAAGAGATCCGGCGACCTCGCTGGCCGAGGCAGGATTTGGCAAGCACGAAGGCAAGCAGTAACGACTCTCGTCGTGTGCGGGCGCGCATTATCTTGCTGAAATGTAAGCCAAGGATGGCTTGCCACGAAGGGAAACAAAACGGGGTGTAGGATATGGTCGACGTATCTGTGTGCTGTAATGGTAGCCAAAGTGGCAGCCCAGACCACCAGCCCTGCTTGTCATGCCGTATGGAAGGCGAGAGACAATCAGGTCGGTGTCCCACTGCCGTCCGGACGTCTCCGTGGTCACCGGGGCTCAGTTCGAAGCGGGACTCCTCACTGAATACAATTGTGCTTCATTCAAAGGGAGTCCATCCCGAAGACATCTCTGGAGATGCCCCAATTAGCTCTTCTCACGAATTGATCACACTCACGTTATCTGTGAAAGCGTGACGTACTGTGTCTGAAGGCCTTGTAGGGAATTACGGAATTTATACAATAGAGGTTCTATTGCTATGGCGAACAGCAGTTATGTCGCGAACAGGGGGCATCCCCGCCGTTCTTCTTGTTTAATCGGTCAGTTGCCCATTAATCTTCATCCTTTATCCCATATCAGTTATTCATTTCTTTATTTGTTTTCTGATTAGCTCACTAAAGCCCATTTTCTGCGTAGAATTAACTAAAAAATGATGACAAATACTGTCGATGGCTTTATCAAAACCCTAGAAAAGCTATTACTTTTCCTATCTTGTGAATGTACAATCTCTCCATACTCAACAGAAGGAGTTCGCCCCCTAGATGCACTGACGTGCTACGGTCTAATTACTTTACGGAGCATTTGTTTTATTCTGTTGTTTATAACGTGCGTTAGAATTTTACACTCTGCTTTGAGCAACGCTAGATGATATAAATTTTCCAGAATATTACTCTCGGCTGTCTCTGGTATCAGAACTATCAATCCCTCCGTAAACTGTGCGGGGAAGACGCCACTTACTAAGAGTTCATTGCACATTTCGGCGAGTTCCTTTCCTATGAAATCCCAAAACTATTCGTAAAATTCGATGGACAGTCCATCGAATCCAGCGACTTTGCTTTTGGGAACGTGGGCGATGCTATGTTTGACGTTCTCATATGCTATTCTAGCGATTAGTTCTTCGTTGTTACTTGAGTCAAGACATTTCTCCATTGTACTCTATCCTGTGCGAACCTCTTCATCTCCGAGTATCTACTTCAAATTAAAACTTAAACCAGTCTCGATCGCAATATTGCTAAAATTTTGTTTTTTTCTTTTTGAAGTGAGTGACCGATTTCGACCCTATGAAAGAGTCATCTTCAGTCTCTGTAAAGATACACTGCCGAAGTAGTATAGACGTTATAATAAGCATATAAAAATATATATAGATGAGTTCCGTCGACCGTAATCATGAACATGTTTTCTGATAAGCTACTTATGATGTCATAGTCAGAACGGTGGGTGTGACCAGCCCTATTAATACCCGTTCCTCCCATGCGTAATCAGCAGTTACACGAACGTCGAGGGTCGACGCAACTCATCTAGCAGTGTCCATCCACCGCTCTCGGTATAATTTATTACTATTTATCTTATTTTTATATATTTTATATGCTTATTATAGCGTCTATACTACTTTGGCAATATATATTTACAGAGTCTGAAGATGACTCTTTCATAGAGTTGAAACGGGTCACTCTCTCCAATAAAAAATATTTTAAAAAGATTGCGAACAAGACTGTTTTAAATTTTAATTCTAAGTACTTTTAAGATCGCTGACTATGTTTTCAAAAATCTTGTCTACTTCAACCTGCATCTTTATGAATCTGATTACTGTTTTCATCTCTTGGTCTCCCTCTACGATTTTTACTCCCCGAAATTCAAAAAAATGGTTCAAATGGCTCTGAGCACTATGGGACTCAACTGCTGAGGTCATTAGTCCCCTAGAACTTAGAACTAGTTAAACCTAACTAACCTAAGGACATCACAAACATCCATGCCCGAGGCAGGATTCGAACCTGCGACCGTAGCGGTCTTGCGGTTCCAGACTGCAGCGCCTTTAACCGCACGGCCACTTCGGCCGGCACTCCCCGAAATTGCCTCTGATACTAAATTGGTGATCGCTTGATGACTCAAAATGTGTCCTATCAACCGATCCCTTCTTTTGGCCAAGTTGTGGCACAAATTTCCTGTCTCTCCAATTCTATTCAGTACTTCGTCATTAGGTACGTGATCGACCCATCTAATCCTCAGCATTCTTCTGTAGCACCACATTTCGATTCTGTTTTTATCTAAACTGTTTATCGTCCATGTTTCACTTCCATACTTTTCTACACTCCATACAAATACACTTAAATCTATATTTGATTTAAGAAATTTCTCTTCTTCAGAAATGCCTTCCTTGCCGTTGCCATTGCCTTTCTACTTCGGCCATCATCAGTTATTTTGCGGCCCAAATAGCAAAACTCATGTACTACTTTAAGTGTCTCATTTCCTAATCTCATTCCCTTATCATCACCTGATTTGATTCGACTACATTCCATTATCCTTGTTTTGCTTTTGTTGATGTCCATTTTATATCATCTTTTCAAGACACTGTCCACTCCGTTCAACTGTTCTTCCGTTCTTTGCTGTCTCTGACATAATTACAGTGTCATCGGCAAACTTCAGCGTTCTTATTTCTTCTCTCTGAACTTTAATACCTATTCCAAATTTTTCTTTGGTTTCCTTTACTGTTTGTTCAATGAACGTCCTGAATAACATCGGCGATAGACTGCAACCCTGCCTCACTCCCTTTTCAACAGCTGCTTCCACTTCATGCGCCTCGACTCTTATAACTGCCGCCTGATGTTATACTATTCAACAAGTTGTCTGCCAATGTCTCTTCTACACTGAGTGCTGAGCAAAGGTGTTTATAATATCTCACAACACATTTCTTGGTCGTGCTTTGTTGAATGTATTCATTTCCACCACCACCTAAAAATTTCATAATTATTTATTGTTTGACTCTACTTGTTGCTCTTATTATATGATACACCGATGCAGTTTCATGGCTGATGTCACTGATACATCTAACTAATGTTTTAATGCCAGGTAAAGTTTCGTGGACTCGTGCTATTTACGGCTTTATGTAGTCCATTCACCATAGCACTAGTTCTCGACACCTGTTACGTCTGATTAAGCGTTTCCTCCAAATCTATTTAATTTCCTGCCTTAACGTATTATCATCTAGTAGCGACACGTTCAATTGCCACATGCCACGTCATAGAAATGTCTTCTGTCTGGTTTACCGACTGGTTATAATGCAAGCGCAATGGTCAGTAAAGTTCAGTGGCCATATCTCACAATCCTGTACATCATTAAACATGTCGTTGAAGATATAGATTCTATCTAGTGACGTCGTGTGGCGTTCAGCATTATTGTGAAGATGGATCTAGGTATCTTTGAGGTCTAAGCCACCTGCTTTTAACTGTGGACAGAAATTATGGTTCGGGTTCTGCTCTTATTTCCTTCCTAAGCAAAGGAAGCATTAAAGTTCACCCGCATTAGTAACAAGAACTAAGGTTTCGTCTCGCCGCATCTCACTTTTTGCTCTCCTACATTTTGAACCCGATGGGGTGTATATGTCGAGGAGGAACACTTCCTTTACCAGGGCAGCAGTGCCTCTTCCTGACTATACGCACGCATGACCTGTACATTGTATGAAATGACAATTAAATCAAGACCCTAAGCTGTCGACAGGCGTTGATATACATCAACGAGGACAGTTGAAAATGTGTGCCCCGACCGGGGCTCGAACCTGGGATCTCCTGCTTACATGGCAGACGCTCTATCCATCTGAGCCACCGAGGGCAGAAAGAATAGTGCGACTGCAGGGATTTATCCCTTGCACGCTCCCCGTGAGACCCACATGCCCAACTTAATGTCCACGCACTACATTCGTAGTGCCCCTGCCCATTACACTCATTACTCGCGGCAGACAATCTTACCGAGAGCCGTAAGTGTTCGGGCATTGCGTGTGCATCCAGCACAGAAGAAGAAAGTAAATGGCCAGTTAGCCTTAACTATATGAAGATAGTATCTGTTCTTTCGGACATGTCCGAAAGAACAGATACCATCTTCGTATAAGTACATTGTATATCCTTCTTGTATAGGATTATCGTTTTAGACTATTCAGCAATATATAGTATAGCAACAAATTCTTATATACCTGAAATCTTTGGCGTGGTCAGTTCTTGGATAAGAGCTATGTCTACATCTGCAGAATAAAAATAGTCCGTTGGCATTTTAATTTTACGCCTGATTTAATTCCGTTGACTTTGGCAGTCGCTGTTGTATAAGACTACTTGCTCACTTCCATTATCGAAAGTTATCTGAACAGACTACGTCGTTTTCTACGTTTAACGTGTGCATCGTTGCCATCGGCTGTTCCTGTCGTTTATCTACGTCCATAGGAGAGTCAGCGCTGTCGTATTCTCCATGGCAACCTATTTTTCAGTTTTTATTTTCCTCTTTATTCCCCAGTACAATTTTCTTGACCGGTGTCGTTTCCAGTAGGTTCATTTTCCGTTTCTCTATTCTCGTCTTCTTTGAATTGCCTTTACGCTTCTTTCTTATTTGCCAATTTCGCCTAAGATTGCCTTTCTCGCTTGGTATCGTCGCAGCACCTGGAGTTTTGTAGCTTTCTGATTGCTGCTACTTCCCTCCGCTGCTCTTCCTGAGAGTTTCGCTGATTTTGTTGTGATAATGGAAGTTGTTTCTGCACAACTTTTGTGGTTTCATTCAACTGCTCCTGTGTTGTTGCCTGGCGTGTTGTTTCCTGCATCGGCTGATGTTTGATTTCCTTGTGCGAACGGCTCAAGATCTCTCCACGTCTGGTTGTCAGGTTTTACGAACAGCTGTTTCCACGTAAGCTTCCGTTTCCAGCTCGGATTCACCCTGCGTTGCTGTAACATTCCGGAATAATATTTCTTTGTTATCTGTGCTGATTTCTCTTCTGTGTCTTCCTCGGAGCTCATACTTGTCTTTTCTAGTGACCGTTTCTTGTTTTTTTAAATTATTTATGTAGTTATTTGAATGAAAACTGGAAGGACTCTCATTTGTCGTGCCTATTTCGTTATCTTGCTGTTGAAATTTCATGGAGACTAGCTGTTTTCCTGGAAAGTAGTTAGAGACTGATCTTTATCAGTTTCATACTTTTCAGCATTCTCTTATTTCTCGCTTAATTTATTTTTTGCTGGTCCCTTATTCTACATCTACATTTATACTCCGCAAGCCACCCAACGGTGTGTGCCGGAGGGCACTTTACGTGCCAATGTCATTACCTCCCTTTCCTGTTGCACTCGCGAATGGTTCGCGGAAAGAACGACTGCCGGAAAGCCTCCGTGCGCGCTCAAATTCAATGTTGGGTATTCCTTTTCAACTAAAATAAAGGACATGGCCAGTGGATTCTATGGGGGTATTCTCGGCGTTGCCCGCTGCATAACTTGAGGGGATGAGTTATAGTGCCTCTAATCTCGTCCGCTGTTGCAGGTGACATCCTACAATGAACACCCGCCTTGGCCAGTTTCCTTAAAGGTGCCCTGTCTCATTGCACTCGTGATATTTGGGAGTTTACCCGACATATATTACGTGTACCCTGCAACAGCTTACAAGAATTTGGGACGGGATATCGGACGTAACAGATATTCGTAAGATCGTTGCACGAGTAACACTAAATCTTATCTGTATTAGACCACTTTTCGAATTCACTACATTTTACCTGTCCAGGTTTATGAAAGTACCTGTATCAAGTTCTTGTTATCTCACTCTGTGGGAATGTGTTTTAAGTTCCCTGTTAGCGTTACTTATGTCAGTGGTAGTGACGGACTCACCTCGATGATTGATTTAAAGTTTGCCCTGTGTTTTCAGTAATACTCTCTCCACCATACCAGAACTACGCAGTTTAGCAAAGGCACAGTATTTCTCATTATCCATTTGAATAAACTCAGCATTATCACCAGAAATATCGAAATTATTATGCAGCCAGCCATAAATTGCCAACTCTGTAAATTGTACACGTCTTGTGTTTTTGCAAAGGTGAACCTCAAAGTATTTTTCCCGATCGAATCCACGAACATGATTTACGGGTACAAAGAGGAATCTCCGCTTCACGAAAGATAAACAAAATGGGTTGAAGATGAAGGGTTAACTACTTATAAATTCGGTGGCTTCACAAGGAACGGGATATACACTGCAGTAACACTCGTTGCTCTAACTAGTGAGCTACATAGCCTACGGAGCGCCGCACAACATTCCATACATACACAGGCTGAACACGACAGGAGGTCTGGGGACTCTCATCTCGGCAATGCACTTCCACAGCGCAGCGCCGAAACTACCACCGTGCTCAGGAAACAGTTGGATTTTTCATGAAAATCCTGACAATCAAATAAATCCAAGTTATTTTGCGATTGGTAAATCCGTAACAACTTTCGCCGCACTTGGCAATGCTCAATCTGCCTTTTAATAGAATCATAGACAATCATTTCTAGGAACGCCTGACAGTTCTGTCATTAATAAAAACCCTGTATCCCATATTCCCTTTTTGCCAACGGTGAAAATGAATTTCTACATTAACACCTGACATTTGCCTGACCATACAGATAGAAACTTCGGTGGGAGACTTTAATTTAAGGGTGTTCGGAAATTCCCGTTACAGACTTCTCGGACTTGTACAGAGGAGTGAGTGCATAACATTTCGAACAGGAACCTCATGTCCGGAAATGTTCCATTTACGTTCTACGACGGTTTCAATTCAGAAGTCTAACTCATCCACTTCTGCTTGAGGAATTGAATTAGACATGACGCAGTACAATCATTGGGTAACAGTTCGAAAGGAAACATAACGAAACATCCATGTTTCACTTAATCACATTTGTTTGTATTAACACTTGAACATTATATTAGGTGTTTACATTATTCCGAAACAAAAAAATTACCCACCATACTCTACATACAGAACAGTACTGATGCAAGCCAGACGTTTAAGTAACTTGAGGTGACCGTCTGATGTAGTACACGTCATCCTACTTACCCAGGACGAGCAACTCAGACTTTTCTTTTTCACTCAGCAAACGTTGACGCGTCACACATCTGAACTGAAACCGTCGTAGAACGGAAAAGGTACGTTTCCGGGCACGGCGTCCCATTCAAAATATTATGTACTCACTCCTCTCTACAAGTCTTAGAAGTTTGTAACAGGAATTTCCGAACGCCTTGTGTAACGTGTATGGATAATTACTCAAGAATAATATTGTTAACACTGTCTGGCCGCGGTTTAATAGAAATACTCAGAAGTAGGAAAGTCTTTCACTGCGTAACGGAAAAAGAAAATAGGAGCTTGAACGAATATTTTAATGAATCGGCAGTTGCGATTACACCCTGTAAGTTCCTAGCATGAGCTGTAAGTATAATTGCGACCTTCCTTAGAGACAGATTACGTACAATGAGGATATGCGACGTCATTTTGTGAGCCTAAAGTCTGTTCACGAAAAGAATATGTCACTTTGTCCGGAACGGCATCAAGTCTCGACGTCTCGTCAACACTGACGTGCCTTGCTGCAAAGAAATCAAATTTTTTCTGCTGATGGCAGTTCTATTTGACTGGTAATTCGGCTGAATACAGGATTTAGGCGATAACTTGTTCTCAGAACGAATGTTGTCTCACGTAACAACATAAGAGCACATATGAACGATTCAAAAATAGTGCAAAACTTACGAATGGCTGTGGGGTGAAAATAAATCGAAGGCGTTTTAAAATAATCTATCGTTATTATTCATGCATTCAGTGATCCGTAGTAACAATTAAATAATATTTGCTCTATGATGGACCACGTGGATTCCAGTTACACAAAACATGGAAATCTGAACACAAAGGAAACTTCTTACAGTCTAGAGTACTCACACAACTTCAAAATAGTGGGACAGTGATGAGTTCCAAACTCTAGTCTTACGCATGAAAAAAATTTGTCGTGTGACTAGGGCCTCCCGTAGACCGTTCACCGTGTGCAAGTCTTTCGATTTGACGCCACTTCGGCGACTTGCGCATCGATGAGGATGAAATGATGATGATTAGGACAACACAACACCCAGTCCCTGAGCGGAGAAAATCTCCGACCCAGCCGGGAATCGAACCCGGGCCCTTAGGATTGCCGTTCTGTCGCGCTGACCACTTGCGGACGTCGCAAGACATCCTGTTCAAGTTCGGTGGTTGATCCTTCCACTCAGTTTTTTATTACAGAGGCCAACCGGCTCTCTGACTGAACACGCTGAGCTACCGTGCCGGCAACCACTCGGCTACCGGAGGCGGACTACGCATGAAAAACTATATAACGATATTGTTCCGTGAGAATCTCTCTCCTTGAAAAACGGAAACTAAGTCCGTACCCGACTATAGGTACATCTATAACCCTGAAAGCGCTGAATAAAAAACATTACGACAAGCTGCGCTAGCATAGTCTCGGCCCCATAATACTTGTAGGTTACATCATAGGAAGGGCCATAGGAACGTAGTATCAACTGCGTACGCACAACGTCTTCATATCAGCCCCCTAAAGCAAGAACATCTAGCGCAACCACTAGCAGAAAGCCAAACAGAATAGAATGTCTCTGCCTAGCGTTCACCGGGCATGCTTGTTTCCAACACTGCCGCATGGGCACTTGATTCGTCAGCCAAGTATACTTCCAAAAATAATAACTACAAATATGCCTTCACTTTTTTAGCCAAAGACTATAATATGCTTAGCAGTAGAGTACCCGAGTACAAAATGTCTTTGCAATATTTACGAGACTCCAAACTCGCTTAAAAATCAATAATTTTGAAGACGACCTCTAATGAACGGCTTTCAGTATTAACAAAAACTCCCCTTTTCCTCCCAGTAGATGTATCCCTCATTAAAATAAGTGTTTAAGAGTTCTGATGACTTTGATAATAATCGGTTTGTGTTTTAAAATCTTCTGACATATAATCATTGGTTATGACGATTTCTCGAAATCAATAAAATTAGCGGCGTTTCTATAAAAGAGAAACATAGTGTTAAGTGTTGAAATTTAATTTATTTGTTATTGTCCATCGCATGTTAAGACGTGTGTATTGCCCAAGAAACGCGTGGAATGAATAACTGACGTGGTGCAATAGTGGAGACAATGGACTTGTGTTGTAAGGGAGCAGGTGTCAAATATTCATCAAGTTAGCCTAAATCAGGTTTCCATTTCCCATGTAAGTCTCTATAAATTTTCCACAAGTCATTGAGGATACATGATACCAATTATAACAGTTTTCTTGGCTGCACCTTTCGTGAACTCAGTGAAGAAAAACTGACTCTCCATGTATCACTTTAGACAAGAAGTGTGTCGGAAGGTCTGCGACGATCTAATATAATGAATTTGCTTGACACAGGAAAGCTTCTTTCTACAAATCAGCACAGATTCAGAAAACATCGCTCGTCCGAAACTCAGCTTGCCCTTCTCTCACATTATATCCTGTCATCCATTGATGGAGGGCAACAGTCAGGTTCCATATTCCCAAATTTCCGGAGACCGTTTGACACAGTGACCCACTGCAGACTTGACGAAAGTTCGTGCATACAGTTTAGGCTCCCAGATATGAGAGTGGCACAAAGACTTTTTAAGTAACAGAACTCACTACGTTTTCCTCGAAGGCGTGCGTTCATCAGAGACAAGGGTATCGTCACGAGTGTGACAGGGCTGCTCTTATTCCCTATATACATACATGAATGATCTGACGGACAGAGTGAACAGGACTGCTTGCTGACGACGCTGTACTGTACGTGAAGGTGTCGCCGTTGAATGACTGCAGGAGTATACATGATGACTGTGACAGAATTTCTAGTTGGTGTGATGAATGACAGCTATCTCTAAATGTAAGTTAATGCAGGTCAGTAGGAAGAACAAAACTTTTATTTTCGTATACAGTATTGGTAGGGTGTTGCTTGACATAATCACATGGATTAAATTTCTAGGCCTAACGTTGCAAAGCGATGGGAAGTGGAACGAATATGTCACGTTGTTAGTAGCGAAGGTGAATGCTCGTCTTCGTTTCATTGAGAGAATTTTGGGAAAGTATAGATTATGGATAAAGTAGACGGCTATAGAATGCTTATGCGAGCCATTCTTGACGACTGTTCGAGTGTTTGGGATCCACACAAGGTCGGATTAAAGAAAGTCTCGTAGTATTTCAGAGACAATCTGCTAGATTTGTTACCGAAAGGTTCAATCAGCACGCAAGTGTGAACACAAATGGGAATTCCTGGAGGGAAGACGGCACTGTATTCGCGAGGCACTATTGCGGAAATTTAGAGAAAATGTCTTTGATGCCAGCTATAGAACGAGTCTACTGCCGCCAAGGTAAATTTCGCGAACGGACCACGAAGCTGAGATATGAGGAATTAGGACTCATACAGAGGCTTTTAGACAGTCGTTTTCCCTATCTCTATTTGTGAGAGCTACAGGAAAGCAAACGACTAGTGGTGGTACATGGTACCCTCCGCCATGCACCATACGGTGGCTTACAGAGTATGTATGTCGATGTAGATGTAGATTTATATCACTGAATGGTAATAAACTTGCCCTGGTCACCAAGAGACAGGTGTATCACAATTCAGGACTCTCTTTACGCCTCTGTACACATCGTCATCTCTCTTATCTTTTTCTCATGGTCCAAACGCCAAATATACGTCGGTGGCAGCATAATGGTGATACTGTAAGACTAATGTTGATATAACTTAAACTTATCTCATTCACTTCTTTGTCCGCTTATGGTTAATATGACGTCTGTGTCACCAAGCTCTTTTAACACCTATGTAAGTATTTTATTCATTATTTGTATCCATTAATGTCACAATCATTAATGTACGTGTCTAATTTTAAAAATAATACTCTGTAAAAGAATGGAAATGTTAAAATTTTACTTGTAGTACTGGTACACGCATAGAGAACTTAGGACTGAAGTCATGCAAAACATGGAGGGAAGTCCCTCCGCAACGAAACTGACTTGGCATGAACAGAAAAGGTGGATTCGGCGGTCGAACTGCGAGGCTTCTTTGTGGAAAGAATTAGTCGGTGGCTGTCATGCGAAGTGTTCACATCTTGTGTGTGGAATGAGGCAAGAAGAGCAGCTACATTATTTAATATCGCCCGGCTTGTTGTAAAGAAAAACGTATATATACTATTGCCTCCTCTTTGAGTAACCACAGGAAATCGCTGCAGCCATCAACTTCTTTCCGTATAAACAGCTGAATAGTGTATGATTTCATGGACCAGTTCTGTGATTTCTTATCTATAATAAGTCTCTGTACTTTAAACTTTGTGTTAAACACCCATATTGTATCCTTAGTCATTTAAATAGACAGGGTTGTATTCCAAGTGCAGCGATATTCCCGAGTATCCTATTTTATTGAACCGAATAGTGATTGATTTCTATAACAACATTTGTGACGTAATAGATTTCTTCACCATTCAGTGAGTTTTGTTTTTGAAGTAATCCACGTGTTTTACACAGAATGGTAATTAATGTGTTACTAAAGAATAATTGCCAAGAAAAGATCTAAAGTACTTTTATTTGCACTCTATGGAGTAAAAAGAAGTGAAGGCTCCCTAAAAAAACAAATAGTAATCAGGACAGATAAAATGACTACCTCAAAACCATTTCCAGGACACTAATTTCCAATAATGAAACTGATAAAATACACTCCTGGAAATTGAAATAAGAACACCGTGAATTCATTGTCCCAGGAAGGGGAAACTTTATTGACACATTCCTGGGGTCAGATACATCACATGATCACACTGACAGAACCACAGGCACATAGACACAGGCAACAGAGCATGCACAATGTCGGCACTACTACAGTGTATATCCACCTTTCGCAGCAATGCAGGCTGCTATTCTCCCATGGAGACGATCGTAGAGATGCTGGATGTAGCCCTGTGGAACGGCTTGCCATGCCATTTCCACCTGGCGCCTCAGTTGGACCAGCGTTCGTGCTGGACGTGCAGACCGCGTGAGACGACGCTTCATCCAGTCCCAAACATGCTCAATCGGGGACAGATCCAGAGATCTTGCTGGCCAGGGTAGTTGACTTACACCTTCTAGAGCACGTTGGGTGGCACGGGATACATGCGGACGTGCATTGTCCTGTTGGAACAGCAAGTTCCCTTGCCGGTCTAGGAATGGTAGAACGATGGGTTCGATGACGGTTTGGATGTACCGTGCACTATTCAGTGTCCCCTCGACGATCACCAGTGGTGTACGGCCAGTGTAGGAGATCGCTCCCCACACCATGACGCCGGGTGTTGGCCCTGTGTGCCTCGGTCGTATGCAGTCCTGATTGTGGCGCTCACCTGCACGGCGCCAAACACGCATACGACCATCATTGGTACCAAGGCAGAAGCGACTCTCATCGCTGAAGACGACACGTCTCCATTCGTCCCTCCATTCACGCCTGTCGCGACACCACTGGAGGCGGGCTGCACGATGTTGGGGCGTGAGCGGAAGACGGCCTAACGGTGTGCGGGACCGTAGCCCAGCTTCATGGAGACGGTTGCGAATGGTCCTCGCCGATACCCCAGGAGCAACAGTGTCCATAATTTGCTGGGAAGTGGCGGTGCGGTCCCCTACGGCACTGCGTAGGATCCTACGGTCTTGGCGTGCATCCGTGCGTCGCTGCGGTCCGGTCCCAGGTCGACGGGCACGTGCACCTTCCGCCGACCACTGGCGACAACATCGATGTACTGTGGAGACCTCACGCCCCACGTGTTGAGCAATTCGGCGGTACGTCCACCCGGCCTCCCGCATGCCCACTATACGCCCTCGCTCAAAGTCCGTCAACTGCACATACGGTTCACGTCCACGCTGTCGCGGCATGCTACCAGTGTTAAAGACTGCGATGGAGCTCCGTATGCCACGGCAAACTGGCTGACACTGACGGCGGCGGTGCACAAATGCTGCGCAGCTAGCGCCATTCGACGGCCAACACCGCGGTTCCTGGTGTGTCCGCTGTGCCGTGCGTGTGATCATTGCTTGTACAGCCCTCTCGCAGTGTCCGGAGCAAGTATGGTGGGTCTGACACACCGGTGTCAATGTGTTCTTTTTTCCATTTCCAGGAGTGTATACTCACGTCCGAGTTGGTAGTGCTCTACCGTTAGTAATTATTTACTACGATCATTAGCTTTCTGCTTTAATATACAGATAATAAGTGTTACTGAGCAGCAATTGTTGCCAAAACGTTTTAATCTTCCTTCTGTGTTGCTCATGCGATACCACTGGTGTATTGCTTGCTAAAGTATGCTACTGTATCTTACCATATTTGCAAAACAGAATTTAGTATCAGGTAAAGTTAGTCCCAACAATCAACTTTCTTTATGAACAGTGTGAATCTGGTGTCCGCTTTCTTTTAAGTAATTGCAGTTTACTTTGTAAGTAATAGAACCTTGGTTCGAGTCTCCCTTGTTCTGCTACTGCTTCCTTGCATTATAATTCTTTCGAGAAACGTAAAATTCCTATCATAGGAGTAGCACTGTCGGCGTATTGCTAATTTTATAGGAACCGGTAGTGTTATAATACAATCTTTTTCGAATACAGTATCTGTAAATGTAACCAATAGTGTTGCGAGAGAACTATGTCGTCTCTCTTCCAAAAATTCCCAGCTAAGTTCCCCGAGCATTTCTGTTAAATTTTCGCAAGAACTACACCGACTTGTTACGATCCTAGGATCGCGTCCTTACATTCGTTCGAGTTACTGCTGACTTTCTTCAAAAACCACCAGATGAGCCGTCGTTCTCCTGCTCTATCGCTTCTCGCTTTGCTTCATTTACTGAGATAAATGTCCTGTAACACTCATATCTTGACGCTCTGACAAAAAATTGAAGCTCCCAGAGGACGTGGTCGAATGTCAGTCTACCTTCGTATACGTATACAACATCGCCGGGTGTCTAATAATTAGAACTGCATTTCTCTGTGGCATGTAAACGACCACCAAAATTCATTGCTGTTGTTCGTATTTAGAGTTGTTACCATGATATAAGAGTTGTGAACAGCCTCGCACGTTGAGTGGTCACTGAGAAAGGCACGGAGGTGCAGTGTACTCGTGGGAAATAGCATTATCAGCACCTGTCAGAGTTCGAAGCGGGCGTCATTATGGCTTTCCATTTGGTCAGCTGATCGAATCGTGCAATATGTCGATTTGTGGGGAATTCGAATGTGACAGTGTCCCGCTGTTGCACTGCATGGGAACCTGAGGGCAGACACGATTCTGGTTGAACACGTAACCCCTTCAGATCTGCGCCTGCCACCCGAAAACAAGTAATGGACTCTCTGTGTCATCCCGCATCATTGGTCGGAGAGTAGCGGCTAAGAAGCACGGGCTGCTGATGAATGGCGTCACATTCTCTTCAGCGGCGAATCGAAGTTGTGCACTACCTCGGATGAGTATGACGCCGGCCTGGGTAGAGGTCCTATTTTTGCAGTGTTTTCGAGAAGCGCTACGGTGTTACTGCTGGCGTCACGGTGTGAGGAGCCATCGGGTATGACGGCAACGACTGAGAAATCTCCGACGGCAAAAATGTCCGTTACAAACATCCTGATTCCTCATGCGTTCCCTCTCATACGACGGTATCCTGGTACGATTTTTCAACAGGACCGTGCTTGTCCACCCATGACAGGTGTCTCTGTGAACTGTCTGGAGCCACTCCCGACACCGACAAGATTCACAGCTCTGCCCCCAATAGAACGTGTGTGGGACCACTCGGGCCTCAACTTCGTCCCAACTCTAGTATCCAGGATATCACGGACCAGTTGCAATAGTTGTGGACCAGCTTGCCTCAGAACACTATACAATGGCTTTATGACACCCTTCCCAACCGAATCGTTGCATTTATCCAGGCCAGAGAAGGTACAATGTCATAATGATAATTGGGCTCGTACTGCCAAGTTCATTGTAAAATCAACTCGACTTAGTAATCACTATAATAACATTACATACTCTCTCAGATCGTGAACTTTCATTTCTTTTCCTCCTCCTCTTATGGTACTTCACTGTTCTTGTCAGCTAGTGTAGTTGTTCTAGCATCTGATTCTGTGTTTTCTTAATTCAAACTCATCCTGTTTATGTTCACGGAGACTTTCTCAGTCGCTTTCAGCAGCTCATCTGTAATTGTACCACACATAACGCAAATAATTACATTGGGTGTCGATCGCATTACTCGTTTTACCTGTATAATGAAGATAGCTGGTTCCATTTGTAAGTTGCACAACTGCCTCCATCTACGTCATACACCTTCGAAATCATATATTTTATGGCCATCATCCCGTTACGATAGTCAGATATTATTTGATAGATACCTTATTTTGTGACTTTTTAAAGGATTTATAGCTTAATCTAAATACTGAATATTCACTCACATTAACTATAGTGTGAGCCTGAGATTCGTTGCACTGGTCGTTGCCTCCATTCATCACGTGTTACACATTAATGCATTCTAATTTGGAGATTTATCTCCGTTGGACTCGAGTCATTTCTGCTTTAAATCCCTGCCTAACCTAAACCACCATAGCGGCATCGGCACACTTCAGTTGTCTAGGAAACGTGTATGTTTGTTTTTCTTCCTTGATGACCTTTGGCAGTGGTCTCGGATATAATTTTCTGCCTGTCGTTTCGTTAGATACGGCAGAAATTAGAGGCTATGAAGATAGCTGTTCAAATCATCCAACGTCTTTTGTTTTGAAACTGACTGCATCGAACATTTTACTGCTGGAAGTAGTGAGAAAGGCTAAACTTTGTCTCTTGTGCATATACGCGGATGAAGTTGGTATGTGGCCCATATTTCTGGCTGTACAGTGTCAGAAGCAACTTTTTTTGAAGCATTTAACGCTAGAATTGTTTAATAGCTTAACAGAGGACTAAGTGTTGCGAGGAAAACGTTGTTTAAGACCACGACCTAAGTTCCACAAACCGTATCCTACGTCATTGGGGAGCCTTTAATTATGTTTTTAAACACATTTATGATGTTTCCATAGGTGTAGCACACCTAGGTGAAAGTTATAGCTTATATTTTTCTGCATAACACTGCATAAGACACTGGTAAGTTTTATATGCGTACAACGCTGGACGCAAGAAAAAGATCCATCTTAATACAGGATGCATAATTTTGATTTTTCCACATTGCATGAGTCACATCTTAGAGAGTTGTCAGAGAACGCTTCGTCTCACTAGTGTTATGAGGCAACTGTTTGTTATTGCAAAGAAAATATCAAACTCACGAAGGCCATTAAAGACGAAACGAAAACTCGGATGGACAAGAGCGGAGGAAGGAATCTTTGCGCTCCCGGATATTGCGATGTAAGAGAAGACAATAAGTGTAAAGAACAAATTAATTAATCAGCCGTTTTCGTTACAAAGGAAGCAGCCTGGAATTGGTCTTAACAGACTGAGATAAAATACAGGAACGATGGCGAGACAGGGGTTACTGCCAGAGTTCAGTTCCTTATTCACTAAAGACCAGTTCAGTTTTTTGCTCTCAAAGTTCTGATTAAATCATGACGCCGAAAAAGGGAGATAGCACATCCAGTGAAACAAAGAGCGACGTTTCGTTCCAGGTTTATTTAGCTAGCTCGCTAGCGTCACAGAGAGAACCGACCAACTCCTGTGGCAGAAGCTGCGAGAGAGGCGTTCTGCATCACGGCGTGGTTTATTGTTTAAGTTCCAAGGGCGTGCTTTCCTAGAGGAGACAACAGATATGTCACTCTCTCTCACGAAAAGATCATGACGGCAAAATTAAAGAGATTTGCACACACACGGATGATTACCAGCAATCATTGTTTCCGCGAATCATTCGCGACTGAAAGAGGAAAAGTGTGAAGTGAGAGCTGTACACGAAGTTCCCTCGGTAAGGTGTCTTGCAGAGCATAGTCGTCGGTGGCACTGTTCCGCTGCCTCAGTAGTACTGCAATTTCATGGACAGTCTGTTAAGTCTCCGTGGGGACATTTCTCTAGCTGACTAAGACGTTTCCCGAATTGTGAGAATTGTCAGATGACCCTACTGGAAGTTGGAGTTAGGCATCAGCATTGGTGTGACGGGTTGTAGATAAAAAATAAATGCTGTAATTATTGTTACTTAATATCATGGCACGACACTATCCTCTTGTGTCTTGCTGTTAGGTTTCGAGATTTAATGGAGAAAAATTCTTCTAGGCGTGGCATATAGTATGAGCCGCGAGTAGATAGTTGTTTCGGAGTGCTAGGATTAATTAGATTCCTGATGGAAACTGTGGGGCAGCCTATAAATTAGCGGTGATTTGTTACAGAACTCTCATTTGCTAAGCGGCAGCGTCTCAAAGGGTAACAGATGTGTAACGTACTCTAGGAGAAGTGCTAGTTGATGCTGAGAGTGAGAGCAACATGGTCTCAGAAATGTACTGTCCATTACAGATTCTGTTAGAATAGAGAAGGAACTAGCTCCCATAGGTAGCTCAGTTTATTGAAACGAATCGACGTCTAACTGGAATGGATGAAGAAGTGATATAAGTTTTTCGTACAAGGGATTCAATGTTGCTCGAGAACTCTTGCTGTAGTTAGTCTGGGTTACTATTAGAGGCAGAAACAAGCTAGACGTTTGCAGTTCTCTCTTCTAAACCACGCGCAGCACGTCTTTTTTTCTCCACAAGGAGGAACAGAGTGGCTTGCTGCAAGGGGGCGGTGTCAGATCGATGCGAAAGCGAGCTACGCTCTGTGCTGCTACATCAGACACTGGTGATGAGATACGTCACCAGACTGCAACGTAGCTTTTTAGGCGTGCAGACACCACGTCTTCTCACAAATTAGGTTAGGAGAATCCATATAAAACTTCAAGTAAGAGTAAGCAAGTTTGGGTTTGGCCGACATCAAGGTCATTGGAGATAAAACACAAGCTAGGACTAGAGAAGAATGTGGAAGGACACTGGCTGTAGCAAACATTAGCCTCCAGTAATTTACGGTAAACCTTAATCGGGAATTTGATTTCCGTGACACCAGAATCTTCACCAATGATCCAACTCTCTCGCTAAGGTATAGGATACACAGCTTAGTAGTTCTAAATGACAAAAAGTACCTTAAAAGCCCTTTGATTACACGTATATCGTGTACTATCTTGAAGGTAAACGTTGTAATTCAGAACTATATTACACTGTTTCAGATTCTCTGATTCTCGAGATATTTCAGCTTTCCACACTGGGTACAATAAAACATATAAAAAGACAAGCGAAGACGCTGTAAGGTCCAAAACATCTGAATATGAATACAAAGGGCCAAAAGCGTCACAGTATGTAATTTAAAATAACCTTATTTTCTGCCTGAGGTGTAAATCATAATGCATTCATTTGAATTCTATCAGTCACGGCCATTTTCAACCAAACAGATAATATTAATGAACGTCATCGAGTGATATTCCAAACAGACTTGTATCCCACATCTAGAGGTAGTAATAAAGCATTCTCCCAAAACAAAAAATGCAGTGTTGTCAACACGTCGATCAGTTTTATATTGCCCTATTTCTTTTAAGCAGGCTTATAATGAATTTCAGTAATTACAGACAACACCATCAAAAATCGCGACGGATTCTTATTCGTTCACACCAGGGTCGCCTATCAGAACGTAGAGTGCAGCGCTCCGTTGCAGTACATTGCATTCTTCCAATATAACGGTCGGCTCGGCCAGTGACTGATGGAAGATGTGCAGTTTGAAGTGGGAACCCAGTCACAGCGTAACTTCATTCTTTTAAAGTTCATAACGTGTTACCAGATGGGAAAGCGATGTCAACTGCCAGACAAAACAGGAGCGTCAATTGTAGGACGATCCACGAACGTTTGAATCTGATTTTTAGCCTTGGTATCGCCGAGGATATTCATACGTTGGCCTAGAAGACTTCCTTTTAACTACGCTCGATTTTGAAAGTTACGGTTGATCGTAAATTAAAATACAATTACTCAGAGTTACATCATCATAATACTCTTTGAAGTTTAGGCTTGCAGACAGTTCTTTCTTCACGGGAAGTTGTCCTTCCATCTGGTGCGGTGGTCTTCCTACATTTCGTTGTTCTACTGGCTTATACTCCGGCAACATCTTTAACATTTTGTTACTATTCACTGATTCTATTCAACATAATGTTTCCATTTTAACTTATTTTGCTATATTTTGTCATTTATATTGAAAATCTCTGGTTCTTTCCATATGTTAGCATGTAGATTGCCCTCAATTTACAGAACTTTATCTACGTTTATGTCCGTGTTTTCCTTCTTAACGTACTGATAACTATACCATGCATTCTTTGAAATTACCTTTTCATTAACGATTTCCATTTCTCGCAGTAATATGCATTACATCCCAAGTAACTGAAACTGAGTACGTGTTTTAAAAGGACTTTTTTTTTCAACATTCGATCGGTGGAATAATAGGTATCACAGTAAAAAACAGAAATGTTTCACTTGCAACATTTAGTTATACCATCCAACTACTGCCCTACATAGTCACCGCACTTTGGCATCTGCTGTAGCAAGGCTCCAAATTTCCAGTATCCTGTGCTTCTCGCCAATTCCGTAAGCCGGTATACAGCTCGCTGTCTGTGCCAAAAACCTATCCTCATAGTTGGGGACCCATGTGAGCGAAGAGATGGAAGTCAGAATGAGTGAAGTCCGGGCTGTATGGCGGGTGATCAAACACTTCTCATCGAAAACGCTGGAGGAATGTCGTTGTTGTACTTGTAGTGTGGGGCCAAACATTGTCATGAAGTAGAAAACACATGACAGTTACATTACGTGGGCTGCCTGAAATCAGACGGAACGCCTCAGCAGGTACTCCACAAAAAATGTTCCAAATGGCTCTGAGCACTATGGGACTCAACATCTTAGTCATAAGTCCCCTAGAACTTAGAACTACTTAAACCTAACTAACCTAAGGACATCACACACACCCATGCCCGAGGCAGGATTCGAACCTGCGACCGTAGCAGTCCCGCGGTTCCGGCCTGCAGCGCCAGAACCGCACGGCCACCGCGGCCGGCGGTACTCCACCCCTGGCAGGAAACTTTACTGTTACAGCCACCTTTGCGTGCTCACTGTGCAAACAGAACTGAAAAGTGTGACGTAACGCGATCAACGGCCGTACTAGGGACACTGCGCAACACATCTGCGCGAAGCTTCATCGGCTTTTCATTGTGGTTCTCAAATGGCTCTAAGCACTATGGGACTTAACATCTGAGGTCATCAGTCCCCTAGACTTAGAAATACATAAACCTAACTAACATAAGGACATCACACACACCCATGCCCTAGGCAGGATTCGAACATGCGACCGTAGCAGCAGCGCGGTTCCGGACTGAAGCGCCTAGAACCGCTCGGCCGAACGACCTGCTGTGGTTCCCATTCAGCGTCCGATCGGAGGTTGGAAAAAATTGCCCCGTAATAAATATTTCATTTATAAGTATTTTAAATGTCCTTTGGAAGCCCGCTGCCTTGATTTCTGTTACATATATCTTCAAGTTAAAATCTTCGACAACGTATACAAACTTATAAGTTGTAAATAGTATGTCGTCTACTGAATAATTAACAACAACATCGACACAGAAAGGGCGTCTAAAATCACATTATCAAATTTAAATTTTGTTCTCAGTGCAATTCGCCACTCCAGTGTGACCACGTATACGTATATATTAAATAGTTATGGTGATACTGGACAACTTTGTTTAATCCTAAATATACGACCACTTGTTTCTTGCTTCTAGTTAGTCAGGTGTTGACTCTTACTGACATGTTCCTACGTAGCCTTAGAATTACTCAAATAAAATGTTTGGAATTCTTTACTTCATATTACCTTTGTAATTTACCTCTGATCACACAATCCAAGGCTTTTTCATAATGTATGAATAACAAAAATATTGGCAAGTTATATTCCTCTCTCTTTTGACTGAACTATTCTAGTGCAAATATGCGATTGGAGCAGGAACTACAGTTCTAAAATCGCCTCTTCACTATTTGCAATTTATTTTTTGTCTCTGTTTTGCGTATATTCTGTATTTATGACTCAAACAATTACTGCGCGGGAGTTGCGGAATTCGTGTCTACTCCCTGTTTCAAATTCACTGAAGCACCAAAGAAATTGGTATAGGTATGTGTATTTCCTTTTTTTTGTTGTTGATCTCATTTTGGTCTACGTTGTCCGTTTAATTTGTTCGGGGTGGACACCCTTTTAGATTCTTCGTTGAACTAGGCACTCAGTTGTTTGTTACAGAGGGTAGCTAACGTATTCAAATACACAGATATGTAAACAGGAAGAATACGGCGGTGCGGTCTGCTACGTCTATATAAGACAGAAAGTGCCTGGCGCAGTTGTTAGATAGTTTAAAGCTGCTACAATGCCAGCTATCAACATTTTAAGAGAGTTTGACGGTGATGTTATAGTCGGCGGGCCACAGATGGGGCATAGCACCTCCGAGGTAGCGATGAAGTGGGGATTTTCCTGTACAGCCGTTTCACGAGTGTACAGTGAATATCACGAATCCGGTAAAGCATCAAATCTCCGGTATCGCTGCGGCCGGAAAAAGATCCTGCAAGAACGTGGCCAACGACGACTGAAGAGAATCGTTCAACGTGACAGAAGTGCAGCCCTTCCGCAAATTTCTGCAGATTTCAGTGCTCGGCCATCAAGAAGTGTCAGCCTGCAAACCATTCGAGGTAAAATCATCGATATGGGCTTCGGAGCCGAAGGCCCACTCGTGTACCCTTGATGACTGCACGACACAAAGCTTTACGCCTCGCCTGGCCCCGTCATCACCGACATTTGACTGTTGATGACTGGAAACATGCTGCCTGATCGGACGAGTCTCGTTTCAAATTGTATCTAGCGGATAGACGTGGACGGGTATGGAGACAACCTCACGAATCCATGGACCCTGCATGTCAGGAGGGAACTATTCAAGCTGGTGGAAGCTCCGTAATGGTGCGGGGCGTGTGCAGTTGGATTGATATGGGACTCTTGATACGTCTAGATACTACTCTGACAAGTGACACGTACACAAGCATCCTGTCTGATAACTGCATCCATTCATGTCCATTGTGCATTCCGACGGACGTGACCAATTCCAGCAAGACAATGCGATACCCCACACGTCCAAAATTGCTACCGAGTGGCTCCGGGAACACTCTTCTGAGTTTAAACACTTCCGCCGGCCACCAAACTCCCCAGACATGAACATTATTTAGCATGTTTGGGGTGCCTTGCAAGCTGCTATTCAGAAGAGATCTTCGCCCCGTTGTACTCTTATGGATTTATGGACAGCCCTGCAGGATTCATGATGTAACTTTCCTCCAGCACTACTTCAGACGTTAGTCGAGACCGTGCCACGTCGTGTTGCGGCGCTTCTTTGTGCTCGCGGGGGCCCTACACGGTATTAGGCAGGTATACCAGTTTCTTTGGCTCTTCAGTGTAAGATGCGCGTTTTGCCCTTTAGACATTCCTCCGCTATTCTTAATGTCCTCCTGCAAACTTCACGAGTAAAGAACCCTGCCGGCCGTGGTGGCCGAGCGGTTCTGGGCGCTACAGTCTGGAACCGGGCGACTTCTACGGTCGCAGGTTCGAATCCTGCCTCGGGCATGGATGTGTGTGATGTCCTTAGGTTAGTTAGGTTTAAGTAGTTCTAAGTTCTAGGGGACTGATGACCTCAGAAGTTAAGTCCCATAGTGCTCAGAGCCATTTGAACCATTTTAAAGAACCCTATATTTAATTTCCAGTAGCGCATAATTAATCAATAACATTTTTAGTTTGAGTGATTGCTCGAAATGTTTGTATGTTTGGTGTCAAATCCCTCCAACGACCTCCCAAGGCCTCATTGTTTCGCAACTGTTATCCGTGCCAAAGGTGGACGTGCCGGTTATTAGGTAGTTGGTCATAATGTGCTGGCTGATCAGGGTAAATAAGTTATAAAAACGGTGGCTAGGTAAGGTTTATTTACTTTGATTTAATTCAGCAGTTATAGCGTTTATGTAAAAAATATTTAAAGCAGCAGATGTTTTGTGCTGACGTTTAAAAAATTCTGGTCTATGTAAATTTCATCGGTGATACAAAAGTTATTCCCAGGCGCGCACCTATGGCATAGAATATGAAACTGAGGGTAGCAAATCAAAAGCGAAAATGCTGAACTCCGCTTTAAAATGTTCATTTACAAAGGAAAATCCGGGAGAGCTGCCCTGATTTAATTCTTGCACCACTGCAAAAATGAGCGAAGTAGACTTTTACGTTAGCTGGGTTTAGAAACAACTGAAAGTAGTAAAATTGCACAAAGCTCCAAAACCCGATGGAACCCCTTGTAGATTTGATATCGAATTTTCGGTTTACTTAGTCGCTCTTGTAACTGTAATCTGCTGCAGATCCGTCGAAAAAATACACTGATGTACAAAACGTAAGGACGGAAATAACTTCCGGATGATGTGTCACTGTCAAGTAACGTAGCTCGGTGAAACGTCGATCGTACATACAAAGAACTGTTACAGGAGAGTATAGAAGATAACTGAAAGAAAGACGCAGTAAGACCGACAGAAATGACACTTTTATTTAAAGACGATAATTACATTGGAATAATCGCGATTGATGATCGTTCCGTTGTAAGACGGAGCTCGGTTGTTAATAGAGTGTGAGGTCAGGACGGGCGGCAGTGCATGCCGTGATGTGTGCTTTCATGCTGACTGGGAGGCTGGCGAGGGGTGCCTGTGGCAGGGCTGAGCATACGGACGCCGCCGCAATACGTCGCTCCACCCCACACGTGCCCCGTGGGGAACGGGCGGCCCACTCCATTCACCAAATATCCTCTCTTTCCAAGATTCGATAAATCTTGTTTTGACATCTTGAACCGTTCTCGTGCTGTATACTGCGAGAGCCACTACGCGGGTGATGACGAAACAGTATTTTTTGTAAGAGTCAATTACTCCCTGTCGCAGATATAGTGAGAGAAACTGATTGTAGGCCTCCGTAAGCAACATAATCTCTGTTATTATATTCTCATTATATTTACGATACTTACGCGTTGGATGCAGCATAAATGTTTCTCAGTATTTATCGATTTACGCATATTTTCGTGTATTTTTTAAACAATTTATGGATGCACATGGAGCCATCCCGCAAGCTCGGTCAGTTTACAGTCATCCTGCTAGCCATTTCGACGGCCTTCACTCGTCGTTGCGTTACCCTGAATGGAGTAGTAGCATATTATTTCAACGGCACAGCGTTGTCTCAACTCCAAAATGCCCTACTCTGGAAGCAACACGGCGTGGAATAAGGGCAGGGGCACTGCGAGAGGCGGAGGCAGTGCTTCCCCTCAAAGGGGGAGAACACAGCGTCTTACGAGAGGCCGACTTAAACGGTTTACTGCACAAGAAGACAGCACGCTCTTTCGGCCAAAGTAATACATAGTTAACCAGCTCCTCTGACGTCCAAATGTGTCTCACCTTTGGTTTATAAAATATGTAGTATTATGAGATGTCGCACTCGTTTCCCTGTGTCTGAGTCGAGTTAGGCTGCGCTACGTTTCACACAGAACAGACTTAACACATAGTGATAAACGTGTGCATTAATCTGTGTTTTGTGTTGTACGTTTACACGATTGTATTTACAGGTTTTTGCACTGTTGTGGCGGTATTTTCTTTGAGACAAACGAACCGAATGCATTAGGATAACATTATTGCTCTGTAACGAGCCACCGGAGAACAACGTGACCTTACACCAAAATACTCAGAAAATATCCTGAACAACTTCAAAAATTTAGCTGGAGGAATTCTGTTTTATCCTGTGTATACTGTACTGTCAATCAAATGCATAAGTTTTGATTCAGGTTCGTGGCCTCCTGAGATGAATTTTTCTCAAGAAATATTACTCAGCCGCCTTACCACGTCATCACTCGGAGCGCGGACTTTATTACGAGTACTTGTGGGGCTCACGATTAGGGGAAGTAGAGCTATAACCGTGTAGCTAAGGAGAAAGCTACATGATATTTACAATTTTCATTGTTACGACTTCAAATTTATTTCAGTGAAGGATAAACAAAACACGCACAACAAATATAAACTACGAGGACCCTTTTTGAGGGTTTAAATTATATTTAATATAACTCAGCACTGTGGAATATACTGTTACACCATACGTCTTGGGGTGAAAGCATGTACTCTGTAGGGTACAAACTGGCAATGTTATACACTGAAGAGCCGAAGAGACTGGTACACCTGCCTAATATCGTGTAGGGCCCTCGCGAGCAAGCAGAAGTGCCGGAACACTGCGTAGCATGGACTCCACTAATGTCTAAAGTAGTGCTGGAGGGAACTGACACTATGAATCCTACAGGGCTGTCCATAACTCCGTAAGAGTACGAGGGGGTGGAGATCTCTTCTAGACAGCACGTAGCAAGGTATCCCAGATACGTTCAATAATGTTCATGTCTGGGGAGTTTGGTGGCCAGTGAAAGTGTTTAAACTCAGAAGAGTGTTCCCGGGGCCGCTCTATAGCAATTCTGGAGGTGTGGGGTGTCGCTTTGTCCTGCTGGAATTGACCAAGTCCGTCGGAGTGCACAATGGACGTGAAAGGATGCGGGTGATCAGACAGGATGCTTACGAGAGCCTCCACCAGCTTGAACCGTCCCCTGCTGACATGCAGGGTCCATAGATTCATAAGGTTTTCTCCATACCCGTACACGTCCATCTGGTCGATGCAATTTGAAACGAGACTCGTCCGATCAGGCAGCATGTTTCCAGTCATCAACAGTCCAATGTCGGTGTTGACGGGCCCAGGCGAGGCGTAAAGCTTTGTGTCGTGCAGTCATCAAGGGTACACGAGTGGGCCTTCGGCTCCAAAAGCCCATATCGATGATTTTTCCTCGAATGGTTTGCAGGCTGACGCTTCTTGATGGCCGAGCACTGATTCTGCAGAAATTTGCGGAAGGGTTGTACTTCTGTCACGTTGAACGATTCTCTTCAGTCGTCGTTGGTCAAGTTCTTGCAGGATCTTTTTCCGGCCGCAGCGATACCGGAGATTTGATGCTTTACCGGATTCGTGAAATTCACGGTACACTCGCGAAACGGTTGTACAGGAAAATCCCCACTTCATCTCTACGTCGGAGGTGCTGTGTCCCATCGCTCGTGCGCCGACTGTTACATCACGTTCAAACTCACTTAAATCTTGATAACTTGCCATTGTAGCAGCAGTAACAGATGTAACAACTGCGCCAGGCACTTGTTGTCTTATATAGGCGTTGCCGACCGCACCGCCGTATTCTGTCTCTTTTCATATCTCTGTAGTTGGATACGCATGCCTGAATCAGTTCCTGTGGTGCTTCAGTGTATTTTCCGTCTGAGGAGTGGGACACATCGAGAATCGTACAAGATAGTTTCAATCCACCCTGTAGAATCTTCCTGGGCCAACTTCTCACACTTTAAATACTTTACCCAATCATTTGATTTATGGTTGACTAGTAGGGCTCTTTACAAAGAAGAAAGTGTCTATCATTCTCATCTTTAGAAGATCTGTTTGCCTCACAAGTCTTCAGACTCTTATGATTCTTTTTTATGCCGGGAAGATTCTTTTGTTCCACTGAATTCTTTTTCGTAGGGAGACTCCGTGATCACGGTGCATTTTCCCCTTCGCGTGGTTGATGATTGTCTCTCGTAATGGGGAACTAGCTTTACAGCCTCTGGTGATACAGAGAATGAAGATTGTGTTTGGATATCAGTCGACGGACCAGAACGTGGAGAGGAATCAGTAACTGACTCTGCTGTGTTCTGGCAATCCGGCATTATCTCTTGTGTTGTATCTGATGTTGGAAATTCCTCTTCGCCATATGCATTTGCATTAAACGGGAAAATAACTGCCTTTGTAAACCCTGATAGGTCATTCTGCATTGTTGCTATTCTAGTATATGCAAGTCCGAACAACTGATCTGTTTGGTACTGGGTTACGACACTTCCGGGATGGCTGTTCAGCTATGTCTTCATTTCCTGGCCGAATAAAGAGCTTAATGTTCCAATCTCAAATGAAAATATACCTCTTCAGTAAGAGATAAACATATTGTTAGCGACAAAAATAATCTAAAAACTGGCCTAAAATAATTGTATATTCTATTCGTAGTTACTAAATTGTAGTTACACATAAGTAGCGTACCGTTAAAGGCATGTACTTCTTATGTTACACGTATAATTTTACGAAACGAAGTCATGGCGTAATATCAGGTAGTTCGGTTTTACCCTATTGCTTCTATCCGGCTCTACCCCAATCCCAATTGTACCTTATCCCTAAAATTCCTTCTGCAGGTGAAGAATCGTTTAACACGGCATATTTTCTTAAAGCCTGTTTAAAGTATTATTCATTGTGTTACTAGTTTCAGCTTGTAATACGACGGTATAAATTCCTTAGTGAACACAACATATCACAGAGTAAGATACACAACCACAGAGATCGAACAAATTATTTTACTAAACAACAATTCGTCTGACACTACCAAGTCTCACTGTGGTACTGAAGTTGCTGGCTGACTTCATGGTCTAACGGCCGAAAAATATTGTTACCAACTCATAAGTAGAAATATTAGGGTTCCCGGTTTCACTTCCATACCTGACTATATCCCATCTTCCCCTAGTTTCTGAACATTTAAAGTAAGTTACGGTTGTTTGAACTACTTTGAAATCTCATCAAGATCTGACTGAGTATTTATGCAGCTTCTTTCAGACACCGCTTCGTTACAGATACCTACATCTGCCTGAGGTTACTGTTAATATTGTTCGCAAGATCTTAATGAACAACATGAACAGTAAGGTCCCAACGCACTTCCTTGGGGCACATCTGAAGTTAACTCACATCTGACGATGCTTCTAGATACAAGATAACATGCTGCTTCCTCACTACCAAAAATCACCAATTTCAATTGATACTCATACGATCACACTTCTGATAATAAGCGTAGATGTGGTACGGAATCAAATGCTTTTCGGTAATGAAGAAATACTGCATCTAATCAACTTGTCTGATTCAAGGGTTTCAGTATATCGTGTCAGAAAAGCGCGAGTTGGGTTTCGCATGATCCATGTTTTGCATGCCATGGAGGAGGTTGCCATGGAGAATGTCATTCTGTTCGAGATAACTCATTACGTTTGAGATTCTACAACAAATCGATGTCAAGGATACTGGACGGTAGTTTTGTGGATCACTTCTACTACTTTTCTTGTAAACAGGTGTGAGCTGTGCTTTCTTCCAAGCACTGGGAACAGTTTTCTGTTCGAAGGATCTACGAAAGATTATAGTTAGAACGGGCGTTAACTCAACCGAAAATTCAGTATAGGGACTGCTTAGGGCCCTGGAGCTATGTGGAGTTTTAACTATATCAGCTATTTCTCAAAACCACTGACACGAACACTTACTTTACTCAATTGGCGCAATTGTCCTAGGTTTTCCTTTGTAAAGGAACATTATAAAACGGAGTTAAGCATTTCAGCTTTTGCTTTGCTGTCCTGAATTTCAATTCCTGTCGCATTCGCGAGTGACTGGACACTAACTTAGGTGACCAGAATTTCTTTGGCCTTTGTGATAGGTCGTTTGACGATATTCTGCTACTGTAGTCACTGAAGGCTTCACACATTGCTCTCTTGACAGCCAAAATGCGTTTCATTAAGCGTCTCTCCATTTATAGCCCTATGCTTTGTTTCACACTTCTTGTACAGTAGACTCTCTGTTCCTTTAGGCGTTTCTTTGCAGAGACTGTACACCTTGAAGGGTCCCTCCCATTATGAACTATTCTTATAGATACATATTTATCCAGTGCATGGTCAACTATTCTTTTAAACTTGAGGCACGGTATCTCTACGTGCCCCTGTTCTGTGCTGAAAGAGTCAATAGATTTTCTTGTTCAATGGACGCATTCAAAGGGCGCAATAGATGAAGTTACGGAGACACAAGGAACTGCAGGAGGAAATAAAATTAATGAGAAGTTAGTTAGTTAGTTTTATGTTCCATGGATAATTTGCACGATAGATCGTAATGATGTAGCAAAATAAGTTGTAAACGCTGAACATGTATAAGGTACTTTAATTATTATTATCATTATTATTAAAAATGTTTCAAATGGCTCTGAGCACTATGCGACTCAACTGGTGAGGTCATCAGTCGCCTAGAACTTAGAACTAATTAAACCTAACTAACCTAAGGACATCACACACATCCATGCCCGAACCTGCGACCGGAGCGGTCGCTCGGCTCCAGACTGTAGCGCCTAGAACCGCACGACCACTGCGGCCGGCTATTATTATTATTGTATTACAGATGAAAATTAGTAATTCCTACCCCTTATCTTTTACACACTACAATACTAGAAATTCTTTGTAATAGAAGGAGTTATCGAGGAGAAACTTTTTCAATTTGTTTTCAAATTTTACTTTGCTATCTGTCGGACATTTTATATCACTGGGTAAACTATAAAAAATTTTAGGTTCAGCATTGTGCACATCTTTTTGTGCTAAAGACAACCAGAATCTGGAGTACTGGATAGGATTTTCCTTCTGGTACTGTGACTATGTACGGCAGTCAGAATGTCCAACTCGTTAAACAGATTATAAGATGACCGTGGGTGACTACCACATGTTATTCTTACAGCACGTTTTTGAGCAATGAAGAATTTCTTTCTTAAAGATGAGTTATGTCAGATCATCATTCCATCACCTTATTGAAAGAAAATATGCAAAATGTCAGCTTACTGATTTGTCACTTCCCAAGATCTGTCGTAGTTGTTAAGTTCAAATATGGCTGAACTACGATGTTTTAGGAGTTCCAAAATGTGCTTTTTCCAGTTTAAATTTTCATCAATATTGACATCTAAAAATCTTGAAATTTCCATCCCATTTGTTACTTCTTTACCAGATGTTACACTTATCATTGGTGTAGTACACCTACGAGGTGCGACAATAAAGTGATGAGACTGATTTTCCTTGCAAGATGTGGCAACCCTGTAGGCTTGCGTAGGCACAATACCTTTGACTTTGGTCTATAAGCTGCTTCTAGTCCAAGCGGCACATCGATGCAACTGCTCAGTCGTGAGTTGTGCTGTAATAAGTTAACACATGTTTGTGTCTCTCGTAACGGAAATGTAACCGCATATTATTGCGCAACGGTATGCCATTTCTTTTTGCGTGAAATTGGGTGATAACGCGACGACAACTTAGGGTAAGCTTCAGTAGGCTTTTGGAGAGGAGGTTATGTCAAGAGCTCAGGTTTTTCGTTGGCATAAAATGTTTAGTGAAGGCAGAACGAATATTGAAGATGAAGACCGCATTGGACGACCATCAACCTCACGGACGGATGTCAACTTGGCCAGTGTGCATGAACTCGCACCATCTGATCGAAGATTATGGGTGAAAATGATTGCAGAAGAACTGAACATCAATCGAGAAACGACGTGTCTAATAATAACTGAAGATCTTGGTATGTGGAAAGATTTGTGCAAAAATGGTCACCAAAAATCTCACACCACAACAGCGAGAAACACGGAAAAATGTGGCAGCCGATCTGTTAGAGCAAACGGAAATCAATCCAGAATTGTTGAGCCGTGTTATCATTGGTGATGAAAGTTGGTCCAGAGACAAAACGCCAAAGTTCGCAATGGTGTTCAAAGGGAACACCAAGACTAAAAAAAGCTCGTATGTCAAAGTAAAATGTGAAATGCATGCTTGTGTGCTTCTTTGATTCCAAGGGAATTGTTCATAAAGAGTGGGTGCCTCTTGGACAAACAGTTAACCAATATTACTACAAAGAAATTTTAGAAAGACTTCGTAAAAGAGTTCTTCGTGACCGTGCCAAAATTGCTGATAATTGGATTCTGCATCACGATAATGCGCCATCCTATACTGCTCTCTCAGTACAGTAATTTTTAGCCTCAAAACAAATTTCAGTACTACCACAGCCACCTTATTCACCAGATATCGCTCCGTGTGACTTTTTTCTACTTCCAAGAGTCAGAACGGCGGTCAAGGGACACCATTTTCAAACAACACAAGATGTCCAAAAAGCTGTGACGAGGGTCTTGGAGGATATTACAGAATATGAGTTCCAGAAATGTTACCATCAATGGCAGAAGCGGTGGAAAAAGTGTGTGCAATCAGAAGGGAACTGCTATGAAGGAGACAACTCTAAACTTGACTAAAACGGTAAGCAACATTTTTTTCACATTAGTCTCATTACTTTACTGTAGCACCTTGTAGATGTGCAGACTAAATATGTTCAGTCTTTTTAAAATTGAGGGTGACAGTATTCGGAGAAGACCAGTCAATGAGGCTTTCAAGAACGTTGCTTACCTTTTCTTCTGCTGGTATTTCTGTGTTTAGATTGATTACTCTGCCGATGTCATCTGCAAAAGGAACTAATTCCACTTGTACATTAGACGGAAGATAGTTTACATGTACAGGAAACAAGTTTGCACTTAAGTTTGAGCCTTTCGGAACTCCATACATGATTTCTCCTCAATCAGAATAATGTCCCGAACTACAGTGTCTTAATAAATAAGTGCTACTGTCCGCATTCTTTTGGTTATATTCAACATTATCTATTGGTTGGCTATACTATTAGTCCCATAAAACTTCAGTTTATCTTGTATAATATTGTGATTCACACAGTCAAATGCTTTACATAGATGGCAGAAAATACCAGCCGGCGCTGCTTTGTTATTTAATGCTGGTAAAATTTGGTGAGTGAATATGTAAATGGAAATCTCAGTAGAGCAACTCTTACGAAATCCAAACTTCGATTTGCTGAGGACATTATTGTTGGTCAGGTGAGATACTAAGAACACATCACCTTCTCAAAGTTTCTGGAAGATGATGTCAGCAGTGAAACCTGCCGGCAGTTATTGACATCTCTCTTATCACCTTTCTTAAAAAAAAAATGGTTCAAATGACTCTGAGCACTATGGGACTTATTATCCATGGTCATCAGTCCCCTAGAACTTAGAACTGCTTAAACCCAACCAACCTAAGGACATCACACACATCCATGCCCGAGGCAGGATTCGAACCTGCGACCGTAGCGGTCACGCGGTTCCAGAATGAAGCGCCTAGAACCGCACGGCCACACAGGTCACCTTTCTTATAGAGAGGGGATAAATAACGGCATTTATTAGCCTAGCTGAAAACATGCCTTGAGTTAGCGACGCATTACATATTCAGATAAGACAGGGCTCATCATATGGTAACAAATCGTTAGTACTCTATTGGAAACACCATAAAATCCTTTTGACCTTTTATTTTTGAGAGAATTTTCTTAATTTCTGCAGGAGGAGTTGATGATACATCCATTTGACAGAATTTTATGAGACTTGCTTTTTCTACATACTGCTGCGATTTTTCGCTTGCACAGTTGGTTCCAATACTTTCTACTATATTCAAGAAATGATAATTAAATATACACTCCTGGAAATGGAAAAAAGAACACATTGACACCGGTGTGTCAGACCCACCATACTTGCTCCGGACACTGCGAGAGGGCTGTACAAGCAATGATCACACGCACGGCACAGCGGACACACCAGGAACCGCGGTGTTGGCCGTCGAATGGCGCTAGCTGCGCAGCATTTGTGCACCGCCGCCGTCAGTGTCAGCCAGTTTGCCGTGGCATACGGAGCTCCATCGCAGTCTTTAACACTGGTAGCATGCCGCGACAGCGTGGACGTGAACCGTATGTGCAGTTGACGGACTTTGAGCGAGGGCGTATAGTGGGCATGCGGGAGGCCGGGTGGACGTACCGCCAAATTGCTCAACACGTGGGGCGTGAGGTCTCCACAGTACATCGATGTTGTCGCCAGTGGTCGGCGGAAGGTGCACGTGCCCGTCGACCTGGGACCGGACCGCAGCGACGCACGGATGCACGCCAAGACCGTAGGATCCTACGCAGTGCCGTAGGGGACCGCACCGCCACTTCCCAGCAAATTAGGGACACTGTTGCTCCTGGGGTATCGGCGAGGACCATTCGCAACCGTCTCCATGAAGCTGGGCTACGGTCCCGCACACCGTTAGGCCGTCTTCCGCTCACGCCCCAACATCGTGCAGCCCGCCTCCAGTGGTGTCACGACAGGCGTGAGTGGAGGGACGAATGGAGACGTGTCGTCTTCAGCGTTGAGAGTGGCTTCTGCCTTGGTGCCAATGATGGTCGTATGCGTGTTTGGCGCCGTGCAGGTGAGCGCCACAATCAGGACTGCATACGACCGAGGCACACAGGGCCAACACCCGGCATCATGGTGTGGGGAGCGATCTCCTACACTGGCCGTACACCACTGGTGATCGTCGAGGGGACACTGAATAGTGCACGGTACATCCAAACCGTCATCGAACCCATCGTTCTACCATTCCTAGACCGGCAAGGGAACTTGCTGTTCCAACAGGACAATGCACGTCCGCATGTATCCCGTGCCACCCAACGTGCTCTAGAAGGTGTAAGTCAACTACCTTGGCCAGCAAGATCTCCAGATCTGTCCCCCATTGAGCATGTTTGGGACTGGATGAAGCGTCGTCTCACGCGGTCTGCACGTCCAGCACGAACGCTGGTCCAACTGAGGCGCCAGGTGGAAATGGCATGGCAAGCCGTTCCACAGGACTACATCCAGCATCTCTACGATCGTCTCCATGGGAGAATAGCAGCCTGCATTGCTGCGAAAGGTGGATATACACTGTACTAGTGCCGACATTGTGCATGCTCTGTTGCCTGTGTCTATGTGCCTGTGGTTCTGTCAGTGTGATCATGTGATGCATCTGACCCCAGGAATGTGTCAATAAAGTTTCCCCTTCCTGGGACAATGAATTCACGGTGTTCTTATTTCAATTTCCAGGAGTGTATCTTCTACCTGTGACTCATCGTTTGTGGCCCTTCCATTCAATGAAATGATTATGTTATCCTGTTCTGTGGCTGACTGTCGAGTTTCTCTTTCACTACGTTCTGTGTAGCCTTAAGTGTATTGTCGTTGTCGAAAACACTGATTTCTGACATTACGTGCATGTTCCCTCATTTTTAATAACGCTCTTTGTAATTTTGAGTATTTTTTGTAGTGTCAACAGATACAGTGCTGTTTTTCTTTCGCAAGATACTTTAATCCCTCCAATGATCCATAGATTTTCCATGGCTTTTTGATGTTCTTTCTGATTACCTTACACGAAAGCTATTTTCAAATAATGATGTGAACTTACCATAGAATAGAGGAAATTTTATGTTAGTTATTGATTCATTATAAATTTCGTCCTATGTGATTTCTTGTGAACTGATCTTAAAAGCATAAGTCCTGGATTCATTAATTATTTGAACTAATTTCCATTGAGGATTATCAATACTGTAAGGCACTATATTATTTATTCTACCCAACTGTGCTTAATTATCACAATTCCTTAGAAATTTCACACTGGAGTCACCATATACTACTAAGTGCTTGCTGCTAGAATAGTAAGGCATTCAAATTTATCATAACAGTTGAAAATTTCTCAATGGGGATCTATAAACAGCGGCAATTAAAAGTGAAGTATTATTCAGTATTAATTTATAAGCGCACACTTCTGTGCTGATCACTGCAAAATATATTTGTCTCAATGTTTTTGAACTTGTGTTCTGTCTTAATATATGTAAGGACTCCTCCTTTTCCCCTGTAGAAAACAGACATGTTGAGATACGTTGATGATATCGCAGTGTGAAGTGGCGATGCAGAATAATTAGAAGCGATGCTGGCCCAGATGGTAACCACGCTCAGCTATGCCTATAACATGAAAATTAATAAAGGTAAAAAAAAAAGAGAATTGTGCTCAGTAGACAAACCGCCGATGCCCAATGCTCACTTAGCAATGAGCAACTGGATAGCGTCGAATCCTCTACCTACCTGGGGTGTACTGCTGTGCGAAAGTGACATAGGGGCACTCGAAGAAGCAGAAAAACAAAAAGAGATGTGGTGCTACCGTAAAATCCTGTAGAGATCCTGGGTAGACAAGATATTAAATGAAGAGGTGCTCTGCAGTATGGAGAAAGAGAAGACGCGTCTCTTGAAGCTTATTCAACACTGAAGGGACACATGGGCTGCCCATCTGCTGAAAATGATTCTTTCATTGAAAATATCATTGAAGGGCCAGTTGGAGAGAAGAATACAAGAGACAGACCGAAACTAGAATATATCAACCAGATCATGGAGAATACCAACTGCACCACCTATACTGCCATCAAGAGAAAGACCGAAAACAGAAAGGCATGACGAGCTGCTGCTAACCATGTGATGGTTGATGAGCTAAGAAAAAGACTTGCGAGGTCTATACAAAAACTTCGACGTGGCTGCTGTCAATGTGTTATTCTGACGAGCTAAGAATGACGGTGGAAATGAATGGAACGCCAAGGTAGCAGCGAAATATTTCCTACACATTTGACATGATGTACAACCGTTATCAATACGACAAACATTTATTCAAGAAGTAAGTAAGGTGGCATAATGATTAAGACACAGTGTAGCTTGTTCCAAAATGCTGTGTAGAAATCCTCAAAAGGTTTTCCGTGGTTCCCATTGAGGCATCGTAGCTAGGGCGCGATCGCCAATTTGTCTATTAAAGCTTTCTTGTATGAATGTATGTGGGCTCCAGTGTAAGCAATAAGAATCTTATACGATCTGCAACGGGAGAGCTGTGTCCTGCAGACGTGCGTCATGACCATATGGCGTGACTGCAGCGTGTGAAAGTAGCGGAAAGGCGCTTACTGAGTAGTTACATTCTCTGGAACTATAAAAATTAATAACTGGTCTAGAAATAGCCTGAGGAACTTCATATTAGCCGGCCGAAGTGGCCGTGCGGTTACAGGCGCTGCAGTCTGGAACCGCAAGACCGCTACGGTCGCAGGTTCGAATCCTGCCTCGGGCAAGGATGTTTGTGATGTCCTTAGGTTAGTTAGGTTTAACTAGTTCTAAGTTCTAGGGGACTAATGACCTCAGCTGTTGAGTCCCATAGTGCTCAGAGCCATTTTTTTTAACTTCATATTAGGTACATAACCTTCTGTTGTATAAAGGAACAATCTGTCAAAATCTGAAGTCAATAACTGTCATAATCTGGAAGTTACAAAAAAGGAAAAGTCAGTAAAAAACGTAATTATCCGACACTTAGAAAAAACTAAATCAATATATATATATATATATATATATATATATATATATATATATATATATATATATATATATATATTCAGGGGAGAAATCTCTGAACCTTTTCTCATAAAAACTGGAGTACGTCAAGGTGACGGGCTATCTCCACTTTTGTTTAATATAGTCCTGGATAAAGTCATTAAGGAATGGGAAAAAGAATTAAAAAATCAATCTTACTGGAAACCAATCCATCTTGGTAGAACCAAAGACAACGTGGAGATATCTTGTTTAGCATTCGCGGACGATTTGGCCATACTTGCAGATGATGAAGAAATCGCCACCAAACAAATAGAGATCCTTAAGGAATTCGCGGATAAAGTAGGTTTACAAATTTCGTTTCAAAAGACAGAATTTTTCTGTACAAAATTCCATATACACAGTTTGAACACAAAATATGGAAAAATAAATAGAGTAAAACATTTTAAATACTTAGGTGAAATTTTGGAGCCAACCGGAGGAGAGAAAGTTGCACAGAAGATCAGACAACAGAAAATGAAGAGAGCATATGGTATGACACATGAAATATACAATAAAAAATGCATCTCCTCGAACACAAAAATCAGACACTACTGCGCAGTAATTAAGCCAGCAGCACTATATGCTAGTGAAACGCTCACACTCCACACAAAATGTGATTTAGAAAAAATACTAAAAGAAGAACGAAAAATTATGAGAAAGATTTTAGGTCCAAAATTAACAGAAGAAGGATACCGGATACAATCAAGAAGAACCACAGAAACTATATCAAACCTGGCAGCAGACATAAGAAGGCGAAGATTAAAATTTTATGGACATGTCACTAGACTTCCCCCCACACGACTCACCAACAGAATTCTCACTTACATAGAAAAAGTCAAATCAACAACACCATGGATTAGCCAAGTAAAATTAGATTTACAAAAAGCAAATATTGAACTTAAAGATGTCAAAGATAGAAAAACTTTTAGAAATAAGGTGGAAAAGTGGAATGTATTGTCGGAGAAGGAAGCACTAAAGAGACCAGGAACAAAATGGACAGAAGAAAGAAAAAGAAAACATGGAGAACGAATGAAAGAAGTATGGAAGAAACGACGTCATAAAGCTTTGCGTGATCCTTCTGGGTCCATTCGCGATAAGTAAGTATATATATATATATATATATATATATATATATATATATATATATATATATATTAATAGGTCACCAGCTGTGACTGTTTGAAAAGATATGATAACACCTTCAGTGTTTAGATTCAAATTTGGAAAGTTCTCGTTTTAGAAAACCTTTCGTAATTTTGCTGTAGTAATAACTTTAAGAATTTCAAGTAGATATTTATGTTTTGTGTTAGGGTGAGTGTGAAAGAGAGTACTTGTGTGAGTTTATGTGGGACAATCGTCAATATTAAATTTTCAGTTTGTAATTCTCTATAGGAACTTGCAAGTGTTCCAGCTTTGTATCGTGAGAACGAATCCACCAGTGGTTCCCCTACTAGTGGATAATGGATGTGCAAGCATGTTTGAAAATGTAAGAGACAGCCAGAACGTTCGCGACTATATAGTTAAATTCCAGACGTTAAGTACAGCTTAAAGTTTATTTCATTTTATTTGTTTAACAAGAGAGTTTTGAGTTGCTTATTTTAATAACGTCATTGAGCTGAGAGCAGTGGTTGGTTCATGCTAGATTTTGGCGCGAGCCGCGTCCCGAAAGTCAGTTCTGATTGGCCGAAATTCTTTACAGCCAATAAGAAGTGAGACGGTTTGCCACCTAACGCATGAGATAGTGGGGCTTGTAGAGGCACAGAGAAGAAGGAAGTGGTGGACTAGCTTTCGAAGGAGCCGGTCATGCTGAGTGTCCGAACGCATTATATGTAAAAATGAAGTGATATTGTGACTTACGCGTTTCGGTACAGTGATAAAGGTAGCTGGTGTTTACCATTAACTATTTGTGAAATTTTAAGAGTCGACAGATATTTTGTACAGGAGAAGATCGCGTGTTTTAACTTTGAACTAAAAGCGTGGCGATACTAAGAAAATTTTATTACTGAGTATTTATGGCTAGCAAAAACTTTATTTAAAGACAACCACTGAATGCCGAGTGCAAAAGTAAATAGCAGTTTATTGACTGTGTTACTCTCGTGAATGATTTCGGAATTGTATAGGAAAAGTTCTGGCTGTTTGAGTGTGACGAGGACTGTGAATCGGAACTTTAATGATTTGAACACATGTGGGCTAATGATCTTGCTTAACAGCAATAAAAAAAATCCTAATGCAATTTTAAAAGGACCTTTGAACTTAGAAATTTGAACAGCAACCCATTTTCAATTTATTCTTTAGAGTTCACAAGACTGTTTTCAGGTTTTTGTATTCATAGCGGCCTCCGACGTGTAGTTATCAAATCTGTTTCTTCAACACTGCTTTTCTGAGATTTCTCAAGTAGCTGCAGTCAGGAGTTACGTGTGCAGATCTGCAGCAGTATCGAGGTAGGTGGACAATTTATGTTGCAGAACCGCCGTCGATCATTGAAAGAGCGCGTTACGTCGCACCATGAAACACTTCAGTTGCCAACTTAACAGTTCTTCATCAAAACATGTAATCAATCACAAATGAGGTACAGCAATTTGAGGTTGAGCTACAATGTTTCAGCTGCACAGTTGTTTGTGTTAATGATTACTGATTTAGAGAAACAGGAATCCAGCATTGCCTATGAGAGAACAGACTCTTATGGTAGGACAATTTCAAAGGTGGAGGATCATGCATTTATATCAGAAAAGGAATACAGTTTAAATAAAGACATTACCTTGGTACAGTAAGTGAAGACAAATATTTGAATTATCAGCCACTGAATTATAAGGGCTTGACATAGAAAAGAAGCTAATTATTTTATGTGTGTATTAATTGAAAAGAGGCACTGTGGACATTTTTTTCAGTGAATCAACAGAAGTTTTAGATACAGTCTGAACTACAGAAAACAACAAAATTTTGTGTGGAGACAGAAACATAAACACAAATATCATAAGGGAAACTAGTAGCATACTCATAAATACCTTTCTGAGTTCTGGGGTATCCTTGATGGTCAATGTACAATGAGGATTACTACTGTGATTGCACCATGTGGCCACAAATATTGAAAGGGAAAAGTGTAAAAGTGTGATTTAACTGTAAAAGATCGTCGGCCCTCAGACCGTTTCTGCCAGGCAATAACAGCAAAATCGAGTCTGGAAAAAATTCCATATAAGGGACACTTGCCAGAAATAAATATACAACATTTTTCAACAGAACTAGCAAATCAGAGTTGGGATGAAGTGTATAGAGAAGCCAATATAAATGTGAAATTCTCTAAATTCTCAACATTATTCACATTGCATTTTGAAAAGACAGTTCCAAAAGTACCAACATCATTATCGATGTCTCAAAAAAATGGATAACAGAAGGTACTAGAAGGTCCTCCCAAGACCATTCAGTACAACAGTTCCAAGAAAAAGAGTCAACATCTGTCAAAGTTCTTAAATTCCTATCATGGATACAAGAAGATTTATAGGTAGGTGCTACCGGCTACAAAAAGTCATTTAATGAGAAAATAATAGGTATAGAGTGCAGAGAATAAAGGCAAAACAGTCTGGGATGTAATATAAAATAAAACAAGGCGAGACGAACAAAGACATAATAACGAACTGATAAGAGAGGGGGATTAGATTAGATTAGATTAGTACTTGTTCCATAGATCATGAATACGACACTTCGTAATGATGTGGAACGCGTCAGGTCAATAAAAGGTGTCTATACAAGATATTACATTAGACAAAATATTACGTAACACTCAATAATTTTTATTTTTTAATTTAATTTTTTTTTGAGGTTAGGAAATCACCCACTTACTATATCCAAAAAATCATCTAATGAGTAGAAGGAGTTGCCATAAAGAAATTCTTTTAATTTCCTTTTAAATGCTATATGGCTATCTGTCAGACTTTTGATGCTATTAGGTAAGTGACCAAAGACTTTTGTGGCAGCATAATTTACCCCCTTCTGAGCCAAAGTTAGATTTAACCATGAGTAGTGAAGATCATCCTTTCTCCTAGTGTTGTAGCCAACTACACTGATATTACTTTTGAATTGGTTCGGATTGGTAATAACAAATTTTATAAGTGAATATATGTATTGTGAGGCTACAGTGCAGATTTCTAGCTCTTTAAATAAGTGTCTGCAGGATGATCTTGGATGAGCTCCAGCAATTATTCTGATTACACGCTTTTGTGCAATGAACACTCTTTTACTCAATGATGAGTTACCCCAGAATATGATGCCATACGAAAGCAGAGAATGAAAATAGGCGTGGTAAGCTAATTTACTCAGATGTATATCGCCAAAATTTTCAATGACCCTAATAGCATAAGTAGCTGAACTCAAACGTTTCAGCAGATCTTCAGTGTGTTTTTTCCAGTTCAACCCCTCATCAATGCATACACCTAGAAATTTTGAATATTCTTATTTAGCTACCGATTTCTGATCAAAGTCTATATTTATTAATGGGGTCATTCCATTTACTGTGTGGAACTGTATATACCGTGTTTTGTCAAAGTTTAATGAGAGCCCATTTGCAGAGAACCACTTAATGATTTTCTGAAAGACATCGTTTACAATTTCACCAGTTAATTCATGTCTGTCGGGTGTGATAGCTATACTTGTATCATCGGCAAAAAGTACCAGCTTTGTATCTTCGTGAATATAGAATGGCAAGTCATTAATATAGGGCTATATTAAGAACAGTAGAGGACCCAAGACCGAACCTTGCGGTCATCTAGCAATCAATTTGCAAGTATTGCAGAGAAGTTACAAAAGAATTTCTCAGAAACTAAACAATTAAGTCACTAGACTTAGCTGTAGCACCAATGCATGGAGAGTAAACAAGCTCTCTTAACAAACATGATAAAAGGTTTCCTTCACATCAGAGAAATATCCAGCGTATATAAAACAGGCAAGAGTTGTATCTCTACTAAACAGAGGTAAGCAGAGGACATAGAAAATTATCATTCCATTTCCCTGCTGACACCATTCTAAAAAATAATAGAATCAATCATGAAATTCAGACTAATGAATTACTCGAATAAATACAACAATTTAAGTGAATCACAGTTTGGTCTCTGAAGTGGTAGGAGTATACAAGAAACCATAATAGAAGTCACAAAAGTGGTATTTGATGCTATTGACAAATGTAAATGTATCGCAGGCATGTTTTTAGATCGTTCTAAGCCTTTTGATATTGTTGGCCATTCTACTAACAAGGGAACCTCCCCATCGCACCCCCGTCAGATTTAGTTATAAGTTGGCACAGTGGATAGGCCTTGAAAAATTGAACACAGATCAATCGAGAAAATAGGAAGAAGTTGTGTGGAACTATGAAAAAAATAAGCAAAATATACAAACTCAGTAGTCCATGCGGAAGATAGGCAACATCATCGACGGTCTGCTCCCAGAAGCGCCGTGGTCCCGTGGTTAGCGTGAGTAGCTGTGGAGCGAGAGGTCCTTGGTTCTAGTCTTCCCTCCAGTAAAAAGTTTAATTTTTTATTTTTAGACAATTATTATCTGTTCGTCCGTCCGTCCGATGCGAGGTAACTGCGCCGTAGTATGGGTACGCTACACCTAAACAAACGTCGAAACACACGACGTCAGTCGACTACAGCGCACGGAAGAGAGAGTATTCCTGCTAACGAGGCTCCCTGGCTGGCAGTTGACTGTTCGCTACTTTGGACCGACAGATAATAAATTTTCGGAAAATAAAAAAATTAAACTATTCACTCGAGGGAAGACTTGAACCAAGGACCTCTCGTTCAGCAGCTGCTCACGCTAACCGCGGGACCACGGCGCTCCTGTGAACAGACTCTCCTTGATGTTGCCTATCTTCCGCATGAAGTACTCAGTTTGTATATTTTGCTTATTTTTTTCATAGTTCCACACAACTTCTTCCTGTTTTCTCGATTGATCTGTGTTCAGTTTTTCAAGGCCTATCCACCGTGCCAACTTATAACTAAATCTGAGAGGGGTGCGATGGGGAGGTTCCCTTGTAAGTAAGCTAGACTTATTGGGAATAAGAGGAGTAGGTAATCTCTGGTTCCCATCATACCGACCAGACAGGATACAAAGTGTAGAGATAACGGCTGAAAATTTAGTGAATCACATATCATAACCTCCTTCTTCTTTTTCCTTGCGTTTATCCCGTATCTTCATGCCATCGGCTTGTTAAGTTTGTGGATTTGGCAGCGTTAGTGGTAGAGGGTGGCCAGATGTCCTTCATGTCGCATTCCCGTCTGTCCAAGGGTGCCCATGCCCGGGGGATGGTCTAGCCCCCCCCCCCCCCAAAAAAAAGCAAAACTAGCGTATGGGCGCCCTTGCGTCTGTGTGTGTCTAGTGTTATCCCGTGAGAAAGTGTGCGAAAGTTTTCTAAATGATTTCGAATCTTGTGACTCAATCGAGACGTGGTAAGTAGTCCAGTATTCACGTTGTCGGATGTGGGAAACCACCTGGAAACCACAACCAGGCTGACCGGTATGGCTTTCGTAATTAATGTGCCAGATTGATTCGACCTCAGACCTGCGCACCTTCCCCAGTCCCGGAAGCGGGTAAACACCTATCAGAACCAAAATCGATAAACGTAGGAGTTGTTCAGGGTAGCATATTAGGTCCAGTGATATACATCGATGACTTTCCCAACAGTGTTTGTCACAGGAAAAAAATTCCCCTTAGCTGACAATAACAATGTTATAGCCACTACGAAAACAAGAAAACTTGCAGAGCAAGCAAATGCAGCATTCAAGATTGTTTAGAACTGGTCGCTATCGAATAAATTCGCGTTGAAAATCAAGAAATCAAAAGCCATGAATTTTAGTTCGAAGAAGGAAAATGCTACTATTAAATTAATTGTGGATGAAACCTCTATATACTGCGTAACAAACAAAGAATTTGTAGGAATGAATAGTGCTTCTCAATTTAAGTGGTATGAACACACAAAGATACTTGGAAAGATAATGTCATTAGCACGTTATATCCTTAGAGTCCTGTCACCTGTATTAGCTATGGAATTCTTTCCCGGAGACAAACGCACAAAATATGACCACACTTCTCAAGCTACAGAAAACGCACACGAGCATGATAACCAAAACAGTGGACGAGTTGTAACGATTTGTTCAGAACACTGGGATTTTACCTAGATCATGTGAGTACATTTACCAGCCTGTTACGCACATTAAAAACTATGTTGATAATTACTGCACAAACAGCTCTATCCATGATGATGGAACAACGACTAGACTGTTTTTACATGTACCGAGAAATAATAAACATAAAACTCAAAATAGCTTTTTCCAGCAAGGAATCAAATTCTACAATAAATTACACAAGAAGATTAAAGAAATTACTAAAACGAATCTATTTAGTTAAAAAGTACCTGTTGAGCAATACGTAGGAGAGACTGCGACACATTTGCGCAGCTTTCTTTTTGGAGCATTAAAATTATTTGGTTAGATTCGTCCTGTTTAAAACTGTTTAGTCGTAAACGTAATTATTAAAGTATAACTTGGTGTGCCTACTGTACGTGTAACTCAGCATCACATATAGGTGTGGAAAATGATGTTACACTCCTGGAAATGGAAAAAAGAACACATTGACACCGGTGTGTCAGACCCACCATACTTGCTCCGGACACTGCGAGAGGGCTGTACAAGCAATGATCACACGCACGGCACAGCGGACACACCAGGAACCGCGGTGTTGGCCGTCGAATGGCGCTAGCTGCGCAGCATTTGTGCACCGCCGCCGTCAGTGTCAGCCAGTTTGCCGTGGCATACGGAGCTCCATCGCAGTCTTTAACACTGGTAGCATGCCGCGACAGCGTGGACGTGAACCGTATGTGCAGTTGACGGACTTTGAGCGAGGGCGTATAGTGGGCATGCGGGAGGCCGGGTGGACGTACCGCCGAATTGCTCAACACGTGGGGCGTGAGGTCTCCACAGTACATCGATGTTGTCGCCAGTGGTCGGCGGAAGGTGCACGTGCCCGTCGACCTGGGACCGGACCGCAGCGACGCACGGATGCACGCCAAGACCGTAGGATCCTACGCAGTGCCGTAGGGAACCGCACCGCCACTTCCCAGCAAATTAGGGACACTGTTGCTCCTGGGGTATCGGCGAGGACCATTCGCAACCGTCTCCATGAAGCTGGGCTACGGTCCCGCACACCGTTAGGCCGTCTTCCGCTCACGCCCCAACATCGTGCAGCCCGCCTCCAGTGGTGTCGCGACAGGCGTGAATGGAGGGACGAATGGAGACGTGTCGTCTTCAGCGATGAGAGTCGCTTCTGCCTTGGTGCCAATGATGGTCGTATGCGTGTTTGGCGCCGTGCAGGTGAGCGCCACAATCAGGACTGCATACGACCGAGGCACACAGGGCCAACACCCGGCATCATGGTGTGGGGAGCGATCTCCTACACTGGCCGTACGCCACTGGTGATCGTCTAGGGGACACTGAATAGTGCACGGTACATCCAAACCGTCATCGAACCCATCGTTCTACCATTCCTAGACCGGCAAGGGAACTTGCTGTTCCAACAGGACAATGCACGTCCGCATGTATCCCGTGCCACCCAACGTGCTCTAGAAGGTGTAAGTCAACTACCCTGGCCAGCAAGATCTCCGGATCTGTCCCCCATTGAGCATGTTTGGGACTGGATAAAGCGTCGTCTCACGCGGTCTGCACGTCCAGCACGAACACTGGTCGAACTGAGGCGCCAGGTGGAAATGGCATGGCAAGCCGTTCCACAGGACTACATCCAGCATCTCTACGATCGTCTCCATGGAAGAATAGCAGCCTGCATTGCTGCGAAAGGTGGATATACACTGTACTAGTGCCGACATTGTGCATGCTCTGTTGCCTGTGTCTATGTGCCTGTGGTTCTGTCAGTGTGATCATGTGATGTATCTGACCCCAGGAATGTGTCAATAAAGTTTTCCCTTCCTGGGACAATGAATTCACGGTGTTCTTATTTCAATTTCCAGGAGTGTATATAAACTCAAGTCGAGTGCGTAAACGAGTTCCGGGAATGGGGCAGGTTTACGCACCTATGGGAGCACGTTTACGTATGTCACAGAATTCAACAATCAGTAAACACTACATACTAAAGACATTTTGAAAATGTTTTACTGGCAGTCAACAAAATTAGAGCCTTAATTAACCAATTACCATGGTAAAATACAAATAATTTACTGGAAGTAAACGGAGTTTTTGGCGGTGTACTATCTGTTAGCATAATATGCCTTAAATAGAAGTTTAATATTAATGAAAAGCCTATTAATCATCAGTGTGCGAGTTGCCATGTATGAACACAAAAACTAACGTGTTTGCTGTGACAAGTCGTCGTGAGCCCACGTTTTACATCTACGGCACTGGACCCATTCTTCATTTCTTTTTCAATGGTTGTATCGTTTCAAACAATAAATACAGAGGCAATTTCCATGCTGCTCATCAAACTGCTGCAGGTTATAAGTGAAAGGAAGAAGAACTGGACCGAGCAAGGTGGTGCCGTGGCTAGCACACTGGACTCGCATTCGGGAGGACGACGGTTCAGTCCAGCGTCCAGCCATCCTGATTTAGGTTTTCCGTGATTTCCCTAAATCACTCCAGGCAAATGCCGGGATGGTTCCTCTGAAAGGGCACGGCCGACTTCCTTCCCCGTCCTTACCTAATGTGATGAGACCGACGACCTCGCTGTCTGGTCTCCTTCCCCAAACAACCCAACCCAAGAAGACCTGGACGGGACATACCTCGAGCCGGAAGTGCTTGCTAACAGATGCTTTGGAAGGACTAATTTGTGAGACAATATTCAGAACAAGATGATAGACGACATAAAGAGAAGGAAAAGTTAAGTGGAGTTAAGGAGGATGGCACAGGACAGGAGAGCACGGATAGTTACCATGTAACGGTTGGTTGGCTGACTTGGGGGAGGGGACCAAGTAGCGAGGTCATCGAACCCACCGGATTAGGGAAGGATGGGGAAGGAAGTCGGCCGTGACGTTTCAAAGGAACCATCCCGGAATTTGGCTGAGGTGATTTAGGAAAATGACGGAAACCTTAATCAGCATGGCCTGACGCGGGGATGAACCGTCGTCCTCCCGAATGCGAGCCCAGTGTGCTAACCACTGCGCCACCTCGCTCGGTTTACAATGCGTAAACCTACCTAGCGGCAGAACAGGAATTGTGATATCAGAAATAGGCTTAGTCCATATTTTTCTTGTTCTTGCTTTCAGCAATTTCTTGCTCTTATCAGTCCTTCCTCTCATACAATTGATTCTTTCTGCTTTAGATTCATTGGGTTCATACAGTCTTTTAGCAATTTCTGCCTTTTAGTCTCCTGTGCCTTCATTTTTTAGATTGTGTTTCCAACTGGTGGTTGTCTTAGGAGTGTCTTGTCGTTACGTGTGTGTAACAGTAGTGACATCCGTACCACACTGATAGCCTTATGTACAGTGGGGTATCTTCCAGTAGCATATCTTAGGAAGTCGATATACAGTACCTGAGTGTATTTAAAGTCCCATCAGTAAAATAGGGAGCAGTAATGCTGGTCTTGAAAAACACGCACCAAACTCTGATAGATCGAGATCGTTGTTTCTATTCACTTTTTCGTGTCAGCGTTGATTTTCAACTAACGATTATTGCATATTGCGAATACTGGCTTACCAATAGTATGTAAACGATGCTTCTTCCTTAAACAAAATTTATCACAGATATGCTGCATCACCTTGCGCTTTTCGTAGATAACATTCGGAGAACTTTAACCAATCCGGGAAGTCATTGCCATGAAGCTGTAGATACAGCGAAATGAGAAGAGGATGGAATGCGGTGGAATGCAGTTCTCGCAGAACACTCGTTTGGTTGATCCCTCTCGGACTTCAGAGATACCTTTTAGTGGAATTTGCATTGTGCGTTACTGATGCTAAAATGTTAGTTTCATTTCTTTCGACAGTTGCTCTTCTTTTTCCTTGGTCTATTCTACTATCCAAATTTTCAGTATCTAGAACTTCTTTTATAATTCACGATCTGGACACTTTTTAGCATACAACCGCACCGCTGTTGTAATAGTCTGGCGACATTCACCAGAGACATTATTCTCTTTTTTTGACTGTCGTATACGTTGCTTTATAGGCAAGTTATCTTATTGCTAGAACAGCAGAACACAGACTGATGGGACTCACGCGCACAGGTTAACCCAAGAACCACACCTGACTTACGTGTTTGCTTACATTTGGTATAACAGGGCAGATATTTGTAGAACGTCTTCTCCTGACGGTGGGACAGCGGTTTGCGACGCTGTTATCTTGAGCAAGTCCCATATGCGTTATGTCGTTGAAGTTCTTTTAGAAGCTTCTTTGAAATGCCACCGAAAGAAGTACTTAGTTCCATTAGGGAAAAAAAAAGAAGGCTGTGTCGTGATTCGGTGATTGTAAACAATAAAAATCTATAACTTGTCGGAAACCACACCTTGATATATTTATTCATTCTGGATAACTGGATTGGCTTATCTTAGCTGCAACACCCGGTATAAACAAACTTTTCAGTAACCTTTGCAATCATAGTTGGCATAGAAATAGTTCTGAAATTGTCTGTATTATCCCTTTCTCCTTTTTTATAAAACGGTTTCACTGCTGAGTACTTTAATCGTTCAGGAAACTGAACTGGGCTAACATAAACAGCACCCTACTTTAGTACCCTGCTTGATACACCATTATCTCCATGATAGTCCTCTGTCTTTAGCAATTTTAGTACTGTTTCTATCTTCCCCTTGTCACTATCACGGACGTACATTTCAGATACCAGTCTTGTGAAGCATTTTCTGTAGTGGACTGATTAGGCAGCCAGTCCACAGTGAAGTAGCCGAAAGGGCACGCGTCAACTCACGCCGTCTGGCGTTAAGTCTGGAACAAGATTCGTAATGAATGTGATAAAGAAAAGAACGTAGCTACTAGAACACTTAACTTTTATATCGTCCTTTGGTATACAGCATTCTTGATGATACAAGTGAGACTATCTTGAGATACATGCAATGGTACAAATGGCGCCTTGCTAGGTCGTAGCCATGGACTTAGCTGAAGGCTATTCTAACTGTCTCTCGGCAAATGAGAGAAAGGCTTCGTCAGTGTAGTCGCTAGCAAAGTCGTCGTACAACCGGGGCGAGTGCTAGTCAGTCTCTCGAGACCTGCCTTGTGGTGGCGCTCGGTCTGCGATCCTGACAGTGGCGACACGCGGGTCCGACATGTACTAATGGACCGCGGCCGATTTAAAGCTACCACCTAGCAAGTGTAGTGTCTAGCGGTGACACCACATTTTCTAAGAGAGTTATATGATTCTCTGTAAAAACCATGTTTCTAATTAATTCACCTGCTTTACTCAGAAAGTGAATGTTAAAATATTGTGCATGAATCTGACTTATCAGTAACGAAAACATTGTTTCTACGTACTGACTTTACATCGTCGATCCTGTGATATTGGCGAGACAATTCGTTCACTACTGACCACACAGCTTTAATTTTATCCTCAGAAATAGCTATACCTCGTGTATCACATGCTTTTTGCCTTTCTAATGACATTTTTAAGAACTATGTACTATTTTCAGTGGACTCCTGCAGTTAGATTGTTACTATCCTTAACGTTCTGATAGTTAGTTACGTGTTTCATAGATCATTTGAACGATTCTTTCATCGAAATGGTGTGGATCAAGTCATTCACTGTTACATATGATACATCATTAGTGTTAATTTCTTTTTTTTACAGGCTACCAATTTCTAAGTAGAAATTCGTCTATGGAATAGAAGAGGTTGTCCAGGGAAAATGATTTTAGGTTAGATTAAGACTTGCTTTTCTACCTGTCACATGTTTTATGGTAATAGGCAAACGATCAGACATTTTCGTTGTTGCATACTGAACTCCTTTTCGAGCCACTGACACCATTAATAATGGGTAATAATTGTCATTTTTTCCTCTGGTGTACTAGGTATGGATATCACTATTCTAATGAAACTGTGATGGATTATTTATGACGAATTGCATTAGCATGTATATGTATTGTGATGGCGCAGCTAAAGTGTCCGCTCTTTGAATAGGTACCTAGCTGAGGACTGTGGCCGAACAACACACCCTACTCTCTTGTGAGTAACCAATACTTTCTTTCTAACAGATGAGTTACCCCAGAAAGTTATTCAGTAAGAAATTACTGTGTGTAAATATGCATAATATGCAAGGAGGTTCATTCATTTGCTGCCAAAACTAACAATCATACGAAGAACAAAAGTAGCCGAACTTCACCGTTTGAGAATCTCGGTAATATGCTTCATCGATTGAAGGTTTTCATTAGTATGTACATCCAAATATTATGGAGCATTCTACCCTGTGAATTGAATCCTTTTGATGTAATCATCAATAGCTTGTTCGCTTATTTTTTATAAAGAACTGAGTGTGCTTTCTCAAAAGTAATGGTAGTCCATTTTGAGAGAACCACTAAATAATCTTTGGAAATCATGATTAACAATTTCTTCTGTTATTTCTCTCTAATGGTGTTTATTATAATACTGGTATCATCTGCAAAAATTACTAATTCTGTTTGTTGAATGTTAAGTGGAAGGTCATTCACATATATAAGGAACAGGAGTGGACTGTAAGTTGAGCCCTGTGGGGCTCCGTTTGTGATTTTTATCCTAGTCACTAAAATTTTATACGTTTCCAATATTGTCTGAATTATTCAGCAAAAATTTTTTTCGTTATGTTTGTTATGTATGATTCAAATCAGTTGTGTGTAAAGCCATCAATTCCGTGACAATCTTGTCTAAGAGTGTTACATTATCTACATAATCAAATGCCTCGGACAGATCACACAAAAATACCAACTGGCAATATTTTACTATTGAAGGCTTTTAATAACTGGTAGATGACTGCGTAAATAGCATTCTTTGCTGAGTGAACCTTTTTGAATCCAAACTGTGGTAGGCTAAGTAAATTGTTTCTACTCTTGAATGCTTTAATTTTTCCAATATTTTGGAAAAAGGTGCCAGTATGGAATTTAGACCATGATTATTGAAGTCTTTCTTATCACCTTTCTTGTAAACAGGATTAAAAATTACATATTTTAACCTGTCTCGAAAAATTACTTTTGCCAGTGATGTGTTACATATGTTACTAAGGACATTACTTATTAAGTTAGAAAAACTTTTCAGAATTCTGTTCGAAATTCCATCAACCCCATATGAGCCTTTGTTATTTAGAATTTTTGTATTACTATTGATTTCACTGAAGGAAGTTGGTGGTGCTACTTCTTTAAAGTTTTGTGGAACGATATATTCATTAAATTCTCTTGTTACTTCAGCTGAATCCTATTTTTGCTTCTACCTCCAAGAACTTGATTGTTAAAAGTACTTGCAGCTCTCGAATTATCAATCAATTATCACTGTAATTTAGTTTAATTATTGTGATATCTTGTTCACTGACTGAATGCCCTGTATCCCATTTGACAATATCTCATACAATTTTAATTTTATTATCTGCATCATTAACTTCTGTCAGGCCATACATACTTCTGGATATTTTAATAACTTTCCTTAAAAGCTAACAGTAACGCTTTGAATTATGCAGGTAATGTTATATGTAAATGTCCGTCTCCTTCTTAGATGAGATTTTAATTCTCTTAGTTATCCGTCGCTTTCTTTTTTTTAATGCGTTTTCTGGCTAATTTCTAGTGAAAATACTTTCAAATATCATTTCTTTCTCTACCACCTCTTTTAACTTACTCTTAGAACATTGTATGGTGTTCTCATTAATAAGCCTCACTGCTTTGCACGAACCTGGCTCGGGGTTGTAAGATACATCGTTTATTTCCATTATTTGTGCAACATAATCAGATAGTCCATTAACTACTGGGTACACATTAATTGTGTCAATGTAAGGATTGCCTATAAAATGTTATCAATAAGAGTTCTACTATTTTACTGCACACAAAGTGGAAAATTAATCACCGAAATTAGACTGAAACACCCAAACAATGTTTCCACTTCTCTTTGCCTGTCCGTATCTTTTAGGAAATCTACATTGAATCTCCATGAACTCCTATTTCTTCTTGTCTGACAAAAAGCTCAATAATGCCTCTAGATTTCTCATAAATAGATGAAAGTTTACTAGAGAAAATCTGTAGACTGTTACAATTACAAGAGTATTATTCTGCAGTTATAACTCAAAGCACATACTTCTAAGTTCTGATCTACACAAAAACTGCTTCGATAAACAAGTGTCCAGGTTTTACATATGTTGAGACTCCTCCTTTTTCCATGTCAACTCTATGCAAAAATGACATAGTAATTACTTTTTTCCAATTTTTATCCATGTGGTTATATGGTGTTCCCACTTTGTTCTACATGATACCCTTACCCTATTGGTCAGCCATTCAGGTTGCCAGTTAGTGACAGTAATCTGTTTTAAATGTTCTGATGGAAAGTAACTTTCAAAGAGCATGAGAAATGTGTTGAGGAAAGCATTACATTTATCGTCTATGTTATCTCCGCCAAAACTTCCTGCCTATTAACTTTTAAAAATGTCACTGTTGCCACTGGAGAAACATTTTTAAATACTATGTTATTCACAATTTTTTTAGTGTTAAAATTTGTGTATAATGGCCTGAAAGACCATTAACCCTTTTACTAACAAAGTCTCGCTCTAGTAATGAAGAAAGAACAAAAACATTATCTATAGTTGTGCTACTGTTCCCCTCCACTCTGGTTGGAAAGAATACAATCTGCATCGGATAGTATGAATTTAGGAGATCTGCCAACATTATTTTTCTAGCACAATCACTTATAAGCTTAAAATTAAAGTCACCGTATACAACATTTTTTTTACTTTCTATAAACGTACCAATAACTCTTTCTGGCCTGAGCAGAAATATCCTGAAATCGAAGTTAGGAGACCTATAGATAATTATAATTCAAGCATTGTTTCACTAAATTCAGCTGCTCCTGCACAACATTCAACGACCTGTTCAGTGCAGTCTTATGCCAATGGTCACAGACATGGGATTTTTGCCATATGAAACCTGTGTGCTGGGAGTGGTATCCCAAACGTTGAGGCTCACAATTATGCAGGTGTAAGTGTAATCCGAGTATTTAGTTTTTTATTGATGTAGCACACGACTTAACCTTTTCTAAAGGTGTTTCCTTTCTTGGAGAGGCTTCCCCTAAGAAGGGATACCCATCCGCTAACTCCAATCTCTCTGTGCTCGACAAGAAAATCAGAGAAATTACAGCTCATACGGGAGCTTAATGGCAGTCCTTTCTCTCAAGCATGATCTCGAACAGAAAAGGGAATTGAAAAATGATAGCCGGCCGGGGTGTCCGAGCGGTTCTAGGCGCTACAGTCTGGAACCGCGCGACCGCTAAGGTAGTAGGTTCGAATCCTGCCCCGGGGTGGATGTGTGTGATGTCCTTGGGTTAGTTAGGTTTAATTAGTTCTAAGTTCTAGGGGACTGGTGACCTCAGAAGTTAAGTCCCATAGTGCTCAGAGCCATTTGAACCATTTTTTGGGAAATGATAGCGCAGCAAGAAGTACCTTCCGCTACACACAGTAAGGGTGTAGATTGAGATGAAGATAAAAATCGCCTGACACAACAACACTGCTGTACACCTCAGAACTGTTTTTCACTGGATAGCTACACGTTGTCATGTGATGCCGTTTGGTGCTAGGTAGTTTATGAGGCAGTGTACTTGTATCCTGAAGTATTTGATTTCATGATTAATGAATCACAACCTGAGTCAAACACTTGTACAATACCAAAGAGAACCATTACAAAGGGAAACGAGGCAGGATGTTCAGAGCGTGTCCAGATTGAACAAAATGCAGGACTTCGATACATTAGCGTAACTGTTTTGTCTACTAAAACGAGTTTTTATGACGCATTTGTTGTTGTTGTTGTTGTTGTGGTCTTCAGTCCTGAGACTGGTTTGATGCAGCTCTCCATGCTACTCTATCCTGTGCAAGCTTCTTCATCTCCCAGTACTTACTGCAACCTACATTCTTGGTCTCCCTCTACGATTTTTACCCTCCACTCTGCCCTCAAATGCTAAATTTGTGATTCCTTGATGCCTCAAAACATGTCATACCAACCGATCCCTTCTTCTAGTCAAGTTGTGCCACAAACTTCTCTTCTCCCCAATCCTATTCAATACCTCCTCATTAGTTACGTGATCTACCCACCTTATCATCAGCATTCTTCTGTAGCACTACATTTCGAAAGCTTCTATTCTCTTCTTGTCCAACGCATTTATACGGCATTTATTGGGATACTGATCAGGAAAGGACATTGGCCGTTTATTAAGAGGGGTAGTGTGAACTGTAATAGACCTGAAAGTTTTGACAGCTTAAACCTGAGTGTTAGGTTCGGTTCGGACCCGGACCCACGCCAATTTTCCTCGGTCCGTCGCACAGCTTTCGTCTGTCACCAAATTGACAGTGGCGTGGACTCCGTAATACAGTGTAAAGTTACTTACTTACCTACCTCGATGAAGACTGTGACAGTAAAGTTAAACATATGCGAAGAAAGGCACCGAGGTATGTGGCGCAGTAGTTGAAGTGTTCAAATATACCTCTGGCCATCCAGATTTAGGTTTCCGGTGGCTTCCCTTAATCGATTAATTCGATATCCTATGAAAAGGAAGTGGCCGATTTCCTTTTAAGTCTTTGCTCTTTTTGCGCTTCAGCTCCGTTGCTAATGAGCTCGCCTTTGAAGGGGCGATAAACCGAAATTTTCATTCAGACGTTTCAAAGAAAGGGAAAAAATTCGTATAAACCAACTTACAAAATAACAACAAATTTGCTAAATCGAGGGCTGTATGAACACTCTCGGCCCCATACGTATTAGCCCCTCAGAAGAAAAGAAGATACCAGTAATGATAAGTCAACTGAAGCAAATGTACAGTTGTTATCCAAACTTTCTATCCATTAACGTAATGGAGAAAACTACTTAACTTGTGACATAATAAGAAAGCAGTTTTTTATCATTCTCAAAGTTGTCTGCCACAAGAGTTGAAGTGTTACTTCATAGCTTGTGCTGCATTTATTTATTGGGATACTAATCAGGTATTAAGGTTCTGCTGGTAGGAGCTAATGACTACATCACGTGCGAATCCAGCGTTGGTTCTGGGTGGAGGGTGTCACCATTAAATCTCTCTTGACAGCCCTCCCTCGCTCCCCCCCCCCCCCCCTCGTCAACGATCTCCGCATAGTGCAACAGATACCTACTACTATTTAGATAACAGCAATGAAATATATTTAATGTCTTATAATAATAACAGTACGTTCCTTACATCAACCTTCTACACACTTTACCATAATGTCCAAGATATAATAACTAAAAAAATATATGTTTTAAGAAATGCACGTTAATATTGCTGTATTGAATTTTACACATTCATTCCGACCGGTTTCGGTTTTCGATCATAATCCAGTGACTGTACCAAATAAAGGAAGAATACACGTTACTCTCGAAAAATACACAGTCCATGGTAGTTAAGTACTAAATATCATACATGAAGGTAATCGAAAAGAAGTACTTATGAAGGAAAACGACTTTCGCATTTCATATATCATGCTACAGAAGAATGACACACATGAACAGCTACCAGTGGCGTATTGTGAATCATTCAGTTGAGATACATAGACTGAGCGTCACGGATACTGTACCCGTAGAAAATTTTGCAATCCAAGAAACAAAGATCATTTACAATCGATCATTATAAAAATATCCAGCGTATAATATAAGATATTTTACGATACAAGATATTCACAAATTCACATCTACGTATTACCAGGATGTTAAAATAACTTCATTAACGTCGGGCTAATATGAGCACCTACTAGACGAGGAATTGCCCTACATACATGTGAAATACCGTATTGTACTGAGTACAAAAATGAAGTAAAAAATTGAAGATTACGGTATTACATATAAGAAAAAAGTATATCAGATTGGTATGAAACCAGAATTTTTTCTTGCATATGGTGCAATGTCTAAAATCAGTGAACAAAGAAACCTTCGAAGCGTTACCAATGCGGCCGATAGTCGATTTACGTGGACAGGCCTTCACTCAGGCAACTAAGAAGTATCCTGTGTTAAACGTAACTTGCAGTTTCTAGAATTCCTGACCATTTTCGAGACACTTTAATTTCTACGCTATTTTATTCTCCGAAAATTTGCTATGTTACTTGGAAATTGATGTAATTACTAAATTTTATTTGTGGGCTGGATTGATAAACCGTTCCCCTTTGGGCCTTTATCTTGACATTATACCAATGGTCACAGACATGGAATTTTTGCCCTATGAAACCACTATGCTGGGAGCGGTATACACAACATTGAGGCCCACAATTATGCAGGTAGTAGTGTAACACGAGTATTTGGTTTTTTATTGGCGTAGCGCACTTACAATGTGCAACGACAAACGAAGTTCGTGGCGACTACACTGTCTGACAAAAAAGGTGAAGCTATCAGAAAGAAAAGAGGAAACAGAATGAAACTTCACGGAGTGAAAAGGGGATGTGATATTATTTCAGTGCTTACAATATAGAGTGAAATTGACAAAGAACTGGATAGTATGAGCCCAGTTAATCGGTATGACGATGCACCCTTTCTGGCCTGCAAGTAGTGGAAGGGTGTGGTTAAACCTCCTGAGTGAAGCTGGCCTACAACTGCTTAATTTGTCTCGGATACTGGCACTGGGACAGAGCTGGCGTTCGAGCAGGACCGACTCGTCTTCTGTCTGGGTAGACAGGCGCGTTCCATGTCATACTGAAAAATGGCGCCTGGATACTGTCACATGAGAGGTAACACATGAGGACGTAGAATGATAAATGCGAAAGTTATTTCTGCATAACAGATACATCTTTTATACACTGAAACGCCAAAGAAAGTGGCATAGGCATGCCTAGACAAATACAGATATATATAAACAGGCACAATACAGCACTGCGGTCGGCAACGCCTATATAAGACAACAAGGTTGACGCAGTTGTTAGATCAGTTACTGCTGCTGCAATGGCAGATTATCAAGATTTAAGTGAGATTGAACGCGGTGTTATAATCGGCCCACGAGCGATGGGACACACCATCTCCGAGTTAGCGCTGCAATGGGGATTTTCCCGTGTGAACATTTCTAGAGCGTGCCGTGAATATCAGGAATCCGGTAAAACATCAAATCCCCGACATAGTTGGGGCCGGGAAATGATCCTGCAAGAACGAGGCCAGCGACGACTGAAGAGAATCGTTCGACGTGACAGAAGTGCAACCCTTCCGCAAATTGTTGCGGATTTCAGTGCTGGGCTTTCAACGAGTGTCCGCACGCAAACCGTTCGACGAAACGTCATCGATATGGGCTGCACGAGACAAAGCTTTACTCCTCGCCTGGGCGCGTCAACACCGCCATGGGTTTGTTGATGACTGGAAAAAGTTGCCCGGTCAGACGAATCTCGTTTCAAATTGTATCGAGCGGATCGACGTGAACGGGTACGGAGGCAACCTCATGACTCCATGAACCCTGCATGTCAGCTGGGGACTCTTTAAGCTGGTGGAGGTTCTGTAGTGGTGTGGGGCGTGTGCAATTGGAGTAGTATGGGACCCCTGACACGTCTAGATACGACTCTGACAGGTGACACGTACGTAAACGCAGAGGTGGAAAGGGAAGAGAAGAAACAAAAGTTATGAAGAGAGGGGCAAAAATGAAAGCTTGTCATTGATTTTAACGTTGTGGTTCATCAGATACCACGATCCCGATTTTAAGGCTTTGTAACGTTCCCTTTTATATGAAATCTGTCCCATGAATGAACAAAAAACGCGAGCTGACAGTTTACTTTTTATGCTGCAGGGACCAGGAAACTTCTCATAATGCAACGTAACAATTAAGCAGGATTTAAAGTAAATTAAACCAAGATAAACTGCAGCCCAATCTATACAACAGATCTCATGTAGCTGCTCCCTGTCTCTGTTAATGAATCACTCCTTATAATTGTGACTTGCGCAATGCAAATGAACATGTCCACTCAATCCTACGACACCTAATAAATTGAAATGAACTCTTCTGGTAACAAAATATCGAAGTCTTCATTGCTGCAGACTCGTGCCTTGAAACTCTACTGCAACGCTCACGTATCTTGCTGGCTGAGAATTTCATTTAAAAATGAGCAAGTTCCACCATTCCTGAAGGTATTTTATTCTCTTTTGTCTTTAAGTACGATGAAACAAAACGTAGTTCGTTCGTGAACGAAGTTCTCGAGTGAACACAGGTGAAAATTTGAATGAAGGTCAAAGGAGAGAAAAAGCACTTCGTAAGAATCCCAGAATATTTGACAACTAAATAGATGTTACTCGTATATTGTGTAGGAAATAGGTACAAAATCTCATATCTTACATACAACTGCCCTTCAATTGACCACTTGACTTTACATGACCATACATTTACAAAGGAAGCGAAAAATAATCTTATATTCACATTAGCACCGATAACATTATTTAATGAATGCAGAAGCAATGAGATAAGAAATCTGCAGCCCCAGCTGACTGAACAGAAACTGAATATTGATTCCATGTGTTCTAATGAACATATGAGCTTTACTAAGTGACTAGCATTGTCCACGTGAAAGACAACCGCAAAATCTCGCGTAAATAAATCTGATGTTCCCCGCAACGTGTAATTACGCAAAGACAGTGAAAGAAAGGAACCATCTCGCCATAATCCAGAGCGATGTCACTTCAATGAGCTTAGTTCTTTTGTCACAAGGCAGCCCGTCTCTATTAAACAGGTCGGCACGCCCGTACAGCACCGAGCAAGAAAGTAGTGTGTGGTCCTACGCGGGGATTACTCATTCTCGATACGATTGGCTAGCTAACCTCAGAGTTTAAGCAAATTCCTTAAAACATGCATTTGCAGTTTCCAACTAAGGACAACGCTACTTTAGTAGACGGAAAAGTGACTAGTTTCTTTGAGACATGAATGTGCTTATCGAAAAAAAGGTTCAAATGGCTCTGAGCACTATGGGACTTAACTTCTGAGGTCATCAGTCCCCTAGAACTTAGAACTACTTAAACCTAACTAACCTAAGGACATCACACACATCCATGCCCGAGGCAGGATTCGAACCTGCGAACGTAGCGGTCGCGCGGTTCCAGACTGTAGCGTCTAGAACCGCTCGGCCACCCCGGCCGGCTGTGCTTATCGATTCGCGTTTGAATGCATAGCACAGAAGTCGTTTACAGCAGAAGGATTTCAAGCAAAACTAAAACAAGTGAAACTGGGAGAAGAGTGGAGCATTTGTTTTACTGGTGAAAGAGAGTCATGTTATTTTTTGAGGAAAAACGTAAGGAGTTCACAAAAGGAAGTGCTGCAGCTTTGTATTAAATGAAGAAATGCATTGAATTGTTCGCAAAGTAGCTAGTTTCAGAGACGGACAGCAGCAATGGAGATGCAGTTTGTGAATGTTTTTGTTTACGGATGGACACAACGGCTAGTCAAGTGAAACCTTGTGATGCGATTATGATTAGGTGACTGGTAGTTGATCTGTGATGTGAAGTACTGGAGTGCATTAGCACCTAGCAGACGATGAAGTAGTCTGTGGTAGTCACGTAACTAGTCTGACCGTAGCCGTCCTCTTTCGGTCGTATGAAGTTCTGAGTTTATCAACTTGACGGATGTTCGAGGTGCAACGCACACAAGCGTTTGCCGTTATGTCTAACCGTCTAGAGTTTTCACAACTTGTGCTGTGCTGGACTACATCGTAGCAGCAGAGGTTTGGCAGAACGATTGACTACACTACCTGAGACTTACTTATTGTTTATTTTAATCGGCAGTAACTCGAGCCCCCATTAATAATGTAGTATCCCAAATCAATAACTCGGGTGGAATACTTATCTTGTAGCCGCTTGTAGTCCAAGGTGCAGTTCCACGGCTTATTTGGCTGTTTCAGGTGATTTTTAACTTTAATAAATAGTAACCAGACACTTCAAATAATATTGGTTTATTATTTTTCTGCTCGCAAACAACATGACATCGGTGCACTGAACAACTGAAGTATATTGCTGCCCCTGTGAGTCGGTGTTGCCACCTTCACGATAGGCAGAAACGATGCACTGCCACCTTGTGAACTTACACCCACCTGTCGCCTGCTAAAGTGTCTACCAAGACTCGCCGGCCTGTTGCTGACCAAATGACCCCACTTCACCCGAAGCTGCCACTTTTATTCTAGCGGCTAGTGTTGTCATTTCCAAGGCGTCAGAAAAGTCCTATGTCAGAATTACCACATTTCTTACGGTTCAGATTAAGTACAGTTTATATTTAAATTATGTTGATGGCCAATAACGCAGATAGTTCAATACATCCGGATGACGTTGGGAATTATTCACAAAATTTCCGTTTCTGGTCGCATGCAAATTGTGTTTGTACTGTTTTGATTGAGCCAGGCTGAACGTAATGGAAAGGGCTAGAAATATACAAAAACAAAATCACTAGAAACATAACAAAACAAACATCGAACAGAATGTTATCATATTGTACATGAAACGATTCCGTTTGATCAGAGGATTAAAAACGGTTATTGGATTTGGCATAATGAAAGGTAGGTAAGGTTATTTCCGGAGTAACGCGGGAAGTGCAATACGATCTTTATTGGTTACAGTGCACATAAATGACTTAGTAGAAAGCGTTGGGTGCTCTTTATGACTGTTTGCAGGTGAAGCTATTGTCTATTACACAGTAGCAGTGCCAGAAGGCAGCATCGATATGCAGAATGATCTGGAGAGAATCGATAAATGGTGCAGGCTCCGGCAGTTGACCACGAACGTAGGGAAATGTACCATATTGCGCATACGTAGGAAAAGAAAGCTACTACTGTACAACTACACTATTGGTGAAGAAGTGCCGGAAACAGTATTTACCGTAAATTATCTAGGAGTAACTAGCCAGAGCGACCTTAAGTGGAATGACCGCATAAGACAAATAGTAGGAAAAGCAGATACCAGACTAAGATTCAGCCGGCCGCGGTGGTCTCGCGGTTCTAGGCGCACAGTCCGGAACCGCGCGACTGCTACGGTCGCAGGTTCGAATCCTGCCTCGGGCATGGATGTGTGAGATGTCCTTAGGTTAGTTAGGTTTAAGTAGTTCTAAGTTCTAGGGGACTGATAACCACAGCAGTTGAGTCCCATAGTGCTCAGAGCCATTTGAACCATTTGAACTAAGATGCACACGAAGAGTCTTAAGGAAATATAACTCAGCCACAAAGGAAGTGGCTCACAAGGAGCTTGTTCGAACGATTCTTGAACTATTCATCAATCTGGGATCCCTACCAGATAGGACTGTTAGGTGAGATAGAGAAGAGCGGCACTTTTCGTTTAATTTGCGCGAGAGATGCTCAACAAACTCCAGTGGCAGACGGTCTACTACCATCATTTTGACGGTGTACTTTCCGGAAAGAGTCGGGCAACACATTACTTCCTTCCACATACATGTCGTGCAACAGACCAGGAGTAGAAAATTGGAGAAATTAGAGTTAGTGAAGGCGCTTACCGACAATCGTTCTTCCCACGCGCCATTCGCGAGCGGAACGGGGAAGACGGGATACGTTAGTGGTACCAAAAGTAACCTCCGCCAACCCCATTAGGTGGCTTGCGGAATATGATGTAAATGAAAGTTACTGACATGAATTTATCGATGTTTTAATTAATAGTACTAAAATATTGTCTTTTAAGTGTAACTAGTTGTCACATGCGAGGTATTTTGACCTCCAGCTTCGATTGAAATACATCAGTTGTTTCAAAAGGCTTTTCTAAAAAACGTGTCAGAATTAAGATGAGCTGTGGTCTCATATCAGGCTTTGTAGGATTACTTGGTGGAAGCCATCTCCCATAAATCCTATTAACTTCAAAAATAGTTCAAATGACTCTGAGTACTATGGGACTTAACTTCTGGGGTCATCAGTCCCCTAGAACTTAGAACTACTTAAACCTAACTAACCTAAGGACATCACACACAGCCATGCCCGAGGCAGGATTCGAACCTGCGACCGTGGCGGTCGCACGGTTCCAGACTGTAGTGCCTAGAACCGCTCGGCCACTCCGGCCGGCAATCCTATTAACTGACGTCACTGAGAATTAGAGGTAGTTTTGACTTCCAATACAATCAGTAAAGCTGAGGATAGTTTCTAAGAGAGAAACCAAATACCAAGTACGGAAACTTCAGTCACACGAAGAAAGCTGATAAAGTGAATATAATTAAATGGGTCAATATGAAAAGGGACGGATAATTTCAAGCAGCTTTGTGTAGCGGCCAGAAGCGTGTGTTATGTTGCACCAGAACCACCTTTCACTGCGCAAAATTTTGGTTATAACGAGCAAAGCAGTTTTCAGCTGAAGCCATCGATCTGAAATAGATCGAATTGTCACAGTCGACATCGGTTTAGGAAAAAGGCATAGAGTTGAACAGAATTACATCTCAAAGCTTATGTGTCGCATCCTGTGGATACATGTCCGGAAACTTGTTGACGGCATAAAGACAAGCAGACGCCATCCCACACGCGGCGACAGTAGTCCGTTCCCTAGTTGAGATATCATTCAAAGTTCCACCACTGTTCTTCATTATTTTCTGATACTGTATTCGGATACTGTAGAGAAAAATAGGAAAGAATATCATCTATAACAACCAGTTTAATGTTTTTTCTGGATATTAAGAATCTCTTGCCGAGCAATGTGATCGTGAGGAACAGCGTTCTGAGCCCTAGTGGGATTTCTCTGCAAGTAAGAAGAACTTCCGTGTCACCCGTGACTGTTTAGATCTTAATCGAACGAGTTCGGTGTCTGTCCTTGGCGGGCTAGAAGAACTGACAGACGCTTCAAGAAAGACTGGTTACAAATTTTGAACAATCAGTTTTAAGTGAGGAACATAGGAAAGTACTACAGTCCGCTACGTATCCTCCCGTAGGAACCGCGGAGGTAAGTTCAGGCTAATTACATCGCTCACAGAGCGATTTATGCAGTCATTCTTCCCGCGCCCCAGAAACACATAAGACGGAAAGAAAGACTACCATCTGGTAGAAATTCATCACTCACCTCACTGTGGTTTGCAGAATAATCGTGTACGTATGGACGCAGAACTTCTCGCGAGCTTCTCTTATTAAGGGCACCACAGTTTTCATTAACGGTACACGGATTACAGTAATGAAGCAGATCGATGGAACGTGCATCAAAATTATGGGTGCACTGTCTCACGGAGCAGGTGCCTCTTGCGTGGGATCAGGTGTTACGCGACAAGAACTGACGATGTACTACTTACAGATAACTTTTCCTTGACAATGACCAAAAATAATACTATATTCGTAGCGCATTTGTATACACAAAATGCTGAAGTAACACGACGGCATTCGACCTCACATCTCGGATCTTCTACGGGACGCTGTGGGATTGCGTAGCTTTACGACTCAATTAACTGGAATACGCATTGTAAGTAATGAGATAACGAAACTTAAATTACAACCGAAATGCTGTCAGAACTTACGAGATGAAAAGTAGTTACGATGTAGTTAGCGACTGCAGTCGGCTCTTGATGAACTACGATATTTCGCCTCACCGTCCAAGAGGCCGTTATACACAGATTGGAGGCTCGTTAGAACAGAGATTTTTAAGAAATTCTGAGTGAAGGTGTCGAATGATTCGGCGTAGCAATTGTCTGATGATGATTAAAGACACCACGGGCTATCTGCGTAGGGACGGGGTGTCAGCGTAAGGTGGAAAATTTGTCCCATTTTTCACGCGATTTCATTGTTGAGAACAGTCAGTCAACGAGGTATACTTAAGGGTGTATTTCATTTCGATAACTGTGCCTACGTTCCTGAAGATGAAGCCATAAAAGACTTCGAAATCGAACGCAAACTATGTAAACAATGAACACAGCTGAGTGGAAAATTAGTATGTGCTTGAAAGTAAAATAGTTTACAACTGAAGTTCTTCATCATCCAGCGCCATTGAAGCAAAAAGAAAGTAATTACTGTCGATAATAAACCTCACCAATTACTATTGCGTCCCTCGTTTCTGTTCTGTGGTTCGGCATGTTCGGTACACATTGCGAGAATAGACGTCGCAAGTCGTCGAGGACGGAAGACTACACGATTCGTCTAGGTGTTTTGGTTTAAGAGTGTCATTGAAATGCTCAAGGGAATGTTGTGCACTGCCGAGGGGCTTACGAAATTTCTAGAGCTCACACTCCAAAGTGACTCGAGACACGTAGTGTTTCCTGTACCGTGTATCTCGCATAATATCCGCTACAAAAGCGCAATAATTCGAGCTCGTACACGGGGGGCACCTTTTCCAGTATACGGATCGAAGATGGAATAAGAAAGGAGGGGGACGATACTGGTGCGAAATGTACCCCCGACCACACACCTCCGGTTGTTTGGGCAGCATAGATGTAGTCGTAGAAATGGTGTCTGTAATTTTGAGGCAACGTGTCGGCGAACGAAGCCGTCACCTCGGCGGATCCTGAGAGAGACGTTTTATTTGACACGGGCCCGCGAGCGACGTCATCTTGGCGCCATGTTAGAGAAACCCCGCCCTCGGTGTGTGCGGAGCGCCTTAGAGCGACCAAACGGCACTTCCGCATAGCGACGCCTAGTGACAGTGCGCGCACTGACAAAGAGTGGAGAGGTAACGGATGCGGTCGCTTCCCCCACTCCGGCGCCGGCGTCGGCTCAGCCACCGGCTCGTTGGCCGGCGGACGACGATCCCACCATTATTCTGGTCGGCGCGCGATTGGCTGGCCGTCGCCATGGCGACGGCCAACGGGAGGCGCCCGTCGGCCGAGGCGGCGGGGCGGCAGACGGCGGCGTGCGGCGTGCGCCAGTAGCGACATGGCGCTGGGACTGGGCGGACTGAGCGCCGCCGCCGCCGCGGCCGCCGCCGCCGCCGCAGCCGCCGCCGCCGCCTCCGCGCAGCACCACCAGCTGGCCGCGCCGCCCCCGGGGCCCACCGTGCCGCCGCCACCGCCGCCGCCGCCGCCACCGCCGCCCCCGCTCGTGCCCAGCCCGCTCTTCGCACTGCCCACGCTCAACTTCACCGTCTCTCAGGTGGCGGCCGTCTGCGAGACGCTCGAGGAGTCGGGCGACATCGAGAGGCTGGCGCGCTTCCTGTGGTCGCTGCCGGTGGCGCACCCGGACATGGGCGCGCTCAACCGCTCGGAGGCCGTGCTGCGCGCCAGGGCCATCGTGTCCTTCCACGCAGGCAACTTCAGAGACCTGTACGCCATCCTGGAGCAGCACAAGTTCGCCAGGGAGTCCCACGGCAAGCTGCAGGCCATGTGGCTCGAGGCGCACTACCAAGAGGCGGAGAAGCTGCGCGGCCGCCCGCTGGGGCCCGTCGACAAGTACCGCGTGCGCAAGAAGTTCCCGCTGCCCAGGACCATCTGGGACGGCGAGCAGAAGACGCACTGCTTCAAGGAGCGCACGCGGAGCCTGCTGCGCGAGTGGTACCTGCAAGACCCGTACCCCAACCCCACCAAGAAGCGCGAGCTGGCGCAGGCCACCGGACTCACGCCCACGCAAGTGGGCAACTGGTTCAAGAACCGGCGCCAGAGAGACCGCGCCGCAGCAGCCAAGAACAGGTAAACAGCCCCCACTAAAACACGATACACGGAACCAAAGGAATCTCCCGACCCGATAACAGAAACACCAGCACAAAGGACACTTACTGACATCCTGATACGGAACTGTAAATTCGTTCCCGTCTCTAACCTACTCCTCACTTCATCTCTGTCATTAAAACCTCTTCGTCTAAAGACGATGTCGTCACGGTTACTCTAGGGTGACTGCCATCGCTCTCGAAGTTTGTACATTCGACATAAAAACGCTATTAGCATTAGTGTCGTGTCACCGTTTGCTCGTAAACTATTTTTAACACTCGCTATCTCGTGTAAGAAAAATCGTCTGAAGGTCAGAGCGTGTCAGCTGATTCAATGTACGCATAGCCATTCAACAGCGCTCACTAAAGTGTGGACGAGAAATATGCGTTATATGCCTACTGGGAAGTGAACCGTTTCCAGAAACGAGGTCACAGCAAATTTCCAATCGAACGCCACACCGTAGACAGACTAATTTTGGAAACATCGAGAGAATCGCTAGCCGAATAGATTCCGTTCGGCTATAGTTGTCCCATTTGAATGCAAGTTTATTGCCACGCGTGACATGCCGCGAGTTCAGACACTAATGGTGTCCGATTTCTCTCCACTCTCTATTAATAGACTTGCAAACTTTTTTGAAATACAAATTAAAGAACAACCGGTGCCACCCGGAAGAACTTAGGTGGTGTAGCAAGTCGTCCAAACGCATGTCTGAGCTACCACTACCACATAGCTATACACAATCAAAGCTGAACGTGAAATAAGTGGACGGAAATGTGAAAACCATTCCCGCAACATCAGCTGTTGAGATTTTCATACCTTGGGCACGCCCGAAATCTCGAAGCCAACAATAGGAATAGCTACATATAATCTCTTCTGATAGTTCTATAATATTGAAATTATTACATTTACAAACCGTACATTTGTCACGGGATAATTTATATTTTCGTTTCAAAGAGGGTGAATATGTAGAAGAACGGTATTAAGTTTTCCAAATCACTGTTAGAGCTTTCCTATGTTCTGACACCATCCAATAGAAAATAGAGGCGCTCATGATAGCTAGCGATTCCCTCACAGAGCTCGATTAATTGTTCCGATGTTTTCAGTTTCCAGAGCTGGCCTGCCTCCCCTGGTGAAGACGGAACATAGCTGCGGAAAGCGTGCTTGTCGGCCGCAGCTGTAGGTGGCGCATCTGTTGCAACCGGCCCGCGCTCCGCTCAGTCGGCTAATCCGGCGCTAACGAACCGTTGTCACGCCCCTTCCACAACAATGATGTATGGAGGGTGCTCGCCGACGCCGTTTCACGCATCATTATTAATAAGGCCGAGTAAATATTGTCAGTCGCCATTGTCGCGAGTTTACAGCGGCTCTTGCGCCGCGGCTATGAATAACCTGAAGGCAACACAGACTTCATCCTTCCGTCACGCCGTCATCTTTTGTAACAGGGTCCGTGCTATGAATCTGCGTTCGCATATCGTACAACTACGCCTCAGGAAGAATTTTATTAATTTGTAAAACACTTCTGAGGTTTTTCAGAATGACGACATTCCATCGCTGTTAAAATCCAATATTTATCTCGGCCGTGCTCTATGACTGAATACATTTCATCAACGAAATATGTGTATTTCTGTTTTGCCAAACAAATAGCTTCCGGTATCGGCTGAATTCCTACACTAAAAAATAGAATCACCTGTATGAAACTGGTTTTAATTACGTTGTATGCGCCTTGAAATTTTGATATAATGTCTTGTATAAGTATTTTGCACCTAAGATACAGTCAGTGGTTAACTGGAGAGTTCTTTAATAAAATGAAGGAGAGAAAAACATATTTCCATTACGAAAGCTAAATAATTATTCTTTTCACTTCACGTTGCCAAAAACTATGATTTTTCCTGGAAACATACTGTAAAGCACTGAGGACGTTTTTTCGTCCCTCCGAGAGGGATTTGCTACAAGTCATGCTGTTATAACGTATTTGATTGATAGAGTATGTTCTTGGACCCCATGCCACTAATATATGTGACGCAACCTTCACCTATTGACTTGCCAGGAATGTAAATTAAAATTTCTGCACGCATGAAACTTTAATTTCTACCTGTATGTGATAATACAAGCAAAAAGTAAACCAAATCACATTTAAAATCCCATCAAATTATAGGAAAATTGTATTGCAATCTCAACATTTAGAAATTAGACATTAAATACGAAGAAATTCCTAAAGTCTCAAAAATTGAACGATTAAGAAAACTACTGCCTCTTATACGTTTGTATCAGGTGAAAGAATTTTGTTATTAAAAATTAATACGACTTTTAGTATAATCGTCATACATGTAGTATCAGCAGTAGCAAATTCGTTACTGAGTTGTATTAATGATGTAATAAAAAATGAGGTACTTTATTTTGGCGCTACTTGAAGGACAAAGACGTAGTCGTGACATACGTAAAAATACGAGATTTAAGAAACACCATCCTCGTATTTTTTGTATGTAAGAAGTTCATAGACCAGGATATTATTGAATACTGTAGACAGAAAAACAGGACTTGCTCTATCGAGGCTTTTAGAGCGTAAATGGTGATTGCTGGAGTCAAAAGTAGAAACGAATAGTTCGAATTTTCATAACAGAAAGCTTTTGCAAAATGTTTACCAATAAATCTGTTTTCCAGAATAACGTTGGTAGCTGAGGCTGATAACTTGTATGGACAGCCCAGCTCACTACTTTTATTTCCTGAAGAAAATTATTGTACAGGAACCTTATTGTATGTACATATCAGTTCCATTTTAAGCGATGCAGACCATATGCGTCGACACTAATTTTTTTCCTGTTGTTTTATGTTGTTCGATATGTGATTTTTCTATAAGACAAATACTACACCATTATTATTTACAATTTGCCGTGTGAAAATTTTTCAAGTAAATTTTTGCTGTCTTTCTTTATATTTTGATTTAGATGTCGAATCTTTGAAGTAGCTGACAATAGAAAGCCAGCCCGTGTATGATATATGGGTAACTAAACGACCCTATATCTGAATTGATGAACTGCAATTAATTGTTACGTGGGAATAATTGAATAGCGACAAAGATAAAAACATTGCGCTAACGGTTTTAATATTTTGACAAGAAGTTTAATACATATCTCATGACATGCGAGCTCTTAGGACTTCGGCAACTAGGCATAGCTGATTTGAGGGGCACAACCACTAATTCCCAGGTGTCAATCTCAAAATATGTTTCTGTTCGAATTTCATATGACACTAGAAATTGAATGAACAATAGGTCATCGGCAAATTTCTCATAATCTTGAATATTTGGCGCGCAGTAGCAGTCTTATTACCAGTATATATTTACAGACAGGCGTTTTTGCCTCCGTACTCCGTATAACTTGTATCCTCGCTTACTCGCTCTATTTCCCCAGTTCTATGTGTTCATTTAGAATTTTCTATTGCCGATGAGAAGGATGAATGTTCAGTGTATCGAGCCCGCCGCTGTGGCCGAGCGGTTCTAGGCGCTTCAGTCCGGAACCGCGCTGCTGCTACGGTCGCAGGTTCGAATCCTGCGTCGGGCAGGGATGTGGGTGATGTCCTTAGGTTAGTTAGGTTTAAATAGTTCTAAGTCTAGGGGACTGATGACCTCAGATGTTAAGTTCCATAGTGCTTAGAGGCATTTGAACCATTTGAATCAGTGTCTCGAGCGCCGAAAGCGTAATATCGGCCGTACGGAGACTTACGCTGAATCTCACGGATAGGCAAAGCCAAGAGCCGACAGTTTGCATGTGGAAATTGAACTCAGGTGGCGCTGGGTCGCGGCCCGCGGCAGACAATCGCGTGTGTCTGATGCACGTAGCCGTAACTACCTATACGAAGTAGCCTAAGCACTCACATTTAATATGTTAATTATTTTATAAATTTACCGAGTAAAGAAAGCTTAATATTCTGTCAAAATAATTTATGCAGCAGTCTTTTCTCGACAGTTCTGTTAACACCAAATCGTGTTCGTTACAAATAGGAAACTGGTAGAGCTCAAGAAGCAATGAATTCTTTTACATTTCGTTTATTGCACAGTTAAAGATCTGTTGCTTACAATTTTAAGAGGTCGTAAATTTTACAATTTTCGCCTTATAACAACAGAAATTATTCCAATTTACGTACATACTTTATTTATAGCACAGATTTTTATTCAAACTGAACAAATTAAAATAATAATGAATTAAAAAGAAAATTTAGAAAATTGTAAATTGTAGGAGAGCAGCAAAATATCATCCGTTTTCAGTGTCTTTTATTAAGATCTGTACTTGATGTTGCTTCCATAGCGCTGCCCAGTTGCGATGTAGCCTTACTCTCCAGAGTACAGATAAATGCTGCTTTATGCTTATCAGATCCATTTTAGGGTATATAACACATCGATTAAGGAACTATGTGGCTGAAGGTGAAGCCTATTGAGCTTTTAAATCGATTTCAATTAGTGGAAATCAATAAATCGATATAAAAATGATAATAAAAGGGGAAAATATTTATTTTCTCCGCAATAAGAAAGCTGTGAGTGCATAGAGGAGGATTCCGTATAAATTTTGATTTATGTGCAGCAGATAGATATATAAAAATATATTTATCGAAAACCTTGTATGACAAGTTTCTTTTTCACTTTCGCAGAAATGTTGGTAAAGTATATCGTTTCATCAGTTTACATTTACGGAGGAGCATATAAATAAATAAGCGAGAAAGATCGAGGGAATTTGTCTGCTGATTTTGAAACGAATTTCCCGTTGCTACTATCAACATTTCCAACGCAACGCAGGCAAAATAGGTCCTGAAATGTTCCATTAATTATGATCACAGTACGTTTCTTTAGTAAAGTATCCCCTTGTAATTAATTATCTTATTACCTAAATACGTTGTATATAGTCAAAACTGTACAGTTAAAGTAAATGTACAAACCTGAATAGAACCACATGTGTAGTGACATGTTGACGACTTCGATGACCTATGATGCATATTGTATGGCTTCATAAGTTGAGCAGTTTCATACTGATGGCTATGAATCCCCTAAAGCGGCGAATACAATGTTGGCATTGCTATTTTTCTCCAATGTCGCCAGTCAGCGTGACTCTAAAAAGCTGAATTGCATGATTTTTTTCAGATAACTTACATTCCTCTACAAATGGAAATAATGAACACGCCGTCTTTGATAACTTACCAATAGACACTTCTATTTAAACAAAATTCAAATTCTTTTGTTATTTTAAATATGAGTTTTGATATCCTGAGTGATGAAATTATTGTGAGACTATGACGGCTAGCCAATTTCTTCGTAAGATCTGTGTGGCAACTTTGACTTCGAAGTGAGCTAATTGCCTTAGGTACATTGTAGTGGGACCTCACCTCCTTCGTCACCGCGCTCAGTCTCATAGGAAAATGAGAAAGGCCCCTGATTCTGCGAATTATTCATTCTCCAACAGTAACGGCAGCCAACATGCAGAGTCAGGTACTAGTTTATAGCGGCAAGCAATCTCGTTCTGTCCGCGAAGGCTGCCGCTTTACATAGATCTAGCGTCGATTCCAGTTTACGATCATGAAATGACTAATAACTGACCGCTTAACGTTGTACATCAGGTAGCGCAAGTTCTGAAAGAACACATTCGATAGAAACATTCATATTATTGTCATCGATAAATATGAAAATGGAAGTAGCAGAACTCGATTAGAACTCTCAGATTCTTTGCAATGTCATCCTCACGCAATAAAATATCTCACAATGCCGTTTATGTTTTAGTGTATTTCCTAGCGTCCGTAAACTGTTGACAAAATATTGACTTTTTAACCGTTATTTATTTAGAGTTCAGAAATATTGGCCATTTACGTACCACACATTACTCTTAAAGCTATGAAATATTTGTCGTAAGGCTGTGATACTCTGGCCGATCCACGTAGGAAGTTGCAAATAGTAGCCGTAACACTAACAGTAATAACAGTTCACATTTAGAGAGGACATTTGTTTCGAATCCAATTCCTTAACGCAGTACACAAATGCTTCTCGACAGTCTTGTAAGTACACAATTTTCGTACGTATTGGGAAGTTTTGACAACACCGCTATGGTGTCATCGATCTTCACTCTTCCGTTAACTCGATACAGCCTGATCCGATGTATGTAGTGAGACACGGTTGAATAGTTTACATTGTAACATCGGACAAATCTACATGCGTGCTCAGAAAACTACTGTGAAGTGCACGGCACAAAATGCATCGCATCGTACAACATATAACGGTTTCGTCTAGTTTGATTCGAGTATAGACCGCGGCTACGATGACTAATTATATTTCTCTGTGCACGCTGTAATTAGTCTTAATTTCGTGTCTCTACGAGAACTATACGTAGTTGACTGTAATATATTCCTAGATTCTTCATTAAAAAGTGGCCCTTGAAACTTTGTAACTAGGTTTTAGTGTTGACGTCTTTCAAGTGTCCTTCAGTTCAGGTTCTTCGGTATTTCGGTGACGCTCTTTCGTGGTTAAACAAAACTTTGACCTTTCACGCTGCCCTTTTTGTATCTTTTTGCCCCCCCCCCCCCCTCGATCGTCCTGTTTCGTATGGGTCCCACACTCTTGAGCTTTATTCTGGTATGTGTCGTTCGAGAGGTTTGTATGCAATCTCTCTCGTAGAGTTATCGCATTTTCCCAGTATGATATTCACGACTGTGCCTGTGTGTTTATTCTATTCAATATCGAAATGGTTCAAACGGCTCTGATCACTATGGGACTCAACATCTGAGGTCATCAGTCCCCTAGACTTAGAACTACTTAAACCTAACTAAACTAAGGACATCATACACATCCGTGCCCGAGGCAGGATTCGAACCTGCGACCATAGCAGCAGCGCGGTTTCAGACTGAATCGCCTAGAACCGCTCGGCCACAGCGGCCGGCTATTCGATATCCCCCTCACTTGCTTACACCCAGATATCTCACTCCAACTACGGTTCATTGATATTGTAGTTACAGGGTGATAAGTTTTTAAGTTTTTGTGTTTTGAGATGTTGCCAATTATGCATTTATGAACTTTAAAAGCCAATTACGAATCGTTGCACCACTTAGAAGTCTGATCATTATTCGACTGGATATTTGTGCCACTGCTTTTTACACAGCCGTGTCATTTACAGTGATAAACATTCAGAGAAGGCACGTACTTCGAATCCAGTTTCCTTACATAGCCCGCAAACGCTTTGTAACACAAGCGGCGGCCTTGTAACTATGAAGTTTTCATACATATTGGTCATTTTAGGTAAAACTGCCGCGGCGTGATCGATCGTTCACTCATCGTTTGGCTCAATAGGGACCTTTCACGATGTATGTATTAGGCCGCGGAAAAATGTTTTGCATTGTATCAGCTGGAAAAAAGGACAAGTAACGAAACACACAGACGGAGACAAACGAGCGGTGGAGGAAGATAAATATGAGGAGTGATAGTGCGGTCTCCGCAGCGCGGCGGCAGCCCGTGGCGGGCGCTGAGGTGTCGTTAGCCGGCGCCTCCGGGCCGCTCAGCCGCACCGCAGTCGCTGCCACCGTGCCTCTGTACGGCGACAAATGTTCATTCTCGTTTTGAGTTTCCGCGATACACGACTTTTTTAATTTAATCAACAGCTACATAGAAGCGATGTCGCACTTATAATTCGACGGTGTAAGAGAATATTTCGATTCAACTGTAGTGGTAATATTAGTCACCTTAACAACTGATCACATTAGGCTGACGCGTTGTGGAAGAACGAGCTACCATCTGAAAACGCACACTATCGCAAGAACCATAGTGCCTCACAAAAATGTTAGAAATCACTTCATAAATTAAAAAAAGAAAATAAAAAAATTCAAACAACGCTGTCTTCGTTTACTTCACTTGGCTGTTCTCTTGTCGGTCACCTTCGCAATCGTCGCCGCACATTATATTGAGCTACGCAGCGTCATTGGCCGAACGCTACTGATCCAAAAATGTTCGTGTCTGAAAACGTATATAGACAAAGGGATAACTACTGCGCGGCAAATAAACCAGAAGAAGCAAATTTTGCAGGTGCTCAATTATTAATAAAGAAATTCGGTACCAAAAAATTTCTGAGACTAAGACAAGGACATTGCACAATTAGACACGCTGTACGGGAACGATGGAGATGGTGGCCGACAAGAGTACTGCTAATAGAAATAAAACAAGACAATGTAGTCTCAGTTTTTATTTATTGACCGATTTGTAGGTTTTATACTACGAGATGTTTTGCTTCTTGTGATCGTTTGTGTCTCAAGATGGAAGCTTGCTCTGCCGAACATCGCCAGTTATAATGCGGTCAGATTTTAAGATACCGACAAGTGTGTTTGAGCAGGAATACTCTCCTAAAAGACTATTTTTTTCTCAGCCGATGCGTGGCACTCCACCGTGACGTGAAGATGCAGCATTTAGCAAGTGGAAAAACACAAGGCAATAAGTGAAGACTGCTATGCACTAGGACCCTGGTGCTGTCTGATGTTTCTATTCATTCCTAGGTACAGACGTACATAGATGACCTTACAGGACATATTTTGTGAAAGACCTAAAAAAATACTAAATCGATTACATATTTAAACTGGGAAGGATAAAATTTTCGAGAACAAAAATGGGACTTTTTTTGTTAGTATCTACGTCACATATTTCTCACGCTGTTACCCTGACTTTAACTGTTAAATTCGTTGAAATTTCCAAAAATTAACATTTGGAACCTATTTTTACTGTTGTGCACCGTGGCGCTCAAAAATACAATAGATGATCAGTGATTCTTCTCATTAATATAACAATATAGAAACAGTGACGAACAACAGATGATTTAATATATCGTAGCTGTTCCGTAACATAGTAACATTTGAACGATATAACATTCAAGCTGCTTTTACTTAGCTGTTACTACTCGCTAAACAAGATTAAAAGTAACAAATGATAAAAAGGTAAGGTATTCCTCACTAGCAACATATGTTTAATTCCGCTTAAATGAGTATATTTCCTCAAAATAGATTTACAAGTTTGAGTGACTGACGATAGGGAATTTATGAGAATCTGTGAGCAATTTCCTCTGAGATTAAAAGTTTTTTCTGGAACGTGAATGCGGAATATATATTTTAATTATAAACCAATTCCATCAAGTTATTTTTTTAAGAATTGTTTTGTCAACAAATGACCTGTCTGATTTCGCTTGTATAAATTTTAAATTTAATTGTTTAAAACCTACATCTACAGTTGACATTTAAATCGTACTATAATTTTTATTCAAATTTTTGACGCCTAGATTTCACTTCTTTTATCTCAGGAGTATTTGCCTAGCATTACGTTAAACTTTCAGTGTCTATCCTCCTTACTAAATAGATAGCCGGTGAAGAACTTTTTTTGTGGCCCTCAATACGTTTATCCCGTTTTTTTTTCGGAAGCTTGTTAGTGTTTATCTATCCTGAAGTTCGATAATATTTTGAAATAATATACCTTTAAACGAGTTTACACTGAAGCGTAAACGAGATGTTTTATTAAAAACTATTATTGTTCCATAACTGCCGATGGCATCTTTCGCAGGTGAAACACGTAGTTACTAGATGTGCAATAAACGAAAACAGTTTATGTAAAGGATATATTTTGCTTTCTCTAGAATTTACAGCGCTAGTTGAGAAGGAGTTTCTCGTTAATAATATACAATAATTTGTTCAAACAACATGTGCCGAATTTCTTAAAACAGATTGGGTAAATGTATTTGAATCTTTAGGTCACGTTTATTTCTCATTGTCCTATTTCTTATGAACTGCAACAGGATTTATATTTAAGGTGATCGGTGCTTCGTTGGCACTAGAAAACAATGCATAGATAAACGCTGCGCTTCCTTTCGCGCTACGAAAAAAAAGAAGCTGTTTGAATGCTCATACTTCGTATTTCGATTACTGACAGGTCCCTTAAGAGAATGTAACGTGGTATCGTTGCTCAGTTCTTTTATTAATTTCTCTGTGACTCTAAGCGAAGATGACGTGACACTGTGATATAGTCTTCCTTCAGAACTAATATGTCGTGTAATAATGGCAACACTGACGACAGAAAAATAAATCCGAGATAAGTGACGCAATGGCAAGGAACTGACCTCGCATTCATGAGGATTCGGGTCCTACTGACCAATCGGCCGTCCCGATTTAGGTTTTCCGTGATTTATCCTAAATCACTTAACGTAAATGCCGGGATGGTTCCCTTGAAAATGGCACAGCTAACATCCAACCTAATCCTTGCAGCACCGAGCTAGTGCTCCATCGCTAATGTTCCCGTCGTCGACGGAACGTTATACACTAATCTACCTCGAATGAATCATTCACTTCACAGCGGAGTTCGGCAAGTAGTAGAGCTACTGGCATCAGAGGAGCTATGACAGCGGGTCTTAAGTAGTGCTTAGATAAAAAAAAAGATAAAATAAAAAGTAGAAAATAGCTCAGTTGGTAAGAGCACTGCCCGCGAAATGCAAGGTTTCTAGTTAGATGCCCGGTCTCGCAAAGAGTTTTAATGTGCAAGCGAGTTTCATTTACCTTCCCTTTATATCAAAAAATGCGAGCAAAATAGAGTATAAGAAAATCGGAGAAAATTTTATAAATGACGGTAAACAAAATTTCAGTTTTATAAATGTTTATTATTCCGTACTGGCGTTTTCTCAACCGTAGGTAGTCAAAACCCACCCTCGACCGCGTACTTTAAATTTTGTTTTTACTTGTTCGTAAGCACATTATTATGAGTCTAGTATATGACGGGTAGCTATGTATCGTTGAAGAGAGTGGCAGCTATCGGATAGCCGATACCGCGCCGGTGGCTGGCTGCGACCTCTCCGTGTTGTTCGGAAACCGCAAAGTTGTCGCTCAAGTGCCCCTCTTTTGTTTGGCAACTGTGGTTCTGTTCTGCTTGCTGAATGAGTAACTAATTTATGCCGTTCGATAAGCAGCCCCCCGTGAACAATTATTACCTCGATGTAGATGAAGACAGTGCGTCAATACGTTTCGATCTTCTAAACGTGTACTATCGTGGGGCAATATGGTACGCTCATTAGGTGTATTCATCCAGTAAACGCGCGAATTGAAGTTAAAAATTTGAAACAGCTCTTTTTTATTTATTTATCCAATGCCACTTAGTTTCTACTAAATCGTATACAACGCTTTGGAAAGTGGAAGATGAACTACCTTTATAGCGCACCTTCAAGATTGCATCTATATTCTGTAACTGTACAGTCCTTCGGTATTTCAGTTTTATGAAAATGTCGAGGAACCCAGATGTTTATGTTGAGCACGGATAGTCTTACCACGGAATTATTTCAGCTTCTGTTTTGCACTCTGAACACACTGCAACGGACTACAGAAGATGTCTACTTTAGATATTAATAAAACCTTTCTTCAGTTTCAACTGCATTTTCGTGACTGTAGCGAAAATATCTAAGAATCTGTTTGTGCTTTGTTCCTAGAAAGTTCGTTATTGTTGTTGGAGGGTTTTTAACTTTAAATCTTGATGTGTAATGATGCCAAGGAATAGGCGAAACGGATACCCGAACAGAAAAATGGTAGCCTTTAATTACCTTTCAGATATTTTCTCAGAGCCTCTCTTGCGAATTGAGGAGAGTTTATCTGAATTAACTCTATAATCCAGCGGATATTTAGAACAACTGTGGCGTTGCTTTCTTGACTTCCGTAGAGATCGGTAGCAGAAAATAAGGAACTTGGCAAGGAAGTAAATATACTCTCACGATATCGGTATTTACCTATACTTCACGGGTCTCGTTTGCCGTAATAATCGCGTTAAATTTTATGTAGGACATTAAAACTGTTGTGATATGTCTAGGATGCCAGTTTTGTTTTTCCGATTTAACATTCAAGATAAAGTTCTTCATTTTGCTAGGCGAGAGCTTTACGCTGTTCCCTCCTCATTGCTGCGATCATTATTCTGCCGTATTCTCACCTGCGCCTGTAATTGAATAACGCTTTCTATGTCTTATATTAAGGTGACATCCGTTGTTGTACACTCAGTTGTCCTATTCATAATGCTGTTCATTTTCAGTTGCCTTGGAAACGCATATAAACATTTTTGCACATAACTTTCCTGTCGATTTTTACCATTGACAAATCATTTATGACCTTACCTGCTTAAATATAAAATAATGCAATTTATCAAACTATGTTCAGTTTCTTAAGCGACTGGTTGGTTGATTTTGGGGAGGGAACCAAACAGCGAGGTCATCGGTATCTTCTTTAGTTGAAATTTTATAGTTTATGATAGTTTGTTTGTAATTTCAAATTGAACCAGACACAAAACTTCGTAAATATATTTCAAACCATAAAAGAGAGATTCGACATTTAATTAAATTATGAAACTCGAATTGCGAAAATAATACCAGACTCGAAAATGAGCTATAATCGTACGTAGACATCCGTGCGTGCAGGAAAAATGTGTCGACATGAAGTGAAAAGTATGTTGCTCACGCAGCGTCGAGGAATTGGGTTCTAGCTGATGTAAACGTGGCGCTAATGGAAATGAAAGTACTAAGTAATAAGCAAGATGGTCAATTGTCGCCGACTGTGGAAGAGATTGTGAGTTCCTGTGACATGTTTTTCTATGCTTAGCTTATTATCGTGATTCGTGTAGGTGGAAATAAAATCACAGAATCCCATTACAGATATTTTAACGCTGATTATCTAGTTAATAAAGAAGAAAAAGCCATAATTACCATTTTATCACCGGTAAAAACGCCTATAAACGGAACTGTAGTTGAAATTTTCCATTAAACGCCAGATGTACTACTGGTATGACCTTAATAATGTTATTTATCCCGATATACTACCAATAATTGATGCTTATTTTTTTTTGTACGGCTTGCACCAATCATTGATAACTGCCGATACTTACATAGTATTTTTGTTTTCCTCCATCGTTACTTGTTGATAACAATTAATAAAAATTAATTTATGCGCTTATTTATTGGCAACATTTTTCCATTGGAAAGTGAACCCTCGGTGCAGTTTACTTGGGCTGACAGGACTAAAAGTTCTGTAAGTGTTAATGAACACATGTTCGAATATGATCTGTGAATCCTTATTTCGCTGATCGAAAAAAAAGCTCCATTCTGTCTGGTCTGGCTCTTCTGTGTATATATTCTTGCTGCTGCACCAAAATTTCTTATGTGATGTTACTGCGTTGACCATGAAGTGGGACGTTTTGTTTGCTTATTATAAATGTGAGAAAATGTACTTGAGTTGTGCAAGTTGTTTAAAATTATAATGATTAACAACTGGAGATGTAGAGCGTGCTACAAATTTGACATCTCGTATTGGTACCTTTGTACGTTCTTGTATGATACGAAATAATTTTTCTAGTGAGAAAATAATTCCTCACATACGAACTAAAGGTAGGAAACGTGATGGAACAGCTGATGACTAGTCGCGCATGCATCCGGAGCTGCTACCGAATGAGGGAGCGAGAGGGTGTAGCGGCCAGCCACTGGACTTTCATTCGCAAAGACAGCGATTCAAATCTCCGTTCGTACATCCATATTTAGGTTTTTCATTGTTTCTCTAAACCGCTTATGGCAAATGCAGGGATGGTTCCCTTGGAAGACACACGGCTAAATTCCTTCCCCACCCTTTCTAAAACCTAATTTATGGTCCGTCTCTAATCTTCTTGTCGACGGAGCTTAAAACCTAACGTTGCTTCGCCTTTCTAGAATTGTTTCTTAATTGCTATCAACTTCTGTCTTTGAGAGCGCCATTGTTAATCATGGGCAAAACCAAGAAGTATATATCTGTGGCTTGGACAGTTACGTATTTCGATCATCCAGATTCATTAAAAGAACTGGCCCGTGAGATATTATATTCTGTAATAAGAGGCATGCGCCGGGTAAGGTAGTTTTATCAAATTTTACGGCTTGTCATTAATCCCCGAGCCCTGGTAACATACTTTGTCATTATGTTGTACAGAATTTTATTACCTGCTTTCTCTTGCAAAATACAAGTGCAACAGAGGTATACCACAGGTATCTATGTTGCTTTTTAATTTCACGGCTAATGAAACGTTAAAAATATCATTTTAAATCACAGTCGCTTAATTGATCCTTATATAAATAAGACATATTCTTCAATTACTAACATCATATCTGTTCCAAGTACGAATTGTACGAAACTGAACAAACTGTGTCTGCAAAGGCTCCCAGTTTCGGTTATCGTTGTTGCATAGACGCAGATTTCAAGACGTGTTCTGCTGTTTTTTTTCTTTTTACTTTTTAGGTTTTCTTTTATTTTTTATTTAGCCATAGAGATAGTATTTTGTTGGTCAATAAACATATTAGGTACCTACCGGGAATTTTCTAGGATGCTGTAAAGATGTTGCGCATACACAGATCACCTTTACATATCCGTGCTTTAGTTTCTGAAAATGTAAATTATACAAGAACGTGCTGAAAAGTAATACCTCCGAATTTTTATTCTGTTCTCTACGTGGGTTGAAGTGTTACATGTGAAGCAAATTTCTCGGTCGACTTTCCCGCTTCGCAACCCTCTGCCGGTAGGGGGCTCCGAACTGTAGCTTGTAACGTGGCGGTAAGTAAGAGACAGCATGCTGTAATGGAGTTTGAATTGGAAGATTTTTCACGGAGCACCCTCTCCTTCAGCATGACAATGCTTGACCAGACACAGGAGCTGCCACATCTACAGCAATCCGACGTCTTGGGTTTACTGTCATTTATCATCCTCCATACAGTCCCGATTTGGCCGCATCCGATTTTCATCCGTTTCCAAAACTTAAAAAATACCTTCGGGGACCTGTTCTACTGCCGGAAAATGAGATAATTGTGAAGGAGGTGTTGGCTGAGATTAGAGTAGAAACAATAAGCTGACATTGGAAGGTAAGAATTAATTTCGTGCCAGATACTGTCAACAAGATAAAGGTTAAACATTGCTCTCAAGGTCTATGGCGCTCCCATACATGTCCTGGCTTCATTCAGAGGATGACAGAACTTGTTAGTTGCTTTTTTCGTTCCCTTTATAACGTCAGTCAGTGCAGAAGTGAGAGACACAAGACATGCAGTATAACACATGAAATCGCACTTGCTCTTGTGCGACGACTCCATTCGTCTCTTGGCATAGGTTTTGTTAAGAAAAAGATAAATAGCTTATAGATCCACAGAACGTCTAGTATTGAGCGAAAAGATTATGAAAAGCATTTGAAAATTTGTGGACTATAAACAGTTTAGTAACGAGGCCAAACATTCCCTAGATAATTTTTTTTCAATAAATTCTAAATTCTGTGACCGTGTAATATGTGATAAAACTATTGATGTTTCGGCTGCTGTTGCGGACACCCTTCATCGTAGGTGGCTATACTCTGCGAATGACAATAGTGAACGCCGAAGGACAGTTTTATTCCATAACCGAGAATTTAAAGCGCCTTTTTTGTTAGTCGTGGATTGTCTTTATTCGCCTTTATGCAACCAAGAATGATGAGGATATTTCCAGACAACGGAAGAGTATGTCTACTTTACCGCAAGAGGAAGTACTGAGAAAATTAACACCAACTTCGAAAACGTTAAGGGAATAAGAAGGCATAGGGTGGATTGACGATGAGAATAATTCGTACTCGTCTGTTTCATTTCTCCTTACTCAACGAGTCTTTAATGGCGATACATACTTTGGAACAGGCCAACACTCCCGGCACAGTAAGCCCAGGAACTTAATTCAATGTCTCGTTGTTACTATCAATGATATCGCGTATATAACAGGAAACTGAGATATTAACAGCGTCGCAGAGCGATTTATTCAGTGCGACATAATCAGATCTGTCACCGAAGAGAACAATAGAGAGCAAATTGAAGGTGCGTTGTTACTTTTGAATGTAAAGCAAAATAACCTTTTTTTAGACATTAGGTTAGTTTCAGTTTAAGACTGTATTGATACTTACAGTATCAGGTTTGACTTCTTCACAAAAGCATAGTTCCGGAATACTGCCGCTTTCGAGCACGAGGCCTGGAATTTGTTTACTGGAGATCACTTATTTGGTGTGTTGGTGACGTGGTTTTTCGATTCCTGCTGTGTGCAACAGTATTCTTTGGTCTGAAATTACGGAAAATCCACCCAACAGCTTTCATTCTGATTTATAGACAGTCGAAATTAATTAAATCGAATGCTGTTTCCAAATGGGAGTTTACGTTAAATTACAGTCTGTTTTTTAACCCAATGCAGTCCCCTTTAATATTAAAAACGTGTAAAGGAGAGGAAACGCAACTTGTTGGTTGAGATTAGAGACATGCACAGAGTAGAAACAGTAAGCTGGCATTGGAAGGTAAGAATTAATTTAGTGCCAGATACTATCAGCAAGATGAAGCCTAAACATTGCTCTCAAGGTCTTTGGCGCTCACAGACATGTCCTGGCTTCATTCAGAGGATGAAGGTACGACGATCTTGCGAAGAACAGAAGAAAAAGTGAAAATGGAAGAAATTAAAATAAATATTTGTCGCTAACAATGTTTATTTCTCGATAACGAACTCTAATTTCTCTATATCTTCTCACTGAATCGAAAGCTGGCGAATTTTTTGCAACTGTTGAACTTGAGAGATTATTCCCTTTAACCTACCCATGAACTGTTACTCACTGGGACGTTATTAGAAAACGTATGTAAAAGTATATACATTGTGACAAAATCTGTAAGATTTGTTAATCATTTTCACATATTTAGCTTTCAGATTACTTTGTTACAAACTATTCTGCAGACTGCACTCCGGTTCATTTTCTGCCGAATCAAGAAGTTCTTATACAGTACATACATTTATTCAATTCTCGTGCATCAATTATTAGTCTTTCGTTACTGTGTGTATCTCCATTATACCAATTCTTACGCGTACGTCAATATTCAGTTTGATACATTTCATTTGGAGATTGGTTGGAGTGTGGCACGACTGAAGTCGAATGACTTATACGGCGGCTGCCACCAAATTTATGTATGCGAGTGGGAACTGGCGGCGGTTTTTTGTGCAGTGGTTGGAGACAGTGAGCGTCGGGCATCAGTATGCACCCGGCTCCAATTGGCGGTCTGCGGGTCCGCCCCCCGGACCCTCGCTTTCCTTAAAAAGCTCCAGGTCAGCCTTCCAGAGACCGTTGCAGCAAAACCAACTAAACAAATGCGGTCCCACATGTTACATCTAGTGAATCATATCGTTCATATGCACGTCGCAAAAGGGTATTCTTTATTTTTTACATTGTTAGCGTCTAATTTTATATAGTGTCACTCTGCTACTCCCTTGTTTGTGAGTACTCAATAGAGCCCATACCTTCGAAATTTGTGATTCCCGTTCTACGATAAATTGACTCCCTTTCCTGCTCTCGAAAGTGGATGAAATAATTTCACTTCTGAATGTCTACAAATCGAAAAATTATACGTTATCTTATACTTGTGCTCATATTTCAACGTTTCCGTATAATTTGAAGATTATTGTGCTATGCACCTACAATTATGCCATGCAAGATTCTGTACATTTCATAGCGGAGAGCGCATTATTTTCCATCCTGCTGCGTATTTAGTGTTCACTTGGGTCCATTCACAGATGGCGTAAGACAAGAACATATATATCTGTGCCCCTTTATGTAACGTGTATTAATTCTACACGTATTAAAATGATTCCTACGGGAGCAACGTGTGCTATAATGCACGGTAGTTTTTATTGTAAACTAAATATCGAAGTTTATTTAGGGATATAGAGATGGTCCGCGAATGGCTTGTTTCACGTGCTCAAATGCAATAACACATTTGTGACACTTTGAAGTGGGCCGTACGAAGCTATTACAAACAGGCTGCAGGTGACTGTGAATTTCGGATACTCTCTGTTACTACAATAGAATTAAAGTCTTCCACATTCGACAAGTATTCTGATAGTGATAAAGAGATTGAAATTTTCTAAACGCCTACTAAGAAATCTATATCAGCAACCTGATTTAGCAACAACATTAATTATATGTTCGTTCTATTACACATTTCGACAAATTTGAATGGCACGGTGGATGATAGCAGCCAGTGGTGACTCGTGTATTCAACAGTGACCATATTTTTACGATAGTGAAGCTGATATTTATAATTTTTTCCAAGTTTAAAACTGAAACACTTCATGTACTAAGCTGAGAACTGTTTCACCTGTATATAAGTTTTTTTCTTATTCCAGTGGTCTGTTTATTTCTTGTCAGTGTAATTTAACAATGTTGCATGTGATGTATTGTATAGCTGCTACTGATAACTCGTTCATATACTGTAGTCACCACAAATATTTATAAGCGACCTAGTGGATCTCGTCGCAAATTGGATGAGTGTGGTCGTGGATGGCGCTGTTGTATGTCTCGAAGTCGCTTCGTTGTAAATCATAACAAAGTGCAGGGAGACATGCAGAGCGTCACCGTTTGCTTCAGCAGTTAGCAGTTGACCCTTAACGTAAACAAATGTAATGTACTGCGCATAATTAGCCGGAAAGAACCGTTATTGCTTGATTACACGTTTGCCGAAGAACCACACAGAACAGGTGAATCCATTAAATATCTAGGGATATGCGTGTGGAGCGATCTGAAGTGGAACGACACATGTAACTGATTATAGAAAAGGCAGGTGCATTTCAGATATTTATTGGAAGAATCGTCAGGGTGTGTAGTCTAAACACAAAGGAGGTGGACGTTTCGCACTTGTCTGCGACCATTATCATTAGGATCGATAGAGAAAAAACAGAGGATACAAGGAGAGCAGCGCGAGCGTCTCGGACATCACTATAGAGCTCCAGTGGCAACACTAAAAGAGAAGTGTTATCTATCATAATATGGTTTGCTGTTAAAATTCCGAGAGCATGCTTTCCTAGGAGAGTCAACCGACATATTGCTTCCTCCTACGTACATCCTACCGTTGACGTTTTATGCAACCTGTATCACATCCGTACTAGGAACGGTATTCAGAGAGGCGACAGCCACGTGTTCGACAAAAGTCCCTTCTCAGAGCTTTGGGCCACTGTTAGCAAACGGAATCACACTGTAAAAACATACAAGTTAGGATTTGCCATGAGTTACACGGTAGTTTTGGACCAAGATATACCTTACTTCTTCCATGTCTCCAAGTGTTTCCAATCTCTCTTTGTGTTATTAGTGGCGTAGTCATACTGATTCTGCAAATCTCTGTAACTTTCGTAAATGATTGGAAAACAACGAAATTAAAAGGAAATGTCAAAATAGGAAGTGTGGGAGTAACATTTTTCCGATATATAACGCAATGAAAAGACTAATATATGAGTCGCTACATTAATGTGCCAAAGTAGTTTCACAACCAAGATGTGTACAACAGGTCTAAGATGTCTTCGTATACTTTACCAGTTCTTCTGCGACCTTTGGACTTTGTGATTCAAACCTCCAGAGCGAACTGGCCAACACCAATGTCCTGTCATGTAGGGTTGCATTAATCGACATCGGTAGGGTCAGCTGAATTACCGTGTATATTTCTCCTGGACATATTTGAGCGCGTACGAATGATTAATACAATGTTGTTCTTCTGACGCATTATTCGTGACTGGAACAGGAATGGATGGAAGTGATACGGGTACTACACGAAATATCCACCGCTACACACCATAAGTTGGCTTGCGGAGTATAGAGGATATATCTAGTGCGACTGAGTTACAATCCACTATAACACACATGAGCTGCCACGATAATACTTTATCAGCGCACGAAAAATCTTCGAAATTAGTTGTACTGGCAGCTATTTAATCAGATCCGCCGTTTCCTGCAAGACGAACGGATGCTCTAATTGCCAGTCGAAACGAACGGGCTTCATTTGGATGTAATACAAGTGTATAGCGAGCCGGAAGAAGTGACGTTTGTTTGAAATCAGTAACAGTGTGAGGTAGTGGTGTTTGTTGCGCTCAAACATTTGGCCACATGAAGCCGTGCACCAATATTTGCCTGGCCGCGCGCGCCCTTCTTCGCGGGCCGCACACCGCATTAACCCGCGCTGTTCGCAAATAAAGATTAGCGCGACTCTCCCCTCGGCGCGATTTACGCCATGAATAAAGAAAAGATACATTAAATTTCTCGCGTCCGTCACCTCTGACTCTCCGTGCGCGTTTTCCGAAGAATTACTTTTTTTTATGTCGCGTATGTTCGCCGAGCAAAGCCTCTTAGCTGGGGATTACTGTTGCAGTCGGTATTCCGGATCAACTGTTTTGCCTAGAAGGAAAAATGAAGTGCGGGTGGAACTGAAGAACAGAGCACTTTCCGGTCTCATCCAAAACCGCTAGCAGTATCCCTTTTCTGGTTTAGTTCGAAATCTATTTCATTACGACATGTGGCATTTCACTCTGTTTTATACTTCCACTTTCGTGTCACCAACAGATCCAGCTCTTTATTATTTTCAAAATTTTATACATTATTTTATACTTATGTAAGTATAAATCACATATTTGGAGAAAATTCAATTTAGTAGTAGCTATTTTATGAAGGTTTGTTTCATTATTCAAATCACAAGCGATTTCACGCATACAATCCCACTTTCAGGCTCTCCATCCACATATTAAGCATTGCTTGGTATGACACTGTGAGAGAAATAATTATTGTGTCGTTAAGGTCACGTTTGTGTAGTCTGTAACAATGTATTTAATTAGAACGACCAAGTGCAACCCTTACCTGCAAAGATTGTTTGTAACAGGAGAAGTTAGTGATGAATGTCTACATACTCGTATTCTGGATTTTGAGTCGGAAATTCTCGTTGTTTCTACAGTATTTGAAGTAAAGAACTGCTCGGCCATCAAAATATAATGTTGCATTTCACATATACTGTTTTCTTCTTTCATTTGAGAGCACTTTGTAATTATTCACTTATTGTTTTAAGGCAGACAAGTGTCGGACATATGTTTGTTAAAAATCGGAATACACGTACGTAAGCGTTCAGCATTAACTTCTGCCGGCTACCGATAATTATTGCAAGTAGAGCATAGTATTGTTTTTTCCAGTTAAGTACAGCGATTCAAATATAAAAAAATAATTTTAAAGTGCAAATAAAAATGAGAGCATACATTTGATCTTTCCAACTAAATACATCGGAAAAATATGGTTTTAACGATCAAATAATAATTTTTTTCACAGTGCAACATGGTACTAATAAAAATCAGTGCTTAATATGTGAAAGTAGCCATTTGAAAAGAGCATATATACCAAAACTCAGTTACAGCTCGAATAAAGAAGTAAACTTCTACAACGTAGTGACTGCTGGATTCTAATTTTCTCTCAGTTTATTATTTCATAAGTGTGATTCGGAAGACTACTGTTGATTCTCAAGCACTATTTCATCGTCACGAAAAAAATGACGACATGTAAGAGTTTATCGCATATGATCGGCATCGCGCACAGCAATAGCCAGAGGAAACAAACAAATATCACGAGCTCAACGAAAGGTCACTTTAAAGTCTCGGTCACCGCCTCGATTGCACTCGACATCGTGGCGATTCGACTGATTCTGCTTGCTTGGCCAGTAGAAGTGATCACAATACACATGATTATTAGCTTGCTACGGTCGCAGGTTCGAATCCTGCCTAGGGCATGGATGTGTGTGATGTCCTTAGGTTAGTTAGGTTTAAGTAGTTCTAAGTTCTAGGGGACTGATGACCACAGATGTTAAGTCTCATAGTGCTCATAGCCATTTGAACCATTTTTTTTTTATTATTAGCTGTACTAAGAATATTTTTAACATACAGCTCCGTTCTTTACTTAACACTGCTAACATAGTAAATTATTTACGATTGTCTGACGAATGCTGCACCGACAAACACTAGATGTGTTGTACGTTACATCAGCTCAAAAAAGTGTAAGCTCTCCATTTGCATAGCCATTGTATCTCTAATAGCTTTATATGTACTTAAAGTATTTTGGACCCGTCTACGCAACTACTAAAATGCATATTTATTTTACCGTATACGTTTCATCAGTGAGTTGATGCGAAATGTATTTGCAATTGTAGATCGAACAACAAAATTGTCAATATAATTACAAACCCCGATGATTTGTTTTTCTAACAAAACGAAATTCGTATGGTAAAATCAATACGCGTTTTTTAGTTGCAGAGAAGACTCGAAAATTCTTAATATAAAGTGTAATATTCTAGGTTTTACAGTCTAACATGTGTTCAGGCTTCGAAAGTCTATAACATAAAGAAGCTTCAAGATAAAACTGTTGGGATGCCAAATGGAGACGAGAAAAGAATATATTTTCAGTGTTCACCGCCTTATTTTCGACTGCTGTTTGTTCTAAATAGGAGCTGGCCGGCCGGTGTGGCTGTGCGGTTCTAGGCGCTTCAGTCTGGAACCGCGTGACCGCTACGGTCGCAGGTTCGAATCCTGCCTCGTGCATGGATGTGTGTGCTGTCCTTAGGTTAGTTGGGTTTAAGTAGTTATAAGTCCTAGGGGACTGATGACCACCGATGTTAACTCCCACAGTGCTCAGAGCCATTTGAACCATTTTAAGTAGGAGCTGCAGACGCGTGGAAGAAATTCTAGAAAATGTGTGTAAATGTCGGGTTACAGACTCGAAGTTCGTGTACTTAACGTAACAATATCAGTAGATCGTGAATCCAATTTGCATCTCATTCGTGTTTGAAACTAATTGTTCATTTTAGTAGTAAAGGTAGTATCATTAGTTTTATTCGTCCGTGGATCGCCTTTACAAGGATATTGTGTATCTCACGGAGAACAAAAGCATATTTCGTCTACACAGGAATTTACGCAATTACAGATCTAGTTTCACAAGGAAGTCGGGTGTAGCCTTACAGTAAGAACAAATCCGATATTTGCCGGAAGTAATTTAAGGAAACTGCGGAAAACCTAAATCAGGATAGCTGGATGGGAACTAGACTCTCTACTCTCCTTGGAACTAGAGTCTATTCTGCGGAATACAACGCAGTTCTGTTACAAACAACGCAACGTTATTCGGGTCACTCCTACTGTATGGCCCTGTTTCGTTCATACATTCTTGCGAGGAAGTTTGTTCATAATGTAAAAAGACAATGCTGTACTGTCGATTGATATCTCAGCACCAATCAGCGGACACTCTACACACGCCAGGATTACGACGTTGATGTTTAGTCTACATTTTGTATGCCGCAACTTCCCGTTTGATTGCCTGAAAACTGAGTCATCAGCCCTTCATAATCACTGCGATGTAGAGCTCACGAAAAGGGAAAGAAAATGTCGCTTTTATTCACTGGTGACCTTCGGTGAGTGGTTCTGCAAAATGAAGATTATAGTGCAAAAGTGTGTCGTTGTATGACAGAGATTATGATATTATTTACTTGTGTTAAATCTTTTACCGAAGCACTCCTCTGTGATATCTAAGTAGATCTTCGCTGTATAAAACGTATTGCTTGAATATATTTCAAAAAGTGTTTTGGAACTCCATTTGATCTCCGTAGGCAATTTAGCTCACAATTTTATTCCCGAATGAAAAATGTTGTTTTAAGTTTTTTCTTAGCAAAAGTAATTTTTTTGAGTTTTTTCTTAGTAAAAGTAAATTGAAGCTGCAAGCAGTTCCCGTAGCTGTTAATTCAGTATTTATCGAGGTTCGTTGTTGATGCTTCAAGACATGAACAAAGAAGTAAGTAAGAAGTCTTCTCCGAGTTAGAATTTATTCGGTACGGTATTAGAAACATCTCTTCTGGGAAGGTAGCGGATGCTTGTCCTCGTTTAGGAGAGAGATGCGATTAAGCAAGCTATGGAAGTACGTAGCCGTCACGTATGTGCTGACGTACCACGTCCCGTCGCCCGAACCACTCGGCCGCCGTGAAAAGTGCGCGGGCGACAAATATTTGTAGCTGCGACGCGTGAATAATAGCTGAGAAGGGTGCGCCATCCGATTGTCGGCGGGGACTGAGCAACGCTATTGTCCTAACTCGAGGGCTATCTAACAATCAAATTACGGGCGCGAGGGCTCGCGGTCGCTTTTCAATTCCCGCGGACAAAACCCTCTTCTGCACGTCCCTTGTCTCAGCCAGAGCAACAAATGGCCACCGCCGCCTCTCCGCAGCTCGCCAGAATCCCACCATTACTTGCCGCCGCAGCTGCCGCCTATTTGTCTCAAATACCCTCACTGTGTACTCTTCGAATTTTAAACTACCGCCTCTATATTTGTCAACCATTACAAATTGGTACGCTTATGGCTGAAGGGCCGGACAGAATACGTGGTACAATGGGAAATACCACATGCCAAGCACATTACAGTGGTTTACATGGTATGAATGTAGATTTGGATGTAACAAAATACACATTTTGCACTAATCCTGACGAAGACCTACCTTCTCAGACAGTAAACATGTCTCCCTAGTACAACATAGTCCCTACCCAATTCCCACCCACGCTTTCTCTCTCTCTCTCTCTCTCTCTCTCTCACTCACTCTCACTCACACTCACTCACTCACTCACTCACTCACACACACACACACACACACACACACACACACACACACACACACACACATACACTCACGTAATGAGTGTCAGTTCTTGACTCTTTAGAAGAAGTTCAAGTAGTTGATGTTTCGTTACAACATTAAAGCTATATCCGTTTCAGATTTCATTTTCTTTAGATTCAATAATAAGTTTAGCCTTTGCCTGTTTCTTTATTTTTATGCACATCACTAAGACAGTTCATTCGCCAGATAATCCGTAGTAGTCCTCGCTTGGAAAGAAAATTAAAACGCTGCATTGTTAGTACTGCTACCTTGACGTTTCCGCCTGGTTAGTTACTGCGCATTGAACTTAATTTGGAAGTAAAACGTGCTAGTAAATAAGAGAAACCGAATCTGATGCGAACCATAAATCCAAAATTTCACGAGTTGTACACCGTTAGCTATGATCACTGAACAGACTTGCACACATAATTCATTATAAGAAGCTGTTAAGTAGCCAATAAACAAATAAACGTGTCTGACATATCTAGACTTCCGGCAGCCGCATTCAAAGTATATATAGATCGCGTGATGGATGTTATCTAAATAGTAGAAGGCAAGCCATTACGTCGTTGTGTAGTTACACATGACAGATAAGTATGACCATCTGCAAGAGGGCCAAGTGCATATTACGGCGATATAACACTGAAGCCGATGCGACAGCCCGTTCAATAATGGCGGACGTACTTAGCTAAGACGACCGCGTGCAGTTTGTGTCAAAGATATAGGTGTCTTAAGCGCAGTTAAGGCTGCCCTCAACATAACGTCTGACGTAAAGACCACAGTGTCTTACTAGGAAAAGTCTTGTTGTAAGTGGTATGCCTTCGACCCACCCAGAAAGGAGGACATACAGCTACACGTGGACCTCGAATCACGGCGCAACTTGGCTTTTCCGCCTTATCGGTTCACTGTCAGAGGTAAAAGAATAAAAATAATTTTAGGACTAACGGGGATTTGCTCGGAACTTTTGGATTTGTAGCCGTACATTTATCCACTTTGCCACGAAACCAACCTCTTCTGCCGGCCGAAGTGGCCGTGCGGTTAAAGGCGATGCAGTCTGGAACCACAAGACCGCTACGGTCGCAGGTTCGAATCCTGCCTCGGGCATGGATGTTTGTGATGTCCTTAGGTTAGTTAGGTTTAACTAGTTCTAAGTTCTAGGGGACTAATGACCTCAGCAGTTGAGTCCCATAGTGCTCAGAGCCATTTTTTTGAACCAACCTCTTCTGCTACCGTAGGAAACTATTCATCTACATCATACTCCGCAAGCCACTCAATGGTGTGCGGCTGGGGGTACTTCTTCCAACTGATCCTGCCCTTCACCGTCACACTCACGAGAAGAATGATGATCTATAAGCCTCTGTATCAACTCCAGTTTCTCAAATTTTCTGGACGTGGCCATTTCGCGAGATATATGTGGGAGGAAGTAATATGTTGCTCTACTCTTCTCGGGAAGTGCTCTCTTGCAATTTCAGTTGTAAACCTCTCCGTGATGCCCAACGCCTCTTTTGTAGCGTCTGCCAACGTTTGTAATGCTCTCGAGCAGACTAAACGATTTTGTGACGAAATGCGCGCCGCGCGAGATTAGCCGAGCGGTCTAGGGCGCTACAGTCACGGACAGTGCGGCTGGTCCCGGCGGAGGTTCGAGTCCTCCTTAGGACAGTTTAGGTTAAGTAGTGTGTAAGCTTAGGGACTGATGACCTTAGCAGTTAAGTCCCATAAGATTTCAGACACACACATTTTTGACGAAATGCGCCACTCTTCGTTGGATCTTCTCTATCTCTTCTATCAGTCGTAACTCTCTAGGATCCCACATTGATGATCCGTACTCAGGAATAGGTTGAACACGCGCCTTGTAAGCCACTTCCTTCGTGGATGATTTACATTTCCTGTTCTATGGTCACCCCTATGCAGAAGAGCATAATTGATGTTTGAGTTACGCCCTGCTGATAGGACGCCGTACTTTGTATAAAAGTCTCCCCTCCCCCCCTCTCCCCCTCCCCTATAAGGCCAACGGCAGCCAGGATGTACGGTTTAACGTGCGTTTCTTTTTTTTTAATTTGAGCGAGAAACCAATTTGGACG